>NC_084472.1:78230426-79480426 GCF_027409185.1 Cynocephalus volans | reverse complement strand
TCTACATTCGAACTTAACAGGGATCTCAGTTTGACCTGAAGTCTTTGGTTACTCTATTAAATGAAATAGGAGGTTGCCTAGAAGCCACAGAAAACAGGATCCAGTACCAGTAACAGGGCCTAAACTGACACAAAGTTGTTTGGAAATAATACACTAGCAAAAGATTTATTTTTGTCTTTATAGGAAACCCTTGAATAAAAGAGAAAGAGAAGGAGAAGGTTTTCAAAAGGTTTTGTTTGAGGGGTTTTTTTGCTTGTTTATTTAGGAAACCAAAAACATTTTAAAGACATTTAATGTATGAAGACAATATGTGAAAAATGAACATCATAGTAATTTTTCATATACAAATATACAGTTATTTTTTTTGGTATGAAGATAACAAGAAACGAAGATAACAAGATAGGCATGGAAGAAGTTGAAATATTATGGAGAATATAATGGCAAAAGCCCTTGGAATCCCAGGGCAATGAGATGAATTAATGGCATTTTTAAAGTTTAATTAATGGGTACAAAATTACCACTAGACAGGAGAAATAAGTTCTAGTGGTCTACAGTAGTGCTAGGCATCTATAATTAACAATAATTTAGAATATGTTTTCAAAGGGCTTGAAGAGAGAAGCTCAAATGCTCTCATCACAAAGAAATGATAAATTTTTGTGATGGTGGATATGTTAATCACCCTAATTTGATTGTCACAAATTGTGCAACTCTGTACCTCATAAATATGCACAATTGAAATATAACTCTGTACCCCATAAATATGCACAATCAATATCAATTGAAAATATGTACATTTATGTTTAAAAAATTAATGTTAAGACTTACTGAGTGAGTAAAGCCACCCTTAAATCCCATTCCCAATCTCATCTAAGTATTCATAAAATCATTTTAAAATACACTCAAAAACATCCAGTGTTAACCAAAGGGTTAAACATTTTTCAGATTCCAATATGAATCTTTACCTTTTCTAATACAAGTATATCTGAGAAGATATAAAGATATAGTAGCAGCAGCTAATCTGAGCATCAGATCTCAAGAAAGGAAAGACTGCAAACCAGATGACAGGTTCTAGGACAGAAACAGGAATCAGTCTCAAATGCTATGAATACCACATTGTGAGGATCTCTGCTGCCTCTGCAGGAACTTTGGGACAGGATCTGTGAGGAAGCAACTAGATTAATAAAAAATCCGAGTATGGAATCAAACTCCAGTTCCTGGGGTGAGAGCAGCACAAAAATAGGTCTGCAAATACGTGAAATGCCTGAGCACAGTCTTGAGGAGTTTACATGAAGATTACAAAAATAAAGACATTGACTCAGACTGAAATGTTACTGAAATCCAAATTCAGTCACCTTCTGACTCTCTCAATAGCGTAGAACATCTCCTGACTAAGTTATGACTAGGCACCCGGTTACATTCTGTTTGGACACATTTCGTAGTGGACTGGCATAGTCAAATAGCTTAGTGTACCCAGGCATGTGTAACCACCATCATCTATCCAAAGAATGGTTTATGATCTTACTAAGAAGACTTCTAACCATGCAATTTGCCACCAAACCAGCTCTGTTTATGAGCATTGTGGGGTGTCAGAGTTCAGAAGGCCATCTCCAATTACCTCAATTATGTTATGCCAAAGCAATCCTTAAGAGTTTCTCATAATTGACTGAGTTTGGGGTGGTGAGGGAAGGACTAATTATATAACTCTCCTTTCTTGTGATTTAATATTATCATAACCATGCTGAGCATTTCATTGAATCCACAAAGGTTAAACTTCATTAATGTCTCCTTTGTGCCAAGATAAAAATCCCATGGTTTCCATGAGTTCAAAAGGAATGAGAGTAAATTTTATAAATCCCTCCAGGATTTAAAAACTGTGCAGTCAGAAGGCACTAATCCTGACTTTAGTGTGTATAACAAAGAGCTGGAGAGCTAGTATTAAATGTAGAATTCCAGACCCCATCTCCAAAGATTCTGATGTAAAAGATTTGGGGTAGGGTTTAGGAATGTTAATATTTAATAATTATCTCAGGTGATCCTGATACAAATGATCCAAGACCACTCTGTGAGAAACACTGCTGACTAATGGAAAACAACAACAACCACAACAAAACAGCTATGTCCTGGACACATTAGAGTCTAATGTTCCTCTATGTGGTCCTCCATGATCATTGGGAAACTGGACAAAAGCAGCCACACATAAATTGTTATATCCTCTGTGCCAGGAAAAATAAATGATCCCTTTTCCCTCATCTTGAGAAGAGCGCTATCTTCTCAAGATGTACTATGATCTCTTCTCTGAAAATAAAATTTGTGACTTTTACTTAATCTTCACATTGCATTATAATTCCATAATTAATGAAAATGACCTGAGGGCTTTAGGAAGCAATGATGGTGAAGAAGTCAATGATACCCTTCGATGTTTTCAGAATCTTCCACTTTCTATTTTCCACCCTATCTTAGAGTTGAACTTTGATAGCTAGATCCCCTGAACTTCAAAGAAAATCCTAGTTAAAGGCTCAACATTTTCAGTGTCATCAGTAATGGCTTACTGTTATCATTGCTGACATGAACTTATGAACTACTAAATAAGCTTGACATAATTCATGTTAATCAAGATGTCAGATAGGAGCACTTTTCCTATCTCCCATTTGACTTATAGGTCTCCTATTTTCTCCCTTTATAAAAGGTGCCATCGTATCAGTTGAAAATTGAACTGTGGCTTAAAGTCAAGTGGTTAAATCAATTAAAGCTCTCCTTAGATGTTTAAGAATACAATGCTCAACTCATCACCTAGAAACTAGTGTATTATAGGAGAAGAGCTAACAGTACCAGAGGAGTCCATGGGGAATCATGTTAAAGACAAACAGAAGGGGGCAAGAAAGAGAGTGAAAGATATGGGGAAGGTAATATAAGGTATAAGAAGAATAGGAGTGACAGCTAAATTACTGACTTGGGAAGACATGGTGCCTGGCATTTAGTAGTTTTATATATTTTGTGGGATTTAAAAATCTATGGAATTTTCGGGCCGAGCCCGTGGCGCACTCGGGAGAGTGCGGCCCTGGGAGCGCAGCGACACTCCCGCCGCGGGTTTGGATCCTATATAGGAATGGCCGGTGCACTCACTGACTGAGTACCGGTCACGAAAAAGACAAAAAAAAAAAAAAAAGTTTAAAAAATCTATGGAATTTTCCTTCAACTTCTTAAGAAGCAGCTAAAAAAATAAATGTTTGGCTCAATCAACAGCATTTTTAAAAAGAAAGTAAAGCAAGAGGAGATCTGGTAGACCTAAAGGTAGACCTATAGAAATGATACAGCTATTCCAGAAGAAATTTAACATATGTTATTTTCCATTTCTTTTATTCTACTTTTGTTTCCAAAGGACCTAACATATTTATAACCAATAGAGGCTGTATTTCTCATAGCCTAATAAGATAATAATAGTTGAACAGAAAGCAAGAAAAAGCTGAAACAAGGGCAAATTTTTGACAAAGCAAAAAAAATGTTGATTGGTCTCATTTCTGCAAACATTTTTAAATACTGACAGAGCAGAAGCCAATTTATTGTGAATCTAATGAAGCTTAAGTTTCAGAGTCCCTCACTTGTACAGGTTCTTTCCAAGCCCCCTTTCTTAAGAGACATCTCAAACTTGTACAGTTCTTGGCCCCAAGATGTATATGTGTACACATACATTTGTAACTAATGATGGAAACAGCAAAACTGACCAAAGTAGATTTGAACACTCCTAGTACAAGCACATAAGCAACCTCTAAAGCTTTTGAAACACAGTGAAAACTAGTAAGTGACTACTAGAGGAAAACCTCCTGCTGCAAGGCTAACAGTTAACTTATCCATGTTAATTATGTTTTGGGCTTTGAAAGTTAAGCTTGAAAAGGCTGTTAACATTCTTTCAAATGCTTTTCCTGTACTTTTCAAATATAACATTTTAGAGACTGATACAAATAGGAGTGTACCAATATTTATCAAAGAGAAGGAACTTTAGATCATCTTCATACTTTGTTTTTATAATAATAATGATAAAAATAATAAAATTATTATTGAAGGATTGTTATATGCTAGTCACTATGCTAACTACTTCACATGCGTTATTACCTTATTTAATCTAACAAAGAGAAGTTACACTTGAGCTTAAGAAGACAAATGCTACAACGTTCTCAAAAAATAGTTATGTCTTTGTTTTCCACCTGTCACTAATGTCAATCAATCATTTAATAGACTATGAACAACTTGAACATTTTTGTAATTTTCAGTAACAGCCAGAAATAAGCATGTGAATAACTGAATGGCTGAATGTAATTTTGCTGTATGACCTCTGCTGAAGGCAATACTGTATACTGTAGTAGAGTGTGGTTGTGTGTGAAAAGATCTGGGGGAAAAAAAAAAAAAAACAGCACCGTAGCAACTAAAAAAGAGATTGGTACAAACTAAAACTGCCTCATGTTAATTTCTCTTTTTTTAAATCAACGATTTCTTCAAAAAGTAGGATACGACAAGAAAAAGACCAAATTGAACCTGCCACACAGTATGTGAATATTTGGCTGTGCTCTTTTCCCATCAATGCGACTTGTACTGAACTTTTCATATCACAAAAACAATTCCCTCCAAATGATGAAGTTCTCTGACATTTTCTTTTAAGACTTATTTCGCCTCTTTGTTATGACTCACATGTGTACTTGCCTTGATTTTTCCACTGTCATTATTCATTGACCTCAGTTACTATTATTTTCCAGTTCCTGTAGGATTTTCTTTGACCTTTTCCCAATTTAGACCAGGTTCAATTATCTAGTCCTATCTATTATTCCTTTTCCCACAAATATTTCCCTTGTTTTCATTCCCACTTCAACAATTATAATCAAAACTATATTACTTCTGGCCTTGCCAATTGTACAACTAATCCAAGTAATCTTCCCACTCAACTCATGCATAAAGTGGTGGCATATTAAACTTCCTAAAAAGGCATGATTATATTAAAAAGAAAACACCCAGTTTCAGTCTAAACTCTTCCTCTTTATTTGGTAATCATTTTTTATTTTTTGAAATAATATGTAATCTGATAAAAATTATATCTTTTAATGTAACTACATTAGTAAGCAAAGATGAAACCAAATAATTATTGAAGATGAATTTTTGTTGAAAACATGAATCTGAGATTAATTTGAAAGTACTATCTCTAATCAAATAATTAGAATTATGTATAAAATTGTGATTAATAGATATGGATGATATCACTCGTCTTAGATCACAAGATTGTGTGTGGGGAGAAAAATTGTGAATGGCATTGACTTCATTTTGCAAGTCTAATTTATATTTCTTCTTAATATTGCTTGAGTTTAAAATAATAATAATGAAAGAAAAAGGAGGAGAATATGACATTATCAAAAATGTTCAAAATAGTTGAAAACATGACAAAGTATTTGTGGCAGGGGAAGGATCACAGACTTTGGAGTTAAACAGTCCCAGAATCCTGTTTCAACCCTGAGAGCCACATGCAAGTTTATTTAAATTCTCTAAGTCTCAGTTTCTTCACCAAACTAATTTTAATTATTTCTTATTCAAATAATAAGTTCAAAGTAGGTCATTGGAGATATGGAAACTTTCTGCTTCTCTTTACTCCTTTCTGTAGACAATTCTATCAGATCATATCGTATGCCTCTTCCACCAGATCTTTTCATGTATTTATTATAGTTATTTTAAAGTTCTCATCTGCTGGTTCCAATATCTGGGCCATCTGTGGGTTAGTTTCTGTTGGCTATTTTTTCTCTTAATTATGAGTCATATTTTCCTGCTTCTTTGGATATCTTGCAATATTTTATTGTATACTGGACATTATGTATAAAAGAAAAAAGGAGACTGAAGTAAATCAATAATTTTTCCCCCAGAAAAGGGCATGCTGATGGTAACAGTTGATGACTGTCAATCCAAACTGTAATTGAGACAGTTCTGGGCTTGCATCTTTAGATAGACCCAATTCACCATAAACAGGAAAAAGGAAATAAAGAGGAAGAGTTTAGACTGCAATGGGGTGGGGAGAGTGAGAGGGAAGTTTCTTTTTAATAGAATCATAACATTTTAGGATTTCATCTCTTCAACAGAACTTGGCATATGAGCACCATGAAATATTGCAACCTCTCTATGCTTTACAGCCCAGTTCTTAGCTTTCCAAAATGAGTGAGGTTGATTTCCATCACGCTGTCCTGTTCCCAGCTTTCAGTGGGTTGCTACTGTGTGCTCAGGGAAAGTTTGCTGATATGCACTGCCGAAGTTTGTTGCACAAGGTGTGGGCCAGGGTCACCTGTTTGAGCCTCCTGTCCTGTCCTGATCTTTGGCTGCTTAGCTGTGTGCACTCAGTAAAAGTCCTGTAGGAAAGAGATGGCAAGTGGTTATAGACTCTCTTTGGGAAGAAGCTCCTTGGAGTTCTAATCCATCATGCCAGCCCATAGGTGGCTATTACAAGTTCATTGAAAGTGGAGCTGGTTTCTACTTACCCCAGTCTATGGTATATGCTCCTTATTCATAGTGCCCCTCAGAATAAAACAATTTTGGGTCTCTTCTTTCTTAGAAAGTTCTCATGTCCCTCTAAAATTTAATTTATTTCAGTTTCTTTGTATCTTCAGCTCTCTGAAGAGTTTTGAAAAGCTATGATTTTGTAGCTCATCTGGATTGTTCTTACTGTTAGTCAATGACTATTTATAAAGAGGCTAGAATGTAACAAATAAAATCTTCTACTGACTTCTACAACCCTTCCTTTCACTATTCCCACCCTAGAATTCCCTTTCTTTTATTCCCCTGATCCACAGTTCAGTCTTGTAATACGCTATGTCCATCCCGCTTGACTGTGCCATCTCTCACTGCCAGACTTATTCAAATCTAACCTGCCCAGCAAGGTGTTCTGAGAGCCACAGTGTGCACAGGAACCTTCCCTGATCTCTTAGCACTGACTACTAGTGCCCTGCACTAGGAAAATTCCATTCCCAACAGGACAGCTGTGTCTTACCATTAAAATAATCAAATGTGTACATCTGATCTTTCCAACAGGATGTAAGCATCTTGAAGCCAGGGGCCATCTTACATCATTGCCTCCCCACAACATCTAGCAAAACACCTTCACAAAGCACATGCTGATTGAGTCCTCAGAGAATCAAAGTCTGCAAATGTTCCTTCCACTTCACCAAATCCTAGGCTCCCAATTCTTGGGCTTATTTATTGTCATGGAAGATGGCCAGTCCTATTTCCTGTGAATCCAGGTTTCTATTGCAACTAGTTTAGTGGAGAAAATAACCTGTTTTTCTTTACTTACTTTACACTCACTTCTGGCCTCCAGATGTCTGGTGATTTTTTCCCACAATAATTCAACTCAATTATACAGCAGATACCAACTGGGTGTCCTATAATTCAATTCTGACACTATCTACCTAGAGTTAGCGTAAGCATCAGATCTCACAGGTTAAGAGTTCAGTCCCACAAGATTGCCCCTACTTCAGTTGCCAATTGCAAGTCCAGGTTGTCACCTGTGTATCTGACTGGCCAGCTATAAATCAGAAGTTCCCATGACCCTCCACTCGAGTTTGATCATTTTCTTGAATGGCTCACAGAACTCAGGAAAACAGTTTGCTTACTAGACTACTGGTTTTCCATAAGAGGACACAACTCAAAAACAGCCGGGTAGAAGAGATGCATAAGACAAGATAAGTGGGAGGGGCACAGAGCTTCCATGCCCTCTCCAGGTGCACCACCCTCCCAGCACCACCATGTGTCCAGCAACCCAGAAGCTCTCCGAATGCTGTCCTTTTGGGTTTTTATGGAGCCTTCATTATGTAGGCATGATTGATTAAATTAACCCAATTTTCAGCTCCTTTGTTCTTCCCAGAGGTCGGGGGGGGGGGGGGGGGGGGGGGGGGGGGAGGGGGAGGCTGAAAGTGCCAACCCTCTAATCACATGGCTGGTTCCCCTGGGCAACCAGCTCCCATCCCTTGGTTATCTAGGGGTTTTCCAAACATCACCTCATTCACATAAACTCAGGTGTGGTTTCAACGGTTTGTTCTAAATAACAAAAGACACTCCTTTCACCTTTATTTTTCTAGAGCTTTTGCAGGAACCAAGGACAAAAGACCAAATATTGTAAGAAAAGATGTTCCTATCACTTTTATCACTTAGGAAATTACAAGAATTTTAGGAGTTCCGTGCTAGGAATGGGAATGAAGATCAAATGTATATTTTTTATTATAAATTACAATATCACACTGGTCTTTAGATTAACATAGTAGAATGATGATGACATCAGGTTGCAACTGCCCTGTCTGTGGAGTGTGGGCCTCAGAACTCACATAAATTTTCTGGGCATGATCACTACAGTCCAGCTTAATTCATCTTAATAACACAAGGGAATTCACAACTCATTCTAAGGAACACATTTACAGCTCTTGTATCTTTACAATTATAAGTCTGCTAAAAATCATATTATATCTACCTCATGTCAGGTAGAATTCAGGCTGCATTAATAAGCTAATATTTCCTCTCTTAGAAATAATTTGAAAGGCACGAAGATAAACCTTCTAAACATCAAGATGACAAGAAAGCAGGTGAATGCACACAAAACATCATATTGATAGATCTTGAACATAACCAGTGCCATTTTAGGCAAGGCCAAGCAAAAATGGCCCCCAACCCCTTCCCCATTCCCTCTATGAGAAGTCTTGTGACTTCTGCAAAATAGAAACTCTTTTTGCTTCCACATGGGTGCAATGCCCTTCCCTCACAATGCCCCTCTTTGATTGCTTCAGCCAGCCCTTGGCACCCTGCAGTCCATATAGGTTCTCCCACCCCCACACCTGGTGCTGCCCTCCATTTTGAGTACAGCCCGGCAGATTTTCTTCCTTTAATAAAGCTTGTTTGGGACCTGGTGTTTTGGCTCACTTTCTTTCATTATGGTGCTGAAACCCGGGAAGGGTCCTGACTGGGACCTTCAGACAATCTCTTGGGATGATCAGCCCTCCCGGCCACCCTTCTAAGACCTGTCGAACTGGGTGCCTCTGGGACTCTCTCCTTTTGCCATTTCAGGCCAACGCATCCACCATCAGCTTCAATTCAGGGTGAGTCAGTGGGTCTGTCCTAATTCTACAGGTTCCCCCAACTACTCTCTGTGAATAATGTCTACTTGTTACAAAGCCCAGGCACCTGGCCCAGGGAACCCCTCTTGTGCTCCCTGGCTATTGCAGGATGCTCCACTAGCCAGTTGGTGGCTTTTCTCTCAAAAAGAAGGTGCACAGCAAAGAGGATGCTCTTACCCTCTACATGGGATCCTCACAATCCAAACCTCCATGCTCTATGCCTCTGGGCTGTCTCCTGACCAATTTCCTCCATGTTCTATGCCTCTGGGCTGTCTACAATCTCTCTGCCTCCAGAGAGACATTAAAACCCAAACGCCTCATTTTCTACTGAAATCAGGTTTGGCCTAAGTACAAACTAGACAATGGATTTCAGTGGCCAGAGATGGCACTCTCGATTTAGATACTCTTAGAGATTTAGGCAATTTTTGTCACCAAAACAGCAAGGCTGGAGAGATTCTTTATGTTCAAGCCTTCTATCTCTGATCGAGTCCTTCTCTCTGTCAAAACTGTCCTACATCTCAAATTCTCCTAGCTCATGCCCAACCTCCCCTTCTGGACTCGGATCAATCTTTTGATCTGTTAGACCATTCTGCTCCCCAACCACCTCCTTACACTCCAGATCCTTCACCAGCCCCTCTACCTTTTCCCTCTCTTCCCCACACCTGATCTTGAGACACTCATCCTCAGCCACCCAACCCCTCCCCTTCTCCTCTTCATCAAGTGATAACCCCACCTCAGCTCTGGCTCCTTTATACCCCCTCCATGAAGTGGCACGGACAGAGGGAATTGTCTCAGTCCATATCCCCTTTTCTCTTTCCAATCTCTCCCAAATCAAAAAATGACTGGGATCTTTCCAGTCCTACCTGGACACATATCTTAAGGAATTCAGATATCTCACCCAGTCTTATGATCTCACTTGTTATGATGTTTTCATGGTTCTCACTTCTACCATATCCCCTGAGGATAGGGAGCAGGTCGGGATAACTGTTCAACAACAGGCAGACAAGTCACATGCACAAAATGGCCTGTGGGAGCCATTGCTGTCCCTCATGCAGACCCAAACTGGGACTACCAGGTGGGCCACAGGGATCCAGATCTCTGGGATAACATGATCACATACCTACTTCATGGCCTCCAAAAGGCTACTCACAAGTCAGTCAGTTATGACAAGCTTAGAGAAATCATAGAGATCCACCGAAAATCCCAGTGAGTTCCTAAACCATCTCTCTGATGCTTTACATAAATACACACATATAGACCCAAACTCCCCTGCAGGCATGGCCCTCTTACACTCTCATTTTGTTATGCAATCAGCACCTGATATTCGAACAAAACTAAAAAAACTTGAGGATGGTCCAAATACCCAAAAGTGTTGAGACCTCCTCAACACTGCTTTCAAGGTTTTTAACAATAGGGAAGAGGAGGAGAAGAAGGATCAATACAAAAAAGATCTGGCCAAATACCAGCTCCTAGCTAATGCCATCTGAAGCTCACACACTCCAAAGCCAGCTGCCTCTAGGGGCAAGCCACCTGGGAACTGCTTCAAATGCAGTCAACTGGGCTACCCTGTTCTAATCCCAGGCCTCCTTCCAGGCCCTGTCCTCACTGCAAACAGCCACGTCACTGGGAGGTTGACTGTTCCACTTGCCAGAGAGGGAGCAGCCCAGTCCCTAACCCACAACCTTTAGCTCTGTGACCACCCCTACAGGAGCTTCTCAGCTTTGCCCAAGAGGAGGATTGATGATGCCGAGGGCCCGAGGCCCCCATGGAGATCACCACATGTGAGCCCAGGGTAACGCTCCCTGTAGCAGGTAAGCTGATCTCTTTTGTCATCATCAATATAGAGGCCACTTATTCTACCCTTCCTGAATATTCAGGACCAACAACCCTGTCCTCTATCACAATAGTAGGGGTCACAGGATCAGAATACCACCCACAGATCACTCCACCCCTTTCCTACACCCTACATCACACCCAATTCACACACAAATTTTTAATAATGCCTCAATGCCCCATCCCCTTATTGGGGCAGGACATCCTTTCCAAATTCAAAGCTACCCTTACCATAAACACTTTAACTCCACCTACAATACTCCTGTTACAGGCCACCCCAGACCTGGCCCCTGAGGCTTCCACCTTCCCCATCCCCTTGGACAAGGTTAATCCCGTAGTATGCGACACTTCTTCTCCCTCCATTGCTATGCACCATTCCCCTATCCTTGTTAAGTTGTGGAACCCCTCTTTGTTCCCTAATATCCCACAATACCCCATCACTAACAAACACCTAATAGGCTTAAAACCCACCACCTCCAGTGTTGAAGACATCCTTGAGTGGGTAACTGAATTAGCCTGGCAGGGTGCCCTCTGCGATTTACACCCCCAACAAAGTTACCCTCTACTCCTTTTTCCTACTATGTACCCTCTCAACCTCTCAGCCCCTGAATGCTTGCCTTTTCTCTTCCTCTTGCTTCTTTTCCTAATAGAGACATATGCCACACCCTATTCACAATGTATAACCAAGGTCTTGGATGGAAGGACACTTTCCAACCTCCTGGGTCAGCCACCCCGAATCCCCAGGGGAACCCTGCAGGA
The DNA here is from genome assembly GCF_027409185.1 of Cynocephalus volans. Lineage (NCBI taxonomy): Eukaryota > Metazoa > Chordata > Mammalia > Dermoptera > Cynocephalidae > Cynocephalus > Cynocephalus volans. The sequence continues at coordinate 79,468,709 of NC_084472.1, read as the reverse complement.
CACATTCGCATCCCTGACATATGTTCCCACAACATGCTATGACCAGACAACAGCCACATCATGTTCTTACGGGGTAAAAACTACTGGATAGCTCTTTCCAAAGGGGATTCTGCTGGAGTCCAGTGCCCCTCCCCCCCCAACAAAAACATTTCTGCTTCACCCAAACCACTCACCCAGACTATAGCGATGGGGGAGGACTTCAGGACAAAACACGTCAGACCCCTAACCATGATGGGACTTGTCCTTCTTCTTGGTCCCTGCCTCTTTCGGTGTTTCTCTAGTTTCTTACAGGAATGTATGCAGGCTTTCACCAACCAGAAGGTCACTGAGTTTTTCCTGGGAGGAGGATATCAGCCCCTCAGAACCGATGACCCTTCCCTGGAAGAATACAGCCTCCCCCCGTGAAACCAATATCCAGCCACCTAATTGTTTTACCTGCCAACATAAATCTTTTATTTTTTTTATATCTTCGCCCATCTCTAGCAGGAAGTAGCTTCAGAAAAATGAGACCTCTGCCCCTTTTCCCTTCTCCCTATCCTTAAAAGGTGGGAATGATAGATCTTGAACATAACCAGTGCCAGTTTAGGCAAGGCCAAGCACAAAATGGCCCCCTTCCCTTTACGAGAAGCCTCGTGACTTCTGTGAAATAGAAACCCTTTTGCTTCCACCTGGGCACAATGCCTCCCTCACAATGCCCTTCCTTGATTGCTTCAGCCAGCCCTTGGTGCCCTACAGTCCATATAAGCTCTCCCACCCCCACACTTGGTGCTGCCCTCCATTTTGAAAGCAGCCCAGCAGATTTTCTTCCTTTAATAAAGCTTGATCAGTACCTGGCGTTTCAGCTCACTTTCTTTCACATATAGCTGTCACCTGCAGAGGAAAAAAGGGAATGGGAAATGGAAGTATAATCCTTCATACATCCTTAGGAAAAGATTCAAACATGTTTTTAAAAATCATACCATCTATAAAAAAAAATTCAAAAACATTGATGTTCTGATCTATGAAAGGGCTGGAAAAGCAAGTGGCTTTCATTATTTCCAACAGACTCTATGTGCTCTAAGATTAAAGAAATTGATTCTAATTTATTTAGGTGCCTCTACAAGCATAAACGGTAAATCATCCTATACCTGTTGCTAAATTCTCTGCATTTAATAGTGGGAGCTTGCACATTGTGACTTATAGATTTGTACCAATTTTTTTCTGAAGGAATTTTAGGTATGTTGAAGAATTCTTGCTATTTCACCAAAAAAGCCAGCCACATGGTCATTAAAATTTTCTGTGGCATTTAAACTTAATATGACTAAGACTTGGTTATAAAATAAAATAACACTCCATATTGGGAAACCTTTTAAAAAGCTGAATGAACCTTTTTATTCTACATACATCAGACTCTTAATGGCTTTTCAACAGTTTAGGCCATTTTGTAAAATTGCCACAGCTGCTTCACATTAGTGGAGAGGTTTTGTTATAAAGGATAGAGTACAAGCTGCTAAGTCAAACTCCATAGCCCCAAAGTCGATTTGGTTATTTATTCCTTGTGGGTCTTACGGTTTGTTTTGTTTTCTACTTAATGAAGACTTTCCAGAAATTTTATAAAGTAAAAACAAAAAGAAATCTATATTATGTTCTCCTCGATGAAAGTACACAAACAATTCAATTCAATTATTTATTGAGTGTCTAATCATAACTGGCAATAGGCCTATTAAAATATCAAAATATATCCTCAGACCTTCTGAAATCCCAGCTTGTCATTTCCCTGAACTTGCAGAAACAAGAAAAATATCCCAGCATAAATACATTGTTTTGTAAAAGAGAAAAATTAGTGCTGAATATAGCTTTTTTTAAAAAAATTTGACCTCAGAATTTTTTTTAAAAGTTAACAAAACTAGTTTTATTACTTAGTACTCAGAATATTGCTTTGAAGTGGGTACATAGTAACTATGAACAGGACCACTTAACCAGTAGAAAACTTAAGGAAGCCGTTGCTACGTTTTTTGTAGACCACATAGTATTTTACATTTAAGCCAAGGAAAACCTTTACAATGGCTTAATACAGGCTTAATAAGACCTACAAGGTCTTGTTATTTCTTCATGAAGAAAAAGCTCACTACTTTTAACATAGATTATTTTAGATTTAAATTAAAATTATTTAAATCACTGAAAAAAATAATAAATCTTTCTGTTACTAAATCCTGACTGAAATTTTCCTTAAGTAATTAAATAAATGTAGTTTTTAAATATTATTAAAATTAAAAGTCTGAATGATTCCTGAGGAAAGTCGAAATTTGTTAAAATCCACATGCCCTTGGTTTGTGAGCAGCAAGGGAAACGGCAATCTGGTTATTGTACAGTTGCCAAAATGTGCTTTTTTTTTTTTTTTTTTTTTTTTTTTTGGAGAATTTAGTTCATTGGCCTCTGTGGATAACATCATCTAAATTTAACTACCTAATCTGTTCTTAACTTTGTATTTTCATTATTAAAAAGAGACTGTAGGCAAGAATATTTTCATAATTGGTAAAAGGACAACAATTTGAGATTACGTATTTCATGCATGGATCTCAAAGACTTTCACTAGCTTTAACCATTTTTCTAATGGACACTGGGATAGGAAAATATAGCTGGTATTCAAGACGTATTTGTAAGTTTAATTCCTGTTTGATACATAGGAAAATGACTTTGCTTTCATCTGTAAAAGAAACAAATTGGAAATAATTAAATGAGTTTTTTGGGATAATCTAAATGTAGAAATTATACCTAGTATATGGCCAGTCATATATATCAACAACTACAAAAAGCAAAGGGGAGAAGACAAAAAAAGGAAGAAATAGAGAGAGAGGGAAAAAAAGAAAGGACAAAAGAAAGGAAGAAAGAGAGGGAGGAAGGGAGCAAGAAAAGAAGGAAGGAAATTGATCTTTAAATGCTCACTTTATAGGCACCCTGTAGACATTGCTTCAAAAAGGCAAGAATCGCATAGTTTTCCATATTTATATGATTGTTTACTACTCCACATCTTTGACTATTCTTTTATTATATATTTAAAAACACTCTGTGCAGGCTATAATGGCATCATCACACACACACACACACACACACACACACACACACACACACACATTCAGCATCCTTTTTATCCTAACATTTATATATGTGACAAAAGAAAAGGTAACAAGTATATAAAATCCAAAATTCCTCAAAGTGAAACCTGAAAAGATTTTTCATTTTGGACATCTGCTATTTTAAACCATAATCGTATAATCCTATCCAAAATAGAAGTCCAATAAGTCAGTTCTGAGTTTGGGTCTTCAATTCTGTAAGATTAAGTGCTCTGTGAAGTCTTTTTAAAGGTTTGTCTGGAAAATATTGCTTACTACTAGAAATTCTAAAGTTTAACACATTTAAACAAAAGAATGTGTCTTAGGGTTCTCCAGAGACACAGAACAAATAGGATATATATAAATACCTGCATATAGAAAGAGATTGATTGTGAGGGATTGGCTCATGAGATTATAGAGGCTAAATCTCATTACCTGCCATCTGCAAACTGGAGGCCCAGAAAAGTGGTGGTGTAGCTCCAGTTCAAGCCCGAAGGCCCAAGAACCAAGAATGTTTATGGCTGAGGGCAGGAAAAGATGGATGGCCCACCTCCAGCAGAGAAAGCAAATTTGCCCTTCTGCCACCATCTTGTTCTATTTGGGCTCTCAACAGAGTGGATGATGTCTGCCCACATTGGGGTTAGGCCATCTGTTTTACTCAGTTCACCAATTCAAATGCTAATCTCTTCTGGAAACACCCTCACAGACACATTGGAAAATAATGTTTTGCCAGCTATCTGGACAGTCTTCAGCCAAGTTGATACATTAAAATTAAACATCATGGACTGTGAATCAAATTAGCATTCCATGTCTGCAAACGTAATATCATACTATGATTTAATTTTTTGTAAGTAAAATAATTATGTTTGTTGTCTGCAAATAAATTATCATAGAATGCCATTTCTAGGGTCTTCTACTTTTAAAAATTAAGTCTAAATAGAAATGTTATATATTTGGAGGTTTTAATTTTTATTTTCCCTTTTTAAACATGTGTTGAAATTATCTTTAAGCAACATACAGATATGTAAAATATTTTGAGTCAAGCCAAAAAGTAAAAAATAGAAAAAAGAAAAAAAAAAAAAAACTTCTCTCTTTTTCATAGCTATTAAGAAGAACATGGGGTTTCTTGGCACATTTCAATCAAAATTAACTAATGTTAATAGTCTCAGAATTGAATCATTGAGAAACTGGAGCCAAATGTTAATTTAAAGGAATGCTTAATGATAATTAAAATCTAATTTATCATAGAAATTTTGTCTTTGTAAACAATTAAAGGATATTTTAATCCTACAAAGATTACTCATATTTATAGTAATTGGCAAGCCTATTGCTCTTTTTAGAAATATAATATTTAATAAGTAGTTCTTGTGATAAGGAAAAACAGTTTGTTCTTTCCAGATGTTGTTAAATGGGCAGACTAGTATATTTTATTATTTATGAGGTTATTTTTTTGTACTGATACGAATACCTCTATCTTTTCTATTCATTTTTCATTCCTTTAAATATCAGGTAGTGATGTTATCATTTAGACTATACTTTTTGTCATTTGTAAAGAGAATTCAGAGGTGAAAAGGGAGCTTATCTATTAAAATGCAAAGAACTTGCATTAGCAAACTGTTTCCTAGTATAAAATTTTTTTTAAAAAAGAGGAGGAAAAGAGACTGTCTTAAATTAAGCACACACTGCGTGTCACAGACAAACTCTTCTGTTTGCAAAATAAATTATGAATCATATAATAAATTTGACCTTTTAATTCACTTGTATTTTTACTTTTTCTAAGACCTAAAAATGTGGCCCTTATAAATAAATGTAATATTTAATCTGTTAACATGAAATCTTGAATGGTTTAAAATGTTTTGTAATAACATATGTATCGTAAAGTACATAAATCTTAAGTGTACACACAGTGATTTATACTTAATATAGAGATTTTTACATGTACAACTCAGATATAAATGTTGATTTATACAGATATACTCATATGTCTTTGCCACTACTCACAGAAAGAGACTATTTCCAACACCCTCACGGTCAATAACCCCTTAGTGGGAACCAAATATTCTGATTTCTATTACCACTGGTTAGTTTTGTTTATTATGGTATTATTTGTGTAAATGGAATCGTATAGTACATAATCCTTTGATTTTTAGGGTATTTTTAAATTTGTAATGTATAAGCACAATTCAGTGGTTTTAATATATTCACAAATTTGTGCAACCATCACAACTATCTAATTCCAGAACATTTTCGTCACCACAAAAAGAGCTCTGTACCCCTTAGCAGTCACTCTCTCCTTCTCCCAGTCCCTGGAAACCCCTAATCTGTTTTCTGTCTCTATAGATTTGCCTAATCTAAGTATTTTATGTAAATGATAGCAGACAGTGTATAGCCTTTATGTCTGATTTCTTTAATTTTGTGTAATGTTTTCAAGGTACATCCATGGTGTAGAATTTATCAGCATTTCATTCCTTTTTATGGATGAATAGTATTCCATTGTATGAATACACCACATTTTGTTTATCCATTCATCTGTCGATGGACATTTGAGTTGTTTACACATTTTGGCTATTATAAATAATGCAACGGTGAACATTTGTATAAAAGTTTTTATGAAGACATATGTTTTCAATTCCTTCTTGGGTAGAATACCTAAGAATAGAATTGTCAGGTCACATTGTAAGTCTGTTTTTACTTTCTGAGAAACTGCTAAACTGTTTTCCAAAGTGGAAGCTCCATTTTATATTCCCACCAGCAATGAAAGAGAGTTTAGTTTCTCCCCATCCTTGTCAACACTTATTATTGTTTGTCTTTTTTATTATAGCCATCTAGCAGGTATATAATAGCATCTCGTTGTGGCTTTGATTTTCATTTCCCCCATCAACTAATGATTTTGAGCACCTTTTTATGTGTTTATTAGCCATTTGTGTATCTTCTTTAGAGGTATATCTATTCAGATCCTTTGCTCATTTTTACTCATCTAACCCAATATAATCAGGAGTTACTTTTGTTTTCTTAAGAGTTTCATAATTTTAGCTTTTACATTTTGGTTTCTAATCCATTTTGAGTAAATTCGTGTAGATGGTATGAAGCGGGGTTCCAACTTCATTCTTTTGCACATATAGCTCCAGCTATTACTGCCTTTAGTAATTCAAACCAAAATGGTTTAATTTTTTAAATCCTCATTATAGAATTACATACAGTAAACAAAAATTCTGAAATCCCTTTTGTAGTTCTGCTGTTTAGTCATATTGCACCAACTTATATAATTGACCCTTTAAGCAAAAGTATGTTTACATTTTTCATGGAGACTTCTATTAGATTTTAAATTCATCCCTGCTAATCTATTAAGTCTAACTTCTGGAAATTATTTTAAATAATGAAAATAACATCTACTGTATTTGCTATCCCTTATAGCTTGCAGTTGTTCTAAAATTTGACAATGGGCTACTTATGTCTTTATTTTAAAAATGCTTGAAAGTGAACAGGGCAACTATGTAAGAGAATAAAGTAAAAGAGGATCCAATTCTCTATCTATAACCCCCCCCCCACTTCCCCACACACAGTTGTTTTAAAGAAGAGTAGTAGAGTAAGTCATTAAGACATTTAAAGAGTTGACCAGATTATAAATCATCAATGGGTAGATGAAAGGGTGGTTGGATAGACGGATGGATGGATGGATGGATAGATGAATGGATGGATGGTTAACAATACTCTGAGAGAGTGATATTTTGTTAAGTAAAGTGATGAGATGCCAAAGACAATAGTCCATCCCTAGCCTAAATGTGATAATTGGGGAAGACTCGCTGCATGAGGCCTCCTTCTCTTTGGCAAATATTGGTGGAGAAAGAAGTTACTAAGAGAAAAGTTAGAAAAATAATGAAAATCATTTTGCCTTAGATTGTTCCAAACTTCTGAATGATAAAATGTATAATAATTTACACAATAATGTTTTGACCGTGAACTCCAGATCTTCCCTTTCCAAAAGAAAACTCAGCAGCACTTAACTATCAAAATTTGTTGTTTCCCTTTCTCATCCAAGGAAAACAGGACTATAAAAAAAAAACCCAGTCCTTCATTTTACACCTAGAAAATACCTATACATCTGTGTGTATGTGTGTGTGTGTGTGTGTGTGTGTTTTCTCCTGGCACACTTTGTGTCTCAACACTCACTAAGACACAAGGTTAAATCTGTGCTGCCCTTTTCTGGCTATAAAAACCCAAAGATTGGGCAGAGCTTCAATTTAAAAGACATGAAATAGTATAGCATAGAAATAGATTCTGTAAATGAAAATTTTAGAGAAGCAAATCTGGTACAACTGAAGGGAATTTTTTAAAATATTAGAAGGGGAACAGATATTATTGAACACCTAGTATGTGCCAATAAATTTAAATATATAACAAATATATTCTTATGTCATTAAATGGACAGTTGATGAGAAAAGAATAGAAAAACTCAATGACAAGATTCAAGCAGCTTTCTTTGTTGTGAAAAACATACTTTATTTTAAATAATAAGATAAAATTATTATTTAATTAAATAATAATTAATTAAACCAACCCAATGAGCTTTATATATGTTAGAAACTAATTAAAAATTGTTCTCTGGGAAAAAAAAAAAAAGATTTGTGACAATGTGTTACCTAAGAAGTTAAACTACTCAGTAGTAGAAAGTTGGTTATTTTCTTAATGGTTGCTATAAGCATGGTTCCTCTTGAAGCAGCAGAAAAAAACCCAAAAACTATGATCATAATATATATAGTTCATAGTACAGTCTTTACTTTAAGCTGAAGATTGTTATTATTTTAAAGAAATGTTTATTTCCTAAGTATCAGTTTAGAATTTCCTATTCTGATATGTACATGTATGCATATGTATGTGTGTACATGTGTGTATAATAAAATTAGCATGAAAAAATATAGGCCTAGGGGAAAGGCTGACTTTAGGAAAAAATATTGACATCAGATTTATTACATTCTGTTAGAAATCTTACAGTTAGCTTGCACTCCACATTGGAAGGGGGAATAATAAATTCTCCCCCAACTACAGTACAAGTTCCCACAGCCCATCTTGCTGGGTACAGTTACATCCTGGGGAAGAATTGGAGTAGAAAGAAAATATCTTTCCATCTCAAAATTACAAGGAGTTAAGGGACTGAATTTAAATAGGTGATATTTCTCCAGGCCTTCCCTACTGAGAATGGCAAGGTGGCCTCTGCAACACGACAACAGGCCAGGAGCAAAGGCGGGAGAGCATTAGGTCTGCCACAGTGAGGCAAGCCAGAAGCAGGGTAAAAAGGCTCCCCATAGGACAGCCCTGTCGTAGGACTTAGGCTCGTGTATTGAGAACAACCATTTTTAGGAGATAGATTCAGAAATTTTATTGTTGGAAATTCCATCTATTTCCCTAAGTATCCAATAATGTCTCATTAAAAGCTGTATGCTGCATTCTGCTTTTGTCATGGAGAACTGAGAGCAGGCTCTGGGTCCCACGCTTGTAGTGACACTATACTTGGGAAAGCAACAGCAGAGAAGCAACAGAAAGCAACAGAGAAGCCAATGTAACTCCTTGACATGGCAAGATTGGCTCAAGGGAAGAGCAGAGCAGACAGAACTCTAGAAAACTGCACTTAGAATGGGTCTGTACACATCCAGACCTACATGATTCCCCAAAATCTTCATAGTAAGAACATGGGATAACTTGGTAAAAGACTAATGCTTACTATCAAGTGGAGGTATAACTCTATTACAATTTGTACAGAAAAGAGAAATGTGACTTCAGTCTAGTAACTTTTACTAGATTGGAATTACACATAACGTACGTTATTCCGGTCATTAATTATCATAACAACCCTTTGAAGTAGATATTTAAATTTTGTTTCGTAGATAGGAAACAAGTTTTGAGATGCTAATTTTCTTGACTAAATACAATATGACCCCTGGTTATCAACTCCAAGTTTTAGATTGAGCTGTATGACTAGAAAGCTTCTGTTTTGTCTTTGAACCATACTGCTTTCCTAAAAATGAAATTGGCTGTAGTAAAAAGTAATTAAGATCCCTGTTAATTAAAGGATTCATGTGGAATTTGAATGACAAGATGTCAGGGGATATTATAAAGAAGATTTGTATATAAATGGGGTTTGGACCATGCAATTCTAAAATGTTGTGGTTCTATCTCTTTGGTCCTGTGTTAATTATAGACCACAAATGTAATTTCTTCAAGTGATTTACAAGGTAGATATCACCATACATTATTCTCTGCTTTTTCTATTCCCAAATAAAGTAGATAAACTGAAACAAGAAACTCTGATAATTATTTCAAAACAGAAAGGAAACCCTGGACCTTCTGTGACTTTTTTTTACAAGAACAAATGCCACCTGGATGAAGCTTCACTGTTTCCAAGACTGTTGCAACATCGGTAGTTAGCAGCAGGGTCAAATGTGATGATGTTAATGACTTCAGTGGAGCACTAGCATGAAGATATGTACTGTCTCGGAGACTAGCACAGAACACTAAAGAAAAAGCCCACTTTCTGCCAAGGGAATAAAAATGTTGAAGGTCTGCCAGGGTTAATTAATAACACAGTGAGAAGACCCTGTTCACCAGTGGTCACTTGGAGGTGAACCAGGGACTGCCTGAGTGGAGCTGGGCTGCCTGCCATGCCGGTCTTCTCATAAGCTGCAATTACTGGATGCAGGAAGTCAACAAAAATGTTTTGTCTCAAGCTGTTTGTGCTAAAAGCCTCCCTTTCCTTCTTCTAAATACATAACAAGTATAGAAAATTTTTCTCCAAATGACCCACCTTTGGACCTAAAACTAGCCTTCAGCTCTGTCTACATTTTTTCTATTCTGCCTTTATTTTGCTTCACCTGATGCTCTAATGCCTCCAAAAGCTTAATTATAATATTTGCATAAGCATTCTCCCTTAAAATCCAGAAAAGGTGTGTAAATATTCATCATTTTTAAATGACAGACTCAATGGGCTGCCCCCCAAAGCCACTTTCAACTGTTCTCCTCTTTTGCCTCTCTACACTAAACCCAATATCTGCAGACTTCCAAAAATCTTCTATAACAATCTCTCAAGAACTATTATTTCCACATCTACATCAAAGAGGAGAGAGCATTATTCTGGGAAGGATCATTTCTGAAAACATAATATCTAAGCATTCTGGTTTTTTTTTTTTAATTTGGGGATTTATAAATAGATTCTGTACTAAATTATTTAGATTTTTTCAGAACTATGTGGTCTACCCAAATTTCAGAACTTTCCTCAAATATACTGCAACAGATGACTTAAAAATGAGTAGAAACTCATTTAGTTGGTCAATAAGTGCTGCTAGCTGTCTTAATAAATGGGCAGATAAATCAAGAAATGGACGGCACTCCAATTGTTGTCTAGCTAAGATGACTTAAAAATGATCTGAAGGTAACAAAAATCTGGTAAGCTATTTTAGCTCCATGAGGGGAAAATGGGGGTGGGGGTGGGGAGGAACACTTTATGTCAATTATATCTACTTGAAAACACTTGCTAAACCATGTGCTAAGACTTTGCTTTTTTAGGTGGTTGCCCAATAACTAGTTCTGTTAAATGAGCCAAGCCAAGACTAGGATTGGACAAGTGAAGCACTTGACTTGGTCACAAAATTCAAGGGAGTGCCAAAGAACTCAGTAAACAAGGTAAATAACATTCTGATGCAATAATTTTAAAAAATCAAAATGGATGCAAAATCTGTGATGAACAAAATATCAAAATTTTAAATAAAGACAGGGTCAGTTGACAGACGTAGGCTAAAAAGCAAAAGAGAAAATGAAATTATCTGACAATTTATAATGACCCACCAAAACCTCAATTACAGAGCAAAAAGTGTGCAATGGGGAGAAAAAAAAGAAAGAGTAACATAACAACTGTCAGCAGAATCCGTTTTAGGAAAGAAAATGCCCACCACTGAAACAGACACCTTGATCAGCCTTTCTGGCTGTAGGATGAGAGCCCTCAGAGCATGACCAGTATGGGTCAGAAGTGAGAAAAAGAGAACTAAACACCTGCTCAGTACAAAGGAAATAATTGTCAAGGTCTCTAGCCAGCCTGAAGGAGAGAAGAAAGAGCAAAAAGACAAGAAAGTTGGTGAGCTAAGTTCTTAGGAGGAAGGACATGAAATTCCTTAATGACTAAGGAATTTGTAAGAGCAGGGCTACCTACTATCCAATTGTAAGTAATTGGTTCTGCTGCCCTTGAATGTAACTACTACTTTCAATGGCTTTAAACCTTCAGGAAAGTCTGCCATATATACATTCCTTAGAGAAGTTGGGAAAATCCAGGTGCTAACACTGAATACAGCATTTGTGGGTAAGAGGTGGTACTCAGAAACTAGACTGATTGGTCTCAATCCTGGCTCTCCAGTTTATTAAATAGTTTATTAGTTTGGGAATGTTAATTAATATGCAAATCCCTCTCCTTCATATGTAAAGTAGAAGAGGAAGATTAATAAAATAGAATATGTACACATATGTGTATGTATTTTATATATATGTTGTTTGGGGGTTTTTTTGCTGGTTGTCTGGTAAGGGTGTATATATAATATATTTTTATATGCATTAAATGGGGTCATCTCAAGCTGATGAAGGAATGAAAGAAAAATCAATAAAAGATGTTATGAAAATTATTTATAGAGAAAAATACCAAATTAGTTATATGATTTTAACAATACGTATTAGAAATCTTTAAAGTTTTTATATCTTTTTTTCAGTCCATTGCTTCTACTTCTAGTGAAAACAAATGTAAAACTTTATGCAAAGATTATTTTTATAATATCTAGTGTGCACATACAGAAACTTATAATGTTGTAAAATATTTAAAGTTTGCCATAATGAAAGCTCATCAGTGACAGAGACTTTTATTTTTTTAATTCATTGATGAGACCTCAGGCCCCAGAACAGTACCAGGGCCACCACAGGTACACAATAAATATTTATGGAATGAATGAAGTTTTGTATTTTTTATTTGTGATAGTCTCCTGAATTTCTTTTGTAAGAGTAATTGCTTTACATTTGATATTTTTTTCTTTCTGATTGTTAACATTTTCACTTCTTTTTCATATTTCTGATCTACTAGAATGCTAAATAATAAAGATAGTAAGAGAAAACAATCGTAAAAGTAGTAGAAAACTTTGTTTTTTCCTCATTTTCATAGTAATCCCTCTATTGATTTACTGTTGAACTTGATGTAATATCCCTTTCTTCAAGAGTCAGAAATATACATCACCATGTTAAAGCTTCTCATAAGTCATGAAGGATAGTAACTTGCTTATCTTTGCTAGTACTGCTTAAAAGTTCTAATATCATACTTCAGTGGAAGCTTTTTTGAAGTAAACATCATAAAATATTTTCGTACACTTATGTACTTAGGAGCAGCTTGTGAAATGCTAACATAAACCCATCTCCAACTTTCTTCAAGTTTGACATGTGCTCATGTAATTGCTTAGTGCGTGACACTCATATCCTAACACTCACGTTGTTTCTTAAAGATAAAATCTGCTTAAATAACAGCTGTGGTAAGTAATATATATTAATTGCAGAACATAAAAAAGAGTATGAAGAAGAGAATTAGAATTATTCGTAATCCCATCATTCAATGATACGGAAAGGTAAGATATCTATCCATTTATTCATCTATTTTCTTCTCTAAATATATTTAGGATACTACTGCATTTATATGTTCTGCTTGCTTCTTCAAACACTATTGTGCATTTTTGCATGTCATTATATATTCTTCAAAACCATGACTTTTGCAGCTGTGACAATCTACCATAAGAACATAACAAAACTTTTTAACCTACTATTAAACATTTAGGTTATTTCTAGTTAATAATCATATAAACAACACTGCGAAGAAAAACATGTGCATAAATCTTTGTGTAAGAATCATTTATTATTCCTCCCATGGTGGGGGCGGGGACTAAAAACTATGAGATCAAAGAACAGGACCATACAAGGTCATGGGATTTCTTTTTATTTTTATTTCATTGTCATTAAAATGAAGTGTTCTAAGACCCCATCTCCTTTAGTTTTTTCAAATAATAATGATACACTGTCATCTTATCAAAAGTCACCAGAAAGAATTTCTGCCTAGTCATGATAATGGAGAAAGGCTAGTATTGACCAATTTCATTTGCAACAGTAGCATAGTTCAAACACTGATGAACACAGAGGGACTCTGAGGAACACAATGTAAGGAGTCCTCATAATATAACAGATAGCAGCCATATTCGGAAAAGAGATTGTAATGCAGGGAGGTTCATTAATACTGCCACTTGCTGAATTACATGCTGCTTACCCTCTCAATCGTGCAGTTCCTCTATTGTTGGGCCTGTACATCCCTTAAGAAATGATATAATGTCAAGGACAATGCATAGAAGTCAGGAGAGAAAGATGTGTAGAACATGACTTTATTCCTGGAAGAAAATTATCAATGAAATGAGACAGACTCAATTCTTGAGGAGTTTCCAAATTTACTGTTTATCAATTGATTCATCCTAAAAATTGAGCTGTAAAACATCAGGACAAAAGATGGTCTTGGTTACCAAATCTTTTCCCCCACTAGGGTAGCATTATACACTTCCAAAACTTTATACGCCTCCTCCAAGTGACTAAAGGGATGAGAATTTCACCACCTCTCATGGAAGATTATTTCATGGCCTCTTAAATCTCACCCATTATGAAAGTCTTCCTGACGAAACAATTCTTTTTCTTTTCTTCAGGTCATTCGTTACCCTTAGATAATCCCCTAAAGACCACCTTTACAATCTCTCTCCTTCTTTTGGGCTTATACCTTCAATTATCTGCAAATAGCTCTCAAGCCCCCACCCCACGCACAGGCACACACACTCGTTAGCTCTTCAGCCAACCTACACACATGTAATTCTTTTAATCTTTCCTCATACATCAAAACCTCCAGCTGATTAATCATTTTAGCTCCTCTAATAAGCAGTGAATTTGAAGGCGGATTACAGTTTCCTTCTCAAGCTTTTCTCATGTCAGCTGTATCCCTTCTCCTCAACCACATGCCAGATTTCTGTATGCCAATAGCCATTCATCAACGGAAATGAGGTTTTTCTGGAATGCTGTGTTCTATAGCAAAAGAAAAAAAAAGATCCCTCCTACCCATAACTCATTTCTAGGATGAATCAATATTTATAGAACCTATAACAAGGAGGAAAAAATCTGAAAGAAATCTGGGACTGTCCTAAATTTCCAACCCACTGAGACATTTTTTAACTGTAAGTAAAAATTTCAAGACAATATGTTTTCCTAAAACATGGATTATGAACTAATAAAATAGATTCAATCACATTTTGGTAAAGGAAGCATGGAGGAATTAACTACTCATTTCTGTATTGGTGAAAAATTAGCTTAGATGAGTGTCCTAAATGAAAAGAAACTATTCTGTTCTTTAACAACTCTCTGATATCTGGTGGTTTCTGTAGTCCCTCAAGGGGCACATACGCACCACAATCCTTGACTGCAGTGGGCATCGCCAGGCAGTCCTCACCCTCATTAACAACCTCAAGCTTTCCCCTGTTCACTGTTTTCTCCCAACTGGATTTAGAACCATATTCCTACTGCCCTATGAGCATCAAACACATCTTCGGGTCTCCAAGACTTCGCCTATCATTCCTCTGCCTAAAAGGAACCTCTCCTTTGCCACATGTCCCCATCCAAACCTGATGGGGATGTTCCTCCTCAAACCTTACCTACACATCAAGATCTAACTTCAGTTCCACTCCCTCCAACGACCTGTCCTTTCCGCTAAGCTTTGTAACATTTAATGTCTGTATGGCTAAAATACACTATCTCACATTACACAGGCCTCCATTTGCTTCGTGCTTGATGGTTCTAACTCACTACTGATTTGCAGACTCTCATGTCCTGTTTCTTCAGTAGCCCTCAAAAGAACCAATACCTTGCTCTTCACAAAGTAAGTGCTTAATAAATATTCCGACTCCTACTGCAGTGAGAACCTCATAAGAAAGCTCCCAAGCATTGAAAAATTTCCAAGCATTCATAAAATACCACATTTAATTTTAAGTAAAAATGTTTTACATTTAATGTTCAAAAACTGCTTTCTTACGCCTCAGTTTCTATTATTAAAGGAAATAAAAATTAACAACGCCAACAGATGCATATTCCATCTGGGATATCCAAACTTCCTTTTTTATGTTTTCTGAAATAAGGTCTAAATCTTTTATCTTCTTTGAAACTCAGCCCTTTTCTATTACTACTAGTTTATACTTTTTACTCTTCCCAGGAATTTCTCCTCTGCCTCTACTCTGCATTCCTTTTCTCTTTTTCCCCCAAGAATTAAAAATATGAGGACATGTATCCAAATTGTTGTAAAACCTATTAGTCAGAGATCAGCATCATTAGTCACTGTACAACATGGGAAAAGGTCACGACAAATCACACTCATCTGTGAAGTACTGCTCCTCACTATTTGTTGTAAAACTGCATATGTTAGCCTTGACTTTTTATCTTTAATAATTGAACAATTAGTCTGGACTTAAAGTAGGTTTCTGTAAATGTCCAGCAGGTTGGAGAATCACAGGTACAAATTTTCCATTAAAGAATAATCATCATTTCAAGTCTGTTTTCCTTTTTTCATTGTCACACAATTTCTTAAAGCTTGTGTTTCTTGCAGCAGATCCAGACTCCTGACTAAGGATGGCACTAAAGATCCTGAATGACATCTCAAATTGTCTGAGGATACTGCCAAGCCAAGCCAGCTTCTGAAAACTCCTGTATGTGCAAATAGAAGACCAGGCGCCATACTTGCTCAAACAAACATCACAAGCAGCAATTACAAGCCCTCAAACATTCTTCTGAACCTTACTGGTTTCCTACTTATGTGAAAATAAAGCCTTATGCAAGGGCATAAAAGATGTCTGCTTCTGGAATGTTCTCAGTATCACTATAAAGAAAGGTACCATAGATACAAACTGACTTCTAAGCGCATGTGGCAGGTTTATATGCACTTAGCAGTTAAACAGAAATAGGCCCTCCAGGCAGGCATTTGCCTATCCTGCTGCCATTCTTACTTACTTCTTTTTACCTCTTCTTGGCTGAATCTGATTTGCTAATCCAAGAGTGGTATAGCAAAATGAGCTGAAATTTGGAGTTAGACAGACTCAGTTGAAATCCTTCTTCCACCATTTACCCTATTTTGGGAAGGTTACTTAATTTTTCTCAGTCTCATTTTCTTGCCCTGTGTAATGAGGGTACTACTGACCTTAATAACGCAAGAGTAAGGAATGAAGGCTGTGGAATCAGACACTCTGGGTTTGTCTCTCACCATTAGCACTTTTTAGCTGAGTACCCTCAGGCAAATCATAACCTTATTAACTCTCAGTTTCTTTGTCTGTAAAATTGGATTAATAATAATAAAGCTAAAGTGAGAATTAAGTGAGATAGTGTACATAAAGTGACTTGGAACAGCACCTGATAAATAGAATATATACCGTGTAATTAAAATAATATGCTATACCAATTTCTAGGATCAGTAAAGTTCCAAATGCATAATTTTACCACTGCATCTTCTATTGCTTTTCTTAAGGCAAAGCATTTTAATCGTAAGAATAAATACACATCAAAACATGTTTCAGGAAAAAGTTATTTATGAAAGTTATTCATGGTATCTGTTCATTAAGATTATGTATTTTTTCTGTTATTAAAATTCCATTCAGAGTTTCCAGGGAGTATCCTACATAATCATATGTTATTTCCTCTTAAGAGGTTTTTATTCTTTAATTATACTTTTATTTCAAAATAAAAAATAGATATATTTCAAAAGGAAATATAAGATAAGTAATTTTCTCACAGTGTTTTTGAATAGTCAATCTAGAAAATTTTTTAAAAATAAACTTGAACACACTAGTCATCAATTACAATATCTATTACAACTGGAATAAAAAAGAGAATGGATACTGAAGGCAAAGCAAAATCATTTCACTCTTAAAATCTGCAAGCCAGAAGCATTAATATAGTGACTCTGCTTTTTTTTTTTTTACTACCATAAAACTCTATGTTTGAGAGGAAACTTGGACATATTTCACTTTGCCGAGTCTTCGTTTTACCCTGTCGGCTCTAGAAAAAGGAGACTAGCAGGCACTAGAAAAGTGTTTTGAAAGAAAGGGGTACCATAGGAAGATGTGACTAAGTTTTTTTTTCTTACGTGTGGAACAATGGTTAGAACACTGAAAACAATTTATAGGCTGCTAACTATGTACGTTTTTAAAGCTCAATTCGATAAAAGTGCATTTAATTAAAAAAGTAATGAGAAAAGACCCTTCACTGCTCACTCAAAGGAACAAAATAGTTCCTTTCAAAAACATCTGACTTAAAAATAAATGCTAGACCTAACAAATCTTCTTTATAAATAAGAATTCCTCTACTTACATAAGTAGAGAGATGTACATGGGTATCATCTTAAGTATGTATTACTATGTCACTAAAAAAGTACAGCTTATTTTTCTCCATTTTCAAGAAGTCATCTTCAATTGAAGAATGTATTTGGATTCCCAGGATCCATACAGCTTTCCTCCATAACAGTCCAGTTAGTTTCTCTGCCTCACCACACGGTTCTACAACTTAAAACCTGACGGGCATTACTAGACTCAGAATTTAATTCTTTTATTTCTTGGAGACACTGACTCACTTCCTTAGTGTAAGTAGTTATTCCACAAACTTTCAGTAAAACTGGATTTCAAATATAAACACAGGAAAAAGAAGAGATTACAGACATAAAGATTAGTCTTTAAAATAAACTGGTTCTCTCATCTGACTCAATGTGAGAACTCTGAATAAGTTTGACCTCAGAATTCTTTATGTGATCACACTAGGACTTTTAGAACTATTTAATTATAAAATGTATAAGAAGATACTTTAAGCACACTGAATATATATAAATATTTATAATGGTATCTTCACAAATTCTTTTTAAGCACAGACAGAATAAGTGCTAAAAAAAGAAACAATACTTTTGTGCAGAATTATGTTCTGCTCTTTAGAAATGTGGTTTGGATCTGCATGCTAAGATTGAAATAAGAGTAATCATGTAATCGGCATTTAAATTTTCATAAAGAACACCCATTAACCTCAAATCAGCAGAATAAATTATCTTATTTTAGTTGCTCCTTTTATGCCACTTAAGATCAGTAAAAAATTCATTTGGTTGGTTGGTCAGACAGCCAGTCAGAACTGGAAAATCACTAGTGTGCTAGTCACAGTGTTACTATAAACACACTCTTAACTGAAAGTTTTGTTTTACGCAGTAGGTAAGGAATGAAACTGTGGCAGTAATATTTCAGATTTTCACCTTTCCTGATGTATGGCCATAGCTGTGGAGCAGTTTCTCTAATAGGACTTTCTGCAATGGTGGTATGTCCTATATCTGCATTAGCCAAAAGAGAATCTCTAGTCATGTGTGCTATTGAACACTTGAAATGGGGCTAGTGCAACTAAGAAATTGAATTTTTAATTTTATTTCATTTTAATACCTTGAGTGATAATATTGAGCCCATAATGAAATCAGGAAGCCCTTCATTTTCAGTGATCCAACCATTTGCAAAACTTCTATTTTATAGACTAAAATTAACATTATTAATAATGGTGAAACATATTACAAGTAATGTACCTACCATGTCATTGCAGAATTCCTACAAAATAGATGTCTATACTTATAGAAGTATTGTTTCTCTAAGGGAAAATGAATGAAAAATGCTTTACGTTCTGTAATTGTAAATCAAATCAATTTATAGTCTCATGTTATCTTTTCCTCATTTTCAGACTCCATCACAATTCAAGTATATATTAAGTTCTTCCAAGAAAAGATAAAATCTAGGCAGCTGGGAGGAACTATCTCCCTTACTGTAATTCCAGTGTGCTTGTGACTGTCTTTTGAACCAGGGCCCATAATTTATTTGATCTCAACAACATTGAATGTCTCCTTTTTGAATTAACATAACCTGCGCATTAGTAGGGTTTTTCCCTCCCCTGAGCTTTCCATAACTTCATGCATCATGGCAACTGGTTGGGTGACGTTAAAAAAAAAAAAGTCCATATTACTCCTGGTCTGGGTTCTGCAAACATATTTTCTCATTGCTAAGGCAGGTCATGATGGGAGAACTCGGTAGATTTCATATAAATATAAATATAAATGTTTAAAATAAGGATAAAATCTTAATATGAAAATTATGCTGGTGAAGTAGAATTTTCTCTTCTTCTGTTTTTCCAACCTCAAATGAAGATGTCTATTATTATTTAATGACCTCTCAAAGGGTGAAAAAATACTCATCAACAGGTCTTATGTGTATGGAGCAGAACCAGTATTGATGTGTAAGTTGGTGGACGAAGAAGGAACAGAGAACATTCACTTTATGCATCATACATACATTTCAGCATTTCTAGGTTTGTTTGGGGTTTTATGGGGAGGAGGAGATTGGGATATGTTTTCTTTGTTTTGCCAAATGCACGTACTAGTTTTATAGTTTCAGAAACACTAATGATGGTGTCAATTATGGTCCACAAATTCACAATTGATAAGCAGTGTAATATTCCGAATGTTTTCCATCCCATAACTCAGCACAATTTGTATTTTACTTCCCCACTCTACCTGGGTGACATAAACTAAATCTCATTTAATCAGGGTATCCATCATTTTCCAGAGTTAAAGCCTAGGTAAGTGCACAGAACCAAGGCTTGAGAAGTGGGTGCTGTCTGATCTTTACTGTCAGGTATCCACAGAGGCATGTTCTGTAATGTCCACTGTCCCCACTGAACTTCATTTATCAATCCTCTCAGATACTGAGGTGGCTTTTTGTCCCTGCCCACGTGGCCTCTTCAGCCACGGAATGCGCCACCATTGCCACCGTGATTGTCACCTGGTCCTGGGCATCTCTGTGAGGCTGTCTGTGGTCTTATGTGACTCTGCAGACTGCCCCTCTGGTACTCTGCCAACTCCTGGAACTTTGTGAGTCCCCCTGTGCCCTGTAGCCCCAATCCCTGTGATTCTAACTAGATCTGTGCCACAGGGCTCCTCTCCCAGGACCCACCAAGGTCTCTTCTAAAACTCTTCGCTTGCTTCTATCCTCCTGCTCTCCAGTCCAGAGAAATGCTTTCTGGTTTGAGAGTCAAATCCCTCATTCCTCAAATCTTTATACATTCTGACTATACCACAAATCTCCTCTGGTCCCCTACGGCATAGGCTTTTGGAAACTAAAGTCAGAAGAGATATTTGCTATTAAAAGAGACCATAAGCAGTAAATGATCTAACTATTTGAATTTGGGTTTGAGGCAGTACTGGATGGTAACAGATAGAAATGGAAAGAATCTTTTAAACTACCAGGAGGCAGAAAAAAAATGGCTAGTATAATAATTTTTAAAAATTCCACTACAGATATTTCCAACTGCAGGGGAAGGGAGAGGGTAACAACTGATAATGTTGTACTTAATACCCTGAGCTGATGATGCCAAGTACAAATGGTCTAGGGTGGTGGTTTCTTCAATAGACTTCTGTCTCAGATCGTGAGCATCTTCCTAGGTAACCGTTTTCCTGAATTGAGAGATAATAAAACAAAGCCTTCCATCTGAACAATCTTCGACAACAACAAATAATTTTCTCACTAGATTTGTGGCAGGGATGCTGAGGAAGAAAGTCTTATACCAGCTGGGGAATAACTAAATGAAAACTGCACCAAATCCAAGGCTGATTGTAAGTGGTGGTCTTGCATTCTGTATTACAAAAAGACATTAGTAAATAGTCTTTGATGTTTTCAAAACATTGACCCATTCTACATTTGGCTTCTTAAAAATGTGCTTTTCTTCTGCCTTCACTTGGGATAAAGCTTGAGAGGACAAGTAGTATTCAAATTGTACCCCTCATCCATGTGCCCCTTCTCCCTGTGGCCTTTACCTTTCAATGGCCTGGGGAAAAATCCATCTTCTTGTTCCATGAATCTCTTTCCCTCAAAATCTGTTGTCAACCTTTTTTCCAGGAATTCTTTTATTTATTTAGTCAACAAACATGTATCAATCTCTTCCTTGGACAATGCCAGGCACTCGTGACATTAAGAAATGAAAATGACCATCTTTCTCAGGAACATTCCAAAGCTGGGAAACTTCTCTATTTATCTCCTCTCTCTTTCCTTTACTTCTCTGCATACTATATTTGTATATTTCTTGTAAACATTTGGTAAAATTTTTTGTAATTTTATACAGTGAGCACCCCTAAGGTGGAGTGCATTGCCTGCTTCTTCTGCTGTTCAATACAGTGTCCATATCAATAAATGTTACTTATTAACTGCATTATCCATACTTTTACTGGATGATAGATACACACCATTGATAGAAAGATACAGTTTCAAAATCCAACATGAAATAGCAAATGGTTAGTATTACTATCCCAAAAATAAAAAACCATCATGCAAGAAAAAAAATAGCAAAATTTTAATCATGTTTATAAGTGTTGTCCTCCAAGACAGCTTAATCAGAAAAAAAAGGTTTTTAAAGCAAAAAGCTCAACCTGTCAATATTATTATTCACTATGATTTAACGGAGAATTTTTACTACCCCATGCTTGTCCATGAAACATAACATTATCATCTTCAGATTTAAATCCCTGATTTTTTCATAAAGTAATATAGCTAATTTTACAAGAACATTAGTTGATACTCATTAACATAAATGGGATACTGACATATCTGCAGGCTGTTCATATCTATTTCTATAGGCTGTTCATATTATTAATTCAAATGTCAAAACATTACACACCTTCACAAATGTATAAAAACATTAATATTTGTTCTTATGTCATTTTTTAACTAAGCAGGCCACCAAGATTATTTTTACACATATTTTGCAGCAAAAATCCAGCCCAAAACTATGTCATGCTTCACCTAGCAACTCTTTCTTAACTCATTCCTATACCATGAGAGATGAAAATAGTAGACAAAGATTAAATACATATACAAGCAAGAATTTTTATTTATTATTCCTATTTCAGGAATATACCAACGTTCCTAAAATATTTCTAGCAAACTACTGACATTTTGCTGCCTGACAATTTAGTTTCTATTTTGGCTCAAAGTTTCTACTCGGCTGATCTTTGGGAAAATGCACATGTTGTGGTTTATTCTCTTTGGAAATTACTCCAGAGTGAAGTGTGGCCTCCAAAATGAAGCTTGTTCTAGCCACACATAATATTTTCCCCAGAAGTGCCTGTAAAGTCTACTAAAATAAGAAAGTGCTCATTATTTTTGATAAACAGTAAAGACTGGAAATTCATATTTCATTTTAATACCAAAAGTGTGGAGTTGAGATACAGTAGCGTTCTTTTTCTGAGCAGCATAATGGCCTATTATTTTATGAATTACTATTTACTTTGTGTCTGTAGCTTAACTCTGAGTAAATTCTACCTTTCTTCTCTTGTGAGCTAAGTGGGAGAAAAAAATTACCTCCAACCCTACCAAGTGTCAAAGCTGCCTTAAAATATTGGTATTTAAAGGAGGTATAATACCAATAAGTCTGAAGCGATTAATATACAGGACTGTGTTATGTAGTTTGTGACAGAAATCTTAAATTAGTATGGCAACATGGATGGCATAACTTTCCTGCAGACTAGGAAAAAAAGTGTTGTCAAACCCTTAACTTGTGGTGATGGCACTTAGTAAGTATTGGTCTAATAAAGGAGCAAAGAGTATATGAGTTTCTCCAATTCAGAATTTTTTTTTTTTTTTCTGGTCAGAACTTTGAAGTTTTTAAAGCTCTGTTCTCTTCCTCTCTGCCAGGCCAATAAAAGAATTATTATTACTACCACATTTGTGTCTCTTGGATTTTATTTTTGGCTAATGCCAGCACTTTTACAACATGATCTTGGTTGAAGGAGCAATTAGAATTAAGGAGCCTTATCCAACAATTACAGCACTTATTGCAATTATAATAGTGACTGAGTAAGTTGACGACTTACCGAGTTACCCCAACGCTACATTTTTATTTTGCTTTTAAAGTTATCAAAAGCCTGATGCTGGAGGTTCGTAATGACTTTGTGGTAGCCAGATTTGAAGTCTGAAGCCTTGTCTGCCACACTGTTAGCCATCAAAGGAGGCCTGTCCCACCAAGCTCTCTATTTTCACAACAGGATATCTGGTTTCTTTTATGAGGATACAGCTATGTTAATTTGGTTTAGTGGTTTGTTGGAGGTAAGCAGGCTCTTCACAGCACAAACACCAAAATCCCCTTAAAACAGTTCCTTGTTAATAGCTGGAGTCTGATTGGCAGATTTGCATTGTAAAGTGTGATTTGGTTGGATAAATATGTTTAGTCTAGTAAGCACTTTAGTGATTGAGTGTCTGTTAATGGATAAAGGTGGATTATGGTGAAACCTCTACAGGCTGTCACTGGGCACTTAGCATTGTGAGATGTCAAGGGGAATGGAAAACAAACTGGCACTACGGAACAGCTGAAGGGCTGTAAAATGTTTAAAATATTCAGTGCTAATGTGGGCTTTCAAGTTACAAATATTAATTTCAATAGAGGAGAGAGACCAGCAAATTAGATGGTAGGGATTTTGTACCCCAACACTGACAAAATAAGGATGTCCTATACACACTCTTAAAAGCTGGCTTCTTTCATTGGATTTAAAAGTCACAGAGAATTGACATATAGGAAGTTCAGAGTAATTCATTGATATCCAAGAATGAGTCCAACTTCTGCTCAAATCTTTGCATTTGAATAACTTGCAGGCAGATCAGGAATCGGAAAAAAAAAAAAAGGTAAGACTTTAGAGTTATTGCTAAAGAATATTGACATGTCTGTTCATATGCACGTATGTATGCACATAGTGTTTTACACTTTTTTGAAAACAACATACTGATATAAGAATTAAGATACTAATTTCCTCCCTCCCTCTCATCTCCAAGCATCTGGAAATGAAGACTTTTCCATTTCTTCCTTTTGAAAAAGTGGACTGGGATTCTTCATGAAAGCCACCAGAAAATGTCACTTTTTTCTTCTTCTCAGGTGAACATGCAGAGGTATTTTTATGAGGTGAAAATATCAGCTTACTTCAAGGATATAAATGGTATTTAACATCCCAGGCTCTGGGAAAGGGGTGCTGGAACGTCTGCCCCTAGCCAGTCATGAAATGCTTAAGACTTCAGGAACTATTATATTTTTGAGGATTGGCTTTTCCACTAAAGTTAAACATATTTCAACCGTCTTTCTTCAACACACTTCCAGAGACAGCTTGTGGTTCACCAATTTTTATAAGCATCAAGGTCTTAGGCATTTATCGGGACAGTATCACTCAAAGCTTTGTGATTTCAGTTGTTCATCCACTGCTCTTGAGCCACTGGTTTCCTCTAGGTGAAGTGACATCAGGAGCAGGAGGAACTAGGGATAACGTTCTGTGAAACTGAGTCAAATGAAGCTGTCTTCTTAAACACAGGCCTTGCCAAGGAAAAGGGACTTTCACTAAGTTTACCAGATTACACTAACATTTCACGTTTCTTTCCCATCATTTTTAAAATCAATTCCTGCTTTGAAATTTCTCACCAATTTTTTCTTCATCTATGTAAATTTGTGAGTATTTTTGTTCATTTACTCATTCAACAAATATTTATTGAGCACCTACCTTGCACAGGATCCTGGGAATGCAGCAGTGAATAAGTACCGATAAGGTCCCTGCCCTCATGGACCTTAACTTTCTAGTTGGAGAGAAACAAAATAACCAAGTAAATATAATTTCAAGCTGTGATAAACTTTATGAGGAAAAACAGACAAGGCACCATTTCCTGGTCCTTGTGCTCACTCTGTTCCAACAAGACCATGCTCCCTGTCTTCACTTCACCTCTAATTCATCTCCTTTGCCTCTAGATTAAAGTTCCTAAACAACTGCCTGGTCCAATCACTTTCCTTTTCAAGACCTGCAAGGTCTCGTACTGCCTGATGCACCCTTCTGAAAGGATGAGGCACACACACAAGGCAGCTCGGCGGAGAAGTTCCGATTTTATTTAGCGACTACATCTGTTTTATAGGGTTAGAAGAGAGTTGATAGGTTTACAGGGGACTCAGGGCACGTTTGGGGATTGGATGGATTATGTTGCTAAGGGGCCAGGAGCAGGGAGCCTGCGCCGATTGGCGCGCGATTCGCGCCGGCGGGAAGGTATTGTGGCGCCGGCGGGAAGGAAAAAGGCGGAAGAGAAGGGTAGCCAGCGCCATGATGGGGCGCGGCCGAAGAAGGGTTCTCATACAACCTAATATTTGGAGGCGTGGGTCCCATCATGGCGCTGGCTACCCTTCTCTTCCGCCTTTTTCCTTCCCGCCGGCGCCACAATACCTTCCCGCCGGCGCGAATCGCGCGCCAATCGGCGCAGGCTCCCTGCTCCTGGCCCCTTAGCAACATAATCCATCCAATCCCCTAATGCCCCGTGTTCCCTGTAAACCTATCAACTCTCTTCTAACCCTATAAAACAGATGTACTCGCTGAATAAAATCAGAACTTCTCCCGGGAGCTGCCTTGCGTTTGTGCCTCATCCTTTCACCTCCCAGTCCTTCAACTACCTGTTTACCTATTCCTGAACTTAAAGCCTCCCCTCCCATCATGTCAGCCCTTCTGAAGTCCCCTAAAAGTCCAACTTAGTGCCACTTCTCCGTCCACTCATCCAAGAATACACACACTTCTCTCTTCTCTTCCCTGTCTTTCTAAATCCAACCCTTTATTAAGATCCAACCAGTTTCCTGCATGTTTTGTTCCATTAAACACCTAGTCCACACTGATCTCTCCCTTCTCTGATCTTTCACAATACAAAAGAGAAAGAAAGAAAGAGGGAAAGAAAGAAACCACAATAATACGTTGAACTTTCAAAAGGAGAAAACAAACCTAAGGATAATAGAGATAGGGGGGAGGGAGGGATAGGGGTTGGGGAGTGATTGGTCAGGTAAGGGACATAAAGAATAATTACAATTTGTAATAATGAACATGCTAATAGAAATTATAAATAAATAAATAAAAGAGAGAGAGAGGAAAAAGGAAGGAAGGAAGGAAGGAGGGAGGGAGGGAAGGAGGGAGGGAAGGAAGGAAGGAAGGAAGGAAGGAAGGAAGGAAGGAAGGAAGGAAGGAAGGAAGGAAGGAAGGAAGGAAGGAAGGAGGGAGGGAAGGAGGGAAGGAAGGAAGGAAGGAAGGAAGGAGGAAAGAAAGAGTTAATCCTTCAGTTTTTGGGGTAATAGAGGTAAATATTACTCTAACACAATCTAAATAAAGACCAGGTAAAAGAGTAGAGTCTAGAGTGGTTTTAGCCCCTAACTTATCAGATGACCATGACCGGATCAGAATCTCTGAAGGCCCCAGTCTCAGATATGCCTGGTGTTGATGGTAATCACTATGGCAATGCTGATATCAATTCACTGTTATTACTAAAATCGGACATTTACACATATATAAGCCCCAAATCTCAGTTTTCAGGAAGCATATAGTTTTCTTTATTGTACCAGAGAACATTTATTTATTTGTTTGTTTGTTTGTTTATTTAGGCTGCTGGCCTGTATGGCAATCCAAACACTTGACCCTTGACCTTGGTGTTACAACACCATGTTCTAACCAACTGAACTAACTGGCCAGCCATTAAAACATTTCTATTTTGAAACATTGTCCCACTGGATAGAGAAAAATACATAGTTATACCTAATACTAGAAAAAATTTATTTTAGTGTCTCTCCCTGTCACCCAGTTCCTAGAATCCTGTCTAAGCCCCAGAATGCCAGAAGGTGTGTGGTTCGTGGGGTGCTTGGACCTCATCTGCCCATGCTGATACCTGCTGAAACACCTCACTCACCTGGTTTCTGGTTCCTGACTCACTTTCCAAATATCAGCTGAGATCTGTCTCAGGGATGTCTGTGCTTCTTCTCTTGGGTACATAAGAAACGTGGAGCTCTTCTCACATCTGAGGTATATGGAAACCTGACTCCAGCTGCTCTGTCTAGACACCCTGACATAGCCACGCCTGCTCTACTGCCTCTGTGCCATGTTGGCCAGAGAACTTGTCTTGCTACCACTGCCAGACAAAGCACAGGTCGCCTCTGCCCTCAGAGCTCCTAAAGGTCCCTTTTGCCCTCAGAGCCCCTAAACCCATACTGGATTTTATTTCACTGTAGGGCACTTCATAACATCAGCTTTCTTGCTTACATTCCAATCTCTCTTTTTTTCTCTCTTATAGGACTTTTATTTGGTCAGAAAGAGGTAAAATTAGGTCTGATTAATCACATATTTTACAAAGGAACACGGGGTGACAAAGTTATCAGAAAAACACACATCAGTTAATATACCAACATGTTGTTTAATGACAAACCAAAGGTGATGCTCTCGTGAGCTCTGATTGGCACATGATTTTACCAACACAGTGATATAAGCATAACATGCTAACAGTTACATTAACATCACACAGTCTACACCAGGTAGGAGGTGTCCACAAATTTTCCTGCCCCACCTTTCCTCACCATATCATCCTGGGCCAGCTAAGTGCTTCTCCTGCTCTTATTTTCTTAGGCTGCTATTGTTACTCAATCAAGCAGGGTCCGTTTGCCCACGTGCCATGGAAAGCCAATTGCCAAAACCCTTTTCTTTACAGTAGACAGAGAAAGTTTAATCACAAAATGGCTCTGTGAGAAAACTGGGTTTGCATCTCACATCTGCATTTCCCACAGTGGAAAAGATGGTACATTTCTGGGGAAGTGGTTAGGAGATTCCAGGCATGGGGGGTCATGATTGGCTACAGGGTTTGAAGGATTCCTTCAGTGATCTGCGCAGGTGCAGGCCATCTGCAGGCTCAAAGTTGGCAGCCTCCGCAGGACTTGGCAGCAGAGCCCTCACCCTCTGACATCGAAGGACAGGCATTCACAAAGTCTCAGTAGACATTGCTACAGGCTCAGCCTAGCCTGGTTTGTGTTGGGCCAAGCTAACCCCAACGATCCTGACAAAAACTGAAGTCACATAGCTGTGACTTCTGTGCCAGAGGTTTTATGTTAAAGGTCAGAGAGGAAGAAATGTAATGAGAGGTTTAGTTATGGAAATTTACTGCAAGAGGAGCAATTTAAACAGGGAATAAACTTTAACTGAAAAGCCATGATTACACTGCTAGGACCTCAAAGCCTAACAAATGTGCTTTGAATGGTATTTTGCCTACCTTCGATCTTGAGCCTAGAGCCAAAGAGGATTTGGAACAAGGACTCTGCAAAGAATGAGTGTGCAGTAGACTAAAATAGTCAGTGCACATGTGAAAGAGAGTGAAGGTTCTTGAGTTAAACAGGTCCAAGTTATAGTCTTGGCTTTGCAAGTTAATAGTGGTGTTCATTTTCTATTGCTACATATCAAATAATACAAACTGAGTAGCCTAAGATATTTACTTACTGCATCACAGTCTTGTAGGTCAGTAGTCTCGGCATGGTATGACTTGGTTCTCTGCTCAGGGTTTCACAAGACTGAAATCAGGGTATCAGCCAGAGGTAGGTTCTCTGTAGCTCAGTGTCCTCTTGCAGGCTCATCCAAGCTGTTGGCAGCATTATGTTCCTTGAGGCTTGTTTGACCAAATCCTTGTTTTCTTGCTAGCTGTTGGTTGGAAATGCTCTCAGCATCTAGAGGCCACTCTTAGGTCCTTGCCACGTGACCCCCTCCTTAGGCCCTCTCACCCTCTCTCAGTTCTAGCCTCCTCCTTCTGGAAGGGCCTAGTCCCTTCTAAGGGCTCATCTGACAAAGCCAAGCTCACACAAGATAACCTCCTCTATGATTTATTTGAAGTCAACTGATTGAGGACCTTAATATATCTGCAAAATCTCTTCTGCCATACAACTGACCATAATTGTGGGAGTGACAGCCCATCATAGTCACAAGTCCTGCTCATACCAAAGGGGAGGGCATCGTTCAGGGTGTGTATGTATACCACAACAACTGTGTGAGTGTGGCAAGGTTTTTTACCTCTCCGTTTCCTCTTGTATAAAATAGGGTTAATAATAGCACCCATGCCAGAGATTATTGGAAGCATTAAATGTATACTGTCCATTTTGGTGCCTTTGGATCAAATAAGCATAATAAATATTTGTGGTTATTACAACAAATGGTTAATTGTTAATTTATGGTAAAAGTTAACTGGACCTGCAAAGAACTGTCTTACCTTAATAACAGATATACTAAAGGATCACAATTACTGAGTCCCTGGGATGACCTATAGACTAAGTGAAGACGTATGTCCTTTCATGACATTTGGGGGGGAGGTGAAGCAGGGATAAAAGGCTAAGCCTGATGTCTTCATCTGATCAGCCTTAAAGTTCAAGTGCTCTTAGAAACTGGGAAGCTGGGCTCTAAACTAAATCTTATGCCATTTTCCATTTGAATTACTAGGAGGTTTGGGGACTGTTCTCTGAGAGTCACTCTCCCCATCATTCTGTGGACTTTAAAAACACCAGGTTTAATTACTGTGATTCCCTCTCTCAGACAAATTCTCCAAGGCTGCCCCACAACTTCAGTGGAACATAAAGCAGAAAGTAAGTAGTTTTCAGAGTGTACTGAAAGAAACACACCTACTATTTGCTCTAGATACCAATTTGGACCCAAGTACAATGAGGAAGGCTGGTTTCAGATAATGAATCATGTGGTCCAAGGACATCCATGTACTCCCATGAGAGAACTGGTGAGAATGTGGTTATGAACACAACCTTCTCACATGCCCTAAGAAACAGTACAAATAGAGGATGTGTAACTATGCATATACATCCACACATCTAACTTTAGTGTTTGAAAAGGAAGAAAGAAGGAGACAGCTTCTGTATCTTCAGATTTCTAAAATCTAGTCCTGCTATCATATAGAGTTCATTTGATTGACCCTCAGGGACTAAAGAAGAGGACCCGCTTTACCATAGAAAATTAAGAAAACAAGCAAATATAGTAGTAAAAAAATAAGATACCTTAAAAATACATAAACTCAGAAAACTGAAAATAGTGACTGCAAAGCAAATACAATGCATTTCATTTTTATATCCTCAAGGTGGAAAAAAGTAACCACTTCATCAGTCTCTGCAAACAATGGAACTGAGGCTTTTTCCTCAAGTCAAAGGAGTTATTACATCAAGTTGTCTTATCCAAAAGATTTCGACAATAAACACATTTGAATAGAAAGCTAATAAAGTACAAATTCAGAAGCAGCCAGAGGTATTTATTTGAAGTTAGATTTTCAAAACAATTTTTGTAAATTCTAATCACATAGAATGGACAAGCAAACAATTTAAAAATACTTCAATATTACTTACAATGTGGAATTTTTAAATGTGGGTAGTCTTAAAATTTAACATTTTATTTATATTGCATAAATTTATATTAAAAAATGGTATAAAATTACTGCCATCTGTGGCTTGCAATGTGACCTGGGTCAGCTTAAATTAGTTTACATCACAGTTTACATCTCTACATATCAATTTAGAGATTTATAAAATCAGAAAACTAAAAACTTTATAGGGCCACTGTCAAATTATATGAAAACTTACACTCTGAGATCTTTGCATAGAAGGTAAGTATACAATTGAGCTCTTACTAACTACTATAAAAGAAATGCTCGTGACATCTAAACTATATTTTTGACTAGTCCCAGATACAACTACGGGGGCCTTATCTTTAAAAACCTTTAAAATGACAAGACAATCTAAGACCATACGTTGACTGCAAATTTAGCAAAAGAAGCATAGTTGATGATGACTTTGAAAAAAATATATAAAATTTTGGGTGGAAAATTAGCACTTTGTTATGTGTCAACATTTAGTAGTGGGCTTCTCAAAAGATATAAAAATCAGCAATCCTCTGATGTAACACAAATATACACTGTTTCACTGTTAAAATTTTAAAAACTATGTAAAATTAAATGTAACTTAGTTGTTAATCAAAGATGGTCCCTAAAGGTGCTACGACACCACCATACTTAAAAATAAATGCAATTGACACTCATTTAGAAACAATTTTGACATGTATATGCTTATATAAATAGAAAAGTGTGAGAATAAATTACCTTAAAATCATGATGAAAAACATGTTCCACATTTTTCACTTAATAAGCTTCCAACTATCTTGACTCAAGTAGTTGCAGATTTTAAATTCAATCAATGTTTCTCCACTAAAGAGATACAGATTTGCACTAGAAACAGTGTAAAAGAAACCTGCAACCACAGTTAACTATGTCTGCTTCCTCTTCTCTCTATCATATATTTGCCACTGAACCATACAAAATACCTAAAACTTGAAAATCAGTGATTATTATATAATTAAAACTTCAGATACTATAGAATAGTATATATGACATGATTTTTATAGACTTCTATGTGGAAGATATATACATTTTTCATGAGTTCCATTCCTTAGACCTAGAACATTACGTGTAAGAAAAGTTCTCATGCTTAAACTGTATCAAGAAAATTCTATTTCTCAAGGGTTCGGATCCCTGAAACAGCCAGCCACCAAAAAATAAAGAAAGAAAGAAAAAAAGAAAAGAAAATTACATTTCTTTCTCTTGATCATTCTTCTGAAAAATAAAAAATATGCATCATCTCACTGCTGTAAACACTTTCTGTCCAAAAGTATTGGTGATATGGAAAAACACATGGTTATAGTCACATTCGTGGAAAAAAACAAACTGGGATTTGACTTTTTGTGAAGAAAAAAAAAAAGGTTGAAATCAGATAGGTGGGTGCTTTGTTCTTTACCCAAGTCCTGTCTAAAGGGAACATGAAACACAAAGCCCTGGCTACATATCTGAAGGAAGCAGCTGCAAGGGTGATATAGGGCCTATTCTTAACAAACAAAGAGCACGAACAAATCTGTTTGAGCATGAATATTAGATTTGCTGAGTTCTGCTGACATCACCATGGGAGATAAACATATTAGGAAGAGTGGGGCAGCTTGTTGTTGGAGACATTGCCAGAAGAGATAAGTGGCCAGCAAAAGGACAGTGAACACGCAATGCCATTGTGACAATCTTGTATATGACTGGAAGCCACAACTTAGTGTCATCTTAAACATCACTAGTCTAGAACAAGTGGATCAAAGTGAACTTTGAACCTCTGTTTCCTTAATAACAAAGGACGAACAGCTGCCTGCATCTGGAAACTGTGTGGAAGTTCTATACAGCTGTATCATAATAAACAAAATGAAAAAAAAAGAATCCACACTATCTTCTGTTCCATTTACATTCTTGCCCCTTCTCTGGCCTCATTAAATTATATCTCCCATCTAATTACATTTTGTTAGTTTATTATTTCTGCAACTTGAGAATTAAGTTGAAAACATATTGAAACAAACAAATGAATCTCTAACAGTTTCCTTTTTCTCTCTCTCTCTCTTTTTTTTTTTTTATATTAGCAAGTGCACAACGCCCAGGACCTGAGTTGTATGGGGCAGTAAGCTTGGATGTGCTTTTGTCAGTAAATGGAGTCGAGGCTGGAGGTAAAGAACGGGAACCAACACACTGAGGCTGTAGAATATGATTTACCAGCTCTGGAGCTCTGGGGTCTACATTTTCATAAATATAAGTGACAAATTATCAATAAGTCACTCTTTGGTTCACCATAATGCATAATGTTTATTGAAACCCAGTTCTAATAAATATGAGTCGCCCGTTTTTGCCAAAGCATAAGAAACAAAGATGACAGGAATTACAAACAGAAATGAAAAATGGGGAATAAGACCTTGGCCAGCAATGAACTTTTTGGCTTTCTGATCCAACCTGAGATCGCTGGACTCTGGAAGAAAAAAAACTTTTACATATGTACACTTGTTTCAAAACGTCATTTAGTTTTCATTTTGATCTTAAGAGTTTACCAAGTGAGGCAGTATGGATAATGCCTGACTACTGAAAGGTTCTACTATATTTTTTCTCATTTTATATAGTAAGATTTGGTGAGATTCCACTGAAATGGCAATAGCATGAATTAAAACTGTCACAGTGTTGTTTTTTTTTAATTCAAAATGCAACATTGTCACCATTATTTGTCCAAGAAAATGACCCATATTAAGAAAAAAAAAAAAAAGCAGTCAACACTTGTACTAAATATATGCAAAACTGTCTACTAAAAAAAATGGAAAGGCATAGGATAAAATTAACAGTGAGAGTAACTGGTGAATTGCCTTTAAAAGTTTACATACACATTTCAATCTTTGTTCCACGTATCTCTGCAAGGATAGTGAGAGGATTATTCACTTATTATTTATTATTCTTATTCTTTATGTATTTATTGTTTATTATTATTTTGATACACTTTCATGCACTTTATGATTTATCTTCTACGTTCTAAAAGAGAAATTAAAGAAGTTTTGCAGACAATGTTGTTATAATGCCCTATAACTTTACACTCATTTAGCAGCTGGAAGCAATTGACATAGGGTAGCACTTGACTTGAACAACACTTTAAAAAGTCAACTTGAATCTTAATTGAAATACCCTGTATTTCACTTTGGATATATGACACAATTCTAATCTTTTGTTTCCTTTTAGAACACAAAGCCAGTGAAGTAATATGCTGTTTATGAGACTGTTTATTGTTATCCAGCAGCAATATTTACTCTCACAAAGACTAAAAAATCAACTCTTTGAAACATAACTCTGCGTTATCTACAGAATAAAGTAGTAACACATAACTGATGAGAATAGATTTATCTTTTTATGAAAAAGCAACATAATAAATTTTTGATGAGCAAAAATTAACCATAATTTGAACAGCATATAAAAATAATGTTTTATCTTTTGTGTATTATGGCTCTTTAGCATTTCTTCTATGTCTACATATTATTTACATATCTG
The DNA here is from genome assembly GCF_027409185.1 of Cynocephalus volans. Lineage (NCBI taxonomy): Eukaryota > Metazoa > Chordata > Mammalia > Dermoptera > Cynocephalidae > Cynocephalus > Cynocephalus volans. Next base: position 79,434,745 of record NC_084472.1, on the reverse strand, counting down.
CTTTTAATATTTTTTATACAAAAGGATTTTGTATATTTGCTCACATATTGTTCTTATCTATACTGGTTAAAAACTATTACATTAAAATAATTTTAAATGTGATAGGAAAGATAACAAATTAACAACAATTCATCACTTATCAATAAGGGCTAATGCTCATTAAAGGGCCAGACTCACTGTTGTAGCTGCTTCAATCTTCTATAGACAATAACTACATGAGATAATTACTGTTATCATCTACATTTATCAGATGAGGCAAATGAAGCACAGACAGGTTAAGTTACTTGCTGAAAACATCGGTCTAGTAAGTGATAGTGCCAAGCTAAGAGAAAGAGCTCTACCAAATTCCCCTTATTTTAAGTTCCCGAAAATGTAAATTTCAATCAAATATTTAAAACTGAATGATACATTAAATGCAATCTAAGTATTTAAACAAGTGAGTCATTTTATGGCAATATTACTTCAAATTTATCTGCTTACAAATTTAAATTTCATTTTATTATGTTGAATTATTCAGGACTCTAGGTGTCATGACAGAAACACAACTCAAACTCATTTAAGCAAAATAGAGAATATTATTGACTCCTGTAACTGCAAAGCTGCTTCAGGCCTGACTAGATCCAGAAGTTCCAACAAGGGGATGAGCCTGCAGTCTCTTTCTCTCCCTTGCAACTTTGCTTTTTTCTTTGCTGATTTCATTCTCAAGCAAGCTTTCTGTCCACTGGGAAGTCTAAATTTAAATTGTTCCTACAATAGTGGTGCTGCTGTGGATTGAATCATGTCCGCCAAAGTCCATGTATTAGAAACTTAACCCCCACCGTGACAATGTTAAGAGGGTGGGAAATTCTATTATAGTAATTGAAAGATGGGGCCTTGAAGAGGTGATTAGGTTATGAGGACCATGCCCAAGTAAATAGATTAATCCATTGATAGTTTAATGGTGGTCATGGGCATGATTCTGAGGGATTTTGAAGGAGGAATGAGGAGTTAGCTCTCTCTCTGCTTCTGCCATTTCACCATGTGACACCCCGGTTTGCTGTGAAGGGTCACTACCCACTGACAAGGCTCTCACCAGACATGCTCCCTGCACTTTGGACTTCCCAGCCTCTGAAACTGTAAGCAATAAATATTCTATTTCTTTATAAATTACCCAGTTCCAGGTATCTTGTTATAGGCAATAGAAACAGACTAATACAGATACATAGCAAAAACAAACTTCTTTCTCAGTAGCTCAAGTAAAATTCCCAAAAGATAATCTTCATTAGCCTTGTTGGGTTACGTGTCAATGCACGAACCATCACTGTGGCCAGAAAGAGAAAGTTCTTTGCCATTTAGGTCGAAGTGTAGTGTCAGCCCTACCCAAACTAAGACTGGTGATGGGATGATTCTCCTGAGGAAAATCAGAATGCTGCTACCAAAAGAAGGGAGGAAAACTGCTGGCCAGAAAAAAATTCACAGAAGTCCCAGACACAAGATCTCTTAAAATGATTTTTAGCTCATTAGAGAAATCTCCTCAGTGTAAATATAACATGTGGTACTGAGTCAGGTAGAGTTCAGTTGCAAAGAAGAAAATCTGCTGTAGCTAGTTTAAGCAGAAAGGGATTTATTACAGAGTTTTAAAACACACATTTCTCAAGGCAAACAAAAAGACAGAGTTTCTTTTAAGGTCATAGGAAATGTGCTAAGAGAAGATTAATCTTTTTAGTGTAAAAGGGTTGGTTTTTGTGTAAATAGTCCATGCTGAGTTTGGAATATTGCATTTCCTCCTTCTCCCCTCCTAGGGTGACCAACGGGTCCCAGTATGCCTGGGACTTTAACAATTTTAAAACTGAAAATCTCACATTCCAGGAACCCTTCAGTCTTGGGCACACCAGAACAAGTGATCACCCATCTCACCTTGTCCCTTCCAGCGGTGACAATAAACAGAATCTATTGGCCAAAACCAAAACCTGAAGCCAAGCAAAAGCCATAGGAACAGGAGAGGTAGGTGAAGGAACAAAAAGATTTTAAAAACCTAAAGCTCTTTAATGAAGAAGATAATGAAGAGTGGGAGGACCCAAAGGGGCCAGGTCTCCCTATGGAGCACATCAGAGTGGAGTCTAGAGAGGCCCCAAGTCTGTTGAGGGGTCGGGATCCAATGACACAAGAACTAAGCACAAATATCCATGACCCATGGGATCCGTGTGGGTTGGAAGGCCCAGCTAGAACCCAAAGTTTCACTGGATTTTAATTCCAGACTCCAGTGTGTGTTTGCCACCCTAACGGGAACGTTGTCTGGTAGCTGATTGACATCCCTTTCCCTTTCAGTATTCAGGGGGGAACCTTAGAAATATATACCCATGTGCAATTATAATCCTTTCTGATATTGACCCTCTCCCCTTTAGAATAAAATTGAAATCCCTATTAAATCCCTCTCCCCACCCCCACCCCACCCTCCCAGTGCTCTACTGTTGGGTATCCTAAACAGAGGAACTCTGACTCCCTCTCCCCCACTTCCCAGAATTTTAGGGATTTCTCTTACCCTGAGGGCCCAGAAAAGAGCATGAGGGCTCCTTAACTCTTCCCTGCCTGCATCTAATTTTACTGAACTCCTAAAATCCTTCTTCCGCAGGGAAGAGGCTGATGCACTTCATCAGAATGATTTGGCAAGAGATAATGAAAAGTACGTCTCATTCTGCCTACTGGAAACATGAGCTGAACTGCAGACGCTCATATCCCCCCAGAGTTCTGCTCTTCACACTATCCTTCGATCTGCCACCTCTGAGTGTTCCCATTTGTTAACTGTTAACCACCATGTTTTACTACAACTTACACACTCGTGACCCCAAATCATCTCTCTTCTGCCTGGTATATTCTTAAATTATCTTGAGCTCCTGAGGTTGCCACCCCCTCCAGCCCTACAGATTCTGTATCCATGCTCACCAAAGCAGTGTGTGGTCCTTTCTCTTTCCTCAAAAACCCTATTTTAAACAGCTTTGAGATGGGAAAGACAGGCACTATTATCTCCTTATTTTACTAAGAAAAGAACTAAAATCCAGCATGTTGAAGTGACTTGTCCAAGTTTGCATATCTGGTCAGTGGAAGAACCAATCCTAAAAGTTGGGATCCTTAACTCCCACTTTGTCTCTACTGCTTTAGTCTGAGTGGGGTCTAGATCTTACAGCACCAAAAGAGTCTTTTAAAAAAAAAAAATCATTTTAGTACTTTCAAATACACATGATAAAGTAAGTTATTTTTCTCAAGTATCTGTATATGAAAATGATAATATTAATTTGTAAATGGAAGCAATTCAATTTTACATTGTTTATGTTCTAAAGTCTAGTTAATTTTATCTTGCAATATTATTAACACTGTTAATCTACTAAGCACACATTAAGCTTGGGTCATGGGAGGAATGAAAGAGTGAGGATTGCAGAGAGCTGGCCAAAATTTAGGCAGAGCTGGCTCACCACAAGCTACAGATGTGTTCTCATAGGCTTTTCCAGGGTCAACCCCAAGCTGCTCCTCCATTCAGATGCATGCAGCCTATTTTTTCCAGTCATGTTTGGATGCACCAGTGCTTGGTGTGGGAGATATTTTTCCTTCTCTTTTTCATTTTTTCCCCCAAAGATACAGGCAGGATCTGTGCAGGAAATCCTTACACTGAAGAATAACAATTATTCTTCTCTCTGAATTGGATTAGCAAACTCATCCACCACTAAGTATATCTGAAGTCAAATCTTAGTGCAATGTATTCACATTCTGTAATACCTGTAGATAGTTCATTTTAGTTCTGTTCAATGCACCCACCAGCTTCTAAACCATATCTCATCATATTAGTATAAAGTAATATGAAGTTCCTACAATAAAAGCCAGATGTGAATTCTTAAATCATCTGAAGGAACATCAAAACATTTTATGCTGTTATTTTAAGATTTTACAAGTTTTTTCCCCCTTTGGGGAATTTCTAATGATTTTATGGCACTCTTCCATAAAAATATTTATTACACATGGCAAAAGATGGATCTGTGAAAGAATATTCCTGTGTGTTTGTCAAGAGAATTTGTAAAGAAACCTTTTCTCTGTAAGACATGATGGCAGAATTAATTACTTGATGATAATCACTACAGCATAGACAGCACCCTGCTTGACATGACTCAACACCTGTTTTTCCCAGGTTTGGCCTCTAAACCCCACTTTATTGATGGAGGTGATTGTCACCATTTCAAATCAGCTTCCTGATTGTTAGGACACGTAGTTTTCCCCTGATCATACAGGGTCCAGCTGGAGGCAAAATTATGAATTAGGGGATTTTGTCTCTGGGGCCTCACATCTCCTTTTCCTCCCTTTCAGAACCGTTTGCTACTTTTATAGCCACTATCTGGTACAGGACCATGCTAAAATTTAACTGTATATTGGCTCTGACTAATATGCTCAAGCAGAGTGGGAAGTTGAGGACTAGCAGGTCAAATCCTGTGCACACTCATGTTTTGTTTGGCCTGTGCAGGATTGCTAAAAAAAAAAAAAATTTGTTGCCAACAAATTTCAAATTCAAGAGGTTTTATATTAAAATCCAGGCTTCCAACATCTCTTGCTGTTGTACATACAGATTTGTACTTCCTCCTGACAATTGGCTGGAGAAGATTAGTACCTCTTTCTTCATGTCTTCCGTTTACCACAAAATTCACCATGGTTACCACTCAGGTACATTGAAGTCTTGACTCCTATATGCTTTTTATTTTCATGGTTAGTACATAGACCGTACATACCAGCATGACAAAGGTGGTTGCTAAAAGTTGATAAAAGTTGATAATTAACATATTGTTGGAAACAGCCACTACCCGAAGCCATCTGAATGCCATCCTGGTTGCCCCACACCCCGACCCAGGGCCCTCCAAGACTCCCCCATTATCTAGCAACTGAAGAGTAAATGCTTGGCACATCAGGCCCCAGGACTCCAGCCCAGCCCTGCCATGCCTCTTTCCTGATGGTGAGGCCCACGTCATAATGGATATCAAACATTCAGAATTTCATCCTGACAGTTCCTGTACTAAAGTATATCTTTACTGATTCTCAAAGCACTAGATTCATCATCTTTTTCAAAGGTGCCATTTAAAATAGCCAGTCTTGAAGCTTCAGTCAATGAAAGCAGAACATTTTTAGGAAAGAAGAACTGTAGTATACTCATCTAATGACATCCAGTGGGTGACAGCCAGCCTCACTCACTGCTACTGCATTTCTTTATATATAAAACCACCTACATACAAATGCAGCAAAATGTTTTAACCAGACATTCTTCTTGAAATTTCTTTTAAAAAACTTGGATCAGATTGTAAGCTTGGGAGAAAAGAATTAATGGTTCACTTTCATTTAGTGCTTTAGAATGTACAAGATGGCTTTATATATCTTCATCCATTTATTCGTTTTACAAATGTGTGCCAGGTTTTTCATCTGGTTCTCCTAGTAACCTAAGGTGTCAGACAGGGAACAAGTTATTATGCTCTTTTCACATACAATGGAACTAAGGCTCAGGAAGATGAACTGTTCACTCAAAGTCACATAATTATTGGCAGAACTAGGACTCTAACTCTTCTGGCTCTCAGTTCTAGGAGTTCCTGAGGTTATTTAGCATTTGTACTAATGCTGTTCATGTAAGGAAAATTGTCCTGATTTGGTCAATGACAAGGCTCAAGCTGCCTTTTTGCTGAGCTATATATTGTTAACAAAGATGATGAAAAGATACAGGTGCAAATTTTCTGCATCAGAGCCAATACACTTTTGCCCTTAAATCTTTATGTCCTATTATGGAAAAGATTATACTAAACTACATTTTTCTTCCTTTGAGAGAAGCAAAGTAAATGTTTTAAATGCCTGTAACACTCACCTTTAGCTGTATGCATTCTGTGCATTTCATACGCTCATTTCAGAATGGCTTATGTTAACCTCTAGGTTTTGTGTTTTTTTAAGTTACTTCTGTGTTTTGTTTAATTTTTGCTCTAATTTTATCCTGAATGTACCATATGTAGATCAGAACATTTAACTGTTTATATTAGTAGTATGTCTTTAACTTGCTGACGTTTTCCTCCAATGTGTTTTTACAGAAGACATCTCATAAAAATTTTTTCAGTTATTATTATATAGTTTCTCTCTCTTACTCAAAGTATCCTTTAGCTTAAATTTCTAACTGGTTATGTTTTGACACTAACAGCCTTTTTAAAGTTTAATCAAAGCAATACAAAATTTACTAAAGTCCTAAAATTACATCACTAAATATTTCCCTAAATAATCTTAAAGACTTTTGACAAGGCATTTGAAAAAGTTTCCAACTTTAATATCTGGTGTTGATTTAGAATACTTAAAAATACATGAAGTTATTTGGCCTGAAAAATTATACTAAACAAAATCAGAAACTAAATGGGATTTTAGGTCCAGCTCTTAATATCCTTATTTGATTAAAGTACTAACCTCATTCATAAATGTCAGTGAAAACTACTTGATGCTAGTTTATAAAATATTCACATGTTGAACACCATATTAAAACAATCCTTAAAATAATAGTAAACACTGACTCAGTTAATCCTGTATATTTATGTCTCATTTTAAGAGTATAACTATAAGAGAGAAAAATAAAGCAAATGAAAATGGAAATAACTGCTTATTAACCAATCATACCATTAAATAAAGATCAAATTAATGATTTTATGCCTACAAGTCTAACAGTGTAAGGACCACTAGAAATCTCCACCCCACTTATTCTGGGGGGGCATTCAGTAGGCCAAGGGGGAGGAAGCTCAGAGCAAAACCAGTGAATAGTACAGGCATGGGGCCATTACTACACATTGTTTGTCATAATATGAATTCCTTGATCATAAAGAATGTTGTATAGGATACTTGATGGTGATTAAGATAGGAAGTCTAGGGATGGTAGTGCTTACAGAAGAACTGTGGTCAAGGAAGGCAAATCCACATGCAGAATGAGAATCTATTCTGGTGATAACAAATCACTGCCCCTTCCATGATGGAAGAGGTCCAAAGCTATGAACTTCCCATGGGTGGCTGACTGTCCCTCTGGGGAAAGGGGCTATACTGAGGGCTTACTATAGGCCTCACTGTCTCCCCAGAGTTCCATCAATAGCTATATCTCTTTAAGGATGATCTTAACAGGATGACCAGATTGAAGACCTAAAATTGTCAGTAATCATTTCACTGTTGATGAGGGGAATCCATGTTATTGAAAGCATGGAACTTCCAGTGCTGCCATTTTGTTCATGAGCCCAAGGGCCAGCTCTGGAGTTGTTGGGAAAGAGGCTGACTGCCCTCAAGTCATCCTGTCCACCCAATTATTGAAATCCTCTTCTGTAATGGAGGATCTTCACATACTTCACTATTCTCAGGAACCTAGTCATGAATCCTTTCCCAGACCTACTTTCCATCAATCCTCCAACACATCTCCTGAACATCCTGCCAAGCTGTTAGCCACTATTCATTAATTCCTGTAGATCTACAACTCTGGGCCTTCCTCCTACTAAGAAAAGTGAATAATCAGATGCACTCTTTCCTATTTTTCCTATTGGAAAGATTTTTCTACTCCTCAGTGTCCTTTGGGTCACCCCTGAGGGGCACTGCGGTGCTGCAGCAGTCCAATTCTAGCCAATGCCAGCATGTTGTGCAAAAGCACCTATAAACTACCATTGAATTTTTGCCTTCTCAGTTGACTGATGAAAAGGCACTCCCCATGAGACCAGGTGTGGACTGAGGGGAAGAGCATCAGAAGTAGACACCAAGATAATCAGAGCCACCTGCTCAAGCAACATGTTGTACCTTTAGTAACTTCTTCAGCCCTATATCTTGTATACCAACACCACTTTTTGACAGAGTGCTTCTGAGCAAACCCAACTTTCTGATGTTTTGAGTCAAATGAACAGTTCAGTTCAAATGTTCAGTTGGTGCATCTTAGCCAGATATTCAGTGTCTTGACTAGTAGCAAGTCAGGAGCAGAAACTGATTCTCAAAGAGGGAAGAGATTTATTTCCAAAACCATAGAGGTCTTCTCTTGTAGGTTGTCAGGGGCTGCATACACCACTGTACTTGACACACACATTTTGGATGGTAATGGATCTACCCAGTAATAAAGCCCAAGTAGCAGAGTACCTTGTGGTTCAGCCTACAGCAGCTGCAGAGCTTTCCTTTGCTCTGTGTCCCGTTCAAAACTGACAGCTTTATGGTAAATAAATAATTAGGCCAACCTAACACATTCAAATGTTGTTTGCATTGCCACCAGAGCCCTTTTTCTAGTGAAAAAAAAGTCTACAGACTTGACTTAATCAACATCTTAGGTAAGTATATATGTATGTGTACTTATGTGAATATAAATGCTGTTTTCTAATCAAATAAGTTTAAAGCAATTTGTAAATGGTATTCATTGGTTCCTTCTGAGTAAATAAAACATATTTAGTCTAGTTAAAGGCAAAATTCCACAATATGCTAAGTTCTATTTTAAAATCTTACTGTATCAGCAACATATTATTGAATACTTTGACCATTTTCATTTATCATTTCTCCTGTTTTTAACATTAAATATTTTTTGAAGAATGTACCATTGCATGGAACTAGCAAATGATTAATAAGACTTCAATTTGGGGAAATTAAAGAAATAAGTCAGCATGTAAACTATTGTTGCCTCATCTGGTCTCAATTGTGCATGCCTAGATTATGATATATATGCATCATTTTATCTGATTCATATTCCTCATTACTGAAAAAAAATGTGAAAAAAACTATTGAGAGAGGTAGTGTATGTTAAACAATATTTTGCAAAAGAATTCTCTATTAACTAGATGAATCACAGACTGATTCATCTTTTCTTTTAGGTTAAAGTCATTAGTCCTTTGTTAATGAAAAGGAAATAAACAGCCAGCTTCTACTCAAACCTAGAAGATCTGACAATATAAAAAATTAAAGATAACTGAGTGAGGAAAAGCCTCCAAGCCCCACAATCCCATTACAACTAATCATTTTTACATGCCAATCTCTCAGTCTCTGCCCATGTGCACACATATTTTCTACATTATTCATTCATTCAACAAATGCTCGCTGAAAGTCTACTATATGCTGACATTGCTATAAACAAAGCAAATGTGCAATTTTGTATTTGCTTTTTAAACTGAATATGACAACATACATTTTGATTATATTCTTATCAGTTAATGTTAACTTTTCAAATGCCATTTTACTAAAATACAAATGTCATGTTAAATACATGTTATAAAATATAGACTTTTCAAACGTCATTTTACTAAAATGTGTCATTTTACTAAAATATAAAAGTCATGTCAAATATGTTTTATGAAATATAGATCTATGGCTTTTAGTTTTCACCTTCATAAACAACTCTATAATATAGTGGCCAAGGTTAGGCTTTGGAATTAGGCAAATTTGGTTCCAAATTCTGGATTCACCACTTACTGTGAGAGCTGGGCAAGTAAACTTCTCTAAGCCTCGTTTGTGAAATGGTGATAATAAGAGTACTGTCTTCTGTGGTGGTTTTGAGGTTTAAATAACATATATAAAATGCTTAAGACAGTGCCTATCACAAAATATTGCTTGTAGTATTTTTATTTATCTGTATTACCCAGCCTGTGAAAGTTCTTACTCTCATATGTTCTCTCTTTCATGAAGCTTTTCCTGATCTTTCCAACTGGATATGCTCTTTCGTCCAGTGATCTCCCAAAACATTGTTTTCATATTGTTCTCATGGCACTAAACACCTTATGCTTTCCTTTGAAGTGTGCACATTTCTCTTATCCACATTGCCCGATTATAAAGTCCGTGACAGTATCTTGCTAATCTTCATTTCTGCTGTGGTGCCTGGCACAGAATCCTGCACGTTAAATAGATGTTCGGTAACTATTTACTAAGTTGAAAATTTGTGGGTTATAACTACATTCCATGGGTGGAAAAATAATGATACAGTCACTATGTATTTTCAATTAAAATGGTTTCAATTTTCAATTGATTTCAGCTTTCAATTAAAAATGCTCTATTCCTTTAGCATATACTCGTATCTGAACTATAGGCTATCTTCCTACACCATGTCCCACCTTGTTGTTAGATGATTTCACTATTTTTTCTTAATTTTATTGACCACTTGTGACATTTTATTCATGGTAAGTTTCTGTTTCTCTCGGAAACAGAATGTCATCTGGCCCAATTAAAATTATTTCAGTTCCCCAAATAAATAAATTATTTTCATTTGTTTGGTCCCCCCAAACAAATAGTTAACTGTTTCCAAAAATCTTTTTCTAGTATTATCTCTTATGAATTCTCACTTACTTTTTTGCTAAATTTAGTTATTCTATATTTTTTTCATAAAGCATCAGAATTATTTTTTTATTATTGCAGATTGTTCTCCTCTCTTTATAAGAATACGCAATATCTATAACCTTATTAAGCTCAAGAACTATTTTTCACATACCTTTTCTGTATCTGTATGAGAGATTTGAAATAAAAAATGACTCACAGGTCTTTTAGCATGACTTGAATCCCAAAACCTTTGCTTCCAATCAACATGTTCACCATAAGTAACATCATTATAAAATAATTTAGACCTATGAAGCCATCTGATTGGCCTCCAGCCATCAGTTTGTGTACTTATCAACATAATTCCATTCTTATCTCTAAATCGATGACTGTGAATAATGATTTAAAATGAAACCTTAATTGCATTAGTCCTGGTTATCCTTGATGAATGAATGAATGCAAAAATTGTTACACTACAGAGACACACATTTATGTGACCTGACATGTAACTATATAGTACAGTGATTCAGTGCTTTTATGTAGTCAATTTTTAACATATAGACACATCACTATATGAAATTTATTTCAATGTTTTGCAAGGATCCACAAAACTCTGTAAGTTATTACAGAAAAACTAATAAAAATGTGTGTCATTTTGAAAAATTGAAACTCACCTAACTTCCAAATTAAAATAAAATTGGTTCAATTAGAGAAAATAATAGCAAATCGTTATTTCTATGTTTCTAAAACTGGTGAACATCTTTCTATAATTTATCTCAAGATTACCTCGGGTTTTATAAACTTTCTTTTATCAGATAACCTTATTATAGTTAAGAATAAGTTTATACCCCAACAGTAACAACACTAATCTTGTATATATTTGTGTGGCACTTTGTAACTCTGAAGCCATTTCATTTGGATTATCTCATTTGAAATCATTTTGTCTACTGTGTCAGCCCTCGCTGGTATTCAGACACTTGTACTACAGTGTCATTTGGTTCCTAAAGCCTCCTTGTAAATTTTCCCAGGCACAAGTTAACGTTAGGCACCAATTTTCCCAACTATGTAAGTTACTAAGCTATTGTTTCCTATCCCCATACATTCCCTTCTTCTTCTTGATGCTAAGGCTGGAACCCTGTAGATAGGATTCGCTTTGCAGCTAGCTTTCTTTAGGATCTGCCAAGAGGGGGCGCTAGAGAAACTGAAAGGCTGAAGAAGGGAAAAGGGACTTGTTCCTGTTTGCATCCTGTCTCCCCGCCTGTTGCCTCAGTAACGAACCTTCACCCTGGCATGGGATTCCAGTCTTCAGGCCTTTTTGCGGTGCTTCCAGAAACTGCCTCACTGCATCCTCAAAAGTGCACCCCTCCCCCGCCATCCCCCTCCCTCCAGAGAACTCTCCATTTTACAGCAACCCTTCTCCAAGATTTTAGTTTCTTTTGTCTTTTGATTTCATTTTGATTTTCAGTTATGTGAAACATTTACATAGCTTCAAAGTCTCCTCCACCTTGTTCACTTTCTCATTTCATAGGTAACCACTTTTATTGGCTTTTATTGTTATTATTATTATTGATTATTTTAAAAATATAAGAAATGGTTATAGTCTTCACTCCTTGACTCTTTCTTACACAAAAGGGTAGCTCACTTTACATGCATGCTGCTCTGCACTTTACTTTTTTCAATGAAAAATGAATTCTGGATATCATCCCAAAGGAGCACACAGAGATCTCTGATTCCATTGTATGATGAATCATGCAGTAAACCCTGCAGATCATTGCCCACTAACACTTGCCTGGTTAATATTTTCTGCCTTTTGATTTTTACTATCCCAAACTGAAAGTTTTAGTACCCAAACCCACATGTACCTCTCAATACCACCTTTTTTCTTTTTCTTTTGGCCAGTGTTGATAAAGGTAAATACATATTTATGTCCTCAAACTTCGATACACCTTTTTAAACAAAATGATGTACAGAGAAAGTCTTAAATCTCTTTCCAAACACAATTGTTGTAATGATAAAAACATGCATAAGCTTTCAACAGGATGTATGTTTTAGGGCTGTTGCTAAAGATAAGAGAAGACATGTTCACCTATAAGTCACCATATAAGGTGACTTAACTACCATATTAACTGATTATTAGGAGGTGGATTTTTAAGGCATTTTACATATTTGCATGATAATTTATTACATATATAAGTTGTTTACTGTGTTTTAGGAAATTGCCTAAGGGTTTTAGGTTGGCAGATGGTCATTCCTATTATTCCAATTTAATATAATGAAAAAAATAAGCATTTGTACACCTTTGTTAAGCAAAAAAGGCCCTGTCCTCCATGTGTGAATGTACTCTGGTTTATTGGACCAGTTCCCTATTGATATTTAAGGTATTTCATCCTTTAATTCCATAAGGAATAGTCTTAACCATATGTCAATTTGCATTATTGGAACAGATTCCTAGAAGTAGTGTTGCAAAACTGAAGGGCAACTGTATATGCAGTTTTGCTTAATACTGCTAACTTTCCCTCCACTGAGGCTTATATCATTTTGTATGTCTTTTTCACCAAAACCTCTACAAAGGGGTATGGTTTTCAAATTTGGGGATCTTTGCCAATCAGGTAGGTGAGAAAAGATATCTCAGCCATGATATGGTCTGAAATGCTCATATTTTGAGCCATGTTCAGCATTTTTTCATATGTGTGAAAGCCATTTTTATTTCTTTTTCTGTGAACTATATCTTTTGCCCATTTTTCCACAGCATTTTTAGTCTTTGTTTCTCAATTTTTAGAAACATTTTGTGTTTGGGATACTAATCTATGTCAAATTTATCATTCGTTTCCTTATTGCTACTGAAAATTTTTGTGCATTTAGATCTCTGGTCCACTTGGATAGCTACCATGTGGTGTGTAATATATGTATCTACTGTATGGTGTGAATGGATGTAATTTTACCTTTTTTCCATATGCTTGTCCAGGTGTCCCAAAGCCACTTGTGGAGAAGGCCATATTTTCCCTCTGTTTTGAGATGTTACCTTTATCAATACAGTATTTAGGTCGCTTTATTAGATTTGCTCTCTGGTTCCATTGGTCTTTCTGTCTACTCGTGTGCCAGTGCCACAGCCATTCAATTATAGAGGCTTTATAATGTGTTTTAAGAACAGAAATCCATTGCTTCTCTTCTTTGAGAATTTCCTGATTAGTATCGCTAGTTTATTCTTTTATATGTACTTTATAAACAACTTGTGTGCTCCAGAAGGAAAAATTCCTTTTATTTTTAATTGGGATTGTATTAAATGAATAATTCAGGAATTGACATCTTTTTAATGTTGAGTCTTCTTGTCTATAACTATTCTATATCTTTCTATTTAAGTTTATTTATGTTTGTGTCTTTCAGGCATGCTTATAGTTTTCCTCATATAGGTTTTGCACATTTTTATTTGTTTTATGCCTAAGAATTTTGTTTTATTTTATCCTATCTTATTTGTCATTATATATTGAGTCTGCTCCTCCATTATAGCTTTTAACTGGTTATTGTTACAAACAATGAGGCATTGATTTCCAATGAGAGATATCGACCTATGTTAATTTTATATCTTGCTACTTTGCTAAATTCTCTTTGTAGTAATTTTCCACAGGTTTTTTGAGTTTTCGAGATATGTAATTACAGCATCTGCAATAGAGATAATTTAATCTCTTCATTTCTAATTCTTATGCCTCCAATTTCTCTTGCCAAATGACATTGGCTAATACTTCAACCCAAAGTTAAATAATAGTTGAGATAGCCATTGTCTTTTCTTGGTCTTAATTTAAATAATAATGCCTGTAATCACAATCCTCATTAGTTAAGATGCTCACTTTGGTCTGATGGTTATGTGTACTATCATATAAAAATCTGCCAATTCCTAATTTACTATTTTTAACATAAATAGATGTTGAATTTTTCAGATGTCATTTCAGCATCTTAGTAGATGATCACATAATTTTGCTCCTTCATTCTAATAATTTGATGAGTTATATTAATGGATTTCCAAATAAGAAGCCACCCTTAGGGCTTGCACATTGGGAGAAGTAAACATCTACTACGGTGGGAACATCTAGCATGATCAGGGATTGGTAGTATAGAAAACTAGGAAATGTGTCATGGGTCATATTTTTTAATGGCATTATATTATTTGTGTAAAAAATTGGACTTCATTCAAAAAGTAATGAGAAACCATTTATGAAGCTTTTCATTAAGAGCCCTGAATTTTAGAAAGATCTCTCTAGCAGCAGAAAATGTCAAGTTAGAAGCAGTAAGGGTGATTATAATAAGCCAAGCATAAAATGATAGGGCCTGAACGAAATAGGGTAAATCCAGAGCTATTGAGGAAATGTAATTGTCATGACTGATTGGTGAAGGAGATCAACAAAAAAAGGGGGTCTAAGATAGCGTCCAGGTCTCTGGCTTGGGCAACTAGATTAATAGTAGGACCTTAACTAAGATAAGGAATATAAGAAGCTGAGTAGTTTTGGCAGAAAAGATAAGTTTGTGTTGAGTTTCAGATGCTTGTGGAACTTTCAGATATATACCTTTTTTCTAGAGATCAGGAGAGATATAAGGGACATAGGTACAGATTTTGAAATTATCAGTGTAGAGATGGTAATTGAATCCATAGGAATGGATGAAATCTCAAGAAGAGAGTGCATAGTAGGGAAAGAAGAGGTCAAGGATTCAAGGCCACCTTACCTACCCTTGAAAGAAAGTTGTAAGGAAGGTTAAATGATATGTGTGAAAATACTCTATAGGTTGCTTATTATTTTCCTGCCAAATTTTTTTTAAGGTTTACATGGTTTAAATAAACACAGCTTACAGAAAACAGTTTATTACTCATATTCATATAAGTACATGTACATATCAAATAAAGCCGATGTAAAATTCCCAATGCTGCCTCTCTTCTGGTAATAGTGTTGAAAAACTCCATAGTGGCTCCCATTTCAACACCTCCTAAATTTCAGTTTCTACCTGTAAATGCAACTAATATTTGTTTTTCTCACGAGTTTTTAAACGCCTTTGAAAAAAATGCCACTTATGTTTGATAAATAAATGTATGATATTCTAATTAAAATAACAACACGCACAAACAAATTTAGGATTTCTTATCCTATTTCAATTACAATTCTAATATTTGATGTTAATTGCAAAATCACAGTGCCTGGTCAGTAGTAACTTTAAAAACATACAGATGTAAGTTGGATCTTATTTGGCAAACATTCTTTTAACATCCATAAATATCTTTTAAGCATATTGCCTCTTCATTCAGTTTCTTTTCACCAATTAAAATGAAAATCTACAGTCCTACAAATATTCATTTTATTTACAGAACAGAATTATAACTTTAGAAACACCAACACAGTCTGAACGCTTAACACTTACAACTTGTGAAATGGATATTGTACACAGAGCTACCCAGAGAAATAAAGGGATTAGATACTGGTGAAGTTTAGTAGAAGAGCTACAAGACAACAATAGGTGGTGCTGCTGGGATGGAATACTGAATATGTACGTATGAGTCCACAAATGTCATGGAAATTTTTTCTATACGAAATTACTGTGCTCATTAAATTAAAGGTTGGTTTGAAAATAGTATTAAAATATGATCAGGATGAGACCTTATTTGGAGGGGAACTTCAAACAACTTCTCATACTAAGAAGAAAGATATTTCTACCAGTGGAAGCTAATTTTTAAAAGCAGGTTTAAAATATTAAGTGGCCAGATTCCATATTAACTGCGTAAAGCCAGAGGCAGCTTGAATCTTCTATGCCTGCCAGGTTCAAAAAAGATACTCACAAAAGCTCTTTAACATAACTGGATTTTATTATGATTTCTCTCTTTCTCATCTCGAAAATCAAGTGAGAGAAGATATCAAATCTGGATTTCCCTCTTGCTGGAGCAGGTTTGACAGCTCAAGAGGTTTGACCTTGAGCCATGTCCGTCAGAAGACACAGGCTTTTGGTGTTTGGGCCATAGGATTTGTCGAGGTTTTGTAGAAATTCTACACACCTGCTCTTTGGTATGGCTAAATAATTTGAGGTATTACAATAAATTTATCACAAATTAATTTTTAAAGGAGGGGAATAGGCCTGCATATTCAATTTCCCTAAAGCCATTTCTAACCTTGTAACCAAAGGGGTATTATTTTTATCTTTTTATCTCTTAAAAAAATAAACATGCCAATCGTGGTGGAAATGTAATATCCACATATCTGTTTGTGGTAGAGTACCAGCTGTGGGTTAGGTACCAAGCACAGTTGCTATGGAGTAACTCGGCACACTGTACTTCCTTAGCTTGGCACTTGTCAGTTTCCAGAGTAACAGATATATATAATTGTTTAATTCTCTATCTTCTCTTGAAAGTCTGGTTCTCCTTTATATTCCCAGTCCTTATCACAGCACCTACCACGTAACAAGTACTCAATAAATATTTGCTAACTTAATACATGAACTCTCACCACTTATGCATGGATGGATTTAATGGCACATTTTTCAAAAAAACCTACACATTAACTTCTGATTTTGACTACCGTTTGAGAGCTGGTTGGTACAATATGATAGTGAGTTTGTATTCCCTGTATTTCAATCAATACTGACAAATTTTCTCCCAAAGGATTATTAGACACAGTAAATTCTGAATTTGTGACTTGCATTTTTATTCTTTTCATGGAAAAAGAAGCTGAAGAGAAAAGATCCAGAGCCTGCCAGCACTGGGAACTACCAGTATAATGGGGATTATCTGTCTGGCCTGACTATGGAATTAAACAAGTCTTAATGATAGCATAGAGATAACTTTCTTATAGATGTACTATTTTAAGTGAGTAAGCAATTAACTAGGGATTTGTATTCTGTGCTTTGAAGACTTATTTTATATACACAGAGCATCTTGTATTTGGAATAAGGTAAGGGCACATCTGGTTTTCTCTACTCACCCTAAAGTATTGTGTTTGGACACTTTTCTGTTTGAGTTTCAGGAGAATGACTTACATAGCATAGATATATTTTATGGCTGTGAGATATGTTACAAAATCTCCTGTAAAGGCAAGCTCTCTCTGTCTCTCTCCATGGGCCTCTTTTTTAGCAAATCCGTTTATGTGGAATAATTGGGATAGATTAGTCAAAAATGCTTTCATCTTTGTTTCTTGCCTACATTGCATTTTAAAATAATTAAAACTCCAGATTGTTTCTGTTTTTCACCTAAGTTTACTGGCACCCAGCAAAGAAGCCTACACTTTGATTTTAATCATGGCCAGACAGTATAAGGCCCCTGTCTCAGAAGCAATGAGAGCAGCAAGTAGAAACCCTGCTGGGTAATTTCAAAGCAATGTACTTCCTGCTGCTAGCCCTACAGTATGATTTCTGTTCTGCCAAGGGCACCAATAGAAGGCAACTTCCAATTTGCACCTCACACATAAATTCACATTATGCCAATAGGTTTCGAAGGAAACCACAAGCTACCCAGCTCAGCCGTCAGAGGTCTGTTAACAGACCTTTAACTATGATCTATTGTGCAGCAGGACCTGAAAGACGCACGCGGAGTCCCACTTTATAGAGCCTGCACTTGCCTGACACCGTTTTTCTTGAGGTAATTATAAGTGTTTATTTTGGCTTTTAACAACTTTAATCACATTATTTAGCATGTTGCTGTTTTGTCATCAAGTTAAATGAATACAGAGTTCTCCCAGGAATTCCCTAGAAACTTATACTTAGGGAGGTCTCATCAATGATGGAACCTAACATGTGAGATGGAGGTGATTAATTGCATCAAAGCTTCATGAAGGCGAAGATGTTTTCCTCAACACACAAGTGGGCAAACAAATTATTCCATGCAACAAAGAATTCCTAAATGAATGAGGTGTGAACTTTGTAATTAAAATAGAATGGCTCTCCCTTTGCTTCAAGGTTCTGTTTTCATTGGTTTAATGGTAAAGGGGTTCACAGAGAACCCAGCATAATGGCATGCAGTGAATCCTCGATGACAAATGTTGCTGAGATTACCATGTGGAAGACAGAACACTCCTCTGAGTTATCTAGAATTACGTTTAAAAATAA
Organism: Cynocephalus volans; assembly: GCF_027409185.1. Lineage (NCBI taxonomy): Eukaryota > Metazoa > Chordata > Mammalia > Dermoptera > Cynocephalidae > Cynocephalus > Cynocephalus volans. The sequence goes on along the minus strand of NC_084472.1, from coordinate 79,416,394 downwards.
CCTTAGCTGATCACAAAAGGTTCTACAGTCACTGTTAACTGTGAGCAACTGTTGAAACATCATGCTGTGCCAAATTGCATTTGATGGGCCTGCAATAGCAGAACTGTAATGTACTTAAATGAATTCTAAAAATATCTTCCTCCAATGGAAACTGGTTTTACAAAACCAAAAAAAAAAAATGACAGTTCATCTTATTTCTATATCACCTCATTCAGTGTGAGTGTGAGTCAACTGGAGAATAGGTCTAGATTATTCAATAAATATATTTAATGCGCAATAAAACCTGTGTGCCATTTTTATGTCTTTAATATCTTTATCTGATGCTATATATTCTATTAATTATTACATTAAAATATGAAAAGAAATCCTTTTCCCCTATAATTATGTATTTCTACCAATTAAAGTAGTCACTTTGACTCTCAAGAAACTAATGATTAACATTCTCTATTTGGTTTACTTGGAACTGTTTTTCTGCACAATGCTCTCAAGTGGACACGCAAGGTTTTGAATATGATAACAACTGAAATAACATGACAAATGAGGGATATGGTTTCAAAATGGCTAATTACATCCAACAAGTATTATTGCTTTCAGTTATCACAGTTCTTTTGCATGAAGATCTGCAGGGAAATTTGTAGTATTACCATTAGATTCATGCTTTATTTGACAAATTCAGGAACCAATTAATTCGTAAATAAAAGTCTTCATTAGGTGTACTCTCAATCTCAAATTTAGTAAATTTCTATCCAACAGATAACTTCCAAACAGATTAGTAGCATAAATATGGAAAATAAATACTGAAAAATTGAGTTTCTAGTATAAATCAGTACTTTAAATATCCTTAGGAACTAATAGGGGTTTCAGAGTTTTTCATATATGAGGGTACTTCACAAAGCTAATGGAAACGTTCGTATTGTCTTTTAACTCTATTTTTCCATGAACTTTTTGAAGTAACTTCATATGCTATTTAATCATAGGTAAATAATAATTTTAAAAGGGGATTAAGATTTTTAAAAGTTGAAATTCCAAGTCTTACGGATCCATAGTCAGAACAAGCAAATGCCAGAGTACCTATGCATTACAGGGGAGCTTTGCCCCTAGAGATTTAACAACTTTCAAGGCCCCTTTATCATTTGAGCAAGAGGTCTGATTTTTTCTTGCTCCAGCAAACCATTTTCAAACAACAATCTAAACATGTTATCATTACAAGACCTAGATTCTGGTTTTACTTCTCCTACTGACAAAGCAGTATATTCCTTAATCTGTTTGCCATTTAGTAGTAAGAATTTCTTATTCTTAACTTCTTTCTGAGTTTAATGCTCTTTCATTAGATTATACTGATGGCATAAAGAGATGAAATATGCTAATTTTCTTACTTCACCATATCTAGCAGGTACATATTATAGGGAAAGCTATAGAGCATAAAAAAACATAAAAATAAGACACAACAAAATAGTTCATTTAGAATCTTAATAGCTTCTACTTTAACCAATTTTTGCTGTGATTCACATCAAATTATGAGATTTTTCTCAATATTTCTGAGCTGAAAGAATTAGACAGGCCTTCTGTTCCTCCCCTACAACACTGAATATCAGAGTATAATGAACCTAGAACTCTATACCCAGCTAAAGTTTCATTAAAATCTATTGGCAAAAATAATCTTCAGTCATACAATGATTTGGAAAGTTTACCACCCACACACACCTTCTGAAAAATTTATGAACAAAATATTAGTAATTCAAACCCAGCAGTAAATTAGAATATGTAATGAACAAAAAAGTTTATTCTTAGGAGCTAAAGGTGGTTTAAATTTGGAACTCTCTCTATATAACTGACTATCTTAACATATGAAAAGAGAAAATCCTATAGGATTATTATGAATGCTGCTGGTCAACCAGTTCCTATAATTTCTTTTGCTGATAAAAAGAGAATAAAGACTCCTGGAAAACTTACTAACTTGAAAATGATATTAAAACCCATGGTAAATAATATAGTTAAGAATTACCAAATAAAATTAGGAGCTATTCAAGGATACTCACTGTCACCATTATTATTTAAGCTTATACTGAAGCATTCCAGCCAATGCAATAAAAGTAAAATGTATATATCAAAAAGAAAGAAATAATCAAAACCGTTCTTATTCGCACATTGTTTCCCTGCCTAAAATCTCCAAGACAATCACATGAAAAATTATTAATTCTAGTAAAAAAAAAAGTTCTGTAGGATAGCCAGATAAACTATAGATTTACAAAAAGCAATAACCAATTATGAATATAAGAGAAAACATATCTAAATCACAAGAACAACAAAAAGCAATGAAATTAATAGGGACAAGCGTAACAAGAAATATTAATGTGTTCTTGAAGATAACACTCACCCCTAACTGAAGAGCCTAAAAGAAAATTTGAATAAATGAAAAGACATAACAGTTTCTAGATGGGAAAACAATAAATTATGATGATAGCTGTATTTGTTTTCCCTGGTTGCCATAACAGAATACCACAGACTGAGTGGCTTAAACTTCAGAAGTTTATTTTCTCACAGTTCTGGAACTGCAAGTCCAAGATCAAGGTTCCAGAAAAGTTAGTTTCTTCTGAGGCTCTCCTTGGTTTGTAGATGGTTGTCTTCTCCCTGTGTCTTCACATGGTCTTCCCCCGTAACTGTCTGTGTCCAAATTTTTTCTTCTTATAAGAACACCAGTCATATTGGATTAGGGTCCACCCTAATGACCTCATTTTAACTTAATCAACTCTCCAAAGAACCTATCTCCCAATACAGTCACATTCTGAGGTACTGAGAGTTAGGGTTTCAACATATGATTGGGGGTGGAGGGCACAATTCAGCCCATAACAATGACATTTCTCAAAATAATCTAAAACTTTAAAGCGATTATCATTGAAATTTCAACAGAACTTTTTTGAAACCTAACAAGATAGTTATAAAACTTATTTGTAAGAGCAAATGCACAAGAAAATTGTGAAATAGAAAAGCACTGAGGGGCAACTTGCTGTACCAAATTTCAAAGCATTCTATAAATCTGCAGAAAGTGACGGTGTAGTGCTTAACAGCATCAACCTTAGATTAGGCCCATTGGGCCTCCATCCCAACTAAGCTGCTTAGTAGCCTGGTAATCTGAACAAATTACTTAATTTCTTTGGGTCTTAGTTTCCTAATATATAAAATGGTGATAATTATAGTGATTACCACATAAGGTAGTTGTGAAGATTGATAGAATGGTGCCTGGCACAGATTAGAGGTTCAATAAATATTAGAGATTATTGTTATTAAAAGTGGCCATTACAGAATTAAAACAGTATGAGGAATATGTAAATAGGTCAATAAAATAAAATAAAAACTCCCAAAACAGAGTGATGTTTATGTGGAAATCTAGTCCATGAAATATTAGCATTAAACTGTGTTTGTAAATGATGAACTATTAAAATAAAAAGAAAGCCACCTCTGTAAGAAAATATTTACTACATAGTAGCAGATACAGAATTAAAATCCATAATATATAAAAAATTAAAAATACCAAAGAAAAATGGGCAAAAATTACAAAATGGAAGAAGAGAACGTACAAAGACTAGTAACCATACAAAATCATGTTCAATCTCATAAGTAAAAAAGGAAATGGGAATTAAAACAGTAAGATGTTTCACCTACTCAATTGTCAAATATTTAAAAGATTTATAATATTCAGGGTTCATAATTTTGAGGAAATAAGAACTTGATATATTATTATTATAGACTTTTAAAGCACAATGTAGAAATGTTTATTGAAATTATCATATACAAATTACTTGACACAACAGTTTTACTTATAGGAATGTTTGCAACCTACAGAAATATGGTTCTCTCTTGGTGTTTGCAGGGGATTTGATTGGTTCTAGGACCCCATCCAATACCAAAATCTACGAATGCTCAAGTCCCTTATATAAAATGGCATAGTATTTGCAGTATATTTTAAATCATGTCTGGATTACTTATAATACCTAATACAATGTAAATGATATGTAAATAGTTGTTATACTGTATTGGATTTTATTTGCATTATTTTTTATTTTTGTATTATTATTTCGAGGTTTTTTTTTTTTTTTTTTTTTTTTTTTTTTTTTTTTTTTTTCCCGAACATATTGATTTGCACTTGGTTGAATTCACAGATGCAGAACCTGTGGATACAGAGGGCCAACTGCAGTAACAGAGATGGATGTATAGAATATTTTCTTCATACAGTGAAAAACTAGAAGCAACCTAAATATCCAGGAGGACCTCTAAGGATATTATGAAACATTCATTCTATGGAATGTTAAAAAGAAGTAAGAAAACATCTAGAATGACCTAGGATAATTTCTATTACTTATTGTTAAGTACTTGCGGTTTCAAAAATCTGTATTCCTAAACATTTATAAATGCCTAGAAAAAAAAGATACATACATAAAAAATAGTTATCACCAGATAGGGGAGAAGTTCGGAAGATAGAGATACTTCTAGGGAAATTTACTTTTATATATCTGAATCATTTCTGATTTTCAAGTCTATCAGCTATTACTTTTATACTTAAAAAATTAAAATATAAGATACCAACAATTAGTTATAGGACTGAAATCATAGGCTGTAGGATTGCTACTGGGGAGATGAACCATAAACTAGAATAGTGACTCACTAATTATGCTTGGATGGCTGGGGAAAGAGTAATACTATTGACAGATAAAGGACATGTGGGTAGAGAACTTTTCTAGAACTATAAAAAGGCAACTAGGGGAACTTACTTACCCCCAATTTCATGTTCTCATGTGGAAGAACATTCATTCAAAGAATACTTCTAGCTTCTCTACTCATATTAATTCTTTCTGATGGAGAAGGGTTGACTTAACTGATAGATGGGTTTGAGTGGATCAGCTCTGTATGTGTTCTGTGTACTCTTGGTCATGTCATAAACTTAGAGGTCAAGCCTCTATATATAGATGGGAAGGTGGCCTGTGGTCATCCAAAACTGCCTTGACTGAGAAGGTCTTGCATCTAATTCTTGGGTTCTTAGGAAATATTGCCACACCTAAGCCATGTCCCCAACCCAGCCTTTTTTGATTTTCAAGTGCCTGATTCTTGGCCCCATCTCTCTATTAGTTCCAAACTCTAGAAGGTTGGAGTGATTTATTTTATTGTTAGTACCAAACTCCAGATACTTCTAGAGAGAATTGCACAGCTCATGTCTGAGTTTCATTCATTTATTCATTTGTTCAATCAGCATACACTGAGCTAGGCTCTGGGGATACAAAGGTATAATGAATAGGAAACCTACACTTAAGGAGTCCACAGTGTATCGGGGAGAGAGATATTAAACAAATACAGCTTTCTTTCAGTCAATTGAAAGGTCAGAAAAAGGTATGTAAAGGGGGTGGTGTAAGCTGAATTTTGAAAAGTGAAAAGAATTATAGTAGGTTGGTGGGGAAGATGGTGAGTATATGGCATGTCACGCAGAGGGAACAGCATATGTGAATGCAGGAAAGTTTGGGAGAACTCAGTGCATTCAGGGAGCTCTAGGAAGTTTGGTGTAAGTGAAGTACAGGGCACATACTGAGATGATGGCAGCCAAAGCTGCAAAAGGATCACCAAAACGGCACCATGCACTATTGGGCTTATTGATGCAGAAATCGCTGAGAAATTTTACTGAAGGAAAATGAGAAAATTTGCATTTTAGACAGATCATTCTGATGGTATATGAAGGATAATATTTTTCCACACCTTTGAAGTTTAGACTTCTACTCAATTTCAATATAAATTTCTACTAAGATGTGGCAAGAACAGAAGACTGAAAATTAGCTATCGCCTCCTGAAAAATTTGGGCTCTACTCATATATCGTGTTGGAATCACACTTTATTGTGCCATTTGAGAGCAAATGAAATATTAACCAAGATTGATTTTCTACTTTTTCATTTTATTCATCTTTACAAGAGCCTGAATGGCAGATTGTAATTGTTATTTTATCCATTTTATGCATGAAGAAAGATAACCATAAAAGGATAAAGGGGTTTTGCCCCTAAACCACAATCCAAGTCAAGAACAGAACCTAAATTTGGGTATCTCTTAAATCTGAGTAAGACTATAAATAATGGTGGGTGATTTTCTTCTGTTTTACAAACTCTCCCCATTACAACACTTGTTCTTCTGTAGCTGTAACTAGTAGTTATGTTCGAAATATCAAATCTACCTATTTTCTTCTGAGTCCAAGTTCAGAGTAAAGTGTAATAACTAGTTTTAAAAAGTTATTTGCAGGGCCAACCCCGCGGCGCACTCGGGAGAGTGCGGCGCTGGGAGCGCAGCAGCGCTCCCGCCGCAGGTTCAGATCCTATATAGGGATGGCGGGTGCGCTCACTGGTGCGGTGCGGCCGGTCACAAAAAAAAAAAAAAAAGAAAAAGAAAAAAAAAAAGGATTTGCAGAGGAATTAAAACAATATTTATTCATATTTTAATTCTTTTCTAAAATATTTCTAAACTTTCCTTTGCTGTAAATAGTTCATTTTGGTATTCTACCAGGAAATCATACTGTTTTGTAAATGGCCTGGAAGACTAGACGCCAGGCAAAATATAACAGTAAATGCAAACGTTTTGATAAACTTCCTGGACCCTGTCATGACTTCTACATATTGAAAGAGTCATACCATGCCAAACTGTTTGCAAGTCTAGAGATTCATGGACAGCAGCTTTGGAGGAATGGAAGTCCCATTATTTAATCCTGTCCCAGTATTTGTACCTCTTAGCATTACTGGTGTGTATGACAAAGCTTTCAATAAGCAACAACACTGGGACACAATTCAGTTCTTTGCTCCTAACCTCAGGATTGTACGACTTTACTGGCTACAGATAGCTGTCATGCTTCATAAACTGAAATATGTAGCAATGTTCTATAGGTTTTAGTGATTTTTAAAAAATCTTATTCAATAATTCCATTCTCATTCAATGAAGGAAAGGGTGGATATTTCCTTTTATTTTTGCTTGTAAAATATTTTGAGAATGTGTTTATATCTCCCTCCAGAAGTCAGACTTATTTGCATCCTGTGGCCAGTTCTGCAACTGTCATCATATTTGTAATGTCTTCTTAATTTGATTTAAATTATAATTTTGGCACCTGACCATAAGTTTCAGTTCAAAAATTCAACCAATTTACGTTTGTATGATACATGCAATAAATAAGTTTTTAAGTAGTAACATTACTGAAAATAGCTGATAAAATTGGACAAAAACAAACTGCCATAGATTCTTCAGAGGAAATATTCATCACAGTGTTCATATGACTATAAATGTGTACTTTTATACATTTCTACAGGCGTCTGAAGGGTTATGAAGTATTTCATTTCCACAGACAGAGGTTAAACAGTTACCTTTCAGTAAAATTTAAACAAAGCTCACAAAATACCCTGATACTTTTCGTTCCCTTTTATCTACACCAAGGAATTATAAAGGGAGAGGATTCTAACCACACGCCATGTGTTCTCCCTGCATGACTAGATGGCTAAAACTTTGATTCTGCAAATGTTAGAGTGAAGGAATCCTCCAGGGATGGGACAGTCTGTGAGAAAATGTCTAGTGAAATAAAACAAAAACTGATATGAGCTCTTTCCCAGAAATTCCTAATAACCCTTTATGAGATTCTAATGTGTTTAGTTAACTTTAGTTTGTTTTTTTTCTTGTTTTTTTTTTTGGGGGGGGGTTGTTGTTTTATTTTCCCATCTTTGAGCTACCCCACACTTACTGATTTTGCCTAGAAACACCAGTTCTGAAATATCATCAGAAGGCCAGCTCTGGAAGCCATGCCAGCCAAAAGTCTAGACCTACGAATTTCAGATAAGGTAATACAAGCACTCATTCAAAAGTTTACTAGATTGTAAGCTCCTTGAAAATCAACACCATATTTTTGCTATAAAATTATATATAAAATGTGTTAAGTACCTTCTGCAAGTGTCATGGATTTCACATTAAATAGATGACAACTGATAATTTGAATATCATTAAATGCCTAAAGGAAACCTACATTTTTGTAAATGTTACTCTCATCCTCTTTGCAATCATCTCCTCGTTTATCATCAAAGCACTACCTGGGATGGCATATTCAAACCTTTCTACAAGCAGTTTTCTTAGCTGAATCAACTGTTGGATTCATATATGTCCATATGGCCGCCAGCCATGTTCTATTGAAGTGGTTTGCCTGTAAAATAGAAAAAGTGTATTTCTATCCCCAGGGAAAAAAGAAAAAAAAAAAAAACTTTAAGGAACAAAACAAAACAAAATTCAAAAAGCACAGGGAAATCCATCCTGTTGGCATGTGGGTTGTACCAGTCTGGAAGCGTGTACCGACATAAGCCATGGCAGCTGGGAGAGAGGCTCTAAACCTTCAGCCCTGTTGTGTGCTTCTTCCTCTTCATTTATTGCAGATGGCAGCAATTATGATAGTATTCCTTGACATTGCATAGCAACAAATGTGATGCACCAGTAAAGCTTCTTTCAGAATTAAGTAAAAGATCAATAGAAACCTAAATGCAACTAGAGTATTTATTTGGAAATATTTATTTGGAAAAAAAATGACGGCCCAGAGCTGACATGGAATTCGCTGAATATTATAAAGGGAAGCATCTAAATCAGGACAGCCAGAGTTGCCTTGGGCATTTCTCAAACATGTCCACAGGTCTCCAGAGAGAAGCACTGGGATAGCGTCTACCTCCAATGAAGGCCAGGGAGGGTCAGCCCCGTGGCTCACTCGGGGGAGTGCGGTGCGGATAGCGCCGAGGCCGCGGGTTTGGATCCTATATAGGGATGGCTGGTGCGCTCACTGGCTGAGCGTGGTGTAGATGACACCAAGCCAAAGGTTACAATCCCCTTACCGGTCAAAAAAAAAAAAAAAAATGTGACCCCGCAGATGCACACAGATGCACACAGCATCCACAGCCTCTACCTACACAGCTCTGCCCCTTGATTTCATAGATGGTGTGTTTGTTATTTATCTCTGGAGCCCCAACAGCACAGTCCCTGACACATACTAAGTGAATGATAGTTTGAAGAATGGATAAAAGAGTGAATAACATCAATTTTTTGGCGGCTGGCCAGTACAGGGATTCAAACAAATGACCTTGGTGTTATAAGGCTGCATTCGAACCAGGGGAGCTAACTGGCCAGCTCAATAACATTAATAAACTGACCATTGACTCAAATGGTAAAAAAAAAAAAAAAAAAAGCCAACATCAGATTAAAATGCTCAGATCTACTAAAATTAAAGTTTTAATCTGTTTGTAGTAGTCTCTTATTAGATTAACATAGTATGGGAAATCAAATACCCATAAACCATCAATATGCCTGGATCCAATTCCTTTTTCATATGACTGATACTACTTTTCCTCCTTAAGCTCAAGAGTTAGGGTTGACACAATAATGAGTATAGCTCAGCTATGCTCACAACACATCTAAATGTGCTATAATTAGAACACTTCTAAATGTGCTATATTTGTGGTTAAAGCTGATGCAATAATATTGCTCAGTTATGCTTGACCACATTTACTTTACTGTTGATTTTCCTCCTACCATATTATAAAGAGAACTAAAGTACATGACTATAGGTTGTTTTGAAAAACATCCCAAATTCCTTGCCACTTTTATCAGCATAGCTTGATGAACAAATGCACCAAATTCAGATGTGGTTAAATGAACCAAGTGTTTATAACATGGTTTAATGACTATTCATGCCTAACATTATTTTAATGATTTTGTTTTTCCACCAATGTAGAGTTAACAGTGTCTGAGAGACACGCCAAAAGGGCATACTGACCCTTTCTAATCTTTAACAAATCTGTTATTAACCTAATAAGGATCTGGTACTGGACATTTGGTGATGACATGGTATAATTTTAGAACTGACTATTTGAATGTTCACAGTAGAGGGGCAAAAGAGAATGGGCAATACAGCTGAATAATGCAAAAATAAAAGACAGGCAAAATGGCTTGGCACAGTCAAAAGCTCTTCATCACTGAGAACACAAATAATTGTATTATCCTTGTCAATAGAATAGAGAAAAAAATCTTTAAGAGCATTGGTTATGATAGTGGCATATGACAACGCATAATCACAGGTAAAGTACGTAAATTATGCAAGTATTTATTGAATGTCTACTAGGTTTTACTTTATTTTTTACATTATTGTTGTCATACATTTTTGTAATGAATAACTCCAGAATGCTTCTTATATTACCATAGATTGTCAAAAAGAAGACAACACAATTTTATCCTTAAAGATAAACATTATACTTACAGTTAGTAGGGGAGAAATAAGAAATTACAAATCCAAATAAGAAATTACAATTCAGAGTGAGAAAATGCAATAGGATTCTTAGCAGGGACACTAATCCATTGGAGAAGGAGACAGGGAGGCAGCAGAAGGAAAATGTGGGAAGTCCTGACAGAGAAAGAACAGTTAAACTCGGACTAAAGACTGAATAGGAAGATCCAATAAAATGTGGGAGGCTGGGAACATGAGGGTACAAAAGGAAAAGTATTGGGAAAAATATCCCAGTCAAAAGGAACAGCATCTGTAAAGGCCTGGAAGAAAGAGAAAAGCATGAAACTGAAAGAAACAGGAAGAAGTCCACTATAGGTGGAATATACAGGTAATATAGGAACATGAGGAAAGAGGAGACTTGAGATGAATAGGGTCCCAATCAAGAAGGGTCTTATAAACCATGATAAAGACATGGGAATTAATACCAAGGACACACCAAAGCCAGAGAATGGTTATCAACAGGGAGATGACATCACACCAGCCTTTTTAGCTATCACCATGACAGCCTTGTGAAAATGGATGTGTTGAAAGGTAGACTGTAGAGGTTGCGAAGAGGAGTGGGGACGAGTTCAGAAGCTGTTGTACTGATCTACCTGGGAATTGCTAATGACCAGCTCTAGGACATCTCCAACAGGGATGGAGAAAAATGGGTGGACTTGAGGGATGGAATAAACAGGATTTAGTGATTGATTATATGTCTGTGTGAGGGAAAGAGAAGATGCCTAGGATTTCGATATGGACAGCTGGGTGGATGGTGTCACCAGTCATTGGTTTAGATTTTAAAAAGGAAGAGGAAAGATGTGGGAAAGAAAGAAGGGGGAAGGAAAAAAATGAAGGAAGAAGGAATTAATTCAGTACCTTTTGGGAGTTTTAATTTTTATGTGCCTGTGAAAAATTTAGCTGTAGAAATACCCAGAAGGCATTTTTTTTTATTGACTATACATATTCATGGGGCACAAAGCTCAACATTAGCACCTGTGCCCAATATGTGATGATCAGTTCAATACTGTCAGCATGCCTATTACCACAAATTGCAATTATTCCCTGTGTCCCCCAGCCAACCTCTCCCCAACCCTCTTTATCCTCCCTACTTCCACCCCCAGCAACACTAGGTCTGTGCTCTCCCTCTGCAAGTCCAACGCACCACTGTGGTCTTCCTTTCCTTCCTTTTTTCTCTCTTAACTCCCACTTATGAGTGAAATCATGCAGTACTTTTCCCTCTGTGCCTGGCTTATTTCACTTGACATAATTTTCCCCAAGCATGATCATGTTGCTGTGACTGGGAGAATCTCATTCTTTTTTGTGACTGAGTAGTATTCCATTGTGTGTATATACCACATTTTCCTTATCCACTCATCCATCAGTGGACATTTGCATTGATTCCATGTCTTGGGTCTTGTAAATAGAGCTGCAATGAACATGGGAGTCAGGTGTTCCTTCGACCTGATGATTTCCATTCCTTCAGGTATATACCAAGCAGTGGGATTGCTGGATCAAATGGTGGATGTAACTATAGTTGTTTGAGATACATCCGTACTGTTTTTGATAGTGGCTGTACTAATTTACATTCCCACCAACAGTGCACAAGAGTTCCCCTTTGTCCACATCCTTACCAGCATTTGCTATTCTGTCTTTTTGATAATAGCCAGTCTAGATGGAGTGAGATAATACCTTAACGTGGTTTTGATTTGCATTTCCCTGATGATTAATGATGTTGAGCATTTTTTTCAGTACCTGTTGGCCATTTGTATGTCTTCCTTCAAAAAATGTCCTTCAGCTCCTTTGTCCATTTTTTAATTGTGTTATTTGGTTTTTTACTGTGTAGTTGATTGAGTTCCTTGTATATTCTGGATATTAATCCCTTGTCAGACATATAGTTTGCAAATATATTCCCTCATTCTGTTTCACTCTGTTGATTGTTTCCTTTGCTGTGGAGAAGCTTTTTAGTTTGATATAATCCCATTTACTTATTTTTTTCTTTTATTGCTTGTGCTTTTGGCATCTTATTCATAAAGTCCATGCCCAGTCCTACTTCCTGAAGTGCTTCCCCCATGCTTTCCTTTAGTAGCTTTATAGTTTCAGCTCTTATACTTTAGTCTTTAATCCACTTTAAGTTGATTTTGGTACATGGTGAGAGGTGCAGGTCTAGTTTCATTCTCTGGCATAAGGATGTCCAACTTTCCCCGCACCATTTATTGAAGAGGCAATCTTTTTCCCAATGTATGTTCTTATTGCCTTTGTCAAAAATCAGTTGGCTGTTAAGTATGTGGGTTGATTTCTGGGTTCTCTATTCTGTTCCATTGGTCTGAGTGCCTATTTTTATGCCAATACCTTGCTATTTTGTTTACTGCAGCTTCATAGTGTAATTTGAAGTCAGGTAGTGTTATAGCTCCAGTTGTATTATTATTATGATTTTGCTCAGGATTGCTTTGTCTATTCGAGATCTTTTGTTATTCCATATGAGTGTTAGGATTATTTTTACTGTTTATGTGAAGAATGTCATTGGTATTTTGATGGGACTGTATTGAATCTGTAGATCACTTAGTATAGCATGGACATTTTCACAGTGTTAATTCTTCCAATCCAAGAGCATAGACTGTCTTTCCACCTTTTTGTGCCTTCTTTAATTTCTTTCAGTAGTGATTCCTAGTTCTCTTTGTGGAAATCTTTTACCTCTTTGATTAAATTGGATTTCTAGGCATATTTTTCTCTTTTTTTGGTGACTATTGTAAATGGGCTTACTTTCTTGATTTCTTTTTCTGCTAGTTTGTCATTAGGGAATAAAAACACTACTGATTTGGGGGTGTTGATTTTTTTTTTTTTTTTTTTGGCAGCTGGCAGGTACAAGGATATGAACCCATAACCTTGATTTTCTAAGGCTGTTCTCTAACCAACAGAGCTAACTGGCCAGCCCCTGAGTGTTTATTTTGTATCCTGCAACATTACTAAAATTGTTAATCAGCTCTAAGGGTTTTTTGATAGAGCCTTTAGGTTTTTCTATATATAGAATCATGTCATCTGCAAAGAGGGACAGTTTGACTTTGTCTTTTCCAATTTTTTTTTTTTTAATTTTATTTTGTCAATATACATTGTGGCTGATTATTGCTCCCCATCACCAAAACCTCCCTCCCTTCTCCCTCCCCACCTCCCCCACAACAATGTCCTTTCTGTTTGCTTGTCGTATCAACTTCAAATAATTGTCGTTGTTATATCTTCTTCCCCCCCCCCCGGTTTGTGTGTGTGTGTGTGTGTGTGTGTGTGAATTTATATATTAATTTTTAGCTCCCACCAATAAGTGAGAACATGTGGTATTTCTCTTTCTGTGCCTGACTTGTTTCACTTAATATAATTCTCTCAAGGTCCATCCATGTTGTTGCAAATGGCAGTATTTCATTCGTTTTTATAGCTGAGTAGTATTCCATTGTGTAGATGTACCACATTTTCCGTATCCACTCATCTGATGATGGGCATTTGGGCTGGTTCCAACTCTTGGCTATTGTAAAGAGTGCTGCGATGAACATTGGGAAACAGGTATACCTTCGACTTGATGATTTCCATTCCTCTGGGCATATTCCCAACAGTGGGATAGCTGGGTCGTATGGTAGATCTATCTGCAATTGTTTGAGGAACCTCCATACCATTTTCCATAGAGGCTGCACCATTTTGCAGTCCCACCAACAATGTATGAGAGTTCCTTTTTCTCCGCAGCCTCGCCAGCATTTATCGTTCATAGTCTTTTGGATTTTAGCCATCCTAACTGGGGTTAGATGGTATCTCAATGTGGTTTTGCTTTTCATTTCCTGGATGCTGAGTGATGTTGAGCATTTTTTCATATGTCTGTTGGCCATTTGGATATCTTCCTTAGAGAAATGCCTATTTAGCTCTTTTGCCCATTTTTTAATTGGGTTGCTTGTTTTCTTCTTGTACAGTTGTTTGAGTTCCTTATATATTCTGGATATTAATCCTTTGTCAGATATATATTTTGCAAATATTTTCTCCCACTCTGTTGGTTGTCTTTTAACTCTTTTAATTGTTTCTTTTGCTGTGCAGAAGCTTTTTAGTTTGATATAATCCCATTTGTTTGTTTTTCCTTTGGTTGCCCATGCTTTTGGGGTCGTATTCATGAAGTCTATGCCCAGTCCTATTTCCTGAAGTGTTTCTCCTATGTTTTCTTTAAGAAGTTTTATTGTTTCAGGGTGTATATTTAAATCCTTAATCCATTTTGAATTGATTTTAGTATACGGTGAGAGGTATGGATCTAGTTTCATTCTCCTGCATATGGATATCCAGTTATCCCAGCACCATTTGCTGAAGAGGCAGTCCCTTCGCCAGTGAATAGGCTTGGTGCCTTTGTCAAAGATCAGCTGGCAGTAAGTGTGTGGGTTGATTTCTGGATTCTCTATTCTATTCCATTGGTCAGTGTGTCTGTTTTTATGCCAGTAACATACTGTTTTGGTTATTATAGCTTTGTAGTACAGCTTAAAGTCAGGTAGTGTTATGCCTCCAGCTTTATTTTTTTTGCTCAGCATTGCTTTGGCTAGGCGTGGTCTTTTATTGTTCCATATAAATGTCTGGATAGTGTTTTCCATTTCTGAGAAAAAGGTCTTTGGAATTTTGTTGGGGATTGCATTGAATTTGTATATCACTTTGGGTAGTATGGACATTTTCACTATGTTGATTCTTCCAATCCAAGAGCATGGGATATCTTTCCATCTTCTTGTATCCTCTCTAATTTCTCTCAGCAATGGTTTGTAGTTCTCATTATAGAGATTTTTCACCTCCTTGGTTAACTCAATTCCTAAGTATTTTATTTTTTTGGTGGCTATTGTAAATGGGCAGGCTTTCTTGATTTCTCCTTCTGCATGTTCACTATTGGAGAAAAGAAATGCTACTGATTTTTGTGTGTTGATTTTGTATCCTGCTACTGTGCTGAAATCATTTATCAATTCCAACAGTTTTTTTGTAGAGGTTTTAGGCTGTTCAATATATAGGATCATGTCATCTGCAAACAGGGACAGTTTGACTTCATCTTTTCCAATCTGGATGCCCTTTATTTCCTTCTCTTCTCTGATTGCTCTGGCTAGTACTTCCAACACTATGTTGAATAGGAGTGGTGAGAGTGGGCATCCTTGTCTAGTTCCTGTTCTTAAAGGAAAAGCTTTCAGCTTTTCCCCATTCAGGATGACATTGGCTGTGGGTTTGGCATATATGGCTTTAATTATGTTGAGATACTTTCCCTCTATACCTAACTTATAGAGGGTCTTTGTCATGAATGAGTGCTGAACTTTATCAAATGCTTTTTCAGCATCTATAGATATGATCATATGGTCCTTGTGTTTGAGTTTATTAATATGGTGTATCACATTTATTGATTTGCATATGTTGAACCAACCTTGCATCCCTGGGATGAATCCCACTTGATCGTGATGAATAATTTTACGTATGTGTTGCTGTATTCTGTTTGCTAGTATTTTAGTGATGATTTTTGCATCTATATTCATCAAGGATATCGGCCTGTAGTTTTCTTTTTTGGTTATATCTTTACCTGGTTTTGGTATCAGGATGATGTTTGCTTCATAGAATGAGTTTGGGAGATTTGCGTCCGTTTCAATCTTTTGGAATAGTTTGTAAAGAATCGGTGTCAATTCCTGTTTGAATGTTTGGTAAAATTCTGCCGTGAATCCATCTGGTCCTGGGCTTTTCTTTGTTGGGAGCCTTCTGATAACAGTTTCAATCTCCTTTATTGTTATTGGTCTGTTCAAATTTTCTACGTCTTCACGGTTCAGTTTTGGGAGCTTGTGTGTGTCCAGAAATTTATCCATTTCCTCCAGATTTTCAAATTTGTTGGCGTATAGTTGTTTATAGTAGTCTCGAATGATTCCTTGTATTTCAGATGAATCAGTTGTAATATCGCCTTTTTCATTTTCTAATTTTGGTTATTTGAGTCTTCTCTCTTCTTTTTTTTGTTAGCCATGCTAATGGTTTGTCAATTTTATTTATCTTTTCAAAAAACCAACTTTTTGATTCATTGATCTTTTGAATTGTTTTTTGGTTTTCAATTTCATTCAGTTCTGCTCTGATCTTAATGGTTTCTTTCCGTCTGCTAACTTTAGGTTTGGATTGTTCTTGTTTTTCTAGTTCTTTAAGGTGAAGTGTTAGGTTGTTCACTTACCATCTTCCTATTATTCTGAAGTGAGCGTTTAATGCAATAAATTTTCCCCTCAATACTGCTTTTGCAGTATCCCACAGGTTTTGGTATGATGTATCATTGTTTTCATTAGTTTCAAGATTTTTTGATTTCCTGCTTGATTTCTTCTTCGACCCATATGTCATTAAGTAGACTGCTGTTTAATTTCCATGTGTTTGTATAGTTTCCAGAGTTTCATTTGTTATTAATTTCTAGTTTTAATCCAGTGTGGTCTGAGAAGATACATGGGATAATTCCAATTTTTTTGAATTTATTGAGACTTGATTTGTGACCTAATATGTGATCTATCCTGGAGAAGGATCCATGTGCTGATGAGAAGAATGAATATTCTGAGGTTGTTGGGTGGAATGTTCTGTAGATATCTGCCAATTCCAATTGGTCTAGAGTCTTGTTTAGATCTTGTGTTTCTCTACTGATTCTTTGCCTAGATGATCTGTCTAATATTGACAGTGGGGTGTTCAGGTCCCCTGCTATTATGGTATTAGTGTCTATTTCCTTCTTTAGGTCTAATAGAGTTTGTTTTATAAATCTGGCTGCTCCAACATTGGGTGCGTACATATTTATGATTGTTATGTCTTCTTGATGGATCAGTCCTTTTATCATTAAGTAGTGTCCCTCATTGTCTCTTTTTATGGTTTTTAGTTTAAAGTCTATTTTGTCAGATATAAGAATAGCTACTCCAGCTCTTTTTTCTTTTCTGTTTGCATGGTAAATCTTTTTCCATCCTTTCACTCTTAGTCTGTGTGAATCTTTATGGGTGAGGTGGGTCTCTTGTAGGCAGCATATAGTGGGGTCCTGCTTTTTGATCCAGTCAGCCAGTCTGTGTCTTTTAATTGGGGAATTTAAGCCTTTTACATTAAGAGTTGTTATTGAAAGGTGTTGATTTATTCCTAGCATTTTATTGGTTGTTTGGTTGTCTTAGGTGTCTTTTGTTCCTTGCTTTCTGATTTACTGTTTGTTTTCTGTGTTTGTTGGTTCCTTAGGTTGTAGATAGTGTTTTTGTTAGCTTGTTTTCTCTTCATGAATGCCATTTTTATTATACTAGCGGGTTTAGATTTTTCTTGGGTTTTTATGGCAGTGGTAGTTATTTTACAGAAACCAAACCCAGCACTCCCTTGAGGATTTCTTGTAAGGGTGTTCGTGTGGTAGTGAACTCCCGCAGTTTTTGTTTGTCTGAGAAATATACTATTTGTCCCTCATTTCGGAAGGATAGCCTTGCAGGGTAGAGTATTCTTGGCTGGCAATCTTTGTCTTTTAGTATTTTGAAAATATCATCCCATTTCTTTCTCGCTTTTAGGGTTTGTGATGAAAAGTCTGATGTTAACCTGATTGGGGCTCCCTTATAGGTGATTTGACGCTTCTCTCTTGCAGCTTTTAAGATTCTCTCTTTGTCTCTGAGTTTTGCCAATTTGACTATGACATGTCTTGGAGAAGGTCTTTTTGAGTTGAATACATTTGGAGATTGTTGAGCTTCCTGGATCTGAAGATCTGTGATTTTTCCTATACCTGGGAGGTTTTCTCCCACTATTTTGTTGAATATGTTTTCAATGGAATCTCCATTTTCCTCCCCTTCTGGAATACCCATGACTCGGATATTTGAGCGCTTAGGGTTGTCTGATATCTCTCTCAGATTTTCTTCAATGTCCTTGATTCTTTTTTCTTTCTTTTTGTCTGCTTGTGTTATTTCAAACAGCCCATCTTCAAGTTCAGAGGTTCTCTCTTCAACTTCGACAAGCCTGCTGGTTAAACTCTCCGTTGTGTTTTTTATTTTGTTGAATAACTTTTTCAGTTCTGCAAGTTCTGCTACATTTTTTTTCAGGACATTGATTTCCTTGTACATTTCCTCTTTCAGATCCTGTATACTTTTCCTCATTTCATCATGATGTCTAGCTGAGTTTTCTTGTATCTCATTCAGTTTCCTTAGAATTATCACTCGAGAGTTTTTCAAGATGGCGGCGGCTGCGGCGGCTGGCGTGGAGTAGCTGAGGTGGAAAAGGTGGCCACTGGGCCTCAGGCAGCCGGGAAACTTGTGGACCTTCCTCTGGCCATCTCTTAAGGGAGGACTGCTGCTGCTGGCCGGTCGTGGGGGCTCAACGCCACTTTGCCCCCGGCAGGAGAGGCTGCCTCATTTACAGGCAACAGCTTTGAAGTGTGGAGCAGGAAAAGAACTGATTCTTAGCTGCAAAAGTGAGTCTTGAAACAGGGAACACGGCGCCAGGGCTGCTGTGGATGCAGCCAGGATCCTGGAGGCTGGGGCCGCACTGAAGGCGGCCAGCTGCCCTATTCAGGATTCGACGTTTCAGGCCAGCATTAAAGAAGATTCCTGGGAGCGCCCGAGCGGCGCCGCGACTGAACAGCCCGAGGCGGCAGCGCCGAGAACATGGAAGGCAACAAACCAGAGACAGAGCGAGCGCCCGACCTGGCACAGCACTGTGAGTGATCCCTGGCACAGCTCTGTTCGGGGGGTGGATGCCCACGCGGCTCCCGCCTGCACCACCAGGCCACTCACTGCCACGGTGCTGCCTCCATTTTCCCAGGTGCGGGCAGCTCCGCCCTGCTCGGCCATCACTGAGCCCATTTGCTTGGCCTGGCGCGGGGCTTTCCGGACCCTGCAGGCCGACCTCCTCTCCCACTCCCTCCGCGGTTCTCTGGCAGGGCTGGGGGTGTGGGGCGTCCCGACCAGTTTTGGGAGGGCTAGGAAGTACGGGCAGGCCAACTGTCACTCCACCACACCCTGGACTCCGCCCCGGTAAACTTCCTGTTACTGGGAGGCAGATACCATCTCTGCGACCACCAGTTTGGAAAAAAGCCTAACGAATTTCTGGTTGGGAATAGTGTGGTAGGAGAGTTCCCAGGTCCGCTTGAACCTGCCGGAGAGCAGGCTGCAGGCGGGCACTAGACTCGGTTTATACCGGGGGGATACAAAGGTGAACAAGACCCGAGAAAGATCTACACAGTGCTACAAAGGCACCCAGAGAGACCGGTCGTCTGTGCCTAGCAGAAACCTGGTAGACTTCCTGGGCGAGGCGGTGCTGAGCAGGGTCTTGAAGGCCCAGCTGATAGACGAGGGTTGCAGAAGACACACCCCAGCCCAGCACAGTGTGCACAGAGTGGGGAGACGTGCGGCCAGGGAGGCGGAGACTCGACAGAAACCACACACCCGGTGGGGTCGCCACTGCACGATCTAACAGCCTGGGCCAGAACACACGGAACGGGGAGAAGTCCTGTACAGAAAGTGAAAGCTCAACAGAGATCACACACCCTGTGGTACGTGATCCACCAGCCCAGCAGAGTCCAAGCTGACCAGAAAGGTGGATCCCCGGAGAAGCCCAAGACCCGAGGCAACCACACACACAAGACACTAGAGGCCAACTGAACAGTCACGGCGGGAGCCATAACAAATTGGCAACCACAGCAACATCCTAGTTAGTCATTAGTCTCAAACCGGTGGACTGTGAAACCCCCTGCCACAATGAATAAACACCAAAAAAAAGACACCAGAAATACAAAAAATCAAGAAAGTACACCACCAAAAGTTAATAAATCTCATACTCTAGATCCTATAGAACAAGAAGCCCTTGAAATAACTGACAAGGAATTTCGAGTGATAATTCTAAGGAAACTGAATGAGATACAAGAAAACTCAGCTAGACATCATGATGAAATGAGGAAAAGTATACAGGATCTGAAAGAGGAAATGTACAAGGAAATCAATGTCCTGAAAAAAAATGTAGCAGAACTTGCTGAACTGAAGAAGTTATTCAGCGAAATAAAAAACACAACGGAGAGTTTAACCAGCAGGCTTGTCGAAGTTGAAGAGAGAACCTCTGAACTTGAAGATGGGCTGTTTGAAATAACACAAGCAGACAAAAAGAAAGAAAAAAGAATCAAGGACATGGAAGAAAATCTGAGAGAGATATCAGACAACCTCAAGCGCTCAAATATCCGAGTCATGGGTATTCCAGAAGGGGAGGAAAATGGAGATTCCATTGAAAACATATTCAACAAAATAGTGGCAGAAAACTTCCCAGGTATAGGAAAAACCACAGATCTTCAGATCCAGGAAGCTCAACGATCTCCAAACGTATTCAACCCAAAAAGGCCTTCTCCAAGACAGGTCATAGTCAAATTGGCAAAACTCAGAGACAAAGAGAGAATCTTAAAAGCTGCAAGAGAGAAGCGTCAAATCACCTATAAGGGAGCCCCAATCAGGTTAACATCAGACTTTTCATCACAAACCCTAAAAGCTAGAAAGGAATGGGATGATATTTTCAAAATACTAAAAGACAAAGATTGCCAGCCAAGAATACTCTACCCTGCAAGGCTATCCTTCCGAAATGAGGGGCAAATAGTATATTTCTCAGACAAACAAAAACTGCGGGAGTTCACTACCACAAGACCACCCTTACAAGAAATCCTCAAGGGAGTACTGGGTTTGGTTCCTGAAAAATAACTACCACTGCCATAAAAACCCAAGAAAAATCAAAACCCGCTAGTACAATAAAAATGGCATTCATGAAGAGAAAACAAGCTAACAAAAACACTATCTACAACCTAAGGAACCAACAAACAAAGAAACCAAACAGTAAATCAGAAAGCAAGGAACAAAAGACACCTAAGACAACCAAACAACCAATAAAATGCTAGGAATAAATCAACACCTTTCAATAACAACTCTTAATGTTAAAGGCTTAAATTCCCCAATTAAAAGACACAGACTGGCTGACTGGATCAAAAAGCAGGACCCAACTATATGCTGCCTACAAGCGACCCACCTCACCCATAAAGATTCACACAGACTAAGAGTGAAAGGATGGAAAAAGATTTACCATGCAAACAGAAAAGAAAAACGAGCTGGAGTGGCTATTCTTATATCTGACAAAATAGACTTTAAACTAAAAACCATAAAAAGAGACAATGAGGGACACTACTTAATGATAAAAGGACTGATCCATCAAGAAGACATAACAATCATAAATATGTACGCACCCAATGTTGGAGCAGCCAGATTTATAAAACAAACTCTATTAGACCTAAAGAAGGAAATAGACACTAATACCATAATAGCAGGGGACCTGAACACTCCACTGTCAATATTAGACAGATCATCTAGGCAAAGAATCAGTAGAGAAACACAAGATCTAAACAAGACTCTAGACCAATTGGAATTGGCAGATATCTACAGAACATTCCACCCAACAACCTCAGAATATTCATTCTTCTCATCAGCACATGGATCATTCTCCAGGATAGATCACATATTAGGTCACAAATCAAGTCTCAATAAATTCAAAAAAATTGGAATTATCCCATGTATCTTCTCAGACCACAATGGATTAAAACTAGATATTAATAACAAACAAAACTCTGGAAACTATACAAACACATGGAAATTAAACAGCATTCTACTTAATGACATATGGGTCCAAGAAGAAATCAAGCAGGAAATCAAAAAGTTTATTGAAACTAATGAAAACAATGATACATCATACCAAAACCTGTGGGATACTGCAAAAGCAGTATTGAGGGGAAAATTTATTGCATTAAATGCTCACTTCAGAAGAATGGAAAGATGGCAAGTGAACAACCTAACACTTCACCTTAAAGAACTAGAAAAACAAGAACAATCCAATCCTAAAGTTAGCAGACGGAAAGAAATCATTAAGATCAGAGCAGAACTGAATGAAATTGAAAACCAAAAAACAATTCAAAAGATCAACGAATCAAAAAGTTGGTTTTTTGAAAAGATAAATAAAATTGACAAACCATTAGCATGGTTAACAAAAAAAAGAAGAGAGAAGACTCAAATAACAAAAATTAGAAATGAAAAAGGCGATATTACAACTGATTCATCTGAAATACAAGGAATCATTCGAGACTACTATAAACAACTATACGCCAACAAATTTGAAAATCTGGAGGAAATGGATAAATTTCTGGACACACACAAGCTCCCAAAACTGAACCGTGAAGACGTAGAAAATTTGAACAGACCAATAACAATAAAGGAGATTGAAGCTGTTATCAGAAGGCTCCCAACAAAGAAAAGCCCAGGACCAGATGGATTCACAGCAGAATTTTACCAAACATTCAAAGAGGAATTGACACCGATTCTTTACAAACTATTCCAAAAGATTGAAACGGACGCAAATCTCCCAAACTCATTCTATGAAGCAAACATCATCCTGATACCAAAACCAGGTAAAGATATAACCAAAAAAGAAAACTACAGGCCGATATCCTTGATGAATATAGATGCAAAAATCCTCACTAAAATACTAGCAAACAGAATACAGCAACACATACGAAAAATTATTCATCACGATCAAGTGGGATTCATCCCAGGGATGCAAGGTTGGTTCAACATACGCAAATCAATAAATGTGATACACCATATTAATAAACTCAAACACAAGGACCATATGATCATCTCTATAGATGCTGAAAAAGCATTTGATAAAGTTCAGCACTCATTCATGACAAAGACCCTCTATAAGTTAGGTATAGAGGGAAAGTATCTCAACATAATTAAAGCCATATATGACAAACCCACTGCCAATATCATCCTGAATGGGGAAAAGCTGAAAGCTTTTCCTTTAAGAACAGGCACTAGACAAGGATGCCCACTCTCACCACTCCTATTCAACATAGTGTTGGAAGTACTAGCCAGAGCAATCAGAGAAGAGAAGGAAATAAATGGCATCCAGATTGGAAAAGATGAAGTCAAACTGTCCCTGTTTGCAGATGACATGATCCTATATATCGAACAGCCTAAAACCTCTACAAAAAAACTGTTGGAATTGATAAATGATTTCAGCACAGTAGCAGGATACAAAATCAACACACAAAAATCAGTAGCATTTCTTTTCTCCAATAGTGAACATGCAGAAGGAGAAATCAAGAAAGCCTGCCCATTTACAATAGCCACCAAAAAAATAAAATACTTAGGAATTGAGTTAACCAAGGAGGTGAAAAATCTCTATAATGAGAACTACAAACCATTGCTGAGAGAAATTAGAGAGGATACAAGAAGATGGAAAGATATTCCATGCTCTTGGATTGGAAGAATCAACATAGTGAAAATGTCCATACTACCCAAAGTGATATACAAATTCAATGCAATCCCCATCAAAATTCCAAAGACATTTTTCTCAGAAATGGAAAAAACTATTCAGACATTTATATGGAACAATAAAAGACCACGAATAGCCAAAGCAATGCTCAGCAAAAAAAATAAAGCTGGAGGCATAACACTACCTGACTTTAAGCTATACTACAAAGCTATAATAACCAAAACAGTATGTTACTGGCATAAAAACAGACACACTGACCAATGGAATAGAATAGAGAATCCAGAAATCAACCCACACACTTACTGCCATCTGATCTTTGACAAAGGCACCAAGCCTATTCACTGGGGAAGGGACTGCCTCTTCAGCAAGTGGTGCTGGGATAACTGGATATCGATATGCAGGAGAATGAAACTAGATCCATACCTCTCACCGTATACTAAAATCAACTCAAAATGGATTAAGGATTTAAATATACACCCTGAGACAATAAAACTTCTTAAAGAAAACATAGGGGAAACACTTCAGGAAATGGGACTGGGCTCAGACTTCATGAATACGACCCCAAAAGCATGGGCAACCAAAGGAAAAATAAACAAATGGGATTATATCAAACTAAAAAGCTTCTGCACAGCAAAAGAAACAATTAAAAGAGTTAAAAGACAACCAACAGAGTGGGAGAAAATATTTGCAAAATATACATCTGACAAAGGATTAATATCCAGAATATATAAGGAACTCAAACAACTTTACAAGAAGAAAACAAGCAACCCAATTAAAAAATGGGCAAAAGAGCTAAGTAGGCATTTCTCTAAGGAAGATATACAAATGGCCAACAGACATATGAAGAAATGCTGAACATCACTCAGCATCCGGGAAATGCAAATCAAAACCACATTGAGATACCATCTAACCCCAGTTAGGATGGCTAAAATCCAAAAGACTATGAACGATAAATGCTGGCGAGGCTGCGGAGAAAAAGGAACTCTCATACATTGTTGGTGGGACTGCAAAATGGTGCAGCCTCTATGGAAAATGGTATGGAGGTTCCTTAAACAATTGCAAATAGATCTACCATACGACCCAGCCATCCCACTGTTGGGAATATACCCAGAGGAATGGAAATCATCAAGTCGAAAGTATACCTGTTCCCCAATGTTCATCGCAGCACTCTTTACAATAGCCAAGAGTTGGAACCAGCCCAAATGCCCATCATCAGATGAGTGGATACGGAAAATGTGGTACATCTACACAATGGAATACTACTCAGCTATAAAAACGAATGAAATACTGCCATTTGCAACAACATGGATGGACCTCGAGAGAATTATATTAAGTGAAACAAGTCAGGCACAGAAAGAGAAATACCACATGTTCTCACTTATTGGAGGGAGCTAAAAATTAATATATAAATTCACACACACACATACACACATACACACACAAACCGGGGGGGGGGGGAAGAAGATATATCAACCACAATTATTTGAAGTTGATACAACAAACAAACAGAAAGGACATGGTTGGGGGGGAGGGGGGAGGGAGAAGGGAGGGAGGTTTTGGTGATGGGGAGCATTAATCAGCTACAATGTATATCGACAAAATAAAATTAAAAAAAAAAAAAAGAATTATCACTCGAAATTCCTTATCAGTTATTTCAAGGGCTTCTTGTTCTATAGGATCTAGAGTTTGAGATTTATTAACTTTTGGTGGTGTACTTTCTTGATTTTTTGTATTTCTGGTATCTTTTTTTCGGTGTTTATTCATTGTGGCAGGGGGTTTCACAGTCCACCGGTTTGAGACTAATGACTAACTAGGATGTTGCTGTGGTTGCCAATTTCATATGGCTCCCTCCGTGACTGCTCAGTTGGCCTCTAGTGCCTTGTGTGTGTGGTTGCCTCGGGTCTTGGGCTTCTCCGGGGAGCCACCTTTCTGGTCAGCTTGGACTCTGCTGGGCTGGTGGATCATGTACCACAGGGTGTGTGATCTCTGTTGAACTTTCACTTCCTGTGCAGGACTTCTCCCTGTCCCATGTGCTCTGGTCCAGGCTGTTAGATCGTGCAGTGGCGACCCCACCGGGTGTGTGGTTTCTGTCGAGTCTCCGCCTCCCTGGCCGCACGTCTCCCCACTCTGTGCGCACTGTGCTGGGCTGGGGCGTGTCTTCTGCAACCCTCGTCTATCAGCTGGGCCTTCAAGACCCTGCTTGGCACCGCCTCGCCCAGGAAGTCTACCAGGTTTCTGCTAGGCATGGACGACTGGTCTCTCTGGGTGCCTTTGTAGCACTATGTAGATCTTTCTCGGGTCTTGTTCACCTTTGTATCCCCCCGGTATAAACTGAGTCTAGCGCCCGCCTGCAGCCTGCTCTCCGGCAGGTTCAAGCGGACCTGGGAACTCTCCTACCACACTATTCCCAACCAGAAATTCGTTAGGCTTTTTTCCAAACTGGTGGCTGCAGAGATGGTATCTGCCTCCCAGTAACAGGGAGTTTACCGGGGGCCGGAGTCCAGGGTGTGGTGGAGTGACAGTCGGCCCGCCCGTACTTCCTTGCCCTCCCGACACTGGCCTGGGACGCCCCCCTCCACCAGCCCCACCAGAGAACCACGGAGGGAGTGGGAGCGGAGGCCGGCCCGCAGGCTCCGGAAAGCCCCGCGCCAGGCCAAGCAAGTGGGAGGGCTCAGTGATGGCCGAGCAGGGCGGAGCTGCCCGCACCTGGGAAAATGGAGGCAGCACCAGGGCAGTGAGTGGCCTGGTGATGCAGGTGGGAGCCGCGTGGGCATCCACCCCCCGAACAGAGCTGTGCCAGGGGTCACTTACAGTGCTGTGCCAGGTTGGGCGCTCACTCTGTCTCTGGTTTGCTGCCTTCCCAGTTCTCGGCCGCTGCCGCCTCGGGCTGTTCAGTCGCGGCGCAGCTCGGGCGCTCCCAGGAATCTTCTTTAATGCCGGCCTGAAACCTCGAATCCTGAATAGGGCAGCTGGCTGCCTTCAGCGCAGCCCCGGCCATCTTTTCCAATTTGGATGTCCTTTATTTCTTTCTCTTGCCCTATTGCTCTGGCTGGTACTTCCACTACTGTGTTAAACAGGAGTGATGAGAGTGGATATCCTTGTCTTGTTCTTGTTCTTATTATCCATTCAGGATGATATTGGCAGTGGGTTTGTCATATATGGATTTTATTGTGTTGAGATACTTTCCTTCTATAACAATTTCCTGAGAGCCTTAATCATGAAGTGATGCTGAATTTTATCAAATGCTTTTTCTGCATCTATTGAGATAATCATATGGTTTTTGTCCTTAATTTTGTTAATGCGGTGTATCACATTTATTGACTTGTGTACGCTAAACCATCCTTGTGTCCCTGGGATGAATCCCACTTAATCATGGTGTATAATTTTTTCGATGTATTGCTGTATTCTGATTGCTAATATTTTGTTGAGGATTTTTGTGTCTATGTTCATCAAAGATATTAGCCTGTAGTTTTCTGTTTCTATTGTATCTTTCTCTGGTTTTGGTATCAAGTTGATGCTGGCCTCATAGGATAGGTTTGAGAGAATAGACTCTGTTTCAATCTTTTGGAATAGTTTGAAGAGAATTAGTATTAATTCCTCTTTAAAGATTTGGTAGAATTCAGCAATAAAACCATCCTGGGCTTTTCTTTGTTGGGAGACTACTGATTACTTTTTCAATCTCATTGCTGGTCTGTTGAGGTTTTCTATTTCTTCTTGATCCGGTCTTGATTGTTTGTGTGTGTTCACTAATTTACCCATTTCTTCAAGGTTTTCACATTTGTTGGCATATAGTTGGTTTTAATAGTCTCTAATGATTATTTGTATTTCTGTAGTATCAGTTGTAGTGTCTCCTTATTCATTTCTTATTTTTGTTATTTGGGTTTCCTCTCTTCTTTTTGTCCTGTGTGTGTGTATGTTAACCTAGCTAATGGTTTGTCTATTTTGTTTATCTTCTAAAAAAAAACAACTTCTCATTTCATTGATCTTTTATATCATTTTCTGGGACCCTAATTCATTAAGTTCTACTCTGATCTTAATTATTTATTTCCATCTACTAACTTTGGCAATGGATTGTTTTTCTAGTTCTTGAGATATAGCATCAGGTTGTTTATTTGAAGTTTTTCTATTCTTTTGATGTAAGCATTTATTGCAATAAACTTCCCTCTTAGTACTGCTTTTGCAGTATCCCATAGGTTTGATATGATGTGTCTTTATTTTGTTGGTTTCAAGAAATTTTCTGATCTCTTGTTTAATTTCTTCTTGCACCCATAGGTCATTCTGAAGCCTGTTGTTTAATTTCAATGTATTTGTATAGCGTCCTGACTTTCGCTTGTTATTAATTTCTAGTTGTAATCTGTTGTGGTCTGAAAAGATATTTGAGATTACTTTGATTTTTTAAAATTTGTTGAGACTTGATTTTTGACCTAACTTGTAGTCTGTCCTGGGAGAATGTTCCATGTGCTGATGAGAAGAATATATATTCTGTAGTTGTTGGATGAAATGTCTGTAGTTATCTGCCAGGTCCAGTTGCTCTAAAGTATACTTTATATCCTGTGTTTCTCTGTTGATTTCTTGCCTGGATAATCTGTTCAGTTCTGAAAGAGGGGTGTTCAGGTTCCCCACTATTATCATATTGAGGTCTATCTCTTTCTTTAGGTCTAGCAGTGTTTGCTTTATACATCTGGGTGCTCCAGTGTTGGGTGCATATATATTTATGATTGTTGTGTGTTCTTGCTGAATAGGTCCCTTTATCATTATATAGGGGCCTTGTATCTTTTTTATGGATTTTGGTTTAAAGTCTGTTTTATCTGATATAAGAATAGCTACTGCTGCTCATTTTGGGTTTCCATTTGTGTGGTATATCTTTTTCCATCCCTTCAGTATTAGTCTGTGTGTGTCTTTACAGGTAAAGAGAGTCTCTTAAAGACATCATATAGTTGGGTCTAGCTTTTTAATTCAACACATTAGTCAGTATCTTTTGAGCAGGGAGTTTAATCCATTTACATTTAAGGTTGTTATTGAAAGATATTGTCTTACTCCTGGCACTTTATAACTTTTTGTTTAGATGTTTTAAATATCTTTTGTTCCTTTCTCCCCCTTTAATTGTTTGTCTTCAATGTTTTTTTGGTTTTTAGAGGTAGTAAGATTTAGTATCTTTTTTCTTTCTCCTTTACATCTGTGTTTTACTAGTCAGTTTTGTTCTTTCTTGTGTATTCATGGTAGTGATTATCATTTTGAGGGTTGAAGATGCAGGACTTTGTTGAGGACTTTTTGCAGGGCTGGTCATGTGGTGGTGAACTCCCCACAGTTTTTGTTTGTCTGGAAAATACAGTATTTCTCCCTCATTTACGAAGGATAGCCTTGTTGAGTATAGTATTCCTGGCTGGTAGTTTTTTCTTTTAGTATTTTGAATAGATCATTTCTTCCTGCCTATAGAATTTCCGTTCAGAAGTCTGCTGTTAGTCTGATAGAGGTTCCCTTATAAGTGATTTGATGCTTTTAAGCTTCTCTCTTAGTCTTTGAGCTTTACCAGTTTGACTATAATGTGTCTTGGAGAGGATCTTTTTGGATTGAATCTGTTTGGCAGTCTATGAGCTTTCTGGAACTGAAGGTCCGTGGTCTCCCTATACATGAGAAGTTTTCTATTATTATTTCATTGAATAGATTTTCAATGCCTTTACTCTTCTCCTGCCCTTTGGAACACCCATGATTTAGATGTTCGTGCACTTAAGGTTGTCTGCTAGCTCTCTCAAACCTTCTTCAGTTTTTAAAATTTTTTTTAACTTTTTTTTCCAAGTCCACCTGGGTTATTTCACAAAGACCATCTCTGAGAGCAGAAATTCTTTCTTCTGCTTGCTGTAATCTGCTGCTTAACCTCTGAGTTGTGTTTTCTATTTCATTGAATGAACCTTCAGTTCCAGGAGTCTGCTACATTCTTTTATAAGGTATTAGTCTCTTTGCAAATTTCCTCCTTCATATATTGGATATTTTTTCTCATTTCATTGTGTTGTCTAACTGGTCTTCTTTTATCTCATTGAGTTTCCTCAAGATTGTTACTCAGAAATCCTTTCCAGTCATTTCAAGAGTTTCCTGTTCTGTAAAGCCTGGTACTTGAGAATTACTATATTACTTTAGTGGTATATTTTCTTTTTTTTTTTTTTTCTCTCTTTTTCTCATATATCTAGTATCTCTACATTGATTTCTGGTCATCTGGTAGATAAATTGCTTCTTCTATTACTCTGGAATGGACTTTTAGGAGAAAAACTTCCTCTTCTTTTTACAGGCTCCTCTGGTGATTCTCCTTGTGTCAGTGTAGTCAAATATGCAGCAGGCCATCTGCACAGTGGTCATGGCTGTTACTGTGGCAGCAAGCCATCCTTGAAGTGGTAGAAGGTATGATGGTGGCTGTTGCTGACCGCTGCAGAAGCCGTGTGGGGCCTTTCTGTCCAACTGTCAGTGCTCCTCCTGTCTTAGGTGCAGGTGTGTGTGTGGCTGTCCAGGGCTTTTCCCTGCCTTGGGCTTCCTTGTCATGGTGGTGGCACTCCTCCTGCCTTCTGTGCAGGAGGGGGTTAGGGCTCCCTGAAAGCATTTAAGCATAAGATTCTGGAGCTCAAGAAAGAGGTCTGTGATGGGAATACAAATTAAGGATTAATCATTAAGGATCAGGGGTTCTTTACATGAAGTTCATGATAAGTTTCAAAGGGTTCCAGGATCACCTGAAATTTTATGCAAAATGTTGTGGGTTTATTTTCTTTGTCTAGTTTCTTAAGGTGAAACTCAGTGATTTAAAGCTTTATTATTTTCTATTCCAAGCATTGAATGTTATAAATTTCCCTCTAGGCACTGTTTTAGCTGCATGCTACAAATTTTGACATGTTATGTCTTCATTGTGATTTAATTCAAAAATTTTTCTGATTTCCTTTGTGATTTCTTCTTTGACCTGTGGATTATATGGAAGTATATTGTTTTATTTCTGAATACTTGGATATTTTCCAGATATCTTTCTATAATTGATTTCTAATTTAATTCTGTTATGATATACTGCCTGTACGATTTCAATCCATTAAAGTTTATTGAAACTTGTTTTATGATGCAGTGTATATGTAACTTCATGAATGTTCTGCATGTACTTGAAAGTAATGTGTATTCTGTTATCATTGGGTGTAGTCTTCCACAAATGTGAAATAAGTCAAGTTGGTTGTAATGAAGTTCAAATCCTCTAGATCCTTACTGATTTTCTTTTACATGTTCTATCAATCATAAGAAGTATTAAAATCTCCAACTATAATTGTTGAATTTGTCTGTTTTTGTTTTGAGTTCTGCCTGGTTTTGCTTAATATATTTTAAAGCTCTGATTAGGTGTAAACACATTATGTTTGTTTTGCCTTCTATATAAATGATTCTTTTATGATTGCAAAATGTCCCTCTTTATCTCTGGTAATATTCCTTGTCCTGAAGGTCACTTTGTCTAGTACTAAAATGGGCAATCCAGCTGTCTCTTAATTAGTACTTTTAGGGTACACCTTTTACTTTCAATCTATTTATCCTTATACTTATAATGCTTTTCTTCTAAGTAATATACGTTTGGTTCTTGAAAAATTTTTATCCATTTTGAAAATCTCTGCCTTTTAATTGGAAAGTTTAGATAATTTACATTTAATTTTTTTACTGATTGGCTATATCATCTTGCTGTTTTTTTAAAATTATTTTTCTAATTCATTCTTTGTTCTTTTTTTCCTCTTTTCCTTTTGGTTGAATCTTTTTTTAGTGTTTCATTTCATCTTACCTATTAACTAACATATCTTCATTTTTAGTGATTGCTCTAGCATTTACAATATACATCATAACTAATGACAGTAAATCTTCAAATAATATTATATCACTTCAAGTATAGTATTAGTACTTTAAATAATATGTACTAATTCCACTCTTCCCTTCCATCCATTGTGCTATCATTGTCATTTATTTTACTATTACATTTGTTATAAACGCCATAATATATTATTCTTAATTTTTCACTTATTGTTTTTAAAACTTTTTAAATTTTAAAAATGATAATTTTCAAAAATGTTATTTATATTTACCCATACATCTACTACTTTTAGTGCTCTTCATTTCTTTGAGTAGGTCTAAGTTTCCATCTGATATCATTTTCCTCCAATATGAAGAACTTCTTTTAAAATTTGTGATAGTACGGGTATCCTTGTGACAAATTTTCTTAACTTGTGTTTGTCTTTATTTTGCTTCACCTTTGAAGGTTATCTTTACTAACTATAGATTTTAGGTTGACAGGATTTCCCTCCTCTTTTGGCATTTCAAAGATGGCTTACATTGTTTCTAATAAGAAGTCAGTAGTAATTCTTATCTTTATTCCTTTTTATTTAATGTGCCTTCTCCATGCCTACCTGCTTTTAAGATTTTCTTGTTATGACATTTTCAGCAATTGACTGTGATATGTCTTGGTATGGTTTACTCTGTGTTTATCCTTCTTGAATTTGTGGATTTATAGTGCTAATCAAATTCAGATGAGTTTTAGGCATTCTTCTTCAAATATTCATTCTGTGTCTCTTTTTCTGGGACTCTAGTTTCATTATATTAGAACACTTTACATTATCCCACAGGTCATGGAAGCTCTCGTCATTTTTTCCAACCTGTTTTTCTTTCTTTGAATTATTTTTTTATAGCTTCTATTACTCTGTCTTCAAGTCCACTGATCTTTTCCTCTGCACTGTAATCTGCTGTTAAGCCTATTTTTGGAGTTTTTAATTTCAGGTTTTGTAGTTTCCATCTCTAGAAGGTCCAGTTGGTTCTTTTTTATAGTTTCCATTTTTTTTCTTCATCATACTCATGTCTTTCTTTAAAGGCTTGAACATATATATAATAGCTACATTAAAGTCCATGTCTTTTATTTATTTTATTTCTGTCATTTCTGGTTTTGTTTCTGTTGACTTTTTTCCCTAGTTATGGTCCTCTTTTTCTCTTCTTTTATCTAGTAATATTTTTATTGGAGATGAACATTATACATGCAACGTTGTTGAATGCGGCAGTTAACTTTATATGTCAACTTGACTGGGCCATAGGGTGCCCATATATTTGGTCAAACATGATTCTGGGTGTTTCTATAAGAGTGCTTTTGGATGAGATTAACATTTAAATTGATAGACTGAATAAAGTGGATTGCGCTCCATAATGTAGGTAGACCTCATTCAATCATCTGAATACCTAAATAAAACAAATGGCTGACCATCTCCCAAGTAAGAGAGAATTTTCCTGCCTGACCATCTTTGAATTGGGACATCAGTTCTTCCTGGTTCCACAGCAGCCTGCTGACCTTTGAGCTCAAACTGGGACATAGTTTGGCAGATTTTGGACTTCCCTGTCTCCATAATTTCATAAATCAATTCTATGTATGTGTGTATATTATATACATGTATGTGTGTGTGCATATATATACACACACATACACATAATACATACATATATGCACACACATATATATACACACACACACACATGTATATATATATCCTATTGGCTTTGCTTCTTTGGAGAACCCTTTAAAGAGTGTTGTATTTTGGTTTGAAAAGTAGTTAAGTTCCTTGAGGTAAGTCTGATCTTGTTGAGGGTGATTTTTAAGAATTTTTAGTGTGAGTCTAGAGTAGCTCTATCTTTTAGGGTGGCTGGCCAGTGCAGGGATCTGAACCCTTGACCTTGGTGTTACAAGGCAGTGTTCTAACCAACTGAGCTAACTACCCAGCTAAAGTAGATTTAGATAGGCACATCCTTTCTTGGATCTCAAGTGAATGCCTTGGGTGTTGAACAAGGCCTATACATTCCTGCTGATTGAAAATCAAATTTCTCTAAGCTATATGAGAGCTCTAAGAATTGTTTCTTTTAAAGTTTCCAGCTTTTATCCTCTGCCTGGCCTTGTGCAGTTTCACACTTAAAAGCACAATTTAGTAAGTAGGCAAAATCTCAAGAGACCCTATAATAGGCCTCTTCTGTTGCTTATAACAGAAATATCTGAAACTGGGTAATTTGTAAAGAAACAATATTTATTGCTTACAGCTTACAGTTCAGAGGCTGGATAGTCCAAAGTCCAGGAACACTTATGGCAAGGGCCTTCTTTGGTGGTGACTTCAGCAATGCCAGATATCACACCATGAGAAAGGCAGAGAGGCAAGAAAGAGAGACTAATCTCTTCACATCTCCCCTATAAAAGTCCTCAGAACCACACCCATGACAACCACTAAACCATCAGTTTATTAATCCATTTACTAGGGCATGGTCCTCACAATCAAATCACCTCATCAAGGTCCCACCTTTCAACTACCATAATAGTATTTCCCTTTCTTAGCACCGTCACAGTGGGGGTTAAGTTTGGGGGGGACCTTCAATCCATATCAGATTCCCTAGGAAGAACTCTAGAGGTATTTGTTTGTTTGTTTTCCTCTTCATAGCTTCCTCATCTCTTTGCATAAATTCCAGGCACCTTAGTCTCCCCAAATATTGGTATCCATCTATTCACCTTAGCAAGATCACTGTACTCTGCTTCAATTCCTCCTCCCTGCACTGAAGTTTAGAAAGTGCCTCCACACAGACAGCCAGGCCAATCATATGACTCAACACATTTGCTTCCTTCTCTCAGGAATCACAGCCCCTGTTGTCCAACATCTGAACAGCTGTTCATATATTTTTTTCCAGTATTCTGGTTACTTACAGGGAGGAGCAAGTCAGGCTCCAACCACTTCATCATGGCCATAACGGCAGACTTAGGGTATTTTTTTTAGTAAGTTTTGCTGAGGTTTTAGAAGGCATCTTACTAAATAGTAAATCAACTGAAAAATAAGACAAAGATATTGTCACATAGCTGCCAAAATATTACCTTTATCCCTTATGAAAGTTTTATTAGAGAAAGCAGACTAGCGACCATAATACATCAACTCCACAGTTAGAAAGCCTTCCTCATTCTAGACACAGACATTGCCTGAGAACCTGCCTCTGTTAGGTTTATGACATGAAGATGCAGAAGAGAGAGTTCTCTGTGGGAAGCCCACTCCCTAGCAGAAGGAAAAAGTGAAAGCACTGGCCTTCTCCTTTCAACCTCACCAAGGAGAGGTCATTCCACCTCCCCCAGGTGCTTGGTGAGTGAGGTGGCAGACAGAAACCAAGGGTATGCTAATAGAATGCCTTCCACATTGAAGAACTTTCAGGATGAGGAAAACCCATATCCCCCCAGCACCCTGTTTCTTCACAAATTTTTTTTCTAATTTCCCTGTCCTGCCCCCCAACTCTTATATATATACTCTAAAATTTCTCTTTACATAATCCTGCATTTCCCTGTTAATTCTTGTAGCTTTTTCACCCCAGAATTATATTCTAAATACATCGGGTAAAGTGTTTTTAAAATTAGGAAAACAGGAAGATAGGATACCACTTACCTGTTTTTGCATTATAGTCTACACTCACATTCAACAGCCAGTTAATATTCTTCCACACATCTCTTTAAGAGACAAATATTTTTGGCCAAATACATAAACCAGCAAGCTGAGAAGGGACATGTCAACACAATCACTAGTTTGCCAATCATAATTGAAAATAAGCCAGGATTCATTGTTACTACAACTCTGCCTTGAGCACAAGGTTACCACTGACCCTCAGGAAGTAATGAGCAATGAAAGGACAAGATAGCAGTGAATGGAAGTTTTTATTGACACAAATGTGTAGATGCTAATTAAACTCTATCACCCAGTAGAACAGGCTCAACTCATAGAAGGCAATATTTGTATCAACTGTGTGAAAAGCTCTTTCAAGTACTAGCTTCATTTTCAGATATCTATTATAAGTCTTGGCATTAATCCAAATGTCAACGGCAGGATTTTCATCATTGTGAGCCGACACATGCTTCCCCAAATCGTTATAATAAAGATGATAAAGTCAAAAAATGAGAAATGATCCGCTGGCAGAGAAACCAAAAGAAAATAAGCTTCCAAGTAAAACGAAGCCTGCTATGGCTATGAAACAACATAAATAAAAACCACGGGCTGCAGAACTATTTTCTGGAGAAGACAGAAACCAGCCACTGTGGCCAGACAAATCAAGACACTATGGGATCAGCCAGAGCAGTCTTCATTCAGCCCTGGAATAGTTCCTGCCAAATAAAAGGTATGTGGGATTCAACTCAATTTGGCTTATTACAAGTGCAGAACTAGAATTTATGATAAAAAATGCCAAATGTACAGTTTTGTGATGTAAATGATATGTTAGGGAAATAAAAGGAACATGAATGAATACTTGAAACTGTTGGGACTCAAGCATTTAAAGGATGAATCAAGGCAGGTAATCTTTCATTAACCTCACAAATTTTACTTTTCTGCAAGTTGGAGCCAACTAAGCAATTCCAACAAGCCAATGTAATGAAGTAAAGTGTCACTGTGTGGTTTGCTTTGGTTTGTTTGTTTGTTTCTGGGGACTGGGGTGGGATTGCAAATCACTGCTCCCCAAGCTATATGCTCAAGATAGCCTTAACTAAATAAGGTCTTTGGTAATGGCAAAAGTGTTTATTTTTCGTAGTGCCTGTACTTTTTCCTTTAGCTAAATTATCATGGAGGTTTTATTCTTTAGTCTGAACTTTGCTGTGTTTTAAACAAACTGTAATTGCTACATTTAAGAGAACTCAGTAGACCTCACATATCCTTTCCATGTAGAAGTCCCTAGCCACACTTCAGGCTACCTTTGAAGGGAGATTTATGTGTTTTAAGTACAATTCAGCACACTGCAACCTCAAGAGGATATTGTAAACAATCAGAGACCAGATAGGGGTAATTCAAGTATTTCACTCTGACAACAGCCAAAGAATACTCACGTGTGTCCTGAAAGAATCAACATTAGTAATAAATCCTAGTAGGTGCAGTTCACCAAGCCCACCTCAAAGGGCCCAGGCTACCAGCACACACACTCTGTTTATAGAGTTTGTAATTCTTCCTTAGCCTCAGGCACTAAAACGGTCTGAAATCATATCAATGGGGTGGTTCAAGCTCTTTTTTTACTTTTGAGAAGTAAATTCTGAAATAGCAGGGTGACCTGGCAGTGCAACTTCTAAAAATAGATAGATATTAAAACTAATTTATAAGCTTGTACAGATATTTTTTTCTTTTGGCTTAATTAAAATAATTCTTTCATCAGGTTGTTTTCACTAAAATTGATGGAAATAGTTTGGCACTAAATAGGGAAAAAAAAAACCTTCCTCCAATGTATTTAAATTCCTTTTCCAGAAGCCCTCTGACAGAAGTTAAGGTCTACAACTTTTGGGTGAGTTACTTCCATTTCATCAAGAAATTCCATATGGGAAGGAGTTTATGCTATTTTTTCCCCCTATGTTCTATATAAAGAGCAAATTGTGAAAATCAAATCTCCATAATCAAAATGAAATGAAGTATCATGGCAATTATCTGGGTCATTTAGGGGAAACCAACGTGTTAGAGGTGATTTAGAAAAGTTGTTTTCTTTTTGCTTGAATTACATACAGGGTTACTTCAATTACTTTACCACTTTGGCATATTGTTTTCCTCTGAGTCATTGTACAGTTATTCTAAGGCCAGAAATATCCCATCTTGAGAAGTATACTTACATCCTTTTACATACATGCTATTTATAACCTTAAAAAAAGTTTGGCAGTGAAATACTTTAAACATACACACATATGCAAATACATATATTTGCGATAGAAGTTTGAGCTTTTCTGTATAGATCACTATTCATGATCATCATTATCTGTAATGAATTTTTACAATGTTTCTTACATTTCTTTCTCAGATTGTTCCTATTCATTAATTAAAGCAAAAGGCCTTTACCCCATCTAAATTCCTAGGTGGTAAATGAGGGCTGTCCTTACTACAAGAGTTTCCAGAGTTGAGAGTTAATATAACAGAAATTTCTGGCCTAAGGCATCTTCTGGCATTATAATGCTCTGTCAGATTACAACCTACATAGCAAAAAGAAAGCAATTCATTGATTCAAAATATTTAGACTGAATATATTGAATATATATGTTCAGTATATATTCAATATATACTGAGTATATTGCATATTGAATGTATTATATATACAATGCCAAGAACTCAGAATTCCTTAATTCAGATCTGCTAACTACCATTTAGTTCCATATTTTACTTCTTATATCATCTTGTATGGCTGCAATATAATATAGTATAATAATAGATAGCTGTCATTAAGTAGCAGGCAGCACAACTGGCACAATATCATATTCAAAGAAGGAGAGAGAACCTTTGTACATGAGTCACAAAATTCTTTCCTTTATGAAAGGTACTTAGTTCCAAGCCACAAATGTCCAATAATAGTAAACTGGAGAACAAATTTCATAATTATATAATATTATAAAGCAAATAAAAGTGTCCAAAAATGTTATCTCCCTCCTAAATATTTACAAATTTTTAAATTCTGAATATAAAAGCAATTTGTGAATATTGTGGGAATTTTAGAAAGTGTAAAATATATTTGGGGAATTTAAAAATCACCTCTATTTTACTACCCAGAGAAAACCATTGTAAATATCTTGGTAGAAGTCTTTTCAGGTTTTTTCCTACATACATATATATGTTTATATGCATGTACGTGCATACAGAATTAATATCATAATGTGTGATCTATTCAACCTGCTTTTTTCTCTTTGTATACAGTGAGCATTTATCCATGTCATGAAATAGTCTTCAAAAACATGTAGAGAAATCAAATCACGTAAATATACCATAAACAATTCCCTACCACTGGATTTTTAAGCTTTTTCTAATTTTTCACCTTTACAAATATTGCTGCAACAAATTTTTTTGTATCTAGCTCAGAATATTTTCTTGGGATAAATTCCCAGAAAAAGAGTTATCCTCAAAAATAATGTTTGTAATGGGGTTTTTATTTGGTTGATATATTTGGAAAGCAATCACTGTAAAGGACTTCATAGATAGAATCCACTACACTGGGTTTAATCCTCACTATTAAATCTCAGATATTTTCTCTGGATTATAATACACATACTACCTGAAAATAGGACGAACTGGCAGTCAACAGGCCATTCACCTGCAGTGAACATGGGAGGGAAGACATGGCTTCTTGAATTATATGTTGGTTAAGAACCAGCTCGAGTCACTGGTGCTCGGTGTTTTTTGTTTGTTTTTACCAGTAGTGAATGGATTTGTGTTAATAGCTCTGTCAGACATTAGCTTTCTTCTTGACTCTCCATGCACCAATCTTTCTACCTCAAAATGCAGGACTCAGTTACAGATCTTCTGTTTTCTTTCTACACTCACTCCCAATAAGTCATCTAGTCCCATGGCTTTAAATATAACCTATACACTAATGACTCCCTAATTTTTATCTCCAGTTTCAGCTTTTCCTCTACATACCAGGCTTAGATATCCAACTGCCTATTCAACATCTTCACTTGAACGTCTGATAGGCTTCTCAAACTTAAAACGTACAAAACAGAACTCTGGATTCCTCAACCCTGCCCTGACCTGCTCCTCTTCCAGTCTTTCCTGTCTCAATAAATGGTTCCATTCACCCAGTCGATCAAGCCAAAGACCGATGCATCATCTTGATATATCTCTTTCCTTCACATTCCATTCCCTAGTCATCAACAAATCCTTTTGGCTCTAACTTCAAAATATGCCACAAATCTGATCACCTCTGACCACTTCCACAGCTGGCCTAGTCAAATCCACCATCAGCTCTTTCCTGGAGGCTCCTGGTTTCCTGGTTTCTCATTTTGCCTTCCTAAAATGTTACTCTCCACATAACAGCAAAACGACCTCTTTAGACATAAATTAAACATATTATTGCCCTGTACTCAACCTTCCAAAGGTTTCCCAACACACTCAGAATGAAATGCAAACTGCTTCCTACAAGGCTCCAAATAATTTGGTTCCCCTCCAACTTCATCTTCTAGCTCCCGCCTTGCTCACTGCAGTCACACGGGTCTTCTGGCTGCTCCTTGGAAACACCATGCTCATTCCCTTTCTCAGGGTTTTGTACGTTTCTGTTCTCTGGCCTTCAACATCCTTCCCCTAGAACTTGGCGTGGTTTTCTCCTCCGTTTCATTGAGGTCTATGCTCTAATGCCACAACCTGAGAGAGGCCTCCCCTGACACCTCTATCTGAAATATCATTCCTGCCATCACTCTCCTGTCCTTTATTCTGATTTCTTTATCTTTGGAGCATTCATTACCATCTGATAGTGTGAGTGTGTGTGTGTAATGTAGACTCCATAAAAGCAGGAATTTCTTTGTTTTGTTCACCCACATCTCCAGCTCTTAGAACAATAGTACACACTCAATAAAATTTTTTCTTCCCTCCACTCCCATTGACCTTGAAACTTGTTCTAGAATCATAATGATCTATATTAAGAGGGCTGTATTATTTTCTATTACATTCCATATTTCTCCTCAGTTTCTTCAAAAACATTTAATCACAAAATTTGTCAAAGTAAATGCTGGCCATTGGTACAAAAAGGGGGCACAAGTGATCATACAGTGCAGTCCCCTGGATTCAGCTGAATAATACGGTATTAAACTCCTTTTACAAAACAATCAGAGGAATCCTCAAAACTTACAGCTAATTTTCAACTGTGTTTGAGTTCACAAGTGACAATTATTCAGTAATAAAAGAAGAATTGAGAAAACCTATTTGTCAGTTGCTTTTTGTAACTAGTGTGTGATATCACACCATTTCACTTTTAAGACAATAATAGATGTTGCAAAAATGTAGGCTTATTCCAAACCATTGAGGGAGAAAACACTGATTTGTTTGTTTCATTGGCTATAATTCAAAAGGATAATACATAAGCTTCTCGGGGTTTTTTTTTTCTTTTACTCTTTTCTTAATTCTTTTCCCTATTTATGACTAGTATCTACGTAGAAATCTTACCAGCACCCTGAACTTTGAAAGTTGTTTGAAATATGCACAGGTTCTATTCAGACAAGTTTTGACTGGCATAGACAGCATTTCATCTTCCCCACTCTATAGAAGACTCTACTAACTGCATACTAAGAGAGAGTCAGGAACAGCACTGTTGTTCTCTGACAGTGATATTAACATGTCCATTCAGTACTGGTAAAACAAATAAAAAGGACTGAGCACCAGTATCTCTTTTCTTACCCAAAAGAAAATATGGTATATATACACAATGGAATACCAGTCAGCTTTGAAAAAGAATCCTGTCATTTGCAATACCATGGATAAACCTGGAGGACATTACGTTAAGTGAAATAAGCCAGGCACAGAAAGACAAATAATACATGATTCACTTATGTGTGGAATCTAACAAAGACAAACTCGTAGAAGCAGACAGTAAATTGGTGGTTACCAGGGACCTGGGGACAGCAAAGGGGGAATTGTGAAAATACTGGTGAAAGGATACAAAATTTTGGTTCGGAGGAATAAGTTCAAAAGATCTATTATACGACATGGTGACTATGGCTAACAACAATGTACTGTAAACAGTTGCCCGTCCATATCTATGGGTTCTGCATCTGTGGATTCAACCAACCACAGGCCAAAATATTCAAGAAAAGAATTCCACAAAGTTCCAAAAAGCAAAAGTTGTATTTATCACGTGCCATGTACTACGTTGAACCCATGTGAAGAAATGACGTGTAAGCATCAGGTATTATATTACATTGTATCAGGTATTATAAGTAATCTAGAGATGATTTAAAGTATATGAGAGGAAAGTATAGGTTATATGCAAATGCTACACCATTTTACATAAGGAACTTGAGCATTGTAGATTTGGTACCCACAAGAGGTTTTGAAACCAATCCCCCAGGGATACTGAGGGACAACTGTACTTGAAAATCACCAAGAGTAGATTTTCAAGTGTTCTCACCACACACACAAAAAATGATAAGTATATGAGATAATACATCTGTTCGTTAGCTCAACTTAGCTATCCCATAATGTATACATGTTTCAAAACATCATGTTTTGCACCATAAATATATATACTTTTTATTTGTCAATTAAAAAAATTAATTTGGGGAGTATTGTCATTA
Organism: Cynocephalus volans; assembly: GCF_027409185.1. NCBI lineage: Eukaryota > Metazoa > Chordata > Mammalia > Dermoptera > Cynocephalidae > Cynocephalus > Cynocephalus volans. The sequence goes on along the minus strand of NC_084472.1, from coordinate 79,374,727 downwards.
ATGGATATTGTCATTACAGTGTATTGTCATTAGTGGATATTGTCATTGCTTTCTTTGTGCATCCTCTGAACCCAGAGATTCTTCCCTAGTCTTACTAATGAGTTACAGTTTTTTCATCCACCACCACCTCTAGCTGATTTCTATTTATTACATAAACCCCACTTTCTTGGATTTACATCTGCCTGTAAGTCTGAGAAGCCATAGAGCTTCTTCATTGTCTCAGGTAAACTGGCTGGAATGTGGACTCCTCACAGTATTTTTAGCTGCCTGTCTGATTTCTCTCTGTTAGAAAGTAACCTAGTTCTAAGATAAAAGCAATGAAGTAAGGATAAGTGCTTAGTAATTTTTAAAGTTTCCCCTTCTCCTCACTTATATTTCCTGTCCACTGGGACTTTTTAAGAGCAAGAGAATATTGGTATCTGGGTGTTTTGAAATAAGAAAACATACTTTTACTTTTTTCACTGATATTATCAAAAATCAATTTTATACTAAAATTTAGAAGAGGGTGCAATTTTCTTCTAAAGGCTTGTTTTTTACATCATTGCGATAGTAAATAAAATAACTTTCCTCATAATAGAAGATTCATTGATAGCTTGCTGCAAAGGCATTTCATCAAAAGTAGTGAAAATAAAAGGTTGCATGAAAAGAGAATCTTTCTTTTATCCTCAGAAACTAAAAGCAAGGTTGGATTTGATATCATTCCTAACATTAGTCTCATTTTTTAGTAATTCTACTCTTTATACTCGTCTCCCTTCTTTCACTAGTTTGGTGTTTTGTTTCACCTCTTCCTTCCTGTTACTATTACCACATATAACCTAGACTGGACTGAAATTTTCTTGAGATTACCCAACATCTATGTCTGAGACACACCAGGACACATGTACCCTAAAGGCAGGTGACACGAAACCTGTAGATATGTAATAAAACGTGTAGAATCTTTCTCAATGCATCAATTTTAGTTGAAAATTGGAGAAATATATAATTTTTAATTAAAGGTACCTTGAAATAGTTTTATAATGAAACAGAATGAATGTTTTATAAATAGAGTACAGAATTTATTTGAATATTTAGTACACCCATGTCCAAGAACATCACAATTTTGCAAGCCATTTAGCTCAAGACCTTCAGTCCAATTAATTTTTTCTCTGGTAGGTTTTTCTTGTTCTCTATCTCCACCCATACCATCTCTAGCTTTTACTGAAGTGTCTAGGACAATCTACGCTCAGCACTAAAAGCGTGAGGGATAACAGGGTCGAAAGCAGAAACAGAGGCGTCTTCATGCTTCGGTCTGTAAGAGTTGAAGTCCTTGGAGAACAAAAGGAACTCAGGGCTTAGACAACTATTTGGGGAGAATTTCCATGGCAGAAATTTCAGTTTAAGAGAGCAATGTTTCTTCCTGAAATCAGAAATAATAATAAAATTTTTAAAATATTTTTAAATATATTTTAAATATAAAAAATTTAAAAATAATTTTTTTAAAGTCTGGCCTGATACGGGAAGAAATATAATCTGAGGAAATAGAGAGGTGGTCATGTGGGTAAGGACTAGGGTTGTCTCAGCAACACCCTGAAACCTGTGCCAAAGGCTAGAATGCCCCCACCTCCCCATGCCTCAGCATTAAATAAACCCCCAGAATTCAGATGCAACCCTGAGGAAGGGAGGAATCTCAAATTTACTAAGATTAAATTCCAGTCACCCTGATGGAAAAGGGGGCTTATCAACAGAAATTAATTTGTGTTATAGGTAAATAAAGTTATATTCCTTGCCTACCTTGGTGTAAAGACTGATATTAATACCAGTACGTTCACTGATTAAACTATAAAAATACATCTTAATGCATCGGAGAGCATTTGTGCTTAGAACCATGTGGGATATAGCTGGGAACAGTATGAACAGAATTCCTGCTCTCAAGGAACTAAGAGTATATTTAAGACACTTGGCATGCATACCAAAAGTTTAAAAATGGGCAGGGATTTGCTAGTCAACAAAAGGGGAGTGGGTGGGGAGCATTCCCACAGGGGATGTGGCATAAAACAGTGCACAGGAAGAAATGAGCATGGCAGTTCCATGATGAGTAAGTAGGGCTTTGTCTTAGTCTGTTCTGTCTGCTAAAACAAAATACCCTAGACTTGGGTAATTTATAAACAGCAGAAATTTATTTCTTACAGTTCTAGAGGCTGGGAAGTCCAAGATCCAGACTCCAGCAAATTCATTATCTGGTGAGGACCCATTCCTCCTTCCTTTTGCTCCCTGGGGCCTCTTTTATAAGGGTGCTAATCCCATTCATCAGGAATCCGTTCTCATGACTTAATCTCCTCCCCAAAGGCCTACTTCTTAATATTATCATATTGGGGATTAAGTTTCAACATGTGGATGGAAGGAGAGCACAAACATTCCTCTTAAGATGTTTTTTAAACATTCCCCTATGGTTTTTTTAAATTATCAAGAATTGGGGTTTTAAAACTATTCAGCAGCATAAACTTGTATGCAGATCAAAGAAGACTTGCTCCAGATGAAGTGGAAGAGTGCTGCTTTCCCCTCCAACTCCTCTCAAGCAACTGGGTAGAAATGCTAGAACTCCCCAGAGCAGTTGGGAAAATCGCTGATTTTGCCCCTCTGATTCATATTCTATGTGAGGAAACAAAGGCACTTAGACATGAAATGATTTATCAAGGTCATCTCTGGCTCCACCACACACTGGCCCTATACTTAACTCTCACTGATATACAGCATATATTCTCTTGCTTCTCCTATAAAAAGATTTGGCTTTTTCCCCTCACAAGGCAAAACACCAAAAATCTTGGGTGTTTTGGAAAGGGAAGAAACACAAATCCTAGTCATCTACTAGTCATCCTCAGCTACTTAAATGAAAGCAGGTTTGGCAGGAAAATGTATAAATGAGAAATGCCAAAACCCTAGCTTCAAATTAAGACTTAGGTTCCAAGAGCCTCTCAACCTGGCTCTTAAAAGAATTGCTAGTAAAACCACATCCTATCATTCTATTTGCCAGACTTAGGATGGCAGTGGTGTGAGCAATAAAATAGTCAGAGGGTATGCAAAGGAAAGGAAAATTCCTTTGAAAATCCAACAGATTTTCAAATGGTTCTAGACAATTGGGAGATGACCATAAACACCTCAGCTGTCACACAGCAACTTGCCCCTTTGGATAAAAATATTTTATTGGCAAATTGTTTCATTTTAGGAAAATTATATTTGCTTTCAACAACTGGAGGTTTGTTTCCCAAAATGATTTTCAGGCTAGTAAAAGAATGTGAATAACGATAAGGCACAGCACAGAGAACACAATCTCTGCTGGCATAGGACTTTGTACTCGTGGCGTGGAATACATACTTTTTAAAGTTTGTTTTAGTTATTCTGTGGAGAACTTCCTGCTCCATCTCTTGCCCCAAGAATGAAATTCCATAGTACGCTTCTTTTCCTTCATTAAAATAAAACTGCTGTTAAAGCGCAGTCACATATTTGAACTAAACTCTTGTAAAATATTGAACAGTGAGCACTTGACATTCAGAAAAGCTATGTTTCCAAAATCTTCACTAATGTTATTATTTAATAGTAAAAAGCAAATAACTTGCAAATTTGTGTTTGGTTGGGCCTTCAGAGAGATTGACATTAAAGGGGGGGGGGGATTTTATGTAAATATTTAGATTTCTAGATTCTCTTGGAAGTTGGAAGCCATGGCAAGGCAGCCCCACATTCCTACCTGGCTTCCATCAGCTGGAGCGCCTAGGCTTCTGTTCTTAAATGGGCACAAGTCCACCAGCTCACCATGTTCTCCATCTGGATCATTACACTCACTTACCATTGCTTCCCTGGATCAGCAGGACATCTGAGTTTGTGACTCCAGCATGAGAATGTATAAATATTCACTTAAAACCTTTGATAGTAACGAGTAGCAAACAAAGATGGCTTGAGTTGTTGACACTGGACTTTAGGTAAAGTATCACCTGCCACAGACTGCCAGTTCGTACAAACACTGTAGCTGCATCACATGAAATTCAAATTTGTGTTTCAGGGTAATTAAAAATTATTTTATTTGTGTTGCTTTCATATTTTCAAAACTGTACATCTTAAATCTGTGAATGGCAAGAATCTCCTACATGCTGTTGTGAGGCACTCTCCCACAAGAAATGCACTTACACGCCACTCGTGCAGAAAAGGGCAGTTTATTCACTCCAGCTGACCAGCGTCCATCTCCCAAGGTGTAACCAAGGAAGAGCGGAATTGGGCTTTGGTCTTGTAGGGTTTTTAAAGGCAAACACTACATCCCGTTGGCACACGGGTTTGTCCAGGTGCACAAAGCAAGCTAGGGAGCTAGGTCACCAAGGCCAAGAACAAGCCGTTTGAGCAATCAAGCATACAAGTTTTCATCGTGTATGGTTCCTGCTCCCATGTAATAATTCGCTGTGTGTGGCTCCTGTTTCTGTGCAATTGTTTTTTATTTCTATGAGAATGTCGGTGGTTCCTCATGCAGAAGGGGGGGTAGTCTGCAGGTCAGACGGGGCAAAATGGAGTTACTTAGGTTAAGCAAGCAATTCTACAGTAGCAGATAGCGTACGTTATGAGGGTGTAGGGAGCTCTATTTCAATACTGTAAAAATATCTTAAAGATAGGAGGATATATGTTTTAAAAGATTGTTTGTATAAATTTAACGAAGGAAAGTGGAGATTTTCATTAAATCCTATTAGAAATGCCATGCTCTATAGCAGCAGCTCTCAAAGTATGGTTCCTCAATAGCAGCATCAACAACCCCTGGATGCTTCTCCAAAATGCAAACTCTCAAGGAGCACTCCAGACCTACTGGACCAGGTACTGTTGATGGGACCCAGCAATTTGTGTTTCAACAAGCCTTTCAGGTGATGCTAACACACCCCAAAGTCTCAGAAACTGTGGGCCAGATCTTTTCTACTAGAGTGCCCTGAATGGAGAAATTGATCTTCTCAGCCCTCAGGGGCAGGACAGGGCCTGGAGTGTTCAGAGCCCCCAAGCCACAGCCTCTAGCATCAAGCCACCTCATCCAGGGCTGGCGCCTTATGTGTTCTCAACTTGTTCCCAGAGGCAGCAAGCAGGATGAGCACCACTCAGCTCTTCCTATCTATCCTTCCTCAGTGCCCAGAACTTGGCCAAAGGTGTTCTGCCACCTAAGCACATCCACTTCACAGACAGCAGCCATATAAGGACTCAGAGCTCAAGCACTGACAGTTAGGGATGGGGACTGGAGAAGTCAGGGAAGAGCAGCAAGGCAGGACCTTCTGGCAGGTTTAACACCTGGTGGTGGCCCTGACTCCGAATCTTCCTATAGATTGAATTCCTGTGCCTATTGGTACCTGATGATCGATTTAGAGTTGTCCAAACTAGCTGTATAAGGACTACTCCAACAGTGCATACACATTCCCAAAGTTAGAATTTGATTAGGTTGAAATACTTGATATGAAAATGCTCCATTTGATTTGGAATTCATGTACATTAGCATAAGAAATTTTCAGTGAAAGGAAAAGAAAATTATTAGATATTTTAAAATATCATTTCAACTCGTGTACTTTTGATTGGTTGGTAACTATTTCAAAAATTATTTTGAATTGTTTTTCATCAATAAGCAACATTTAAAAATTGAAGATTTTTTCATCTAAAAGTCTTGATTTTAAAAGTTTACGTAGTTAATTCAAGCATTAAACCTGATAGAGTAAAGCAAGTTCATGTTTCTCACTAACACTTTTGAAAATATGTTTTTTGGGAGGCGTTTACAAATTCAGTATTTAATATCTACCCTTTTATTCCTTGCTTTTTATATTTCTTATAATAATGCAAAAAAAACAAATGAAATTTTCACTGAGATACATATAAACACATCCATGCAACATATACCAGAATGTCATGCAAATAATATTTTTGTGATATTTCATGCCATGCCATAGAATTAGTGTGTGGTTATTTATTTATTTATTTTTGAAGTTTCAGGTCAAATCTAAGGTTCATCAATTGACTCAAGGTACACAGCCCCAAGGGGTGAGACTTTGGCAAAGACCTGTGTTCCAAATAGAGCTGCATCATCTTTGGTCCTTAAATCTGTGCTCTATAGATTCCAATAGTTGACGGAATTTCTCTAAAGCAGAACAGTCTGTGAAACCATTTCTTTTGCTATCAGAACATTTGGAAAAGTAAACAGAAAATACCTCCTCCCAAACAGTGGTTCTTAACACTTGGGGATAGGGAGGATTGAGAATCTGAATAAAGATATGGACCCGCTATGCAGAAAACTACACATGTATATTTGAAATGAAATTTCAAGGGCTTCATGGACTTAACACACAGCCCACATTCTGTCCATTGAAGCACACTGTCTGCTGACACAGGAGCAGATATAACAATGCCTGAGCTTTTGTCTCTCCCACCCAATGCTTCTGAACAAAATTAGTACAATGATATCACATGCATGATAGATGAGGCCTTTTACTTATGTTGTCTCTTGATTCTCACAGCAGCTATGACAGGTGTGCAAAACATATCATTGCCTACATGTTTTTACAGAAGAGGAAAAGCAAGGTCAAGGTTATTACTCCACTACTTTTTCACTACTTCTTGGAAAACTCAAAAAGCCAATACAAAAGCAGACTTTCTTGCATTAGCTCACAAATATTCTGGACCTTAATTTTTATTACACATTATTTTTAACTAGGTCAAAATTATTTTATAAGATATTTTATTTGTACATTTCAATCAATTATCCTAGAATACAAGCTCCTGACACATTGGGTCTTTGTTTATACTTACCTATGCCATAGGATCTTAATTGTAATTTTTCTCTTATTTGTAACTTTACCATCAGAGTATAGTAGATACAACGGGAGAAGAAAATAATAAATTCAGTGGTTCCCTCATGTTGCTGAAAATGCAACATCAGTCTCAGATATCACCAGCCTTCGTTGTAGGCACACAATCACAACCACCACTATAGTTTAAAGGGACATTTGCTTGTTTCAAAGACAAATCATCTTTTTTTATGATGTTACACTATTTCCTCTGTGGTGATCTAATAGTGCTATTCAGACAAATTTTAAAGTAAACTCTTTCTTCATCATTATTTGAAACAAAATAGTTTCAAAAAGCATTAATATATTAGTAATGGTTAACAATGTTTCTAAATAATTTAGCTTTTCTTGAAATAACAAGTCAACATCAGTCAACATTCTTAAAAAAAGAAACTCATTGCAATAAAAGAACCTATCCAGTTAAACTTATATACATTGCTGATCACAACTTTATGAAAATATCATCAGGCTGCCACGAATAAATTCAGAGTTTCTAAGAAGCAAATTTTTCACTGAAACCTCAGGGAAACCTCTCTCCCTATTTCTCTTCCCTTACCTGCTCCCCTTAAACCTTCCATACTCTGGAAACTTTTTCAGGGTACAGTGACATGTATTTGCCATTCCTTCAAGGGATTTTAATTTATCCTGCAGAAAGGATGTTTATATTTTAAGAGAGAATTCTGTAAAATAAAAGCTCTTTAACATTCAAAGAAAGGATTATTTAATACTGGAATTTCAAGCACTGTCAGGCAGTGGTAGAGAGAGGTCTCTGGAGGCAAGAGGACCCTCATACCTGAGTCCCAAACTACTGGGACGTTTCTACAGCACAAATGACACGATAAAAAGAAAAGCATGGGCTTTCACAAAGGAAGACCCCCATCCCTTTTCTTCCTTTAAGCTATAAAATTAACCTCATTCCGATTAGCTAGACTGGACAGTCCAATCAAAATGTGATCTTTAGAGGCTCCTCTTACCCTCTTCTCTTTAGGTGACCGTATGCAGGAAGGTGCTGTCCCCAAAATGGCTTTCTACATAGACCCTGCTGGGGACTTCTGTGTTCAAATACCAGCTCTGTGCTTTTTTGCTTTGTGACTTTGGACAAGTTTCTTAACATCTCTGTGCCTCGGTTTCCAAATCTGTGATACAGTGATGATAACCATATGTACCCACTAGACTTGGTACAAGAATTGAGTTCAAGCCTGTTAATGCTCAGCTTGTAAAAGCCCTCAGCAGATGCCATCTGTGTTTGTTGTTGTTGTTGTCATTAATCACCTTGTGTGCCTGCTGCTGCTGTCCTCTCTGATGAAATCCCTGAAAAAGAGACTTTGAGGTCACGATGGGTGAGACTACAATGGCCTCTCCTTGCCAGGCCACAGTCCACAGCAGACCCCCCTCCAAGGGAGCTTTGCCAGCTTTTTTGCCACCATCTCCAATACCACTGTCCTGAGTGACACCTCCACCATGGATGCCACCAGCACTGCCATCATGGCTGTGAGCTCAGGAACTCTCTCCTAGAGTGGCAATGATCTCTCTCCTTTTGTGCTTTGAAAAGAAAGAGAAAAAAAAGTAAACCTACATGCAGAGTACACACCTGGATTCCATTATCTCTCTCTCTGCTTCTCAACTGGAGCCAAGAAAGCCCAGAATTTCTGAGTCACAGGCTTTTCCTCCTAACTGTGGAAACCAGTGAGGCTCTCATCCGGAGAAGGGGCTGAAGCAAGGAACTGAGGTCAACCCAGGAGCCCTGGGCGGTGCAGCCCTCCCTGCTGGGGGCAGACACACACATGCTGCAGCAGACTCAGAGCTATTATCCTGCGGGCCCCTTTTCAATTTCCAAATGTGTATCTGTGCCCTCAAACTCCAACTTAGACTCAATCAAACCCCAACTTAGACTCAATCGTACAATCTTTCAGCTGTGGCAAAGTTGTCTTGTCTCCCAGATTATCAATCAAAGACCATTTAAAAATCTCTCTTTGCCCTGAGCAGATTTGGATTTCAGGCATGGCAAGGTTGCATACACAACCAACCCTGAATATGCAATGGTACAGTTAAATTTAAAATTGATTCTATAATTTACTTCGCAGATGTACTTTTTTATTATGGTTTACCTTAGTCAACATTAAAAATAATATGCTCAGCCTAAAACATGCTGGTAAGAAATATGCAATCTGGCATCATGCTCTCCTACTCCCCCTCAAACTTGTCCTCAAACTTTTGGTTCCTTAAACACAGCACATTCCCTCTAGCCCCTGAGCCTTTGCAAGTGCTCTTCCCTCTGAGAGTCTTATTAACCTTCAACTCACCTTTCCCTCAGCTTCTTTCTATCATCCTTTGGGTTCTGGATTAAATGCCACCCACAACACCCATCCCCCTGTAAGGCCTTCCCTGGCTCCATAAAATAAGTCAGATCACCCTGCTGTCTGTGTCCAAAGCATCTTGTTCCTCCTCTGCCACCAACACTCATCATGGTCTGTTGTTAAATCCCTGTTACATTTCTGGAAACTCAGTGAGATGAGGTCTGTGTCACTCTTCTGGTGTCCAGCATCACACACACATAGTAGACACTCAAAAAGTCTTTGAATTAATGAATACATGAATGAATGAGAAGGCACTTTTAGATTAATGATTGCTTAAAACAAACCACAAAATAATACAGTAACAGAGGGTGAATTATTTCCATATAATGTCATTCTGCATATCCACCTGCATACTTGAAATCTGTTACCAGGAATCTAAAACCCTGTGGTGATGTAGAAAAATGTTTTCATCATCTCATCATCATTTACCAAGCTGACAAATAACAGGTATCAACATATTATACCATAGCATAACAAATCGGTTACTTTTTTTTGAATGGAGGCTTTGCCTATGTAATGCAGTATAAAAATATGACATGTAGGTAAAGTTACTCTTCAGATTGGAGAGGTTCACTTTAACTTACAAAAAAGAGTTTCTCATGATCAGATTATTTCTGAATAGTTCATTAGTTGCACAGAACAGCATAGGTGACACATTTCACTGGAAGAATACGGAAGGGTGTGACCGACACACTTTATCAAGACAAAAATACTGTATGTGCTCAAGGACCTTCACCCAGGAGTGTAAACTTTTTCCTGCTGCTTCCTACTGCAGTATTAAAAGGCAAATGAAGGAGCTTTTTTCCTATTATGTATAGACTGAATCTGTGAAGAGTTATGAAACACCAGCCATAAGCACAACCCAAAATAAATTTAACAACAAGCACAGATCTGCAAGGAAAGTCCGTTGTAATGTTTTCCAGGGTACTACAGTTTTTGAACATTACATACAGAAAAATATTATATGGAAGAAACGTCACTTTATGAGCCTTTAGATGAGGCCTTTTCTATTTTAATGAATGTCATATATGAGGAAATGTTCGATATAACAAAGTTTCACTGAACTGTATTGTGAGGATAAACTGCAGTTACTTCGGACTTTCAGCTTTAATCTTGTGAGAAATATATTCTAAATATCTTTGGCAAGATGTTCAAGGTTTATTTCTTTCCCAGTGTGGATTTTAACTCAAAAGGCCCAGCCAAGCTCACATTTATGGTATTCTTCAGGTTCATTAATGGTAAACAAATCAACAAAATATCAAATGATCAAATGAGCAGTAAGGACATTTCCATTCAATTATTTTTGAACACAGAAAAACAGGGTGCGCGTGAATTTGCTCAGTTTTAAATTACCCTCAGCATTTAAAAACCACCTGGATGGGTTCAAGAAGTAATGTGAGGCTGAGAAAAATATGAATTAATGAAGAACACATTTTGGTGATAGGCCTATAAATAAAAATTGTTTCTGCGCTTATAGTCGGCACCCGCAGATTGAATAGTACTAATGTAAGTAGACACAGATTTCTAAAGTCTTTTTATATAAAATGTGGTTAGTTCTTGCTTTCTTTGCTATGCTAATGAATGCCAGGGAGAGTGTTAGCTGTATTTTAACATTTTGTTTACATCGCTAGACACATTCTGAGAAAGTTCTCTTAGAATACCGCTTATCACACATACTTAAAAGGTCCAAGTTCATGCAATTCATCATGTTTTAAAAAATGATTTGGTTTCCCACATTCAAGATAATAGGCCTTTGTTATTTTTAACAACTTTGGCATATGAGATATGTAATAACTGCTTAAATCAAATAGCATAGGCTTCGTTAAAATCAATCGTTCAATTTAATAGGTCTGGATTGGGATAGACTGCTGATTCTCCTAGACGGTAAAACATTTCTTCTCCCTGGAAGCATGAAGGAAAAAAATCCAAAAGCAAGTTTCTTTGGATTTTCAACAAGGAAGCCTACTTAGGAGGGTTCATTTTATCTCATCTGATGTTCTTCATGGTGACCCATGAATAAGGTGAGGCCTCCTCCTAAGTCTGAGAGGCTGGGAGCAAGACTAAAATGGAACAACGCATGTCTAAACATTTAAGTTTTACACAAGCTAACAAGCTGTTAAATAAAATATTTTATATGTTCTATTCTCCAACCTGAACAAATATATCTTCCTAAAACAAAACTGAAAAATGTGTGTAAAGCTATGGTTTGTATATCACTGAAACTTAATAAAATATCAAAGAAAACTGAATTTAACTTTTATTATGAATATCTGGATTTCTGTTGATGGGCTGGCAATGTTTGGGTAATCAAACACTGAAATAACATAATTAATTTAAAGGTGATATGTTTATCTCATAAAATTTTTATGAATTCACTACTTTTGCTGCTGTTTCAGGTTTTCATATCGTTCTGTTCCATAGGCAGACAAATCAAAAACTTCAAGGAGTTTTCTGAGTCCTTGAAGTTCTTAAATAGCTTTTATTCATTTTAATTTGGATAAACTTTGCTCTGCTGAGGCAGTAGAACTGTCAATAAAATTTTTAAATTGTCATTAATACTTTAAAGCAATATTTAGATTCAGAAATGAAATATGAAATTAGCAAATCATATTCAAATATTATAATGGAGATGCTGATAAATTATCACAAAAATATTACAAACCAGTTTAATTACAAGAAATAAATCTGTATCACACTGATGGATTTTCAAAATACCTTAAGGTAGTATCTACAGCCATATAGAATCTCTTAGGTTCTTTTTCTTTTAAAATTTTCAGTGTTTGGATATTATAAAGAGAACCGAAAAAAGCAGTGTTGTTCAATTTGTTCTAATCTCTCTTCAACTGAGACAATAACTTGCTTTTTAATGACCAGAAAATAGTCTATAAAAATTAGTTGGGGAAATATTTGTACATGAGTCTTTTTTTGCATAGTCAAGGAAACATTTTCATTTCTTGTAATTTCTTTCTATTTTAATAAAATGTCACATTTGTTGTATATGTTACATGCAGTTTCTTGTAATTTAGAAAATAATTTTCTCTGAAGTATTTTTTAATTTATTTTAATCCTTTAGAAAATGAATTAGCCCAACATCTCTTTTTTGGGGGGGAGGTGGTATTATCTTTTGCTAACATTAATAACAAGCAACAAGAATAATTCACATTCATAATTAAATTTATAATTAATTTTTTACTAAAAACCACAATGTAATATTTTATTTGAGGAGCTTCTTAGCATGACTTTTGAAATTTAGCTAACATAAATAGTATTTACTATTTTATGTGTTTTCCTCTCCCACTTTCTTATCCAATAAATTAATGATCTAATTTAATTCTCCATTCCAGAGAGAAGCCTTTTTTTTATTTTTTTTTAATTTGTATTATGTGTTCAGCTATTCTATTAACAAATTTGGAAATCATCTCTACTATCTGAAAATTTGCATTTTTAATAATATACATTACTGCTTTAATAAGCCTCATTGTGCTTTGCTAAGAATTGGATACATAATATCTTTCAATATTCTTTTTGGAACATTATAGCAATGTCCTGTATTTTGTTCTATATGTACTTCTTTACTGAAAAATATCAATTGTTTGTCATTTATTTAGTCTTTTTCTTTCAGTTCTAGTATTTGCTAATTTTATGTGCATGTGACATTTCATGCCCTTTTAATTGGGAATGTGTTTCCAGTTGCAAATAACTTTATTTGCCAAAACCAATCATGAACATAGGTTGAAAAATATTTAATAGTAGTAACAAGATACTTTGCCTCTGAACTCAGAATATAACAGTTTCTTTCCCAATTCGAAAGACTTTGGGTTTAAAATGAGATATAAATATTCTGCCATGTTTATCCAATGGAAAATTATAATCATGATTTGAATCAAATTGTGCTTTGCTAGAAATGGTCTCACTTATGTCAGGATATGACAGCCATTTTCCAGAATTATCATCCAATAAACAGGGTAAAATTCCAGAGGTTTTGACTTTCTTATCCAATTTTCATATTTTATGAATGTAGTTTTCTTCAACTTCTAATGAGCAGACCAAAGTAACATTTGCTGTCTTTGAATTGTGAATTCGATATGAATAATTTTCTCTTTCATTCTCATTGCTTTGATCAGTGGTTACAGCTTCATTTAACGAAGAATTTGATGCTGCAGAGTTTTACCTGACCAGTTCTAATTGTGGATTTGATGAGAATAACTTCCTTACTCATTTTCATTAAATCTTCTTCAAATAAAGAATTTGTAATGTACTGCTTGCAAATTTTATGTGGGTCATGCTCTACAAAAGTCTGCTCACTTTCCTGGCTTCCAGTTATTTAAATTTGAAGCATTAGTGTGAAACATTTCTTTTTGCTTTTTAGCTTTTATTCTTTTTAAAGTTCCACTTTTGTGCTTTATATTTTTATCATGATTTCTAGTTGTACATATTCTTGATGATCTAAAGCAGGAGTTAGAGAACTTTATCTGTAAAGAGCCAGTAATTACTTTTACCTCTGTAGGCAATACAGTATCAATAGCAATTACTCAACTCTGATTTTGTGGCACAACAATAGCCATAAACAATACATGCAAAATGTGGGCATGGATGTCTCTTAATAAAATTTTATTTATGAAAATAGATGACAGACCAGATTTGACCCACAAGTAAGAGTTTGCTTATCCCTAATCTAAAGGATTAAAAAATAAAACACTGTTTTCCAAGTATAAAACATGTCTAAATGTAAATAAACTTATTTTTCATGTTTATTACTTTTTATCTACAATATTTAAAATATATTAAAATTTAAAAACAGAATAAAATTATGATCAACATAATAATTTAGATGAAAATATATAAACTAAAATTTTAATTTAATTTTTGAAAATATCATACCTTATTAAATATTTTTATGAAAATAAAAATTCACAATTGAAGTGTTAAATTTCCATCTAGTTGTCAATGTAAAGAATCAATGTTGCACTTCACGTTTTGTCTAGACTTATACATACATATTTTTTTAAGTAATATGAATTATTTAACATTGCAAAATGCTATTCAGACACTGTGTACAATTGTGGGGCATACCTCACTTATTTATGTGTGCCTCTAGATCTAGGAATTGAAACAAAATTGTATTTTGTATTTTAAGCTTATTGCTTAAGCTGCCATAAGAAAGTACCACAGGCTGGGTGGCTTAAACAACAGAAACTTATTTCTCACAGTTCTGGAAGCCAGAAGTTCCAGATCAAGGTCTGGCAGAGTTCAGTTTCTTGTGAGGGTTCTCTTCCTGCCTTGTGGATGGCCACCTTCTCAATGTGTTCCTACATGGATTTTTCTCTGATTGTGCAGGGAGAGAGAGTAAACGTGCTATCTGGTGTCTTTTTATAAGGACACTAATCCTAATGAATCAGTGTTCCACGCTTATGACCTCATTTAACCTTAATTACTGCCTTACCGGCCCTATCCCAGGGCTGGCTGTCTAGCTTGGTTGGTTAGAGCAGAGCCTTATAACATCAAGGTCATGGGTTCAGATCCTCATATTGGCCAGCCACCAAAAAAAAAATTTTTCTAAAAAGGCTTAAACATATTGATTTGGGAGTATACAATTCAGTTCATAGCAATGAGGAAAATCAAGAATATAGATACTCGCTCAGGATTACTGGGAAACAATACTTCGTAACTCAGAAAACAATCTTATTCACGCTATCAGAGAGAGAGAATTTGATAAGTTAATTTTTTTTTCTCTTATCTAAGTACTTTTGTCTCACTCCTACGAAGCAGTGCCTGTCTCTGACATTGGCAATGGCTAATCTACACGTCTTCATGGCATAAAGACACTGGAGTCTTTTATTTCATGGACACAGGGCAAGAAATATGGGGAAACATTTCCCTGGAATCAAATGGTGTTTATAGCAAACAGGATTTTCTAAAAGGTGAGCCCAGGCCAGAGGCCCCTCTGGCTTTGTTTAAGGTACTATTTCTAAAAGCATTGTACAGATGAATGCAAAGAGGTCAAAGAACTTGTTTAACCTTGAAAAATGAGCCAAGACTGGGACTAGGTTACATTTTTCAAACTTTATTCAACATTAGTGACAGAATATCAGTTCCTTTTACAGATCAATATTAAATACACCTGAGTGAGAATGGAGGTTTGAATCTCATTGTGTGGTAACAACTCGGTTAATGATACTAAACACAGATTATAGAATCAATGAAGACATGTTGAAAGAATGAGTGAATGAATGCTCATTTATCCTTAAAACTCATAAATATGAAAAGAATTTTACAGGAATATCATATAACTACTGTTTTAATATAATGGTCCTTAGCTATTGGTCTTAGGTGTCAAAATTATTAATTCAAGAAATATTAGTCTTTTTACATGAGGGATTGAGAAACCTCCTGGAAAAGACTTCATCCTGTCAGTTATTCCCTATCAGTTCTATTAAAAAAATGCTGATCTTCAGAGGAGAATTCTGAATACAGCTCAAGAGTTGTGAAATACATCAAGGCTTTTGCTCATTGAGAATCCTCTATGTCTAGTGCATACAGTCACGGTGGTAACAACGGTTGCAGAAACAGTGCCTTTGGAGAGTGCACAGTAGGAGTGCCATGGAAGATACAGTGGACTGTGAGCACCAGAAGCAGTTTTGAGTGTCATGTATTGAGCTAATTTTGTCACTTGCATGATCCTCTTATCACTAACGAGAGAGTTGATGAGGCATCAGTCATGAAATTGTCCTAAACATCTGACGAGCTCCTCATTTCTGTTTTGTAACTAGAAAAATATAAACTCATTTAAGGATAAATTCTTCTACTCATTTATCAATAGCCAAAAAATGTAGTTAAAAAGTAAAGAATCTCGAGTTAGACAAAGCTAAAAAATTTTTAATGTTTATAAAGGGAATAGTAAAAAAAAAAAAATTATGATGGAAGGGAGGAGCTCCTTTGTGGTACTAATATGGACAACAATGAAATGAGAAATCACAGCCTTTCAGGGACTGAGTCATAAAAAAAAAAGAGCCTTTCAAATTGACCAGAAACAAATTATCATTTGCAAAATAGAAATAAAAGACAGAATCAAAGATGCTGTCAATAATGTCCTGTTGTGACTTCTGATTCCTCATTAGGAGGTTATCCTGAGACAGGTAATTACAGCAACAAAAATTACAAACGTCTCAGATTGTGACTGAGACAACTTGGAAGTTAATTATATTTCCTATGCAATGGTTTATCCTTATAGGTTCAGAAAAATCTAGGTCAAACTCAAATGGATCCTCTACTTATTATGTAATTAAATTTGCCTTATAAGTGAAGGGACTTATTTCACTAATTGGAGAGTTTGCTTTCCTATATCTGCACTGCCGTAGAAAACACACACGTGTACACACACACTGAGACAAAATAGAAAAACATATGTCTGTTTAATTGATTTAATCATATTAGACTTTCAAAAGGGTAAATATATCTAGAAGTACTTAACATATGTGTTAATATTATTTTGCCTTGGGTTTTTGTGTATTTTTTATTATTTTAAAGAATATTTTTTAGAGAAGTTTTAGGTTCACCACAAAATTGAGAGAAAGATACAGAGATTTTCCATATACCTCCCACCCCCACACATGCACATCCTCCCCTGTTATCAACCTCCCCCACCAAAATGGAACATTTGTCACAACTGATGAACCTACATTGATGCGTCATAATCACCCAAAGTCCACAGTTTACTTAGGGGTTTACTCTTGATCTACATTCTATGACTTTGGACAAATGTCTAACAACATGTATCTACCATTATGGTATCTTATAGAGTAGTTTTACTACTCTAAAAAATCCTCTGTGCTTCACCTATTTATCCCACCCTCCCCCCTGGCCCCTGGCAACCACTGACCTTTTCACTGTCTCCATAGTTTTGCCTTTTCCAGAGTGTCACATAGTTTGAATAATATCGTATGTAGCCTTTTCAGATTGGCTTTTTTCACTTAGTAATATGCATTCAGTGTTCCTCCATGTCTTTTATAGCTTGACAGCTCATTTCTTTTCTAGTATTAGAATAATATTTTATGCTCAGGATTTACCACAGTTAATTTATCCATTCACCTACTGAAAGATATCTTGTTGCTTTCAAGATTTAGCAATTACCAATAAAGTTGCTGTAAACATCCAAGTGCAGGTTTCTGTGTGGACATACCTTTTTAGCTCATTTGGGTAAATACCAAGGAACACATTTGCTGAATTGTGTGATAAGATTAGGTTTAGTTTTGTAGGAAACTGCACATCTGTCTTCCAAAGTGGGTGTACCATTTTGCATTCCTGTTGCTCCACATCCTCACCAGCATTTGGTGTTGTCAGTGTTCTGAATTTTAGCTATTCTAACAGGTATGTAGTGTTATCTCATTGTTAAATTTGACTTGTTTTTTCAATGCATTCAAATTTTAAATGTATGATGTGTAGCACTTTGATTACCATATACTGGTAAGAAATCTTTAAACAAGGTTTTATCTTAAAGAAGAGGTTTATTGGATTATACCTCTTGACTGAAATCAAGGCTAACAAGGGACAAATAATTTTATAAAGGTTTATTGAAAGCCAAGCTTGAGAATTGACCCAGGAAACACAAACCAACAGAATTGGAAAGTGCTCCAAAGTCTACCACAAACAAAGACATTTTATAAGGGAGTTTTAAAAGGAGGCTTCAAAGGGGGGGGGGGAATTCCAAACACAGTTGTCCTTTTCTCATGGAATACAAAAGTCACAACCATTTGTTACTGATTACGTTATGGGAAGCAAAAACATCTACATGCAACCCAAAGTGAAAGCTTCATGCTTCAGCTGTTCTTAATATCTAAATGGCTTATTCAAAACCAGCAGGTTATACATTAATAACTAATAAAACAGCAGTTCAAACCACATACATTATTTATTTTTAGAATAAGATGTCAACACTGAGTTCAGGAAACTTATCCCGAGCGGTGAGTTTTGGAAAACCTGCTTCATTTTAATTATTTCCTTCATCATATCCATTTGTAAATTAAAAGCCACACAGAGTGTCAAGTTCTCAAGTACTCTCAAATACACTACGGAAACAAGTTTTGAGTTGAATTTGTTAAAACTTCTCAGTTTTAGAACCTAAATTTGAATAGACTCTTACTTTTGCTACTCAAACTTTTGCCCAGAAGAAAACTTTAAATGAATATTATTTCTATTATTATTATTATTATTATTATTATTATTATTATTATTATTATTATTATTATTATTATTTAGAGATTGCAGCATGGTGTAATGCAAAATCTCTGGACTGGTGTAGAGATACCCAGATTCTAGCTACTGTTTACTCACTAATTGTATGTTTTTTTATACTTCTCTATGTACCCATTTCCTCCTCTAGAAAATGAGATAGTTAAATTATCAGTGAATCCCTGTGTTCTGGAGTGCCATAAGGACTTCAAAAGGGGGCCTGAGACACTGTGAAGGAAGAGAGGTTGAGGGTTCTGATAGCTATCGTCCTTCAACCAGAGCTTCTTCAATTTTATATGTTTCATGTATTGGGTGCCCACATTTTTTGTATAATTTAATTGGAAAAAATAGTTCTATACAAAAAAATAAAAATTAAAAATTACTTGACTAGATGAACACTAAGGTCCTCCCAGAGTGTTCTAGCTTATAAATGCTAAATTGCTCTTTTAAACTGGGTTTCTGGAGAGGGCAGAGCAAGATGGCTGACTAGAAGATCCTACCTTTCCCACAAAGAGAGATTACATAATGAATGAACAACTATCCTTGGACAAAAATAACTGAAGGAGAGCACTGGAACACATTAAAAGAGTAACAGAAATGCTAACTAGCACATAAACTCAGGATAGCCACGTAGAGAATGGAAAGTGGCACCCAGTTCCACCCTCATCCCCCAGCCAGGAGCAGCAAACCAGGAGGAACTTCTCCCTCTGGGGACATGATAAGAGAAAGGACGCCAGCAGCACTCATCTACTCTTTGGAAACCTACCTTCCTCACCACTATGGACCCTGACATTCCTCACAGGCACTAAGCCCAGATGAGGAAGCTGCCTGGAGTCCACACAGTTGTGCTCTCCTGGAAGAGCCAACACTACCCTGCTGTCTGTGGCCAACTCAGCTACTGCACCATCTCGGAACTGGAACTGCTACTGAAGGTTGTCTTACCCTGGGGGTAAGTGACACCTTTTCATCCAAGTGACTAAGCTGCCATTGAACAAGTGTCCCCAAGCCAAACTGAGAGCAGCTGTTATACCCTACCCTGAGGGACTAAGCAGAAATAGCTTGATCCATCCTTCCAAGTTGCAGCAGTGCTCCTACCCTTAGGCTGAAATTGAAGCTGTAAATCTGCACACTCCTTCTGGGAGAATAATTAACTATCCCTTCCAGTCCTGGCTGTGCCCCACCCCCAAGGGACTGAGCTGAAGGGATGTATAACCCCCTGGGGAATTGCTGTCTTGGCTGAGAAGTTGCTTGGCCAAGAAGGGACTTGGCTGAGCTGAGTATCCCAGGGCTGAGCTGATGTATTACTGTGCATCCAAGGAAAACAGAGCAGTGGCTGAGCTGAAACACCCTGCCCTATGGGTTGAATAATTCTGGTACTTTTCTTCCCTGGAGCTACTTCCATTGAAACTGAGGTATTGAGAGACCCCCAATGAGTGAAGTCAGCTCTGGGTGGCTCCCTGACCCCCAAGAACCAAAGGACAGTTGCAGCCTGTCATTCTGTGTTCTTGCTCTCACTGCATCTAGCCTTACAGAGACTGAGATTTGCTGAGTCTCACCATTCTAGAGGCTACAGTCACCACTACAAAGTGTCTCACCCCCTAGAAACCAAGTAGCAAATGAGCTCCATTTGCTCTGGTACCTGAATTATAGCCATACATTGCTCCCTGAGCTCAAATCTCCAGAGCACCCCTTCTTCCCAGAGTTGTGCTAGTACTGTGCTCAGCACCCCACAGTCACAGTCACAGCTATACCTTAGCCCTCAGATTCTGAACTTCCAGGAGGGCCTTAGAGACACAGATCCTGGCACTATGGGCAATTTACATTATACCCTGCCACAGAGAATGAATTTGCATCCCAAGACCTAGGTGGCACAATAGGTTTAAAAGACACTGAGCCAAGGATCCTGGCTCCACAGCCACTCCAAACACCTGCACCTAAAACCCAGCACCATTGCTACTGTTCATAGGTCAGTTCAGACCCAACACCAAGAGAAATCCCCTTGACAAAGTTGCTCCATTGTGGGAAAAACAAGAATAGGAGAACCCCAAAAGCCCTTGCTGCCAAAGACCTTAATAACCTATGCTACCACCACCACTGTCACAAACTTCCACTACCTAGGGCACTGAAGCATCTACAGCTAGTGGTGATGTTGACTGCAGCTGAAGAACCTGCTCAGAGACTAAACCACTGCTCAGAGACTAAAGTACTAAACAGAATTACCACACTATTTTCAACCTGCACACTAAGACCCAACTGAAGGTGAAAGACTGTGTCTATGAAACCCATTCTTTAATGTTTGGAAGAGGTAGTTGTTTTGCCAGTTTGACTGACATCAATGCAGAAACACAAGAAACATGAAAAAGCAAGGAAATATAACACCCCCAAAGAAACACAATAACATGTCAGTGACAGACCCCAAAGAAAAGGAAATAAATGAACTGCTGAAAAAGAAATTCAAAATAGCCTCAATAAGACGCAAGAAGATACAGAAAGACAATTCCATGAAATCAGGAAAACAATTCATGATATAAATGAGAAATTTAAGAAAGAAATAGGTATTATAAAAAAGAATGAAACAGAATGATTCAACAAAATAAATAAAAAATACAATAGAGAGATTCGACATCAGTCTAGAGCAAGCAGAAGAAATGATCTCTGAACTCAAGGACAAGTCATTTGAAATTACCCAATCAGAGAAAAAAAACAAAATAGGATTTTTTTTAAGTGAAGAAAACCTACAGGAACTATGGAACACCATTAAGCAAACAAATATTTTAATTATGGGTGCTCCCAAAACAGAAGAGAAGGATAAAGGTACCAAACACCTACTTAATGAAATAATAGCTGAAAACTTTCCAATTCTTGGAATATACAAATACAGGAAGCTCAAAGTTTCCCAAACATAAACAACTCCAAGAGGCCCTCTCCAAGGCAGAATTTAGTCAAAATGTCAAAAGACAGAAATAAAAAGAGAATCCTAAAAACAGCAAGAGAAAAGTGTCAGGTCACATATAAGGAAATCCCCATTAAACTATAGCATATTTCTCAGCAGAAAAAGTACAGGCCAGGATATAGGGCTTGTATATTCAAAGTGCTAAAAGAAAAAATTTTCAACCAAGAATATTATATTCAGCAAAGCTATTCTTCAAAAATTAAGGAAAAATAAAGTCTTTCACAGACAAGCAAAAGCTGAGGGAATTCATCACCACTAGACTGGCCTTCCAAGAAGTGCTAAAGGGAGTCCTTAATCTGGAAGTGAAAGGAAAATTACCACCATCAAGAAAACACACTAAAAGATAAAATTCACTGATAAAGCAGGTACACAAATGGGAAAGAAAAAGGAATCAAACCTTATTACTACAGAAAAACACCAAACTGCAAAGATAAGCCATAACAGAGAAAGAAAAAAACAAATGATACACAAAATAACCAGAAAACTATCAACAAAATGGCAGAGGTAAGTCATCACCTATCAGGAGTAACCTTGAATGTAAATTGATGAAATTCCTCAATTAAAAGATTAGACTAGCCAAATGGATCCACACAAACAAAAAAGTTCACCTATATGCTGCTTTCAAGAAACTCACTTCACCTGTAAAGACACACATAGACTGAAAGTGAAGGAATGGAAACACATATTCCATGCAAATGAAACCAAAAGTGAGCAAAGTAGCTAAACTTAGATAAAATGGACTTTAAGTCAAAAACTATAAAAAGAGAAAAGATCATTATATAATGTTTAAGGGGTCAATTCAGTGAGAGAATATAATCATAAGTATATATGTACCTATATATAAATATATATATTGGAGCACTCATATATATAAAGCAAATATTATTAGATCTAAGGGATAGGTAGACCCCCCTATACAATAATAGTTGGAGACTTCAACACCCCACTCTCAGCATTGGAAATATCATCTAGACAGAAAATCAACAAAGAAATGTTAGATTTAAACTGCACCATAGACTGAATGGACCTTACAGACTTTAACAAAATATCTCATCCAACAGCCGCAGAATACACATTCTTCTAATCAACATATAGAACATTCTCCAGGATTGACCATATGGTAAGCCACAAAACAAGAATCAACAAAGTTTTAAAAATTCTAATCATACTAAGTATATTATCTAACCACAATGGAATAACAGTAGAAATTAATAGCCGGTTTGTCATATATGACCTTTATTGTGTTAATGTACATTCCTACCATGCCTAATTTATTTGAATTTTGTCAAATCCTCTTTCTATGTCAGCATATTAAAAGATTATTCACTATGATCAAGTGGGATTTATCCCAGGGATGTAAAGATGGTTCAACATATGCAAATCAACAAATGTGATATATCACATCAACAGAATGAAGGACAAAAACCATATGATCATCCCCCTTGACCTTGTTAAGACAACTGAACAGATCTGATGTTGATGCAGGGGTGGAAAAGGAGGAAAAAGACGAATTGGTAAAGGGACACAAAAATCAACTACACTGCATATTGAAAAAGTAATATTAAAAGTAAATAAATAAATAAATAAATAGAAATAAAGGATATCCAAATTAGAAAAGAGAAAATCAAATTGTCCCTGTTTGCAGATGACATGATCCTATATATAAAAAAACCTAAAAGCTATACCAAAAAACTCTTAGAACTTATGAACAAATTCAGTAAAGTTGAAGGATTCAATATCAACATTAAAAAAAAAATACGTAGCATTTCTATACACCAATAATGAACAATATGAGAAAGAAATCAAGAAAGAGTCCCATTTACAGTAGCTACCAAAAAATGAAATAAAATTCCTAGAAATTAATTTAACCAAGGAGGTGAAATATCTGTAAAAGGAAGGCTATAAAACACTGATTAAAGAAATTAAAGATGACACAAAGAAATGGAAAGACATCCCATGTTCATGGAAGAATTAATATTGTTAAAATGTCACACTGCCAAAAGTGATCTACAGATTCAATGTAATCCTAATCAAAATACCAATGGCATTCTTCGTAGAAATAGAAAAAACAATCCTAAAATTCATATGCAACCACAAAAGACCCCAATTATCCAAAGCAATTCTCAACAAAAAGAACAAAGCAGGAGGCATCACACTATCTGACTTCAAAATATACTACAAAGCAATACTAACCAAAACAGCATGGTACTGGCATATAATTTAATACAAGCATTATGAAAAACAGTCTGGTGTCTCCTCCTAAAATTACAGATAGAACTACCATATGATCCAGCAATCCTGCTACTGGGTATATATATCCAAAGGAAAGAAAATCAGTATATTGAAGGGATATGTGCACTCTCATGTTTATAGTATCACTATTCACAATAGCCAAGATATGGAATCAACCCAAGTGTCCATCCATAGATAAATGGATAAGGAAAATGTGGTACACATACAACATGGAATACTATCCAGCCATAAAAAAGAATGAAATCTTGTTATTCATGGCCACATGAATGAGCTTAAAGGACACTATGTTAAGTGTAGTAAGCCAGGAACAGAAAGAGAAATACTGTACTATCTCACTCATATATGGAAGATAAGAAAGTTGATCACGTAGAAGTAGAGTACAATGGCAGTTAATCAGAGGCTGGAAAAGGTAAGAGGGAGAGAGGATAGTGACAGGTTTGTTAATGGATATAAAAATACAGCTAGATAGGAGGAATAATATCTAGTATTCTGTAGCACTGTATGGTGACTAATTAACAGCAATTCATTGTATATTTTCAATTAGACAGAAGAGAGGATTTTTAATGTTTCCGATGCAAAAACATAATAAATGTTTGAGGTAATAAAAAAAATTAGTGGTTGCCAGGATTTCAGAGAATGAGGCAGGGAGGGAGGTATGTAAAGGTGTAGCACAGATATTTAGGACAGCAAAACTATTCCATATGATACTGTAATGGTTAATACATGACATTATGCATGAGGCAAAACCCATAGAACTGGACAGTACAAAGAGAAAACACTAATATAAAATTAAGTTAATAATAATATATCAATATTGTTTCATAATTGTAACAAGTGTACGACACTAATGTTACATGTTAATAATGGAGAAAACGGTACATGTGGGTTGGGGGAGGATATGGGAACTATCTGCACTTTCTGCTCAATTTCTCTGTAAAACTAAAACTCCCTTAAAAATAAAGAAAAATAATTAAACAAAAATAGAAAATAAACTTTAGATATCCAAATATATTGTTTAAATTCAAATCAGCTGTGAATCAGTTGAGATTCTCAGTAGCAGACAACAGCATTCACTTAAGTTAGTTAAAATAGAAAAGAAATTTATTTTTTAAAGTGACCTGCATAGCTCACAAGCTCTCTGGAAAGGGAAGGGTATAACCTGAGGGCTGTCTAGCCAGTTACAATCCCCAAACCCATGTAGAACTCATGTGTTCCATAAAAACACCACTAGACACAACACACAACACTGTAGATCACACCACTGGCTTCAGGCATTGGCCACTAGGACATCCACCACTGTTGTCTTTACACACACATGCAGGTGGGTCCTTCCTGGTACATGCTTCCAGAAGTCGCTGTCTTATGAATCAGAGTGTCATGTGGATGCATCTGACTGGTGCCCCAGCTGTAAGGGAGGATTCAAAATCAAGTACTGAACTTGCTTTCTTGCAGAAGCAAGATTCACAAGGCAGTAAATATCCGCCCCCCCCCCCCATGTAGGAAAGGTGTTCAAATGTACTGAGCAGCAGAAAGATTTTGTCATTTTTTATCCTTATTCAAGAAATTTTTGTTAGTGCCTACAAAGTAACTGGTACTCTTCTAGGTAATGGGATAAAGAAATATATAAAGTAGACAGTGTCCTTCTTTCAGAGAATTTATATTCTAAAGGAGCAGACAGACATAAACGAGTGAACAAACAAATGTTTAATATGTCAGCTGTTGAGTAAGTGCTGAAAAGTAAAAGAAAACAGAATAAAGGGACAGAGAATGATGAGTAGAGGGAGCCATTTAGATAGGGTAGTCAGGGAGGCATTACTATACGGATTGCACTTGAGCAGAAGCCTGAAAGTAGTAAAGAAACAAGCCAGACAGTTATCTCAGGGAAGAGCATTGCAGGAAGAGAGACCAGCACATGCAAAAGCTATGAGGTGAGGCAAATATGTTCCACACACTGATAACACACTCACAGACCCTTTAAGAAAATGTGCAAAGCTCAGAGTCAAGTAATATGCTATCTAGGGTTCCCAAGAGCTTAAATGTTTTTTCCAAAATTAAGGTTTCAAAACCATAACTGTGGTGCCCCAATAGGAACTTGTATATATCCAAGAAAATTGAAGGAAACTAGCAGAGTTGCTGCCACCATCAATACAAACTGCACCTACACACAGCAGCAGATCCTGGGCCAGTAAGAGCAAAATCTGGAGTTGGATGCTGGTTCCAATTCTGTTTCAGCCACTACAATAGAACCCTATTAATAAAAAGATGTTCTTACTGCCAGAGACCTGAGTCAGGGTCAGAGTGTAGAAGAAAACACCTGGCAATGGGTGAAGAACACTCTTCAAACACCAACACCAACTCACCCTGAAGAGTTAAGATCATCATCTATACAAAGCAGCAAATGACTTTCTATCTAATATGTAATAAATGTGTATAAATCCTGCCTGGAGTTTAATGTTATTTAAGTATACATATCTGTTCCAATCCCACACAAATGTTCACTTGCCCACTCTATAGGTAGAATGCTCAGTTAGGTGTTTGAGAAACTCAGCTGGAATTGAGTAAAGTCAGAAAAGGGAAAGGATCTTTAGTAAGTATAATGTAGAATGTCAAAGAAACAAAGAACAGGAAAAAGTTTTGAAAAGGACTGAAATCTCCAAGGTTCATTTTTTCACCCATTCATTTCTTCTCTCTGTGTTTGCTTCATTTCTCTTTTTCTCCCTACACATTAGCTTCTGTTTTTCTGGTGAGAAATGTCAGGCAGCAGCCCTAAGACTTACATTTCACAGTATGATCATCTAAAGAGACTGAATTCTCTCAGTTCCAATACTAGAATTTCTAAAGATGGATTCCGAGGTATAAAAAGGAATATATCTGGTGTTTGCCCTCAGTTCCTAAAACAGAGCTTCAAAAACTCTTGGAATTACCTGGCTGCTAAGAGCATCTTTGTTATGCTAATGAAGTGACTGGTGTTATATTCAGTCCCTAGCTATCTTCAGGATGGAGGCTGGTCACCAAAAAGACCAAACATGACTGTAGGGGTGGAATTTTCAGCCACTGAACCTCCAGGGAGGGGATGGGGACTGAAGATATAGTACAATCACATGGCCAATGATTTAGTCAATCATGCCTATGAAATAAGATCCCAATAAAAACTCTGGATATTGAGGCTCAGAGGAACTTCCTGATTGATGGGCATATTGATGTGCTGAGAAAGTTATGCATTCCAACTCCATGGGGAGAAAGCATGGAAGTGCTACATGTATAACCACCCCAGACATTGTCCTATGTGACTCTTGATTGGCTCTTCCTGGTTTGTATCCTTTATAACTGTAATTGTAAATGCAGCACTTTTTTGAGTTCTGTGAGTTGTTCTAGCAAACTAATAAATTTGAGGAGGTCATAGGAACCTCTGAATATGTAACTGATCAGTCAGAAATGTGGGTGGCCTAAAAACTCCACTTGCAGCTGTTGTCAGAAGTGAGAGCAGTCTTGTAGAGATTAAGCCCATAAGTCTGTGGAGTCTGATGCTAACTCCAGCTACTTAATTCCAGTATCGAATTGCAGTCCACCCAGTTTGGACTGAAACAGAAGAGACTCTGACTAGCCAAGCCTAACAAATGAGGCAAAATATTGGGAGAATATGATTAGCCCAACTTAGATCTTCTTCCCACCCTAAACCAATCAACACATTTATAAACATGGTGGTACCTATGGCAAACACATGAATTTAGAGGGGAGGGGCAGATCCTAGAAAAGAGAAGCTGGGCAGGTAATATCCTGGTGCTCTCCTCCACTGCTCAGAACTTCAATGACTGAACAAGTATGCTATGTACTTCATTCTTAAATCTAGTCAGATCTACAGATGGCTCTGCCAATGCTATAAATTCATGTAATCATTCCATGTGGCTGGAGGTACATGTAATGCTGAACTTCTAAATGTTGAAACATTCGAAATGACAAATAAAACATTTTTTAGCTTCTAAAACATCTTATATTAAAATAGAGAGTTTATAAATAGTAACTTGATCTTATAAACAATCGGCTGTAGATTCCATGTATCTAGGAAATTATTCAGTGTTTTTCTCTAGTATATATTTTCTTTGGCACAATAGATAAGTACCTTCCTAAACACAGCCTTGAAAATAAATGTAAGGTCGATTCTGGCATGACATGTGCAAAAGAAAGTAGTTTCCCATGTGGCGTAGTGGTAAGCTGTGAAACGATTACAAAGAACTAAAGCCTTGCAGAGCTAAATGAAGAAAGATGAACACAGTCTGTTTTCATTAGCAAGGTGCACAAAAGAAAGAGAACTCTTTTAGACTGCTTTGTTACTACTTCCTGCCTGCTGAAGTCTTCCCTCAGATCCTATGAATGTGTTCTGTCACACAGCACACCAATCCAGTACAGTCATGTGTCACTTAACAACAAGGATACACTCTGAGAAATGCACCATTAGGCGATTTTGTCATTGTGTGAACATCATCTAGTGTACTTACACAAACCTAATGGTATATCCTACTACACATATAGGCTACATGATATAGCCGTTATAGTCTTACGGGACCACCATCACATATGCAGTCTGTCCTTGACCAAAACGTTATATGGCACATGACTATACTTCATATATTAGTTCTTAGTCTCTACTAGGAATTTATCTGTTTTCCCCAGAAAACTATACAGAAATTATGAACACAGACTATCATCTATTCTGTTTAGTCCTCAAAACCAGAATGACGCCTAGAACATAGCAGGAGCAAAATAAATATCTGTTATATTTGTATTGTTTGATGACCTTTTGCAAGTGGCCTACACCATCTAAGTGTTGGCTTGCTTGTGGGTAAAGTGAAGGTACTTACAATCCTTACTTCACTGGGTTGTTAGGAGGATTAAATGTCCCACAAACACTGCTGTTGTTGCTGTTGATAACTGAGGCCCAGTCAGCAATCATTATTCACTGATTAGAAGCTGTCAGACCCAAAGTAATTTATTTATAGGTGGAAAATCACAGGAGAGTATTTCACAAGAGGTCCAGGTCCCTGCTCTCAAAATAAGCAGCAAATGAAGTCTTGCTGTTCAGATAGCCATCCGCGTTCCTGTCTTCTCTGTAGTCATTACACCCTGGGTATTCGTAGGTTTTTGAATACATATCAACTCACTTATACATTCATATTTACTACTTGCTATTCATTTGTTTTTTACACATCAATATAATTTGTTAGGAGTCAAACAATGTAGCTTTAGTTTAGGCTACATTTTCAGAGACTTTACTACACTTTGTAATACTTCAGTAGAGAAAGAATCCTGGTGCTTTTTCTATTTATTTTATTAAACCACATTCCTCCAGGGTATTTGGTATTTGTCACTTACCTTTCTAATATGTCAACTCTACTCCTTATTACTCCATTTCCTCTATCTTGAGATGTTAGTCAATAAAATAAGCCTATTATTAGAAGCAAATTGTACTGTATACAGATAAAATTGCATCATTAAGAAATCATTCTTGGCTGGCTGGTTATCTCAGTTGGTTGGAGCAGTGTTATAACACCAAGGTCAAGGGTCCTGATCCCTGAACTGGCCAGCCACCAAAAAGAAAAATCATTCTTATGCTTAGACTCTTTATGGAAATTAAAAATCATAGTATCTCACTCATACCATAATTTTTAAAGAAATCATTTCAGCTCATAGTTTAAAATACACACACATACTTTGGGAAGAGTAAGTGTATATGAAGTTCCAGCAGGCAATTAAAATTTCTTTTAAACCAAAAGACAAAAAATACTTCAGAATGAACCCCTGAGATGCCAACAGAACTCTTCTTGAAAACAGTGCTACTCAAGAGGATGGTAGATACAAGCCAAGAATTTATACTAAACAATCCCTGAATAAAGGAAATACAAAAAAAAAAAGAAAAAGTGACACTCATCAAAGTTAAATTTTGTAATTAGTAAAGGTAATGACATTCTTTGGAATTTTGGGGTGGAGGAGGACAGGGAAGCTCATTAGATATATTGCATCAAATAAGATATCTGACACTTGCCAATTACTGAATTGGTTTGACTTAAAAACTGAAGTTACTTGAACTATGAATTACTTAATTAGAATTTATATTGGTTTAAAGCCATATTTTTAGAAACTTCTTAATTCAAGGTAATTTTTTAAAAATCTCCCATCTAAAATACTATTCCAAATTGCCCAGAGTGCATTTAAATGTGGAATAAATTCTCTGCTACCAGGAAGGCATCAAAAGCAGTTTGTATGGAACCATGTAATGTCCCTACCCTTTCATATATACAAAGGTGAGTTTGTTACTTAAATCACACCTTCCATCCTTAATTGAGATTATAATTTTAAATATTTTCTCCAAATGAGTTTTTGGAAATTATAAATGAGGGTCTATTTATTTCTGACACAAAGTAAAAAATGTCACAATTTACTGTTGGTGATCACAACTTCGGCATCTCACCAGTAGTACGCTAAACATGTCGCTTCTTGAATTATTGCCAGCTAACATTCATTTTGTGATATATGAATATCGCCAGGGAAATTCAGAACCCTTCAGCCACTTATGCATCATGTTAATATTCCCAAGTGGTTTTATTAAAGGCGCCAGCATTGCTCCCCATTAGCAGTTGTCATGCAATGTTTTATTTTGATATTTTACTTCACTGATTTTCATCATAGTTTCCTACTTAGGTTCCAGACACCATGACTGCATTCATAAACTTGCATATAATATGCATGTGAAATCATATTTCCTTTTTGGACACATTAGCAAAATTCCATCTGTCTGTTCCTTTTTAAACTGTTAAGTTTTCCACATTGAAAACAGAATTGGGTTACAATTACCTACGATGACTTTTCATCAAAATAACATTTTAAGTTGTATATAGTATTGTTCCATATTTTCCCTTGCCTGAGGAGTTTGAAACACTTCACACACCCAGATATTTCTACAATAAACCTAAAAGCATATTAAAGCATTTTAAAGTTGAAAGGAATTTTTAGAGATTTTTTAGTCTAACCCCCTCATTTTTTTTAAGATAAGAAAGCTCAGCTCAAAAAGATTGGAGAAGCAGAAGGACATGTGGGTGAGAGTGTGAGATCTGGGGCCAGAGCTAATACAGCCATTACCATGGAGAACAGTTCTTCCCTATTCCTGTGGTTTTGATGCAGAGGGAATTGCCTTAAATACCCCTGACTGGTGACTTTGAAAGAGGAGGCAGAGTCATGTAGCCCAGCTCCGTTCTCTCCCGTGATCCTGGAAGCAACTACTCACAGAATGCTCTCCCCATGCTCATTTCTGCTCCTTTCAGGCTGTCCTTCACTTGGAAAATCCCACAGTCGACCAGCATGACTCGAGACTGAATGTGAAAACTTATCTAATTCCAGGGTTCAGTATTTGGAAGCCTGTTATTGCCACGTTGCTATTGCCTGTTACTGCCATATTAGCTTCATTCATCACAAAAGTAATATTTGCTTCTCCATCAGACCAACTTTGTTTTCTGTCACATTACGTTTAGAATTCTGGTGAGGACAAGTTATGGAATCAACCATTCATTGTCTATCAATGAATTAATGGATATAGAAAATTACGCAATGGAATACTATGCAGCCTTAAAAAAGAAGAAGATCCTGTCATTTGTGGCAACATGAATGAACCTGGAGAACATTATGTTAAGTGAAATAAGCCAGGCACAGAAAGACAAATACTGCATGATCTCATATGTGGAATCTAAAACATGTGAACTCACAGAAACAGAGAATAGAATGGTGGTTACAAGAGCCTGCAGGGTGGGGAGATTGGGGAGAAGCTGGTCAAAGGGTACAAAGTTGCATAGAAAACAGGTGAAATAAATGATAAGTATTTAAGGTAATGGATGTATTAATTAGCTTGATTCAATCATTCTGCGCTGTATATACAGTTCACAGCATCACTTGTACCCTATAAATATATACCATCATAATTTGCCAATAAAAATAGTAATAGAAAAAGAACTCTGGCAAGAAAATCCTTTAATAAGGGCCTTAAAACACCAACATAAAGCACATAGCTCACACCGTGCCCGGCACACGGTAAGCACTCAATAAACATTAGCTATTACCATCATTATTTTGTCTTGCTCCAAGTCATCTATCACACTAGGATCAAAATTAATATTACAACCCAGATCCCTTAATTACAGCACTGGGATCCCATATAAGGATGGAAAAAAGGAGGTATGATAATTTAATACCTTAAAATCATATGTTTCTATCTCACAGCTCTTTAGATCTACTTATCAACAAATCGCAATGTCCTGATATGAAGCAAATGTCTATTGTAAATTTTTATTAAATATTGTTTGAGACCTACAATTCAATTCAGAGTAATTTATATTCTTACATAGGGTATTTAAATCATGTCTTTATATTTTGATTTATAGAAAATGGAAGCAAAAACTCAAGAGTCACAGCTTTTTTTCTCAAATGAATAAACTACATTTCTTTGATTTCAGTTTCAGTTTATAAAGGCTACATTTGTCATCTTTATGACTTTTGAGACTATAATTTTCCCTTTAAACTTATTGTTTGCCAGTTCCACAATTACTCACCTCTATACGTACCCTACATAGACCACACACAGAGTCATTTTTTAAATTTCTAAAAAATTGAACAAATAAAAAATTTGTTTAAATTGAAAAAATTCCTTTTTTCAGTTTAGTAGTTTAATATGAATAGAGCTTTGAATAACAAATTTGAAGTCTTTAGTACAGTCCCAGGGTCTTTTTCATTTGTCTTATTTGTCACACATCAGACCATATCAGTCCCCTACTCAGAACCCCCCAGTGTCTTCCCATCACGCATAGAATTAAATCCTTGAAAGTCCTCCATGGCCTGTCCTGACAATCTCTCTGACTTCACTTCCAGGGAGCTCTCCCTGTCACTAAGGCCATCTATCTGCAGTTTACCTTCTCGCTGTGCCTAGAACATGCCAAGGGCACCCCCATCTTAAGCATTTGGACCTGCTCTTTCTCTGCTGGAACTCTCTCCCTCAGGTATTTGCTTGTCTCTCTCCCTCACTTTTCTCAGGTCTCTGCTCAAATGCCATCTCCTCAGAGACCTTTCCTGACCATCTTCTCTAAAATATTCCCATACTCACATTCTTTCACTCTTTTCACTTTACCTTGTCTCATTTTCTTCAAAGCCCTTATCACTACTTGGCAGTATATATGTATTGGTTATTTGTTTCTTTATTACCATCTGTCCCCCTATTAAAATGTAAGACCCATGAAACAAGAGGTTTAATTCACTTTATATCTGTATCTCAAGCACCTGGTAGATAGTAGACACTCAAAAATGTGTTGAATTAATAAACAACAAATGAATTTTTTTATGCCAATACTTAAAGGAAAGTCCCTGGCTTGTAGAGAGCACTGAATAGTGAGGGTTGAATAAATAAATAAAATAATTTGTTCAACAAAATATATAGCTAATATACACCCAGAACAAAAAGCATGACCTGCTTGCCTTCAGACATCTTAGAAACTTTTGGAGAAATAATAAAATTACATGCACTAAAAATTAAATCATGATATGTAATACTGTGCAAAGCTGCAAGGAATCAGTTCTACAATAATTGGGTCTAAATCAATGATACAGATAATCGGTACATTTCTGCTCAGGAAATAGAGTTTGATAAAGGCTGGGATTCTCAGGTCAGGATTCTGAAAAGTGGGATTTGAGAAGAATCTTAAAGGACTTAGGAGTTTGGGATAGGTAATGTGATAGTTAACTTCATGTGCAAACTTGAGTAGGCTAAGGGATGCCCAGATAGTTGGTAAAACATTATCTGGGTGTGTATCTATGAGAGTCTTTCTAGAAAAGATTAAAGATTAGCATTTAAATCTGTAGACTGAATAAAGAAGATCCACTCTCACCAATGTGGGTGGGCATCATCCAAGTTGTTGAGGGCCCAGATAGAAGAAAAAGACAGAGTAAGGACAAAATCATTGCCTCTGCTTACTCTGGGATATCCATCTGCACCTGCCCTTGGACAGTGGAGCTCCTGGTTCTCAGGCCTTCAGGTTTGGACAGGGACTTACATCATTGGTTTTCCTGGGCCTCCAGCTTGCAGATGGCAAATCATGGGACTTCTCGGCCTCCATAATCATAAAAGCTAATCACTTATAATAAACCTCTTTCTATACCTACATATGTCCTATTGGTTCTGTTTCTCTGGAAAACCCTGACTAACACAGATAAAGAGAAGAAGTTAGAGAGAACATCAAAAGTGGAAAGAAAAGAGCTAACCCATGAGGACATTGTATTTACTTAACAATGCATTTTTTCAAGTAATAGTTTTCCAGTTTTCTTATATAATGAATATTAAATTCTACATTCCTGGCAATGTTGAGATTCTTATAATTAGAAGTGTAGAAATGTGAAATAAAAATTAGTTTATCTTAATTATAACTCATCTCCACTCATGTACTGATATACACAATCATTATTGCTAATTTAATCGAAAATTAGTATGAGTGTTAGCAAATTATGCCTTTTTAGACAACTAAAATGCTTTCAGAAGAAAGGTTTTTAATATTTTGAAGAAACAGGAAAGGTACTGGAATATCTTAACAGTGTGATCATATCCATGCTTTTTTTAATGACTGTGAGATAAGTTATTGGAGATATTGTCAGACATGCTCATTGTCTCAGACTTATGCCATACTTCAATATTTAGTGGTTTAAAAGGTATTCTCACCTGCTTATATCTCAGTGCAGTAAAGCAATTATCAAAGAATGATACATTCATTGCATGGAAAAATAATACTTTAGTGAAAGAATTCCGGACAGTGTGTAATTCGAAAGCATTCACACCTCATAAGCTATATCTTCATATTAAATTTTTTATGCTGTTTGACACTATTTACCAAGATAGAACTAACATATTGGCAGCACACAGCACTCCTTCCAAGGGAGTGAGACAAATCCTGAGCAGAAATGCTGCCACAACAAAAGGATGTGACTCTCAACAGATTCCAAATAAAACCAGTAGAAGGAATAGGTTTGAAGGGCATGACATTTCTTGTAAAACTGAAAAATAACATTGATTTGAAAATTAGTTTCTTATTGAACTGCAAGAATAAATTAGTAAAATAATGCCCTCCCTCAAAAATAGTAAAAAGTACATATTTCTAATTTATTTCTTCCTCTTTGAGGTGAATATTTTGAAGTTAGAAAACTAAAATAAACTATATTAAACAAATAGAAATGTGATGTGTCTGCCTTAGTTTGACATTTTCAAGGAACAAATCAAGCAAATGAAAAGTATTTGTAAGAGACCTTTCATGATGAAATAGTCATTCTCTACCCTCTTGAGGGTCTATTCCTGGAAGAGAAGCTTGGAGTCTCATTTATGTTGCCATGCCTATTAATTTGTTTTCAATCAGCCTGTCACCAGGCATGGGGTGGGGCGTTGTCTGCCTTTTTGAGACTGCCTGAATTCTCTGTATTTAGAGAGTGTTAAGAGGATAGGCATAGCAATGTCCAAGAGTTCAATCAGAGTTTAAAAACTGTACATTTTCACTATCTGAACAGCTAGATCTCAATTACATCAATCTGTTTATTATAATTTTCCAACCTGTTGAGAGCTATCACACAGATGAATGTTAAAAGAATACACTGAATTTGTCTGAAAGATAAAGGTAATTAATAAGAAGATAAAAAGGCAAGTCAAACAACATCCAATTACTGTTATGATTTTAGACTTACGTATTGAACTCAACAATTCAGAAACCATTGCTATATGTAATATTTGGCTGAGGTTTAGCATAACATCATGATTCAAGTTCTAATAATACTACTCATAAGCAATATACCACTTATTTAATATTCCTAGATCTCTGTCCTTACTGGAAAATGAGGATACAGTTTGAACTCACATAGTCATTGTGAGGATCATATGTTCATTGAGATCAGGTTTAAGTGTGAAAACATTTCATAAATTGTAAAGTGAATATACGGTAATTATAATTACATTTTACTATTTTTTAAATTTGTGCTTAACACAGAATTAGATCAATAGTAATTCTTAGTTCATACCACATACCCTTCATTGGACCAGGCTTGGCCCACTTTATTTAGTTGTTTGATAACTAGAAATCAAGTGAAACTCTAGAAACTATACAAATACATGAATGATGTATAGGTCCAAGAAGAAATTAAACAGGAAATAATGAAAATATTGTTCATTTTAAAGACCACATCTACATGACTGCATTTTAAAGATTACATCTGAGAAAATGGAAGTAATCCAAAAGAACGTCCACAGACTTCCATCACCACATCTGCCTACCTGTAGTGGATTGAATTATGCCCCCCCAAAACTCACTGAAGCTTGAAATGTGTCCCCCAAGTTTTACGTATTAGGAACTTGGCCCCCACTGTGACTATTAAGAGGGTGGGAAATCCTATTATGGTAATTGAAAGGTGGAGCCTTGAAGAGGTGATTGGATTATAGGACCATGCAGTAGTGAATGGATTAAAAATGGTGGTCAGGAGTGTGGTTCTGAGGGCTTTAAAAAAAGAGGCGAGTCTCTCTCTCTCTCTCTCTCTCTCTCTCTCGCCCTCCCTCCCTCCCTCCCTCCTCTTTCTGCTTCCACTATCTTGCAATGTGAGACCTCTGAGTCACTGCCACCACCACGACTTCCCAGCCTCAGATGCTGTAAGCAATAAATTTCATTTTCTTTATAAATCACCCAGTCCCATGGTATTTTGTTATAAGCAACAAAAATGGACTAATACACTACCTGTACAAGTTTTCTGGGGCTACTGTACCAAAGCACTATAGACTGGGTGGCTTAAATGACAAATTTATTTTCTCACTGTTTTGTAGGCTCAGAATCTATGACCAAGGTATCAGCAGGGTTATTTCTTCTGAGCTTCTCTCCTTGGCATGCAGGTGGCCACATTTTCACTGTTTCCTCACATGGTCTTTTCTCTATATAACCATATCCAGCATCTGTTTTCTCCTCCTCTTATAAGGACATCAGTCATATTAGTTTAGGGCCCCCCTCTTATGATCTCATTTTACTTTAATTACTTCTTTAAAAACGCTATCTCCAAATATAGTCACATTCTGAGATACTGGGGGTTAGGGCTTCAAAATGTAAATTTGGGGGAGGGGGGCACAATTCAGTTTATAATACCATCTACAGGCATCTACACCCCCCCCAAAGGATACTTTTATGCCCCTTCCACCGGGTAGATTCAATCTCACATCAAGAGCACACAGTTTGGCTGCCTTTCAGCTCCCACTCTCCCCTCAGGCAGACAACCTCGAGCAGAGCACAACCGACACACCTGTAGGCCACAGTCCAATCTGTACCCAAACACTCTAGAGCCTTCCCACCAGTTACTGTAGATGGACACTCCGTGCTCCTGTCTAAAGCTGACCCACCCACTCATGTGCTTGATCCTTACTCTTTCACCTTGAATAGGCCACACTGGCAATTCTCACCTCCCTATGCTAGATCATCAAGTTTCCCCCCCTAACTGATCATTTCCTTCAACATACAAACACGTTGTTATTTATCCCTTTTTTTTTTTTTTTTTTTTGTCTTTTCGTGACCGGCACTCAGCCAGTGAGTGCACCGGCCATCCTTCTATAGGATTCGAACCCGCCACAGAAGCACTGCCGCGCTCCCAGCCCCGCACTCTCCCGAGTGCGCCACAGGGCCGGCCCATTATTTATCCCTTTTTTAAGCTCACTTTTAATTACATCCTTGACCCCACTTCCTCTTCCCCCAGCTGTTATTATTTCCCCGCACTCTTTATAGCAAACTTTTCAAAGAATAGAGTACAGTCACTGTTTCCAATTCGTTTCCATGCATTCTCCCTGATCCCACCTCTAACAGACTCGCTCTTGCTCTTCTCCATGAAAAACCATTCTCATCCGGGTCACCAAAGGCTTCCATGTTGCTAAATCCAAAGATCAATTCTTTGTCATGTTACTTGATTCATCAGCAGCCTTTGACACAATTTATTAAACTGATTTTGATATTTGGTGTTCTTTTCTTTAACTTGGCTTCCAAATTACCACATTCTTAGACCCCTGCCACCTCCCTGGTCACGCCTTCTCAGTCAGTTTTTCTGGTTCCTCCTCTCCTCCCACCTCTTAACACTGACGTTCTTCAGAGTTCAGTCCCTGAACTTCTCTCTTCTATCCCTACTCACTCTCAGTGAGCTCAATCTCACAGCTTTAAATACTATCTATACCCCATTATTCTCAAACTTTCTCTCTATCCTGAACTCTAAACATGAATATCCAACCTTCTATTCAACATTTTCTCCTGAATCTTGTGGTAGGCAGAATTCTAAGATAGTTCTCCGAGATTCCTTGTCCCTGTTGTCTATGCTCTGAAAAATCTCAGGACTTTGAATATGGTAGCTCTCACTCCTGTAGTGACATGAGGTGATGTGATGTTATTTGTGGCACAGCTAACTTTAAAAAATGGAGATATCAGAGTGGATCTGGCCTAATCATATGAGCCATTTAAAAGCAGAGTTTTCTTCAGATGATCTTAGGTAGGGAAGTCAGAGATTTGAAGCATGAGAGGATTTCAACACAAAGGAAATTTTCCATTGTTAAAGATGCATGAGAACCTCCATGGAGCAAGAACCTCTAGTTGCTGGAAGCTGCCCCCACCTGACAGCCAGCAAAGAAGCAGGGACCTCAGTCCTACAACCACAAAAAAACTGTATTCTGCCAATGACTTGAATAAGCCTAGAAGTGGATTGTTTCCTAGAGTGTCCAGGCAGGAATTCAGCCTGATCAACACTTGGATTTCAGCTTTGTGGATCTCTGCGCAGAAATCCAGCCATGCACTGCCTCACTTCTGACCTGCAAAACTGTGAATTGATTAATGGATGTTGTTTTAAGCCACCATATTTATGATAATTTGTTATGCAGAAAAAAAACCCCAAAACGAATACAAATGTGTAATAGGCACCTCGAGTTCAACATTTTCAAAACTGAACTCCATCTTCCTTTCAAATGTGTTTCACCTCAGTCTCCGCCATCTTCATTAATGGCTCCTCCTCCCTTCCAGTTGCTCTAACCAAAACATTTGTTGTAGCTTTGACTCCTCTCTTTCTCTCACAGCCCATCCCATCTGTCAAAAAATCCTGTTGGCTCTGCTTTCAAAATATATCCAAGCTTAACACTTCTTACCACTTCCTCCTCTACCACTTTTGCTTAAGCTGTCCAAGCCACCATCATCATCTGTCACTTAGACTACTGCAATAGTCTTTAGTGGAACTCTCCTGCTACCACTTACCCCAAGGTCTGTACTCAACATAATGGCCAAAGAAGCCTTCTTAAAACTATCAGTCAAATCACATAACTCATCTGTTCAAAATGCTGCATGAGTCCTCTTCCTAAGAGTAAGGACTTGTGACAGAGAAGAGCACGACAGGACTGATACCGTCCTCAGATAGCTCTCAGTGCTGCTACCAGTATTCTGAAAAGAGGAAAAAGAAGAGAAATGGGTATTTGAACAGTGATTCAAACAGAGCATAATTTTATTTCCAACACCAGAGATATTTTTTCATTGGACAAATTTATAAATAAAACAGTGAAAAAAAAATTCCTGATTATCCCAACACTCCTGAATTTTCTGGGAATAATAAGAGGCTTAGATGTTCTTTGAAATCTTTAAAATCTTCCATTGGAAACTGGCGTGATTTTTTAAAAATGGAATTGGTTTCTGGCATCTCTGCCACTTCTCAGCCGTTAGCACCCTGGCAGGTCAGTTGGCCTCTGAGGCTTAATTTCTCATCTGAAATAGGAAGTTAGTCAGGCCTGCCCTGACCGACTCACAGGGCCACTGTAAAAATTAACTGAGATTCTCACGTTTGGGGAAATTTTATAACTAAAGAGCGCTGTACACATGTATATCCTTATTAATAACAAAACTATTTAGCAGCCTCGCTGGTGAATGGGTGACCTCTCAGCACCTAATCACTCCTCCTGTAGCCAATGAACTTCCCTATAAAATTACAAGGATGTTGAGACCTGCAAGTGACCCTTAGGCTTGGGTGCTCATTGCTTACCGGGTGACCGAGTAATGAAGAGCAAGTTATGGCTCGTAAATTTTCAGAGCTGTCTTTTTCCTGCAGAACCTGAAACGAAGGTGGAAAAGGGAATTGGAGCTATTTGGTAAAATACAGTCGTTCCTTGCTCCAACACAGGAATCCCACTGCTCAAATGTCAGCTAGTATTACCAACACATTTTAATTTCTGCCTCTTTTCATTTCAACATCCCTAGGCTTGTTGAGGAAAAAAATGACAAAGCCACCCTAAGAAAGAGCAGAGCAGTCGTCATGAGGAAAGGTGGCATTGTAACGATGTGCAGAGGTGCCTGGGTAACTGGCAGTGCGTTGCTGGGTTTTTGTGAAGTATTTCTGGCCCACTGGGCTCCCCATGACACAGCTGTCACATGAATGATTCAGATAATATTAGGGTAGACCTAGAGGTGAAAATGCAGCCACTAGGAAAGGAGTCCGAATGATCAAGTAGGAGAAACCTCAGAAGAAAGAGCCATTATAATAGTGGCTAGGCAGCGGTATTTTTACTCTGATAGATCACACCGCACCACAGATGAATTAAAAACACAGCAAATATTGATAAGTCTTTTCACAAGGCTTATACTTCCTTTGCATCCCCATTGTTGAGCTTCACCCTTTGTAGGTTCTTCATGTAGATTGTCTGTGTGGGATGTCTTCTCTTGCCACCCCTTCTAGACCCTGTACCTTCTAGACCCTGATCTCCACACTGGGAGGCCGACCTTTGTGGAATACATCATCCTTTGGCTTTTAGTTGGGTCCAGCCAAAGGGAAGCCCCAGCAGGAGAGCAGAGTGAAAAGAGAGTAAGATCTGAGGATTTATCTTCCTCTCACATTGGGGGGTCACCTCAGGCTGCTATGTCCCTCAACAGAGGTCATTGTCTCTCTCAGGGTAACACTGCCCCTCTCTCTATCACCTATTCCTTCTGGATTTTGGTAACCGTGTTCCCTACCTCGTCACTTTGGGCCTAGGCATCATGGCAACCATGCTATTACTGAACCCGAAAGGACTACACTGTCCCTTGTGCTCCCTATATCCTCACCACACCTTTGTACACAGTACCTTTTGAAACCCTCCTCAAGTGCTTCATTTTGCATGTGGCATCTGCTTCTTGCCAGGCCTCTAATGGCTATGTTTGCCAAATGAAATGAGCATGTCCTAAATATTTCTTTATTTCATTTCTCAGATGCATGGTTATAAAAGAGCACCTTGGGGCTGGACAGTTAGCTCACTTGGGAGAGCATGGTGCTGATAACACCAAGGTCAAGAGTTTGGACCTCTATGCTAGCCAGCCACCAAGCAACAAACAAAAGAGCACATTGGTAGAGAAGCCTACCTAATTTTAGCATATCCTATGTGCAAAATGCATCTTGGCTATGATTTGAATGTTTGTCCCCTCCAAAGCTCATGTTGTAGCTTAATCTCCAATATGATATTTGAAAGGTGGAGCCTTGAAGAGGTGATTGAATCACGTGGGCTCTGCCCTCATAAATGGATTAATCCATTTATGGATTAATGGATTAACGGATGAATGGGTTATTATGGGAGTAGACTGATGGCTTTATAAGGAGGGGATGAGAGCACGTGAGCACACTTAGACCTCTCTCCATGTGATACCTTGTACCACCACTGCCTCGGGACTCTGCAGGGAGTCCCATCAGGAAGAAGGCCCTCGCCATATGCAGTCCTTGTCTTTGGACTTCCCTCCAATTCCTCCAGAATTGTAAGAAATAAAATTTTGTTTCTTTATAAATTACCCAGTTTCATGTATTATGTTACAAGCAACAGAGAAGGGACCAAGACATTCTTTACATTTTATAAGTGTATCCTTCATATCTCAGCTTAAATATCCCTTCTTCAGACCTGCCTTCCCTGACCCCCAATCTCTCTCATGGCATCTTGCTTTTCTTTCCTACCACTTACCACAGTTTGTTGTTACATACATTCATTTGTTTTCATGTTTAATGTCTGCTGCTCACTAGACTTTAAACTTTATGAAGGCAGCAGTGTTCACTGTCTTTAGCATGGCACCTGGCATATGGTGGGCATCAAATGAATGTGCTGAATAAGTGGCTGATTTAAATGAATAGATAAAAGGGAGAAGGGCCACCTAACTCCTCAAACCCTGTTCAGCTTGCCTACCTGCCTAACATATGCCTGGATTACCACCCTCCCTGCTTCTTGCCTATCCAAGTCCAATTATTCCATAACACCTCAAGCCCTCATTGGTCTTCCCCCTCTATCTATTCCTACAAGTAAGTGCTGCTTTCCCAAAATAGAATGTAAATGTCTAGAATATAGACTCTATGACTTAGTTTGGATATTTTGTATCCCCTACAATGCACTTTAAAAAAGAGAATCTAGGACTGAGTCTGTCCTAAGCTAAGGGTTTTCTAAAATGACATGGGTTAGGGCTGATAAAGCACTCAAAGTAACTTAGAAATAATCTGCAACTCATACTTATTTCAGTTATGGACCCTTGATAGTATATAATCAAATATCTTTCAGACCCTGAATCTCATTCCAGATCATTCAACCACATAATTCTTTGCTGAAACAGAAATGTCCCTTACTCACAAAATTTTTATATCCCAACACAGCAAAAACATAAAACTCCTTATTAACGTTTTAAATCAACTTTGCTATTCTGGGATGTTTGCTGTAGATGCAACTGCCACTTGGGAGTTCCACTGCCAAGGTGACCCTTTTTCCATCTTTAAGTTTTGTCATTTCTGCTTCTCTATCCTCCAGACAGGAAGTTGTAGGGGCAGTTTTCAGATAAACCGAGTCTCCAATAAAACAGAGAGGAGAAACAGCACAAAATTCTGACAGCATTGTGTTCCCAGCAAAAACTTTGGGTTCAGCATAATTTAAATCACTTTTTCAATTATCTACTTATTCCAGTGTTGTTATACTTTGCATTGACTTTTTAGAAACCCTTTTTTGTTTGCATATCCTCCCACTCTCACGGAAAAAAATATATAAGCTACTCATAGTATTTTAATAACAAGCTAATTTTGGAGTTGATGATGATGTGAAATAAAGTATCTATCTAAATATGAAGATACCCTTCAAAACTACAAACTTGGAACTTTGAGAAAAATTTATTGAGAAATTTATTGCATTATTTTGTGTTTTATCTTCTTTCTGTTTGCCACAAATGTGCATCATTGGAAAAGAAATTGATTCTGCTTAATCTTACCTCAATATAATCTGGCTTCTTCCATAAGCTTCTAGGTAGGAATGACCAGGCTTAAGCACACCTTTGGGTTCATCTGACCTGATTTGCAACATCCACAAAAAGCATTGAACTGTTTGCATTTTTACCAAAATTAGATGCTATTTAAATACTCCTTGGGATGAATTATTTCTCACCCAAAACCAGACAATACTAGGTAAATGCTCAGGAAAAAAAAAGTAAAATTGATCAGCCTAAGAAAAAATAAATTCTACAAGTCTTTGTTTTGTAAAAAGAAACTGCACAATGTGTGTAAACATGGTAACAAAAAATACAGACGGCTGTCCCACCATCATGAGACTGTTTAAAATTTGACACGTTTGAACTCTCAAACACACTTGGTGAACTTCCAGAAAGCTCAGTCATAATTAACCACTAATGAAATTTTACTGAGAAAAAAATTGCAAGCCATATTTGAAACCTCTTTAAGTCTGAGGGAGCAAATTCCATGAGAATGATTGCCTTCCTATATAAGGGACTGCCACAGAAAGGCTCAGAAGCAAATCTGTCCCCAACAGCTAATAATTCACCTGTTATCAAACCCTCCAGAATCATAATACCTCAGTCCCAACTGTGAGCCTGCAAATATGTGACAAAACAATTGATGAATTGCAGTGACCAGCCGAATTGGTAATGTGCCTTGGGATTCGGGAACTCCACCCGCCCTACGTGTGAGAAGAATTTATGAAGATAACATGACATGCTAATATATTTTTACAGCTTAAACAAGATATTCCATGCCATTTTTGAGCCCCACACATAGTTTATCAATATAACTCCTAAGACCTTTATCCCCTTTTGTTTCTTTGCTGTTACACATGATATAATTATCAAAAAGGTTAAGATGAACTGGTGAGTGGAAGCGTTTGAACCCTAGACAGAAGCTCTTCTTTTCCTCTCTTTCTGTATTTTTTGACTTGTTCATTACTTCATTTTGATTATTGTTGGTTTTGTTGTAATTGTTTTAATACAATCTTCAGCCATAGCAGAAGCATGAAAAGAACTTTGAATGACTTAGGTGTGACCTGTGAAAAACCTTATTCCTCTATCTCTTTTTAGATGGGTCAGGTGGTGAGTCAAATCCTAAAACAGCGTTGGCTAGAATTCAGGTATCTTTCAGAAGGAAATCAAGGTCACCAACTTTGAAGGATAGAGCTATTAGTTCGTAGGTACAAAGACATCAGTGCTGTCCTCTCCCCTAGCTGTTGGTGGACGTCAGCTCTACTTCTGAACACTGTTATTCTCTAATACAATTTGCTCAGTTAATTATGGAAAAGTACTTTGGGCTTCTCTGCTTAATCATATTTAACGCAAAAAAAATGTGTCTGCTATATTAAATAGCCAAGAAACTTCCCATAAATTGAAAAGTTAACATATAGTAGGCTTGTCACTGCTGATAATCAAAAAAAGACAAGCAGCTACCATTTGGTGAGTCACAGTGTCTGCTTCGCACAGTGTGCCTTTCCTGAATTAGCTCACTTAGTCCTTATACAACCCTAAGAGATAGGGACTATTATGATGCCCATTTTCTAAATGAGGAAACAGGCTTCTGGAGCTTAAATAATTTTTCCAAGGTCAAAACTAGTACGCGGAAGAGCTGGAACTTGAACTTGAACTCATCCTCCTTCAAAACCCACGCTCTTGAGAGTCAGGCTTAAGTTTCTGCAAAACGCATATGCACTTAATGTTGTTCATGTGCATTTGAAATTTCTCAGATATCAGGAACTGGCTGGTTAGCTCAATTGGTTAGAGCTCGGTGTTACAACACCAATGTCAAGGGTTCAGATTCTAATCAGCCACCAGA
Organism: Cynocephalus volans; assembly: GCF_027409185.1. NCBI lineage: Eukaryota > Metazoa > Chordata > Mammalia > Dermoptera > Cynocephalidae > Cynocephalus > Cynocephalus volans. The sequence goes on along the minus strand of NC_084472.1, from coordinate 79,329,959 downwards.
AAAAAAAAATGTACACTGAAATTTCTCAAATATCAAGCATGCACTGGAGTGAGATTTAACCATATCACAAAGTCTTTAAAATCAGAACATTATGGATGAGAGAATTCATCAACTGTAGACAGCGTGATCTTAAGAAATTCACTTAAAACCTCTAAGCTTCAGTCTTCTCATTTACATAAAGCTTGCAGGATTACTAAAGGATAAATGAGATCATGTATGTTAGGAACATAGTAAGAACCCAACAAATGGTAGCCTTTTTCCCTTTAATCTATTTAGAGATTTTCAATATTTAAGATAACCAGCCTAAAAAAAAATTGCCTTATACATATCTTCTCTCAATACTTCATATGTATCAGGCAATTTCATAAATATTTATTGAAGAAAATGGGATGTTTCCAGTAAGCCTTTGTTGGGTCCGCCGCCAGCTGACCTGAACAGCCCTAGCCTCGTTGCTTTTGGTGGGCGAGCGAATGGCCCAGGATTCCTCTTTCCCTCCTGTCCCCTTTGGAAGGAGACGGGGGAAGAGAGCCATGAAGAGAGGTGAGCACAGCCGCCGTCCCCAAACCAGCCCGGTTAAAGGACACTCAGACGCAGCGGGGGTTCTGTCGAGCAGTTCCGTTTATTATCACACGAGCACTTGCTTTTATAGGCAGATAGGGAGGGGAGGTTTTAACATAATCCAATCAGCTTAAAGGTCAAGGGCATGCATCCTGTCTCAATGCCTAGCTATTGCAACCATGCAGTGTTCATGAGCGCAGAAGCATGTATTTGGCCAATAAGGGCTAAGGCAAGGTTCCCGCAGACACCCCCACCCTACTTCCTCCTGGCGCCATCTTAGGCTGCCACATTAATACGGCCTTGTGGGCCTATAATGGCGCCGCTTGTAATGTCACTTAAGGTGGCGTTAGTTTTTAAGGCCCGACAAGCCTTAATAAGAAAATACTACCTGATTGAAACTTTAGTGGTGACTTCCTCCTACTGAACTTTGTCCATCAGGAATGTGTACATTAAGCTCAGAAAAAGTTTATGCTCTTAGGTCAGAGCATATCACATTCTGAAACTGAAACTTAAAATAACCAGCATACAACAGGTGACCTCAGCCATCTGCAGAACTCTTCATCTTAAGAAAAGATTGGGAAATACATTGTTGAAGGAGAAATGTGCCTCTCAAATCCTCAACATTGGGTCTAGAGCTGTGCCTTTCAGTCCAGTAGCCACTAATGTGTTCACTACTGAGCACATGAAATGTGGCTAGTCCAAACTGAGATATGCTTTAAGAGTAAAATAAATACAGGATTTTGAAAACTTAGTCTGAAAAGAAACAATAAAAGATATCTCATTAATAACTGTATGATGACTACAGGTTGAAATCATTATATTTTGGATATATTATTTTATATAATATTAACATATATCATAAAACATATATTAATGTATATTTATATATTATTAATATTAACTTCACCTGTCTCTTTTTATAATTTAATGTGGCTACTAGAAACTTTAATAATGTAAACTTTAATAGTTCACATTACATTTTAATTGTTCAGTGCTGGTCTAGAATGTTTACCAAATCTAATCAAGGTAATTAAAAACTAAAATAATTAATTAATGAAGAAAATGTAAGAGGCAGATAAGTATGAAGTCTAGGAAAGACATTAAAAATCATTCAGTATATCTTCAGCACTGTTTAGAGAGGGTAAACTCTGACTTTTAATGATCTTAGAAAACTTCTAATTTATTAACAACCTCTGAAGTGAATCTACCTAGCTAAATGGAAAACTTTTTCCAATGATTAGTATTTGTAATTCTCTCAACATATATTTTCCTTTACAGAAATAATTTGAAATTCCATTTCATCAATCAATCTCTCATAGGTTTTTTTTCACATGAATTTGTTTCCCAGAGCTTAACCCAAATGAGGGTAATACTTTTCTTTCAGGCTACAAAGGAGTTATTTGGGACTTGACTGTACAATACTGTGAAAGGCAGGACTACCGACCCGACATTCGTATAACCTTTGAGCTTTGAATGGTTCCCATAACAAAGTTCTTTTTAAGACTTATTGCAGGTGTTTCCAACTAGCTGGCCAGATTGATGTACTATAGTTAGGAACACAAATAGGCCTCGGAATAACACATGCCTGAATGCAAATTCCTTTTCTGCTAGTTCCTTACTATGTTGTTTAATCTCTCTACATCTCAATTTTCTCATCTATGGCATAGGGTTACGATGAGGGTGAAACACCTTGACTTATTGAACTTCTTGCTCCAGCACATTGACCAACTTGTCTCCTCCATGTTTCTCTACTTCACCACCTCACACCAAGCCAAGTAAGAATGTTAAGCCTCTTTGATTCAGCAGCTTACTTTAGGAATTCTGTGCTTAGACACTATATTTCGTTTGTGGCTCAGTAACCTATATCCATTAAGAAAAGAGTTATAATTGGAAACAAAAGAGGAAAAAAGCCTATTTTTTGGAATGAGGTCTTTGAAAATGGTAAAATTATACATTATAATAGAAGAGAGGATAGAAAAACACTGTTTCATGAGTCCCATTGATAGGTGTGTTGGGTATAGAAAAAAGAGAGAGTTTAAGAAGTGTATTGCTGGAAACTGTGGCCAGCAACATCCAAAGTGAATTCAAAGCTTGGTTTTGATTCAAATAAGAATACAGGAGCAGATATGGAGAAACTTTAACAATGTAAACTTTAATAGTTTATATTACATTTTAATTGTAATTAATAATGCACAAAGAAAGGAAACCAGAGCTATGAGGTTAGTCCAAATTTCCTGACACATTAGAAAAATATTTGCAAGCCAAATCTGAATAAGTGAAAGCGACTTATCTAACTTAATAGTGGGAAGTAACAGGTTTTATGCCCTCCAACCTGCTCTTTTGTTCCTTTGGATCCAAGAAGAATTTGGAAAAGTTTTGTCAATAAGATAAGCAATCAGGAATGAAAAATTATTACTGACTAGTCTTTTAGAAGGATTACAGTAATATCTGGTTAGGATTCCATACTTATTTGAATCTTTCTCGAAAAGCCTTTACTCAAAAAAAGGAAGGATTCAATTGCTTTGGAAATCAAGAACATCGACACATTACCTTGTGTCATAACTTACAAATTATGACATTTGACAAAAATATACCCTGCTGTGTAAATGCTGATTATTAAATTAATGGTGGAAACAGCTAATTAAAGTGTTGTAGGTTTATATTGATTTTCCATGAGAATATTCCCCCTCTGCACTGCTTATAAGTTTAAAATTATATAAACTGTATTTGATGAAATTTTTGAAATACCAACAATGATGTTCTGACCCAGATTTCAAAGAAATAGTTTGTCTTGGTTTGTGACACATGACATTGTCTCATCACTAACCCTGAGCCAGAAAATCTTGAAATTGTTACAGAACAGTAATATATTGGGCCTCTGGACTCACTAGGATTTTAAAATCTGTGTCTAAAATAAAGATTTAAGCAGCCTAGAATGTGTCTATTTGCCATTGAATATGGGAACATTTTCACTTTGGTTCACGATTTAAGCGGTTCATGCTTGCATTCTCCTGGTCACTTTACATGGTAAGTGGAATTGTATGACTATTTATAAGAGACATCTAGGGACCAGATACTTTAAACTTCTTTGGAAGATAGATAGATGATAGATAGATAGATAGATAGATAGATAGATAGATAGATAGATAGATAGATAGATAGATAGATAGATAGATAGATAGATAGATAGAGGTAGGTAGGTAGGTAGATAGATAGATAGATAGATAGATAGATAGATAGATAGATAGATAGACAGACAGACAGATAATGAGCTCTCAGTAGACATTAAAAATAAAGGACGTCACTTTGGTCGAACATAAGAAGTGCAGCATCAAAAATGGAACAGAGAAGCTTGAAGACTATGGCACAGGTTCTGGCCAAACATTCTAACAAGTTCTGACATTTGCTTGTACACCTGAATAGAACTAGTCATTCCAGTTTCCAGTACACAATTGTTTAGGTAGTTAAGATGACTTCTTTAGCCCTTGTAAAATGGCACATTTTTTCCATGTTGAGTAAGACCTATGACCCCCTCAGACTTGTTGATTTGCCCAAACCACACTTGCGCTGTCTAAGTAATTATCCAATGATTTGGGTTGATACAGATTTGGTCAAGATTTTTAAAAGGATAAGAATAAGCTAGGGTTTAACCTTCCACTTTTGTTAAGTAGACATGGACTTTGAATCAATGGGTATAATGTTTTCAGAAGAATTCTCACTCAACATCTAAATGACTAAAAGCATCCTAAATCTATATAGGATCCATTCAATGTACACAGATATTCCACTGCCATTAAAAATCATTGTATAATTATCAGAATAGTGTACTAAGTACCTTCAACAAGGTGCATAAACAATATTTCAAAGGTGTATTTTCAGGAAACATAACATAACAACATAATGTTTGTTTTAGAAAAACAAACAAATATGTGTAAATATAGTTCTTGAGGTGCAGGTCCACTTGAATAACAACAAAGCAAAGACAAAATCTCTACAGTTAAGAAAGGTTGCTATTTTTAATCAATTAATTACAAGTGTTTATTATGCACCTACTGTGTGTCATGTTAATCCTTCAGAAGTAAGTGGGATATGGAAACCGTGATAGAAAAATATAGTCAGTTGCTCAACATATTCTTAGTTCAGGAAGTCTTCCATGATTATCTATGCCTACATGAGGAAATAAACATTACTGATGTCCTATGAAGTGCCAGATACCACTAAGTGCTGACGGCACAAAAATAAGTAAGATGCAGTCTTTGCCACAGATAAGATCACAGCTAATGAGAGAAAGAGATCAAAGTGCTTGCCATATAATGTGCAAGCAATATAGCGATATGATAATGAAGGACAAGATGCTAACAGATTATTTTATATAATCACTTTAGTTTGAAAGCAAAAATGAGTTTATTTTAAGATTATCTGCAGCAGATTTGGAATGATAGAGCTTCACTCCATCTCCATCACCCCACATGGGACTCAGTCTCTCTAATCTTAGAAGGACTGTTCTCTGTAAAATTGATAGCCGGGAGGGAAGAAGTTGTCCTGTTACTGCACAGACATGTCCTTCTGGCTGTTGCCTACCCCCGCTAATATGTTTGCAATATCTAGCTCACAACAATGAAATTCCCAGTTACTGTGTTCTTTATGAAAAAATGTGCAAATTGCTTTTGACTGTTACGTTTCTCATTTCAACTGAAAGTATTCCATCTTTTAAATCTAAAACATCGCATCCAACTCTCCCAGTCACAACTTTTTCTCACTACAAACTTCCCACTCTCTCACTTCCATGGCTACCTATAGTCAACCTCAAAGAAACCTGCCTTTTCTTCCTCCTTTTCCTCTCTGCTATCTGCCATAAATTCCATGGTCAATACCTTCAATATTCTCTTGACAACATCTGTTGTCCTTGACTTTATCAATCTTCCTTCCAATGCATGAGGAATGAACACTACTGGATCAATCTAATTATTGATCGGCTCCACTTCTACATTTAAGTTCTGTGAAGAAAATCACAGTTATGAAATCTGGCACAAAGAAGAAATGTAGTCTCCAATTTTGATCAAGCCTTTGGGGCCAGTCAATAGTTCTTTTGTATGTCCCTACCTTGTTACTTTTCCTTTTGCTACAAACAGCTTTACTATTTACTATTTACATTTACAATTCCTCAAACTCCTTTTTCAAACCCCCTCTCTCTCATACACAGCATATTATCTTATCCCCTTGTTAACATAGAAAACACATGTCATTTAGGAGGGAACTTCCTTAAAGCTCTGTCTTTCTCTGTAAGTACATCTATGTGGCTACACACGTTCAAGCACAGAGAGTGAGATGCCCTGCTCCTGCCCCAAACGAGTCCTGCAACCCACATCCCTCACCTGCGGAGTCCCTGCTTCACTGATCAGCCCTGATTTCTCCTACACTTCAGCCTCTTCCTCGGTTTTGAATTTTACCATGTGCACATAATATATTCAGACCTCTCCCATGTGCGAAAACAAGTCCCCCTCAACTCTGTGCCTCTCTTGAGGGATCTCCCTAGCTTCCCCTGACCTTCATATCCAAGTCTCTTAAGAGTGTGCTTTGCCTCCCATTTACTTGTAATTTGTTTCTGTCTCCACAACTCTGCAAAATCTACTCATGTTGCTCCCAAACTGCTACAGCCAATAGGTAATTATCCACCTTATCTTACTCAATTGTTCTAAGACATTTGACACTATGAACAACTTTTTCAAATTTTGTTCTTTTTCAGCCTTTATAATACTATATCTCTTTGTTTTTTTTCTACCTAAAAATTTTGGGGGGTCTCCCCCAAAATCTCCCATTTTTTGCACTCCTCAAATTCTTGAATTCCCCCAAAGGCTCCATCCTCAGCCCTTATCAATTCTACATACTAATCCAGTGTTACCTCTTCAGGGTTTCAACTTCCACCTGTACAACAGCTTCTCCTGCATCAACATCTCTAGCTCTGATCTCACTGTGGATCCAAGACCACAAATGCACCTGATAAAGGAAAATGTCATATGACTGTCTCATAAGCACCTCAAATTCAACATGTTAAAAACTAAACTTGAACCCATAGGATGCTAAGAGGTAACATGTCCTTATAAAACCAGAGTCACTCTTCTTGCCATATGCTGTAATCTTTTGTCTTAACAATAGAGGTAGCTTTGGAGAACTAATATCTCTTATAGTAAAGAATTGTTTATCTAAAATTGAGTGAATCCTGCAATTTATCTATCTTTCTATCTATATATTTTTCCATAGAAACATGTCTAGAATTAAGTGAACTAGAAATTAATAATGAATATTTCTGAGTTTTAAGATTTGGGATAAAATTTATCTTTCATTTTTTGCCTTCTTATCTTGATCTAATTTTTAAAATGAGCTTGCACAATTTCTCAATCCAATTTTTAACAAATAATTTCACCTCCATCTATTTCTGTATGTCACATTCACAAAATGACACTGAATGGCACTGTTTTCTAACTGGTTCCTCAGATAAGAACTTCAAATGTCATCCTTGACTTATCCCTGCACCACCCGCTCCAGAATATATCTTACATCCATTCACTTCCTTTTTGTTCCCCACTGCCATGTCTTAAGTCAGGACTTTATCTTCTCCCACCTTAACTTTTGCAGTTAAGATGGCTTCCTGTGTCCCGTCACACCCCCCTCCATTCCATGCTTCATACTATTGTCAGAAGTTTCTCTAACATCTAAATCCTGGCATACCATTTGCTATTTAAAATCAGTGGCTTTCAAAAGCATTCAGAATAAAATCTAAACTATCTCACAGATCCTAAAATAATGTACATGATCTTGGTCTATGTATTTTCAAAATGGTAACCTTGGACTTGGGATCAGAAAAAGTTTCAAATCTAAATTCTCCATTTGCTCTCTGGTGACTTAGACTAGTTACTTAACCTCTCTGAGACTGTTTCTTTATTGGTAAACTGGAGCCAGTGGTACTTTACAGAATCATTGTGTTAGCAATAACTACATCTAGGTGGTGGGCAAACTTTAGGTGTTCAATAATGGTATATTATTTTTACTACTACTACTTTTATTATTTCCATATAGTTCTGTCCCTGAGGAGGGATAATGTCTTATTTATCTTTCTATCACCATCCCCTGTAACTATCACATTGAAGGGACTCAAGAAATGTCTTGCATAAATAAATAGTAAGTGTAGATGTCATTTTGGTCCCCTCTTAGCAGGCACTGTGCTTTTGTAAACTGATTGTGAGTCTTCTAAAATTCATCATTCAAGTCATCCCACTTTTGCCATCTCACCGCAATTATAAGGTAAGTTTTATGTCTGCATGCAGTAAGAGACTGCAAAAAGTTCTCCTAACTTGCTGCCTCAGTCCCCTACTTATAAATATCAATGCCACACTGCCTGTCTCAATTTGAAAAATTTACTTAGTTCTAATTCTGGGTCACATCAGATAAATCTAAGAATATCTATGTAGATAGTTGATTATATAACACCATATCCTCATATTCTGCACACTTTAACATTTGTTTTCTTGCATTTCTAAAGCCAGTTAGGACTCATTTCTCCAGTAGTATTCTGACCTGCATACCTTAAGTTAAAAAATCACCAACAAATGCCAAAGTGCTTCAAAGTGCAAACCAGTTACAACCTGAGGCAGTCATTAATGTAAATGAAATGCATTGTTTTAACTAAAGAAAAAAGCATTGTCTCTGTAAATTTTTATGGACTACCTAAAGGCAGGGCTTTCTTATCATCTTCTGAATAAACAAAGTCTTAAATTCCACAGACCACAGAGTAAAATAAAAACAAAATTAAAAATTGACCACACACACCTGCCTTCTTAGCTGTAACATATGTGATTAATATCATGATTTAGTACCTAGACAATAATGAGGGATCCAAGGAGGCCTTAGTGAAGGTTAGTAACCCTAAATTTGTAGCAGTTTAATTTTTTTAACTGAAATAATGTTCTAAGTTATAAATGCTGTTCTAAATAATAATAAAATTGCCCCATATAGGCATATTTTTTCCACCACAATATTATAAATTCAATTTTCACCACACCTAATTAAATAATGAGCTAATCACATGAGTGAGAGGTACCATATGTCTATGAATACAATTTCTAAAATCATTAAAATAGGATAATCAGAAAACACAATCCTTTCACCTTATATCATGAAATTGCTGGCCAGCCTCCCCTATGCTTTGTCAAACTACATTGAAACTCAATGGTAAGCAAAAAGGATTGCAGTAACTTCATGGGATGGTGAACTTTTAAATGTACAACCTTTGATTCTAGTGGACGTGGACTGACGGAAAATCTACTTGGGTAATTTGAGATCTTTTTGTAAGCAAGGAGTGAGAGATCACGCATAGCGATATATGAGAATCTAAAAAGATACCATGTAATGACTGTGAATAAATATATTAATTTTCTATGACCATTTCTATTAAATAAAATACATTGTTGGCAATTTTGCGTAGAAAACTTAAAGGAATACTTCACTCAGGAAAATCTACTTAAATTAATGGTAAACCATATAACAATAGTACTTTCATTTTGTATAGAGATTTTCCTTCAGATCCAGATTAGTTCACAAACATTGAGCTTGAATTGGTCCATCAGAACAGAGGAAATGACTTAGCTATTTAGTGTAAAGATGGTGACAACAAAAAAAAGTGACATTACTCTGAAATGTAGTTGAAGTAATAACCTGCTGAAGTTAACAGCACCATAGCTACATGACCATCTCATAATGCTGACACCTCAACAGGGCACTCAGCAAGTATCTTTATTCCTTCAGTTTAATGTTACAAAGATGTCTGGTAATAAGTTGCCTGTTTAGGTTCATAGAATCAATTTAGAGAGGAATAAAGCCCAGAAACTATATAATAGCATATAATACCTTCTTGGTCACATTTCATTATAGAAATAAGTCCTTTTGATAATAAACAACTAAATAGTCCCTGTTTTGATCAATGAAAAGATCTATGCTAGATATCAATAAAACTTGATTAATTCATATTTGGTTTGGATATAAGGAATTAGTGGACAGCAGAGACAGATTCTGTAACAGAGCTGAGAGCTCACAAAGAATTTGAGAAGTGATGAAGTGTGAGATGGAGTGACCAGCGCGGGCTGAAAGGCGATGAGACGTGACGAAGTGCAGCTGCGAGTCCTGGAATGATCAAGTGAGATGAGCAGTGACCACGAGGTGGTGGACACCCGACCATGATGCGACAGACTTTATCTGAGGGATTATTCAAATGACCTGGAGGAAATGAAAACTCATTGGGCTGGATTTGGATACATGGGTATTATATAGAGTATTAAGAGCAGCTCTTGGCAGCTAAATCTTTAGGCATAATATAGAAGATGTCCTGTCTTCATATAACAGTAGTGATATGTTGTCAGTGCACAGTTCTCAAAGACCATAATCTGCCATGATTCAACTTCCATACAGATTGTTTTGAAACTCAGCAATGCCATAATTCAATTTTGACAAATCCTGGATTGTGAGGATTACTAATATATTCCTAAATCTGTGTTGGTTTGTTTTAAAGACAAAATGGTAAATTACACAAGGACATCTGAAACACTTAGTACGGGACCTACCACATAGTATGTGACTAGAGAATATTGAGTCAGTGAGGGAGTGGAAGAATGAAAAAATGAGTGAATGGATGAAGTCCATATAACTCTACAATCAGGCCAGAGCCAAGACCATACCGTAAGTGTTCCACGTTACGATGCAAGACCAGAATCCATCAAAGGGCATAAGGCCTTTGATGAGATTTCCTGGACCATTGTTGGTGCTGCTCATGAAGTCACTAGACGACAGGCCACTTAAGTCAGAGACTGCATTTTAGTCATGTGGTACCTGTAGAACCCAGTACAGGGCCCACATATAAAGTAAATTGAGAAAGTCCAAATATCTATCCAAATTTGTATTTGTAATAATGTTATTTAAGAGGATTCCGTCTAATACACACCTTTCCATTGACCTGGGACTATTTTTTTAATCTATTTTTTTAAATTTATTTATTTTTATTGGCAGCTGGCCAGTAAGGGAAATGGAACCCTTGACCTTGGTATTACAGTGCTGCACTTTAACCAACTGAGCTAACTGGCCAGCCAGGACTGTTTTTAACTGTGTTTTTCTTTCCTGAATTATCTTAACCATCGGCTAGACAAGACTGACCATACCAATTCAGTGTAGGTTCAAATTCAAGTTCTAAAACTATATGAATGCATCTGTTTCATTTTGAAGCACGTAAATGTGGCCTGTAACAGTGTAATTCCTGGCCCATGCCGGGTCTTCTTTATTATCACCTTAGCCTTTCACCTCATTCCCCATGCCAAACTACCTAAGGTATTTTTGGTCCAAGTACTTAGACATAAATTTAAAATTTATCAGATTGAGAATTAATGTGGCAATAACTATGTATTCAAACATGCATTTCTTAAAATCTGACAAGTCAATTTGAAATAGTAGTAGGAACTTCTATTAAAAATACAAACTCTTGGGGCTGGCGCCATGGCTCACTCAGGAGAGTGCAGTGCTGGCAGTGCCGAGGCTGCAGGATCAGATCCTATATAGGGATGGCCGGTGCGCTCACTGGCTGAGCGTGGTGCAGACCACACCATGCTGAGGGTTCCCATCCCCTTACTGGTCAGAAAAAAAAAAAAATACAAACTTGCTTAATAAACAAATTTAGTTCTTTTTTAGTTTGTCTGGTGTTAGGTAAGCATAGCTCTTCCATCTGACCAACTATTCACAGATGCTTTTACAACCACCCTGTGCTGCTATGGAAAGAATCCTCTCTTTTGCTTTTATCCACTATGTATCTCTTTCGTCACAAAAATTTTACCCTACAAAGGCTTCTAGTCATCCCTATTCCTTCTCCACATATACTACAAGTAGTGAAGGGGTTCTAGTTTTCTAAACCAGGAGCCCACAGGATGAATATTAGGAAAGAAGTCTATGCTTCCTGCTAATGAAAGGAGGATGTAGGGATAGGATGTCATCGAGGGAAAACTTTTAACTACTTCCTAAGAGTGTTCAAAAAAATAAAAGAACTCTATTTTGGAATAACTTGTCCCAGCCTATAAAACACAGGTGCTTTGGAAGAAAAGTGAGCAGATAGGCCAGAGTGCAGGGGCAAGAAGGAAGTTTGTAGTGGACTAGATGCAGAGTGAAATTCATCAAAGATTGAGTTTTCAAAGAAGCCATATCATTTTAATTCATCCAAATTCCACACTTCACAATGGAAAAGAGAAAATGAGCTGTCGTGAAGATATCCTTTGACATGTTTGCAGGATGGGTGTGACAGAAGAGGTGGCAAAAGCAGGACGTCCACTAGGACCTGTTTTCTTGTGCTGTGTGTCACGCTGTGCAGGGCACAACCATTAGTGTGACCTGGATGGAGCTGTCACACCACTTCTTAGAATGCTCCTTGGCTGGCAATCACGCAGACTGCCAATAGCTGTGAAATCTGTGTTTTGGCTAAAAACAAAGGAGAAGAAGAGAAAATCCCCACCATACTCAAAGGAAAGGTGTCAAGCTGTGCCTAAGTACAAAAGGAGAAAGGAAGGACTTAAAATTATAAATTATACCGGAAGCCTATGTTATTTTAAAAGGTTGTTTTTAAAATTTCAAATATACAATCTTTTGAGAATCTAGCAAGCAAGTGGTTTGTTTGGGAGGTGATCCTGGGAAGCACCAGTTGCAAGGTAGGGAAGTGAAACAGAAAGTAAGAAGGTCAATAAAGGGTATGCTCTGGAGCAGGTTGCAGGTGTGCACAACTGGGGCTCCAATCCCCTGGAGGAACGAGGGAGACAATGCAGAACATGCCTCAGAGATATCCCAGTCAAGGGACATTTACCCCCCAACTCTATCAGTCATTGACCAAGGGCTACTCCCAAGTGATCTTAATGCCACAGCACTTCCAGCACACCCTATCAGAGGCCAACAGCACTCCAGTGGCCACAGAAAACTGTAGGCAGAGTCTCATATGCCCGCTGCAGGAAGCAGCAAAGTGGACATGCATGGGAATTGTGAGCGCCGAGCAGACGTGGGCAGGGCCACAGCAGTGTTTGCTATCCTTATTTCCCCAAGAATAGACTCCAAATGCCGATATAATTCTGATCTGACCAAAAAGGAGGGAAGGGAGGGAAACTACACCAGTATGTAAGAGAAGAGTAGAATACCATTATTTTAAAAGAAAACTTCCCTACTCTAAATGTCTTGGGTCTTTTAGAAGTTAAAATTAGTTTAGAGGAGGAGTTGGCAGCCTAGGTGCATCGGGCCAAATCCAGCCTGCCAGCTGTTTTTGTATAGCCCCCAAGCTCAGAATGGGTGTTTACATTTTTGGATGGTTGGGAAAAAATCAAAAGAAGACTATTTCATGACACATGAAATTTATATGATATTCAGATTTCATTGTCCATAAATATTTATTGGAACACAATCACACTCATTAGTTTACACAATGCTGATGACCGCCTGTCAGTGGCAGAGGTGAGCAGTCATGACAGAGACCATCTGGCCTTCAAGGCCTAAAAATTTTACTATGTGGCCTTTTACAAAAAGTTTGCCAACCCATAATTTAGAACTAGGGGATCTTCATGATATTAGTGCTCCCTCCCCTGGGGTGCAGGGAGGATGGAATGGTCTCTTCCTTTCTTTAAGGAGAATCCAACCCCCTGATTAGGCTCCATCAGGCAGTCTCTGAGATTCTTGAATAAAGGGGACTCTCTCTTATTCTTTCTTCCCCTAAATTCATCACAGCAGAATAAATATTGACAATTCCCTGACACTGCCAACATGAAACTGTGGTTTCTTGTTGGCAAAACACGTAGTAAGGAATGAGATTCTTATAAGTAGTAATGAAAATAGAATCGATTTTTAGATATAGAATCCCTGTTTTCTCCAATACTAAACATAACACTTTGCAAACACCTTCTCCGCTTTGAGTGTTTCCAGACATAAATTCACACTGGAAACTAATGTTTGAACTCTTGAAAAGGAGCTAATTTTGAAAAAGGAGGTCAAAAGACACCGCACCATCTACAACTAAAAAAAAAAAAAAAGACAACCCACTGAGGGATAACACTGAGAAAAAAAGAGAAGTGGGTGGCAGCATATGAGCTTAATTAATAGTGTTTAATCATCAGGTGTCAAGCTAATAAATTACTGAAGGAATAAAGATTTATATAAACCATTGGACATAGAGCTCAAGAATTAAAACTGGTAACTTCAATCAGATCCCAAGAGAATCCAGTGTGCCAAGTTTAATCTAGTTCCTAAGCACGTGGTTGCTTGTTCAGTCATGGAAGGGAGGACTAGATATGTAAACCAGGTCTTTTCTATGGGTGTTCTTATAAATCAGCATTTCATTCCTCTGAATGCCAAATCTATTCCCAAGGCCCTGTTTACGGGAGAACATCAGTATTCTCTGGGCACACATGTCAGTTCGAAGGGAACTTTAAATAGCACAGGAGAAAAGTGTGCTTGGTAGTAACACAGCCTATGATAAACTTTGAAGTACAAATGAGAAGTGGAAGTGAATGTTAAACGTATGCCTTGTCCTAAAACTTCATGAAAAATGAAATGTACAAGAAAAGTTGGATCCCTGCCATGACACCCATTACAGTGTAGACTAAGGCTCTGACCTTTCATGTTATACTTACTGTGTTTTTGACACATTTAGTCAATTAAAACGGGTGAAGTGTAATTTGTTTTTCTTAAGTTTAATACAGCATGTCAATAGAAGTTAACCAAAATTTATAGTTGGAACACTAAAGCTGCCACATGCACTTAAACAAATGAACACAATTTATCATGGTTGAAATAAAGAGAACATCACGGGCATTTGACTTTATACTTCACGTAAGCGCGTTGCCAAATATAGAAAAGCAAGCTCCTTCTCACACTTCCAATGGAAAAGACGTTTTAGTTCACATTAAATATTGGTGTGAAAAATCTGGCAGGTATCCAGTCCTAAGGAGTGTTAACGTTGGCACTTCCACTGTGTACTTTTACTATAAATTGTTGTAGCGTTTATTTGACATGGAATACCCAAAGGATTGATGAGCAAAGAAAGGAAGATTTTTTTTTATTGTGCCATATTACCTTTTTCAGACATCTATACTAAGCTTTTACATCTTCAAAGTCTAAACAAGTAGCCACCTGTATTCAATTGGTGCGAGATATTTTTCATGAAACTATAGCTTGCCTTTTTATAAACCTATAAAAGCACACATTTTCCATTTTATTAGTCAGCAAAGCAGTGGTGGATTTAATAATAAAACTTATAAAATGCAGTTTCTTTATAGACAGTTTAACTTTTTTGCTTGTTTAAAATGCCACAAGGACAACCAAATTTATATTACAGTTTCTGTCTCTGTCACACAAAAGCAAGTGGCTACAATTTTGCATATCTTTACATAAAAATATCCGCTTAGCACTCAGACAATTTATACAGCAGCCTACAGACCCCTAAAGATTTGAGAGAAACATGATAACACTAGGGGAGAAATCATCTACTACAATCAAATACATGTAGTCGAATTTGGCATCTATAATGTGTATGTCAATTAAACAGAGCTACAATAATCATACACTTCAAATTTCTAAGAGCAATTTAAAATAAGTTTGTGTCCCTTTCTTATGTTAAATAAAATGCTTCCAATTAACCACAAAATTAACATGCATTCCCTATATAAATTATGAGTGGGGTATTAGAATAGATTTTAAAAGTTGGGACTGGGATTTTAAAAGAAGTGAATCAAGCTGTAATATTTTGGAATTAATATGATGACATAAAAGGAAGAGTTTTGTAAGATTTCAGATTTTAAATAGGAGAAATATTTAATACATATATTAAAATCTCATTTGAAAGATACCTAGTCTGATCCTACTGTTTTCTGTAAGCACCTAACCCAAGAAAGACTTATATATACTTGGAAAGATAGGTTTTAATGTTTAACACAATTATGTTAATTT
This sequence comes from Cynocephalus volans, assembly GCF_027409185.1. Lineage (NCBI taxonomy): Eukaryota > Metazoa > Chordata > Mammalia > Dermoptera > Cynocephalidae > Cynocephalus > Cynocephalus volans. Next base: position 79,314,395 of record NC_084472.1, on the reverse strand, counting down.
TGATATTTAACTTAATCAAAGGTGATGTTTTTATACTGAGACTACCATGACACTAAATTATGACAAAATTATTTCTCTTAATCTACAGGTCAGTTCGCCCATTCCGAATTTACAGGACCTCCTGGAATGGGCAATTACATTTATCCTGCATACGTCTGTATAGGTCTAGAAGAGTTCGCAATCAACGCTTTTCTAACTTGACTAACAAAAAATTTAAGAAAAAGTAACTCAGTTATTTTAAACACCACAAAAATAGACATACGTTTACTTCTGAAGTAATGGGATGCATAGTAAACTCTTGGCTCACAGTAGAAGCTTACAATTCAGTCATCTGCTGGGTTTAAACAACAACCATTTAATTAGGGTATTTAAAATTGGAAATTGCATCTGAAAATAAAAAGGGATGTTGGATGGTTATTTCATAGCACACAAAAAAGTTGTATATAATTTTTCTTTTACTTTTCAAACAGTTAATGTGGCCTTCTTCAGACAATTTATAGTGTCATATGTATCAGTGAAGTACTAAAAAGTCATAGGTTTTTAACACTATTTTTAAATAGCTTAAAAATGCTAACTATATATACATTCACCTTTAGTGATTGTAAAATGAAAAATTAAAGTAGCTATGAGATTATTACTACACATATGAAATTAGTAGAAATTAAGAGTGATAACACCTATTGCCAATGGAGACGTGGGAAAGTATATACTCATGCATTGCTGGAGGAAGTAGAAATTTGGGGAAGGCAATTTGGCAGTACTTACCAAGATTTAAAATATATACAAATTTCAAATCAACATGCCTGATACTGAGAATTGATCCTGTGGAAATAAAGCACTGTGATATAAGAATGATTAATACAGATTTTCAAGGCAAGGGCAAAAAATGGGAGGAAAAAGTGAATGTTCATTAATGGGAAAAAATTTCAATAAGTTGTGGTAAAAACCATACCATTAAATAACATGCAGCAATTACAAAGAATAATTTCAACCTATTATCAATAATTAAAAGGATTTCCACAATATACTGTTAAGTAAAAAATATAAGAGGCAGAGAAATATATATAATATGATCTCATATCTCTAAACCAAATTCCAAAATATTTTAATATCTATACAACTAAAATTTGTATGTGTAGACATATATGCATATGTATATATAAATAAAGTTATATGACCATGAATGAAAGTAAGCCAAGAAACATACCAAATTGGTAACATGGGTACCTAGGGTTATTCAGTTGGCAGGAGAAGAGACAATACGAAAAAAAATATACATATTTTTAGAAGTTTGCACAAATATAAAACAATAAAAAACATTAAAAAATGTTTTTTAATAAAAACAATTAAAAAAAATTATATGCTCACCTTTAGACAAAATCTTTGGAAAAAGGAGTTTATGTATATGTTTCTAAAAAGATACATGAAAGATAGTCATAAAAATGTTAATGATAGTTTTTCTTAATGTGCAGAAATTTTGGATATTTGCTTTCTTTTTTATTGGCTGATTTTTAAAACAATGATCATTATTACATATAAAATACACAATGAAAGCACTATTTCCTTTTGGGAGGAACATCTAAAAACTATAGAAAGAATACACTAGCTTAAATTTAACTCAATATAAATTCTTACTGTGGTGAAAATTTTGAAGCAATTTTAAATCCAAAGAAACATCCTATTTTTAAAGGAAAACATGGGAAGAGTCACGAGCAAAGGAATGTGGCATACCTCAACAGTTGGCCTCGCTACCTATTCTTCCCATCTTCCATTAAAAGATGATATCTGAGTTTTACCTGGAAAAATGGGCACTGAGAATAAACATTATGTTTTCCTTCCAATTTATTCCCTTACAGAATAACACAAGGATGTAGGATGTGCCTACATTCTGCCCTGCTGGATGCCCGCAGAGGTGATATGTGCAACCTTCAGGCCTGGAGCAAGACCCAGTATGAGTGTGAGCCATACACAGCCACACAGACCAGAGCACCCCCAAGGGACTACTGCAAAGCAAAAAAGACAACAGCTGCCATATCATACCCCCAGTCTGCTTAGCCTGGATTCTTATGAAAAACAAATACACTTTTACCTTCTAAAGTCACTGTTATTTTACCCTTGATTTTGTCAACAGATCTCATATTCTACAGACACAGAATTGGGTAGATATTAGGCCACTTTAATGAAACTTAAAATATGATATATTAGCTTAGTGGGTAGATGGTGACCAGCAAGGAAACAGATATTGCAGGCTGGAAAGTTATGCCAAGGTCCATTATTTGATTAACTATAGACCATGATAACTTACAATACAAATCACAAGTGGAGAAAGCCACATGTGGTTATCAGTGAGATTTGGCTTTTCCTTGACAAGCTTAGCAGTCCTACAAGACAGACTAGTTCAAGAGAATTATAAGATACTTTTTCAGAGACAGAGTTAGCAAGAAATAAATATGGCCCAATCCTCTCAAAAAATAAAAATAAAAAATCACTGAGATAATGGGGCCAGTCTAGCAGCAAAGATCAGATACAGATATGGCCTTTTGCCTTCTCACCCAATCCGGCTATTTCAGACTACCTAAAGGTAACTATAAGCAAACAAACAAAAAATAGCTAAATTGATTGAAGAAAAAGAGAGTAAGTACAAATACACAAAATAAAATGACAAAGAAATAACCACTTAAAGACATAGAACTTTGAAAATCATGAGTCTATATTGCATAATTCTATGAAAATGTATTTGAAAACCAGCTAAAAGAGACAATTTCCTAGGAAACAATATTTATCAAGTTTGGCCCTGTCTATACAGATAAGTATTAGTTTTCTATTGCTGCCATAAAAAGTTACCACAAACTTAATGTCCTTAAGCAACACAAATTTGTTATTTTCAAGTTCTGTAAGTTAGAAATCCAGTTTGGGTCTCAATGAACTAAAATCAAGGTGTCTGCAGGCTGCTTTCCTTTCTGGAGGTTCTGGAGAACATTCTCTGCCCATTTGTGTTGCTGGCAGTATTCATTTCCTTGTGGCTGTCTCTGTCTTCTTCTTGCTGTCAGCCGAAGGCCATGCCAGCTTCTAGAGGCCACTCGTATTACTTGGCTCATGGCCACTTCCTCCATCTTCAAAACTAGCAATGGCAGGTGCAGATCGAGTCTCTCTCACATTGCATCTCTCTGACCCAAAAGGAAAATGTGTTATCTACTTTTACGTATTCATGTAATTAGATAGTCCAGGATAATCTCCCCATCTGAAGGTCCTTACCTTTAGTCACATCTGCAGAGTCCCTTTTGCCATGTAATAATCTAACATATTCACAGATTCTGAAGATTAGGGCATGGACATCCTTGGAGGCTGTTATTCTCCTACCACAGACACCAATGCAGATTTCTTAAAATAAAAAACAAACAAAAAAAATCAATTTTCAAAGGTGAAATGGAGAACTGCCCTCAAAAATTACAGTGTGCATATGTTTTCATGAGGGTGTTCAGCTAAATCTTCAAAGAGTAGATAACACAATGCTATTTAAATTTTTCCAAACATACAAAAAGACATTTCCAAAAATTTTACTACAAAAAAGATACAACACTGATACATAAACTTAATAAAATGCCTCAGTAAAGAAAAACACAGACCAATCTCACTTCAGAATATTGAGACAAAAAAATCCTAAATAAAATATTAAGAAATAGAATCCAACAACACATAAAAGAAGTAATACATCATGATCAAGTAGGATTTGTTACATGAATGCAAGAGTAGTTCAATATTAGGAAATTCATTAGTACAAGCACCATTTTAAAAGATCTTTAAAAAAAATTATTTGACTATCACCATAAACACTTAAAAACACTTCAACAAAATTCAAAACTCATCTCTGGTAAAATACTCTGTAAAATAGAAAACCAGGGATTTTTCTTTAAATCTATAAAATGTATTTACTGCAACCCTAAAGCAACCATAGTACTCACTAGGTAAATATTAGAGGCATTTCCACTAAAAATCCAGAACAAGGCAATGATGCCTGTTATTATCCTTTTACAATTTAACACAGAATTGAACTTATTAGCTAATTCAATTAAACAAGGGAAAACAATCAGAGAAAAGAATTATAAAAGAATGTAAAATCATCTTTATTTGCATATGGCATGATATGCTACTTGGAATATCTGAATCAATGATAAAAATATCATAAATAAAATAATTCAGTAAGTTAGCAAGGTACAAAATTATTTTAAAAATCCACAGCCATGATCTATATAAATAATAACCAGTCAGAAGATATAACGTCAGAAAAAAAATTTATATCAACAAAAATAAAAATAAATAAAAATAAACTTAACAGTAAGGTATAAAATCTATATGAGAAATATTTTAAATACTAGTGAAAGACAAAAGCAGAGGTGCACAAAGGGAAGGACAGCCCTTGTTTTTCATCAGGATGACTCAGCAAAAGAAGATATCATGTATCCTCTTCATTAATGTAAATGTAATGCAACTCTCCAAAAAAATACATAAATGAGCTTGGTTTTTTTTCCTGGAGCTAGACAAGTTGGCTCTAAAATTAATATAGAAAAATATGCAAAATTAACTGATAAGCCCCTTAAAAAGAAGAGCCAGAGGAAAGTAATGAAGTCTCCTATATATTAAAACACGGCATATAAATAAACCACCAGCCTAATAAAATAGCATCTAGAGTTTAAAGATAAACCCAACTACATAGAGAAATACAGAATAGAATTGAGATAGCATCACACATCCAGGAGTGCAACATGGACTTTTTAATAAACAGTATTGTGACTTCTAGATAGTCATTTGGAAAAAGATGAAATTAGAGCCCACATCCCCACCATGCACAGGAATAAACCCGAAGTGGATGAGAAATCCAAACAATGAAAATATGAAAATTCAAAAAATAGAAAAAATTAAATTCTATACATTCTAAATAAAATATCAGCAATTTCCTTTCTAACCTGGGTGTGAGGAAAGCCTTTCTAACTAAAAATCAGAATTCAGAGACAAAAAAAAAAAAAAAGCTTTTACATGTTAAAAAATATATAAGGTAAAAAGTAAATGCCAATTTGGGAGAAAATACTTGCAACACATATCCAAGATAAAAAGCTAATCTCCCAAATATACAAAAAAAACTCCCATGGCAAAGAGGAGCGTTTAGTTATTCCACAAACGTTTACTGAGAACCTACTTAGTGTGAAGCTCTGCACCTGAATTTGGGATATGGATGATGCTTTCCAAGCACATTTCTTTTCAAAATTAAAAAATCTAAGGCTTTCTCACCTCAGTAGCAACCCCTTTGGCAGTCAAGGACAACAGCTATACTAATTTTCTGCATGTGTTTTTCATTTTACTATTTGCCTTCTTGAAGATCTGGGAATGCAAAATAACCCATGAAAAGGACTATAAAAAATCCTTTGATATTCTGAGATAAGAAAAATATTCCCATTCATCCTAATATTTATTTGAAATCTTTTAAAACGTACTGAAGATATTTTTATTAGACTGTAAGGTCCTAGTTTTAAAAGTAAATTTCAGTACCGTCTTTTGTTTGCTGCCATTAAAATAGTCAATTATGTGTTTATTTAACCCTGATTTTAATTTGAAATAACTAATATGACAATAGTTGCACTGTTTTCATTCAATATTTGGCTCTACACTTTACGTGGCTCATAGCTGTAACTACAGCTGCCTAAGAATTCTGACCTTGCTGTCTTCTGTTATTTCTTACTCAAACACATGGAGTTCGAGTTTGTTTAATATTTTGTTTAATAATTTTTATTTAAACAAGACTATTTATTTTCATTGGTAGCAGCGTTGTTGTGGTTTTCACCCTAATATGTTATTTTTATTGTCATAAAGAGGGTCCAAGAGAGAACAAGGACAGTGTATGTTTCCCACCTGACAAGAGAACTATACCCACTTTTGTATTATTTATGCAATAATGATCAAGGCCCAGGGCATTTCCTGGGGATTAATGGCTGACTGGGAGATTGACTGAAGGCCATTAACCTCAGGCAGTCATTAATTTTCTTAGAAAACCTGGTTGAAGTCATTATTTCTATTATAAAAACAATAACACACATCCCTTACCATGACTACCAGAAAAAAAATTGAAAATAACTTTTTTCTGGAATTTTTCCTAAGTACATTCAATAGGTAGGTTATATTTGGAAAGAAATGTCACTGAAATCCTGAGCAACTTAGTAATATGATATGCCTCATCGCTTAGACATCAAAGTCATGAACATTTGTGATTGTTTCCTCTCTGTCCTGCGTAAGGAGTCAAGCTAAAGTCTCTCTCTCTCTCTCTCTCTCTCCCCTTCCCTCCCTCACTCCCTCCCTCCCTCCCCCTTTCCTAAGGGCTTCAGCATGCAACTTTCCACTAAAGGTGTAAATCTGCAAAAGCAGCCTGTGGTGGGTCACACCATATACAAATTATTAGACAGCGGGTAGAGCAATAGATCTGCAGTGTTTTCATTAGTGGCATTTTCTCAGAAATAAATATCAGAAAAAACTTCTGAGCAACTTAACTGAAAGGGATCTAAGAAAACTAGATTCACATGATTAAATAAGGAATCACTTGGCCATCACTGCTTTGACTCTCCAAACACTGAGACTGGCAAGAGGAAGACCCTGACCCAAATAGTACCCCAGGAAACAGCTCCAAAAAAGCAGCAACACTCGGAGCTCTGAGAGAAGAAAGAGGACACACAAAGCAGACATTAAAGAACCTCAGGAAATGTATTCCAGTTTGGGAAAGTGTGTGGTTAGAACAGCACCACATCAAAAGGGGGAGAGTTCTCTTGGTGGACTCTTCAGTTCAGATGTACTCGTCAGTCTAATTTTCCTCATCTTTAAAATAAGGATGTGAATCATGTTGGAACCTGCTCTTCCAGGGCAAGGTCTTATGGGATATGGTAGGAATGACTAATCATCTAGGATGCCCCAGAAATTGCACATAAGGAGTGATATGAAATTGGAGTCCTAACCCACCTTCTTTTCATTAATGTCATTATTATCCCAGTTGTTGAAATAACAAGTAGTAATATTGACATATTCTCACCGGTCAATGTGTTTTTATCACTTTCTTGTAGATTCATCCCTTGGGGACTACTGGCATAGCCTTATGCGTTGAATACTTCCCTTCCTCCCTTCCCTCATGTCTACTCCTCCCACCCCCACTAAGCCCCCACCACCATCCATACATTTAATACACAGATAGAAACATGGAATCATGAAAAGCAAAAATGCTTTGAGAAGGAAGGGCAAAAGAATTGGCTGGTGCTGAGAACACCTGGGTAAAAGCAAGCCAAGGTAAATGGCTACACTGATGAGAAATATAAAAATAAATTTTAAATAATCCCTATCCCTAAGCAGCTTACAGTCTATTAAAGGAAGTAAAACAAGAATACAAATTATTGTAGCATGAGTTAGTAGGTGATATGAATCACACCAGTGAAATACACTAATATATGAGTGATTCATGTATTTCGATGTTTGCTTCTAGGTGAAAGAATCAAAGAAAACTTCATGAAAGAGATGACTTTAAATGGCCAGAGATTGGAAGGGAACACTTACAAGTAGGTACAATGGCTTGAGGTGCTAAGGACAAAAATATGGGGGGATGGTCTAAGAAAAATTAACACTTGGTTTGTCTACAGTGTACAGTGTACAAGAAATACAGTGAGATATAGTTAGAATGTAGGTGGAGGCCAAATAAGAAGTCTCAAAAGGCCAGCTAAGAAATACTGGAGAAAGACTGAAAGATTTTGAACAGGAAAATGATGTAAAGAGAGCTTTACTTTAATAATATCAATTATCAGAGATATGTAGAATGAATTGGAGAAAAATGCGGGATATAAGCCATTTGAGGTAATTTAAATACAGACAGTCCCCAACTTACGATGGCTCCATTTATGCCTTTTTGACTTTACAATGGATTTATCAGGGACATAACCCCATGGTAAGTTGAGTAGCATCTGGACTTACAATGGTTCAACATACAATTTTTTGACTTTGTGATGGGTTTTATCAGGGTATTAAATGCATTTTCAGCACTCAGTGGGTTTAACTGGACTTACCCCATCGTAAGTGGGGGAGCAAAGACAAGATATGTAGACTATTAACTAATGTAGTAGCAATGGGAATTGGAGGGAGAAGATTGATAAAAGAGCTATTGAATAGATATAAGTTATTTTCAGGTTCCTAACTCTCATGTTGGGTAGTAGTCACTTTTTAATTTAATTTAATTTAATTTAATTTAATTTTGATAAAAACACCTATTTTGTTTTATTTTATTTTGATAGGAACATGATGCCTACACTCTTAACAAATGTTTTATTTATTTATTTTGTTTGTTTGTTTTTGGCAGCTGACCAGTTCAGGGATCTAACTTTGGACCTTGGTGTTATCAGCACCACACTATAACCAACTGAGTTAACCAGCTAGCCTCTGTTAACAAATTTTTTAATGTGCAATACATTATTATTGACTGTAGGTACAATGTTGTACTACAGATCTCTAGAGTTCATTTATCCTGCTTGATGAAAACTTTATGCCCATTGATTAGCAACTCCCATTTCCCCTTCCTCCCTCTTCTGGCAACCACCATTTCACTCTCTGATTCTGTAAATTTGACTATTTTAGATACCTCATATAAATGGAATCATGCAGTATTTGTCTTTCTGTAACTGGCTTATCTTATTTAGCATAATGTCCTCATGTTTCATCCATGTTGTCACATATTGCTTGTTGTCACATTCTTTTCTAAGGCTGAGTGGTATTCTATTATTTGTATAAACCGCATATTCTTTTTCCATTCTCCTGCTGATGAACAATCTAGGTTGTTTTCCCATCTTGGCTATTATGAACAGTGACTGCCCTGATGAATATAAGAGTGCTAATGTCTCTTCGAGATCCTGATTTCAATTCTTTTGGGTAAATGCCCAGAAGTGGGATTGCTGTTCATATGGTAGTTCTATTTTTAATTTTTTGAGGAAGCATTATACTGTTTTCCATACTGAATACACTATTTTCCATAGTGACTACACTATTTTCCATTTCCACCAGTACTGTGCAAGGGCTCAAATTTCTCCACATTCTCACCAGCATTTGTCTTTTGTTTTTTTGATAGTAGCCATTCTGACAGGTGTGAAGTGATATCTCATTGTGGTTTTGATCTGCATTTCCCTCATGATTTGTAATGTTGAGTAATTTTAATTAGCAATTTGTATCTTTTAAAATTATCATTGGTAATTTTTTCATATACCACCTGGGCATTTGTATGTGTTTGGGAAAAAACGTCTATTCAGGTCAGCCCGTTTTTTAACTGAGTTCTAAGTTTTTTACTCTTGAGTTGTTTGCGTTTCTTATATATTTTGGAGATTAACTTCTGTCAGAATACAGTTTGCAAATACTTTCTCCCAATCCATAGATATCCTGTTTCCTTTGCCATGCAGAAGCTTTTTAGTTTGGTACAGTCATACTTGTTTATTTTTTGTTTTCATTCCTTGTGCTTTTGGTGTCATATCCATGAGATTATTGCCAAGACCAATGTCATGATGGTTTTCCCCTAAGTTTTTGTTTAGAAATTTTACAATTTCGGATCTTAACATTTAAGTCTTTTATCCATTTTGAGTTGATTTTTGCATATGGTGTAAGATATGGGTACAATTGTATTCTTTTGTGGATATCCAGTTTTCTCAAGACAATTTATTGAATAGACAATTCTTTTCTCATTGTGTATTCTTGGTACCCTTGTCAATAATCAGTTAACCATGTATGTGTGAGTTTATTTCTGGTTCTCTATTCTGTTCCATTGTCTGTCTTTATGCCAGTACCATGTTGTTGCTATTACTGTAGCTTTGTAATGTATTTTGAAATCAGGACATGTGATGCCTCCAGCTTTGTTTTTCTTTCTCAAGATTGGTTTAGCTATTCATGATCTTTTATTATTTATTCCTTTATCATTATTACAACTGCATTATTATTATTGTTTTGTTATTATGGTATTAAAACAGAAAACCAAACAAATAAATAAAGGATGGTCATGGATGAACCAGTGATGAATGTATTATGAGACAAAGATTATAATTAGTCTAATTCTGTGTCTATGAGATTTTAAAAGAATAATAAAGGTTTTTCAGGAGATAAGCTTCACAGAGAGTATCAGCATCCCTTGAGGAATATAAGATTATAAAGTGGGGGAAAAAATAGGCTTGGGATTCAAATAAACCTGGCCCTGAATTCTGGCTCTTCTGCTCACAAACTCAGTGACAGAGTCACCCATTTAATTTTTTTAAGCTTCTATGTTTTTCATCTAGCTAAAGGGAATAATAGTACTTACCTTGCAAGATCTTGCGAGATTTTGATGATGCAAGATTTTTGGCAGATGCTCTACAAAAGGCAACTATAATGGGTGATTGGTTTAAAGTGTGGAGAAGAAGAATAAAAGATGACTCCAAGGTTTTGAGCCTAGGTAGGTGACTATAAAAAATCATGCTATTAATGGAAATATCAAAATCAGGGAGTATGGGGCCGACCCCATGGCTCACTCGGGAGAGTGCTGCACTGGGAGCGCTGAGGCCGTGTGTTCGGATCCTATATAGGGATGGCCGGTGCGCTCACTGGCTGAGCGCGGTGCGGACCACACCAAGCCGAGGGTTGCAATCCCCTTACCTGTCACAATAAAAAAAATAATAATTCAGGGAGTATGGGCAAATTTTAGAAAAAAGATTTTTTTATTTTAGCTGTTTTCATTTTATATTACTTGTCTGTAAGTCCCATACCACCATTAAAGCAAATTTATAGAATAGTCTTTCTCCCTGATATCCATAAATAAATTTCAAGCTGCTTTTTGCCTTTTGATGACTCCACTTCCTCATCATTGCTGCTGTTCCTGTTTCTTTTCACCTGTTTTTTTTGTTGTTGTTTCTTTCACAATAATATTGAAAAAATAAAACATAGATAAGAACTTATCCTAGCTGGATCCTGATGACTTAAAGAAGGATGTCACAGACACATATCACTTTCCTCAACCCTAACCGAAAAGCACAATTGCTTGTAACCTACCTGTATAATACAGAATACAAGAATTTCTTTAAAAATGGTCCTCTCTACAGCCATAGATATTCACCTGCATTACATAGTTAGCAACCTAAACAGCCAACTGGACTGGGTATCATTCTAATCCTCTAAGAAAATGTATTCTGCTTTGCTGAGTCAAGGTGGCTACTAGGTAGATAGGGTTTCAGCATCAACTTATAATTCTTATTATATCTTTTGAAAAGAAAGTAAAGATTCAATGAACAAGGTTTTCTTTTTAAAAAATCTTAAAAACAGTCAGAGAAAAAAGACATTCCATACAAAGGAACAAAGATAAGAATGGTATCACATTTCTCATTAGAAACAATGCAACCGAGAAGCAAGTGGAAAAATATCTTTAAAGAACTGAAAAAAAACTGAAAAAAAATATCTGTCAAACTAGAATCCTTTACCCAGAAAACATATTTTTCAAAAACAAAAGTAGAATAAAGATTTTTATTTATTTATTTATTTATTTATTTTTTATTTTATTTATTTTTTTTTTTTTTGTCGTTTTTTCGTGACCGGCACTCAGCCAATGAGTACACCGGTCAGTCCTATATAGGATCCGAACCCGCGGCGGGAGCGTCGCCGCGCTGCCAGCGCAGCACTCTACCAAGTGCGCCACGGGCTCGGCCCTGAATAAACATTTTTAAAAGCAAATCAAACTGAAAGAATTTATCACTAACAGAGATGAAATATAAAAAATAATACAGAAAGTTCTTCAGCTAGAAGAAAAATGATACCAGATGGAAATCACAATCTCCGCAAAGGAATGAAGAGCACCAAAAATGGTAACTATGTGTTTTTAAGGTGTGTTTTTTTCTTATTAGTCAAGTACCATTAAAAGATCATTGACCATATAAAGCAAAAATAATAACGATGTATTATGGGAAATAACAAAATAATAACAATGTATTTACACTGTATATGGAAATAAAGTGTATGACAGCAATGGTACAAAGGTCCTGAGGAGGAAATGGAAGTATGCTGTGGAAAGGTTTTTATACAATATGCAAAGCAGTATAATATCACTAGAAGGTAGATTATGATAAATTTCAAAAGTTTACTGCAAACACCGAAGCAACCACTAAAATAACACAACAAAACATTATAGCTAATAAGCCAACCATGAAACTAAAGTGGAACCAAAAACTATTCAATTAATAAGAAAAAAGACAGAAAAATGTAAAAGGTGGGACAAAGAACAATTGGTACAAATTTTTTAAGTGTCAAGATGGTAGATTTAAACCCCACCATATTAATAATCACATTAAATGTAAATGATCTAAACACCACAGTTGAAGGCAGAGATTGTCAGATTGGATCAAAAACATAAAAAGCAAGACCCAACCCTATATGCTGCCTACAAAAAAAAAAAAAAAAAACCACCTTAAATATAAAACACAAACTCGCTACAAGTAAATAAATTTTAAAAAATACCATATGTCATGTTAACACTGGTAGAATAAAAGATGGAATGGCTATATTCATACATGACAAACTAGATTTCAGAGTATAGAATATTACCAGGGATAGAGAAGTTTATTTTAAATCATAAAGAGGATGTGAGGCCAGATATTGGATATGAAAACCAGGCAGACATTATAAAGAAAAAAAAAAAACTATCCTACATGCGCATTGATGCAAAATCCAGATCAAATCCAGCATGTGAAAAGGATAATACAACATGGCCAAATAGTGTGTATAAGGAAAGCAAGATTGGTTTAATATTTGAAAATCAATCAACATAATTCACCGTATCAACAGACTAAAAAAGTAAAATCATGATAATCTCAACAAATGCTAAAAGAGCATTTGACAAAATTCAATAGTACTTCTGCTAAAAAATTCTTAGTGAAGAAGGGATGGAAGAAAATTTCCTCAACTTGATAAAGGGCATCTACAAAGAACTTACAATTAATATCATATTTAATGGGGAAAGACTTTCCCCGTTATGCTTTCCCCCTAATGGCAGAAAAAAGGCAATGATATCCCCACTCACTGTCTATCCAACACTGGACTGGAAGTTCTTGCCAGTTCAATAAGACAAAAAGAAGAAATAAAAGACATCCAAGCTACTGACAAAATGATCATCTATGTAGAAAATCCTTCAGAAATTAAAACAAACAAACAAACAAAAAAAACACTCCTAGAGTTAATAAGTGAGTTTAGCAACATTTCAGGATACAAAATCAATATACCCAAATCAATTTTAATTATATATACAATTAAGCACCACATAAAAATGTTCTGGTCAGCGATGGACCACATATACAACAGTGGTCCCATAAGATTACAATGGAGCCAAAAATTTCTTATTGCCTAGTGATGCCATAGCTATTCTAGAGCCATAGTACAACTATTTTTCTTTTTGATAAATTTACTGTAACCTTAGTGTATCATGTTTGTAAAGTGTATAGTAGCACACCGTAATATTCTAAGCCTTCACGTTCATTCACCACTGACTCACTGACTCATCAGAGCAACTTCCAATCCTGCAAGCTCCATCAATAATAAGAGCCCTATTTTTTAAAATAAGTAACATTTTTTTATCTTTTATACTATTTTTAGTGTACTTTTCCTATGTTTAGATTCTCAAATACTTTTTATTGTGTTATGATTGCCCACAGTATTCAGTATAGTAAGATGCTATGCAGGTTTGTAGCCTAAGAGCAATGGCTATCTACCAAATAGCATAGGTGTGTAGCAGGCTATACGATCCAGGTTTGTGTAAGTATACTCTATGACATTCACACAATGATGAAATCTCCTAACGACACTTCTCAGAATGTATCCCCATTGTTAAGCAACACATCACTGTACAAACACATTAAATCGCAGATGGAAAATGCATCTGGCACTGCATTGTTGCAGTAAATTCTACCATTAAATCAAAATGCAATAATAAAAAAAAAATCTACCACTTATAGAACCTTATGTATGTCAGGTATTATTCTATGTACTTTCTGGGCATTACATCACTTGAACTTCACAACAGCTTTGTCTGGTTTGCTGATGAAGACACATGAAGAAGGTAAGTAACTTCTCAAGAACACAGAGAGGAAGTGACAGAGCCATGCTTTGACTGACCCAGAAAATGTCTGATCCTGAAGTCCAGCTCTTAACCTCTGCAGTGCACTGCTACTCTCGATAGGAATAATCTTAGCTCATCAAAATATTGGGAGATAAGTAAATGAATCCTCTCTTCTCATCTGTTTTCATGTCTTGCACAATCTGGATAAAAACAGTGTTCTTTCCTATCCTTGATTACATTCTGCAATCTTCAAAACCGCACCCCTTGTTTTTGCATTCACAGTTGCCTTTTACAGAAGATTCCTTACAAGTTAAAATAAAAACTACTTTTTCAAAGAGCTACAGTTATCCTTTTCTTAGTTATCCTATTCCTTGATTCTTAAATGTGATGCTGTAAATCTCACCTATTATCCTTGGTTCAAAATGTGCTTTCTCATTAAAAAAAGAAAAACACAGAAATTCCAGTGTTGTTCCAGACAGCTGTATTATGTTGAAATGACTTGGGTCTGGAAGGTGTTCATCCTGCTGGACGTTTCTGGAAACAAATATTTTAGCTTGATTTATGATACCGAAATAATTATTGTTATTTTACGGATTTCACATACTTCCATTGGAAGAACAACATTTGGAAAGCATCTTCCAATTGTTCAACTGTCCAGGCACCGTTCCTTGCCTTGAATTATTTCAATTTAATTAAACCATGTGGTACTTTGTGTCAACAAATTCTAGATAATGCTTGTAAAGGGACTTGACGGTGAAAAGTGCAATTTAGCAGGAACACACGTTACTGATATGATGCTGTCAGCCTGGATATGTCAAGGTGATCTGCAAGCATGGTGATCTGCAAGCATGGTGATCTGCAAGCACACTCTTTGTACACTTCTGTGTACAGCCAATCATTACATTATCTAGACACCATCTGGATCGCACTCTTCCTCTCCACGATCACTTGAAACTTCATGTCTTTTGGGGAAAAACCTAAATTGTTTCATTCTGACTTTCTTTTGCCCTCCCCCAGCTTCTGGATTGTTTGCTGAATAAGCAGAAAATTATTATCCAGCATCTAAAGGTTGAAAATTGTAGTCCCATTGGCTGCTCAATGCACATTTGACTAGAATTTCCACACCTACCTTTAGAAAGACATTGAGGAAAGGAGGTGGGATTTTGGGTAAGCAGTTAAGAGTCATCAAATCTTACTTAATTTTTTAAACAATCAATGACCTATTATTGACTAATTAATAGTCTACTCATTCCAGAGAAGATTTGAGGTGACACACATGAGTATGCAAAAAAATATTTAAAGTATGCATAAATAGTCAAGTCATATAATGTGAAAGTCAAAGTGGGAGAGAATTAGAACAGAATGATTCAGACCAACATGAGTAAAGCTGAATTCAATTTGTCTTCGAACTTCCTAGTGACTAAGGTGCAAAGGAAAACATGATTGGTGAAGTCTAAGTTTAGTTCACTGAAAAGAAACTATGCAAACATTTCAGTGTTTTCATCCCCCATTATGTTGAGCAGTACAAATCATAGTGGGTGACATGGACTGTTTATGTCTCCTCAAAATTTATTGTTGAAATCTTAATCCCCAATGTGATAGTTTTAAGAGGTGGGGCCTTTGGAGGTAGTTAGCTCATGAGGGTAGAGCCCATGAACGGGATTAGTGCCCTTAATAAAAGGAACCCCGCAGAGCTCTCTTGTTCTCTTCCAGCTATGCGAGGAGGACACAAGGAGAAGTCAGCAGTCTGCAAGTGCCCTCACCTGACCGTGCTGGCACCCAGGTCTCAGGCTTCCAGTCTCCAGAACTGTGAAAAATGTGTTTCTGTTGTTTATAAGCCACCCAGTTTATGGCACTTTGTTAGAGCAGCCCAAACTGACCAAGAGAGTGGGCCTGAGCTTTTTAAGTCCCACCTTGATGATTAGACATTCTTTGGGAAGTGAATTAACTCTTTTCTGACACAGATAACATATGTAAATATATTATTCCACAACCTTAAATGGCACCTGGAAAGAAAAACTTCCTCTCACAATATAGTCAATTTATATCTAGGCTATAATTAACTCACTTGGCAGAATATGGCTGGTTGATCCTTAATTCAGTTACAAGAACCAACTCCAATGATGCAATTTAGATCTACATGGAGATATTGTATCTTTCTCTGTATTTACCTATGCGTATTCCTGTTTCCAGGACTTTACAGAGTCTATGACCTCTGTATCAAATATACCTATTAGGAACTGTGAAGGGTCTGACATCCTACCCTACTTGCCAGTTAACAAGTTAACATGACACAGTTTTATGACTCAAAGCAATAGTATTAGCCAGAGTATTAGCATTTGCATAATTACCCCAAGTTGCTCTTCTAATAGGATGACATAAAGAGGGGTCAGGTGACACCTGCACACACAGTGTGTTTCATTACGGGAGACGAACCCTGAGCTTAAGGAACCTAAATCTTTTATAACAGGCAGTAAGTATATCTGCTCCTTTGTGCCAGAGAAAGACTATTACCTTCCAAGGTGGTTAGCTACACTTGTACAGACATCATTGAAAAGATAGTTTGGAACAATGACAGTTTGTGCCTCTTCTTGCAAGAAATGCAGAAATGTGAGAAACTAATGGAGAACTGTCTCCCAACAATACCCTCACCCCTTTACATCTATTTAACTACTTTTTATCCCTGAAAAGTAAAAATGTTAAGAACTACCACCTTTCAGCCTTCTTTGTGGCTAAATTTAGAGAAAGAAATCTTTTCCTTTCATTGTGATTATAGTTTCTACCAAGATTTTATTATTAATCTTCTAATATATACTGCCCTGTTTCTGATGGTTTTATGAATCAGTATTTTCTTTTCAAGCAGGGTCTAAGATCTTCGAGGGCAGAGACCACTAATAGAGCTTTTTTGTACCCACTATAATAATCACTATAGATAATATGTAGAGAATCTATGTGAGAGTATGAGAAAAAGCCACCATTGGAAAGATTGTCCATAGTAAAATAAAAAATTGGCCATAATTTCCAATTTGTCATGCTATGGTGACCAAAGAAACAGAATTCCTAGACTAAGAATCTAAAAGATTTTATGACTTCATAGCTGTAGCATGCCAGGATTTCACAGGCAACTCTTGGCTTGACTTCACTGGAGTTTAATCTTGGTGTGTTAGTGACTTGTATTGACTTATCTCTGATTAAACATAGGGAATGGAAGGAATTCTCATGAGACAAGGCTGGCTCTGTTTTTATCCAGAAGCTTCTTGGACAAATAGGGTCTTGCAAGGTGCAGAAGACAGGTGGCAGCAAGATGGAAGGCAAAATTCTAGATATGAATTAAATGAGAAACAAGTCCATATTTATTGGAAAGTATCTGCTCTGTGCAAGTCATTGCTCTGTGCAATGTCTGTCTGGCTCCTGGTACAGAAGCAGAGAATAAGACCAGCATGTGTATTTTAAATATTTTGGCAACTAAGTAAATTTTTTTCTCCATATCTCTTTTAAAAAATAAAATGTTTTAAAATGGAAATAGAAGGCTCCTTTAGAGAAAATTATTTTATAGATGTGTGAGAGGTATTATGGCCTCGTGGAAAGCATAGGCTTTGAAGCTGAGTTTAAAAATCTGGACTGTACCACTTATTCACTATGTGAGTCAGGTTAAATTACATCGGCTTACTGAATTACCTAATCAGTAAATGTAAAAAATAAATCCACTTCTTAGAATATTTGAAAATTAAATGAGATAATATATGCCAAGCACCTGGTGCAGGGTCTGGCACCAAAATGATAATTTCTATTATTATTAAACAATTGACTCATAAGTATGCTTCATGGTTGGAAAAGTAGAGAGGTGATTGAAGAAAAACTAAAAATATCTCTTAGAGATATGCATCCCAAGCAGAAATAACCCAAGGGATTGGGGCAGGTTTTAACCAGGTCTCAGAAACAGAGGAAGAAGAGATGACTGCTTTTCAGTGAGTTGTCCTGACTAGTGATGGATTAGATCAAACCTTTCAATTTTCAGGGTCAAGGAGAAAAATAAAATACTTTGTAACCTTATCAATCTCTGTAAATTTTCCTTACTAAAAGTAGACAACTAACATAATCACTTCTGATGTATTACAAAGGCTTCACCTGAGTTTCAGGTTGACTTTTCCTATTTTTTGCTTGCTTTTTAGATATTCCCGTTATCAAGTATAAAATTGAAATTACAATGTGAAGAGTAACAGTTTCTTTGTCAAACTGAAATAAGGTAATTGGTGGTTTTCCAAAATAATCTAAAGCAGGTAAGTTACATTTATGTGATCTGAATCCATTGGTTAAATGCACAGGGATTAACATCTGTTAAAAGAATTGTGCTTGGCATGCAGGTGTTTCAATATTTGCATTTAGTATGTGTTTCAGAAACAGTCTCTGAGAAAAACATTTGTATAACAATCTGGTGTTTTATTGTCTAAATCTGTCAGGATAGTCATTTTGTTACTCAGACTTTGTGACCCTCTTGCAAGCTGTAAACTGTTTAACGAAGTGAGTATATTGAGAAAGATGACAGACTTTCAAACTTTGGGGAAAGAGTATTACATGAGAAGAATCAGCTTTTTCCCCTCGAGACTGTGCCTAATATGTGAACAGCAAAAACAATTACATTGGTGATTTCAGGAAGTGCAATAAATTCCATTTCACAGTCCCACTTTTGAAATATTACATCACTCAGCAAAAGCTTAGGTTCATATATTAGCTGCAATGAACTAATCATGAGTTAATTACCATCAGTTCACTTTTGTGAATGGAGTGCAGAGGGAGGGCTCTGGTTTCAGAACGGTCCACTCCTCACGGTTTCACTGTGCCTGCAGCTGACGTCCGACCATGCCCACATGTGGAGGGCAAGCGAACCTTCCCATTTCAACAGTCTTCACGATCACCTCTCATTGTGGTGACTGACTTAACTGTTCCATAATCCACACTGTTAAAATAAGTTGTCCTCTGGTCCATTTGTTTTGTCGCTAAAGTGGGGGAAATTAATGCAGCACATCTCTAGGGATTTGTGGCTTGAAATTAGAAAGAAAATAGAGGTATCAATTGGTTTCACATACTGCCATATTATACCTCAAGAAAATTAAAACAGGGTGAAAACTGAATTATAAGTGATTTCAGCTTTACAAAATCCACATGTGGCTATGATAGCACATGATGGCTCACTTTGGCTTAATCACTTTTTAAGTGTGTAAATGTATTTAGGGTACATGAATATCCAGCCAGAAACTGTTCTGTGTATAAATAGCAATTAACTTTTGATGTTAATATCTGCCACGTGTCTTGTCCTCACATAGTTTTCTTGCTTTTTGACTAATAGTTTCTAAATCAGGGTTATTTCCAGGCACTTTGAGGATTCACCCAGGAAGTTTCAGTTGATGCAGATTTCAGACCTTATTGCTTCAGGGAATTGTCTCCTATGAACCACTGGGGCAGGGATTTGTATGTGGAGTTGTATTTAGTTTTTTGTCTGATGTTTTCTAGAATAGCCTGTACTTCTCCAGGGCTGGAACAGCTGTCTTCGGTGTTTTATTCACTGAATATTAGTAGCAAGTCCCATAAACTCTTCCTTACTCACATCTCTCCTCCAGGTGGTTTCCAGAATTTTAGAATGAATGGACCAGAAAAGTCTCCAGAAATTTAGGAAAGAACCTGTGTTATTGGTCAATTTTCAGTTTCACCAATTACGAGCATTAAAAACAAACAACTTTTATCTTGTAATAAATGAGTACATTTTAACACTGAAATTAAAGTCATAATTTATGAACGAAAGAACAGTGCTTTAGGTGGAGTCAGTTTAACTTAAGCAGAAGTCATTTCGTTGTCTTACTTTTGTCGAGCAGGTGACAATTTTGCCATGATTGACATTTAGCAGGAGAATGTTGGGGATCACTGACGAACTTAAAAGTACCTTTGGCTTGGAATCAGGAGACGTGGGTCGGGGGTCAGACAGAGCTTCATGTTAGCTACTGGATTCTTTCTGAACTTCCTCTCCTGAAAAATGGGGATGACAACCCTTGCCTGACCTTTCTCACAGGTAATTGTGAAATCCACATGGAATAATGTGTGCAAAAGTGTTTCTGACACAATCAAAGTGGGATGGTTTTATTGTAAATTTGTAGATTATCCTCAGGACATAGAATCCTATGGCTGGGCACAGTCTTAGGAATCCACCTGAAAACTCACCATCACCTCAGAGTGTTTCTGCTGCGTGTTTGACCTCTCCACTTTTTGGGGGTGGGGGAAACACTTCCCTTTTATTACCTAGTGCCTTTAACCCAATGGGACTACACCACTTCTATTCAAATATGGCTCTGAATATTCATTTGTGTTTCTGTTGCTCCCCAGTAAATGTTATCTTAGCCTTGACAGAAGGGTTTATTCATGGGGAGTGAGCATTGCAGAATCCCAGGAATCAAGGAAGGGACTGGTTGCAGAATTCATAAGTGAAATTGTTTTCTAAGAGGTATGTAGTCTGCCATATATATCCTTGGGCTGCATCAGGGAAAACCAAAACCAAAACCTCTCCTTTGGAGACGCTGTGAGTTATTGGAGACCTGTTTGTTAAGGTGTCATTTGTTATATAGACCCTTATGTGCCCAGGTTAGGAAGGAGCTACCTGCGAGCTTTGGACCTCTCCCTTTCAGTGGCAGCACATGACATTTCTGGTCTCTGGTAGAAAAATGATTTTTCTTTTTAATTATCCCAATTTGTCTTTTGACTTTATAGCATTTTTTGCATATGAAAATATTTTAGTTGTCGAATATATCACTTTTTTCTCTTATAGCTCTTACATAGTTTTTTAAATTATAGTTAGACTTCTTCACTGCAGGATTGCTTTAAAATTCTAGTTTTCTTTTAGTATTTTGATGGCTTCGTTTTTCCCATTTAAATCCTGGGTTTGTGTCGCAGTAAGGAGTAAGATAGAAGTCTTCTTTTTTAAACATTACCACTACCTTTACATTTTAACCTAATATATTTTATAATCCAATTTCTTCCCGTTGATAAAATTTCACCTTCATTGTACTTTAAATCCTTACATATGTGTAATTCTACTTATAAACTTTCTGTTCTACTCCATAGATCTATCAATCCATGTAACATTTTGCTGCAGTTTAAAAAATATTTTGGCTTTGTGTAATATCTGGCAGGATGTAGCCACTCATCATCTTTGTCAGAATTTCTCTGATATTTTTGTTTTTAAAAGCTTTATTGAGGTATGATTGACATACAATAAACTCCCATACAATAAAGTGAACAATTTGATTAGTTTTGGCAAACGTATATACCTGTGAAATCATTACCACAATCAAGATAATGAACATATTCAGGAACCCCAAAAGTTTTTTTGTGACCCTTTTAAGTCTCTCCCTTCTGCTTCTCCCTCCCTCCCCCAATCCCAAGCAATCATTGATCTGCTTTCTGTTATTATGAGATTAGTTTACATTCCCTAGAATTTTATATAAATGAAATCATACATCTGCACTCATTTTTCTGCCTTTTTTCACTCAGTGTAATTTTTTTTGGGGGGGGGATTTATCTTTGTTGTTGCATTTATCAGCATTTCATTCTTTTTACAGCTGAGTGACATCCTATTTTGCATAAATGAATTAGTCTGCTTGGGCTGCCATTACAAAATACCAATAGACTAGGTGGCTTAACCAACAGAAATTTATTTCTCACAGTTCTAGAGTTTGCGAAGTCCAAGATCAAGGTGCCAGACAATTCGGTTTCTGATGAGGGTTCTCTTCTTGGCTTGCAGCTTTCCTTCTCACCACGTCCTCCTCATGCGGCCTTTCCTCTGCACATGCACGTGGAGAGTTTCCTCTTCTTATAAGGCCACTCATTCCATCGTGAGAACCCCACTCCCTAATCTAACTCTAATTGCCTCTCAAAGGTCCCATCTCCAAATACCATCACATTGAAGGTTAGGGCTTCAACATATGATTTTTGGGGATATACAGACATTCAGACCCCAAAGATTTTTAAAAAGCCATTCAGCTATTGATGGACATTTAGGTTGTTTCTAAGTTTAGCTATTACAAATAAAGCTACTATGAATATTTATACACAAGGCACATGCCTTTATGTCTCTTGTGTAAATATCTATGAGTGGAATGGCTGGGTCATATGATAGGTGTATGTTCAACCTTTTAAAAAATTGCCAAACAATTTTCAAAAGTGGTTGTAACATATTACATACCCACCACAACTGTATGAGAGTTCCAGATGTTCCACATCCTGAGAACACTTAGTCAGTGGTTTTAATTTTGACATTCTAATAGGTGTGTAGTGTAGTGGTATATCATTGTGGTTTTCATTTGCATTTCCCTAATGGCTAATGGTTTTGAACTTCTTTTCATGTGCTTATCTGCCATCTGTATATCTTTTTTGGTGAAACTTCTATTCAAATATTTTGTTCCCTTTTATTTTTTTCCATTGGATTGTTTGTTTTCTCATTGTTGAATTTTGAGCATTCTTTATATATTCTGGATGAAAGTCCGTTATCATATATGTAACTTGCAAATATTTTCTCCTAGTCTGTAGCTTCTCTTAAAGAGTCTCTTTTGAAGAACAGAAGTTCTTAATTTTGATAATGTCCAATTTATCAATTTTTTAAATGGGTTGTGCTTTTGGTGTTATGTCTAAGAAATCTTTTCCTAACCCAAAATCACAAATTTTTTTCTAGAAGTTCTATAGTTTTAGGTTTCACGATTAGGGCTATAATTCATTCTGAGTTAATTTTTGTATTTTGTATGAGGTATGAATCAAAGTTCATTTTTAACATATCGTTAATTGTATATTTTTAAATCTTCCATTTCTCATTATCCATCACTAGTACAATATCTTATACAGTTTTTCTCTGGAGTATCAGAAATTCCAGATTGACAGCATTAAGCATGGGCATGAACGGAAAAGAGTAGCAGAGGAAAAGGTCCATTATAGCCACTATCAGTTTCTGGGGTAAAATACAGGCTCCAACATTTATAGTTATCACTGTGCTCATCACTACTTTTCTTCACCACTTGCTCTGTACTAATTACAGGGTTGATGAGCTTTGTATGAGTTTTCTATGCAGGAGACAAATAATAGAAAGGTTGCTTTTGGAAGTTGAGGGTGGGGAGAAGGGTGAGAAATTCTCCATTCTCTGATCCTTCAGTACAGAGGACATAGAGTCATGGTACAGTAACAATTACATAGGGCAGAGAGGATATTTTATGGAACACTTGGTGTCCTCTACAATGCCCAACATAGGTGCCAATAATTATTTTCTAAATCAAATTTAATTGAGTTACACAGCAAGTTCTATTTATTTCTAGATAACAGGTCTATTTGATTTTTACAATTAAGATGCTTTCTTATTTATGGTTGTGGGTTCTCAAATTTAACATTTTTAAAACTATGATATAATATTAGCTTACATTGGTAAGATATGATTCTTGTACTGTATTTGTACTTTGCCAAAACAGAAGCAGTGGCAAAGTATTATAAAACAGTACCTTGTATATGGCTTCAAATAGTTGGTTTGTAAACACTTATGATAGAGTTATAAAATTTAAGGTTAATGTAAAGAAAATACTATATTTTTTTCCAATAAATTGATAACATAGCATAATGGTCATATAGTGTCTTGCTCACAATAGGTACTCAAACATTTATAATTGATTAATTGCTGTTCTCATAGACTCCCACATTTGGACCTTCATGGATAGTTCATGCACATTCACAGTAACCTAGATGTTTCTCAAACACTGTAATTCGTTTGCAGTAATAAATACAAATCTTTTTCTGAGAAGAAATGCCCATTCACCAGGATCTGTGGAAAAAGCAGAAAGCTGAATTTAGGGGATCTGATGTAATTTTCTGTTTTTATAGAGGGAGAAAATGTGATGCAGAGAGTCACTTAAGGAAAATAAAATGAAAAGCACAGCAGGAGAGGTGGACTGAGGCCAAGTAAAAATGATATTATGTGCCATTCAGGGGAAGGAGGTGTGGCATGGTTTCAGATAGGTGGGTGACAAGGTCAGATTTCAGAACCATCATTTTGGTCATATAGGATGCACACAACATCCCATCCTATGTATCAGCAGTTCCCTGGAGTCCTGTACTCCAGTGTCCATGGGCTTCTGTAAATGTCCTTCCTTCTGATAGGAATGGCCTCCTCATTGAAGGCTCCTCCACAGTCAGTCAATTTTTCTTTTGTGTTCCCTCAGTAGCCATCTGGGACATGGTATGAAGATCACTGGTGTATTTGATTACTCCATTAAACTGGCAGTTCTTCAAAAGCAGGGACTCAACCTTAGTTATATTTGAATTGTGAATTATTTCTAGCATGGAGCCTGACACTCAAAAAGTGCCTCCTGCTACATCTGGGCAAAGTTGTAAAGTGGGTGAAGTTCTGCCTTCCCACCTCCTTTCTCTGTATCTCACACACCTGGTATTACCTTCTCACTGCATCCTCAGTAGCCTTTGGGACAACCAGAGCTCCCTTTTTTCTTATTCAAGTGATAGGACAAATAAAAATTGTATATATTTATAGTGTTCAACATGATGTTTTGAAATACATTGTGAAATGGCTAAGTCAAGCTAATTAATATATGCATTACCTCACATGTTTATTTGTGGTAAGAACAATTACAATCTACTCTCTTAGCAGTTTTCAGGTATATAGTACATTGTGATTAACTATAGTCACCAGTACAATAGATCTCTTGAACTTATTCTTCCTAAATGAAATTTTGTGTCTTTTGACCAACATCTCCCCAACACCCCTCTCCAGCCCCTGGCAACCACCATTCTACTCTCTGCTTCTATGAATTCAACTTTTTTAGGTTCCACATATAAGTGCAGTCATGCTGTATTTGTCTTCTGTGCTGAGCTTATCTCACTTAACATAATGTCCTACAGGTTCATCCATGTCTTCACAAACGACAAGATTTCCTTCTTTTTCAAGGCTGGATAGTACTCCATTGTGTATACACACCACATTTTCTTTATCCATTCATGTGTGGATGGTCACTTAGGTTGACTGCATATCTTGGCTATTGTGAGAGCCTTCATTTCGATGTCAAACTAAAACCTGTCCTCAAACATCTCAGGGTCTAGAATGTTCCTTTCCTCTGCCCCTCAGTATCTGCTCTCGTTTTCCAAGTACTAAAGCTGGTTAAACTAATTCATGTTGAATGGTCAATGATACAATTTTCCCTTCAGGAAATAGTTCCTAAAATCCCCAGGAAAAAATTCAAAAGTGGTTGAATTTCAGACACAGTGGCTGATGTCAGGGCAGTAAAAGGAGGCAACTTCTCTGTTCTGGTGCAGCCAGTGATGCCCAAAATCACACTCTGAAGGCAGCTATCTATACTATCTACATGTGGACATGTAAAAACAGACAAAGAAATATTTTGATTCACAAAAGCATGGTTGTTTCAGCACTCTTCCAGCACATATATTTTTTAAATGTACATATGAGGTTTTCCTTTTCAAAATGACTATAGCTTTATTGGTCTTTTGTTACTGAAATGATATTTTTCACTTACAAAGAGAAAATTCAGATAAACACATAGGCATGGACGAATCTCAAAAACACAACATGCAAAAAAAAAAAGTCAGAAGAATACATCCTATATGATTCCATTTATTTGAAGTTCAAAAACAATCAAAATAAAGCCTTATATGGCTTATGCTATACTCATAGGTGGCTAAACTATATAGAAAAATAAAGATGTTATTAGCACAAAATTCAGGCAAGTAGTTACCTCCATGACAGAGGGAGGGGCAGAAGGAAGCCTCGTCTTCTAAGATAGAATCATTTATTACTTTTTTAGCTAGGCGGGGGGTATTAATTCTATTATTATTATTATTTAAACTGTACATATGTCCTCTTTCAAATGTATGGTGCCTTTCACAATAGCAAAAGAAGGGAGTTTTCAAGATGGCGGCGGCTGCGGCGGCTGGCGCGGAGTAGCTGAGGTGGAAAAGGTGGCCACTGGGCCTCAGGCAGCCGGGAAACTTGTGGACCTTCCTCTGGCCATCTCTTAAGGGAGGACTGCTGCTGCTGGCCGGTCGTGGGGGCTCAACGCCACTTTGCCCCCGGCAGGAGAGGCTGCCTCATTTACAGGCAACAGCTTTGAAGTGTGGAGCAGGAAAAGAACTGATTCTTAGCTGCAAAAGCGAGTCTTGAAACAGGGAACACGGCGCCAGGGCTGCTGTGGATGCAGCCAGGATCCCGGAGGCTGGGGCCGCACTGAAGGCAGCCAGCTGCCCTATTCAGGATTCGAGGTTTCAGGCCGGCATTAAAGAAGATTCCTGGGAGCGCCCGAGCGGCGCCGCGACTGAACAGCCCGAGGCGGCAGCGCGGAGAACACGGAAGGCAACAAACCAGAGACAGAGCGAGCGCCCGACCTGGCACAGCACTGTGAGTGATCCCTGGCACAGCTCTGTTCGAGGGGTGGATGCCCACGCGGCTCCCGCCTGCACCACCAGGCCACTCATTGCCCCGGTGCTGCCTCCATTTTCCCAGGTGCGGGCAGCTCCGCCCTGCTCGGCCATCACTGAGCCCATTTGCTTGGCCTGGCGCCGGGCTTTCCGGACCCTGCGGGCCGGCCTCCTCTCCCACTCCCTCCGCGGTTCTCTGGCGGGGCTGGGGGTGTGGGGCGTCCCGAACAGTGTTGGGAAGACTAGGAAGTACGGGCGGGCTGACTGTCACTCCACCACACCCTGGACTCCGGCCCCAGTAAACTTCCTGTTACTGGGAGGCAGATACCATCTCTGCGACCACCAGTTTGTTAAAAAGCCTAACGAATTTCTGGTTGGGAATAGTGTGGTAGGAGAGTTCCCAGGTCCGCTTGAACCTGCCGGAGACCAGGCTGCAGGCGGGCACTAGACTCGGTTTATACCGTGGGGATACAAAGGTGAACAAGACCCGAGAAAGATCTACACAGTGCTACAAAGGCACCCAGAGAGACCGGTCGTCTGTGCCTAGCAGAAACCTGGTAGACTTCCTGGGCGAGGCGGTGCTGAGCAGGCCCAGCTGATAGACGAGGGGTGCAGAAGACACGCCCCAGCCCAGCACAGTGTGCACAGAGGGGGGAGACGTGCGGCCAGGGAGGCGGAGACTCGACAGAAACCACACACCCGGTGGGGTCGCCACTGCACGATCTAACAGCCTGGGCCAGAGCACACGGAACGGGGAGAAGTCCTGTACAGAAAGTGAAAGCTCAACAGAGATCACACACCCTGTGGTATGTGATCCACCAGCCCAGCAGAGTCCAAGCTGACCAGAAAGGTGGATCCCCGGAGAAGCCCAAGACCCGAGGCAACCACACACACAAGACACTAGAGGCCAACTGAGCAGTCACGGCGGGAGCCATACCAAATTGGCAACCACAGCAACATCCTAGTTAGTCATTAGTCTCAAACCGGTGGACTGTGAAACCCCCTGCCACAATGAATAAACACCAAAAAAAAGACACCAGAAATACAAAAAATCAAGAAAGTACACCACCAAAAGTTAATAAATCTCATACTCTAGATCCTATAGAACAAGAAGCCCTTGAAATAACTGACAAGGAATTTCGAGTGATAATTCTAAGGAAACTGAATGAGATCCAAGAAAACTCAGCTAGACATCATGATGAAATGAGGAAAAGTATACAGGATCTGAAAGAGGAAATATACAAGGAAATCAATGTCCTGAAAAAAAATGTAGCAGAACTTGCTGAACTGAAGAAGTTATTCAGCGAAATAAAAAACACAACGGAGAGTTTAACCAGCAGGCTTGTCGAAGTTGAAGAGAGAACCTCTGAACTTGAAGATGGGCTGTTTGAAATAACACAAGCAGACAAAAAGAAAGAAAAAAGAATCAAGGACATGGAAGAAAATCTGAGAGAGATATCAGACAACCTCAAGCGCTCAAATATCCGAGTCATGGGTATTCCAGAAGGGGAGGAAAATGGAGATTCCATTGAAAACATATTCAACAAAATAGTGGCAGAAAACTTCCCAGGTATAGGAAAAATCACAGATCTTCAGATCCAGGAAGCTCAACGATCTCCAAATGTATTCAACCCAAAAAGGCCTTCTCCAAGACATGTCATAGTCAAATTGGCAAAACTCAGAGACAAAGAGAGAATCTTAAAAGCTGCAAGAGAGAAGCGTCAAATCACCTATAAGGGAGCCCCAATCAGGTTAACATCAGACTTTTCATCACAAACCCTAAAAGCTAGAAAGGAATGGGAGGATATTTTCAAAATACTAAAAGACAAAGATTGCCAGCCAAGAATACTCTACCCTGCAAGGCTATCCTTCCGAAATGAGGGGCAAATAGTATATTTCTCAGACAAACAAAAACTGCGGGAGTTCACTACCACAAGACCACCCTTACAAGAAATCCTCAAGGGAGTACTGGGTTTGGTTCCTGAAAAATAACTACCACTGCCATAAAAACCTAAGAAAAATCTAAACCCGCTAGTACAATAAAAATGGCATTCATGAAGAGAAAACAAGCTAACAAAAACACTATCTACAACCTAAGGAACCAACAAACAAAGAAACCAAACAGTAAATCAGAAAGCAAGGAACAAAAGACACCTAAGACAACCAAACAACCAATAAAATGCTAGGAATAAATCAACACCTTTCAATAACAACTCTTAATGTTAAAGGCTTAAATTCCCCAATTAAAAGACACAGACTGGCTGACTGGATCAAAAAGCAGGACCCAACTATATGCTGCCTAAAAGAGACCCACCTCACCCATAAAGATTCACACAGACTAAGAGTGAAAGGATGGAAAAAGATTTACCATGCAAACAGAAAAGAAAAACGAGCTGGAGTGGCTATTCTTATATCTGACAAAATAGACTTTAAACTAAAAACCATAAAAAGAGACAATGAGGGACACTACATAATGATAAAAGGACTGATCCATCAAGAAGACATAACAATCATAAATATGTACGCACCCAATGTTGGAGCAGCCAGATTTATAAAACAAACTCTATTAGACCTAAAGAAGGAAATAGACACTAATACCATAATAGCAGGGGACCTGAACACTCCACTGTCAATATTAGACAGATCATCTAGGCAAAGAATCAGTAGAGAAACACAAGATCTAAACAAGACTCTAGACCAATTGGAATTGGCAGATATCTACAGAACATTCCACCCAACAACCTCAGAATATTCATTCTTCTCATCAGCACATGGATCATTCTCCAGGATAGATCACATATTAGGTCACAAATCAAGTCTCAATAAATTCAAAAAAATTGGAATTATCCCATGTATCTTCTCAGACCACAATGGATTAAAACTAGAAATTAATAACAAACAAAACTCTGGAAACTATACAAACACATGGAAATTAAACAGCATTCTACTTAATGACATATGGGTCCAAGAAGAAATCAAGCAGGAAATCAAAAAGTTTATTGAAACTAATGAAAACAATGATACATCATACCAAAACCTGTGGGATACTGCAAAAGCAGTATTGAGGGGAAAATTTATTGCATTAAACGCTCACTTCAGAAGAATGGAAAGCTGGCAAGTGAACAACCTAACACTTCACCTTAAAGAACTAGAAAAACAAGAACAATCCAATCCTAAAGTTAGCAGACGGAAAGAAATCATTAAGATCAGAGCAGAACTGAATGAAATTGAAAACCAAAAAACAATTCAAAAGATCAACAAATCAAAAAGTTGGTTTTTTGAAAAGATAAATAAAATTGACAAACCATTAGCATGGCTAACAAAAAAAAGAAGAGAGAAGACTCAAATAACAAAAATTAGAAATGAAAAAGGCGATATTACAACTGATTCATCTGAAATACAAGGAATCATTCGAGACTACTATAAACAACTATACGCCAACAAATTTGAAAATCTGGAGGAAATGGATAAATTTCTGGACACACACAAGCTCCCAAAACTGAACCGTGAAGACGTAGAAAATTTGAACAGACCAATAACAATAAAGGAGATTGAAGCTGTTATCAGAAGGCTCCCAACAAAGAAAAGCCCAGGACCAGATGGATTCACAGCAGAATTTTACCAAACATTCAAAGAGGAAATGACACCGATTCTTTACAAACTATTCCAAAAGATTGAAACGGATGCAAATCTCCCAAACTCATTCTATGAAGCAAACATCATCCTGATACCAAAACCAGGTAAAGATATAACCAAAAAAGAAAACTACAGGCCGATATCCTTGATGAATATAGATGCAAAAATCCTCACTAAAATACTAGCAAGCAGAATACAGCAACACATACGAAAAATTATTCATCACGATCAAGTGGGATTCATCCCAGGGATGCAAGGTTGGTTCAACATACGCAAATCAATAAATGTGATACACCATATTAATAAACTCAAACACAAGGACCATATGATCATCTCTATAGATGCTGAAAAAGCATTTGATAAAGTTCAGCACTCATTCATGGCAAAGACCCTCTATAAGTTAGGTATAGAGGGAAAGTATCTCAACATAATTAAAGCCATATATGCCAAACCCACTGCCAATATCATCCTGAATGGGGAAAAGCTGAAAGCTTTTCCTTTAAGAACAGGCACTAGACAAGGATGCCCACTCTCACCACTCCTATTCAACATAGTGTTGGAAGTACTTGCCAGAACAATCAGAGAAGAGAAGGAAATAAAGGGCATCCAGATTGGAAAAGATGAAGTCAAACTGTCCCTGTTTGCAGATGACATGATCCTATATATCGAACAGCCTAAAACCTCTACAAAAAAACTGTTGGAATTGATAAATGATTTCAGCACAGTAGCAGGATACAAAATCAACACACAAAAATCAGTAGCATTTCTTTTCTCCAATAGTGAACATGCAGAAGGAGAAATCAAGAAAGCCTGCCCATTTACAATAGCCACCAAAAAAATAAAATACTTAGGAATTGAGTTAACCAAGGAGGTGAAAAATCTCTATAATGAGAACTACAAACCACTGCTGAGAGAAATTAGAGAGGATACAAGAAGATGGAAAGATATTCCATGCTCTTGGATTGGAAGAATCAACATAGTGAAAATGTCCATACTACCCAAAGTGATATACAAATTCAATGCAATCCCCATCAAAATTCCAAAGACATTTTTCTCAGAAATGGAAAAAACTATTCAGACATTTATATGGAACAATAAAAGACCACGAATAGCCAAAGCAATGCTCAGCAAAAAAAATAAAGCTGGAGGCATAACACTACCTGACTTTAAGCTATACTACAAAGCTATAATAACCAAAACAGTATGGTACTGGCATAGAAACAGACACACTGACCAATGGAATAGAATAGAGAATCCAGAAATCAACCCACACACTTACTGCCATCTGATCTTTGACAAAGGCACCAAGCCTATTCACTGGGGAAGGGACTGCCTCTTCAGCAAGTGGTGCTGGGATAACTGGATATCGATATGCAGGAGAATGAAACTAGATCCATACCTCTCACCGTATACTAAAATCAACTCAAAATGGATTAAGGATTTAAATATACACCCTGAGACAATAAAACTTCTTAAAGAAAACATAGGGGAAACACTTCAGGAAATAGGACTGGGCACAGACTTCATGAATACGACCCCAAAAGCACGGGCAACCAAAGGAAAAATAAACAAATGGGATTATATCAAACTAAAAAGCTTCTGCACAGCAAAAGAAACAATTAAAAGAGTTAAAAGACAAACAACAGAGTGGGAGAAAATATTTGCAAAATATACATCTGACAAAGGATTAATATCCAGAATATATAAGGAACTCAAACAACTTTACAAGAAGAAAACAAGCAACCCAATTAAAAAATGGGCAAAAGAGCTAAGTAGGCATTTCTCTAAGGAAGATATACAAATGGCCAACAGACATATGAAAAAATGCTCAACATCACTCAGCATCCGGGAAATGCAAATCAAAACCACATTGAGATACCATCTAACCCCAGTTAGGATGGCTAAAATCCAAAAGACTATGAACGATAAATGCTGGCGAGGCTGCGGAGAAAAAGGAACTCTCATACATTGTTGGTGGGACTGCAAAATGGTGCAGCCTCTATGGAAAATGGTATGGAGGTTCCTTAAACAATTGCAAATAGATCTACCATACGACCCAGCCATCCCACTGTTGGGAATATACCCAGAGGAATGGAAATCATCAAGTCGAAGGTATACCTGTTCCCCAATGTTCATCGCAGCACTCTTTACAATAGCCAAGAGTTGGAACCAGCCCAAATGCCCATCATCAGATGAGTGGATACGGAAAATGTGGTACATCTACACAATGGAATACTACTCAGCTATAAAAACGAATGAAATACTGCCATTTGCGACAACATGGATGGACCTTGAGAGAATTATATTAAGTGAAACAAGTCAGGCACAGAAAGAGAAATACCACATGTTCTCACTTATTGGTGGGAGCTAAAAATTAATATATAAATTCACACACACACATACACACACACACACACACACACACACACACACACACACACAAACGGGGGGGGGAAGAAGATATAACAACCACAATTATTTGAAGTTGATACAACAAACAAATAGAAAGGACATTGTTGGGGGGGAGGGGGGGAGGGAGAAGGGAGGGAGGTTGTGGTGATGGGGAGCATTAATCAGCTACAATGTATATCGACAAAATAAAATTAAAAAAAAAAAAAAAAAAAAAAAAAAAAAAAAAAAAAAACAATAGCAAAAGAAAATCAAACACTATAAAAAACTATATGAAGCAAATAATGATCACTCAAAACCTACCACCCAGAGTTAATTATTAACAACCTTCAAGATACCTCTTTTTTTACACACATGCAAACATAAAATTTTATGTGTTTGTTGGATCATATACCATAGATACTGTTTGCAGCCCGATTTTAATTCAACAGTATACCAAATTGAGAAAAACATTGTGAGCTTGCTAAGAACTCAAACAAAAAGGAATATTCTTACCCAATGTAATTAAATATGTTCTCCCCAGATCTCCAAAATTCATTCTCTAGAGAATTTTATATTTTTCAAACAAATTTCAAGAGAATACTACATAAAACTTACCTTTTTCATAAGAAAGTAAACTTAGCTATACAATATCTCTTTAATCCACAGTCAAACCCAGACTTTTTTCACTTGTAAGCTAAATACTCCTTTACTATGGATCAAATGTGCCAAAAACAATATTCAACATTTTCAACACAGAAAAAAAACAATATTACATCTTGAAAATAGAGGAGTGGTTTTCTCACTTCTGACATTTATCTGATGTGTAAGACATAGACATATACAGTATTTAAATTCTATTCTCTTAATAACAGAATTGTTTCCAACGAAGACCCCAAATTACATCTCAGTCAATGTTTATAAATCCTAATTACCCATTACTACTATATTAGTAAACTATTGCTTTAAACTGACGTACCTTTCTGTGCCAAATTGTTCCCTTGAACAAACTGCATGCTAGCCAGAGCCTCAGCAAATGTTTCCTCCGAGTTTGAATTTTTCAATACGGCAAGCCGCAACTGGTAATCATACACTTCACACTCACGGCTTTCTATAAATGTTTGAGTTTGAAATAATAAATGCTTTTAAAAATACCTCCACTTTGATAGGAAAACCCTATTCACCTCACAGCTCATTCCCACTTTTTAGTAATTTTTCTCTCATCAGCTTGACTCAAATTGAAAACATATCACCAAGAACTGAGCCACATAACAGCCTGACATAGGTTCCAGAATTAGGGGCAAGGGGCCAATGAGTGGGACCTGAGAACTTGTGGAGAATGGGATTTTTCTTATCAAAACATGATTGTGACTTTGGGAATGTGTTCACAAGAATAATTTTGGTTGAAGTAATTCCGTGCACTTCCAACCATACCCGAAACCATGACTTTTATCGGTCCTGAAACATTGTAAGACTCCACACCTACAATTGAAGTCTCTCATTTCCTCCTTAATAAACTAAATTGAATTTCTGTAGCTATAGCTGTTTAAAAGGATTTTCCCTTTTTAAGTGAATGCAGTGTGCATGGATACTCCCAATTCATTAAACATGTTGCTCTCAAGGCAGGAGACTTCCAGAACAGCAGTAACATGCCAAGCTTTATGAGATTTGAGGCAGACACTGTGATCAGGGTGAGTAAAAATGTCTCACTGCAACCAAGAAAACTCATGGAATAAATTCATGTCTGGACACAGGAGAGGATTGTAACATTTTTAGATGAGTTTCTTGGCTGTGTGTTGTTGCTGGCATGGACCTCTGTTATCTACCCTCAAGGGACCATTTGTCAAATAATACATCATCTAGGAAAACACAAGATAATTTATTAAGTCTGTGTAAAATAATTGTGAAAGATACTCGTGGGTAGACCTAAAGCAGGTGAAGTACTGAGCAAAATAGAAAGAAGGTAAACTTCCTATTATTGTGGAATACCAGATAGTCTCCTTAATGTCAACTTCCATTGTTCATGTGTGTGGTAAAGGTCACTCATGCTGAAGTTTTATAGATTCTGCACACGACAATTACACACAAACAGGAAGTCTACGAGTTTGCTGTGCCTTACTTAAATACTTCTCTTCCACTTCATGATTTTGCAGGATCCATACCACAACGAGATGAACATTAACAATAGATCTTTAGACCAAAGGGAAAGACTGCTTACAAATTGAAATGTATGTTGAGAGAGAAGAAACAAACTTGAATTATGAAGGCCTTGAGGGCTTCGGACTTTGGTGTTTAGTGTAGTTACATGAAGCACCAGCTTGAGAATGTCGACAAATCGTGGCAGGTTGTTCTGCTTCCTTGGCCTAGGAAAACATTTGTGTTACCATAGTCATGACAGATTTTATGACCTTAAAGTTGTTTTGCCCACTGGAATTTTTCCTTGCATTTTTATATGCAAACTCTACCCTCTTCTAACAAAATAATCAGTTTTCATTAGAAACGTTTTGAAAGCACATGCTTAAGAACATGGTGCTCCTAACCAGTTTCTTTCCTACTTTCCACTTCATCCTAACATTGCTGTCGGACAAATATTCCTAAAGTTTTCCCTGTGTCCCTTTACCTCTGTGCTCAAAATCTTCAGTGTTTTTCCACTGCCTATAGGAAAAGGTCATGTTATAAATTTGATATTCAAGGCTTCCATAATATGGTACAACTTCTTTTTTTATTCCTTTCCTACACAATTTTTTTTTTTTTTTGGCAAAGGCCAAAGTAGATTTTTTTTTTATTTACTGCCCCTCAAACATGTAGCTTTCTGTCCCCACACATTTGCTCAAATTGTGTTCCCTTCCTGTATTGATCAGCTGGGCTGCAGTAACAAGCAGCCCCCAAAAATCTCAGTGAATACAGCAAATATTTATTCCTCATTCACATTATGTGTAGGCTTTTAGTGGGCTTGAGCCCTGCTCCAGGTTTCAACTATGCTTTATGTGTCACTCCATCCCATACCTGAGAAGGTGCCACTAGCTGGGACATACTGTACACATGGCAGAGGGCAGAAGCAAAGCATGCAGTCACATTTAAAGCTTCTGCTCTGATGTGGCCTATGTCAGGATTCACTCATGTTTCATTGGCTACAGCAAGTCACATAGGCAAGCCCGACATTAATGGGCCAAGAAAAAAATATACTTCTCCTGTTAGTAGGCATTACAAATCACATTGAAACTAGCTTAGGGGCCAGCCCGTGGCTCACTCAGGAGAGTGTGGTGCTGATAACACCAAGGCCATGGTTTCAGATCCCATATAAGGATGGCTGGTTAGCTCACTGGCTGGGCGTGGTGTTGACAACACCAACTCAAGGGTTAAGATCCCCTTACCAGTCATCTTTTAAAAAAAAAAAAAGAAACTAGCTTAGTTATATAATCCTCTTACAGGGAAGGACAGAGGTTAATAATTGCAAACAAAAGTAATATCTACCTCACTACCTGAATCATCTTCCTTCTACTAATAGGTTCACCCTCTGCTCAAGTCTTGGTTCAAGTCTCATTGCCTATGCACCTGTCTGCCCTAAATACCATCTGTTCTGCCCATCAGGATCACACATTTGGCACTTAACTTATGCCACCATATATAATGAGTTATCTTACCCTCTGCCTGTCTTGCATTCATTCCTGCGTAGATCATAACCTTCCTGAGGGTCAGATTAAATCTCATACCTCTTGGTACTTCACTGATTATATAAGCTATGTTGCTGCAAAATTGTTTGTTTCTAGCTGAAAGAGATCTTAGTGGTTATATTTTTCTGTTATGTGAAATAAGTTTCATCTTCAAAGAATAGACTTAGTCCAAAAGAGTATTACTGCCAATTTTTCATGTATTCTCTCCATTATTTACAACACTACCAAAACAAATGCACAGAGGTGCAGCATGTTTGCACACATATCTGGGACCTAACCACTTGTCAAATAAAATATACAGTATGAAAAATACTTCACCATAGCCCTGGCCCTGGTATAAAAGTAGTAACCTGGACAAACAGAAGTGGAATGATTTCTTTTAACAGAAAATAGCCATGCTAAAAATTAGAATTTTAAAAGATATCTTGGTATTTAAAAATAATTCTCTTTCAATTCTTATAACATTTGCAGTCCTATAGTCAGATTCATACGTCATGTCAGTCTATAGGATTTTCCCAAAAAACAATTCCTTGCAACAAACCAGCAGGAGTCATAGTCCTACAGTCAGGGTGCTATTTCTACAAATTTTATTTTTAATGTTTTATTGCCTTTCTCTCAGCTCATCAGTAGTCGGTAATTCATCCTGAATGGTACATATTCATTTCATTGTATTGCAAAGTAATGCCATTCATATTTCTTTGTCAGGTATATTATTTTTTAAATCACCAGTCAAACACAACTCATGTCAGGAGGTGACTTCTATCACGTGAGATACAGTATCTCCATTCAACAACGAATCGGATTCTCCCAGCACCTCCTCAGGCACACCTTCCTGGGGATCACATCTATTCTCACATTCCAGTGTGGCTCTTTTCCCTTATTTGAAGTTATGCTCATGACTCCGAGCAATGCAGTCATTACTTCTCCCACCCACAAATAGAATCCATTAAAAGAAAATTCATTCCAAACTCATCTTTGGGTAGTGAGGACGACTGGGTAAACCCCCAAAGGTCTAGAGGTTGAATTTCATTTGGAAAAGTAACCAGAAGTTCAACTGCTTATCCAGTCCTTATCCAGACTAGGAGAGTGGACTAGGGATGTGCTGACAGGAAGGAATTAAGGTTCTAGCAGGCACCAGTGGAGACTCGTTGTATAGCCCATTGCTGTATGCTGCTTCTGAGAAGGAGGAAAAGTGAGAGAAGACGTCCAGGGAGGAATAGGTCAAGAAACCTCACTCCTAGCCTTTCAGGAGCCTCAGAGAGGAATTATTCATGTTGCGTTTCAAACTGAGAAGTCCTAGTGTGCTTACTAAGATTGCTCCTGATAAATAGAGAGTTGGTCTATAAATAATGTTGAGACTCTTTTCCTAAAAATTTGTTTTCTGTCTTGAAGATCAAAAGCTTTGAAAGGTAGTAAGGCACCCTTATCTCCTTGAATTTAGAAGGTGATGTTTGGAAATGAAGGAAATTATATTTGGAAAAATAAATAGGCAAAGAGGGTTTCATTACAGAATCCCAAGAATGCCTATCAGATACTTAGGCTGTGCGAGTGTGGGGTTAAAATAATTCATCAATTTAACCACTCAGTGGGAAAAAAAGGTTTCTTTTATTTTATTTTTTTTTAAATCAGTGGGCTGGCATCTTGATCTGCACTTTAGTAAAAATAAAATTAGTCAGATCACTATTTAATTGAACTACATCAATACAGGCAGCTGAGGAATTAAGCCTTAGAATAGAGCATTAGAAATAAAAACTTCTTTTAGGAGATTTGCCAACCCACCTTTTTCTCCCTAGAGCTTTATTTAAACTGTTTAAGAGGAAAGATAGTTGTTCTATTTTTAAACACAGCCATAGGGAAAACAAAATTATATCCCATTTCGTTAATAACACTCATCAATACTGGCAAATTGTTTCTTACATGTGACTCAAAGAAAAAAACTAAAGAATGTTCTGGCCCATCCCTAATGGTGACTGAATCCTATCTCTGAGGCCTAATCCCACTCACTGGCCTTTCTGTGGAGTCCAGAATGGGTATTCGAGGCATTAATGATAAGCTAAGGCCTCCCATGCTCTTCCTGAAAACCATTCTCTCCTAAGGAAAAACAAAAAGGGGCCGGGGGGCTCTATTTCCACAAGGACATATCTGCTCAAACCTCCCAAAACTCTGGATAATAAGATTCTGTTAAGGCCAATGCTCGTCATCTTGTTGGTGAACAACACTAAGAAATAACCAAAAAAAAGAGAAAGTTTGATGATAAGATTTTTTTAAAAAACTTACATTTTTATATATGCGCTTTTCTAGGATTTAAATACATTCATCACTTCAATGAATACTCAGACTCGTCCTCCAATTTCTCTGGGAGCTTCTAGGAAACAATTTCTTCTAGGAGTTTCCTGTAGGTGATGGAAAATTAGTTTTCCTCTGAAACTCACCCAAGACTCTTGTCATCCATTCTTCCCAGAATTACAGAACCGCAAAAACCAAGAAAGCCATCTGCAATGGCAGAAGAGAAGAGAAAGAAACAGAACCATGTAACGTTCAACATGGAGGGAAATAATTTCAGAAATAGGAGCAGCTTCAGTGCAAAAAGCACCATGGCAACCACTCCACAGAAGCAGCAGGATCCTCTGCTGCCATCGGTGGTGGCAGCTAAGCAATGGCCCACCAGGTGCATGGCTTCAGGCTGTCTAATGGCTCCGGAGCAGGGGCTCTGGAGTTCTGAGGCCTGTGTTCATATTTCAGCTCCACCATTTATTACCTTCATGACCTTAAACAAATGTCTTGACTTCTCTGCCTCAATTTACCCATCTGTAAAATGGAAATAAATATAACACCAATCTCACATAGTTGATAGGAAGATTAAATGATATAAAGCTTGTAAAATGTGTATCATAGTGTATGGAAGATAGTAAGCACCCAATATATGTAGGCTAGGATTGCATTTCTGTTCATCTCTACAACAGCCCTATGAAGTAACTATCGTCATCTTCATTTGCGGGGGAGGATACAGAGTTAAGGAGGCAATATGACCTGCCCAGTTTCATACCATTAGTTAGCATTTCAGACAGCATCTTTGTCCTGGAAATATCTGACTCCAAACTAATGTCCATGCCTCTGTACCACGCTGTTTCTCTTCTCTCCGATGACACCCAATGTGAAAAATCTTGACTTAATTCAATGCAAATAGGCAATTAATGGTATTCAACAAAACAGCTAGCATTCTAGAGATCTGAAAGAATGGATGATCCTCCCAGTGTGTATAACTTAATACTAGAAGGTAACATTTTTGGACTGTCTACAGTCAATCCCAAGCATTCAATGACTCCTTTAAAGACATTTGTCTTTAAGGTGTTTGTATGATCTCCCTAAAGCAGTAGCTCTTAACTTTTACTGTCTTGGACCTCCTTGGAGCCTCAGTTCGAAGAAAAAGACACTTTCTCCAGAAAAAGAAAAAAATGCACGTGTACATACAAAATATGTTTACAATGTCAGTGAGTTCAGAGACTTGGAAAGTCTATGAAACCCAGGTGAGAAATCTCCCATTCTATAGTGGGGGATTTGGAATACTATTCCACTTACAAGGATGCTTTTATCTAATTTTTTTTTTATTTTGTTTTGCTTTGTTTCTGTTTGATTTCTTTCTCTTTTTCCCCCACTCTCTTTCTTATCTTTTACCTCTTTCACTCCTCCTTTCTCAGTTCTCCACCCCCTCCTACCTTGGCGATCAGACAGAGCCACTACCGGAGTCCCCTCTCCCTTCCCCTCCCGCCCCTCTGTCTCCTTCCTGACCAGCTGATTCCGGAGAGGAATCCGATAACTTATCAATAGGCATAAGTTGCTCCATAGGAATATTGGCCAGCCTAGGAAACAGTCTTTCTTTGAAGGATGGCAGATCAGAACTTCTGACTCCATCGGGGAGTGTTTTCTCCTAATTCTGCTGTAAATGCAGCCAGTTTCCATTAAATATACACAGATTCACTGTATCCGGTTTTCAAGGAAACAGATTCACTAACAAGTTAACAATGCTGGTGTAGATATCTGGTATACTCATGTGTCCTTTTATATCTGTGACTTTTTTTATAGTGCCCATCAACTTAGCAGTTAAGCACTTAGAAAAAGATATATTGGAAACAGAAATGGTCCTCATTTAAGCAACCCTTGCATTAAAAATGTGTCTCCCTTGGGCTTCTTGTGTCCCTTCAAAGTGCAAATAAATTCAATTTATACCAGTTTTTTTAATTAATCTTTTAAAAACTCATAATGCAATCTTTTGGAATGCTTGGCCAACTTTTATAATCATATGTTTAGGTTTTTATACATATTTTGCCTAGAGTTGCCTAATATGAAAACCTAATAAGCAATTATAAGAATGGAATGCTCAAATTGAAATAAAATGTAAAATTCTGGGCTAAAATATTTAAATAAAATCTTATACAAAGGATTTGTGTTATAGTTTATCTTTTGATGCATTTTATACCTCTACAATATCCCATCATCAAAAATCTGAAGTCAATATTTTTATGTCTAGTAAATAAAAATGCTTTGTCTACAACCAAGAATTTTTTTAAGGGTGCTTCTCAACAGAATAGTCTTTTGTATTTTCCACATGGAAGTTTCTGCAAAAACCAACTAAGATGATGACAATGTTTTTAGTAAGTCAGATTCACCACCGTAAATGTGCCTCAGATCATAAACGGGACATTGCTGGGCATGCCCAATTCAAGGAGAGGGACAAATGCTTTATGTATGAACATTACACATTTAGTTCAGAGTTTTCTGAGTATTTCATAGCAACGTCATCAGCATTTATGCATACTTTAATGATCATTTAAGTTTCCGTTATTGTGAAGTCCTTCACTGGATGGAAACACTTTTTTGTATTTGGAAAGAAAAAAACTGTATAAAATAAATAGCATTGGCAAATGTTTCTAATCATTTCCTTAAAATACCAAACCATTAAACAATCTTTTTATTTACTACGTTTTGCTTAAGTACATAAATCAAAGGACAATAACAAGCCTAATGTCAAAGAAACTTTTTTACACTTCATACATTTGAGCAAGCTTAACCGATAAACAGTTTAGATGAAGTTATGGTTTGAAATATGTTTCCCAGGAGGACTGTGGTTCATAAATTGCTATCAGGCTACCTCTGTCATTATTGATTTGAGAGGTGCTCAGGGCACCCACAGCTATTACTAAGTCCAGCATTGCTTGACCTGCTTTTTCAGAGAGTAATATTTGGTTATACAAAGACAAGTAACCATCCATCCTATAAGAAACATGTAGTTTGCTTGTCATCATATATATAATATTGCATTCTATTTGAATTTTGACCAATAATTAAATAAGTGGTAAAATAATCCTTTTTCGAGGATTAAACGGGCTTCCAACCATTTTCTTAATTCTAAAATGGTATTAAATCAGTTGTATAACAATTGTACTGGAAGAGCCTGGAAGAATGATAGAAGTTTTAAAAAAAAGAAATACATCAAACAATAGAAATTTGCATCTCAGTACTTTGCAATGATGTGATTATTTATTACATCTGTGCTCTTAAATTTTCTTTGCAGATAAGTGTCTTTGATAATCTTATTAAAAATAAACCCATAGGCAAATCAAAATCAAATCATTATTAGCCTTATAATGTGTGTGTTTTTATTCCTTTCCCTGCCTGCAAAAACCCACTTACCAGTGCTCCTCTGTGAGGGCTAAGAGTATGGAACAGTTTACACTCCAACCCTGTGCTATGCTCTCTACCTTGTGGTTTGGGAAATATCAGAAAAGACCAAAGCAAAGATCCTGCTACTTTTTATTCAGCTCCTCTGGTCTTAGCCTTCAAGGAAACATTTAAAGTTTAGTTATGACTTGATCATTCTGCATCAGGTTTGTGATCAGTGACAGGGCTTTACAAGAGCACAGAACCAAAGAGTTTTAGAAACAGACTTGACGAGTGTCATCAACCACTAGGGATGTGATAAATTTATGAATTTTATCAGCCTTGCTTTTTAAAGTCCTGGTAAATGAAACAGTCAGAGGTGGAGGTTTCCTGTGAGCCCTCTCAATCATCTGAGTGGCTGCATGACTGCACGTTTGAGGAAAGCTATACAAATAAAAACTTGATCACATCACTTCCACACAAATTCCTTATTTTTTTAAAAAAAACTCTTCCTGGAGCTTACTGATTTAAAGCACTTTGGATAACTCATTCAAGGAAATAGCCCTTGAGCTACTGTCTCTTACACTTTGGGTAAACTTTCCTAAAGTTTCCAATAACCTTGGCTAATTTTGCACTTATCCTCTCTGCTATCTGAATAAAAAAAAACAGGTTTTGCCAAAGCAAACATAAATTTACCTTGGCTATGAACTTTGGCTGGAATCGCTTAGGAATCAGAATGCCTAAGAAGAGCAAAGATCATTTTTCTTATTCATAATTCACAGGGCTACATGGCACCCAACTTGTCAAAACGGCAGATGCTGCGGAGCCACTAAAAGTCTCTCCAGATCACTATCAGCCGCTTCCCTCACCCCCTTGCCTGCGCCCCCAAATAAAAAGAAAACCAGTTTATTTTGAATAATTTTAAATATGAAATATCAGACCACTTCTTTGGTTTGC
The DNA here is from genome assembly GCF_027409185.1 of Cynocephalus volans. NCBI lineage: Eukaryota > Metazoa > Chordata > Mammalia > Dermoptera > Cynocephalidae > Cynocephalus > Cynocephalus volans. The sequence goes on along the minus strand of NC_084472.1, from coordinate 79,271,495 downwards.
TAATTAAAACAGATCCTCTAATTACATAATATCTTTTTTTTAGATTATAAACCATAGAACTCTTCTTTCATTAGGGCCTTGGGAAACTTCCATGGAATTGGTTTACTCCTCTAAGAAGTTTCTAAAAATGCACAGGGTATTTTACTCTGATAAAGCACTTCTGACACATAACTATTAACCTCTGAACAAAGGGTCTCCATCTACTTTTTCTCTTGACCTCTTATCCCACAATCCTTTGCTGTAGTTCTGGCCTCACTTCAAAGACCTGCAGGCTGGGAGGAGCTGCACTTAAACATTTCCTTCTTCCTCCCCCGCTTCTTCCCTTGTGCTTGTTTTTTTTTTTTTTTTTTTTTCCCTTCCCCACTTTCCTCTCACAACTTTCTTGCCTGTGGTAAGAAACATGTCTAATCTCTCTATCTTCCCACAACTTTACAGTTTGCCTGACCACATGCCTAGCCCTTTTATTTCCTTTTTTGCAGGAAAAGTCCAGAACTCGCCTGTGGTAGTTTAAAATGGCAAACTTAGTCTTAGTTTTGGAGCTATCTCTACTTTGCAGCTTGAAATGATAATATTTTAGGCAAAATAAAGCAAACTTAACCTCAAATTACTAGACAAATCAGATCATTATACCCAAGGCATGGCTTCTTTGAATCAAAGAATACAAAAGCTGGAAAGAATTTTGAAGGTCTGGCCTACCTCCTCTTTTGAAGATAACAGGCCCACAGAGGCTACATAATTCGTACAAAGCCACAGGGCTGTTTGTGACAGAAACAGAAACCACCTCTGTAGTCCAACACTTTCCATTTTGACACGAGGATTTCCCTGTGGTATGAAGAGACCTACTCTTTGTCTTTGGTTATGATTGCTAGAGGAACAATGCCCCCACCAGTCTTTTTTGAACTGAAAGGATTTAAAGTAGGAGGTTTCTGCATTCCCAAATCCACACGTAGGCCAGGCACTTTAGATGACACTGTCTGCTTTGACATGGCATTTCTTACTGTTCCTTTTCTCCTTCATCCTGAGAGAAGAAAAACATAATCGAACTACACAAAAGATTAAACTTATTAAAACATTAAGTGTAGCCATGGAATTTCAGAGTTGATAGGAAGCTTGAACTCTTGTAGTCCATGTTTTTTCAATTTACATTTGAGGAGATTGGCCTCAGGTTGGTTAATTACTTGGTTAGTAAAGAAGCTGGGAGAGAAAGCCAGGTTTATGACTCGACTCTACTTTTTTTCTACCCACATACAAGTATAAAGGAGAATTTGAATATTACTCTACATTACCAGTAACACACTTAATGTACTATGTTCATGTGAATCTCACCTAATTACTCTTGTATTTCAAGGATCTGTGGTATGTAATAATCAGGATGTCTCATAAATTCAATTTCAAACATTTAATTACTTCTAAAATCTTTTATAATTACAACTTCTCATGCAATGCCTACAACAGTTTTACATATCAGATATCAAATTTATCAGTCTTCTGGGCAATGGCCTAAACATGCAAAATCTCTTTTGTGCTGTATTTTAAGGAAAATATCCACTTTGGCTTTTTAACTTGTTTTTTTCCTGTACTAACCATAAGGCAATATTGATTTAGTTTTATTTTAAGAAATTTTCTGATAAATGGTTTTGACTAAAGGTTGAAGAATTTTTAAGGAAAACAACTTGTCTCCTACTCATGTTTGTTTTCACATTTGAAAACAAAGTCCCATGAGTCAAAGTTTATAGTCAATCAAAAAAGGGCACATTACTTTCCCACTTTAATGGTAGAACAGGGACCTTTAACTTTCCTGGAGGCTTTGCTTTGGGGTTTATACAGAGCAGAACTTCCTTAACGCTAGTAATCAGACCCACAGGACACGTGTTAATTGTTCCTGACATGTAAAACTATCTACAGTATCTCAGCTAATAACACCATTGCAGACATTTCACTTTTGAAAAGCACAATGTAAAAACCAATTACGTGTCTGTTGACTTACCTTTTCCCACCTCCCCAAGACATCAGAATCACTCATTCCAATAATGTCCAAGTTCTAATTCCAAAATAGCAAAAATGCTGAAATAACAGATACAAAACTGTGCTATTTACTCTAAGTGAATCATTGTGCAGTATACGCATGTATTGAAACAACACAACATACCCTACAAAAATAAACATAAAATGGAGAAAAAAATATATACCAGTCAAAAAAAATGCTGAAATATAGAAGCAGGTTATAGTGTATGCTATCACTGCCTGATTAGAGATGACTGCCAAAACAAAATACATCTGGGCAAATATTATTTGTGAAATCCTACAGAAGCATATAATTGATACTGTTTTACAACAGCTAACAGCTTCAAATAAAACATTATTAAAAAGTTAGGTCACCCTAAGACTGGTTACCATTGATAATTCAGTGTAAAATTTTGATTAGATTTATACGCAGGCTTTGAAATTTGTTGCATCAACGAAATTTCCTGTTTGCAATAAATAGAAACCTACTCTGATTATTATACGGGGGAATAAAAGGTGGAGAGGGTATTGAATGGAAGTATACGGAGGCTTGCAGAATTGGTGGGAGGCTGGAGGACCAGGCTGGGAACATGGTTGGGAGCTCCAATCAAAAGAGAGACGAGGCTATAAGAAAGACCAAATCAATCTACTTTGAGTTCTTTGACTTGTATGTCAGAAACCAAGATTCAGCCATTTCTCAAATAAAAGGAATATTTCCAAATTGGATTCCAATGTTTGATAAGTGTAAGTCAGATCCTTTTCATTTTGCATTTTATGTGATTCCTGTCAGCTTATATTTTAGTTTTCTTTGTATAAAATAGGAAATGTAAAAGCATTATTTGCACATAAACATTTCACTAAATGACAGAAAAAATGCAATTTGATCTGAAACTTTCTCTTCATGATATTTTTACCATGTGAATAAAATAAAGATCAACTTTTTAAAAGAATAGAATCATAGTTTATTGCATCCTTGCTCACTGATGTCCAGAGGCTGCCCTTTCAATTAAAAAAAAAATTCTGCACATTTTCATCAGATTCTAACTCTTCAAAAAGTGAGCTTCGCTGAGGGGAAAGAAGCAATGAGAACTTGTAATCAGATTTACCTCCTTAAAAAAGTTGTTTCCCATAAAAGATAATAATAATAACATAAAAAGATGATGTGTATTAGTAGATGCTAAATAATAAGACTCAATAAACATTTACTAATAAAATGAATAATCTTTGCATTTATATAGCACTAACCCTGCCAGACAGTGTTCTCCTCACTTTACATATGTTACCTTATTTAATCCTTAGAACAGCCCGATGAACTAGGTATTATTCTTACAACCATTTTGTTGACAAGAGAGCTGAGATAGAACAGTTAAGTAACTTGCCAAAGGTTTCATAGCTAATCCAAGAGGTCCGATTCTAGATCTATGTTCTTCATACTAAGTTATAACTCCTTTCTGGCTATAGTTTTTTAAGAAAGGTAATGAAAGCTCTCCTATTAATGTAATTTAAGTTGGGATCATTGAAACAATCCTCCACCTACACCAAAATTTAGATCAAAGGGTGTTACAATTTTATCCCCACATACTATAGCACATAAATCTGGAATAGAGGACCCCTGCCTCAAAAAGTAGATATATCTAGAAAACTGTCCCCAAAGTAATTATACATTCTTTATCCCATAACCAAGTAAGTGAGTTTCTTCTAATGTGATGCTTGTCAAGATATGACCTGTGAGGGTTTTGCTTGGGGGTGCAGAGGCTGCCCCACACAACACAGCTACATAAATAGATGAGCATAACTTGCTGCTTCACAGTGCCAGGTGTACTCTTCGTGGCCTGAGAGAATGAAGCAATCCAGAGAGCTATCTAATTTACAGCCAGGGAATAGCTCAAGAAGTAAAGGGAGCAGATTCCTGATGGTGCATTGAATTGTATATTAAAGTGCCAGTGTAGGGGCTCTCAAACAGCCTATCTTTATGACAACAAATGAGTGTGTTTTGAGAAGTGGACTAAATGGCATTGAAGAGCATAGCAATTACTAAAAGGGTTTCCAGACACACAAGAGTTATTGGACCCTGTTACAAACTCTAACTTCCACCATCACTTACTGCGTTCATTTGTGCCATTGAAGCCTACACTCAGAGCAACTGGAACAAAAATAATGTTTACATTTTACTAGTGTTTTATTTTCAATTAAACATCTCAACTGCTATTTACATAGTTGAATGGCATGGCATTTATACCATGCAATTTGATGTTATTTCTTTGTAAATATTTCTCCAATGCAAGACCTAAGTTCAAATTAGTTGTGAAAATGTCACTAAAAATAAAATAAACTTTAATTTAACCTTGATCACAAATTACTGTTAAACTCAAGCTGAAAACCCGTAAAAATTAAAAATGGAAGGCCAAAGGAATTAACTGAAAGATGCACGTGTCCCAGGAAGTGACTTGCTTTTGCACTGCCCAGGCCTTTGAGGACTTAGGTTGACTTAGTTCCACTGAGGTTGAGTTAAAGGCAGTGGAAACTGGAGCTGCAGAGAGCACCCAGGAAAAGGCACAGAGAGGATGCAGCTCTGTGCTTTCCTCTCTCAGGCCTGCACGTTCTATTCTGAAATAAGTCACAACTGCAATGTTTCACATTTCTCACTAATAGTTGCTGTTCCCCAACCAGCTCCTCTGTCTGATCTCATTCATCATGGCTGGAAATCTCCACTCTACCTGCTTCCGAAATTCCCAGGGCTAGGCTGGTCAGCATTCGATCCAGAATGGAAATTAAAATGTAAGAGCTGGGGGTGGGAGGGGTGGTCGTAGAAGTGGGGGTTTAACGGATACAAAACTATGCTATCTACCCTACGTGAATCATTGTGCAGTATATGCATGTGTTGAAACAACACACTGTACCCCACAAATATGTGCAAGTAAATGTTAAAATATTTTAAAAAGAAAGAACGAAACATTAAAAAAAAAAAGAGGTCTGCTTAGCTTTCTTTGTGCTCTACCCCAAAATATGCTCTTCCCATGTTGTGTCTTCTGTGTGTTTTAATGCAGACAGAAGCCTAAGTAAATATATAATGTTTTAGACTTATCTTTTAAACATTTATTTGTTGTTTTCTTCCAATTTCCTAAATTCTGACATTGAAATCTGAATTTAGGAGAAACAGGCTTTTGGGTCAGGCTTGCCTTTACACCGTGTAAAAGCCATTTATCACAACTGTTTCATATGATTTGAGAGATCCCCCCCAAAAACTCCATTGACTTGGCATGTGTCTAAGATGGAGCCATGGTTATATCTTCTCTTAAACTTCCAGTAGACATAGAGGGATAAAACATCAAGCTGGTGCAGTTATTTACAATTCAGTATGGATTTCTTTATTAGATTACTTTCCTCTGAGAATGCCAAATACAATAAAAGAATAAAAATTTGACAGGCAAAGGGGAGAGATCATTTTGGGGCAGGGGTGAGATGATGTCAAATTCAACAATTTTGCCAACTTACCAGATTTTCCTCGGTTTGGGGGAAATAAGATAATCCTTCCCTTTTCTATTTAGTTCAGTAAACTCAAATGCCTTTAGCTGTGAAGCAGGTAACAAATTACACAGAATCAACTCAGTGGAAAGCAATAGAGGGCAGCGGGGTCTATGATGAACTAAAAAGCACGAACCTTATCACAAGAATTGTACATTTTTTAAAAATTGTAAAACCATTTGACTGGCCAATTAAGACCTTTATTCAGCTGCTAGTTTTGACCCCTAATATAGTTCAACCTGAATGAAGTTCTATGCAAGAATGATATTATTCAGAAATTTAATTAAAACATGATTCAGTACCTAGCAAATGCCTGTTAAAAGCATTCTAGAAAGAATCCAACTAAGGGGCAATCATAGTTATAATTTTTGTACATTTTTCTGATGATGATGGTGGTGATCAGTTTGGTTACATGAAGAAGTCTCCCGTACTGTGAATGAATTGGCAGCATCTGAGTGGGGTGTGGAGGGAAGAGTACAAAGGTAAAGTGCAAACTTAGACATTTGGGAGCTCAGAACCAAAAAGCAAAGTGTTCGTCATCAGATTCAAATAAACACAACCTTAAATTCTTTTCTTTTGTTTCCATATCTTCAAAAAGAATATAGCACTTCCAGTGCCTATCTCAGAGTGGTTTTATGAATATTAATCACGTTAGTGCCTTCCAGGTACTTTGAAGATGAAAAGGACTAATTAGTATCAAGCCATGAAGTGGCAGCCAAGACATCCATAACAATTAGAGCAAAACAGGAAGGAGGCACCACTGAGAAACTTGGAAGCAATACAGCAATGTATTTGTTTCTGTGCAAACCTTTTAATAATGAAAGCCTGTGAACTCCTCTCCAGATGAAAAGAGGCTCAACTGTGTCTTTAATTAGATCATCCTATTGGAGCACAATATAGTGATAAAGAAGATTTAATAAAGCATTTTGTCTTTTTATTACTTTGATTTGATGCAACATATCTGCTCATCCAAGCAAGATGTTTAACTTCAAAAGAAGTTCTGTCCACCCTCCCGCCTGGCCAATAAATAACTCCGAGAAGGAAAGAAAACAATATATTTGGAGCATCCTTAGGCTGCTGAGTGATGAAAAGATTCATCATTTGTTTGGACTGTGGACACAGGTCTTTAATTAGTCCTTTACTTTTCTCCTGTAACTAGCAGAATTTGTAAGAGTTTAAATGTTGCTAGTTATTGATTAAAACACATGGTAAAGTAATTTTTTAAAAAATCTAATTACTCAGCAACCATGGTAAGACTTCCCTATTTGACATGACCTTGGATATGCCCATTAGACTAGGAATTTTAAGAAGACACAAAATTAAATCATAAAACTGCTGGCATAGAACTCTCTGTACCATGACAAACTTACTCTAAATATCTTTATTCTGTACATAGATCTGTAATTAGATTCAGTGCTTGAACTTAAGATTGTAGACAGGTTATGCCTGGAAACACATAAAAATAGAATATCTAGAAGGTCGAGGAGTTGATCTTTGGAATTTGTTTGCTTTTTGTTAAGTCATCTTAACAATAATCTTAGCATATATGATTAGATTAACCAGACAACCATCCTGAGTCTATATGTAAGAAAACTTCAGACAAACCCATCAAAAAAAACTGGTAGACAATGAGTGAGTAGTCTGGATAAAGATTAGAAAAAAAAGATGCACCAACCAGAGGGAGGAAACCAAAAAAATATCAGCAAGGATGGGAGGAGGAGTGAGCAACCCAGTCAATGAATTGTTTTAACTACACTAGATCTAAAAGTCATTTTAATGTATTTGTTCTTAACTAAAAAAAATGGCTATAGTAATGAATCCACAGGCTCTCCTGAAAGCTGGCTTAAATCCTCAGATAAGCAAACAGAGAGAAAAAAGAAAGAAGTGTTTCAGATGAAACTGTAAGGCCACAATTGTTAGGTACATAACAGAATTTCCAAGTGATTTCCTAGAAAACCTAGTTTTTTGCATGACACAAGCAAATTTCTTTTAAAAACTTATTCCCAAAATTTCTCTTCTATAAGAAACCACTGGTTTCTATATTTCCCAACTGGAGTTCCTCACAACTACCTTTATACCTTTGGGATCAGAGAGACTTAAATTCAAACTCCACCTTCATCATTAATAAGTGTGTCAGTTTTCTTACCTGTTAAATCAGAAATAATAATAAAATTCCACTCATGTCCTCTGAAGTTGGCCCTTGTACCAGCACATTAAGATTCACCTGTATATTCTCCTTCCAGTTTGTCTGCAATGATATGTGTACAAGATTACACCTAATAAACCGCACATGTCCAGGTGAAATTGTTTCCTTATCTATTATTCATAAATTCCCCCAATACAATAATCCATTCATTTGGGGAGTTTTAATTGGGTGTTCGAAAGCATGTAGACACAGCTTTAAACTGCAAATTTCTAGAGAATAGAACATACTGCATTGAAGGGCATGGCCTGAATCATCCTGTTTCTTGCAACTAGAAGGGGATGAAGTCCAGAACCAAACCTGTCCACTGATGTTGGACAGCTCTTGAGAGTCAATCCTCTACTTCAGGTGATAAGGAATGGGTCCTGCTGGCAGGCAAATTGTGACAACCAGCAGTGGGCTCCGTCTTCTGCACTGCCTCTCAGTGCACTGGTGAGAGCAAAGCCAGACCCCAATGCAAGTAAGGCACCAAAATTCCAGGCAAGTCACCAGAAGAGGGATTTGAAAGATGGGGTCTTAGTCAAAGTCCTTATGGCTACATGTAACAGAAACCAACTCAATCCTGCTTAAGCAAAAGGAGAATTTTTTGGAAGAAACTGAGGTGTCTAATGGAACCCAGAGGTCTTTCCAGGGCCTGAAAAGCCATCAAGAACCCAGGCAGTCAAATCCTGGACCTTGGTGTTATCAGCATCATGCTCTAACCAACTGAGCTAACTGGCCAGCTAGACTAAATTTTTTTTTTTTTAAATCCAACTAGATACAGCTTACCAAGATACACTTAAAGCAAAGTAAGCAAGAAAGGTTGAAAATTAAACTGATGGTAAAAAATATGCTGCACAAATTAATATTAATTAAATATTAATCAATTAGATTATTTTAATCAAATTAAAGCGAGAGCCCACAGGATTCATCAAAAGAGAATCCCCTGCCCTGGAGTAAGACACCCCTCCCCACTACAGACAGATATTTGAGAAGGAGGTCCAGGTACTTGGAGTAAGAGTGCCTCTTGCCTTCCTTTCCCTCCCAGCACTCACACCCTCACCTCCAGCACCTGCCTGCTCTCAACTAGGCCTAATCTCCTGATGTTCTTCATTTCTGTTTATGTGGCTCACCAGAAGAGGCCCAGAATCCCATATCTCTCATCTCCCGCATCCTAATTCCCACAGTTCTGCACATCTCCAGCTCTGTCTCCACGTGTCACCTGCCTCTCTCCAGAATTTGAAACCCCTCTACTGTGCTCTACCTTTTCAACATCTTCTCTGATCATTCCTTTCAACTTCTTGCTCTAAGTGAAACCTGGCTCTCCTCTGAGGCCATATTCCCCCCTCAGCCCTAAAGTGGTGAAAGTTATCTTTCCCACACCCCTCACTCCACTGAACCTGGGGGTGAGGTTCCTTGCTCCTCAGGAATGCTTCCAAATAAGCCTCAGTCTTCCTTTAAAAAAATCCCTTGGCTTTGGATATCTTATGAAAACTCTATTACCCATTACCTGGCTTACTGTGACTCTACAACACTACTCCTCTTAAAAGTCTCAATGATTTCACACAGATGATCTTTCCAACACCCTACTTTCTGAATTCCTGTCTTAGTCCTTTAAATTTCTCACCTTCAGTGACCTTGTCTTTCATCCACTCAGCCCATGATCATCCCTCCACAATCTCAATTGCTGTATCCCATTGTCTGACAGTGACCTATTACCTTTTTTGTTTGTTTGTTTGTTTTGGGGGGTGGCTGGCTGTATAGGGATCAAACCCTGTACCTTGGTGTTATCAGCACCATGTGCTAACCAACTGTGCTAGCCAGCCAGCCCAATGACCTACTATCTTTATAGATCATTCTCTCATGTACCTAAACTACAGCAGCATTTGATCCCACCAGGATCTTCAATCCATTGAGTCTACCATCTTTTTACCATCTCTTAGCCACTTCATATTCTCCCTTCCCTCTTTACCTGGCTTAAATTCCACAGTATATTATAACCACTCCCTTGCATAAACTATCTATTCCCTTGCCTCTCTCCTGCTTTGTTCTGCTATCTTGGCAAAATCCCTCCCTGGTTAAATCCACTCCAAACATACACCTCTGCAGCTGAAATGTGGCTGAAGGAAAAAAACTGATTTCACTTTAAATTCATGACCACAAACCTTGGGGGCCCTTAATGCTCCCTGGCAATCATATAATATTCCCCTGCTGCAGCCATTCTCCCATTCTCCTAAACAACAATTTCACACCTTCTCGTCTCTTCACAAACTTCCATCACTTCCTCCCCACCCTCACTCTCAGCTGAGTACTCTGTTTCCTGATTCACTGAGATTATTAAAACAATCAGAAGAAAACTTTCACACACTCCCACTGCCAAATCAACCCCCTATACTTGATGGAGGGTTTAAGATATATTTTGAAGATGAAATCAACAAGAATTGGAGATGTATTTGATGTGAGGTACAAGAAAGAAAAAGAAATCAAAGATGACTTTTAGGTCTTTGCTCAAAACTCACTTTCCCAACAAGGACTTCCTCCTCTGTCTCTGTCACATGGACACACACAATTACATGCTCACACAGTCCCCTTCTCTCCTTTCCTGTTTTTTGTTGTTTTTGTTTTTGTTTTGGCAGGGGAGGGGGAGAGAAGATTGGCAGTACTAGTCATCACCAACTAAAATACTAAACATTTCACTCCACTTAATATCTGCCTTCCCCCACTAGAATATAAGCTGCATTCAGGCAAGAATTTTCATGCATAGTTCACTTCTATGTACCTGGCACATAGTAGGCACTCACTAAAACTTTGTTAAGGAAATAAATAAAAGGTTTTTGTCACAAAATAAAATAAAGCACCCAGGCAATTCTTGGTCTCTGTCTCTGCCTCAGTCTCCCCATGCCCCCTTTCTCTCCACACCAACTTTCTCTCTGGTTTAAGATGGCTATCCAGCTGCAACTCTCATGTTTACAGTGCTGAGTTAACAGCCACTCATAGAGACCAATTTTGCACTTCAGTTCCAAATTCCCTGAAAGAGATTCTAAGGTCCCTGTTTGGATCAGATGAGATTAACATGTCTGCCAGGTGGAACTGGAGGTGGCGTTCTTGTGAAAAGAGGTCATTGTGAGGACCATCACCAAAAATGTTTCAACTATGGAAAAGATTGCAAACTCTGGAGCAAACTAGCAACCAAAACAAACCAGCCCTGAGCCTCATGTAGCAATAGTGCTATTCATGCATCATCTGCCTTAAGTAAAGGAGAGTTCTTCGAACTTAAGGCTGAAAGATGGAGAACAAGTAACCCCCACTATGGAGGGGGAAGGATGCAGAGTTTTGGAAATCAGAGCAAGGATGCAATCAAAGACCCACAAACCATGTCTAAATATTTAAAGTTATAAATCAAGCTTACAAACTGTTAATAATGTGTTGCATCCTCCAACCTTGATAAATATACCTTCATAACAACTTGGAAGGCCAGGTTCTGATTTAGAATTCTCAGACTCCTAGACTCCTCCAAGTTCTGCATTGGAATATGGTAGCATGAGAGAGCTGCCCCAAGAACTGCTCCCCCCACCCCGGTCTTTGAGAGGGGCCTCACACAAGCATGTGGACACCCCATCCCACACTTCCAAGCTTTGCTCATTTCTCTCAAACAGCCACCCCTTGGTCCCAGCTGTAAGAAACACAGACCCTGGAAATGAGCTGATCAGAAAGAGGATTTCAGAGTGCTGAGGACCCAAAGCATGGTCTAGGGCAGGCTTTCTCAATCTTCAGACTATTGACATTTTGTGCTGCTAAGTCTTTCTTATTGGGTGGAAAGGAGGAGGTTTTCTTGTGCATTGTAAAATGTTTAGCAGCATCCCTGGCTAGATGCTATAGCACCACCCCCCCAACCCCCCCACCCTGAATTGTAACAACCAGAATAGTCTCCTAACATTGCCAAATGTCTCCTGGGGAGAAAAATCACTCCCACTTTAGAACCACTGACCTAGAAGGGAAAAGCTCATGCTGTGATAAGGGACAGAGCTGGGGGTAGGGGAGTCTCTAAAACATGAGGACCAGATCAGGGATTCTGGTGTACCAGGCTCTATATTGGCTATCTTCACAGAATTATTTTATTTGACTCTCTCAACAACTCATCAAGGTAAATACTACTAACCCATCTTACGGATGAGAAAGCCAAAGCTTGTGGAAGTTACTATCTTGCTGAACTTCACACATCTAGAAACTGGCAGAACCTGTCATCAAACTCAGGTCTATCAAATGCTAATCCAGGCTGGGCTTAACTGAGTATAATTAATTCTCTGCCAGATGGGAAGCAGATTTGTTGATGCTCAGGAAATGGTATGTGATCATAAAGAATCTAACAGAAAGTATCTTCCTCTGTTTAGGAAAGTAACCAAGAGATGAAGAGAAGATTACCCCTGACTTTAAAACCAACACGAACTTTAAAAAAAAATTATATCTGAGTGGAAAAGATCCATATGCACCCCACTTTCAAATTCATTAGTTAATATAACTTTAACTAAAATGAGAATCTGCTTTTTTAGAACCAGTAAAGATTTTGTACATGCAATTAGGCAAAGATGAAAGCAAGATATATGTAAATTCAGGTGCACAATTATGTGGGTAGGCCATAGGATCAAATAGCTACAGTTCTTCAAGGGCAGGGTGCACATCTTCTTTATTTGGGGTCTAGCACAGTATGTGATACATAAAAAGCCCTTAAAATTTTTTATTGAATGAACAAGTGGCTTTGAATTTCTTCAGAAGATTTTAGTTTAAGAAATATACTCTCCTCCACCCACAAGAAGATGTTTGGATAATCGCCTCGACTTTTTATTTAGCTTTCGCTGAATAAAAACAATCTACGAGAGAGCCTTGGAATGTATCACGTTTAAAAGTTTTAAAACAAGTTTTGTGTTTGGTGAAGTGTAGTTCACAATTAAGCAATGGATCCTGCAAAACTAAATAAGCATGTGGCATCAGAAAGCTGAAATGCATGAATAAGTACATTTGCATGCACTGGCCCAAGGGTAATAATAGTACACAGGGGCAAAGGTTAAACAGTTGGAGCCCTGGTTTAACAGCAGACCTGAACTGTTATTTAAATGTCACAAATGTCAGTGTTCGTCTTCAAATGGTATTACAGTAGGATTAGTGTCCTAAGCCTTGTTCCAATTTATGGAGAATCAGGGAGAATGATTCTCGTCAACTTGGTCCAAAGCAGGAGAAGATTGATTTTCCTTTACCACTCAGTCTGCTTTTATGAGTTTTCCAGACCCTACCTTTCCCAGCCTGCATCATGGATGGAAACTGCCAGATCTGCTTGGAGGCCATATGTGAGCAGTGAATCTGAAAGAATTATGACTCACTGAGAAACCAACGAAGAAAATCCTGCCACTCTCAGCCACCTTCCCCCTGCAGGGCTCCCTGCAATTGTCAGAACCAGCAGTGGCTTAAACCACAGAAGAGGTGTAGGACCAGATAGCCCAAGTCTTCCACCAATGTGCCAAAAGCAGAGACCAGCAGATCCAGGGTGGGGGAGCTCATCCTGCATCTCCATCAGCAGCATTTGTCCTTGCTCAACTAGGAGACGGTACATGATTCTGAAGCTCTTCTAATCCTTCTTGTTTTTTGTTTTCACCAGTTATTTTTGTTATTAGTAGTAGTAAAATGGATGTATTTGAGCACCTCTTATATGCCAAGTGCAATAGACACAGCATCTCATTTCACTTAAAGCTCACAGAGTTACGTGAGGTAGGTATTACTATGTCTATTTTAAATAATGAAGATATGACTAAAGGTCACACAATTTGGCAAAGGTTACCTGATTCCAGGCACCAACCTCTTAACAATTGTAAATAGAGTGACTTCCAGAGAGGGAAAAAGAAAAGAGATCTCAAGGCCACAAAGCTTCATCCCTGAAAGCACTGCCCATCATGGACAGAGATAGGGTGACATAGCTCAAGCAGCTGTAGCACTTGAGGTCACAGCCTCCCTTAAGACCCAGATTGGCAGGGATGTGCCATTCAAGATGCTGAACAACCTTCAAATGAGAATAGCATCTGTCCCTGAAATGGCCCTTTCTTCAGAGCTTTGGACATACCACAGGAGTGATTTTCAAATAGCAGGTGGAGTCTTTCCTACCACAAAGAGGACACAGAGGGTGTCAGAGGAGGTCATGGAGACCATACTGTGAGCCTCTGAAAGCTTTCTGAAAGGAATGGCAGAAAATGGCAGGCTAGGGAGCAAAGGAAAGCAGCCACCTCTCCACTCCAGCCCTTTCCATCTCCCAGGCCTTTGAGATTTACTGTAATTTTAGAAAGGAAATGAACTTCTGGTTGTGTTGGGGATTGTGGGTGTGTGGGTGGTATGAGGTGTCTGCATGAGGCCCCAGACAGTACACATAAAAATATTTGAGAAAACAGCCACTACAAGGTGAGAAATTAGACTCACATTAAGATCTTCAAAAAGAAAACACTCGGGACACTAAGTTCTCTATGCTAAGTTTTAAAATAGGTGCACTGTTATCCCTCTACTCATTTTAGTTTGATCAGATGACACAAATAAACAATAATATAGATACCTGTTGTTGGGCCACACTATCAATGAGATAATGCAAAAAATTACAGTAAGATTGATGCCACACTATAAAAAATAGCTGAGTGTGTAATCAGCAGTAACTATCCTTCATATTCTGTAAATATAAAATGTATTACCTACTATGTTCCAGGCATTATTAGGCACTTTCACATATTTAATTTTCTCCCTCACAACAGTCCTGTAAGGTAGGTGATATTTTTAACTCGTTCTACAGAACAAACGATTGTGTCTCAGGGAAGAAACGTGACTTTTCACAAGTCCTACATCTGTAAGACTGAACTGAGTTTTTTTTTATTCTAAACCTCTTCCTCTTTTCATTTCAGCATGCTACAGTTTAGCAAATCAAGCAGACCACAAGGGCAATTGCAAAGAAGAGGCTTATAAAAAGGTCATGATTAAGTATCGATTTTATTCTGACAAAACCCGCCTAGGGAGGTTTAGGTTGCTAACATCAGTAGTATCTAGTGCCTACATACTTTAAGTTGGAGCTACAAAGGCGGAGTAAAGATTTATCATCATATTTTTTAAAAGTAAAACTAGTCCGAGTGCGGTGGTGTTTACAATTAACTGATCACAACTAGTTACAGATTCCTTTGTTTCTTCTCCACTCCCACTGCTTCACTTGATTGACCTATATAAAAAAAAAAAAAAAATACTGTTGAAGGAATTGGAATTTGGTACCAAGATCAACCATCATGTCATTCCATACAGTCCAAATTCACCTAATAATTATTAAATAACTATCTATTTTGCTTGTGTAGATGATGTCATATTCACTGTGGTCATTTCTTCCATTAAAGTCTATTGTTTTTAATAGTTCATGCATATACGCAGACCCTGCATGTGTACACACACACACACACACACACACACACACACTCTCTCTCTCTCTGACAAATTAGACTGAGCAAGAGCAAGAAAGGATAGCAGAATCCAAAGCAACTCTTGTCTTGTGTTTTTAAGGTTGGAATTAGTTCATACAGGCTGGGGCTTTTGTTGCTGTTTTTTTTAAAAAATTAGTTTCCAAGTTTAAACAAACTTTGGACCTCTTTTGAAAAAAATTTTATACAAAGAGAAGCAAGCAACAACATACAACCCCCTGACATGATCAGGAAAAAAAATTTTTTTTTAAAGTTTTTGATCTGGGTTTTTATGCTTAAATATGGACATTAGAAAAGAACTTACTGTATATTACCATCTCAATTGATTTTTCACAAAAAATAACATAAAATTCTGTTTGAGATGGAATTCAAATTTATGTTGTAAGTGGACCAGACTTTCATCCTTATGTCAACACCAGAAAATTTTACACTCTCATCAATTTTTCTCCTTTGCTATCATATTGAACACCTACATCCCTCCTAACATGTTTGGGAATTAATTAGCCCTAAAGAGTGACTATATACTATCTGACAGAGTAGCTGTTTTACTGATGAGAAGTGGAAATGAAGGAACAAAGCAGTGTGGTAATGGTAAAGAGAAACAGAGTCCAGGGGAAAAAAATATTCTTGGGCTACAAAAAAGGCTTTTCAGTTTGTAACAAAAATCCAATTCAACTTACAAATTAACCTTTTCTTAGTTCACTAATAATCTGAAAATAATGTCTATATTAAGCTAGGAAGTAAAACCATTCAATTAAGAAATTAAAAATATCAAGATGAACTCAGAACTTTCTGATGGTAAATGTATAATAGCTCTTTTGTTAGTCTGTAAAATAAGTCCAGGAAATATTTTGATAGATTAATACTCAAATGAGTAGCAAGTTAAAATTTTCCAGCACAGTAATACAGTCTGCTTTATTGAGCACCAAACAGAAAGTCACAAAAATACCCACTGGATAACAATCTCTACACTGTTAAGTTTTAGCAGGTGGAATTTCAGCTTGCCAAAGACTCGAAATTAAGAAACTGCTCTTCCAACCATCTCCAGACTGCTAATTCTTTATTTGGTGAGCTGAAAACTGTAGGAAGATTGTCTTTTTTAAGTTTGTGATCAGATCTTGAACCAATCTTTTGTTTTCTATTGCATTCCAAAGAAGTCTTTATACCAGACAAATAACTCAACGGTGCATTATAAAATGAACAAAAAAGGAATGATAGAACCTCAGTAAATGCTGATGATGAGATTACTTAAGACTGAATCTTGCATCTACGTATTCAACTAGTTTATCCAAAAGGCAATAATGAGAATTACTAGTGCATCAGAGGGAGGCCGCTTTATTGGAGAGAATGAAATAAAGTAACTAAGCTACATACGGAGATTTATTTCCCTATAGTTATTTTTTTCTACTTAAGATGTCTTAAATGTTTTAATTTAAGTACTACTTGCCATTAAACAATATAAAGAGGTTTTTTTTTTTTTTTTTTATCCCTCCTGGTCACAAAAGTAGTCATAAGTGTTATATTAACTCAGTGAGCCATGAAGAGATGAGCTGTAAAACATTTAATATAGGACCACGGTGGTTATTCACAACTGAATAATGAATTGCATGTCACACAATGCATGATAGTTATCTGTGTTGCTGAAGTATAGCTGAGGAATTATTGGCCTCCCTTATCTAAAAGACCAAATGTAGTACAAGATCAAAGGAGGCAATAATTGTGCAGGAAACAACATCTTTAAAAAAAAAATTCCTCTGAGGATGAGAAACTGATTTATAAAGTTCAAGATTAGCAAGTACTGAGTCTCATTTTAGGTTACCCATGTTGGATTAAACATTTTTAGCAATATTTCAAATAGACCATTTGCAGCAGAAACAAACATGAAAAAATCACCGAAGTGCCAAACCAGGGATCCCTCCTGGGGACTGAACAAAACAGCACATGAAATTATTTCCAGCCATTTACATGGCATGGGGAAAGTCCATATAACAAACAACATGATTACATAAATTTGTTTCACTGAAAAGAGAAGATGACCCTTGAAGTCTACTCCAGAAGCTCTGCAGACCAAATTGGATCTCTATAAGCAAAGGAGACAGTAGGGGATTCCTGGCCCCTGACAACTGATGACACCCAATATTTTCTGAATTGGCAGCCTCTGATGACTCCAAAGTGGGCACAAGAAGAACTTAAAGCAGATTGGTAGACAGTTCAAATCAGCAGCCAGTTACTGAATACAGTACCAAGCTAGATTATTTTACCCCCTTACCAAAGCACGCCAAGAATGAAAACTTTTGGAATTCATTAACAACTGATTACAAGACATAATTTATTGCCATCCTTAAAGATCTTCATAGGCAGAAAACGCTGCATAGTTTTCCCATCTTGCATGGGATTCCCTAGCAAAAGCTCTTCCCTCAAAAAATCCTCCATTCATCCTCTCTCATAAGTGGGAGTTGAAAAAAAATAAACAAAGAAAAAGAAAGAAAGGTACAATATCACAATAATAAGTTGAACTTTAAAAGGAGAGAACAAAATTGAGGTTACCAGAAGTGAGAAAAGGGGACGGGGGAGGGAATAATGAGAAACTGGTAAAGGGCCACAAAAAATGATTACATTTTGTAATGTTGAATATACTAATTAACCTGATTTGAGCGTCACATATTGCACACAGGGATGGATATTTAATGTGGTACCCTCAAAGATATGTACAATCAATTATGTTTCAATAAAAAATAGATTAATTTTTAAAAATTTTCCATTCAAAACTCAATTAATGATAAATGAAAATATATCATGCCAAGCTCAACACAATATTTAAACCCTTAATACTGGGTGTTTTCAAACAAAGAAAAGAAAGATTAACAATGGTTATGTCTGAGTGAGATTAAAAGTGATTTTTAGTTGCTTTTTTACCTTTATTTTTATAGATGAATACAATAATTACTTTATAAAATCAGAAAAACAAAACATTTTAAGAAATATACACAATGAGGACTGCAAATATAGATAATAAATGACTTTTCTTTCCCCATTTTACTTATACTTGTGTCTCCCTCTTCAAACATAATGATGTTCTAATACTTTCCATTTCTCTCTGTTGACTCTTTGGAATATTCTATGAGCATGTGGGTTTCATTTGTTTTGCCTGCCAATAGGAAAAAAAAAATCTCTGTAGATATTGTCATGCAGTACTAGGTTAAGACTTTACTAAGCCAAGTGAGAATTTTATCTCTCAGCTATGCCTACAGAATAATAATACCCAATACTTTTCTCCTGATTGAAATATGCAGTCTTATATGACCATTTACTTTTCTGTGACCTAACAACACTTCAACACTAATTAATTCTATATAATTACCATTCCACAGGTAGATAATCCTCAAACAAACCACTTTCACGTTTTAACCCTAAGGACAGTATAGCAGGTTGTGGAGAGTAAATAAACATGTATAATTAACACAGAAAGCAAGAATACAAAATCAACTATGGATCAGAGGTTTGCTTCATATCAATCACTCTTAAGTTTGAATGACATTAATGTCATCTTTTAACTGTGTTAGACACTCTAAGTCAAAATACTAATACTCTGTTACTTTCTCTGACCACTCATCCGTGGTAGTATCCTTAAATTTCTAAAGCCCTGTCTGAGGTTTGCTCACTTGGTCCATGTGGACCACCTTATACCAATGACTGCTATATATATATATATATGTATATACACATATATACATATATATATATGTATATATATATATATGTATATATGTATATGTATATGTATATAAAACTGGGAATCCATTTGGAAAATCTACTTGGGAAAATAGAAAAATATATATAATATGTATATAAATATAAATATAAATATAAATATAAATATAAAAATATATATATATATATATATATATATATATATATATATATATATATATATATATATATATATATCACTTTCCCAAATGGACTGTGGATTCTTTATGGCATATTGCAGCCCCCCTCCCTTCATTAACCTTCCCTCTCCATCCTGATCTCAGTGCCTAGCACCATGTCCTGTAAATATCTCATGGATGGTAGATTTGTGCCTAAACTTGGCCTTACTTTACCGATCTACCAACCAGCCATCTTTAACTGGGTCTGGCCATAAACCTGCTGTCATGACTGGGGAGACAGCATTATGGGATCAAAAGGCCACCAGGCTTTGAGTCAGGACAACAAAGGCCAGGTTTCTATTCTGCTAATCACTACCCATGTGCCCTTGGACAACGTGTTTCACCTTCTGGGCTTCAGTTTCCCCGTTTCTAAAATCAAACTGCCAGACTAGGTAAACTTTAAGATCTACTCCAGCTTTTAAATGCTGAGATTCTACGTGTTCAGAACCTCATTTAGAACTGCACTGTCCAATATGGTAGCCACAAGCTCACATGGGGCCATTTAAATTCAATTTTTAAAAAAATATTTTATTGAAACCTAATTGATTGTCCATATCTGTGGGGTACAGTGTTGCATATCAATACCTGTGTATGATATGTGATGCACAAACCAGGATAATTACCTTATTCAACCTTACACATTGTAATATTTTTTTATGTGTAACAAAATTTAAAAATTTAGTTCCACATTTGCACTAGCCCCATTTCAAGTGCTCAATAGCTACATGTGACTAGTGGCTACTGTATTGGACAATAGATACGAATATTTCTATTGTCACCAACAGTTTAATTGGACAGACCTTGTCTACAGTGTTATCTTAAATATCATAGTTGTCCTTCTAGTGTGTGCCAACAGATCCAATTACCTTTAATCAAGTATATTACTTTCATTGAATTGCCAGTTTTAATATCCACAATTCACATATTACAAATGTAACATTTTTTTTAAATGAAAGTCACTTACAAATGCTTCTTTTGTTGTTGTTGTTGGGAAAACAGAGCAACATATTTTTATATGTTTTTCACTCACTGCTCTAATCTTGACCAGCAAAAAAAGAAACATAGGAGCTTAAGACCCATCTCCCTAGTTCAGCTATGCTGAACACTTTTCCACTTCACAATTACCTTCTCTTGTTTCTTCCCCTTAGAATGATTTCTCTGTCCATCATCAAATGAGTGGATAAGGAAACTGTGGTATATCTACACAGTGGAATACTACTCTGCTATAAAAAAGAACAAAATTCTACCATTCACAACAACGTGGATGGACTTAGAGAAAATTATATTAGGTGAAACAAGTCAGGCACAGAAAGAGAAATACCACATGTTCTCACTTATTTGTGGGAGCTAAAAATAAACAAATAATAAGTAAACACACAAACAAATAAAGGGGGGAAGAAGACACAACAATCATAAAAATTCCTTGAACTTTTTCAGTCAAGTGAACAGATATGATGTGAGGGGGAGGGAAGGGGGTGGAGAGAAATGGGTAAAGAGGCATGCAAATCAACTACAATGTATATTGAGAAGTAAAATAAATTTTAAAAATAAATAAATAAGTAAGAATGATTTCGCTTTCTTCCCATGGCCCTCCGTAGGTCCAAATTCATCAAAATCCTTTCCATAGTTAAGCTGTGGCAAAGCTGGGAAGAACTGCATCCAGATGCAGCCACGGTGACTTAGCAATGGGGCTGAAAATGGGTAGTTTCAAGAGGCCACATAAGAAAAATGTGTAGGCAGCCTGGTACCATGCTGCATTGCTTTAACTTGTATTATCAAATATGCTAGAGCTACATGGTGAATTTGCTGAGGCTGGGACTGTGGAGAGGGTAGTAGTTAACCTCATCAAGATACACACTGAAAGTGAGGAAATAAAGTAAACCATGGAAGAAAGATCCTTTGGGTCACCAGCAATAGCTGAGGCATTCTGCCCTCCGTGTGCATCCAGAGAAACTCCAAAATTCTCTGCTCCACAGCCCTCCCAGCTTTGGTGAACAACATAGAACCAGATTATGCAAGTGTGTGAAGTATTAGCCCTAGCCCCAAGGAAAGGGCAGCTGGAAGGAGCAGTAGTCTCTCATCAGCTTCTGATTGTTCACAGTTACAAACTAACACGCAATGCAGCCTCTGCGTGAATCATCGCATTGTAAGCAAAATCTGTTACGTTCTGTTTCTACTACTTCAAATATCTTGTACTCTGAGACAAATACCAGCATTTCTTACCTATGGAAAGTACTATCCTCCTCCTTGGAACTGCCATAGCACTTTGTATCATTCTTGAAGTACTTACAATGTACTGTTATCGTATCCTGTCCATTTCTTCATTCCCTTACAAGACTGTAAGATGTGATCCATGCCTTGTACTCCTTATATTTTTCAGCATTTTAGTACAATGAGTAGCATACTAGGAGCCAAATAAGTATGGAAACTGACAAGTAATGGATGAATGAATGAAATGAATGAGTACATTTATGAATGAATAAATACTCTATAGTGAATTTGATTGCTATAGCACTAAAATAACACTGGTCTTACAGTGTCCCAGCATTATCCAGTCTTTCATTCAGGATTTTCGTTAAATGTAAGTGTCATACTGGTCACACATACAATAAGTGTCCAGTAGCAATGTTAACTACAAGGATGAATTGTTGAGGTATAGAACAAGTTGAGAATGACTGAAGAATGGTGTTCTTTGGTCATATTCTCTGAATTGTACATTCTTTTCTACTTGCCGTTTCCTCATTTAAAATAATTGTTATAATTCTTGCTCTCATACTTAGTTGGATTCAAATAAAATTATTTGGATGCAGTAAAATTTTGAAAATATACAGGCCAATATTAATCATTATTAGCACTAACTTGTCTTTCCATGTGATTTCTACCTCGGTGACAGAAAGATTTTTCCCTACTTTTCCCCAAACTAATAATATATATAGATATATATGAAAATTATCCTAACTGAAAAATATTATTCACAGCCAAACATTTCCACAAACAAGCAGTTCTCATGGGCTCACACTTCTCATATAAACTCATTTTCTATAATTGTAAGTAAGCCCCACAGACTTTTCTAGTTTTAAATTTGTTGTATATCTCTGACACTATCTGAAGGACAACCATAATCCCCTGTCATACCCCACTAAAGTTTCTTTGTCAGATTTCTCTATGGGCCGAGCCCGTGGCGCACCCGGGAGAGCGCGGCGACGCTCCCGCCGCAGGTTCGGATCCTATATAGGAATGGCTGGTGCACTCAATGGCTGAGTGCCGGTCACGAAAAAGACCAAAAAAAAAAAAAATTTCTCTAAACTTTATTTATTTATTTATTTATTTTTGGCAGCTGGCCTGTATGGGGATCTGAACCCTTGACCTTGTTGTTATAAGGCTGTGCTCCAGCCAACTGAGCTAACTGGCCAGCCCCTAAACTTCAAATTCTTGTTATAGCTAAGAATTCGTATCTTCCACATGTCTATAGTATAATGTCAAGTGGAAAAAGCAACATAACTAATATTCCACAAATAGGAAAAAATGACTTAGGCATAGAGGGAGCTTGGAAATGAAAATATTTGATTGTATAATGTGATGATAAAAGGTCTGATGACTTTGACTTCATTAAAATTTCCATTATTACCTAAAAATCTGACTTCTAGGTATTATTCTACATATTTATTTGCACATATATAAGATAATACATGTGTAAGACTAATCATTATGGCACTGTGTATAAAAACAAAAAATTGGAAACTCAAAGCCATCAATAGAAAACTAGATAAATAAATTATGATATAGCCATTCGACAAAATGACATGCAAATGTTTTTTTAAAAGGATGAAGATGCTTTCTACATAATGCGTTCCAAAGTAATTCATTACACTTTTGTCTATAATAGAAAATATTAGGAACTTATATCAAGGTCCACCTGTGGAATAGTATGCAACTATGAAAAATGAGGCTACTCTGTGTATATGGAAAGATCTCCAAGATATATTATTAAGTGGAAAAAGCAAGATCAAGAACAATATTTATAATGTGTTAACTTTTGTATTAAAAGAGGGGAGGGTTTAAGATATATTAGCATAAAGAAATTCTGAAAAACTAATAACTAAAACAAAAAAATTAATAAAAATGGCTATACAATGGAGGTAGAATTGGGTACATGAAAGACAGAGGATGGAGCAAAACTTTTCACAGAATATCATTTTGTATTTTTAGTTTCTAACTTTATGCATGCATTACGTACTCAAAAAATGTGTTAAATATATATTTCCATTACCACTGCTCTGTTTGTTTAATAAATGAATTTTAAAAGAATCCCCAACATATCATTCTATGTTGTTCTCTTGCCAAATTTCCCTTCTGTTCTCTGCCCTCCCCGCTTCTACATCAAATGCCTTTTTCAGCATTCATGAAGACCCAGGTGAGGGAAACAGTCAAGGAGGAGCACTTTGGAATGGAGTTGGTTTTGATCCAGTTTGAGATCTAAAAAGACCTGATGCGGGCCGGCCTGTGGCTCACTCGGGAGAGTGCGGTGCTGATAAAAAGACCTGATGCGAAATAATGAAGTAGTTTGGGGAACATGTTTGCCTAAAATGAAAGCTGGGGTGTGTGGGCTGAGTAATGAATAAAAATTTGAGTAATACAGAATTAATCATAACTGCTCCTTGCTAACATCGAATGCTCTAATTATCAGAAAGTTTAATAAAAATGTTTTTATTATTGAATAAAAGCAATGATTATCAACTACTCTCTGAAAAACTAATGAATTTTCTATTTCACCAGGCTACACAGATTTTAAGAAAAAGGGAAGGCAACTGAATAACAATACTGAACTTTCTTTTTTAATGTTAAACCAACTTTTTAAATATTTAAGTCAGGAATCTATATTTGGAGGCCTATAATAATCTGAGGTCTGTATAGCCTTCTATTTATTAGAAATAAATTCACACAAAAAAGAAACAATGTTTAAATTTGGTGTTCAAAAGACACTCTCAGCAAGAGGTAATAAAATGTCAAACTCATTTAAATGAGACATTATTGACCCCCATTAGTAGGACACGTGCTTGGCTTGGCTTTTTCTAATGGTGGTGATGGATTTGCTCTTGTCCATCCACACACTCCTGCCCTGTCCTCTTATGACCTGGGGCAGACATATGCTAGACAGCTGGCTGGACCAGGTCTGTGGCCACTAAACAAAGGAAACCTTGCTGGCCCACACAAAGATTGAACCTGTGACCTTGTTCTCATTAGCTCAATGCCCTAGCCACCTGAGCTAAGCAGCTGAAAAAAAAGGATAGACTGAATGCTGTGTAGACAGATGTCTGTGTGTGGGTGTCAAAGCCAGGTATAAAATAATATATAACAATGGGCATAAAGCTGTTACTTAGGTATTAAAGAAGGGTTTCGTGTCCTTTTATAAATTTTATATCTTATATCACATGCCCCAGTGGAATTTTCCAAGCTGAGAACCAAAATGCGACCACCTTAAAAAGAATTTTATTTCACTTCTGAAATATAGTTCAATATGGTTCCAACTCTGAAATGAAGAAATTGTCACGGAAATTAGTAGTTAGCTGGCATGTATTAGAAAATCCCTGTTTGATCTGTGTTCACTGAGTCTTGGGCTTAAAGAGGATGTATGGATAATAATAGTTGATCGAGCAAGAGGTGAGAACAGGAGCCAAGAATTTGTAGCTAGAAGATAAAGAAACTGTTTATTCAGTCAAATCTTCATGAAAAAAAGCACCTATGCTCAGTCAGTCAATCTAAACTTTTGGTGACTTATCCAATGTGTTTTGTGTTTTTCAGGACCTCTGGTTACAGCAATCTACCAACAGGGAGGGGACCTCCACGCAGTGTACACAATCATGGAGAAAGTTACTGAAGTCTAAAACAGATTCCCAAGTTTCTCCTTAGCCCTGCACAGTTATTCAAGTGCCATCCTCTAAGGGTCTACCAAGACTGTAGGCCCAATGCAATACTCACTGAATGTGAAAAATACCAAATCAGATGAGAAATTTAACCACACGTGCAATATCAGTAGTTTCATGGCAAACTTTTATTTCAAGGGGTGAGATGAAGTTCTACCCATAAGCCAGCCCTTCCTCTTCATTCATTTGAATGGACTCTGTGTCAGGAGCCACAACTGGATTCTGATCACACCCCTCAGGCACAGCATTAACCCCCAACCACTAGGAGATAACAACTGAACTCATGTCTTGGGTCACAATAATTAGAGTGCATGTCAGCCATCCAAAAATACCACTTTCAAGCTCTTCCCCTCTTAAAAGAGATAATCCTTCTCAGCATAAAGCTCCGATTCCTTACCTTGACATCCAACAGAAATTCAAGGTTAAGTCTTTTTTGTCTTTCATCTCCATGCCCAGCAGAGGACTTCCCATGTAAAGGGACTCAATAAATTATGAACTGAGAAGACGAGTGAATAACTGAACCTGATCCTAATTTATCTCTACTTTATCTTATTCCACTTTTACTGAATCCTTCCCTCCCTCACAATCTTCTCAAAGTGGCAGATTCTCTACTTCCTACATGTTTGTTCAGGATGTCCTCTCCGAGTGGATTACCATTTACTCAGTGCTTATAATGTGCCACTTTATACATGTTATCTCATTTAATCCTAAAAAAAAATGTAATCTTTTTATATCCATTTTACAGAAGTTGCTTAGAAAACCGAAGTAACTTCCCCAGATTACACAGCTCAGAGCAATGGAACCAAAATTTGAACCCAGATCTGTCTGGCTCCAAAACTCTATTCCCTTCCAGGGAATTCTTCTCCCTCCATGTCCCCAAAGTCTACCTTCCCAAAATAGGTCTGTCTTTCAAGGTTTAGTGCAAGCTCCAAGGAAAGGAACTCTTTCCTGTCAACCCCATCCCATAGTGGTTTTTCATCCTTTTAGCTTAGAGTGAACTCAGTGTCTCAGACAATTAATTATGAACTGTCTCAACACTCCGTCTATTTTTCCTTTCTGTTTTCCCTTTCATTAATCCATTCCTTCTCAGCCTAACTAAATCATAAGCTCAGCAAGAGCAGATTCTATACATTGTAAATTGCTGTTTTCCTTCAAAGCATGGAAGAGCCTTCTGAGTGTGGTAAGCACATAACAGATACGTATTTACTGATTAATGTTGACACCTTCATCTTCCCACCAGAAATCTTTATGCTAATTCTTGTAGTTATAAAGAAAGACTCTTTGAAGCATTTACCTCCTAAGGTTATTGTAATAAAGAGAGAAAACTGGAAAGCTTTGAAAAGAAACTATGCTTTAAAAATATTTTGACGTCTTTAATTATTAAACTTCTGAAGCATCTCTGCTTGTGAAGTCTGCCACACCATTGTTAGTGATATCATCTTGTTAAGATTTTCCTTGTTTCCTTCAAATACCCTCATTCTCAAAGGTTAATTACCTGGTAGTAAAAGTGCACTCCAGAATGAAATTTAACCTATGAGTTCTCCATCTTGAGGTGAATATTCTTTCAGTTTTTTTCAAAAATAGAAAGCCATCTGTTTAGCCAATTTAAATACATACTTACAGAAGAATAAAAACTAGGAACACAGTGGTTCATGAATTTAAAGCACGTTTGAGTATTTGTAAAACATGTTATGACTTTGATGCTTGGCAAAAATATGAAGTGGTGCTTTCAGCTATAAATCAGCACCAACGAATAAAGCTGAGCTAGAAGAAAGGATACCTTTAGGACAAAATTTTTTTGATCATTCAAAATGTTAATCATTTATGGGCCACAGAAAGGAGGATTTATTATTTTTGAATGGTTCGATTTCTTAAGAAGATAAAGAATATATAATTTGAGAGAACATCAAACAGAATGTGGTTCTTGTTAATATCACATAACCTTTCCTACAAAACTTTTCCCTTCTCTAGCCTAGTTCCCATTAGAACCAAAGTAAACATTGACTGCTATGAGTTAAGAAGGTGTTAGGCCAATAGTCTACACTTTTGAGAAATTGGATCATTAATTCAATGTCATTTTACTAGTTTTCTTCATGAACCAAATACATGGAGACAGACTCTATTCTACGGTGTTTAATCACATACAAGTGGCAAAACCCACAGAACACAGCTTCTTCTCAGCTGGGCCTTCAACCGTGGACTCATCTCACTCTATGCACATATGTCACTCTTATTACCATTAGTATGAATAAAACTCTGATGTTTTACACATTCAGAAGACACTGGATCTCAGTGTTTGTGGTTATTATAAACATACTGTCTCATTATCAAATATGTTTATATGTATTAGTATGTTTTAGAATTGAATATTCTGCTCCAGAGCAGAATAAATCATGAATTTTTTTTCCTGAACAATCTTTGAATTACTTATTTTCTTGTTTTACCTGAAAACTCACATGAATCTAAAGGCAGCTTTTTTTTTTTCATTTTTAGAATTTTTAAGAAAATCAATGAATTCTAGGATCTCAAGTTTACTTTATTCTAGGTCTCAATAAACATTTACTAAAGAATGAATGAATGAATAAATCCCAATCACCTGAACTTGGGAACTCAACTCATAATCACAAAGTTATGTTCCCTAAAGGAGATCCCAGATGAGATTCACAATAAAAGTCTCAGAAACTAAGCTCAACTCTACCTCATGTAATTGAGTCCGCTTAATTCTGAGTTTGAATCTCAGGGAGAAATAGCCTTAAAGTTTCAAAAGATCCAAAGAGAATTGGTTAGGAAGAGGTCAAAGATAATAGATATGACTACTTTATATCTTTAGAAGAAGTAGCTTCAACCTTCTTTTGAAGAGAAGCATTGAGGTTATCTCCCAAATCCCCTCCTGAAACTACCCCTGAGTTGGTGATCAGTTATATTCCAGAGTTGTATGGCTCTGCATCAAAACAAAGCTAAAATGTGTTAACACCAACAATGCAGTCTAAAATTACCCCACCCCCAACTCCCACCTCTACATACACTGCCACTGTGTATAGTCACATCTATTATTACTGGAACCATCATATCCAGGTGTGAAACCTGTTCACATAGCCTGTAACCTGAGACACCCAGCAGAAAAGAGTGAAGGAGCCTGACATTGAGGATTCACATAAATGAGCCGACCTTCCTACCCACTCAATTGAGGAGCAGAAAAAGACAACCAAGGCTGTGTGAGACCCAGGCTTCTTTTATTGAGAAGCTTATATCAAAATCAGTACCATACAAACTTTGATTAATACCGTCTCACAATATCAAGTTCTTTATACTGTAAGCCATTAGCCTTTATGCCCAACAAGCTGTAAGCTCAAAGAAGTCAGAGACATCTACCTGGGTTCACTAAAGTATTGCCTGCATGAAGCCCAATTCCTTTCATATACTAGATGCTCAATAAATATGTGGCAAATAAATGAATGATAGCAGGTAGGAAAACACACTAAGGAGTCTGGCCACATGGGTTTCATTCCTGCCTGTGTTACAGTGTGACTCTGGTAACTTCTTTGTGCCTCAGTTCTTTGTCTATAAAATAGGGATAAAAATGGTATCTTAGTGGGTAATTGTGAAAATAAATGAGTTAGTATGAGAAATGGACTTAAAACAGGGCCTGACACATTGTATGTGACAGTATCTTTATTATTATTATTATTATCATTATTATTATTATTGTTATTATAATTATTATTATTGAGACCTCTAAATTTTGGAGTAGAATAGAGCAGGGCTTTGACCAACTTCACACAATCCTTCAGGTGTTCACTGCCCTGTGTGAATGTTTGTCCCTATTATAAATTATCTTCCTTTTGTGAATGAAAAGACAAAACTCACCACTCAATAAAATGAATTATCCAAAAGCCCTAATGTTTTGCAGTGTTCAAAAAGATCTTCCAGAGCGAGAAGCTTATCACCACTTTTGCCTTTAAATATTAAAAAAAAAAAAAAGTTGTATCCAAGTTACTACCCAAGGTCCATTGCTATTAAACATAAAAAATAACTTTCCTACACATACATAATTTGCAAGAAATGCCATCAGTGTGATTTTGACAGGTACAAGGAGACTCCTAATATTGCTAATTGTTCACTGGGCTTAACCTCAGCCAGTGACTCAGATAAATGCTATATTGGATTTCATCATTTCCATTTTCCCTGCCCCTGCAGTAACTCTCTGGGGGATTTATGGTTATCTAGGATGGCCTGCGTGCCTGGGAGTGTGCACTTGGGTCACTGTGGAGGGCTGTGTGAGTGGAACAGAAACAGGAACATCTTAAAACGAAACAGCTGCATGAGAAGTGGTCAAGCCTCAGGCGCAATATGATAGCTGCTATTAAACCCCACTTTGAGCTTCTCTAGGCTTTGATGATTTCTTTCTTCCGCTCAAAAGTTTATCATTCTTTTCCTGACTTCATGTCAACCTCATAAAATCAGCCCAATTTTTGTTTTGGTTTATATTAAAGTTTTGGTTGCATTGCCGTTGGTTTCAGAGTTTTGATTGTTTTTGATTTTTGTTTTTTCCTTGTCTATTTGGTCTGAGAAAACTAAAAAGTGAGGTGGACCAGCCATGCTAAATTCTCCTAAGTAGACATGGAACTAGGAATTTTTGTTCCCCAGCATTTACTTGTTTCACAGCCCCTGCCCTCCAAGGCACTTCCTCTTGGTAAGCAGCTGGAAATGCCCACATGTGCTGCAACTTGGGGGTGGGGTGGGAGGTGATATTTGCCGTACCAGTCTCCCTTCCTGACACCTCTTAGTCCACTGAGAGCTAGTCGAGTGAAAACACTTTATTTCAACATTCACCAGTGGCATCCTTGAGTAAAGTTTATTATCCACTATTGTAAGAGAATAAGAACTTAAATGCACTGTTGGAATTTAAAAAAAAATTCTTTTTCATTCTGACAGTTAAGAATTTAATGCAGTTCTAAGGCCTACAAACCCTACCATTAGGGAAATCATTTAAACGAAATGTTCTCTAGATTAACATGCCTTAATTCTGCCTTTGTATTTAGCATGATCTTTTCTTGGAACAACGATTAATAAGCCATCACTTAAAGACTATTTAATGATGCTAAAATGAAGTCTAGACTTAGCCACCTCATTGGGACTTTTTCCAGTTCCCAACGACCACCTGGGATTCATCTCAATTCTCTGATTCTGTGTTTCAAATCAGCCACTCAAAGATACTATTTGCTGTCAGCAAGTCCCCTGATTTATTTAATCCTCCTCCAAAATATGTCCTGAAATTCTCACAATTTAACCCCTATTTGTCATGACGGCAGCTCCTCTACAATGACTAAATCACTCTCCAGCATTGTCAGGTGTTTGTGGAGGGCCCTGTGACTTTGCTCATGGCCTGAAAAATCAAGACTAACCCTCTATCATATTGCTGTTACTTCGTCTTCTCAACAAATTACCAGTCATTTTTTTAAAATAACATTTATAATCTCCACTACTCCTCTCTGAAAATAAGAACCCCCAAGAATACTGCAAGTATACGGTAATGTGTGGAGACTCAACTTCAACACATCTTTACATTTCTCATTTTAAGAGTGGCATTTCTAATTTTATTGACAATATGTGGACTTACTGATTTTTAGATTAAACAATATGGGGAAATATGGGTTCAAACACACCAAGGGAAAAAAAGAGGAAAGTGAAGTAAGACAGAAAGAAGAGAAAAGAAAGATAATAAAAACGCTTTGATTGACTTTTAAAATAGATTGTGACAATTAAATCTAATGTAATCCAGTTTCATCTTCTAATGTGTAAAGCAGTCAACTGACAGCTTTTAAAATCCTATGAAAATCAGAAGTCCTATGATGGAGAGGTGGCAGTTTTTCTTCCCCAAAAGAGCAGTAAGAAGGCATTATACTCCTTAATAAAAATTAGAGGGAAAAAATTGACAAGAGTTTGAATAGTGTTCTGAAAATCATTCTCACAGTTTACAAATCCTATTCCCAATCTCGTCTTTCCCCTATTTTCAGGTCAGTTCTAGAAGGCATGGAACTGAACTCCGTGAGGATCAGTTGACTTTTTATTAACCTTTTTTATTTTGAGATCATTGCAGAATCTCATACAGTTGTAAGAAATAATAGAGAGAGAGAGATTCCACACACCCTTTATCCAATTTTTCCCAGTGGTAACATCTTGCAAAACTATGGCACAGTATCACAACCGGGACACTGACGTTGGTACAATTAAGATACAGAGCACTTCCATGACGACAAGTATGCCCTTTAATGGCCATACTCACTTCCCTTCCACTCTCACTGTTCCTTAACCCCTGGTAACTACTACTTTTTTCTCCATTTCTCTAATTCTGTCATTTCAAGACTGTTATATAAATGGAACCATACAGTATGTAACCTTTTGGGGTTGGCTTTTTCACCCAGAATAATTCCCTAGAGATTTATTCTGGTTATTGTACTTATCAATAATTTGTTCTTTTTTATTGCTGAGTAGTATTCCATGGTGTAACTCTACCGTGATTAACAATACATGCTTAACTGTTAATAGAATGATTAATAGTTTGTCTAACCATTGAAGGACAGCTGGTTTGTTTCCTGTTTTTGGTGATTAGGAATAAAGCTGCCATAAGCATTCGTGCACAGGTTTCTGGGTGAACCTAAGTCTTCATTTATCTGGGATAAATGCCCAGGAGTAAAATTGCTGGGTCATAAGGTAGTTGCATGCTCACTTTCTTAAAACTGTCAAATTCTAGAGGCTGCACCATTTTCCGTTTCAGTCAGCAGCATGTGAGCAATCCAGCTTCTCCACATCTCTGTCATCATTTGGTATTCTTATGGTTGATTTTTGCCAGAGCCAGAGATCCAATTTGGGACATAAACTGGCAGCAATACTTTCAAATTTAATATATCTCATTATTTTAACATTACTTGGAAATTTTTCAAAGTATATTTTTAACGACAGCTCCCTTCAGCTTAAACTCTGTACCTTCAGAGCTGTGCACTTTAGATGAATTACTTAACATCCCTGAACCTCGATTTTCTTATAGGTAAAACCTACCCCTCTAAGTTAAGAATTATACTAAAGGGACAATGTGTGTAAAAAAACATAGGATACATGTCAAGTTATTTAACATGATAGAACAGAAAAAGCATGATATTGCTCTCAAAAACAAGTTCAAACCCAGCTCTGCTGCTGTGTGAACTTGGGCAATTATTTCACATCTCCAGTCAATTCCACTTACGGTTCATCTCTTCCATCTTCAAAATGGACAAAACCAGACCTGCTTTATCTGCCTTACAGAGATGCTGAGTTCAAATGAAAGAAATATGTGAAAGTGATTTGTAAATATTGAAGAGTTATACCACTATTTGATAAATAGAGTAAAGCAAGTTACAGAAAACAAAGTCCAGTGCACCTAAGGTCTCATGCACTCTGCCACAGAACACCAAGATAGAAAAACAGCAGGAATCACAATATTTACTGAGTCTAGGATAGTGTTGCCCCAGGGAATGGGGTGCTGGAAGACTATATTAGAAATTCTCTTTATATTTGTTTTCATATAAACCATCAGAGATGAGTTCACGACTATGCAATGTAAGCACCAACATCAACACCCTTGCTTGGTCCTATTGTCAACAGCTTCCCTGGGCACACAAGGTATACTCAGGAAAGGAGGGGATCTCAACCAGAGGGGTTGACAGTGGCCCTTTCACAAGTGCACATGGACCGAACTGTGTTACAATTTATCTGGTCCCTTTAGATGGAAGCAAATTATATAATCCAGTTTTAACTAAACTAACCTTCATCAAATGGACAAGGGGCTTAAAAAGATTCCTGCAACCTCACCAGCAGAGATAGTTCCCCCTTTTTCAGGAGAATCTGCATGTAATGCTTTCATTTCCCCTTTAGTTGATATTTCTTCTATAATATTCTCAATACTATAGAACTTAATTTGTCAGATTCAATACAAGCTCAAATTTTGTTACTTGTCGTTTAATAATGTAGATTTTGTCAATTCAAACAATGGTCAATGGATGTTCTGTATAAAAAAGAAGAAAAAACGTTCCTGCAAAGAACCTTTGATTAAAGATAATTCAAAGAATGCAGTCATAAACCATCAACAAGAAAATGGTAGAACTGAAACTGCTGCTCCTCACAGGTAAGAGCTTTTGTCAGCCACAAAACAAGGCAGAAACACTGACAACATGAATCCAACAATAGGCCAACCCAAGTATTTTTAAACAACCAAGACTAATTGAAATGTGAATTTGCTGATGATGCTGAATTTCACCCTAAAATATTTAAACCAATTGTCTAGCTATTATTTATCTTACCCTTTTTTAAGTTAATTTTTTCCACGAGTTTATAATGTATATAATATATCATCAAAGGAGTGCAGAGATATAATTTGTAAATAAATATACCCAAAATGTCTTAGTATGGGTGTGCAAAAAAAAAAAAAAAAAAACAGTGGGGAAACCAATGACATATCATATTCTATTTCTTTAAGGTGTTATTTCCCCATGTTTAGACCTTTGTGTCAGGCACCAGCAGACCACACTACCCATGTTGAAGACAGCATAAAGCTAGATCTCCAGTGATGGTCTGGTGGGTTGCTGTCACTAGGAACATCTCTCCGTGTCTTTTCAGAGCCTCTAAAGGCAGCCAAAAGCCATTACTTTCACCCTATCGATCTTGAGGGCCAGAAGCCAATATAGGCTCCTCATCTAATTCTCAAGAAGTCCGTGGGCTGTCAACATCCCTGCACTTAGTAGCACTCATGAAGGTAGCTGTGGTGTGCCACTCCAGCATTGTAGAGCTATGCCAGGAGATTAGCTGACATTTATTAAGCACTTACTCTATGCCATCCCCTCTCCTAAGAGCTTCATGTGAATCATCTCACTAAATGTTCATCGTGACAATGTGACAGAGTCTACAGTTATTATCAACCTTTTACAGACATGGTAACTGAAGCAGAGAATAGTTAAGTAATTTTCCCAAGATCATACAGTTGATAACTGTTGTAGCCAAAATTCAAAACTGTGCCTCTGACGCCAGGGGCTCTGCTCTTAATGACCATGTTATGCTGCTTTACACGCATAGTGATAGCTTTATAGAACATCATTATTAAGATTTCTTTACAACAAAATAAATTTTAAAAACTTGTCACATTCTAAATATGATTTTGCTTCCTCTGGGATCAAAATATTTACCAGAACACATTACTGATATTGTAATAAACATCAAAAGTAAATTACAACTGTATTTACAGAAATTATTTTTACAAACAGGTTTTGAAAAATTCACTTACCAATTCTTGAAACAACTGCTTTAAATCCTTTCTGACAGGGAGCAGAGCATAAATAACAACGTAAAAAAATGTACACATCCTCCTATTTTTCTCAGATGTATCTGAGTGTACAGGTTAAAACTTCTAGCATCCAAGGCAATGAGAAAAAGTCAGTGCATCATCCAGTTATTTCCAAATATTCAGATAGTAAACAATGAGAAGAAAAAACACAGGGACAGCTGAGCAAACTTATCAATTGTTAACGCAGCTGTATTAATATTCTGTGACAGTATGGTATTTAAGCAGAAAAAAGGCCCAGTGAGTTGCAGCAGCCATTCTAAATTCTGTGACTTTTTAGTAAAATACAGCAAGTGAAAGTATTGGAAGGGAAAAAAAATGGCAATATCAATAGAGAAATGCTTCTGATGGCAAGTTGTCCTACATGATTGTGCGTTCTCAACTGTGTAAGCTGAGTTTCTCTTTCTCAGATGTCCACATTATAAATACTTAGGTCATGATTTTGAAAGCAGTATAATTTACGAAGCACAGTCCACACCACACAGACTCAAATGCCACGTTGTTACCGTAACTATTTTCTCTTGGATGAACCATCATATTTATCTTTAAAAGCACCTCATTAAATATTGCTGTATCTGAAAAAAGAAAAATTCAGTGTTCAAACAACTAAGCTATTCAACAGCCCAATATAATACATAAATTTTGTAATAAAGCAAAAATAGTCACCTGATTAGATTCTGTAATTTTATTACTGACATCATCTTTACTTGAATAGCACATGATGCATAGAAGTTAACAACATTTGGAAAAGAAGAAAGAATTACTAGGAGTGTAAGGAGGCAGTTTCCTGCTTTATTTATCCCAGATTAATAACAGTTAAGTTGCTTGGTTTCTTCTAGAAAGAGCTTTTTCACATTTTGCTCAGCAAGTCAGAGTTTATAGAAGTCATATCACGGATATACTTGATTATTCCAGTTTAACACCCACTTGAAAAAAACTCAATTTTTTTTTACACTAATTGTTACACCATGCATTTATTTAAAAAGAACATTGGCATGGTAATGAAAGATCCTTATATTTTAAACTAATATTAAAAATCACAATAGCTAGTGTTTTCCCACATGCAGGAATTTACATATATTTCCTTGGTTGGGCTTCTGCATCCAGTGCAAAACAATTTTGAAAGTCAATGAGTTAAAGAAAACAAAAAATAATCTATTTTGTTACATGGATCCAACTTCCCACTCTCCTGTTTCTTGACAAAGAGAGCCAAGTCCTGCCTAAGCAAACTTTCTTTTTCAGATTTTGTGTTACTGCATTCCATCTATCTTATTTTATGTATATTCTTTAAGCCGTCATTCCCTAACTGTACTTAGAAAAGCACTCATTCATTTCCTCTGATTTCACATTTTAATGGAATTTTTTTTCAGGTGGACCACAAGTAATCTCATAGAAAATCTCCATTTTCTGGTAGATTCTGCAGAGGGTAGGCAGTCTGTCCAGGATTCTGTCCGTTTGTCATCCAGCACAAATAGAGAATCCTATTACCTACAAAGGTATTAGAAAAGTGCTCCCAGATGAAAGCATTTATCCAATTCCAATTGCTGTTTGAAAGTCTAAAATACTAAGTATGGTATTGTTCCAGGAGCTACTGTTTAAAACAATGCAATGCCTGTTCATAGTGAAAAGTCAGTATTTGAAAATCTGAGTTGGTTTAAAAAATAATAACTATGCATTCAAAAAAAGAATTCCTAAAGAAGCACTTATATGCCAGGCACATGTTTTTAATAACATTGGCTTACCTAAATAAATATGTAGAACCTAATAATTGTTTTCCATATGTTGATTTTTTAAATACTATTCTATTTTAGTGAGTTTGCAAAGAGGCTAATAAATAATAATGTAAGAAAAAATACGTATCTGTCAGTAAAAAGTTGCTATGGTTTATGGGCATTGCAAAATGCTATATTAAAAAAAATTCTGTTAAAAAGTAATTGAAAACTGCTCTGATTTTAAAAGGAATGAATGTAGCCATATCCTTATAGGATAATGTCAGATAAAAAGTAATCGTGTTCCCCCTACAGTTGTGTTTGTTGGCATTTATATGAGAATAATGAAGCTTTAAGGTTATTTCATAGTTTTTCACTTACTGTGGGATTAACATCAAAATCTTCATAATTATCTGAGATCATCTACTTGAAAGTGGTGTAGTAAAACATGTTAATGGTTAAGACACCCTAGCAGCTTTGATACTAAACAGATTAACACACATGAAAGTAATATTATAATTTGTGCGTTGAATAATATGACGGACCTTTTTTTTTTTTTTCTTTTTTTGGTTAAAAGAGAATTCCTATGAAATGGTGCACTTTTTAGCTACTGCTTCCTGTTTCTTGAAATATTAAAGCAATCCACTGGCTAGAAAACTGTATGAGAAATATACAAGACTATGCATGACTTAAAATATTATGGACTTAAATACTATGGACTTAAAATATTATTCTGTGGCTTTGTCATTGCACAATTTTATGAAATCATCATTTCTGAGGTTTGCTATAAATAAGGTTGAGAACCAAAACGTTACAATAGGAGGGTGATACAGAACACTAAAGACACAATCCAGGTGGGATTATAAACCCAAAACTTTCAAAGGATAAAAGAGATTGCTTATTGGCCAGAATGGCTGTGAATTTACTTTATGATCACCAGCAAACAAATATATAGGTCCATACCTTACACATTCTTAAATAATAAAGAAGCATTTTAATATGTACTCCAGAGTCTCATAAAAATATTTCTGTGCCTCAACTTCCCACCTCCTTCAGAAATCAACGTAAGAGGAAAATAAGTATTCATTGAGAAAGTAATATGAAATCATAAAATAATTACAAGTCACACCCATCTGTCTTGGATCCATGTGAAAATTAGACTTCGCATCCGAGATCTTATTATTTGACAATGTTTGTTTCATATTATATGGGTCAGTGTGGAGTGTGAAAACTTGGAAAGTAAATTGAATGTAACAAATGCAGGTGCCTCCCCCCAGAGATGGAGAATGTGTGCTCAAAGAGAGTATCTGTACAACTTCAGCTGTGCCTGAAAAGGGACGTGGGGGTGTTGGAGATTTAAATCATGTTGTTTCCACTTATGGAGAGAATCCATATAAAGAGATTTATTATCATATTTTCTTTTTGAAATGTAGTATTTGTTTTTTACTTTAAAAGTGCTCCTCAGTATAGAGCAGAATAAATATTACAATTCGTTAAACAGCAGCCAAGATTTAATTGTCTGTGAAATATAAGGCTTAGGACATGATTTGAGTAAACTACTGTTCTGCTGATACAAACTAGGCTGGCCTGCGTGGTGACCGAATGCACCCAGAGGCTGATTTACATATAAGAACTATGGGAAAGAATTAAAAGTGGGCTGGGGGCAGCAGCCACACGCTTCAGGAGCCCATCCAAAGGGCTTGAAGCTTTATTTTTCCTGCAGCAGATTTAAAGTGGCTTTGTACAAAAAGTCAAACAAGAATAAACAGCTATGGAAAATATAACAAATCATGCTAGCAGTTTAACAGAAAGGGAGAAAGGGAAATCCCGTAACAGCTAACATACATTAAAGAAAAATGGAAGGGTGATGGGAGAAGGGAAA
Source organism: Cynocephalus volans (assembly GCF_027409185.1). Classification (NCBI taxonomy): domain Eukaryota; kingdom Metazoa; phylum Chordata; class Mammalia; order Dermoptera; family Cynocephalidae; genus Cynocephalus; species Cynocephalus volans. The sequence continues at coordinate 79,233,483 of NC_084472.1, read as the reverse complement.
GGGGGGTGGAGGGGAGACAGGAGGCTGGTAAGGATACAACACTGATTTCCATATGTGAATTACACACTTTATTATTCCCGCCTAGACCTCGGTGGCTCAGTCAGGAACCTGGAAAGTCCGTCTCCCTTGACATTGCTCTGCGCGCCCTTTGCGCTGGGTTTTAGGAAAGACTCCCCCGCCCACCGCCGCTCCCGTCACCTCCCCCCGCGTCACCTCCCTCTTCTCCCTACAGTGGCTCCGCGGGTCGCTTCCTCCACCCGCCCAGGGTGCCGAGGAGAAAGCGGGCGGCTGCAGATTTGCCCCGGTGGCACCGCAGCCACAAGCCAAGCCGTAATTGCAAAGCAAACAAGGCTGAAATATGGGATTGGTCTCAATCGTGACAAGATCTACGCTTTTGCCGCCAATTTGTTTGTGCAGCTCTATTTAAAGGCACTTGATTGAGGAAATGTTGAAAATAGCGGTGAGGGTTTCCCTAATGAGACCTCAGGAGGGAAGCGGTGGCCTTCGCCCAGCACAAGGGGCTCTAGGAGGTGAGGGTGGGAGGGGGGGCGCCGTTAACCCCTTCCTGCTCGCCTCGGGCGAAAAGTCCTCGGAGACTGGGGGAAACTGGGAGTCCCTCCTGCCCGGAGCGGTGGCCTCCCCGGCCTGAGCGGCGGAGAACCGGTCTCCTCGGGGTCGGGGACCGAGGCGGCTGAGGATCAAAACGAGAGTTTAACCAGGATGGAAGCAGCCATCACAGTGGCTGGGGAGCCAGAGGCCTAAGCAGCGGGTGGCGGCTCTGGCCGTGTCCCCTGCCCCTCAGTATTCCCGGGCGGCCGCCCGCATCTCGCTGTCTCGCGCGCACAGTCCAGCAAGAGCCGAGGCCCTGGCGATGCCCGCGGAGCCGCGGTTTCGTGCGGTTCGAGGGCACCAAGGCTGGGCAGTGCCCTCCGACACGAGTTGGCAAGAGGAACTGCCCCAGGGGGCGGCGCGCGAAGGGCACACCTGGCCGGGCTGGCAGCCATCGCTGTCGGGCTTGGGTCTTCAGGCAGCTGCAAAGGAAGGGAAGAAACGGAAAAGGCAGGAAGAAAATACATGAATATTTATTGAGCGCAGCCTGGGCGTCAGGCGTCTGGCTCTCTCATGCACCTTGATCTCATTTAATCTAGCCCCCACGCACCCTGAGGTCCGTGTCATGATCCCCACTGTTCAGGTGGGGAAACTGAGGCTTAGAGACACTGAGGAGCTTGCCCGAGATCACGCAGCCAATCCATGGCATGCCTAGAGTCGGCCTTGTCCTGCTCTCACTCCGGAGCTCAGGTTGTTGGGGTGGGTGCCCGGAGAGGCCAGGCCCGGGCTGCACCTTCCACGCTCTGATCCAGCGCGGGCTGAGGCACACCCCACCCAGCACAGGCTCAGTCGATCTGGAGGAAGTTTTCCCCTGCTTCTCCCAACGGCTTGGAGACGAAGGTCTGTTCCCTAATAGACGATTTCTAAGTCCTCTTCTAGCTGTAATCGCTCTCAAAATAAAGGAAACCAATGGGGCCGGCCCGTGGCTCACTCGGGAGAGTGCGGTGCTGATAACACCAAGGCCCCGGGTTCGGATCCCATATAGGGATGGCCGGTTCGCTCACTGGCTGGGCGTGGTGCTGACAACACCAAGTTAAGGGTTAAGATCCCCTTACCGGTCATCTTCATAAAAATAATTAAAAAAAAAAAAAAAAAAAAAAGGAAACCAATGTGATTGCAGTTGGGATAGACATTACTCATCAGATTTCTCTAAGTCATTCCTTTTACACAGGCTGTTTAAGCACCTTCCTGGTGCAATGCATTGACTGGACTGTTAAGGAACCCACAGTCACAGGAGGTGACAGATGTGTGCCCAGAGATCTACCAAAGAGAATGAATGGGAGCCCCAGAACGTAGTTGAGAAGACTTGATTTGGGGGACAGGGAGAGGTGAAGTAATATCTGGAAAGGCTTCCTGGAAGAGGCAGCATTTAAGCTGGGCATAGAAGAAACAAAGAAGTGTGGATTCTCCAGCACTAGGGAGAGATAAATTGTTTGTCAGAGATCCTGGCAAGTGAAGGGGTGTCAGACCCACAGTTGGGGAAAATGCTGGAGTCACACTTTCACCCCAGCTGCCCCTCTAACTTGGAGAACTGTGGGTTGATCAAGTCCTGAGCCAAAGTTCTGATCTCTGTTAGCTTTGAAAAGCTAGGCTTGGGGGTGACACCAGCCAGTAGACTTTGACCCTTCTGGGACCCTGAACTTAGGCGAAAGGGGACTGCCAAGGCAGGGACAGGAAAATAGCACTAGGGGCACTCTTACCAGAGCTCCTAACTATTAGAGCCATATATTCCCATGCTTTTCCCAAAAGGATCTGGTCTGAGGTGTACCTTGGCAAATCTGAAGTTTGTCTTTCTGGAGTCACAGGCAGATGTAGACTAAGAAAGCGAAGATCCCAGGGGAGTGGGGAGGATTGGTTTCAGTTGTATTTCCCCAAGAATGATCTGCGCCTTCTGTCAGCAAAACAAAAAAGCATCAGTCACACCAATTTACTGAAGTCTCCAAATGTGTTCTGAATGGAATTCTGCTTTTTTTGTACGCAACCAATTTCTTCGTTTGAAGTTGGATGCTTTGCAAGCAGAATGCAATTCCATTTTTTCATTCCTCAAGGCTTTGGCCTATGTTAACTTAAGTGGGCAGTCACACAAGTATTAAAAAGAAAGCCATTCTCTTCTGGAAAATGCAACAAAGTAGCGCCTCTCCAATCATAGTGCCGATATATAATCTGCTACAACAAATTAGCCTTCTAGTGCTGCGCATTTCCAGCAAGCATCCTGCCTTCTCTGTTTATATTATAACTTTTCTGCCTACAATTATTTTTATTTTAATTTTCTGTCACTTTAACAGAAACCAGAGACTTTTCTTTTAATGTTTTGTACACAACATGTTCATTTTGATAAGATGTTCTTTCCTATCCTCTTTTAGCTTGCCTTTCCTTGTTTAGAGTTCTGTATCAGGAGTTTCTAATATTTCTCCCTCTTCTTTGTAAGAACTTGTCCCTGTCTTGCTTTATTTGTTTGTGTGAAATTTAGTTTGAAAGGAGATCAGAGAGAGCAGGAGGGGTTTGTAATAAGAGAATGACCGAATGACCCAAAGGCTGATTATCTATCATTAACTGGAGACTCGGTGTACCCAAATTACCAGGGAGACCTCAGTCTGCCGGATCCTTACGCAGCCAGAAAGGCAAGCATGGAATGCACATACTGAAACAGGCTCATGGCATTGCAAATGAGGACACACTGCTCACACAACATTTTCTTAAGTTGTTTTCCTTCAAAACTCATAGTTCAGTGGGTAAATTTATTAGATTCTGATGTTTTGTACACAGGTAAAAATTTCTGCCAAAAGACTAACTTTAACATTTCCGTAACTAACTTTTTTGTGTTTTTTCGTTAGGAGCAAAATTGCAGTTAATTGTCTAAGCTCCAGAGAATATTGAGAAATCAAGCCAAGCTGCTTTTGATCTGTTCATGCTGCTAAACACAAGCCTTGTAAAAATCGAGGTTTGCCATTAATATTGACAATAAAAGTGTTTCTTTTTGTTAACCTGAAACCTAACCATCCTGGCTCAAGTCCCTTGTCTATAAGCAAAGCCCCTAGAAAAATGTAGAAAACGTTGGGAAGAAATTGTCCAAGCTGAAGAAACTCATCTACGTGGATTTGCAAAGGAAGCTAGAGAACAGGACTTCCCAGGAATGTGAGCGACACTGCAGTTAGAACTGGAAATGTTCAGGGGCCTCGAGTCATAAGAAAATCTGTCAGTCACATAAATGATTCCTCCAAGGCCCCAAATTTTAAGTTGCCATTTGCATTCATATTTTATTCTAAATCCCAGACTACACTGCAGGCTAGTTGAAGTTCATTACTATTTCCACAGAGCATGTATGCAAAAAAATCACTTACTTACACATCTGAATGTTAAATGATTTCCTGTCACTTGGAAGAGAATATTGCCAGTGTGTAATGTAATGTGCTTGAAACGATAATGCAAATGAATATTTAACATAAATCCCATGGGGTGTATTTTCTTATGCCACCTTTGCTTTAAACTCTATTATTTTACTACAAAGTAGCACAGATTAGCAAAAATCAGATTTACTGTACCTCTTAGGACCAGTATAATAACATTAATAACACCTCCCATATATATATGTACCTCAAGCTGCCTTTGTGAGGCCCTTCCCAGCATTATCTTATGTTCCCTTTAGTCTGGCTAGATTTTAGCTTTACAGACAGATTTGCCTACCTGGCAAAGTATTTAGTTCTCCCTTAACAATGTAAACCCTTCAGAGCAGCAACATATATGCCAGCTAATATGGGGATCTATTCATTAGTTATTTGGAGAAAATGGAGATTCTACTGCCTGTAATACTGGATATTAAGATTTTTCTTAAAGGACTTAAGGATGAACCAGTATCTCATTCTTCCACACCAGTCTCAGGTTCAGTGACAGGAAAAACTTTGTAAATCCAAACATTTCTGGAGGGCAAATTACAAGGAAGGGAAGGAAAGAAAAAGGAAAAGGGAGAGGGAGGGAAGGAGACAGGGCAGAGAGACAAGGACGGAAATGTACAGGCATTAAGCAAGTCCTGATTTTCTCCACTGACTTAACAGTTTCCTAATCAGAACTGGATTGAAGGACTCATAAGCAGTCAGACCCTCCACAGCCATCATTACAGCTCGACCAGCCCCTTCCGCTCCATCTCCACAGATCTGCTCTTGATGGGGAAGAGGGATGAAGAGAGGTCACCCCCCAAATACCCTACTCCCACCCCAAAATTCAAAAAAGAAATTGCTCAGAAGACATAAAACCTCATAAGAGTCAAGGGTAGCGTTTCCTGCCCTTCATTTTCAAAATAGACATAAAAGTCCAATCGAACTTGATTCTGCTTTGTAGATGTGTACTTTAAGCAGCACCACATTTCCACAGCCACTGTCACTTGCCATGTCTGTAAACAACTATTTCTCAAAAGGAAGACAAGAAAGAGAGGAACGGCAAAACCCCAGTTAGAGGGAGACCCTGGCTGCCACTCAGACAAAATGCCTTGTTCTGGGTGTCCTAAACATTCTGGGACTAAGAGGCTATCACACAAAATGACTCAGTCCCACCATAGTACAGAAAGAAATACAGAGCCATCAGTGTCCCAAGAGGTACTGTCCTTGGAGAAGGTGGGGTTGAGGTTACCTCTTTAAGTACACATTGCTTTTTCTGTCACCTTCCAGGTTTGGTGTTTTTTCTGGGGTTCTTAGCATTTTCTAGGGTTCACCTTATATAAGAGCATTACAGATATTTAAAGGAATGCTCAGAGTCAGTTCTACTATGCTGGTCAGGAAAACAAGGTAAAACAAGATTTGAAAGATGATGAAAGGAATTGAGCCATAATTCCCGTAAATATAAAATGTGTGTTTATGGCTCTCTGGCCTGGCTCTTCTCAGGTCCAGTTTATTTTGAGTTATCATGAGCAAAACACAAGATACAAACTGCCCTTGTCTTTGAAATAATAAATACCTCAAAACGATCTGTATTTTCCCTAAAAATGGACTTAAGTTTTAAAAAATATTTCACTAAAACTAGGTTGATGTTTAAAGAAATATCTCACAAGACCAAAATGTTTGCAAGGGAGTGCTTAGCCTCTCCTGTGCTCTTTGAATCTTTTCCAGGGGAAGCGGTGGGAGTGAAGGGAAGGAGACAAGAGACCTGGGTGCAAAATAAATCTTTGAAGCCGGTTCTATTTGTCTGGAGACAGACTTAACAGTCAGCACAGGGGGTGCACCATCAGCTACAAGGAAGACTGTGGACACAGAATCACAAACACTCACTCAAACCCAGGCTGCCTCTCTATGAAGCAGTCTCTGGACCTGGATAAGGCTAGTTATGGCTCGGCCTCAGCCTCCACCTCCTTAGAGAAGAGGGAGAGAAGTGTCCCTTGCTAGGATTCCTCCCACAGGCACCCAGGGTGTTCCCAGCCAGCACTGTAGCAGTTCCTTGGGTCATAAGAGTACTTTGAATATGTGTCCTTTGGGGAGTACAGCACCAGTGGCCACACTGGTACAAGCCAGGGGTGAGGTCCCCAGGCTGCTTCCTTTCTTCTCCCACTTTCCCCCTCATCAATGGCACTGGCCTCTCTTCCATCACCACCACCACCATCACCTTCACCACTACCCTCCCGAGGATGCACAGCACTTAAATTGGGGGCAAACTTGAAATGGCATCTTTGCCTCACAGTTTTCCAAAGCAGTAGGCTAACTCTGCATCTCAGGAAAGCTACAGAGAGCAACACACGCCAAAGAACACTAAAAGAAAAATGTAGATGTGTTTGGTTGTGTATACAGTGTCGAGCTCAGCTGGTCAAGGCCGGCTTGGCCTCCCTGAATCAGTTACTACAGCTGGAGACAACACCAGAGTTCACCTATTAGTCCCTTTCTCCAACCTGCCCACAGGCTGCCTTTCTCAGGCTTTAGCCTCTGGGTTTGGAGTTCTGAGATGCATGAAGCCTTAGAGCCCTAGACCATTGTAGTCAACTGATAATGATGCTTCAGTGAGGCCTGATGTTCAGATGCATCTATTATGACTTTTTCCTGTCCCTTGTTGTCCATTTCTTCTATCACTTGCAATGCCATCTGGGGCTATGAAGTTATTCACTCACTTTTTGTTTCAATTAAAAGAGCATGAGAAAGACTAGAAGTGGCAAGTTCTGAAGCTTTCACAACTGAGGCCTCTCACTTCTGGAGGACATAGCATCCCAGTCCCCAACCCAGCCCTCATCTGCACTCGCGTTGATCTCCAAAACTCTGTCTGGGTCTGAAAGCAGCCAACCAACTACTTTCCCTGAAGTTTATCTGTTCCTAGCCCTGGAACAATCTTACTTTGTCTACCTGCTCCCAAGGCCTAAAAGTGATTTTACAAACAGACTTTTTTTAATGTATCGTATGTCAGAGAATTGAACTACCGGTATTTACATATTCAGGGTTTGCCTCCCGTTGAAAATGTAAACAGAACCCGGACCGCACTACCTGTATTCCTCCCCAGAAAAAAACAGGTCTTTAAAAGACTCTCCTTGTGCTCAAAACTGCAGACCCATCCACGTTAGGGAGTTAGGGACGTTGATGTCTATTTTGTTCCAAGCCCAAATGCAAGTTCCCTGCACCTACCAACAAGCCTGGTTTCAGCTGTTCCTCGACCCCTGTTTCCTCTGCCTTAAGACGCTCTGCTGAGGGCGTCCAGGGAAATTGACCCCTTACTAAGAGAAAGAACGGACCCTGTACCAACTCGTTTCTCCTACCGCCCAGCCTCGGCAAATGTTAAAAAAAAAAAAATTAAAATTAAAAAAAAAAACTCTTAATGCTGCTGCCCAGGTCTCCATGGTTAGTGGCAGGCAGGACCTGGCCCCGAGTCCATGGCAGCACCAGCGTTGGGCGCTCTCGATTCACGCTGATCTCGTCTTCCAGCCCAAGCCACGTAGCCGGCGGCCGGCGACAGCAGGCAAAGAAAGAAGCGTCTTCTTGCGTAGGACTCAGCCTGTCTCCAAGGGGCCATGCCTATGGTGGAGTCACTGGTCTCCCTGCAGCTACCGTGGCCAGGCCCCGCGCTGCCCTGGCCCGCGCCGGCTTCTGCACACTCTGCCCTCTAATTTACAGCCTGCGGGCTGCTGTTGACACCCTTTTCCACACCAAACTCTATCGAGGCAGAATCCTCATTTACACATCAGCCTCCCCTCACTACTCGGGGCCAAGCCTCAAGGGTGCTTTCGGCTCCTGCCATGGACCATCTCTCCCCGCCCCCCTCGCCGCTCGTGGCCTTCTCAAGGTGCTCACGCCACGCGGGCGCCGCGGCTTGGGTGCCCCGCGGCCCGGGGACTGACGAGTGGCGATCCACTTTCCGTTATAATGCGTTCAAGATCACCAAGGCCAGCAGTCTAAACATCCACGAGCCGTCCTCCCGGCCTGCCTCTTAAACTGGCGTTTAATGGTTCCCTTCCGATAACTAACCCTGCTTTCCACAGATGCCCGCTTTTATGGGGAAGGCAGGAATGCAGAGATATATTTATATGTTTGTTCATAAAAACTGGAAAATAAGCTCTGAACACGCTGTAAAAAATATTCGGTTACTTACCAAACAGGCTAGTTAAACCAGGGGGACACCGATCCCGGCCACACCACAGATTCAGGGAACCAAGGTGCCCGCACTTTGAAATCGCCCACGGTTCTTCGTTGGGGCTGGTGTCCCTGAAGAATGGGGGAAATAAGTCTTTACAATCGGCCTGGCCGTTCTCCCGGGGGTCTCAGCCAGGATCTCAAACAGTTGCCCCCATAACACAGGGCACCCCTCAGCTCTGAGCAGGCTAACGTGGTGGGTAAGGAAACAGCCGTCGAAACGGGCATCTCCAGCCTGTGCCATGTCGAGGAAGCGCCCGTCCCCAGGCGCGCCGGTGCCGGCCTCTGCGAGGCGACAGCGCCGGCCCCCAGCTGTCCCTTTGCGGGGGCCCCCGCCGCGCTCCGCTCTGTTCTCGACCCTCCCACAAAAGTGCACGAGGCTGCCTGCTTATTTTCTTGCCTCGGTTACCCTCACAACACTTCGAAAAGCGATATCTGCTTTCCTTTAAAGAAAAAAAAAAAAAGAAGAAGAAGAAGAAAACAGAAAAAGAAAACGGAGTGATACTGTACCTGGTTTGAGATTCTTCAATATTTGCGACTTGGGGGGAAATATTTTAATAGTGAAGCATCTGTTAAACACTTGTATTAACCTCTGGCTGATAAAAAAAGTTTTTTTAACCCTGCCCCCCCTCCTTTTAATTATCTTATGGTTATGAAGGGGCAGCCAATCCTGGAAGAGGACCTCGGCAATTAGCAACACGAACATCAAAAAGTTTTATTGCGGAGAGCGCGAGGCGCCGCCCCCGCCGCCCCGGGATTGGCGTGAGGAGCCTCTGACGACATATATTAACCCGAGCGGCCCTAAAGATGTAGCTGTACATGGAGATCTTGCTGGGGAAATCCGCTTGCTCCCTTCACGGCGTCCAGCCCAGGAGAAGCGTCGCCACCACCCGGGAGCTCCCTCGGCCACCGCGCAGACCCCTCCGAGAACCTGAGCCACAGCCTTCGAGCTCCAAGGCGCCTTCAGGGCCCCAGATCCTTGCCCCGAAAGGAGAGGATCTGAGAAAATGGATGCACTGAGATCTCTCTGAAAAGCCTCCGAGAGAGCCCGAGAGGAGCGAGGACACGTTACTCGCAGCTAAAATCACGTTCAAGGACCAAAACAACAACTAAAAATCTCATTAAAACAATAAGCGCCCAGGAACACAGATCGGGCTGGTGGGGGGAGGGGAAGGGGCGGGAAGGGGAGGGTCGCATGGAGGTAGTTTGGCAGTGAGCAGTCGACCCCGCTGCCTCCCCGAAGAGCCGGGCCGGCTCCTCCAGCCGCGGCTCGGACTCGCCCCCGGATTTGGGGTTAGCTTCGGGGCCTGGAGCGCGGCCGGGACGTGGAGTCTCGCGACTCCACGAAGCAGCCTCGAGGGAGCCGGGCACCTTTGCATGAGCACGAGAGGACTCTGCTTCCGCGCAGCAGCCTGGGAAGCAGGAGCCGGCACGCGGGCCGTGGAAGAAGGAGAGAGCCGGCGGCGGCTGCGGCTGCGGCTGCGGCGGCGGCGGCGACCGGGGGCGCACGGTGCCGGGACCAGCTCGCCGCGCCCCATGGGGAGCCGCCGGCCGCAGCGCTGCTGAGGCGGGCCCTGCTGGCCAGGCGGGGGGCCGGGGCCCGGGCTGCAGCAGCCCCCTCTGCGGCTGCCGGGGCGGCCCGGGCGCCCTGGGGCTGGGGGGTGGGGGGTGGGGCAGGACTCCGAGCGCCGAAGCCGGGGCCCGGGCCGAGGGCGCGGCGGGGCTGCGCGCACGCTGGGGCGCGTGGAGGGGCGCGGAGGGCGAAATGAGTCTGGTAGGGGGCTTTCCCCACCACCCGGTGGTGCACCATGAGGGCTATCCGTTCGCCGCCGCCGCCGCCGCCGCCGCCGCCGCTGCCGCCAGCCGTTGCAGCCACGAGGAGAACCCCTACTTCCACGGCTGGCTCATCGGCCACCCCGAGATGTCGCCCCCCGACTACAGCATGGCCCTGTCCTACAGCCCCGAGTATGCCAGCGGCGCCGCCAGCCTGGACCACTCCCATTACGGGGGTGTGCCGCCGGGCGCAGGGCCCCCAGGCCTGGGGGGGCCGCGCCCGGTGAAGCGCCGGGGCACCGCCAACCGCAAGGAGCGGCGCAGGACTCAGAGCATCAACAGTGCCTTCGCCGAACTGCGCGAGTGCATCCCCAACGTGCCCGCCGACACCAAACTCTCCAAGATCAAGACGCTGCGCCTGGCCACCAGCTACATCGCCTACCTCATGGACCTGCTGGCCAAGGACGACCAGAACGGCGAGGCGGAGGCCTTCAAGGCGGAGATCAAGAAGACAGACGTGAAAGAGGAGAAGAGGAAGAAGGAGCTGGTTAGTACCGGGGGGCAGTGGGCGGTGGGAGTGCGGGGCTCAGGGGACGGGTGCTCCCGGCCTCTTTCCTATTGGGCTGAGAAATGGCATCCCGCGTTCTCTGGCCGCTTCCCGCGTCAAGGTTGTTTGCACCAGGTTGTGGTACTGACAGTTTCCTGTATAAGCAGAGGAGATGGGGGAGGGTGTCAGCAGGGAAAGGATAAGGTTAAGAGGGGTGCTTCTCGCGGTGATCTTTCCTCTGGGTTATCGCCGCTCCCCCGGGCACTTAGGACGGGCCTTGCAAATTCCTGGTCCTGATCAATCTCCGGATCGCACTGGCCCAGACTCCTAATGCCGTATCCGTTACAGCCTTCGTTTAGCCTCCAATCCGCTCTTGCTTTCAGATATCTAAAATAAGTCGCCCAGAAGCTCTCTATCCCGATTATTTCATTACTGATCGCTTTTCCCCCTCCTGAGAATGAGGCTGCTGCTCATTGTGAGCCCTAAAGAGTCTTGTGGTTGTTCTTATTGCTATACCTGGAAAAAGTAAAGGTAAACATAAAATAGGTACTTTTAACTCCAAAGTACAGCTCAAATTTTTCTTTGGCTGACTTTAAAATGTAATTTCCCAGATGAGTATACTACATGGATATTTCTAGTTTTATTTGAATGAACCTATATACATTTTAAGACCAAAAAACGTTAATATTACTGTGGTCATTGTTATTAACAGTAACATGAAGTTATACTGAGTCATTTAAACTTTTCTCAGGTTCCTAACAAATGCCCATAGGATGATGATTTTCAGGACAGGGCTATCTCCAGAAAAGGCCTGGAAAGTAATTCCATTTGTCGAGTTGTTCTTCTTTGGGGCCTGCAGCCCTTTGGTCGCTGAACAATCCAGTGACCTTCCAAAAAATCAGTGATTGCAGAGGCCTTGGAGGAGAGGCACCGCTGAGACAGAGGCCCACGCCAGCCCGGAGGGGCTTTTGCCCCATTTCTCCTGGAGCACGGATCCGAGATTTCTACTGAATACAGAGAAAACAGATTTAGCACCGACCTCACTCCCGCCCCTACATCTGGAATCAGAAAAAAGGCTCCCAGCTCCTCCATAAACGACTCGAAAAAAGACGGTTGTTTATAAACTTGACGATCCGGTAGTTGAGCCTTGCAGCACGGAGGCCTCGGCTGCAGCTAGGGCAGTGCAAACCTTCATAGCTTTTCTGCAGGGGCTGAGACTTGGAACTATCCCTCCTCCTGTCCTTTCCTCCCTCTCTCACTGTCTCCTCTGGCTCAGGAAGCTCTGGGGGGGGGGGTTGTGGGACCAGGTATCCTCTCTGAATTTTTCTCTTTCCACTTTTCTCGCCCTCACCTCCCCAGAACGAAATCTTGAAAAGCACAGTGAGCAGCAACGACAAGAAAACCAAAGGCCGGACGGGCTGGCCGCAGCACGTCTGGGCCCTGGAGCTCAAGCAGTGAGGAGAAGGAGGAGGAGAAGGAGGAGGAGAGCGCGAGTGAGCCGGGGCCGAGGCGCCAGATGCAGACCCAGGACTCCGGGCAAGCCCTCTGCGCTCGGCTCTGAGGACTACTTGCATTTGGAATCATCCGGTTTATTTATGTGCAATTTCCTTCCCCTCTCTTTGTCCCCCTTTGAAGCATCCGATCCCCACCCCCCTCCAAAAAAAAAAGTGGATATTTGAAGAAAAGCATTCCATATTTTAATATGAAGAGGACACTCCTGCGTGGTAAGGGATCCCGTCGTCTCGTAGATTGTGTGTGTGAATGTTTCCTTTTGGCTGTGTAGACACCAGCGTTGCCCCCTGCTCCCCTACCCAACCCCTTCCAGATAAAGAGAGCGGACACTAGTGCATATGTGAAGTGTATCTTTAGTACTTGGCCTTTGGATATAAATATTCCTGGGGATTATAAAGTTTTATTTCAAAGCAGAAAACAGGGCCGCTAACATTTCCGTCGGGGTCCATATCTAGTTCTGTCGTTTCATCTGTGGTTGTTCCCTATTCGAGGATGTTTCCAACAGCTACTTGTTTTGTGCACTTCCGTCCTCTAAAACTAAGTGGAATTTAATTAATATTGAAGGTGTAAACGTTGTAAGTATTCAATAAACCACTGTGTGTGTTTTTTTACAAAAAACCCTAATCTTTGAATGGTTGATACCTCAAGAGAGTTTTGAAAACAAATCTGTTATACTTTTTTTCATAATATTTAAAATATTGAGAAGTAAACTAAATTATCATGATTGCCTCTAATTCTGTTTTAAAGAGTCAGTGGTTCCAACCAATCAACATGACCTGTAGTCCGCGCAGGGTGAGGAGATGCTTTTAAAGAGACGTGGCCTGGGTGAAATCCTGCAAATGGGCCTGGGTTCTGTCTGAGCCGTGTCTCCTTCCCTCCTCCCCTCAGCTCCCAGGATAATGCTGAGAGGTCTTTAGCAGGGGGGTCTGGGCTGGAGAACGGCCTGTAGTTCTCTCAGAAGATGGAAAGGTGTCCTTGTTTTCCTGAAATCAATCAGATGCTGTTCGGTGGAGTTTTTTGTTTGGAGAGCGCGTTTTCGGTGGAGTAGGTGTGAGGAGAATCCCAGGCATTATTAAAGCCACAGGAAAGTCTGAGGTGTTTAATTCAAAATATAGGGCTTACATTCAAGAAAGAAAAAAAAAAAAAGGAAGGGAAGGAAGAGAAGAGAGAAGGTTTTGCTTGTAGTCTAGATCGGGGGATTCTTATCTGAGTAGGCTGGGTGAGAAGGGAGGGGGGCCTTTCGAAAAAAGCCCATGATTAGGTAACAAGGAACTTTGCGTCAAGTAAGAAATCGCGAACAAGACCACGGATTTAAAGGGGGGGTGAGGGGTGGGTTAGATTTACAAGGAGTTGCAGGGAACTCAATATTAACTGTGCGGTGTCTGAAGTCTAACCGGCCGCAGCCCAGCGGAGCAAGCGGCACCCTCCCCAGGCTACCGGCTGCCCTGGGGACTTCTCCCTGTCGGAGGTTTTGGTCTCCCTGAGTCCCAGCACGACCCGGAAGAAAGTCACTGCAGCTTTATTTGCCCGAGGACTTGGCTAGAGTTTGAATCTCTGCTCTAGAAACTAAAGGAATTGAAGTGTCATAAAGAACTGACTCTGCAGGCTGAGGGGGAGGGGACAGGAGGGGGAGGAATGGGTGGGGGGGAGAAAGGTGAAACGTATTAAAAAGCGGTTTGTTTCATGAAACGCCACGTATATAAATCTGGTGTTGGAGAGGCTAGCCAGAGGGTTTCCATCTTGAAACCCATCCTCGGAGTGATGTTCGCACCTCGGCTGCGGGCACAGACCCTCCTGCGGGTCTCCCTCCCAGGGCTCCAAGGGGCTCCCAGGCCTCCGTGGGTGCCCACTCTGACCCTCACCGCCTGCAGCGGGTTGGATTAGGCCCAACGTAGGCGAATTCGCAAGTGCCCCGAAAGAGAGACCAGCTAGTGGCCCTGCGGACTTCTGCGGGTGGCTGACAACGCGAGGGCGAGGGGTTAGAACAACTCGGCCAAAGCGATCTGAACTTTCTCCCCTCGGGTCAACCGGCGCTGGGCCGACCTGGTGGGCGCGGGGCTATGTTTACAGACACTTGCCTTTGTTTATAGCACTGAGGTGGGGGGAGGCGCGCCCTGATTTTCTATGGCTCTCCCGATCCCTGTCCGTTTCACCGCCTGGCTCCCTCCCTCTCCTGCCTCCCGCAGCCTTCTGCTCAGGACAGAGACGCCAGGTCCTAGAGGTGGAAGAAAGGAGTCTGCCCAAGTATTTGAGTTAACCATGGTGGAGGCAGTGAGGTTTTAAAAACAAGAACCAGAAAGGAGGTATCTTCACCATGCACACATGCCTGTGCGTACCTTGGATAGCTAGTCTTTGCCATCTGGTCCTTAACCCACTTCTGCTGGTTTAACACTTTTTCTTGTTTATTAAACACCAACAGAGGGGAACCAAAAGACCCTGGTGCACCGTCGCTACGGAGCAGCGAATACACATAATTTTAAACCTGCACTCCAAACACCCAGCCTCTTTGTCTGGCCCGGGCCAGGCACTCCCCGCCTCCTCTCCCTCCTGCGCGCGGCTTCCTCAGGCCCCACAGCAGCAGGCCTGGACACCACAACGTCCTTGCAATTCCAACCCGCCAGGAACCCCAACCGGCCAGACATCCAGCAGCCTGACACCCCAGCAAGCCGAATGCCCCAGCTGCCCTGACACCACAAGCGGCCAAACCCCCCAGTCAGACGCACACCCCAACTGGCCAGACAGTTCAACCAGCAGGACACCCCAGATTATCCATCACCCCAGTCGCCTGGACATCCCAACTGTCCCAACGCTCCCAGTCGCTCAACATTCTTGTCCCACACTGTCAAACCCCAAAGAAGTGACCGACATGCTAGGCAGGCATTTCTTCTGCTTCCATGCTTTTCTTTTCTACACACTTCTTTCTCTTTTAACTCCCTTTTCTCCTTTGTTAAAAAAAAAAAAAAAGTTTCCAATCTCCTGCTTGCTGGAATGGCTAAAAAGCCTCTGTTTTAATTGCTGGGATAATGTGGTTGCTGCCATTTTGTTAAGAGCAATCACTCCTGCAGCGAAATCACAAGCGCTCTAGACAGGCCGGAGCCGACAAAAATGTAGGATTTGACGTTAAAAGCTAAATGGGAAGCTGGGGCGGCGGAAGGTAAATTGATGGTAGATCTGGCTGTCAGGGCTGGGCCCCAGACCGCCTCACAGGCCGAGGGCCTGATAACCCTGGAGCACTAGCAGGGCAAGGGCTCGGCCCATTGTGGTTGAGTGTGTGTGTGTGTGTGTGTGTGTGTGTGTGTGTGTGTGTGTGTGTGTGTGTGTGTGTGTGTGTGTGTGTGTGTGTGTGTGTGTGTGTGTGTGTGTGTGTGTGTGTGTGTGTGTGTGTGTTTCTGCAAACCCATTCTTGGCTTGGGAAGGAACTTGGGAAACTCCACGGAATGGGGCCGGAAGACACCCTCTGCTCCGAGTCACAATTTTCCAGGACTTTCGCCTCCAGCCAGGGCACTGACAGCAACTTTAGGGGTTTTGTCAGGCTGAGATGACAGCAAGATCACTTGGGGTTCTGCTTGCCTTCTAAATCCAGGGGCCACCCTCTGGGGGCTCAGTGTGAAGCTCCAGCCTCCGGATGAGGTAGTCAGTAGGCTCCGCATCTAGGAAGCATGGGCCTCCCGGCTTAGGCTGCCCTCCTCCGTTGTGGGAGGACCAGGCGGCCCGGTTGTCTCCGAGATGAGGTGGATGCAGCAGTGGTTCCTGAAAGGGCAGCCTCCCGGCCTCTTGGAAAGCGTGTGTGAGCGAGTAGGGAGTGCAGGTGGGCTCCATTCTCTCTGCTCACCTACGACACTGGTGGAGCTAGTCTCCCACCCCGGTGTTAAGGTAACGGGAGAGAGAGAGGAAAGTTAGGCGCACACGGAATTCGCAGGAAGGGGTACAGAAGATGAGAGCGAGCTCAAATACAAAGCCGCAGGGAACAGAAGGAAGTCTGAGAGCTCCTTTGGAGAATATAGCTCTACAGAGTGAACCTCAGACAGTTCTGAGGGCCTGAGGTGTGTGTGCAGGGGACAGTAAACCGGGGAAAGGATGCTACGAAAGCCGTGACTGCATCTGCACCGCGGGTCTACAAAGCGCGGGAAGCCGCTCAGTTATTTCTGGAGCTTTAACCAAAAGCTGTGTCTAACTGCGCGCGGCTCGAGGTCCTCTCCTCTGCAGCCGCCTCGCCTTCCCCCTCCTTGTGAGTCCCACCCACACGCCTGGCTTTGAAAAAGGGGTTGCCTGGTGGGTGCCGAAAGGAGGTTGTCTGGAAGGAGGCTCGTGGCGTGGGCCCCATCGAGGGCTAGCTCTGGACCCTGGGCTCTATCTGTCTTTTCTGGAACTGTTGACCGGAGGAAACTCATTCCCTCCCACGGGCCCAGCTCCTACGGTCCAGATCTCTGCTCTAGGAGGGGGCGCTAACGAGTCTCCCGAACGCACAGGACTCCTGGCCTGTCTGAGCCCGCGAATCCCTCGGAGAAAAACTACCCAGAAGCCGCCTGCAGAGTGGGGCTCGGGATCCCAGCTGGAGGCCCCACAGCCCCCTCCCCGAGGAAGCTCCGCCGCGCAATGAATTCCTGTCGTGGGGATTATGTCTAGCGGGAGGAGGGGGTCAGCGTATTTTTTGACTTTGTGGGAGGGGGGACAACTTCGGAAAGGAAAGCGATCCCGTGTTTCCGGGGTGGACAGTTCTGAGCTCGCCGCCGGCCCACCCGGCCGCTGCGCCGCGCGTGCTTCTCGCCCAGCAGCTGCCTGCCCATTTCCAAGGAGCCTGTAAGCGCCGGGCGGCTGCGGACGGCGGGGCTGATGGAGGCTGAAGCGCTCTGGGCATCGGACTCACGTGCGCACAGAAGTCACAGACTTCTCTCCCTGTTCTCCCCGAGCCACTTCCCATCGAGGAACGCGCCCCCTGCCTCTCCCCCAAACGCGACCCCCCTACGCACACATTCCCTCCAAATTCTCCCGGCATTTGGGCCGCTTTGATGATCAGATGGTAGAGCCCTGATTACAAATTTATTCCCGGCCGCTCTGTCCGTCTTTATCTCCGCTATTAGCGACATCTGGGAGTGATCAGTGCCGCGCCCGCGCCCGGCCGCGCTCGCCTATCTGGCCGCGGCGGGGCCCGGAGCCTCGCTGACGTCAGGGCAGACGGCTCGGAGCCATCCCGGCCGAGCTGGGTGTAAGCGGCGGCCGCGCGGCCAAGTCCTCCCGGGCCAGGCCAGCAGCTGGAACGCGCCGCCCGCCTGCGCACAGGGACTTTCGAAATATGTATTTTTAGCCCAGAAGACTTTTTCACTTTCCTTGTTTGGGATGAGGAAGGGCCGGTTAACGTTTCTACCGCCCCCTCCCCACTTTAAATTTTTCAACTCAATGTGTCTTCTGCATTCCGCCTGGAAAAGCCTCCCACGTGTCTGTCCCTGACTGGGGGGGGGGCGCTCCTTTGCTACCCCTGCTCGGGGTGCTGCTCTACTACACCAACCGCTGCGACCCGGGCGGCGACGTCAGTGCAAGGCGGGTAGGGGAGGCGGCTCTTAGGAGGTCAGGCTGCTTTTAGGGCTCTTAGGGCCGCCCCACCCGCACTGGCACCCGCTCAGTCCCCACAGCCCTCGGGCCAAAATGGTGAGTTTCTGCCGAGCTGGGCGGCCCGGCAGAAGTTGATTAGAAAGACGCCCCCTTTCTTTGCACCTGCTATTAAAGCCTAATGGATCTAGAGAGCGGAGGAGCTAGAACCTCTTCTGCCCCCACCCCCACCCCAGTTGTTCTTGGTGCAAACACTGACATCTCTTGAGGGCGAGGATGGCTGGTGGCAGCTTTGTCCGCTACTGTGTCCCAGTGTTCAGAGCGGAGGCTGGGTATATTTATATAATTCCTGGACAAGCAGACAAACGCCCCAGACCACTGACCTGGCGGCTGACCTGGTCTCTCGGGGAGTAAGTGGTGCTGGAATGAATCCAATACCTTAACCCTTTAGCTTGAAGCTTCCCACTTCCCGGAGAACTTGATAAAATTACAGATTCAGCCTCTGTTGCTTCCCACCTCCGCCAGAAATTTTGATTGAGCAGGTCAGGGACTTCACTTGGAACCTACAATTTTCAAAAGTTCTCCAGGGGATTCCAGAACCACTGCCTGAGACCACACCCACCCACTGCACCTGGTCTCTCACCCTGGGCACTCTCTCCCTGACCCGTGTGAAATGAAATAGTGGACCACGCAGATAGGAGTGGCCTTATCAGGGATGGGGGAGTGGTGGGGTGAGGCCTGTCTTATTTAATGTCTCTACAGCGAAATAATTCGCCCTATGGTGGATCAGCCTTACGCTTCGATTTAATTGGGCAATACAAGGATTCAAAGCAAAATCAGAAGATGCTATTTATTTCCACACGGACTACAAAGGGCAAGCTGAATGTTCAGTCAGAGGCTGCAGTGAATTTAACTAGAGGGAAAAGAACATACAAGCAGTGATTTGAGTGGAGTGACAAGAAGATCTATTTGGGGGACCAAGAGTATTAAAAAATAAACAAGGAATCCAGTAGAGAAAAACTCCCAAAAGTTCGCTCTGCTTTGATTCTTTGAGGCAACTCTATACACGAAACTCCAGAGTATCTTCATGTAATCTAGAATGGAAAAGGAACATTTCCCTTTAAGTCAGGAAAAATGTCACACGGAAAGCCTGGCTTCCCCCTCCTACTCACCTCTGAGGGAAGGAAACTTTGAGCTCTGTGGCTTGGGGCTAGGGACAGGGAATGAGGCTTTTAGACAATTTCATCCTTAATGACTGGAGGACGCTGGCCTATCTGTGCTTCTAGAGGGGGGAGGGACAGACAATGTCTGCACAAAGTACAGTTTTCTACAGTACCATTAAGTGAACTGCCTTAACGGCGGAATGTACTCAAATAACCAGTTTTCTGGTTCACTCCCACTACTCAAAAACAAACAAACCCACATTGCTTGCGCCTATAATACTTTCTTGCTCAGAGTATAAATGAAATTTACTTGAATTTGCTGGCATGAATCAACACGGGCCACAGGCTCAGAGTTCCAGTTTATACTTCCAAGCAGAGAAGACAGACTTGCAGGCAGCTAATCCATTTATGTAAAGGATCAGAAGGTACTCAGCAGTCTCCTCCTCCAACGAACACCCCAGTTGCTTTCTCAAAAAGTATTTTTAATGCATGACCAATCATGAGCAACGAGATCCAACCAACGCAGTGCTTCACCATGACAGATGAGTGTTTCAAAGTATCATTCCTAGCACCAAATTATCTTTCAATCCGTTGGTGACCAAGAACTAGAGTCAGGTGACCTGCAGATTCTTCTGTAGAGGAAGGTCGTGTGGTGCGCTGTTTGCTGCTTCACCAGCTGAAACGATTTATCACAGACAGTGCACTTACTCAGGAGCAGAGAGAGTTTTCAACCTTCATTAAGTACATTGCCTAGAGAAGAGGCCAAAAAAGATATTATTCTAAATTAAGATGGCAGTAAATTCGTCCTTTGTAAAAAGATAGAAGCCAATGGCTAATGACGCCAGTGCGTGATTGCCTTCAAAAGTGGATTATTATCGTCGCTGTCTTGAGCTGACACTTGTGACTTTAGGATAAGGCAAAAATGCAGGGAAAGAAAAATGTGCTTGTTGCTTTTGTTTTTAAAGAAGAAAACCTGTATCGCAACCTAAGTTTGTAACTAGAAATTGGTGAAGAAGGAAAGCCAGTGAGGTTTTAATGGGGAAAAGTGGCCTAAAAGGCCGCCTGACCATCACATTGGCTTTGCAAATCTGGTTTTCATATTCTCGCCCAGTAATCACCCAAAGCCATAACTGTCTCTAAAATTATTCATTAAAGTCATTCTCAGGGATTCTCACAGGATGACTCTTTTACATTTATGAACTTCTGAGAGCAATGACATCAGCCTGTCTCTTTTCTCTGCTAATTAATGTGCTGGGAAGTGGAGAGGGGCCGTGGCCGTGTTCGTGGGGAAGGGTGGGCCGGGGGTGGAATCCGCTGGCCGCTCTGTTCCTGGCGCGGTCAGCTGAGCTCGGGCGCACAGACATCCTTTGATTACGGAGGGTATTTCGGGGAGTGCAGGCTGTGCAGAAGATCACGGCTGTGCCCTGTGGTGCTGTCAGCAGTGACAGATCCCAGATGGGGCCGCTACTGTATGGCAGATTGAGTTTCTCAGCAGAAAACTCACCCTCCCTCCTAAATGTCTTCAAAAACCTTCTCCAGATACTCCAGGTCGCTTAGTGTGAAACTGAAAAAAGTCCAACCCCAGAGATGGTTTTGAGTGATTGTATGTTAGGTTCCCCCCGACCCCCTTCTCCTTTCTCTTCTTTCTCCGCACTTCCTCCTCCTCTGAGCATCTTCGACCCGCAGGGCTGCCCGGCTGCTAATAGCGTAGATGTGGCGGGGTTGGGGGTTCCTGTTCGCCCAGCTCACAGCGCCACGCCGACGACACAGGACCGAGGGGCCCCGAAGGAAATCCGGTGGGTAGGGGCATGGCGTCCGGGACGCGGGGGCAACTCTACCGCACAAACACCCCTGTGCAGAGACCGGGAGAACCTGGTGTTGGGGGAGGGGGCGGGGAGTCACAAAGGCGGAAACAGAGTAGGCTGCCGGCCGGGCGCTTGCAGCCGTCCTTTCCCAGCGGAGCACCGTCCCGCCAGCCTGGGCACTTGAGTAGGACAGCGCGGAGCCCCAGAAGGGAAAGCGGGTCTAACCTCGGGATCGGAAAACGTAGTAAATTAAAGGTGGGTCCCAGAAACCGGCAGGGGTCCAGCGGGCTCCAGGATGGGGAGAAAGAGGGCTGCGGCCCAAGCCCGGAGCCTGGACTGGAGCCTCTCCAAGGCGAGAGGGGGGCGCATCAAGACCCAGATTTCCACATATAATAAGCCCACGCGGGGGATGCCAGTCTGGGCCCCGAGTTTCACATTCCTGAACACACTTCAGGTTAGAAACTCTGTGGCGAAAATATTTTGGACTTACTTTTACTTAGAATAAGTTATTTCATAAATAAATTTCCTGGGCCCCTGGCTCTCCAGAGCCAACGGAGATTCCTTCCATCCCTGTCCCCCACCGTAGGATGCCAAGACCGGCTCCCTGGGAACATTTGTGGCCGGGAGAGGGGATGACAGGCGGAGAGGAAGGCGCGCCGCACCCGGGTTCAGAGCGGATTTCTAGGCCGCACCCGTCGCTGCGCCCACGGGCCTCTTCGCTGTGGAAGGTGGGTGCGCCCGCGGGCGAAAAACGAGAGCAGGGTAGGAACCTAGAGAGAGCGGGTTTTGTTTTGCATTGTTTTAACTTAAAGGTAAGCAATTTTTTCTCTCCTTCAAGATACGGGTGCAGCTTCTCCACCCCACCTCCACAACCCCTTCGGGTGAGGGCAGCTTGAGAGCCACTGTTCGGTTTACAAAGGTGACTCTAGGGAACAGAGAGAGGAGCTAAAAATACCGCGGACACCAGGCCCAGGGTCCCGAGAAGCTAGTCACCTCCCCCGCGCTAGTGTCGCGCCGAGGGGCCGTCACCTTCTACACCCCAAGAGCCGGGGCGGCTGTTGGCTCCTTTCCTTTGAGCCCCTGGCCAGCGTCCTAGCTAGGCTAGGAGCCCACACTGCAGTCAACGGGTGAATTTTTTTTTTTTTTTCTTTGCTCCTTGAACCGGGTCTTTTGCAGCTGTGCTGGTTACTCTTAGAGAAGACCTCTGGTAAAATCAGATGCCACCCTTTTGACGCTTTCCAGTTTACTCCTCATCCGCAGACTCAATTTTTAAAAAGAAAAGCGATGGGCATATTAGACCCTATTTTACGCCAACAATAATCCGGTCATGCAAGTATTCTCCGGTTTGTGTAATGAGCTGTATGGATGTATGAAGTTGCTTGCAGTCCTGTGACACAATCTGATTTGAGGGTAGCCTGTGAACCCTTATGACAGCCCTCTCCCGAAAAGAAAAATCTAGGAGTTATTTCCCCCCTCGGTTATCGCATAAAACCGTAAAACGCTATATAAAAGCAAAACACACACTGAATTTCAAAACTCCCGCTCGCCGCCTCTAGAAGGCAGCTTTTATTTTCACTGCTCTTGTTGGATGAAAGTGGTTTATTTTGATTTTTTTTTTTTTTTCCTTGTACCCACATGCCTTGTAAAAGTTTCCTGTGCACGGGCCCGGCCCCCCTCTGATGACCGCAGGGCCTTGCTTCCAGACTGCAATCCCCGCCACTAGGTTTTTAAGTCCTCGCCTGGAGCCGAGGTGTAATTGTGACCCCGCCCGAGCCGCGAGCTTCCCGGGGGGGACGTTTGGCCGGGCCTGCACTGGGGCCCGGACCTCCCAAGTGGCGGCCCGGGCGCCGGAGCCTCCTGGTCCTTTCCTTCCCTGCCTCCTCCCCGTCTCCCTCCCCTGCGGACTTCGTTTGTTTCCTCCTCTGCTCTGTTCTCCAGCTCGCTCGCTCCACGGCGCACAGCACTTCTCTTTTCCTCCGCTTTTTTTTTTTTTTTTTTTTTTTTTTTTTGGTTTTCTCTTACCCTTTTCCTCTCTAGCACCTTAATACTGTTCTCTCTGTCGCCTTCACGTTGAAATCCCCGGCCCAGTGAAGCAAAGCTGGGCTTTGTCGGAATCTAGGGGCAAGTATTGGGAGCCTCTGGCCCCCTGGGCGCAGCAGCGGAGTCGCAACCCGGCGCGCTTCTGCGTAACGTCAGCGCGCGGGGTAATTTACCTTCCCTGGGCGTCTGTCAATATGACTAATTTCCACAGGGGTCAAAAAGCCTTTCCCCAGCAGTCCATCTTGAAGCGCTCGCTTACGCAGTAGACGGGGTTGGTTGTTTTGTTTCCAGTCCTAGAAATAAATACTCTTGGGGTGTCCCTGCCAGGGCAGCCTGAGAGGAGCAGAGGAATATACATGGTGTCAATTAAAGGCAGTTTTCCTTGAACTACGAACTGTGATTGGGCTTAAACGACAGCGACCCGCTTGTCTTTTAATACACATTACCTAACTCGTCCTTGATGCTAGTGCTTTCTTTAGAACAGAAAATCCAAAAAGCGGGAAATAATTGTTGCTCCAGATCTTCTCTGTCGCGTACAGAACCCTATTCATACATTTTCTCCGCATTTCAGGGTGTGATTAAACTCAAAAGTATGCGCGCGTGTCTTGGTCATCTGGCCTCGACAGACAATATATCATCTGGGTGATGTTTTACAATAATTTTTAAACTGCTACCGACTTCTTCTAAGTGTGAATCAGTGTTGTGGAGTTAAACATTCTCCGAGACTCGACAGAGGCGGCTAATTGATGCTAGTTGCATAAGACGGACTCACGGAGAAATGCGCTGAAAGAATCCACCATGGCTAGCAAAGACAACACGTTTTCCTGCCTGCAAAGGCCTCGCCTGCCTGGAACAGGGAGTGGGCAGATGAAGAGCATTCAGCCTCTAAGGGTACCCAATGGAGCACTTTCGGTGTTGGAGCAGGTAAACCTCTCCAATCCGGGAGTCCAGATCCAATGAGAAGTAAAAGTCGCCACCTAACTTATTTCTCTCCCACCCAGGCTCAGGTACAGAGGCCTCAACTAATAAACTTCCCCAAGTTAAATTTTGAACAAACTCTCTTAAAAAGTCTCTCCCCCAACCCCCTTCTTGTGTCCGTTAGGCAAGTAAAGGCCTGGGCTTGGCGCAGTCAGGGATTTCAGCGGAACCCATGGGAAACCTACGAACTAAAAAGGCGAAGGAGAAGCACTAGGAAGCCTCACCAAGGGCGGCCTCAACTCCAGTCCCGGGCCTCTGGCCTCTGCTCAGGGCAGGAGTGATGGGGTGGAGGCATGAGGGGGTGGTACACACCGCCACCGCCACCCGGGACCCCACCTCCCCCATGTACCTGCGCCGCCATAGCCCGCACACGGAAACACACACACACACACACACACACACACACACACACACACACACAAACTTACCTCTTTCCCTCTCTCATCTGCTGGTGTATTTATGACCTAATGAAAGCATATCCTTTAGGAAAAAGACTGTCTATAAAACGTGAAATATGAAGAACCGTTGGATATTCCCACTCCAGACCAGGCCGCATCTTGAAGGCTTTTTTTTTTTTTTTTAAACACAAACACCTTGATTCCTTCTGTGGCTTCCATAATCATCCTGTTATTCTTACTGAACGATGAGAATTGGCTCTAAGTGACCTCTACTCATTTCCTGTGGAAAGGGAAAAATCTCCAGCCTGAAGATATATCTTTATTTAGGGAAAAAACATTCTTTGGTGGGAAAAATAATTTTGCTTTCTATCCCTTGTCATCTTTGAAAAACTCTAGTGCCATATGTCCCAATTTCTGCAAACAGCTAGGGAAACCAAGGGCTCTTTTAACTCCCTTCCATTTCCTTCTTGCGCCACCATTTCCCCCAACTGCCACCTTTTGGGGTCTCACAAACATTGGCCCATTTTTTCTCCTGGTCAGTATCTGAAATCTCTTCCAGTTTCCAATATAACTGAGTACCTCTTGGAAATCATATAGTCAACCACCTGCTTTTGTGGGAAAAGGAAATCTGATTTTGCGTTTCAGGGAGGATCTGTTTATTACCACAAATGGATAGAGCAGGGATTATTCCCCATGTGGTTTTCTATAGACCATCCTTTTAAATAAAGCAGTTTTTAAAAGTCCCTTTCACTTTGTAATTTTACCTTTGCCATGAGAGTGGTTTAAGTTGTTTACTAACAGGGATTGTACAACAGGAAAAGCTGCAGGAGACATAAACATCAGTGGGAAGCAAAGAGCAGTCCTTCATTTGGGGTAGATTTGTTTATTTGCATATTTCTTGAAGAGCACAGCAGTTCTAATTTAAAATCTTTTTGGCATCAAGGGGCAATTTTAATGACCTGGGGGTGGGGTGGTTCAATTGTTCAACCCCTCCTTATTTGGTACCTTTTGCTTCTGAGTTTGCATCATCAAAGGAGATTTGATCTCCATTTTTAAAAATTTAGGTTTAAAACAATCAGTTTCCTGAGTAGAATTTTTGTAACAAGAACTTTTACACCTAGTTAAAGTCTTGGGAAAGGGGCAAAGTGTTCAGCTCACCCTGAATGGTGTAAAAGGGTGAGGAGGGGGAAGGGCTCTGAAAGGCAGACATTTCTAGGGTTGGGTCTTGTGTTCCTTGTTCATTTTCAAACATCTGTTCGAAAATGTCAATCCTTCTTTTCAGTTATGTTTTAACTTAGCCTTTACACTTGTGACCAAGGGCTCAGCAGTCCTGCAAGTCTGTGTTTCCAGTGACTTAACTGGAGAAGCAAATGGCTTTAAGCCAACAAGTCTCCCCATGTGGAAAGAAGAAAGAGGAGAGGAGTAGTGTGCATTTTACTTCACCTAAAATTTTCTCCTTCTACATATAAAATATGTTTTCTAGTCAGATTTCTAAATTTGCTCCCATTGAGCAAAACATAAAGTTTATTACATGTCTTTTGATCCCATCTTCTTAGTAGATAACATCCAGGTTCTCTTCCTTGGTATGTGATATTATGTGTAAATATATTTAGCACCTACTATCTCTCATATATAACCTGATCAGATTGATTTCTAGTGAACAGACAGTACATTCTCATGGTTCAAAAATATACAAAATGTACATGTGAAAAGTCTCTCCAGTTGCTTCCCCCACTGTTATTCATTTCTTGGGCATTCTCTCAGAGCTTCTTAATGTGTGGAAAAGCAAATAGAAATATAACCCTTATGATTCTAGAATGATGCAGGTTACTTCAGTTATATCAGTTCTGCTGATGGGGGTGGGAAGAGCAGAGAGGGACATCCCTGGAAGCTTTGAAGAGGTTCACACCAAATACAATCTGGTCCAGGTGTGAGATGCCTCCTAATAATAATTTAAAATATCTTGGAAAGGGAAGACAGAGACAATGTGCAGAACAAACAATCCCTAAGTATTCAAATTGGATTGTCTTTTCTCTGTGATTGAGGCTAAAGAATAAGGAAAAAGGGAGGAAGGGACGGAAGAGAGGCAAGCAGAAAGAGAGAGTGAGGTCATAAAAACTCTGTCTAAAATTGTAGGCATGTGGCTTCTCATTTTCTGATGTGCCCCCTCCCTTCAACTCAAGTCGAAAAGGGCTAAATTGTTATGCATCAGATAAGTAACAAGTAAATTTTCTCCTACTATAAGAGAGGTTTTGCTATGTTGTAGTCTGCAGATAATTTGTATAGGTTATAAATGGAGGCAGAAGGACTGGGAAATACATATATATTATAAAACAACTGAGATAAATTCTGCATTGTAATAATTACGTATGTGTACACTTGATAGACCTCAGACATTTTGTCCTTTACATACAATTCAAGGAGAGAAAAAAGATAAAGGCAGAGGTGGTTACTCCCTATACAGAGCAGGTAACATGTTCATTTATGGCCTTGGAGAGGCTGAGGGTCTTGCTCCCCAAGTCTAACCTAGGTAGTCTGACCTTGACTACCCTCCATCTAGGATTTAAATATGGATGCAGAAGAGGACATATCTTGTAGGAAAAGTGCCATGCATAGGCTTTCTTGCCAGGGATGGGTGCAGTTCTGCTCTCTGGGATGTTCTGTGATTTCTGGTACCTAGCCAGAATTGCTGTTAAATTGGCTCAAGCCCCTGCTCCTCCTCCTCATGCCTTCCCTTATCCTTGTAAATGGCGTTGGAAGCATTTTCAGCTTCTGAATGGACTATAACCATTACTCCATGTGTGCGTGTGTGTGTGTGTCCACGTGCACGTGCACTCTAAGGAAGAGGATTGCTAAGCCCCACGCCTTTCATTAATACCAAAACTCTCTTCTTCTTCACTCTGGACCTCTCCCCACACCTGTCTCATAATAATACTTGATGCAGTACTAACAAAAGCTCACTGCTGATTCTCCTTTCCTTCTTTAAACAAATTTTTACCTGTCCCTCTTAGGGACACAATGCCAGATTTAGTTACTGAGGTTAAGCCATCCTCCGGAGGTGGGGTTAGCTTTCAGATCATCAACTGTATTTGACTGATGACTGGTAGGACCAAAGGGCATTTGGTGGGTGAAAAGGATCTCAAACCCTCTGCTCCCTGCAGCCCTGAAGCTGTTCACCGGACTGGAAGCCAAAGACCCACATAACTCTAATTAATGTGTGCATATGTTGGCCAGCCTCTTGCCTGGTTTTATAGGGTTTCACTGGCAGTGCTTGAATTGACAAGGTCAGAGAGTCTGATGCTAGTGCTCTGATGAAGATTAAGGGTTCTAATGAATCACGTGACTGTGAGTGGACTTGGATAGTTGCAGTGTTCAGGTATTCAAGAGATCTACCCCCACCCCCAAGGGCTCTTCACCCTGAGGGTCTCTTTCCATTCTCAGAAGGGAAGCCTGGTCTGCCAGGAACCAATGAAAGAGGGCACCCTCAGAAGTTTAAAATATCCCCATCTGCCTCTTGGCACAGAACATTACTGGAATGAATATATGTCATATGTATATATACATACACATACATACACATATATACTTATATAGAATTTTTTTCAGGAATACTGAAGAAAAGGGTTGTCTTAAAAGTGTCGTATTCAAGAGAGGAAATATGCCTTTAGGATTCATCTGGTCTAACCACTTCTCTACAGATGAGAAGGTTTGGTTCCAAAGTTGCTCTGGGTACCTAGCTAGCATGTGCCACTACTTGGTCAAATTAGGGGTGGTGGGTTCCTCTCCCCTCTTTAGGTAGTTATTTCCAGGGATCTCTGTTTAAGAAAGATATAAGCATGAGTAAAGAGGAAGTGCAGCAGGAAACGTTTTGAAGGGGAAAAATGATTTAGAAGGCCAGTCCGGGAAAGAGGTAGCCAGAGAAATGACAATCTGGAGGTCGGTTAACTGAACAGGCCTATCTCTACCACTTCCTGAAAGTCTTCACTCCAAGACAGCTATTAGAGGCTGTTTTCACACCACAGATACTTTGTCTCAGTTATTATTTTCCTAAGCCAGCCCAGGCCAGCAGAGTCTTCTCTCTTGGGGAGAGGAAATAGTGTTTCCAAAAGAGAAGCAGCTCGCATCAGAAGAACTCATGAATCTGGTGACAACACGGATAATCGCTTCACTTAGAGCCTGGAGATTGTCAGGCGGTGGAGGCGGGATGGGAGACAACTAGGCCTGAGCGGTGCCAGGGTGAGTGCGCTGGGTACCCGGGGCCGAGTGGGCCACGTCTCCGGGCTAGAGAAGGAGGCGTAGTCGCCAGGCTACTGGACGAGAATGGATTCACAGGGAATCGCAGGGCAGGAAGACTGGTAGACCTCCACGATGGAGAAAAGTGAAATGAGGAAGAGGAGAACGCAGGAGAGAGATTGCGTAGCCCAGCCAAGCAATGGGGCTTCCGGACTTCTACAGGGCAGCATAGTCTCTTTGCAGAGCAGCCAGATCCGACCCAATGCCAGGACTGCCTGGATCTGTCTCTCTGTGTGATAGGAAACCACCAAAGTGGCTCTGGGTTTTCACGAATTCACACTTTAAAAATATATATATCATAATTATTTTTATTTTATTTTATTTTTTGCGTGGGTCTCGGTGGGGTTGAGGCTGCGGGTGCCCTCGCCGATACAAAGTGGCCTGGGGAGCCATCTGCTGTCTTTGATTAGGCCTTGGAACGGTGCAAAAAGTAAAATCAGCCCAGCAAACCCAACCACAGCTCGCACAAACCATTCTTCCATTGCTGGGGACAGTGTTCTGGCCTCAGTGCTCAGGCTAGAAATCCAAATAAATGGAGCCAGATCCTGGCTTACACCCTGGGGACAGCGTTTTAATGTAAATGTAAAATATGCTTGTAATAATCACTTGTGGGCCCTGAAGCGCCACTAGAATCTCAGTTTCATTATAAGGCATGAGAGAAGCATTACCAGCTAATTAAGTCAAATCCTATGTGTAATTCTCCCTCTGCTGCTGCCGACTTTAACACACGAAATTGCTTTTTAAAGGTGTCCGCATATGAATTTTTAAAACGCAAGGGTACTAAAGTGAGAAGCAAGGGGAGAAGGGGCGGGGAAGAAAGAAAGAAGAGAAGAGAGACGTAGACTCTGGGCCCGAGTCCAGGGGGCATCTGGATGAATGTCCTCGACCGGGCGGGCATCGACTTCTCCGCCTTCCAGCCCGCGCTCTAAATTTGGCCTCGAAAGGAGCCATTTCCTCTCCGTGTGGAAGCTCCCGCTTCCCCTCTCCTCCTAGCGGAATCTCTCTGAGCTCCCCGACGTCTTCGCCAGAAGGGCCTTGGGGCGGGGGAGGAGCACGCAGAAGGCCCGACGCCCCCGGCCCGGCGCCCCCAGCCCCGCGCGCTCTGCGGCAGCTGCCTGGCCCCGGAGCCGGTTCCGGCGGACGGAAGGGAGCGGCGCGGGGAGGAAGTGAGCTCACTGCGGAAGGAAGGAAAGAAAGGAGGTTGTGCCTGGCCCCCGCCAGCCCCGAGACTCAGAACCCGGAGGCGCGCGGAGCCCGGGGAGAGGCCGTCCAGGTCCCGCCGCCGCCGCCACCCCCCGAGGAGCCGGGCTAGGTCGGCTCTGCGGAATGCCGCGACCCCTGCGCCGACCCCCTCTTTATCCGTGCGCACACGGTCCTTCGTGCTCCCGGGGAGGAGCAGCGCCAGGGGCTACTCGAGAGGTTCAGGCCTCGAGGACAAAAGCTGGAGACTCAGGACGCGCGAGGGCCTTATTCCGCCGGGCGCGGCCTCGAGGTCCCCGCGCTTCCCACCCTCCCTCCGCGTGGGAGTTTGCCTCGGACCCTCCCGCGCGCGCGCACACACACGCGCGTCCCTCCTCTTTCCCCAGCGCCCCTCGCAAAAGCAGGTCTTGGAACTTTGATTTACGATTACAACGTTGAGTTACTGGCTTAAGAAAACCAGAGTGACTGCAGCCACCAATTCTTGAATGCTCCTTAGCACTTGTGAACTAACATAATATGCCGTGGGGTGTGTTTCCATGTCTGATTGCATCTGCAGCTAGTCGCGCCGTCACAGGCCGCGGCTCCCATGCAGTCTGGCTTACGGAAATCCTCTGCAGAGCGAGGCCGGCTCTCTCGCCTAGGCCCCCGGCCCCGGGCCCCGCAAGCAGAAAATGTGGGGGTGCCGGGACAAGCGTTTCCAAACTGACAACGCGCAGAACGAATGCAGCAGCATCTGTCCCAAGGGGAGGCGGCATTCCCACCTGGGCTTCCCGGGTCGCGAGTGCTTCTCCCGTCTGCCGGATGCAGGGTTCGGAATGGTCACTTGGCGGCCACAGAATGCGTCCCGGTCTGGAAGGAAGTGGCGATGTCCAGAAGCGGGCCGGTATGGGGGGAGGGCCAGGGGGCAGTGGGGGAGGTGTAATTCCACTCTGCAACGGGGAGATCTAGGCCCCGAGCCTTCTCTAGTGCCTTTCAGGTGGTCCCTGCCATGGGCCAAGGAGAAGTCGCTCGGTCACTAACCTACCGCGAGGTTGGGTGGTGATGGTGGCCTGTAGTTTGGTCGTCCTGCAGCTTAGGAGTTGCTGAGGCCCGGAAGATGGAAAAGGCCAATACCCTCTATGCGTGTCGGTGGGGGGTTATGGTCAGACCTCGAGGAGGGGGACCTTGTCTTCAAGGCAGTGTGCATGTTTGTCGGATTTGTGCGCTCTCAATCTGGGGTCGATTGGAGAAAGTAGGACTTTGGCATTCCACCTCCAGCCCCACCTCCTGCAGAAGCACCCTAGTACCTCCTGTCATCATTTCCCAGTGGGTTGATAGGTTGCTTCATAAAATCACTAAAATCTTTTTTTCAACCTAACTTTCAATACGATGGCTACTTCAAAAAAAATTTTTTTTTTTTACTTCAAGCCTTGCTCTGTAAATTTAGGCGGGAGGAGATCGAAGTTCTAGGAAGCCGTCTTGTGTCAACTTCAGCAGCCGGGAGGAGGCAGCCCGCAGGTCTTTGCCGAGGTTTATCGGAACGCTGCCAGCTTGCCCCCCCACCTCCCCCTCCCGCACTCTCTGTGCGCACCGCACCTCCTTCGCCGTCGCCTCTCCCCCCATCCCCCACACTTTCTCTCTGTGGTCTCCAGTAGCAGCACCTCTTGGAGCCACACATGGGGCAGCAAGGCTTCTGGGCCTTCCAGGCCAGCCAGCAGAGGGGCCTCTCTGCCTGCTTTGGAAACTCTCCATTTTCCCACAGTATTTCACATTCATATTACTTTTCACACCCTGTTAGGCAGTAATGGCACTGAACCTGCTAAATACTTCCATGCACCAAGCCAGCCCTCCTGCGACTGCTCCGATCGTCTATCTGCCTTTTGGTGATACGAAAGGAGATTGCTCTGTCATCGAAAGAAGATTGCTTTCTCATCATGTGGGGTTGTTGGCTTCTTTCTTCTCATCTCTCCTCCTCTTGTTGGTCTCCAGAGCCTCGTAAGGTGGTGCTGGTGGTGGCCACTGGGTAGGGGTGCTCAGGTGTGGAGGAGTTCTTAGTGCTCCCTTTCAAGAAGGTGAAGGAGGCCGTTGTGGGAAGAAATGGCTTGGGGACAGATGTGGCTTTTGGTAGTAATGTGAGGTTAGATTGGTGATTTTTAAAGCATTGGGCTATGCTGCAGGCTTTGTGCAAAGAGTGGGGCCTGGAGTATCACCTCACAGCCTTCCCTTCATGAGCACCAGACTGGATGGGTAGCTTTTGGTCACTAAGGGACTCTGATGCTACAGAGCACAATGCTTTCCATCTTGTTTTCTGGGTGCCACCAGGTAGCAGCTCTAAGAGCTCCAGGGCTGCTCGGTAAACCTGGGGGAGTAAAAGGGGAGGGGAAGTTAGAGACCTGCTCTCAGGCTGGTGTGATGAACACTTCAGCACAGAGAAGAAAGCAGGGGAGTGCAACTAAGAAGACAAGGTTCCTAGCACCTTGTTCTTTGGCCATCGAGTGGACTCAAGCCACTCGCCCCCAGACCTATGGTGGTGGGATTCTCACAGAAGATAGTTACAGTGGACTGGGCCCTGAATGGCGCACTAGACATTGCAGTCCTGGCCTTTGCTTTCGCTAGGGCCTGGAAGGTGCTGCCGTTCGGTCACCATAACAGAACTGAAGCCAGTGGCACTGAAGCTTCAATCCTAGAAATCAAGGGCAGTTAGGGGTAGTCCTCTGTGGCTCCTCCACAACCCTGCCTCAGTTCTTCCATCAAGAAAAGAGTACTAAAATCTGCCCACTTGGGGTGGGGACTAACTTCAAATGAGAGCCTATTAATCACCAAGCATTTTACAGGCTGCATATTTAATCTTCACAAACTGTAAAAAGAGTATTTCCTTTTTTCTTTTCTTTTTTTTTTAAAGATGACCGGTAAGGGGATCTTAACCCTTGACTTGGTGTTGTCAGCACCACCCTCTCTGAAGTGAGCTCACCGGCCATCCCTATATAGGGATCCAAATCCATGGCCTCAGTGTTATCAGCACCACACTCTCCCAAGTGAGCCATGGGCCGGCCCTAAGAAGGGTATTTCTAAACTCTGTGTGCCTGCAAGGAAACTGAGGTGCAAAGAAGACAGACATAGCCAGAGCCATACATACATGCATCCAAACAAACTCCAGTCCTCCTGAGAGCTGATGGCACACCAAGGGATCCTGCAGCCTGGGCAGGTCTCCTGGTAACCTGGAGAAGGGGAGTTGAACTGCTTTCCATGTGCCTCTAGCATACACTCCTAGAGGGTGATTTGAGTGATGGGAAATCCCATTCTAAGGACTTGAAACTCTGGGCACCATTTTAAGCTGTAGTGCCCACATACCTAGTCCTCCAAAATATCCATGGGAAAGAGTTACTTTTCTTGCCCTACTAGGGTTTGGGAAGATTTAAACCCAAATCTGTTCGACTTGAGTTTCTGCTCATACCATCTAAACTGAATCCAAAACTCCCCCTTCAGCCTGGGACGGGGACAACTCATGCTTAGAAGCCTAGGGAGGCCTAGGAAACTAATTTGGTTCCTAACTCTAAAGTGCTACCTCAGCCATTTCCCCACTTGTCAGGGTTGGAGTTTGTCCAGTGAACAGAAGGGACCACCCACCCCTAAGCTGGGACAGGACAGAGTGTGGGGCTCTGGAAACCCAAGCGCCAACCTTTGTAAGCAAAGCCCTAGTAGCTCCACCTCCCTAACTTTTTTATTTCTACATCCACTTCCCAACCCTGATCCAGTAGTTGTGTGATGGTGTCATGGACTTCTTTCTCTCTACAGAGATGCTGTCTGGTGAGTGCTTGCTTGCACTCTAGAAAAAATGCTTGAGACTTTGGATTTGAGGACTATGCATA
Organism: Cynocephalus volans; assembly: GCF_027409185.1. Lineage (NCBI taxonomy): Eukaryota > Metazoa > Chordata > Mammalia > Dermoptera > Cynocephalidae > Cynocephalus > Cynocephalus volans. The sequence goes on along the minus strand of NC_084472.1, from coordinate 79,200,178 downwards.
AGGTAGGAGGGGTGAGACAAAACAGGTAAAGGCAGGAAGCAAGGAAGGAGAGTGTGCAGGCCTGTGGGGGAGGCACTTGTGGTTTGGGAGTTACTTGGGGAGATGTTTTTTATTTTGTTTTTTGTTTTTTTCTGTTTCCTCTCCTACGAAGACACAGTCCCAGCACAGATCTTCTCCACTGTCTAGTTACTTTCCCCTTTTCCTTTTTCTTCACTCTCCTGATGCTGAGGCTGAGCAAGAAGAATTGGGGAGAGGGACCGCACATCCTTCTCTTTGGAGCAGTCAGCGGCACCTGGCACTGACTCCAGGTGGGCATTAAAGATAAACTGTTTTAAAGAATTCCTGAAGCCACCCTCATCCCTATTGAGACTTCTTTCCTTTTGGACATGGAAGTAATGTTCTGGGGGTATCAGGTGCACTTTCTGAACTTTTGGCTATCTAAGTCCCCTGGGCCCTAATTGCTCCTGGAGTACTATTGCAAACCTGGCGGTGTCCAAATGAGTGATCACTTAATGGGAATTTTCCACCGCACAAGGTCATATTAATTCATTTTGCAGTTGTGGTGGGAGAAGAAAAGGCTATGGTGATGTATTTTCCTCAGTTACAGTTACTGATTACCTACATCAGTGGTGACAATCTAGGCTGACAGACAAGTGAAAACCAAGTTCAGGAAGCAGCACTGCATTCATATATTTCTCTCCCCTCTATCATCCTCTGCCTTCGTTTCTGCTGCCAACTGTGCCGGTAGTGCCACACTCAACTTTAGGAACATGGAGAGGAAGAAACTGACCATGCAAGGTCATGGGACTGGAATTAGGTTGTCAATTTGAATTGAACTTGGTCTTAACTCGTCTGAGGAGAATGGCAGTAACCCAGCAGTAACATCTGCTCGCCGGGACTCTGGCAGCCTGGAAACTCTAAAAATCAAGAAATTCAAAGGGGAAATTAAAAGAACAAAAAAACTGTAGGAAGAGAAGGAAAGAAAAAGAGAAGGAAAATAATTGTGCACAATTCGAAGGACGGTCGGAATTTTGCCTGAGTTCCCAACAATCCTAGCTAAAGCGTGCTTGTTTCCCCTTCACCGGGTTCTCCACGTGGTTTCTAGAGCCCAATTCCCTTGTTCAATATCTATGCGGTTCTTTGTCGGGGAACTGCACATTTGCAGACAAGCAGGTCTAGTCTCCTGGACGGCTCTACCCACTGGCAGCAGGCAGGGAAAGCTGGAAGCGGCTGCGAGGAGTTGGGGTAGGAAAAGCCCTGGCAGTGCCTGCAGGTGCCGTCTATGCCCTCCCCCACCCGGCTACCGGAGGAGCGCGCCGCGCCCGCCGACCCAAGTCCACAGGGGAGCCTCTGGGCTCCTAGCCATCCCGGGTGACTTGGGCCAGAGTTATCTTATTACAGTTATTAATGACCAGAGTGATTTCTTAAGCAAGGACCAAAGAGAACTAGATCCAAATGAGAAAGCCAGCGGAGCTCAGCGTCTGCGCAAAAGCTGCGAGCGGGAGATGACATCCGCCGACTTTGTCCAAAGCCGCTTCTTAGGCATTCGGTGGGTGCCGGGACAAAGTGCTCGCGGGTGGGCTCTGAGCTCCAGAGTTTGCTGTTGAGCGGAGCTGGAAGGCAATTACTTAAACAATTAGATACGGTTACTAGGGAAATAGAAGACACTGCTGAAGTAATTACAACTTACCACCCCTCCTTCTTCCCCCGCAGCAGGTTGAGGATAAGTCTTTCCTTTAAGATGACACCCTCCTAAAAGCCATCAGGAGTTTGGACAGATCCACAACTCTTGTAGAATTAGGAATGTAGCTAAGACCGTTTATCAGAGGCCGAGTGGCAAGTGATTAGTGTGATTCTGAGCCAGGCACACCTGGGTTGGGTCTTGGCTTCTGGACTGGCTTTGTGATCTCGAGGCAGCATCTTGGTCTTTGTGTTTTCGTGTTTGCAAAACGGAGATGTGCCAAATAAAGGGTATGAAAGTACCATTTCTAGCTCTGGTGATCCTAATCGTTGTGAGTTTCTCCGAGTATTCCAGACCTGACTGTCTCTCCCCTTACAACCGCGAGATGTGACCTCTACAGCCGGCATCTCCTTTCTCCGGCCAGGGACCCTCGACTCGACGAACTGTCCGTCCTTCCCTCGGATCTCACAAGAGTATTCTCGAACATGCTCTACTTGCATTCTCCCATCTTGATGGGCAAAGTCTAATCCTTGAATTTTTGCGATTGCATTTCAGCCAGATCTATGGTCCTCCTTCTGCACATCGGGGAAGCTCACGTTCGACCACCCCCAGGGACTGTCATTAGGAACTGGCCAGAACTCATGCAAAAACCCCTAGATTCAGATGGAACACAACCTTTGCCTGCCCACCTGCTGCGCGGGCCAGTCCGCATGTGCATGATTAGGGAGCCTGGGAATTGGAGCGACACGGAGTCGAGATGGCCACAGATGGCCACAGGGATCGAGAGACGACAGCCGCACTAGTCGTGCAGGAGCCCTGGCATGTACCCAGAGACCTGGGCCATGAGAAACCTTCTGAGCTTGGGCTCCACTGCTTCTTCCCCAGCCCTTGCCCAACAGAGAGGGTTCAAGGTCGGCCGGTGCTGGGCCCTCTCAGCGCGTGCTGATTCTCAGTGAGCCCAGCGGTGTGCGCCAGGCTCCCTTTTTATCTTTTCCTGTAAGGAAAGTAAACGTCTTGCATATATTTCCATGGTGGTCAGGCCCTAATTTTGCATGATCAAGTTCCAGAAACGTGGCTGTTGAGACCGCAGAGGCTTACAACTTCACATAGATTTTTTCTTTAAAAAATGTTTAGTTTGGAACATTTGGGACAGGGTCAGGATCAGACAGGTTGTGACTGGAAAAAGGGGCGCCCTGGATTCTGAAATCAAAGGCCTCCGTGTCACCTTGCAGGTCAGAGCTGGGGAGGCAATAGGTGAGAAAACTTAGAACTGCCAGTGTCTCACCCCCGTACAGTCCCAAGCCGCCAGGACTCCTCCCAGGGCCCCCATTAGGCCGACAGTACCATTCAACTGGGACCCAGTAAAATTTCTAAAACTTGCAGACTTGGAGAGAGAGGAAAGGAACCAGGCAACGGAACAGCAGAAACATCCTCTTGGCCATGTGAACTTTATTGCATATCAGGAAGTTATCTAACAGCTGCCAAAAATCTTCTGACTCCAGTGCTCCAAATGTTGACTGTTTCTCACACCTCACAACCGGGTGCGGAGTCTGCTGCCTTCCGGGTTATTCAGATTTCCCATTCCCTTTCAGCTTCGATCTACCCCCACGTGATTGGTTGCATTTGGAGATGATTTTCCCTTTTTTCCATTCGGCAGACCATGTGGCTCCCATACTTACCTGGGCTGGACTGTTTCCCCACCCACTCTCTAAGGGGAATTTCAAGTCTTCTCCTGAGAAGGAGTTGAAAAAGGGCCAGAAAAAGGGAGCTGATACTGAAGTCCAGGCGTGCAATATCATATTCTTCTCCGAGTGCCTTTGATTCATCCCAGAAAAAAAAGTGCAGCACGAGAAGTACTTTTATCGGGCTCCCTCCCTTCCTGCCACTAACTCATTAATCCCATCCTGAGCCAGGTTCACGCGCAGGAACCTGGCCTTCAGTGGCCTTGTATCCCCCAAAGGGCCCAGCAAAGATCTGAGCATACAGTAGGCGCTGAGACAATAGATCCTGATTGGCAGAATGGATGCTCCGATGGAGAAGGGGCGATTGTTTGAAAGCAATTGGAAGTAAAAGCGCGCGTGTGTATCCTGTGTTTGCCCAGTTCACTTCAGGCTCACAAATGAGACGACCTCGGGAGAATCCACCGCACCTTCAACCCACCTCCCGAACACTGCCTTGATTCCTCCTGGCTAACCCGCACCTCGGCACAGAAGGAGCCCGCTCCAGCTGACCCGTTTGACAGAGGCGGACATTCCTGTGATCTCTGCCCGATTCTGCTTCTCTCCAGACCCTCGAGGGTCACAGTGAGCTGGGCACACTAGACCGAGTCCAGACTCCCTCCATACCAGGAGCAGAGACCTCCTCGGAGGCCTGAGCAAAGAAAGGCTCGGGATCGTGAGCCCAGTGAATTTACTCTGGGTAAAGGGGAGCCCGAACGGTGTGCCCTAGTGTTCGCGACCACGGGTGCGGCGCGGAAGCTGAACGTCCTCCTGGTCCTTGGCTTTGCGGATCCCCAAAGCATTCAGGGCCCCTGCAGAAATTCCCCTCTCTGGGCGGCCGAGAGCAAACGCTGAAGTGCTTGAACACTGGGGCTTGACCACGACTAAAGAGGGCCCTGGTGTCGCCCACCCCGACGTTATTATCGGCCACGGTTGTTACTGTCTTCTCTTGGCTCCAATCTTCCCCTTCACTACTTGTGCTTATCCAGGGGCTCCCAGCCCCCGCCGCGTGGCGCGCACCCCGGAAGTGCTTGCCGAGACCCGGAAGCAGCGGGAGCTCGGACGCCCGACCCTCAGGGGTGAACCCCCGCCCCGCCCACTTTGGAGGGGCCGCTTCTGAGGGCGGGTCCTGCGTCCGCGCCCTCTGCGGCCCAGCCGCCGGGGACTTGTCCCCTTCTGGGTTCCCCACTGGCGGTTAGCCCCTGCCACCCTGCCCTCATCCCCCGCCTGGGGGAAAGCGCAGTTCTCTGACAAGACCGTGAGTGGATTTAGATCCCTCGCTCTGGGGTCGCCGTTTCAGCCGGCGGTGGGTAGAAAGGAAGGAGGAATGTGCAGTCGGCGCGTGAGTGACTATTTAATCAACTCCCCAAAGATCAGAGTGCAAATTTACTAGGGATCTTGGATTGTGGTTCATAATTCCGCACGTCATAAAATGCCCACCGCCTCCGCCCTTTATTTCCCGCCCTGCTGGCCCCTCCTCGGCGAGCCGGTTTGGGCGCCAACCCCGGGCAGTGCGGGAGGCCCCGGGGCGCCCCCAGCAGCCAGCCGGGGAGCCGGGCTCGCGCGCGCCCAGCGGCCCCGTGACCCGCCGTGGTGAAGAATGCTTCAGATCCAGCCGGGCTCGTTTCCGTGACGCGGGAAACATCTGGGGAGTGTTCGCCCGGCGTTTGGGAAAGCACTTCCTTCCGAACCTGGATCTAAGGTGTTGTAGGATCCAGAGAAACTGGGTCTGAAAAGGGGGGTTGGGGCCGGAGGGGATGGCAGCCTTGCCAGTTGCCTGAGGGCAGACCGGGGAGCTAACCGGGGGCCGGCACTTGGGTGAAGGACGAACTTAACCCTTAGAGCCGGGTCTGCGCGTTCTGGCCTCATTGTTTTGATGTCTGTAGTACTTAGGCGCAGTTTGAGAAAGAATAATGCCTTTACGTTCAGCAAAACATCAAAGACCAGGGGTTGCTCAATATGGAGCACATATGGTAGTCTCCGAAGGCCTTGCCTGCCAAAACATGTTTCTCAGTATTTTCTTCCTTTCTTTTCTTTCGCGCTCCCTCACACACACCCCCCCTTTTTTTTTTCCTCCCCAAATGGGAGGGGGCCGCGGGCTCGGGTTACCTAGGGCGGCTTGCGTTCCTGTGAGGCAGATAGCGGCTGTACCGAGGCGATCTATGAGGCCTTTCAGGAACAGAATCTATCCCAGGAAGGGACTTTGAAGATGGGCCTTCTGTAGGGCCGGGGCGGAGAAGCTGTGACAGGCACAGATCTCAGAGCCAGCTGTGGCAGAGTTGAGGCATTGTCACATTCAGAGACGCTATGTCGCTTTTGGCATGATACAATGTCATCCTCCTGCAAAAGCACATTTTCCTGTTGGTAAGTGCTTCCTTAATACATTCATTGGCTGTTGCTTGGCATATAGGGGGCACATACTTATATTTACTGAATGAATATTGAACGAACTAAGTGAAGGCAACAGCCAACTTTTTATTTCAGTCTAAGCAAGATTCAGTGACAAAGCTCCTCTTCCTCATTAGCTGCTATTGCTGCTGCTGCTGCTGCTGCTGCTGCTGCTGCTGCTGCTACTAGTTCGACTACTATGTAGACCACTATCCCTGTTTCTTAAATTACCTAGCAGAGAGAGGCAGGGGACAGTTGTCTGAAAGTTTAGGCAGTATGCTTCAGGAATTTCTCGAGGTGAAATCTCAGAATATTAAGGGTCATTAAAGTGATCTAGTTCAGTTTCTGAATTTTCCTAAAGATGAGCTGAGACTCAAAAAGGTAGTTACTTGCCCATGACACACAACTAGGATGGAGCTGGGGAAGTGCCCCCTTTCCCATGCCTAGTGCAGGCTGGGCTCACTACCCCACACTGCCATCAGCGGAAGGACAAGCCAGATAATTTCCTCTCTTTTAGCCTCTTCTATTAAATGGACTCCTTTCATCACCTCTGAAAAATGACCTCGGGATATTATCCTTCTGCAGATTTACATGCAGAGTTAGTATTAAAGGCAGGGGTGAATTCTTAAGGCTCCCATTCAAAAGAAGATCCATGCTGTCTCCAGAACACGCAGCTTTTCCTAACACAATATTGATGATGGTGGAGGAAGGAAGCACACCACACGTGGAGCTGATTAGACATGAATCTTATCAAATCTTCCAGCATGCCGGTGGCATATATGAATTCTACAGAAAGAACATGGGGCAAATTACCTGACCAATAGTTAGAAAACCTGAACTTCAGACCTGGCTTTGCCATCAACACACTGCATACCTTGAGCACTGAATTTTTCTAGATCTATTTCTCCTTCTGTGTGTGTGTGTGTGTGTGTTGTATACACACATATGTAATATATATCCACATATATATTATTAATTTTTAATCTAGGTGAGATCATAAGTCCATAAATCCAATTTCGGTCCATAAATCCAGTTTCTGTTCTCATGTTCTCTGATGCTATAATATGTTATCAATGTTCAGTGAGCCCCTTATCCATACCAGATGGAAGCAGCAGAACCAACAATAGAACCCTGCTTATTCTTATATTAAGTACTCAGAGAATGTTAAATTTGAAAAGGGCTTTAGAGATGCTTCAGTCCCTTCTCCTTACAGTGAAGCCCAGAGTGCTGATTTCCTCAGGTCATTTAGCTGGACAACCCAGCTTGTTTCCTGCTCAGTGCCATATTCTTCCAAGAAAATTATTGCAGAAGTGAAGTTGACCAGTCTCTGTGACAGGTTTGCGTGAGCACGGATTAAGTCCTTAAGCCACCTTCAGCTACCACCCCAACCATCAGTGGTCCCCACCTCGCTTTCTCATTCACACCAGGAATAACTGGAACAGAATATAATAATTTGGGGTTCAGGAGCACAAATTTGAGGCAAAATTCAGAGTCTCTACCGTCACTTGGGCGATGTTTCTTTAAACATGCCAGCTTTACTGAGTGAAACCTTGAGCCCTCAAGGGCTACTGGGACAAGGTTATCGTTCCTCTAATGAGTAGAGCAGCAAGTCTCACTTGTTTTTAGAGTCTTGAATCCAATGCAAGAGAGACAAAAATCCTTCGTCAGACTTAATACAGAGGCAAATTAAGTAAGTAAAGTCAGTGTTCAGAATAGAATTCAACTGATCCTTTCCCCTCAAATAACAAACTCCCAAGTTATCAATATTGGGGGCATTTGGAGGAGCTAACAAGAATTATCCACCATTATGAAGAAAGCTGTAAAGCTACTCTTGCTCATTTTGGGGGAATGCCTTCTTGATGTAAGAAGATGATTCAGGGACTATCTGCCATGTTGAAAATTAAGTCTAAGTCACTTCTTCCATTTTGACCTCTTGGCCCTGGTTGACCTTAAATTTGACCTTGATTGATGCTGCATGGCTGGAATCAAAAGTGTTTCAGAGAAACACTCGTGATATATTGTCCCTGGGTGGGAAGTAGAACAGGTGGTCTAGGACGTTGTCCTAGGCAGGAATAGAGCAAGGACAGAGCTGAAAATTCAGCTGACCTGAGGGAGGCATGAAGCCTTCTGCATTTAAGTCTGGATGATTAAGTAAATTGTTCTTAGCTATAACTCCCCAGCCAGTTCTCTTAAATGTAATCATTAGCGTCCTGTTTTGGACTTCTTACATAAAACCCTCACCCTGGGCAATACTGATTACTTGCCTCATGAAGATTAAATGAAATATTCTATTAAAAGTGCTTTGCACAGTGCCATATGCATAATAAGTATTCAATGCAAGTTAGCAAATGTTATTATAATTAACCATTCTATGGTTTTGGTAGATGTTGGTGATGTATCTCTCTACAATTCAGACCTCTTCTTGGAGTACTAGACCTGAATATACAACTCCCTGCTAGAGGACTTTTTAATATAGATGTACTTAGATTTTTAAAACTCACCATGCTCAAAATCGAATTTATTTCTATTCTCCGTTGCACACCTATAGTCTGTTCTCCTAGTCTCTCTGAATGGCACCACCATCCATCTGGTGCTCATGCCACTATTTAACATCCTGGCAGTTGTCACCATGTCTTCCTAAATATCTTTACAATCCTCCCACTCTTTTTTCAAATCACCCCCTGCCTCAGCAATGAAAGATATTGAGTTTTGCCTACATCATCCCATCATTTCTTCTACTGCCAGTGTATCCTCCAGTCTGTCCTCACTGCAGCTGGACTGATCTTTATATAATGCAAATGCAAATGACATTTGATTATGTCATTTCCCTACTTTAATCTTACATTCACTCTCCCACAGACTTCAGGAAAATCCAAATGCTGAGCACATGATGCTCTTCATAGTCTCCTTTCTTACCACTCTCCTTACACACAGGCTAAGCCATGGCTGTACTAAACTATATTCAACACTCTAGTTTCTTTTGCCTTCATGTCTGTGCACAAGTTGTCTGTCTGCCTGGATAACACCTCCCTTCTTCTTTGTCGAACTGTGTTTATTTGTCCTTCAAGATTAAGCATCTCCTCTTCTTGGAAGCCTTCACTAAGCACCAGGCTGATATAAGTATATATCCTACTGGAGTATGATTTCTTTCTCTTCCCCACTAGGTGTGGGTTCTTTTAGGGGGGTGGAATATGTCTTTGATCTTTGTGTCCAGCATGCTTTAGCACCTGGCACAAGTAGGTGTCCATCACATGTTTGCTGAGTACGAGAATGACTCAACTAGAATACATGGCTTTGGTTCTTTAATATTAAGGTTTTAGGAAAGCACAGGGCACAGGGGATTGACTTAATCTGACTCTTTTCCTTTGTTGTAACAGAGTGGAGATCAGAATCTTGGGATGCCCTTTCTCCTGTCTTTTTCTTTCCCCACAGGTCGGTGTACGAAGGTTGCTTAGAATAGGTGATCGACAGAAACAAGCCAGAGCTGATCAATGCGTACATGGATTGGTGCTCATTTACAATGTTTTAAGTGCCACAGTTATTTTTGCACTTTACATCTGCCTTAAATGTGGAATACCCTATTCTAACGTCACTAGCGAGGGAAGTTCCTGCTTTTTGATTCTGGGGAGGGTAACTGCCTCTCTTTCCGCGATGCGCGGTTGCCAGCCGCCCAGCCGCCCCGGGCTTTGAGGGAAGGCGCTCCGGAGTCATTCTACCTTCCCGCCTGGTGCTCACGGTGGAAAGGAGGGCGGGGCCCCTCTTCAACCGCATCTACCTCCTGCATCTTGTTCTTTCTTAAAAGCCAGGTGGCGCCAACTCTCAACCCCTGCAGGAGCTGGAGGATGTCCTTGCTTGCTCCTAGTGGAATGAGAAGGTGGATGGAAGAGCACAGCTCCGAGTTGGCGTTTTCTCTCTGCACCCTCCACCCTTTGGAAACATGGTTTTGCTTTTTTCTTCTTCCTCACCCCTCGCAAGATGACTGCAAGCCTAAAAGAAAACGGAGCGTCCTGTGTGCCACATGGAGCTTGGGGAAAGGAAATGATTAAAGACCTGAGGTTTCCTGGCTCTTCGCGGTGTTTACGGTGGGTTTTGATTTGGGGAAGGACAGCGAGGAGAGGTTGAGGCTGGTTCCAATCTACCAGAATCCTGAATCTGTCTGCATTGCAGATGACATGTGGGGCCGGGTGGGCACGGGTTCCTCGGTGTGCACTTATCTGTGGGTGCAGGATCATGTCTTTCTGTGTCGTGTGTGGTGGCCTGTTCCTAAGTGACAGAATATATGCTTGTTTATAAAGAAAAAAATTCTTCTAGCTGTAAAAAGAGGGCTTCAGAATTCTCCCAAATGACAGCAGAGGGTCTGAATCTATTCTAAAAGGCACAGATTTCAGTTTTCAAACCCCATGTTTTATCCTTGAAATGTTTCCAGCCTTTATATGAGAAACCCCATTATATGATTATATTAGCTAACTTGATTAAAACCAAACTTTATCGAACAAAAATGTTTGTTGAAACTTGAAAAATAACTGCTAATCTGGTAATGAGAATTTGTCCATCCATATGTTGCAAATCATCACTAAATCTGAAGTTAAGATGAATTCAATAAAAGTAACTTTTTTTTTTTTTTTTTTTTTTTTTGTATTCACTGGGATACTAAGAGAATAGAGTTGGTGTTATGGCCTATAGCAATTTAAAAATTTTAATTGAAATGACAGTAAATCACACACAAACACACAGAGCACTCTGTAATGTTAGTAATGATGACAGTGTGCTATTAATGCTGCTTTTTATATAGTACTGGTAGTGTTTATTACAGTGTGCACTTTAGGGTGTTTTTCAGATTGTGGGTTGCCAACCATCAGTAACTCATGAAATCAATAATGTTGACTAGCATTTTAAAAATCAAATAGAATGGAAAGTATCAGAAGGAGAGGACTGGTGGCAATAGAAAGATTATTAGAATAGGAACTCTGGAGCAGAGACCAAAGAATAAGCTGCTTGTTCAAGCGAGGAATGAGAAAGTGGGAGAAAGGGTGGCTACAGTCAGAAATTTTGGAAAGGGGACGCATCATCTTAACAGGGGCAGGTAGAATGGTCTTGAACCACAAAGGAGCAATTTAGGGACATAGTGATTGATGTTAGGGATGAGGAATGCTTCTGTCCCCCCTCCCACCTCTGCCCCCATGTCTAAAAAAGAGCAGATACTATTATTATTGTTCAAGTTTCAGGGCACTGATTATACTATGTTTACTAGAGGGCAGATCATTCTCTTATTTTCTGGTAAATAGACCTAGTGGAGCCTGTCTTCAACTGTCTCCCTCTTTTTCCTTTCTAGTTACTAGGACTGGATAGCTGAGCCAAGGCCCAGCTTGGGTGTGGCCTTCCTTCTCTCTCTTTATCTAAAAACATGCTGGCCATGGCTTTGGATTCCTGCACCATGTGGTCAGCCAGAGGGAAAGGAAATTTAGATATGTACTTTGGGGGAGATGGACCCAGCTGCATGCTCCATCTTAGTTTTACTAGAGCTCTGCATTGAGGCATGAGCTGTTTTTTCCCAACTAGTAATCAAGTAGGCATTATTTTCCATGTTCTGTTGTTCTAGACATATGTAATTCCCTATAACAATTGTTTTCTAACTTTAGCAGGCATTGGAATCACAAGGAGGGCTTGTTAAAACACAGATTGCTGGTCTCCACCCCTAGTTTCTGATTCAGTAGGTCTGGGGTGGACCTTAAGAATTTGTGTTTCTAACTAGTTCCCCAAGTGATATTTATGCTGCTGGTCTGAGGACTAGACCTTGAGAACCCCTGCTCTCTGAAATCTTGAGAAGGGTGTGGAATGAAAAGGTGACTAGAAGGGCAAGATGAAGGTGCTCCTATGTTCTTGAATCACGCCCACCTCCCACTTACTGTCAAAGCCAATCCCCTAATGCTCAAAGCTGTCAGAAGATCAGATCTTAAGGAGGGTGACTCAAGCAAAAACATCATCAGCTCTCAGTAGTTAGTTTTGGGACTCCCCATCTTGAGTGAGATCTTCAGGGAGTGGAGCTCAATAGAGCACTACTCAAGGGGCACCTTGTTTTCAGACAGACGACTAAGGCCTGTGTAAAACCCCTGTAGGAGAGCTATGCTAGTTATTGTCTACAGCACTCAGCATTCCTAGATTTCCCCACCATTGCAAGGCCTAGAAGTGTAAAAGCTATAATTTCCAGTCACTTTTGCAGCAAGAGTTCGGGATGCAATTTAGATTCTGATGATGAAATGCAGTCATGTAGGATTCGAAAGGCAGAAAAGAAGATGGTCTCTTTCTTCCACTGTGTGGGTGCACAAGAGGGCTTTGGAAGACATGACTATGAGAAGTGGCTGACCTCCATGGTTCACTCTCTGGTCACCAGCCTTGTGGGGATGGGGGATCTAATGGATGCCCCTGATGCTACCTCTCCAGCCCTTGCACTTGATACCTTGTATTAAATCCCTCTGTTCTCCAGAACAGAGCTGGAGAGTTTTCTGTTTCCTGTATTGAACCGCGACTGATACAGGGAATAAGGCTGTTTGGGTGCTCCATGCCCTAGGTCTGGATTAGTGTGGGCATGGAGTAGTATAGACCCTGCAGTTGGTAAGATGGCTGTTCTCAGCTGGGGGACGTTTGGGGGTAGTTAGTCTCATCCTGGAGAAGTTACCTGCTATCCATAAATCAGAAGGCTGCAGGGACAAACAACTGGATCACTGTCATCTCATTCTGCCTCTGTCATTTCAAGGCCTCACTGCCACTGGCTTCCTTTTCTGATTTTTGCAGCAAAGCACGAAAAACAGCATTTTTTAAATTTTTTATTTTTATATTTTGGAAAGTTTAGGCAAAAATTTTTCCTAGGGCTCCATGACTAACTGTTCTGCCCATTTTGATACTTGATTGTATATTGTCCTGTTTTATCTGTTTTATGCTCTACTATCTGGACCTTCATCCCACCCCCACCCCCCACCCCAGTGAGACTCTATTTAAGGAGAGATACTAAGTTTCCAGTTTACAGCCCAAGGCTTGAATGACAGCTTACTTGGGAAAGTCTGCTGTGTTCAGTGTGAACCAAGAGCTGGATGGACTTTGCAAATGTCTCCTGCAGTGGCAACAGTAGGGCCTCTTTCTCTGCCCATCTTGCTGCCTAAACAGCTCTGTACCAACAGATATTGTTCAGGAGCTGATTCTTTGGCTCATCAATTCTTCCTGAGCAGAGACAATACTGATATATGTCACTTAACTAATTTTTGTCCAGAAAGAATTGACTGCTCTGGTAACTGTATCATTGCTCACAAACACATGGGACCCTTCTCTGCAGGAAGAGTACATCCCCACTCTGTGGCACTCAGTTGTGATCATGCGACTGGCTCTGGCTGATGAAATGTGAGTGGAAATGATCACTCTTGGTTTCTGTTTATTTATTTATTTAACTTTTATTTGCATTTATTTTATGCTGAATTTATTCATGTGCCATTAGTTTTTATTTCTTCATTTTCTTCTGGGATATCTTTTTCTTCTGTACAACCTCCTCTTCTGGCTTAGGAACAATTTGTTCCTTTTCAGTAAGAATCATTTCGATGTGACAGAGAGCTCATGTGTGGGTTAATCTAACCATGAGTTCTGTAAGTGTGGTGGTGCATCTTGGGTGCTTTGTTCACCTGAATATATCAATAACCAGAGAATCTACATCTAAACCCTTTTTTGTTTGTTTGTTTTTTCTGGTTGTCAAATGATCCTTTATTAAAAGATTTTCCTTTGTACTTCTTAACTAGCTGGGCATTCCAATGAACCACTGTTGATGTCATCTATGATGTCATGAAGGTGGCAGTCAACAACATTGCAGCCCACAGACTGGGCAGTCCCCAGGATCTCTTTAATGGTTCCAGAGAGTTCTCGGGCTAAAGATAGATCTGTGGTGCGTCTGTCAGGCAATGTTGACAATCTCATCAAAAGTGATATTTCCACTGTATTTAATGCTTTTTTTATTCCTTTCTGTCTCCTGATGGTTTCTTGAGGGCTTTGATGATCACGGCAGAGGCAAAAGGTACCCCTTCAATCTGGGCTTGTCCATTCTGAGTGGTCAGTTTCACTGTAATCCTCAGACCCTTCCAGTCACCAGTTGCTTTGGCAATGTCATCACCAACCTTCTTTGGAGACAGACCCAGAGGGCAGATCTTGAGGGCGAAGGCAGATGTGGCACCGACTTCACCATCAGTGCACCTCAGGTACATGACTTTGATCTGGTTGGGGTCAAAATTAAGTGGCATGGTGGAGGCAGCTGGTGTCAGGTGAACCTGGATTCAGGACAACCAAAGAAAGTTGCACTTTGGCCTCCTTCATGCTGAAAGCTGTAACTACATCTAAACCCATAAATTCAGCATTTCTCTGCATTTTTAAGGATGTACAGCAAAAATTCAGCACTCTTTTTGGGCCACTGACCCTGTGTCCAGCCCCATTGTTTGGCCTAGACATACCTACCAACTCCACCATTGTAATGCCAGAACTGTATATATTGCTTCTATAAAGTGACATCTTTCAGATTCTTGGTGGCTTTTTGGATATGCATACCCTTGATGGCCTGGGCAGTTTCCTGGGTATAATTAAAGTGAACACGATGATTTGAACCTCTTGATTTGCATGATTTTGTGGGGTTTTCTGGGTCAAGTGGATAGCGAAACATTTTCACTGATCACTTTAGGCCACTTATGGGAAGAGTGCCCTTGGTTTTTAGTCTGCTTACCACCATGCCAACAATGATGCAGATAGAGGTAGCTCCTCAGCCTGTGTCATGGAGTGATGACCATATGAGCAGGGCTGCAGGAATCAAGGATGGACCTGTTGCTAAAATTTTTTTAAATATATTAATTCTGTGTTAGTTAATTTACTTCTGTTTAGTGGTTGGGATTTTAGAGGTCTAATAAATGACACTTCTCATCCTAGCCAGAATTTGGTACTAATTCACAGTGACAGGAATCAGATCAACAGAGATTAAAAATAGCTGAATTACTAATAAGAGCTAATTTAAGAGAGGTGCCACAATGTGCTTGTAAATACTTCCCCAACTGATAGCCCCAACTTGCATAGCTGGACACCACAGGCCTCCCCACTGCAGAGAGGGGACAGGACAGACTGATTCCGAAGGGGCTACCTGAGAGGACCAGATTGGGCATGCTCCATTCCTTCTTCCAAATGCAGCAATCAGATCAATCACTCCTCCTCCCTCTGGAAGAGGCGAGAAGGGGCGTGGGGAGTTGTTTCACAGCAGGTCCTGCCATCTGAAAACTTTAGTGTAGAATAGAGGTTTCCAGAGGGATTTAGTTACAGTAAAATTGTTGTATCATTCTGTGTATCTGAAAGAAATTGCCAGAAATAGAAATATTAGGAGAGGTAATAAACATGTTAAATTTTGTTTTATTCTTGAATATTTTAAAGCGTAGGGGGAAACATTGAAGTGACAGATCAAGGCATTGAAATAAAAGGTTAAGCAATGGTAATCCTAATGATTATCATTAAATAAAGGTTAGCACTTTAGCACTTTGCAGCAATAGTGCAGCAGCTCCATATTAAATGGGAACTTGAGGCCTGAACATTAAGATGACTGACTTTCTACCAAGTTGTCCCTGGCCTCCAGGGCCTGGCTAGTTGTTAATTGAAGGCCTATGGCTTTCCAATACTGGGCTCTGCTCTGGCTACTGAGCCCCAGAGGGAAATAGGGTTGTTTTGAAACTCAGTTTTCTTAATGAAGCAATTCCTGAACCTGAAATGTGTAAGAAAATAATCTAAAAGTGAAATGAGAAACTGGTCTATTGAAAAGTTGGTGACATTTTCAGAGTTGCTTTTAAAAGAATAGATTTGTTTTACTTGACACTTTGGGAAATGGTTTAATAAAACATAACAACATCAAAGATATTATCCAGTGTGTTTCATGTCCCACAGCCTGGAAAATCTAAATTCTTGCAAATAAGCATCATTATTAGTGAGATTTTGTTGCAAAATTTGGCACGGACTATTTTGAATTGTCAGACTTCTAGGCGCTATCACAGGCAAGAGTCAAGGGATTTTTTCTGATTTAATGACATTTTTCTTTATTGTCCCCATAATCACCTGTTTTATGAACTGTGGCTAGAGCTGATGTTGCAACTGGTAATTTTCTTAGAACCCAAATGCATTTATATTTTTCTATCTTTTGATTTCCATCATTTCTGGGAATTGTTAATAGATTGAATAAAAAAAATACATTATAAACAATTCAAAACATCAAAAACAAAATTCCTTGGACCTTTTACAGATACCACACATGCAAATAAATGTGGCTTTGCATTCCAATGGCATTTGAGTGGGGATTACATTTTCCTCATTAACCTCTTTCTTAACCAAACAGTATTGATTTTCAAGTGTGTTTTATCTAAATCAAGTTTGACATTTTAAATTAATTTACATTGACTCAGTTCAAGTGAAGAGGTAGAATGTCTTCTTCTTTTGATCCCAGTATTTGTGTAAGCCTAGTTGAACTGTCCCAAAGTAGGAACGCCTACGATTTTTGGATGAAATCAGGAGATTGATTGCATTTCTTGCAAAACCAAAAATAAAACAACAAAAAAATTACAAGTGCTAATATGTTTTTTCCTGCATTACTGAGAAAAGAAGTGGAACAAAGCAATCTATAATGTACACCTCAGATCTGAACATGATTGCTTTCCTCATAAAACCATTTATAAAATGAATGTACTTATTTGTAATTGAAGGAAGACTTGATCTGTTTTCAATCAGTCATAACCAATAATTCCTTTGCTCATATGAGAACCTTAATTTGAAGCAGTGGAAAATTTCTCTTTTCTCTAGGAAGTCAACAGAGTTGTTTAGAAAGACTGTATAATTTTGGTAGGAGCAGAGATGTAACTTGATTATTTTTTTAAATTTCTGTATATACTTATATATGAACCTACAATTTTTGTCGTAATACAGATAAAAGTATATATTGTTTTCAGTGTTGAAATTTGGCAGTGGGTGATGAAATATTTGTGTGTGCCGCTATGTCTATCTATGTAAAATTAACAAGACATTAAAATAACACTCAGTCTGAGTTAAACCCACCAATTTTAGGAAATACTATATCAACTCTCTTCACTCTGCCTTAGCTCTGTCTCATTTTGTCAGGCATTCTTTTTCATTCCACCATCTTCTGATGAATCATTTTCAGATTTCTATAATCCTAGCTCAAGATGGCATGAGCTAGAGTTAGAGAGAACCAACACTAGCTTCCTTAGTGTCCGCACTTTCAAAACACACCCATTAATGTTATTTGACATCATTTTCCTATGTGTGCTTTCTTTGCAAAGTGGAAAAATACACTACTGAGAGTTTGTCATGAAACCACATTACAAAACATTTGCAAAAGTGAATTATTGACAAGATACATGTAATTCTAAAAGGGCCTACTTGATTGAAAGCGCTTGCAATGTTTCAACATGAGAATGTTGCTTATCCTTTCAGTTGCCTATGTGTCTGTAGATATCTACAGACCATACCTCTGGACTTCTACACAGCTAACTGAGAGTCAATTAGAGTTTTAAAACACTCTACTTCTAGGCCTTTTATTCCTTGAGTGAACATTCAGGAAAATCACATCCTTATGGTCTTCCACAGTCATCCCTAAGTCACATGAAGCTGACTTCCCTGTGCACCCATGGTGTCAATCAACACCTAAAGTGCTTAATCATGTGTTGGTGGTTGCCAAGATATAGCTATACCCTCCTCAAGATCCATCAAAGAGATGCTTATTTCAAGTCATGTGACTGCAGCATGGACTTGCCACTTATTCCTAAATGTCCTGGTTTAGCCAATGCTCAGCCTACATCTGAGAATGACACCAAAATCAGCTCTGCCACTAACCAGAGACAAGGCCACTTCTATTGAGAAAGGAGAAAAATAGCCTCATGGAATATTGAATTTGCATGCTTAGTGATAATAATTAACAATTAGAACTTGAGTTTTTTAAAAAGCCCAAATATGTGGTCTGTATCATGTGTGGTAAAAGAGAACTTCCTAAATTCTAATGTATTTGACATCTCAACTGCCTTTTAACTAAGACAGAATTAGCATCCTGAAAACTGACTACAGAAGGTGAAAAACTTTTATTTTCTCATTTTAAATTTACTTACTTTGTCAAATTATACTCTTAACTAATAAGGAAAACCATCAAGAACAACATGGTTCATCTTTATTTGGAATTTCAGAAAAGCGAGTGTCCCAAACCATGTTTTCTGATCTTTTGAAAGGACTTCTGCTGTCTAGCTTCATCTTGTTTAAAGATGTTGGAGCTGTGTTGAGGTGAATATCAACAATCAGAAAGTAATATCATGGTTCTGGTTGTCATTACCTGTTTAGACATACTAGAACTGGATTGCCTGTGCTAAAACTTAATGGACTAGAGAAGTGTTTGAAATCTTAATGGTGGGGGCTTCAGCTATAAAGGCATCTGCCAGATGTCTCATTTGCTAAATTCAGAACATCTGATAAATTTATGATTTGCCTCAATTAGTGTTCTCAGCTGTAACTGAACTTTAGAATAGCAGCAGAATTTAAAATTAAAAAGTGATGGACAAGCTCCACCCCATACTAGTTATAGCAGAATCTCTCAGGGTGGGGCCCCATCACTGTTTATTTGTTTGTTTTTTTGTTTGTTTGTTTGTTTTTTAAGTGCCCCCAAGTGATTTGAATGTGCAACCAGGTTGAGAATCACTAACCCACCTGATAATTTCATCTTTCAGAAGGGAGAGGAAGTGATGAAGAGGATTAACACTCTGCTTCTAATTCTGGTTAACCAGAAGATCCTGAATGGAAAATCAGAAGTGACAGGAACCCTGGAAGTGGGCCACCTGGTCATCAGAAAATTCCAGAGGAGTGTGGTCACGGCCAAACACACACTCTGTTAGTCTGAGCTTAAAAATATTTCAGGAAATTATAAAAGCCTGACTTTGACACCCCAGTCTGAGATTCCAGAAGGAAGCAGGGGAGATTTCTCAAAATAAAATTCTGATGCTACTATTGTAAATGGTCCAAAGGGGAAAGGTGGGGGTGGGGGGGAGAAGATAAAGAAGAAAGGAAAAAGGAAGAAGGTAGCCAAAAACATTTACTGTCTTCAGGCAGGAAGCTGTCTGACAAGATCAGATATATTTTTAAATGGTGTGTGTGAAATGTGAAAGGTGATCTAGAAAAACAAGCATAGATATAAAAAACAGAGATATAATAGACAATACCTTTAGGTGGGAGATGCTGTAAAGATTTGTGGCCATATCTGAACTACCACACCTGTCCTCAGAAAAATGCCTCTATGCTAATACATATGAAATATTTTCATTTCAGGGGACTCATGATCCTTCCAACCCAAGTGAGGAGTGTTTATTCTAAATATGGATATATTTAAATAAGGATACTAAAGCTTAAGGAGACTAAAGACT
Organism: Cynocephalus volans; assembly: GCF_027409185.1. Taxonomy (NCBI): domain Eukaryota; kingdom Metazoa; phylum Chordata; class Mammalia; order Dermoptera; family Cynocephalidae; genus Cynocephalus; species Cynocephalus volans. The sequence continues at coordinate 79,180,922 of NC_084472.1, read as the reverse complement.
TGACCAAAGTCAAGCAGATATTTGCTTAGTGTATAAGCACGTAAGCGTGGCCTGTCATCCAAGTTTCGTAATTCCCATTCCTGTGCCATTTCCATTATGCCCAACTGATAATCTCTTTATTATGACAGAAAATGAATTTCAGCAATTTTATAAATCATCACCAGCCACCAAATCAGGACAAGTTAAGTCAAATGTATACAACAAAATGTAAATGTTTTATTTAACTGGCATATTCTATGCATACATTCAGATAGGAAAGTAGGCTAGTTAAAAATAAATGTGAGGAGTAAATTATTTGATTAATTTGCTAACACACAACTATTTACAAATTGTGGGCAATTGCCTAAGTCGAGCTTTCTTTACTAACAGGTACTCTCTGTGCTTCAACTAACTCACATGGAAAAGTTGATTACCACAGACAATTTGTGATTAGCAGGATTGTTTTCATTTTTAAATCATCCAATTAAAAATCATTCAATGATAAGATTAGCAAGTAATCAATTTATATTAATTTTAAACTACATAAAAACCAGGCACTGTTACCACTTGAAGATTTTGTTTTTCCCTCATGAGATAAAGATAAAGGGAAATTGGTGTGGTTTTAGTTTAAATTTTTGCCTTTTTCTTGTTGCTGTTGTTGTTGCTAGTACATGACTTTTCATATGAGGGCTGCAGGTTCTACTTACATTAAAAAAAATTATTAGTATCTTATTTTTAATTGTTTGGGTGAGTTTGGTAGGTTGATACGGTCCAAATGGATGGAGAGAAACTAATCAGTGTTGAAATATCTGATTTTCAGACATTATTAACTAAAAAAGGTAAGTTTTTAAAAAACTTTTTATCATAAAATAGTTCAAACATGCAAAGAAGTAGAGAAAAATAATACAATGAACACCCATAATCCAATACCTTTAATCATTAATTTATCATTTTACCATCTTTGCTTCATCTACCTGTATTTTTTTGTTACTGGACCATTTTAAAGTCAATCACACACAAGCCCTTTGGTATACATCTCCAAAAAATGAGGACACCTCACATAACCAAATTCTAATATATCCCATTTAATAAATTGACAGTAATTTTGTTATTTCATGTAATACCTAGTTCATATTCAAATTATTACCTTGGTTTTATAGTTGTTTTTTTCCAATTTATAATACAATTAAGGAGTATATGTTATAATTGTTACGTTTTCAGCCTCTCTAAATCTAGTATAGCTCAGTCCTCCACCTCACCCCTTTTCCCATCCTGTTGACGTTTTAAAGAGACCAGGCCAGTTGTCTAATAGAATGTCCCAATTCTGGACTTTTTGATTTCTTCATGTGGTTTAACTTGTTCTTCTATCTTCTGTATAGCCTGTACAGCTAAAGTCTTGATTAGAGTCAGGTTTCACATTTCAAAGAATACTCTATAGGTGAGGCTGTCTATAGCACATGACATCAGGAGCACATTAAGCCTGGTTGCCCTACCATTAATGATGCCAAGTTTGATTTTTGAATTAAGGTAATGGCAACTACAGCTGTCTTCACTATTAAGAAATATTTTCCCTTGATCAATTTGCTACTCATAAGTGGGGTGATAACTTGGTACCAGGCAAATAACCACTTCCCTCAAGTTAGTTGTTTTTAAAAAAAAAAAAAACTTAACTGGTTGTCCTTTTGATTTTAATAAAGAAGTATACTAAGTTTTTCAAAGCTTTCATCAAGCTGAGTATATTCAACTTAAAATTATGAAAACAAACCAATGTCTCATTAAACATTTGGATAATTATTCATTCATTTCATATCTTTGTTGTTTTGGGTACCATTCTGGTTTACAGTAGTCATGCATACCTTGAGTAGCAAACTGGGTAATAGTAGGTTTCTCCACTGTGTATTGTAGTTCCCTTATCTACTCATTTTATCTTACAGGCTGAGTTCAGAAATGGAGCAATGTAGAAAGCTGTGGAAGTGAGTGTCATATTGTCATGAGTAATGAAATGAGATCAGGGAAGCACCCAGTATATTGAGAAGACCACTGTCGGTAGGATGGCTAGTAGACTCTTACTGTGGAGTAATTGTGCCACACGTGGAAATTTAAATGTGGATCTGTTGAAACGATTTCCTTGTTTCCTTTTTAAAGCAGGTCAAAGGACGTGAATGAAATCATACCAGTAACCAAACATGGTGGTATCAAGCCTAATTAGGAATAGAAAATCATTTCTAAAGTCTGTGTCTGTTCATTTTCTTTATTTCATTTGTTTTTGTTTCACCCTCATCTGTGATTCATTTGCCTTTCGTCATCTTCCACAATGGCTTCTGCAAGAATATCAGTCTTGAAATATACAACATGGCTCACACCCACTTCAAACATTGTTTAAAATCTCATTTATTATTTCATACTGTGTTCTCACTTAAAAGCCAATGTTACTGAGACTGCAGAGCACATACCTTTAATTCCCCTGGTGAATGGGGGGAAGAGAGAGAGAAGAGAGCAAGCAAGAGAAAGCCAGGGGGAGAGCTAAAACTGTGAGATGGTCCTCAATGGAAATGTGAGGAAAACAAGAAAATTCGGAAGTCTTATAGGCAGATGAAGTCTCTAGACACTAGAAAACTGGAAACAACCCAAACCTGGGCTTAGTAGAGAACAAAAAAGTGATGAAGACCAGGACTGGTATTTTTTTCCAACAGGAGGTTAGTTACTTAAGGACCGCATTCCCAGGATTACAAGGATTTGTCTGAATAGCCTAGGGAACATTTATCTACAGGAGAATTAGTAAAATGAGGAGATGGGATTCTACCTGAGCCACCTATTACATGAGACTATATTTAGAACTTCAAATTAACACTGGGGGTATTCATGTTAACTTGATATCAGCAGGTGAAAGCTATATTAAGTAGGAATTATTTGTTTCCAATTAGTTTAAATTTTCAGATACTAAAATCCAGGTGTTTGGGGAAACCAAACTCAGTTAAAACCCAGTTGGCTTTAACATCATTTCTTTAAAGAAAAACAAGAACAAGACCATGTGCTCAAATATCTCTCACCAGCTGCTCAATCATATTCATTCAACTCACTTTCCTTCCTCCACTCCCAAATAGAAAATAGTCACCTACAACTGAAAACTGCTTGGGTACGGGCTGTGCTGCTTTGGGAGAGGCAAATAACCCAGCTCTGCATAGGGTTGTGCTGTATTAATGCACCCCCATTCCAAGACATTTTGGGAAAGACAGAAGAAAATGCATTTACCTAATAGGAAAGAGAAGAAGGTGGGAGGGAAATTTTTCTGTTGCTGGTGCAGTGGATTTTTTTTTTTCCTTTTTCTAAGAAAGCTATATGTCACACCTTTATAAGAAGCTCAAATTTCAGACTACACACGTGTTTCAGGCAGTCAGTTACTCAGCAGTTCATTACAGGAGGGTCTCTTCATTATAGAAGCTGCAATAAGGTACAGGACATAAGAGAGTAACAGACACTGAACTACAATTTTCATTCCTCTTGCTGGAGAGAACTTGGCTGGAAGAGACAGTGTCCCAAACTTCCACCTTCTATCTACCGGTTCATTTGAACAAACTCCTCTAACTTAACATGCAGCGCTGCCGTTTTCAACTTCACATTCTCAAAGACTGGGTAGCCAATTTCTTCCTTCTCTTCCTGGTAAAATAAAGAACCAACAGATAAACATCACCCAGTGATACTAATTGAAGTCACTAATAATGAAAATTATCATCCAAGTGAAAGTAATTACCATGGAATGTTATTACTATGAAGATTCCAAGTGTCTGAGTAGCCTTCAGAGAACTGGAAAGACGGTAATGATGGCTTCTTATATTAGTTTGGACTCAGTGTGCAAGAATCTTAACTTTATGATGCAATTTAAATTCTATGTCAAGCCCTCATTCAGTCATTTGAGAAACTTTCTCCATCCATGGTGTCACATATGAAGTCTGTGGTGGCTCACACGGAGCCAAGGCATTGGGAGGTTCATTGGTTCTGCATGTTGTCTCCACTCAATGGACACTGAGTTGCCCATCAACCTGGACTGTCCCTGGCCACAAATTTAATCCTCATGAGGGCCCCTTCAGCTCCATCTCTCTGCCCTTTGCTTCCCGTGCCTTTCTCCACCACTTCCCCACCACTCTTGGGCACACAGCAGTAGTTCTACTCCCCCGCCCCCACCCCGGGCTGGGGATTTTGTGAGGCTTTTTAAGACCTGAATGGCCAAGACATACACATAGCCATATTTTTTCCTCTTCAGAATTCTTGCCATTCTCGGGGCTTTATCCAGGAAGTGAGGTCCAAGTTCCCTCTATCTTAAGTTTTTGCCCATTCCCCAAGAGCCCTTTCTCAGGAATGCATCACTGTCTGCCTCTCGCGCTTGCCTGCCGTGTTTCTCTTTCCAGCCTGAAGAATACTTTTCTGGTACCAAGAACAGAAAAGACTTGCTTTCAAAGTCAGGTCCCCTCCACCAGTAAGTGTATTTATTTTAATTGTGATAAAATATACACAACAAAATTTACCATTTTTAATCATTTTCACACGTATAGTTCAGCAGCATTAAGTACATTCACATTGTTATATGATCATCACCACCGTCCATCTTCAGAACTTTTTCATCTTCCTCATCTAAACCTCTGTATCTATTAAATGTTAAATCCCCATTCTCTCCTACCTCCAGTCCCTGGTAGCCAGCATTCTCCTCTGTCTCTCAGATTTTGATTATTCTAGGTACTTCACATAAGTGGAATTGTACGATATTTGTCCTTTTGTTACTGGCTTATTTCACTTAGCACAGTGTCTTCAAGATTCATCCATGTTGAAGCATGTGTCAGAATTTCCTTCCTATTTAAGGATGAATCATATTCCATTTTATGTATATTTCATGTTTTCTTTATCCATTCACTTGTCAATGGACATCTGGGTTGTTTCTACCTTATGGCTATTGTGAATGATGCTGCTGTGAACATTGGTGTACAAATATCTGTTCAAGACCCTGCTTTCCATTCTTCTGGCTATATACCTAGGAGTAGAATTGCTGGGTCATATGATAATTCTGTGTTTAATTATGTTTAATTGCTATACTGTTTTTCATAGCACTGCAACAATGCATAAGGATTCCAATTTTTCTATATCTTTTCCTGCCAGTGAGTTTTAACAGGGGTTTTCCTAACAATTGGGTCAGTGCTTCCTTGTTATACAGGACTGTTCTACTCATTGAAGAACGTTTAGCATTCCTGGCCCCACCCTCTATTTGTAAGTAATGGGATAATGTTTCCCAGTTGTGAGAAACACCTCCCCTTAGCCCACACTCATACACAACATGTTTTCAAAGGTCTCCTAAGGGATGAGAAGAAACTGCCCTATTAGAACCCCTGGTCTACACTGCAAATCTTTTCTGATGTCTTTAAGTCCTCATCTCTGTAAACTCAAAATCCTAGAAGAGGCTCTTCTTCCCCTGTCCTGCTGTCACATCCCTTTCTGGATTCAATAAGAAGAGAATGGCCTAGTTTAATTGAATGGACAACACAGGAGGAGAAGAAAGGGAATAGAGAGAGAGAGAGGGAGATAGAAAGGGATAAATATTTCAGAATATTAACTCACCCACACAAGGATTTATCATCTTGTTTACTTTCTTCTTTTGAGGACCTAAAGTTTTTTGTTATCTTTATTCTCTTGACAATTTAGATTTTCTAAAAAGGCCTAGGCTTATAACACATCTTTCAAAAAAGCATATAAATTATATTAATGAAATAAATGCAGTCATGAATATAACTCCTGTCTCTTTTCTAGAACCTTATACTTGTCTAAGTGAATTGTCTCTAACTAACTGACTGTGACTTCTTACAACCTCAGGCAACTCCAGTTGGAAAGTGAGGAGGTTCAGTTAAACAATCATTGTGTTATCCCTTAAAAATATTATAATTGTAAGTATTGATCAGTGTATAATCACAAGAATTCACATATGATTTGGAGAAGCCAAGCTTTCTGAAAGTATAATGAACTTCTGACCCTTTTCCCATCTTATTTAAATTTTATGTACCTTTTCAATTTTTACTTTCATAACTTTCTGATGTTCAAGTTATCTGTTTCCATTAAGTGGTTAAGGGCTTTGAAGTCAGAGACCTGGCTACTTTCTAACCAAGTGATATAATCTTTATAAATCTTCCTCCCCATCCACAAATCTCTGGATTTACGCAGTAGTTCAATTCCTAAAAAATGGTGACTAATTAAATAATACTTAAAGTAAAATAATTTTTTCATACAAAAAAAGACAAAAGCAAAAGATGCATTTCAATCTGTTAGAAAAAATAGCAGTTAAAGAAAATATCCCTCTCCTATTTCTGTATTACATAAATGTGAACAGTTAGTTAACAGTCTAATAGAAAATATGTAATCATTGAATTAAAAAAATTTTTTTAATTTATAAAATAAAATGTTTACAAGTCACTAGTGCTCTGTAGACTCACCGATGACATTAACCTAGCTCCATTATTCTAAAATTTCCTTACAGGGGTACTTGTATACAAAGTTCTGTCACACTGTTTGATGTTCTGGACCAAGACAATCTTTAATTTGGGGGGTTTAGCACTATGTTGTTCTGAGCACCCATTGAGAGAGCAAGTATCTATTGGGTACCTCAGTCTTTTTCAACTGAATCTTCATTTGGACTCTTTGGGTAACTTTCACTGCTTCTTTATCTGTGGGATCCTGAGTTATTAAGTGGAATTTTCTAGTCGTGATTTCATCTAAAATTAAAAAATAAATAGTCCCTGAAGAAGCATGGGAATTCATGGAATGTACTCTCAGAATAGTGGACTGACCTTGCATGACAACAGACAGGTGGTAGCTGTCTGAGAAAGGCCTTACATAAAGCTGGGAGAAGTGAATGACCAGTGAGAAAATCAGAATCTTTGGGGAGGCATTATTAAATGTGCTCAGTTAAAATTACTGTTTGTGTATTTTTAAAGGTCGAACATTTCTTCTTTTTTTCTCCCCGCAAAAGTAACTTGGCATGGAGAACCGGATCTCATACTTAACTTGAAAGGTTGTTGTGAGGGTTAATTGAGGCCGTGTATGTAACCTGCTTAGCCTAAAGCCTAGAACTTAATAATCATTCAAAAGAAAACTCTGATATTATGATAGTGAAGATGATGATGCCAATAATTCTATTTACCTAATTTTTTAAAAGTTGGTTCAAATTGGTATACTCAGGAAGTCAAGTTTTAACAGACATATTTATTTTCCTAAATCACAAATCTAACCTAGACTGTTATCTGCTGTTACCCTGCCAGTGTGTCATCATCACCAGCAGGAGGCGTTCAAACTTTTAGCATAACAGAGTGAGACTTTCAGATCTGGTGCCTGCAAACCACTGGGCCTACTGTGTTCTCCAACCCCATCGCACCTACAGCCCCAGGCATGTCAATATATTTACAGTTGTTCTGCACCCACCACTGAGCTCTACCTCTTTGCCCTTATGCACAGGGCTCCATTCTTTTACAATGGACCTTCCCTTTCTTCCCCTGCCCTATACACACCACCTCCATTTTTCAGGATCAGCTCCAGGATTGAGGGCTTTCCTTCCCCACTCTCCAACAGGTAGCCTCTCCCTCCATGGACATCCCTACTGTATCTTATAGAAACTTCTCTCACATCACCTATAACTAGGTGGCTGTATAATTTATTGCCCATATTCGGACACTTTTAGAAATGATAGGGAGCTATTAACTAGTAGATTGGGACAACAGGTATAAAAGGGGACTACTCTAGGCTAATACGATGTGTGGTCATCTTACCGTCAACACTTCATTTCCTAATCTATTTTTTTGGCATCTCACCCAACCAGACAGTGAGTTCCTAGCCAACAGGAACCAGGTTTCTCTCCTTTGGTATCTGGATGCCTTGTGCCTGGCGCAATGCCTGGCATATAGTAGATACTTAAATGAAGTTTGCTGAACACATGCATAGTTAGATAGATAAATTAATGAACTGGTGGCTAGTATTTTCAGAATAGCTTTTATTCAAACAATAGCTTTGCATTTAATATTGCTAAGGCTGACTAATTTTTCCTTAAAATGGCTAATCAGGTCTTTAAATGTTCTATGGCCAAATATTTGAACTTGTGATATAAACATAATTCTTTGCATGTAAATTTATCAGCAATCATTTAACCATGTAATTGATTCTCACCTGGTATATCGTTAATTTTATGTGTCAATTTGACTGCCACAGGGTGCCCAGGTATTTGGTCAAGCATTATTCTGGGTGTGTCTGTGAGGATGTGTCTAGATAGGATGAACAATGAATTTGTAGACTGAGCAAGACAGATTGCCCTCCCTAATATATGTGAGCCTCATCCAATCAACTGAAGGCCTGACTAGAACAAAAAGATTGAACTTCCCTCAGATATGAGGTAATTCCTCCTGCCTCTGAGCTGAGACATCAGGGTTTTTTTGCCTTTGGACTCAAGCTGAAACATCAGCTCTTCTTGGGAGGGCTGGAACTACACTATCACCTGTCCTGGGTCTCCAGCTTGCTGACTGCTGACCTTGGGACTTCTCAGCCTCCATAATCATGTGAGTGAATCCCTTATAATAAATCTCTTTCAATATTAATCCTGTTTTTCTGGAGAACCCTGGAGAATACACCTAACAAAAGGAAATCTAATTTTGTCAAGTTCATCCATGAAGTGTTACAAAGCTTCACATTAAAATAATGCTTCTAAAGTTGATGTACCAGAGATACAACTGGATAAAGGAAATCATTTATGATAAAGGTAGAATATATGTAAACATACCTTGTATATTATTTTACTCCATAGCCATGTGTTAAACATTGATATTTTTATTGTTGTTTTAGTTTTCCTTAAAGAAAGATTATTTCGTGATGCATTCACCAAATAACAGCTGAAAGGTTTGTGCCTCAATTGAGGGAGGAACAGGGTAAGAAAAGAAAAGAGCCCAGGTGTGAAGAGGTCAGTATGATTCTTGCTATCAAAACTCATTTCCCAACTCCCAACCTTCAGAAATTAGTCGCCTCTTGTGGGCTGGGTCTGCACACAGGCTAACAGAGTGACCATTTGACTATATTGACCAGGCAATTCAATTCAAAAACTGGCTGCCTGAATTTCTTTTTTTGCTCCAAAATGGCCATTTTTTTTTTCAACTTTAGAAACCGCTTAGATTTTATTTATTTATTTTTTTTGAGTTGGTATCAATCCATTTATTTATTTATTTATTTATTTATTTATTTTTAAGTTTTATTTTGTCCATATACATTGTGGCTGATTATTGCTCCCCATCACCAAAACCTCCCTCCCTTCTCCCTCCCCCTCTCTCCCCCAACAATGTCCTTTCTGTTTGCTTGTCGTATCAACTTCAAGTAGTTGTGGTTGTTATATCTTCTTCCCCCCCCCCCGGTTTGTGTGTGTGTGTGTGTGTGTGTGTGTGAATTTATATATTAATTTTTAGCTCCCACCAATAAGTGAGAAATGTGGTATTTCTCTTTCTGTGCCTGACTTGTTTCACTTAATATAATTCTCTCAAGGTCCATCCATGTTGTTGCAAATGGCAGTATTTCATTCGTTTTTATAGCTGAGTAGTATTCCATTGTGTAGATGTACCACATTTTCCGTATCCACTTATCTGATGATGGACATTTGGGCTGGTTCCAACTCTTGGCTATTGTAAAGAGTGCTGCGATGAACATTGGGAAACAGGTATACCTACGACTTGATGATTTCCATTCCTCTGGGTATATTCCCAGCAGTGGGATAGCTGGGTCGTATGGTAGATCTATCTGCAATTGTTTGAGGAACCTCCATACCATTTTCCATAGAGGCTGCACCATTTTGCAGTCCCACCAACAATGTATGAGAGTTCCTTTTTCTCTGCAACCTCGCCAGCATTTATCGTTCAGAGTCTTTTGGATTTTAGCCATCCTAACTGGGGTTAGATGGTATCTCAATGTGGTTTTGATTTGCATTTCCCGGATGCTGAGTGATGTTGAGCATTTTTTCATATGTCTGTTGGCCCAAAATGGCCATTTTTTAATTTTAATTTTTATTGAACTAAGTACTCATTTGAGTATAAAATTGTGGGGGCAGGGAGAGGTTAGTAGAAGGTTAAAAGGAGCTTACTCACTCTAATTTCCATACTATAAGCCACATCAGAGATGGGGTGACCTGACCTAGAAATGAGGTCAGGTGTGAGGTCCAGTGAAGGCCTGGCCATAATAAGCTAAGTCCAGAGATGTTTTTATTCTCTAGTCCAAAAATGTACTGTTTTCTCCCAATTGCACCCAGTGTTTATTAAGAACTTATTATGTATTTGCCATTACAGAGGATGGTTTTAATTCTTCAAAGGACTTGGAATTTATTCCCATATATCGATCAGATAGTTTCTTTTTTCTAACTAGTCTATACTGCATTTCTAATTTCACTATTCAGGAGTTACGGATTTTAAAAATTCTTTGTGTATAGTCAATACTATTTCATCATATGAGCAAAGTTACATTTCCAGATTTTGTTTCTTCTTAAATAAGTAAACTTTAAAGGTAAAAAATTTTTTTGACTCTGATCTTTGGGGAAAAATGTGTTTAAAGTTTGTTGCTCACAGAGGATTTTTTAAAGTGTTTCCTAGAGTACACTGGTATTTCATGAGATTTATTAATTTTAGTCACCTTTTTGTTCTAACTATGAGCATATCTAACTTTTATAAACTATTAAATAATCCTATTGTCCATTGCTATTAGGATAATTGTGTTTTTAAAAGTTTTCACAGTGCTAAAAAATAACATATCAAGGTACTTAATCCAAATAATTTCAGTGAACCATATTAAAAAGAAATAAAGGAAAGTGTCATATGACTTCTTTAATCTTTATAGAACAAAAACATATTCTGGTAAGCAAATGTCCTTATGAAGTACATTTAAAACAGAAAATGGTAAATGATCTAATTTGGTTCTTTGTTATTTAATTTGCTTTGGTGGAAGGGGAATTTGTTTTTTTCATAGTCTTTATGACCACGTGCTCAGCCACAAAAGATTATTTGACAAATCAATATGACTGAAACACCAAATTACCTGTGAGTTGATCTCATTTATGTAGACTGTAAATTCAGCAGGAAGGGATTATGCTTTATTAATCTTGTATCTCCTTGTATAACTTTGTATGGAGGGTTGCATATAATAGATGCTCAATATAGGTTTCTGTACCAATTAAAAATCTTGTTACCTTCTATTCTTATAATAGTCATTCTGTACTTATCATAGTTCATACTACCTGGTAAATGGATATTGAGATGCTTATCAATGATATCTGAAACAAGCAAAAACAAAATACAAAAACAAAACCCCCCAAAACACAAAAAACAAAACAGAGAAAAAATAGCTAGGAAGGGGGCGGATCACTAACATGAACTATATCCTTGTCCCCTCTCTGCGCAACCCCCCCCCCATCTAATCTCTGTTTGGATTTTCTACCTGGGCTAGAAGTGCTCTGTCTTCCAGAGAAAAGCAAGATACCTGGAAAGGCTATCATTCATTTACCAGAGAGAGAAGTAGTGCACGTGCACACACACGCAGAGCCTGGGTAGCTACAAAGCCCTGGTATGGCACTGTGTGCCTCTAAGAGTGGAATCAGTGGCCTTGTGCAGACAATGAAGCCAGCAGTAACAAACCTTAAAAGAGCTAGAAAACAATTCTTCCTATCGGTTTCTCTAAATCCTCCAAAGCGGAGAATCTGTGAATGGGAAGATGGTTTTTTTCTCCCTTCCTGAGGGTTGTTTTGTTAGAGACTTATGCTAAGAGAATAACTCAGCTGATAAAAATTTATTATTTATTCTTATTTAGACAACATTTTCCCTCCAATTAGAAGAAAATTGCTGCTCGTATCCAAAAATGCCTAATTCCCCAAATACCTAATTTTAATAGGGAGTTTATAGAATTTGCTTTCTACCAAATCAAAATCCTGAATACGTGAAATCCTAGATGTTGCCAATCTGATGGATTCCTAATAATTTTTAAATAGCATATATTATTTTAAAATTTTGAGCTGTTGGAAGATTGTTGAGGGATAAATTGGTAGTCTGTATTTTCTTTAAAAGAACAAATTCACAAAAACGAAGTATTCTACATTTAATTTATATTATTATTTTGGCAGTTTTATTTTTATGATAAAATTCTAAGTCTGTTATATTGTCTGAATTCTAAAAAGATTCAATTGATTACAGAAAAACTTATTAGAAAAATTTTCTTTGCCCTTTTTTCCTCTGGACAATTCCTGAGTATTTTTATACTTACTATTTACAAGACCTAATTTATTTTTCATGGCCCATCACCAATATCCAAGATAGTGTCCAAATTTTAAATTCTGAACTCTGCCTTGAGTGACTTCCAAACTAAATGGAATGGAAATACCTCAGGCAGTCTGTGTTTATACACAGTGGCAAAATTAACTTTAAATTACATGAATCACTGCACTGTGGTTACTTCTGAGCATACTGTGTATGTCCCCATGCAGAAAGCTTCCACTCCTTTCACTCTAGATAAAATGAGATTTTCTGAGCACCTCTTCTGAGCGAAGGACGGTGCTGTAACTACGTAGGTGGATAAGTCTCAGTCCCCGAATTGATGGTCTTTGTTGGAATAGATTTTTGAGCTGTGATGTCACTGTGTCTCTAGATGCTAAATGTTTCTTCTGTCAGTGGGTTTCAAAACAGGGATGAGGTCACTTATAAGTCAGGCATAGTGCCATTAGTGTGCTTGACTCTGCATTGTGCAAGATTCCTTTGTAAGACCAGTCAACTGCGAACAGAGTAGAGCAATGAAATACGTCACAGACATTCTCAATCAGTCTCCTCCTTGTGAAAAATTGTGGTAGAGCCTAGCAGTTGTCCATGTTTGATTTGGGCCATCTCTGAGAATGAAACTCCTAGCAGGGCCAGGGGGCGCTCTCTCTTCACGCCCCTTGCACATCAGTGTTATCTAACACCCAACTCTACGCCAAGGTGTTCATCAGTTAATGGATATTTATGAGTGGATTTTGTGGGCTTATTGGGCTAAGCTACAGAAGGAGCCACTGTTTGGCTTAACATCTAGACATCATTCTACCAATATTTTTCAATAATTTTATTTTTGCAAAGCCTTATTTCCATTTGGGTTCAATTTCCACCTGGAGAAAAATCCACCCTTTTGTAATTAAAAAGCATGTCCTTTTTAGATTATTTCAAAATGTTCTCCACTAAATCCCAAAGCTTGCTAGTTTGCATGACTCAAAAATGACTCAACATAATTGTAATATCAGAACACACGTAGCTTTTAGAATTTAGATGAAATGGGGTTGAAGCAAATTCAGTCAGTCTAAAGATACTAGACCTCAAAGGGCCACTTAACAAGAGTGTTCTAAGGCTAATAATAAGCTCCAGCTGGGAGGGGTTATAAGCATTATAGGCAAATGTCCAAGTTATCATCTTTTCTAAATTGCTGGCAAAGTTCTCCCAAAACAATCCAAGACAAAAATCTGGCCTTGGGTGACTAGCGATTTTTGTCCACAAATTCAGTCTTTTCTAGTCTCCCCATGTTTACACGAACCCAAAAGGCAGCAGTTAGAATGCCAAACTGCTTTGCCCTTGTGCTTGCTTGTCTCCTGGATGGATTCGTTAACCTTTAATCTAGTGCATTGAGTAGTCATTTAGGTTAAATTCTAGTAATTCTATTTACATAATATAAAGGATGTCTAGATTCTAGACCAATACCAAAAACCTAGATGGTGTGATTCTTTAGTACAATAGGAAAATACTTTTTTTTCAATAGACTGTGTACTCAAATTAGAACAAGAGAAAAATAGAGGAAATTAACATAAACTAAGAAAAATACATTTAAAAAAATATTGCTTCAATTGATCGTATATTACATGGGGAATGTTTTTTTAAATCCAGAAAACTCCCAGCTTTCTACTTTTCACGTACAGATGCATATGTCCCCCATCCCACTAATATTAGGCCCAGATTTGGAAGAGGGAGAGAAGAACTCATTGCTGATAACATTCAGAAACTAGAAAAATAGTTTATAGCCAAATTTGTTTTTTTCCTGTTGAGGCAAATAGAATATTGGTGTGTTTTATTTCAAATATTTTTTCTCGTTGAGGCAAATAGAATATTGGCGTGTTTTATTTCAAATGAACTAAATGAGCATAACATTTCAGAATTCCAAAATTTTACATTTACAAATGGTGTCATCTTCAAGTCGGTATCTAATTTTACAATTCACTACACTTTTGCAGCTTTGGGTGTTAAGTGCTTTACTTTGTCAAATATTACATGGCTGAATGCTAAAATTTCATTATTACGTGATCCACTTATTTCAGGCACAGTATTGGGGGAAAAACTGAGTTAAGTGTTTGGACTCTTTAAGTTTGTCTCAAATATTTATCAGGTGTGACTGAATATCTTTTTCTTTCTCCCTAAGTGTTTATCTTGTATGAAACCTAGCAATGCCTTCCGATTAGAATCTTGGTCTCCCCTAACACCAACACTGTGTTGGTTTCAAAACTTTGTAGAAGATTTCAATCCTCATTCGCCTATTTGACTGTATCTCTTCAACTGGAAAATCACGGGAAAAGGTTATGAATAGTAATGAAAGGACTTGGAGGTTTTCACTCTTCCGTAGACTTAACAATTGTTTGTTGAGAATTGTTCACTTGAATTCCTTTCCTAGGATGGAATGTAACATATTCCAGCTGATGCTATTCAGGGCAAGAAAATGGCAAGAAAATACATCATGATTAATTTGATAAATGACTCTAAAACCAGCACTGCTGCTTGGGAATTTTCCCTTTGAGTGCATTGCTTAGGACAAATTTATGTACCAAGTAAAAAAGAAACTTGTTCCATTTGACCACAAATCTAGTGCTCTGAGGTTTCATAAGATTTTCTTTTTCTTCTTTTTTAAACCTGTCTCCCCTGCCCCCACATAGTTTTTTGTTTGTTTGTTTGTTTTGTTTTTTTAACTTTAGATTGGCCATTTTATTTATAAATGTTCTTTAAACCAAGGGTAAGTGAACCTGGATCTAAGGTAGTGCCAGTCCCCCCTATTGCTGGTAATTTTCCTCTCTTTTGAAAGTAAGGCTTGGAGGAAAAGACAATGACATTTCTTTCACACCAGGGAAGACAGACCACTTGCCTTATAAGGTCAGGGCTTGTGTGTATTGTCTATGCACACACACACACATACACACTCACATATACACACAAATTGTGGTACAGTATACGTAACATTTACCATTGTCACCATTTTTGAGTGTACAATTTAGAGGCACTAAGTACATTCACGTTGTTGTACAACCATCACCGCTATCCATTTCCAGAACTTTTTCACCCTCCCAAACTGAAACTCTATACCCATTAAACAATAACTCCCCATCTTTTCTTCCCCCAGTCCCTGGCAACCAACATTCTACTTTCTGTCTCCATGAATTTGACTATTCTAGGTACTTCATGTAAGTGGAATTGTACAACTTTCCTCTTTTTGTTTCTGGCTTATTTAACTTAGCATAATGTCTTCAATATTCATCCATGTTGAAACATGTGTCAGAATTTCCTTCCCGGCTCCAGGGCAACACGTTAATAAGTCAATACTAACAACATTATTGAGGAGATACGGGTCACAGAATTGACAGATTGACACTTTGCCTAAACCTTCCCTGTCTGATATGGTAGCGACTAGCCTCAGGTGATTATTAAGTACTTGAAAGGTGGCTAGTCTGAATAGAGATGTGCTGTAAGTATAAAATACACACTAAATTTTGAAGACCTAGTATAAAAAAAGTAAAATATGTCATGAATAATTTTATATTGATTATATATTGAAATGATATTTTAGATATGTTGGGTTAAATAAAATATTAAAATTAACTTCACCTGTTTCTTTTTACTATTTTTTCTTTTTGTCTTTTTCGTGACCGGCACTCAGCCAGTGAGTGCACCGGCCATTCCTATATAGGATCCGAACCCGCGGCGGGAGCGTCGCTGCGCTCCCAGCGCTGCACTCTCACGAGTGCGCCACGGGCTTGGCCCTTACTATTTTTGCTGTGGCTACTAGAACACTTAAAATTATATAACTGATTTGCATTATATTTCTGTATGGTAAGTGAAGGACTAAACAATTATTAATCTGATTTTTAAATTCCCCCTAGACACCATCAGGATGGTTGGACTCTCCCTGTTTTACCCCAGACTCCTAATGGTCCTATCAGATGCATATTCACCTCCTGAGTTCAGATCATTTCAGTCAGTCCTGGGCACCCTGAAGGGCAGTTAGGAATCTTGAGATTCCCATCCCCATTTTGGGAATTCAGAGGACATTCCATTCATAGCCCTGTCCCTGAGAGTACCCTGGTGTCTGTCAGCTACCTCTAAAATCCAGAACAACCTACAGTTCCCCCAGGTTTAGAGACATAGACAGACCTTATACCAATAGAACGTTCTCACTCAGGGAATGAGAAAACACTGAGTCCTTCAGGGAGAATGGGAGAAGGTGCTGGGCATGGTGTTGGGGCTGGGGGAAGAGGGACAACAGTACACAGTATAGGATGAACAGAACCTGTGAACCAAGCTCTCCAGGTAGTGCAGGTACAACTGTCACACACTCCTTAGCCAGCTGTAAGTTTGTGATTACTTTTTTTTAGCATGCAAATATGCTTAAAATACTACAAATGGCAAGGTCTGGTAGACCAAACCTGAGTTAAAAGTGGAGTAACAAAGGAATATCTAGTTATAGGTTGCAAGGCGATCTCACAGTCACTGAGTGCAAGCCTTGCTAGCCTGCATCTGCAAGGACTGACACCTCACTGGGAAGTGAGTGGGAGACTGTGCAGGACAGCCAGGCCCCAAGGATCATTCATGCTTTTAATGAGTGATGGTGGTTACCCAACACTTTGACTTTATGTGGTAAACAGAGACAAACTTAAAAGCAAGGAAAAAAAGAAAGTTTTTCTTTTATGAAAGCAACAAAGAAACAAGGAATTGGCTCCACTCCCTGAGTCTTCTGAAATGTGAGAAAACCCTCTTTTTCGTTGCTATGAAGTGTCATCATCAGTATTGTCAGCATCCTGACAGAACACCGTATATTGCGTGTGCTTCTGTCTTCAAAACTTCCCGAGTTTTCCACAGGAGTTCTAATGCTTCATTCCCCCATGGCTGCGCAGGGCGCGGCTGTGCACAGTGGACGAGCCCTCTCTGACTGGTACCCCTTCCTCTGCTGATGTTTTCTAAGCCCCATGGGTAATGGAAGAGCTCAGGCCATCCTTGCCTTCAGCACATTTAGATGCTAGTTTTGATAACAAGGAAACAAATGTATTGGCTCCTGGTGTTTTTCTATACCTCTTTGGCCTCTGATGTACAGATGGAGGAAAAAAACACCTCTCTGAGCCCTTTCACAGGTCCCAAGAGGCAGGGTCAACTGTGACCAAAAAGCAAGGAAGGATCATAAACCAACCTCTAGGCTGAGAGACCTGGGAGGCAGGGACTCTGATACCTGCTCCTCCTGTCATCTCCACCCTGATGGTGCACAAGGAAGGGGATTTATCTTATAGGACACCAAGCAAAAATCTTTCAAGTCTGTCTCTTTGAAGCAATGCAACCTTTTCTTCTCCTACTTGTTTCCTAAACCTTTATAGCAGATTTCTCTAATTCCTACCTATATTTGTACATATTCTCAGCTGTAATTTTCAGCAAGAGAAGTTTACAAATAGGTGGGCATTATATAACACAAAAAGTTTGGGTTTAAAAAAATATGATAAAGCAATGCAAAATATTAATTACAGCAGTACTTGTACATGTATGAACTTGTGTGTTCTGGGTGATAGACACCCAAATGAAACTCTGAAACTGGAAAAGGCACCTTCCCAGGAGAAGGCTTGGGGTGTGGTATGATTTTTTTTTTTTTTTTTTTTTTGAGACCAAATCAGACCTTCGGATTCATTGAGACAAAATCAACTCATAATTATCTATAGCTAAATGTAAAAGTATACTTTGGGCTGTTTCCTATTCACTGAAGTGAATTTCATCATTATACAGGTTTTAATTATATATATATTGGGAGTCAAAGTTGTGAAGGTTTCAGGAGTATACTCTACTTCAGATTCAAGTTCTCTATAAATTGAATCACAGAACTCTGGGGTAGACAATGGCATAAAGTCACTTAATTCAGTGATCGGCTGCTTGAGAACTTCTGCAGTATTCTTCCAATGTGGTTGTACAGTCAAGGCTTGAATGTGTCAGATGACAGACTACTCAATATCTCCCCAGCCACCCATTCCATTTATGAAGAGTGCTATTAGAAAGTGCTTCCTCCACCCCTCTTTCTCTTTTCTTTCTTTCTTTAGTTCTTTCTTTCTTTCTTTCTTTCTTTCTTTCTTTCTTTCTTTCTTTCTTTTTTTAGCTAAATCTGTTTTTGTGGTCCTCAGCCTTTATCATTGAATTCTGCCTCCTCTGCCCCTGTGAAAATGTTCCTCCTAACAATCCTCAAAGTGTTTGAGGACAGCTGTCCTATCCTCCCAAGTCCGCTTTCCACATGCATCCTGTTTCTCCAACTGTTCCCAGTGTGGTGTGGTTTTGTATCCCCTTACAAACCTAGTCTGAACATATGAGGAGTCTTCAACAGTTCATGGAAAGATTCACATTATCTTTTAATTCTATTTCCCATGAAATTTTTGAAGTACCTTTGTATTTCTCCTCTGAATGTACAAACTTTTAAAATGTTCCTTTTTTAGTGAGGTGTCCACAATCAAACACAATGTATTGGCTATGGTAATTTTCCATCAGTAAACTGGCACTTTGACTGCTGCTTTCACTTATGACAGATTACTTTTCTTGACGTGAGCCCCTGGTGCTCACTCCAACTCTCCCTGAAGAAAACCTCCATGCTCATTTTCAGGGTACAGTCTAATGTTGGGTCTGAGTAAGGCCATAGGGGCCACTGCTCCTTCACCAAGTGCAGTGGTTCTCACTATGACCCACTCACCATAGGTGGCCAATGGTCGGGGACTTCCCAATAAAAGAGATTTCCTATTTAACATAGTGTTGGAAGTACTAGCCAGAGCAATCAGAGAAGAGAAGGAAATAAAGGGCATCCAGATTGGAAAAGATGAAGTCAAACTGTCCCTGTTTGCAGATGACATGATCCTATATATCGAACAGCCTAAAACCTCTACAAAAAAACTCTTGGAATTAATAAATGATTTCAGCACAGTAGCAGGATACAAAATCAACACACAAAAATCAGTAGCATTTCTTTTCTCCAATAGTGAACATGCAGAACGAGAAATCAAGAAAGCCTGCCCATTTACAATAGCCACCAAAAAAATAAAATACTTAGGAATTGAGTTAACCAAGGAGGTGAAAAATCTCTATAATGAGAACTACAAACCACTGCTGAGAGAAATTAGAGAGGATACAAGAAGATGGAAAGATATCCCATGCTCTTGGATTGGAAGAATCAACATAGTGAAAATGTCCATACTACCCAAAGTGATATACAAATTCAATGCAATCCCCATCAAAATTCCAAAGACATTTTTCTCAGAAATGGAAAAAACTATCCAGTCATTTATATGGAACAATAAAAGACCACACATAGCCAAAGCAATGCTGAGCAAAAAAAATAAAGCTGGAGGCATAACACTACCTGACTTTAAGCTATACTACAAAGCTATAATAACCAAAACAGTATGGTACTGGCATAAAAACAGACACACTGACCAATGGAATAGAATAGAGAATCCAGAAATCAACCCACACACTTACTGCCAGCTGATCTTTGACAAAGGCACCAAGCCTATTCACTGGGGAAGGGACTGCCTCTTCAGCAAATGGTTCTGGGATAACTGGATATCCATATGCAGGAGAATGAAACTAGATCCATACCTCTCACCGTACACTAAAATCAACTCAAAATGGATTAAGGATTTAAATACACACCCTAAAACAATAAAACTTCTTAAAGAAAACATAGGAGAAACACTTCAGGAAATAGGAATGGACACAGACTTCATGAATACGACCCCAAAAGCATGGGCAACCAAAGGAAAAATAAACAAATGGGATTATATCAAACTAAAAAGCTTCTGCACAGCAAAAGAAACAATTAACAGAGTTAAAAGACAACCAACAGAGTGGGAGAAAATATTTGCAAAATATACATCTGACAAAGGATTAATATCCAGAATATACAAGGAACTCAAACAACTTTACGAGAAGAAAACAAGCAACCCAATTAAAAAATGGGCAAAAGAGCTAAGTAGGCATTTCTGTAAGGAAGATATACAAATGGCCAACAGACATATGAAAAAATGCTCAACATCACTCAGCATCCGGGAAATGCAAATCAAAACCACACTGAGATACCATCTAACCCCAGTTAGGATGGCTAAAATCCAAAAGACTCTGAATAATAAATGCTGGCGAGGTTGCAGAGAAAAAGGAACTCTCATACATTGTTGGTGGGACTGCAAAATGGTGCAGCCTCTATGGAAAATGGTATGGAGGTTCCTCAAACAATTGCAGATAGATCTACCATACGACCCAGCTATCCCACTGTTGGGAATATACCCAGAGGAATGGAAATCATCAAGTCGAAGGTATACCTGTTTCCCAATGTTCATCGCAGCACTCTTTACAATAGCCAAGAGTTGGAACCAGCCCAAATGTCCATCATCAGATGAGTGGATACGGAAAATGTGGTACATCTACACAATGGAATACTACTCAGCTGTAAAAACGAATGAAATACTGCCATTTGCAACAACATGGATGGACCTCGAGAGAATTATATTAAGTGAAACAAGTCAGGCACAGAAAGAGAAATACCACATGTTCTCACTTATTGGTGGGAGCTAAAAATTAATATACAAATTCACACACACACACACAGACACACACACACACACACACAAAACCGGGGGGGGGGGGAGATATAACAACCACAATTACTTGAAGTTGAAACCACAAGCAAACAGAAAGGACATTGTTGTGGGGGAGGGGGGGAGGGATAAGGGAGGGAGGTTTTGGTGATGGGGAGCAATAATCAGCCACAATGTATATCGACAAAATAAAATTTAAAAAAATAAATAAATAAATAAAAAATAAAATAAATAAAACCCTCAAAAAAATTTAAAAAATAAAAAAAATAAAAGAGATTTCCAGCCATGACTCCATGACTCTGATTTCATGCTGGAACCTCGGTGTGCTTGACATCTGCAAAACAACATCAGCTTTCTCATTAGGTGTTATTTATTCCCCTCTGGAAGGCCTACTACAGGTATATGTTCTGTGACAAGTGTAATGTGTTTATGAGCATATGCTTAATAAATTATGGAAATAGCTGTGTTTTTAATACTCCCTTATTATATAAAATCTGATTCCTGTCGGCATTGGGCTGTTAGAAATATTTAGGAGTCTGCTTACACGGTGGTCTGTCAAAGCCTTTGATAATGATCTAGTGGCCTCACTGCAGAACTGCTGAGGACCCAGGATTGTGGGAGGCCCCCAGAGGATGATGCAAGCCCAGGGAACATGGAAAGTATCACTTTATTTATTTGTGGAGGCAGGTGTGAGAGTTTCCCACATTTCTCAAGGGGCCAAGAATATGTATTACATACGAATAATAAGAAACCACTGTAGGACGCAGAACCAATCTCCAATCTTAAGGTTAAAGACTTAGCTATGTAGCATTAACTTTATCAGAGATTCCCCCTGTTCAAGCCATTTGCTTGTTAGCACCCTAGGTTTCCTTGAGGGCGTGTGCTTTATGCAACTTTTCTCACTTTGAGAGCTGATATTGTAGCTGGTCTCCCATGTACAACAGGTGTAACTTCTAACAATCTGCCCCCACAACAAAGCCCTCCCTTATCCTGGCCAGGAAGGATACCCTGTGGTCCTTTACACCTGACCCTTAACACCTTCAGGGAAGGGCCTGATCCCAAAATGCATGAGAGAATCCGGCACCAAACACACTTGGATTACACCCTCTTAAATGAGATAACCTATGAAAGTGCCACTTAAGATAATAGGTTTATTAACAATGCTATAAATCAATCCTCAAACATGCAAAATTACCTAGAAAGTTTGCCTTGATGCTCTGTAGTAAAGGAAATGAAATTAAGTAAATACAGATACACTTTCCTGCCATGTGGGAGTAAATTAAAGTATTTCACACTTTATTCCCAGGCAATTGCAATAACCTTCTCTTGGTCTCCTTACCTTGCCTCTAATCTCCTCTGCTCTGGTCCATCCTCTACTACGTTGCCAGTTAGCATTGTTACTAGTCCTCCTCATCACTGTAAGAAAGTTTCTTAGGCATTCTAGGACCTCTAGAGACTAACCCAAATCTCCTACAGCTTTCCTAAATAATCTTTTCCTTCAGCCAAACTGGTCTTTTGTAGATTTTCAGATGAATCCTCACGTTCCTGTCTCCACACCTACATGCATAAGGAAAAGCTGTCTCTCTCTTTCTTGGTCCGAGTTTTCCCTTCCTTTCAAAGTCCACCTGATTTCCCACACTTCTCAGCCTCCAGTGCTCACTTGTCACTTGTAAAGGAATGTTTATAATATTTGGTATTTCTGGGAATTGTGTAGCACTGGTATATACTGCCTCATAGCTTTTGGAGGTAATTCTTCATGAGTCTCCCTTGTTCCTGCACATCTTGCAGAGACACTGACAGCCTTTGTTCTGGACTGTCTGTATGAGGGTGTTTATATAGGGAATACCTTAAAATATAGTCTCCCTCTAGGGAAAAGGGCAGGCATGACTTCTGTGCCTTAAGACCTGGGTTTCTTAAACTCAGGGACCTTCTCCTACAATGCAATCTACTGCATGTTTAGGTATCACATGGCCATCTGTGTCATCTTGCCATAATTGGGGCCTGGGGAACTGGCACAAGAAAAGGCAGATACTCTAACTATTGCTATGGCTATAATAAAGTCCTTTATCTTTGATCCAGGAGTCTTGTGTCTTTTGCCAGCATCCAAGATACTGTGGCAGGCTAGCTTGTTAACTTACAAGTAGGGTAATGTCTTAGACCTCTCACAGTTCTTGACAGAATCTTTCTATGGGAATCTCATGTCCCCTAAATGAAAAAGTTAGGGATTAGAGACAGGAATCCATATTGTTTCTTAATATCCCTGTGTTAGTCTTTTCTGTTGCTCATAACAGAATACCTAAAACTGGGTACTTTACAAAGTAGAGAAATTTATTTATTACAGTTTTGGAAGCTGGGAAGTCCAAGGTCAGGGAACACATCTGGTGAGGGTCTTCTGGTGGGGTCTCTGCAGAGTCCTGATGTGGCTCAGAACATCACATGGCAAGGGAGGCTAGAGCATGTTAATGTGTTCACTTACTCTCCGTATAAAGCCATAGTGCCATTCCCATGATAATCCATTTGTCCATTAACCCATTAATCCACTCACGAGGGCAGAGTCCTCAGGATCCAATCAAATACCACAGTTGGATTTCCCATCCCTTTAACACTGTTACAATGCAGATCAAGCTTCAATATGAGTTGGGGGGGAGGGGGGGAAGCTGGACATTCAAACTATAGCAGTCTCTGATATTTCTGTATGTATTCTAAGAACACAATAAGCTTTATTAAAGATGATACAAATAATATTAATAAGTCAAAATAATCACAGTAACAAACTCCCTGGTTTGACTCAGTTTCAACCCATACTCATTGTTCCTGCTCCTTATGGCCCTGGCTTTCAAGCAGTAGGGTTTAAAACACACACACACACACACACACACACACACACACACGTGCAATAGAGAGCAGGGAAGCAGTGAATGTGGGCAGCATAGGGAACAAGATAAAGGGATACGTTTGAGAACCAAGCTGTGGCAGAGATACCTAATTGCCACTAAATATTAATTCCACATTTTTTCCTTTGTAGAAAGAATCCCAATGACCCAGGTGAGTCTTGGCTCTCATCCTCCTTATCTCTCAAGTATCTTCATCACAACCTTCTTATGCATGAAACCACCTTCAGAGTCTTCTCAGAGAAGATCTGATAAGCCAATTCACTTAGAGGTTCAGTAGCTAAGAAGGCTTTTTGGGTTTCCCTATGAGAGAGAATCTGCAGTTCCTCCTACAGAAGGTTTTAAGGCTAAGGCACCATCAAGGAGCCTTTTACTGTCCTTCCTAACCCCCATTCTGAACCCAGATGTAAAAAGACTTTTATTTGCCAAAGAGGCAAGGTAATCAACTGCCGGGCAGTGCTCGCCATCAGCATGAAGTCACCAGTGCTGCACCCTTCCCTCACCTAGCTTCTGCCCCATGCAAGTCACCTGAACAGCCAGCAAGGAAAGGCTTTCTGAGATACTTAGAATAGCTGTGAATACCTATTATCAGGCTTCAGAGATGGCCCTTTGGGGGTTTCCAGCCTTAAAAAAATTGTTTTGAATATAGGCTGATATGGGGACTTTTTTTAAAGGCAATAACTGTGTATAATATCCAACTAGTCCACCAATAGGAGAGGCACATCTCAGCCAAAAGCATTTTCTGTGCTTTTTTTCTTCTAAAACAGGGAAAACTGAGACAGGAAAGGGGGAAAAATTCTCTCAGCACCTAAAATCTTTCCAGTTGAAAACACTCAAAAATATCAAGTGGCAGAATAAAATTACTAATAAACGGAGCTGTTAAGAAGCACAGCCCACCCCAAAGGAATTCTCTCAAAGGAAAGAAGCTTTGGCACTAGCCTGCCTGGCTTGCTTTGGCACAGGAGACAGTAGGCAGACCAGGTAGGAGGTGTAATCTTCACAAGATCCCAGGGGAGAGACATTCAAGCAACGGAGAAATTTGTGGAATGCTGGAGCCAAGAGGCCATAGCCAGAGCAGCAGCACAATGACTTTGTGACAAGACAAAATATACCCTGGGAGGCCAACAAGAACAAACCAAAAAAAGACTTTCCACAGCACACTCTGCACAAAAGCCTTATCGTCTGTCACATTCGGACATTTTCATCCACACTTGCATACGGGGACAACCACAGTGTCAACTGTACCATCCTTGACTACAAAGGACAACAGTGACAAATCTCAGAGCCCTTTGAGTTTGGAGATAGTATTGTTAACTACTGTCCATGCCAGATATTTTGCTGTCAACAGAGCTTCTCAGGTTATTTCTGCCTGCAAGAACTTGTATTAGATCACCCGACTCTTTTAGCTGCTTTCCTGAGACATGTCATAATGAAAGTGTTGTCAGCAGTAACTTGTCCTACATTGCCTAAATGACCACTGAAATTGGAGTTCCCAAACATAAACTTGAGACCTCTCACTCTGTTCACCTCTCCACTTTAGCCTGTCTGTGATTCCCTTGGGAACTTATCAGTGGCACAAAATGCTATCTCATTCTTCATTCTGGAAATGCTGAAAATCTTCCAAAAGAATAAATCACTTTCTGAGACTCCTTAAATGCCTGGTTCCAAACCATTCCTACAAGGATTTTTAAAGAACCTGCACAAGGAGGCTATTGTATGCATATACAAATAAATGACACAATTCAATGGTTTAATACTATCTGCCAAGTTAAACTACTGCAGAGCAGCTGTGCACATTTAAAATGATGCCTGGCACAACTGGAGATCCATAAATCATCAGCTGCATACTTTCGTCCAATTAAGAGAGTTAAATAAGAAAAAAATCCAAAAATTAAGATGTGTCTAAGGACACGGATGATATTGTCATTCCTCTCTGAATGCAAAAATAAATAAAAATAAAAATAAATCCCCATTTTCTAATGTTAAGGCTAGAGTTTCTTTTCTAGGGACTCAACTTTTCAGCCATATCAAATCCTGGCATAAAACTTTGTTTTTAGGAGGGCCACTTCAGGCTTATCAGTTTGTCTTTCTGTAAGGAGTAGGGCTAAATAGAAGTGATGACTCAGCCTGAAAAGCAATCGTTCTTAAAAAGGAGTGGATGGGTAAGCCAGGATCCCAAGGCTTTCCCAGGAAAATTACAGCCATGTTATGGGTTCGAGGCTTCATCTCTGTGCAGCTCATCCTTTTGTTCTGGCTTGTCATTTGTAGCACAAGACATACAGCAGCCGGGCCAACAGATGCCTTGATCCAGCTTTGGTTGGCCTTGGGCACATAGGCTTGACTGGAGAAGCCAGGTCAAACTAAAATGAAAAGAAGTTGCATTATTACATGTTGGGTCACTGTAAGATAGAGTAACCACCATCCTGGTTTGCTTGGATCTGAGGGGATTTTCAGGATACAGAAGTTTTAGTGCTAAAACCAGAAAAGTCCTTGGGCAGACGAGGCCGAGTTAGTCGACCTAGTAGGACACCAATTTTTAGGTTATTTAGGAAACAGGAATTATCCTAAATGAGCTGATAATTCTCGGCTTCTCTTCAGCTGAATGTTAAATCAAAACAATACGGGACCCAACCATCATTATGTAGAGTATCCTACCTGCTCAATTGATATCTATTAATTGAGCCTTTGCTTTGAGCTCAGCATTGTGCTATGTAAAGAGAAGGTAAGGAAAGTGTAATTATTCCTCAATTTCTTTTAATTCACCTCTGTAGAGTACAGCCAAGTAGACGAAAGACAGCTACTAAAGGATCGTGCATGACACAAACAGACTTGCTTTTATTTGGAGACTGGGGTCTCTTCTGGGCTTCTCCCTTGCACGTGGCCCCAAAGCCCTGCCCCCACTGCTCTCAAGAGTTTTCCAGGTCGGCACAACAACCACACAAACAAGTTGGCAGAGGTGGAAGGGAGAAAGAAAGCTCTATCTTTGTAAAGATAAAAGATTAATTTCTTCTGTAGATTATTCTCTAAAGACCATTCTTCAACAAGAGCTCCAAAAAACACACACATTATTTGAATAAGTATAGAACTTCGTAAGGGA
Source organism: Cynocephalus volans (assembly GCF_027409185.1). Lineage (NCBI taxonomy): Eukaryota > Metazoa > Chordata > Mammalia > Dermoptera > Cynocephalidae > Cynocephalus > Cynocephalus volans. The sequence goes on along the minus strand of NC_084472.1, from coordinate 79,154,035 downwards.
ACTACTAGGAAGAAATATTCATTCAACTTTGAAAAGTCTGTTTATTTAAAAACTTCATTGCTTTAAGGTCAGACATATTAAATCCTTATACATGACTAATAAAACATAATTTTGTTTGTTTGTCTGTTTTTGTTTCGAGGTTTTTGTTTGTTTTATGGCTGCCACTACTATAAGGCAAATGTATGCTTTATGGTTGGAATTGAAATTTTACTGTTTCTAATTATAAAAGCAAAATATTTTTATTAGAGAATACTTAGAAGACTCATGAAAATAAAAGAATGCTTGAATTACCTGAATTATTTACTTACAGTGTTTCATCCTATTTCTTTTCTGTGTGCATATATTTTTTATGTAATTAGAATTACCGTATGTCTATTTCAACATTTTGCTTTTTACCCCTTGATGCTATATTTTCAATATTTTTATGTATCATTGAGTATTCTTCTAAAGCAATGTTTGGTCTCAGGACCCCTTTACCCTCTTAAAAATTATTGAGTACCCCAAAGCGATTTTGTTTATGTTAGTTATATCTATTGGTATTAACCATACTAGAAATTAAAACAGAAATATTTAAAAATGTACATGTATATTACTCATTTTATGTTATCAACATTCTTCAAGAAAAATAACTATATTTTCCAAAAAACAGGGAGAAGAGTGGCATCATTTTAATAATATTCAATATCTGGCTTAAGAGAAGATGGTTGGATTCTCTTCTGCCATAAATTCACAATATATAGTTTTGGTTGAAATATGCATATATGAAGAAAATCCAGCCTCAAAGAGATTTGTAGTTGGAAAAGAGAAGAGTATTTTAATAGCCTTTTCAGATCATTGAAGCTATTCTTCAATACTACACCACAACTCAACAAATGGTAGTTTGTTAAGGGTTACAATGTGGTATCTGAAATCAAATCAATGAATTCTGTGTTCCTGTTTTATTAAAATCCATTGGTCCATCTTGCATTTTGAATGAATCTCTTAATCATGCTCAATTTCATAAGACAAGACACAGGTATTTGGAAAATATTAATTAATTAGTAAAAAAATCACATTCATTAATGACAACACCACTGATCTCATCAGAAATGTCTTTAAGTATTGGGAAGTTGCAATGGACTGAATACTCATGTCTCCCAAAATGGATATGTTCAGATCCTAATCTCAATGTGATGGTATTTGTAGGTGGGCTCTTTGGGAGGTAATTAGATCATGAGGTAGAGCCCTCATAAATGGGATTAGTGCCCTTATAAGAAGAAGCCAGAGAGCTAGCTAGTTCTCTTTCTATCATGTGAGGACATAGCAAGAAAGTGGCCATCTGTAAGCCAGGAAGAGAGCCATCACCAAGAACCTGAGCATGCTGGCATCTTTCTAGGACTTCCAGGCTCCTGAACTGTGAAAAATAAATGTTTGTTGGTCTTTAGTTATTTGTTATGGCAGCCTGAAGACAGAAGCTATAAAGCTCATAGTGTCAGATATACATTTTCCAAAATTCAAATTTTTACTTGAAATCTCAAATTTTGTTATTGACAACATTCCCTGCAGTGACTGGCTTCACTTGGTTTGCTTTAGAGAATATATCTGCTGAAAACTCAATCTGAATACTATAGTCTGTCAGTCATCCTTTCAAGTAAAAATGGCATTCTATGAAAAAAGAGGCTACTTAAGTTCACAACACAAATAATTGCACAAATTCTTATTCTCCAGACAATTGTCATACTTTGGTATTTGACTGAAGTGCCTCATGTGTGCTTCCTGTTTTGTGTCACAGCATATTAAAAACATGTACACTGTGCTCACTTTGGCAGCACCTGTACTAAAATTGGAACAATATGGACAAGATCAGCATGGCCCCTGCTATATTTTGCTTTCCTTTTCTGATGTTTTCAGATGGGGAAACTGAGGTTCTGATGAGTGAGGTGACTTGCCGAATTGAGGAGCCTTCCAGCTTCAAATCCTACTCCCAACTCCTCCTCCCCAAACAAAAAAAATATGTATACTCAGCGTTAAGATTTAATAAAAGTAATAATTTTTACTGATTCTTTCAAGACCGTTCTTAATTAAATTTGACTGTTTTGGGGTTTTTTTTTTTTTTGCCTGTGAGTGCATGACATTGAAGAATACATAATTATTAGTACAGTTGGGTACTACTGCGTTGTTTCATGCTAAGACACCTGCAGTTTTATCCATCATTACTTTTGCATCATCAGTGCAAACATCAGCCCAGCGGAAAAATGCAAATAATGCCTTAGTATTATCACAAGAACTGTTTGACCCCACAGACCCCCTGAAATTTAACACCTATGTTGGGTACAGGATAACCATAAAGAAGACAATAAATATTAGTATCCTCAGGGGCATGAAGGGGGAACCATTACTTTAAACTTCTGTATTGTCTGAATTTTAAAAGATGGTCTTGTATGACTTTTGTAGTTCAAAAAATGAATAAATGAATGGGCCTAGAGGTGCCTCTATTTGAAAAAGGGCAGGGGGCCTGAATGATGTCTTAAGAATTTATCATATAGGCCCAAATCTTCTTAAGTCTCCTCAGAGTCTTGTGAAAATGTCTCCTACAAATCCTAATGAATTCAGTGACTTGCATGAGTATTTCTAGACTTTCTGCAGTAAAATGATAGAATCATGAAGATTTAAGATAAGAACTTCATATGATACAATATGCATATTAATTTGAATTTGAACTAACTGACTATACTGCTCTAACTCATCAGTTTATAGCACTGTAAAAAAAACTTTATATAAATGTATCATTTATAGTTGATTTGACATGACTTTTTTTTTTATCATTTCAGTAAACAGTTGGACACTGTATACTTTATCAGAAAATGTAATACAAAGTATATCATTTTTCCTCATGGAGAAGCCAGACTCCATTTATATCATTTTAACATCATCTTAACATTCTCTTTTAGGAATATAACTATCAATTAGTATGCTTTCTTGCAAGGAAATACACTAATTGGCTTAAACAAGACAGACATTTATTAACTTGAATGACTTGAGGAGCAGAACAGAGTGGGCTCCAGGTGAGGTATGTCAGGGTCTCTCTTTCTCTCTGTGACTCTCTCAGCCTTGTCCTCCTGCCAGAGTTGGATCATCCTCAAGCAGGTAGTATGATGGCTGCTCCCACCACAATAAGGTTCACAGGCACACAAGGGACAGGCTCTTACTGTGCCTCTTTAGAATCAAGGAAGCCTTTCCCAGGGTCCCCCACCAGATTGCCCCTCACCTTTCCTTGACCAGGTTTGGGTCACATGTGCATGCCATTCCTCACCCGGTCACTGTCAAGGGAAATGGTCTGAAGAGCACTGATTTAGACCAGAAATCAGGAAACTATGTCTGAGGGCCAAATGTGGCCCCAGCCTATTTTTGCAAATAAAGTTTAATTGTAACACAGCCATTCCCCTTCATTAATATATTTTCTGTGGCTTCTTTCTCAAGCAACAGCACAGCAGAGTCACTGCAACAGTGACTGTGTGGCCTGCGAATGCTGAAATACGTACTATTTGGTCCTTTACAGAAAATATTTGCTTATCCCTGGTGTAGAGAATTATTCAGGACCGAAGAGATGATAAGTCGATCACAATGACCGCTATAAGATAGAGTGACTCTAAGAAACAAATTCTCTGCCCTTGAAATGTGGAGATAGAGCTAACGGAGAATGTATGACACAGTATTGAATAAATGAATTATGTGTCAAAAGTTATAAGTGCTGTAAGAATTCAGAGGAGAAAGTGAACAATACCGGTAAGGCAGAAATATTTCCAGAGTACACAAATTCTTCCCTAAAATGTTTCATGAGACACTAGAGAGAATGCTGGACTGAGGAGACCACAGTTCTGACTGAACTTCCTTGTGTTTTGGTGTTTTCTCTTGGAAGCAGGTGAACAGCATGTGAACAGCCACTTTGGCATTTTTCCTCTCACGGACTAAATTTCAAAGCTGACAATGAATCAAAGACTTGAAGAGTTAAGTAAATTTTAAAGACCCAGGCAGGCAAGGGCCCAGAGTCCAGCTGTCAGAGAGGTTAAGATCAGAAATAATTTCTTCTGCCCAATAATGTTTAAACCTTTTTATATAATTCAGTAACTCTTTCTTGAGTAATTATTGTATGCTAGAAATTGAACTACATGTGGGGATAGGGCCATAAACAAGGCTGACATGGTCTCTTTTGAAATGGATTTTATGGTCTGTTGTGTATTTCACTTGTGTTTTCTTTCTCCCTATTAGACTGTAGACTTTTTGAGGACAGGACTTATAACGTATTTATCTTCTTAATCTCCTCACACTTAGCACAGTGGTTTACACATAGTTAATACTCAAAAAAGTTTGTGGAATGATTGAATGACTTGACTGACTGAATGAATGAAGTCAGCTCTGAGACTAAAGCAGTGATTTTTTTTTACACTTCTTTATGAGCGAAAATAGACCTAGACCCAAAATCAAAGAAAAATGAGAGGCCTACAAGTGTTCCGTATTCACAGCTGGAATCAAGGCAGGCGGCTGGGATTACAGGGAGATTTTTGCACCACGAAGTGTTAATGTGATATATATTTAGCACATGGGCTCTAAATATTTCACAGCTGAGAATACAGCAGGATTGCCTAGATTAGAGCAGTGAAAGAGATTTTGCTACAAGACATAGACAAAGTAAATGTTTAAGATTGAACCTGATCTTAACTAAAATAAGTAAGAAAATAAAATTTTCTGTGTAGAAGGCACTTTTAAGCTATTTTACATGTATCACACATGTTTAGGTGATGTAATATTTTATTTCTATTTTAACTTCCATTCACCTTTCAAGCTCAGCTGTCATCTTCTCTAGGAAACATCCTTCAATCATCTTTCTGATTTACCCTCATCTAGGCTAGATGCCCATACTGGGTTGAACAGTGTCCCCCCAAAATTCGTGTTCACCCGGAACCTGTGAAGTTGATCTTATTTAGAAATAATTTCTTTCAGATCATTGTGGATTTGTTGAATTGTGTCCCCAAAGTTCATATATTAGAAGCTTAATTCCCACTGTAACTGTGGAGGGTGGGAAATTCTACTATGGCAATTGAAAGTTGGGGCCATGAAGAGACGATTAGATTGTAGGACCATGCCATAGTGAATGGATTAATAATGGTGGTCAGGGGTGTGATTCTGAGGGCTTTAAAAGGAGAGCACACGAGAGTTTTTCTTTCTGCTTCACCATTTTCTGCCATGTGAGACCCCTGGGTCACTGTCACCACCACCAACACCCTCACCAGATGTATTCTCTGCACTATGAACTTCCCATCTTCTAAAACTGTAAGCAGTAAATTTTGTTTTCTTATACATCAGGTAGTTCCAAGTATTTTGTTATAAGCAACAGAAACAGACTAATACACAGACATAATCAAGTCAAGATGAGGTCATACTGAATTACGGTGAGCACTAAATTCAATATGACTGGCATCATTATAGGGAGCGAGAAATTTGGACACACACAGAGGAGAAAGCTGTATGAAGATGGAGGCAGAGATAGAAGTGATGCATCTATAAGCCAAGGAATGCCAGGGACTGTCAGCAACTACCAGAAGCCAGAAGTAGGGAAGGATGCTGCCTAGAGCCTTCAGAGGGAATATGGCCCTGCCAACCCCTTGATTTTGGACTTCTAATCTCCACAGCTGAGGGAATAAATTTCTGCTGTTTTAAGCTACTCAGTGTGTGGTAATTTGCTACAGCAGCCCTATGAGACTAATATAGAACCCTTCTCCTTTTACATCCACCTGCACACAGCACCACCACACCATATTGGGTTTGTCTTTTTGTGTACATGTCTCCTCTCCTAGATTATGATTTTTTGGAGATAATAGCATGTCTTACTCATTTCTGTGTCCTCAGCACCTAACACGATATCTGGCAAAATAAATGTTCTTAAAGTAAGCTAATTGGGACATGATTGACAATTCTAAATGTTCAATAAAATTCAAATTTTCCACGCCTGCCCAAATTCCAAACTCTTTCTAATCCATGTCAAAGCCAGGACCACTCCTCTAGAAATAACCCTACCCCACCCTGCCACTTATTCAAGGGTGAGAAGTAGGACAGAAGTAACAAAATATGGAAAAGTAAATTTATGACTTCTTAATAAAAGCCTTTAGTAGATTACAAATCTTCTTTGCAGACTATGTAGAAGGCAAAAATTAGAAATGGAATTCTTCACAGAAAACATGCTGAAAACCACTGGACTAAACCATAGTCTGTTTTTTAAAAAAAAGAACTGTAGGTTTTACCATTTGCCAGGCAGTGAAGATAGAGAGAAGCAGAGAAGCTTGCTGAAATACACCATAAAACCTGAACCTCCTAATTTTGACAGGAATATTACAATATTTTTACAGAAATACAGCTAACATCTCGGAGGTACTTCTCTGAAACTTCACCTGGAGATGCTCACAAGTTACTTGGATTAAGAGCCACGAAAGAAGTTACGTATCCATATTAGAACCTAAGAGGAAAATCATTTCTGTGAGGACAGTATCATATGTCCTTGTTCAAAACAAAAAAGAATAATTAAGCATGTCACTCCCTCAGGTGCCAAGGCAGGAACATCTGACTGGTTGAATCAGGGCTGCACGCCCATGCTCTTCTTACCAGGGAGAAGGGACGGGGATTATCTGCCCACCTTTAGTTACAGTGGCAGGAGGAGAGACCTGTCTCCACAGCTTTGCCTCAAATAAGAAGGCTTTTATATGTGGAGAGCTTTCTGTGTTTTTGTCATTTTATATATATATATATATATATATATATATATATATATATATATATATATATATATATATATATATATATAAGTTTTATAATTATATATAAAGTAATTATATATAAAATAATATACATTATAGTATTTATATAAAAAATAATATATAATAGTAATTATGTATAAAATAATATATTTTTTATACATATATATTTCTTCAAAAATCTTTAACACCAAAAAAAGTTTATTCCCTGGTGACATAAATGGATATTCCTGACTGGTGGGAAGTGTTCTTTGAAGCAGTAATTTTGGGGACCCAGATTCTTTTCATCCTGTGACTCTGCCATTTTCAACGCATGGTTTCCAAGGGCTCTAAAGTCGTTTGCATTAATCGGGCAGAAGGGGAAAGAAAGAGCATGGAGAATCACTCACGGGAGGACCTTAGGGGGATAGGACCAGAAGTGTCTACATCACTTCTGCACACCTTGCATTGACTGGGACTCGGTCTCGTGGCAGTGCCTTGGAAACCATGTGTGTGCCCAGGAAGAAGAATCTGGCTTGGTGAACAACCAACAGCCTCCATCTTGCTCTCTACAGTTATTGTCCACTACAACATCTCAAAAAGTTTAAGTCTTAAATCAAAAGAAGCAAAATACTGTGTCATCAAATCTTGGTGAGATTTACTTAAATCCATTAAGTTCCAACAGAGAGAGTTAAAAGAAAAAAACTAGATTAAAAAATAAAAGATTTACTGAAAAATGTAAGGTCTGATAAAAACAGGGTTGGCAGATATTAGAATCTTATAAATTAAACATTTAGATGGTGTCTTTCTAACTTTTCTTCTGGATGTTTGTTAGTAAGAAGCTTATTGGTCATTGATTAATCAATATATTTCTCAGATCCCATTATTTTATCCACAAAATCTCCTTATCTCCAATGAAAGTTTATAACTTAATGTAAATATAAGAAATGGTAGCTATTTTAATGTGAGATTTAGTTGTAAGCTACAGATTCCCTTACACAAATCTTAGTCATCAACCTTTGGTTACTGATTTTTGCCTTGAGAATAGCTGGGTCTACACAACCACAATTTTGATCAAACCAATTGATCTTTTTAAAAGCATTCATAGCAAAAGCCCATGAAGTCTTAGTATTTCTTGGAATGATATAGCACAGCAGGACTTAGGGATCAAGTAAAGTTAAGTTCAACACAATGTTTGGAACTTCCTTTCTTACACATGTTGGCACAGCTTATTTTTTTGTTTGTTTGCTTTGTTGTTTTTAAGTCTATGTCTCTTCATTGTCTTTTCCTGCAATTAAGATTAAGGTAGCCAGGTAGGGACTATGTCTAAGTTGTTTATCTTCAGCATATAAAGGGACAGATTGTCATCAGCCTGCTTAAAAGATATCATGTACTAACTAAAACAAGGTAAGCCTTTTGTAATTCCTAGCTTCTGCTACAGTCTCTCTCTCTCTTTTTTTCCAGCTAATGTATGGCCCTAATAAATTACCACTCTAATTGGATGTTTGCTTAGTCAATTCAAAAATAGAGTTACTAAGGAGGGCAAATGAGTTAATAAGCTCTTTTGTTTTTCTTAACAAGGCATCTCTTAAAATCTAAATGTTAAGTTATGGACCATTATTACAAGCCTTCCCTTATTTGATGACATCTGTAACTAAATGTTTTGCCTTCCCTTGTGTGTAAGTTATTGCATTAAATACTGCCAGACAACATAAGCAGTGTGTGCTTTTTAAAGTATGCTATTGAGTAAATGAGGCTTTAAAACAAGGAAAGAACTCTCATACTGTTTTGTTTTGACCTACTGTGTGGGGGTGGGTGGGGAGGGCTGGGTGTCCTACACAGTGAATTGTTCTTAAGAGTGCTCAGTAACACAACTTCATGCTCTGGGAAGCTGGGGTAATGTTTGCTTCTTTTCTAAAGTAAGTCAGCAGAGAGTATACAATAGAATGAAGACAATGAAAGCAGGAGTTGATGTTAACATAAAGACAGGCTGCCTTTTATGCCTTCCTGGACTCCACCGAGAGGAATCCCAACCTCATTACTGGGCAATGAATGTTTCCGGTTAATTTGGGTGTGTGAGCAAAAAAGGGAGGGGGGGTGGCAGGGGGCAGAAGCAGTTTTGGACTGCTAACTAATTTATTACAGTCTTGGGAGATGCTTAAATGAGTGAAGCAATTAGAATCAATACACCTGGGAGGCTGGGAAGAAAACTAGAGAAGAGTAGTTAATGAAAATCCAAACATACAAGCAGTTGTATTACCTACAAGAAGCCTGTGAAGTTGGTGGTTCAATCAGGCATCAGGGTTTCTTATACCCTAGCGTTCAGACAGATGTTCATGTTTACTGAAAAGCAAACAAACGTGCCCCCACAACAAACACACACAAGCTGTGTACAGACGCTGTCACAGCTTCAAATTCACCCATCACACGTACACAAATAGTTTATGCACTTTTATGGGCAATATATATGTTTATACAAAAAAAAGAATGCATAGGGAACTATTGTTTTGCTTTGGCGTGCAGGTGAACTTGATGGAACTTCATAAAACACAGAACATTTATTACTATGATAAATGGCTCTCTTGGGAGTCATTTCACTGCCCTCCCAGCTGGAGGTATAGTGCTGCAGTGACAGCACTGCGTAAGAAAGGGCCAGAACAATAGGTTCTGTGAGTTTGAGAAGCTGAGGTTGCTCTCACTGAGTGGGTGGTATGAGCATCAGTCCTGAGCAGCACATAATTCAGGGAGAAATGATGGATTCTTGCGGAACGTGGAAATAACAAAGGGGGTAAAATGAGAGCAAATTATAAAAGTGCACTTCAATCACCCAACGTGCTGAGGATTTTTCGTGTCAACAGATTCCACTATTGAAAAGCCACATGCCTGGTGAATTTCCTGATCAAATCCAGGACACTGTGATACTAAGTTACCCAATGATATTACCCAAGCCAGACTCCACAGGGCAATTGGCTGACTAGATCAATTGGAAAACAAGTAGCTTTTTTACCCTTTTAATAGAAATAATTAATTGACAAATTTTGTTTGTTTGAATCTTCAAATTTTTATTACAGTTAAATGTCTGGTTCATTTTACCTCCTTTATTGCCAACCCCAGGGGCAGGGACTGCTTCAGTTTCTCTGCCTTCTCTTTGTCTGTGATGACAACTGTATCTGCTGCACTAAACGTTTAACGTCACATTACCCTCATTTCTTGATCTCACCAGATTTGACAGCCTGGATGTGAGCAGAAAGTCTTTGATTTCCTTAATTTTGAGAGGCATGAGGATGAGAGAGGACCCGGACTGGCACCGCCTGAGAGACAGCCTTTTCACAAGAGTGTTTAAAAAATACAGAGGCTCTCCTTTGCTCTGTATGTCATGCCAAAGTCACAAAGCAAGAAAACTGATCCTGGCTAAAGTTAAATGAGACTCTTGCTCCTTCCCTTGGCTATGCTCTTTTGTTTATTTCATTTTCCATTTACTTGATAAGCTCCTGGGAATATCTGCCGACATATTTGGCTGTTTTAAGAAGTTAGGTGTCTGGTCACTACATCCTAGAATCACACAAAGGTAACAACTTGAAAAAAGCTTTGCACTCATGACCACAGTGTCTTAGCATCTGACAGCAGGCGCTCCCCAGTGCCCCAACATCTGGACAGAGAAGTGCCGTGGTGTGAGAACAGAACTTGCCAAGGCTTCTTTGGCTCTGAGGACCCATGACAGGGTTTGATCCACTGACTGGATGATCAAAAGCCCTTCAAAAATCAGCCTCTGAGGGAAGCTCTGTTGTCTTTTGTCTTTTCCAGCCCAGTGTTTTCCCCATTGCCCCTGCCAAGATAGGGACTGTCAACACTGGTGCTCCCAACTCATATTTTTAATTGGGGGGGGGAGCTAAATTTTGAATCTAAGTTCTTTAAATAAATACATAAATAGTTAAAAGATTTGTATTCTGTACAACAGTAGATCCTAACAGTAGATCATCAGAATCCCCTGATTACATCAGGAGGGTTTTCAAGAAATACCAGTTCTAAGGTCAAAACCTTAGGGTCTGAATCCCTGAACCTGGGCTCAAATTCGGCAATCTGGATTTTTAGTGCTCCCCCATATGATTCTAATGATCAGCCATGTTTGAGAACCAGAGACAGACTTTAGTTATTTTTTAAACCAAATATTTTTAAATGTATCTTTGGAGATTGCATTGAGAACATATTGCCTACACTTTAGTCTCAATTTCATACTTTACCAAGTCACGCTATCTCCTTCCACTTTCTTTGAATAGCTAATATGTGGTTTATCGTTGTGGCAAATACAGCCCTGCAGAGGGATACATTCAGTTACATTTTTACTAAACCTGCTAGGTAACTTAATTTGATAGATGGGAAAGGAATTTATATTCTATCTTTATAACACCCCAGATCATCTCCTATTATCTCAAGGGACATTGTGAAATTTTTGAAACAAAATTCCTTTCAGTTCACTTAAATTTCTAAAGTTCGAAAAACACTGCTTTAGATTCAATGAAAGAATTCAAGGCTTTCCCTCCCATCTCCTCTACCCACTCTCCCACCCTCCCTCCATCTCCAAAGCCACTCCCAAGGAGGAGGAGGCATTCTTTTTCCATTGAAGTCCAGTCAGGAAACTAGACACCACACTAGGTATTTTAACAGAGGGAATTTGATATGGGAAATTTATTACAGATGTTGGAGGGCTAAAAAATGCAAAAAAAGGACACTAAGATAACAGAGATAGGTAAGAAACAGCTACCACTCTCGGGAAAAGGTTAAAGTTATCAGAACTAGAAGTTGAACGAGAGCCACATATTGCTGGGACCCAGGTCTCAGGGGATGGTACTGCCAAGCCACTGCTGGTACCTCAGGAACCTGGAGGACGGGATTCTTGGATCTGGGGCTCTGACCTGTGAGGGGGACACTACCTGGATGCCAGTGCTACCTCCTACAGATTGCAATGAGATTCTAAGAGCAAAGAAAGAAGCTGAAGATAGGAAATGACTACTGCTGCCCAGTGAAAGGCCACTGATAGGCTGATACCTAGAAACAGCTACCAAACAGGAAGAAGGAAAATCCCTCTCCCCTATTCCTGCTGCCCAGTCTCCCTCTCAGGCATCCTGGGAGGCAGTCAGCTGACCAAAACAAAATGTAGTTTCCAGAGTCCTGGCCCTTGCATCCCAAAGCAGAGTATACAAGGTAGGGGTTGGAGCTGAGAGACAGTATTTTAATCAAACACAGAATCAGACTATCCCCTGAGTCAGAACAGTGGAGCTTGCTTTGGTACGAACAACAGGGTAAAAAGCTTTTGTTTTCATGACTATGCATTTTTGATGGCGAAATAAATTTGGGAAAACTATATTTATAATTCTCTCTTGGAGTGTTACAAAGCCATTAGCTTATTAAAGGATCTGAGAAGTCTTGCAGTAAAGGAACCTGCTTTATTTTAAGTATTTTTAAACTTTATTTAGTGTGAATTCCTTTTTCTTTTAAATATAATAGTCTTCAGAATATGCAAACTGTGTTGTAAATGCTGTTTGGTTTTTTTTAAGGCTTCTAAAGTTCAAACAGCTTTTTTATCTGTTAGTTTCTAAAGCTGGAGAAAAAAGAAAAGAATATATCCAAATGGAATCAAATAATTAGGAAGGAAAGTAGAATTCTACCTGCAAAATGTTAAATACTAATTATTTCTCCTTCATGCTTCCTGATATTTGTAAAAGGGAGGTCATCCACACTGCTGTGGAAGAAAATTTCTCACTCAACCCGAGATGAATCACTAACCACAAGCTGTAACAAAGACCACCAGCTTCAACAAAATCTGAGAGAACCAGGGCAGTGTTACATAAAATTGTACAAATCATCACAGGGCACCCTGGGGTGCCAGCTGCCTTGAACATACAGAGTAGCTTTAAAATTATCCCACAGAGCTGAGTGGTTCTATTTTTACCCAAGGAGATAAAAAGAAACTATGTTCTCTATCTTCCTGTAACTTTTAGGACTATACCCTCCACACCTGCCTCAGGCTAGAAGAGGCACCTGAGTGTAATACTCGACACAGACAGAACTGAAACACAGAGTGCAGCACAGCAAACTCTGGGGAGCTGAACTGGAAGGTTATGTAGACACAGGGTCTGAGGCCACCATTTGGCTGATGCAGATGAGTGGGTAGAAAAGGTTATCTGCAAAGACAGATACTGAGAGGGAGGGAGGGAGGGAGGGAGGGAGGGAGGGAGGGAGGGAGGGAGGGAGGGAGGGAGGGAGGGAGGAAGGAAGGAAGGAAGGAAGGAAGGAAGGAAGGAAGGAAGGAAGGAAGGAAGGAAGGAAGGAAGGAAGGAAGGAAGGAAGGAAGGAAGGAAGGACTGCTGGATGATTTTCTAATTTCTTCCTATTTAACTAGAATTTTTCATTTTACAACACTACAATGTCCAGCTAATACAAGTGTTCCCATCAAGTTATGCTAACGTGGCTTTTACTTCTGAGTTGAATTTTGTTCATGAAGACAGCTGATTCCTGTTTGGAAATCTGGAAGTTTCTTAAGCAAAAGCAGTTTGAATTTATTTTATTTATTTAATTGACTGTTTCATTCCTTATCCTAAAAACAGGTACCAAAAAGTCCCAAACAGTTGAATGTGGGTGAAAGTAACCCTCACATGACTTCAGCATACCTCCTTGCATCACGATGTGCTACCTACAGACCTGACACAATACTAAATTCATCCTAAGATAAAACATCAAGCACTAATTATAGTGCTGAGAAATATTCTGTCTTATTCATGTGGAAGCTGATCAGTGAAGACAAAATACTTTGGAGGTTTTTTCTCCTACACCCACATAACAAAGGACAGAGGTTCCTGGGGCAGAGACAGGAGAAACAAGCCCAGTTAAATACCCAGTGTTCCAGGGATTAAAGTCTATTATTCACACCTCGGTAGATATAGTCTCTTTCTGAAAGTAGGCTCCCTTCGTTGGATCTGGCTTCACTTTACAGGCAAAGCAACACTTCTGAATGTCGCCCAAGCCAGCTCTTGACCACAGGAGTCAGGACCTGTAAGTAGTTGCTTGTAATCGTGTTCTTCTTCCATAGAGAATTCTACATCCTCTGCCTTCTAAATTCACTGGCTTCATTTTGCATTTCTTTCATTTAGTTCTTACTCTTTCACCATTGTGAATTTAATCAGTCTGCTTTCCAAACTCAACTTCAGTTGGAATACAGATTGAAACTTTCTTTTCTCAATGGCTTACAATTAAAGGCCAGTAGCCCCATCATTCCCATGTTTAGTCCTGCTCCTTGGGCCCCAGCTTATGCAGGAGAGAGTGGTCTAAAAATAAAATGGAGTGCCCTCCTGCCCTTAAGCAGAACTCTGGTCCTGATTTATTTCATAAGTAAAACTGCTTCGGGGATAGTGCACAAATTAATCCCTTTGTAGTCCTAAAATATTACTCCTAGTAAATATTTCAACAGTTTGCCTTTTTAACAGTTTAAAACATAGCGACATTTAAATATTTCTGAATGAGGATATAATTATATTGTCTGTTATTTCTGATGATTCTGGATTGTTTCTTCCTGTATTTTGTAATTGAGAATTGTGAGCTCATGTTTGGTAGGGCTTTATCCACAGCAATCCTGTGCAGCCTGGGTTGAACACACGTCTTTCTAGAGAAGGCTTTTAATTACTTCCATTGGGGGCACCAGTATTATTTATCAGCCTGAAACTGTTTTTTATTTATTTTTCTTGGAGAATCTAGACCCTCCAGATAGTGTAAATTCAAATCCTAAACCTGGATGAGGGCAGCCTGAGGTTCTCAGGTTGTTCGTATTCTCAGGGTTTTCCTTCCCTTACCTTACCCCTTTCCTTCCCCCAGTAGATCAGGCCAAGCATATAAGTCTCCCTTTGGGAAGGGATGAACATTTTCAGTTCTCCCCTTTCACAGATCTACAGTCATCCAAGGGCTCTTTATTTGAGGGTCTTAGGTCCACATTTTTGTCCCTCATGGGCCCAGAGATTTGTCTCCTGTACTTTCATGACCACTGAAACCCAAACCAGACTGGCAAAAAAGTAAATCCAGAGCAGTCAAAAGATCAGTTTCCAGGGTATTTCCCTTACTAGAAAGAAAGAAATTAGCATTAAAAAGCGTGCTTATCATATTTTTATCCAGCATATCTAAGTGATTTGTAGAAAGAGAGTTTTCAGATTATCTAATCAGCAATATTGCTAGCAGTCAAAGTCTTATGTTGTTATTTTTCCATGTATTTATAGTTTGAACATTTCCATTCTTGTTATCTGTCAAGATTCCTTTGGACATGAAGAAATTTCTGAAAATGGACTTGGTCGCTTATAGACTTACGTTGAAAATATCTTCTTAGGCCTTTCTGAGGTCAGGATGGCAGAGTAGTGGGTTCCTGGTGTGGCTCTTTCCCACAGAGCAACCAATTTGCAGCTTTTGAGGAGCAGTGACAGAGGACCCGAAATCTGTGCTGGAATGGACAGGAGCCACCCTCCACAGGACCCCAGTTCAGGTTGCTTCCCATTTCGTAGAGAGACGTTAGAGCTTTTGGGCCTGCACACAACCCATGCCTGCTGGCTGGAGAAGGCAGGCAGGGCCAGAGTGGGACTTCCAGCAAGGCCGTCCCATCTCCATGAGTGACTTGAGAGGCTCTGGACTCCCACACCACCCGACCAGCAGGTGAAGGCAGATGGGGTGGGACATCCAGTCCAGGCTAGTTTCTGCTGTCCAGAAGCAGCAGACCCTTCAGGATGCAAGCCAGACATCAGGGTGAAATGAGCCAACTGTGATACCCCTGGCTACAATGACAAAATACCAAAGGAAAGAAACCAGAAATATGAAATATCAAGTACATCACCACCAAAGGAAATTAATAATTTACAAGTGCTAGATCCAATAGAACAGGAAGTCTTTGAAATGACAGACAAGGAATTTAGAGTAACCATTCAAAGGAAACTAAATGAGATACAAGAAAACTCAGTGAAACAATACAATGAAATGAGAAAAAAAAAAATACATGATCTGAAAGAAGAAATGTACAAAGAAATCAATGCCTTGAAAAAGAATGTAGCTGAGTTTGTGGAGCTGAAGGATTCATTCAATGGAATAAAAAAACACAACAAAGAGTTTAACCAGCAGACTTGAACAAGCAGAAGAGAGAATTTCTGACGTCAAAGACAGGCTGTTAGAATTATCATAGGCAGACCAGAAAAAAGAAAAAAAGAATCAAAAAAATTGAAGAAAATTTAAGAGAGATAACTGACAACCTTAAGCACTCAAATATACGAATCATGGGTATTCCAGAAGGGGAGGAAAAAGGAAATGGCATTGAAAACATACTCAATGAGATAATAGCAGAAAACTTTCCAGGTATAGGTAAAGTCACAGATCCCCAGATTCAGGAAGCCCAAAGATCACCAAACACATTCAACCCAAAAAGGTCCTCTCCAAGACATGTGATAATCAAGGTGACAAAAATCAAAGACAAAGAAAAGCTGCAAGAGAGAAGTGGCAAGTCACTTACAAGGGAGCCCCAATCAGAATAACATCAGACTTTTCATCAGAAACTCTAAAAGCCAGAAAAGAATGGGATGATATATTCAAAACACTAAAGGACAAAAATTGCCATTCAAGAACACTTTACCCAGCAAAGCTATCCTTTTGAAATGAAGAACAGATAGTATATTTCTCAGACAAACAAAAATTGCAGGAGTTCACTACCACACAACCAGCCCTACAAGAAATTCTCAAGGAAGTACTGGGTATGATACCACAAGAACAACCATCACTACCATGAATACACAAGAAAGAACAATACCTACCAGCAAAACAAAAATGCTAACAAAAGAGAGGAAAAATAGTTTATCTATCACCCTAAGAAAACAACAAATAGGACAAACAAAAAATTTGAAAGACAGGAACAAAAGATACTTAAGACATCTAAACAAAAATCAGTATAATGCTAGGAGTAAATCAACACCTTTCAATAATAACTCCGAATGTAAAGGGACTAAATTCCCCATTCAAAAGACACAGATTGACTGACTGGACTAAAAAGATGGACCCAACAATATGCTGTGTCCAAGAGACTCACTTGACATGTTAAGACACACATAGACAAAGAGTGAAAGGATGGAAAAAGGTATATCATGCAAGCAGAAATGAAAAACAAGCTGGAGTAGCTATTCCTATATCAGATAAAATAGACTTTAAAGCAAAAACCATTAAAAGAGATAAAGATGGCCAATATATAATGATAAAAGGATCTATCCATCAAGAAGACATAATAATCATAAATTTATATGCACCTAATGTCGAAGCAGCCAGATTTACAAAGCAAACACTATTAGACCTAAAAAAAGAAATAGACACTAACACCACAAGAGTGGGGGACCTGAACACCGCACTCTCATCACTGGATAGATCATCTAGGCAAAAAATCAACAGAGAAACACAAGATCTAAACAATACTTTAGACCAATTGGACTTAGCAGATATCTATAGAACATTCCACTCAATAACCTCAGAATATTCATTCTTCTCATCAGCACATGGAACATTCTCCAGGATAGACCACATGTTAGGTCACAAAGCAAGTCTTAACAAATTCTAAAAAACTGGAATTATTCCATATATTTTTTCTGATCACAATGGATTAACATTAGAAATCAATAATAAATGAAACTCTTAAAACTATACAAACTCATGGAAATTAAACAACATTCTATTTAATGACATGTGGGTCCAAGAAGAAATTAAACAGGAAATCAAAAAATTTCTTGACACTAATGAAAATAATGACACATCATACCAAAACCTGTGGGATACTACAAAAGCAGTTTTAAAAGGGAAATTTATTGCATCAAGTGCTTACTTCAGAAGAATGGGAAGATGGCAAGTAAATAACCTAAAACTTCACCTTAAAGATCTAGAAAAACAAGAACAATCCAAACCTAAAGTTAGTAGACAGAAAGAATTAATTTAGATCAGAGCAGAACTCAATGAAATAGAAACACGAAAAACAATACAAAAGATCAATGAAACAAAAAGTTGGTTCTTTGACAAGATTAATAAGCTCGGCAAACCTTTAGCAAGACTAACTAAGAAAAGAAGAGAGAAGACCCAAATAACAAAAATTAGAAACAAAAAAGGAGATATTACAACTGACAGCTCAGAAATACAAGGAATCATTAGAGATTACTATAAACATCTATATTCCAATAAATTTGAAAATCTGGAGGAAATGGATAAATTTCTGGATGCATACAAATTAGCCAAGAAGATATACAATATCTGATCAGACCAATAACAATAAAAGAGATTGAAGCTGTTATCAGAAGGCTCCCAACAAAGAAAAGCCCAGGACTGGATGGGTTCACTGCAGAGTTCTACCAAATCTTCAAAGAGGAACTGATACCAATTTTCTACAAACTGTTCTAAAAGATTAAAACAGAGGCCATTCTCCCAAACTCATTCTATGAGGCAAATATCACCCTGATACCAAAACCAGACAAATATGCATCAAAAATAGAATACTACAGGCCAATATCCTTGATGAATATAGATGCAAAAATCCTCAATAAAATACTAGCTAACAGAATACAGCAATACATACAGAAAATTATACACCATGATCAAGTGGGATTCATCCCAGAGATGTATGGTTGGTTCAACATATGCAAATCAATAAATGTGATACACCACATTAATAAAAGCAAAGACAAAAACTACTTGATCATCTCTATTAATGCTGAAAAAGCATTCGACAAAATTCAACATCCTTTCATGATAAAGATTCTCTAGAAGTTTGGCATAGACAGAAAGTATCTCAACATAATTAAAGCCATATATGATAAGCCCACTGCCAATATCATCCTGAACAGGGAAAAGCTTTGAGCTTTTCCCTTAAAAACAGGAACTAGACAAGGATGCCTACTCTCACTACTCCTACTCAACATAGTGTTAGAAGTACTAGACAGAGCAATCAGAGAAGAGAAGGAAATAAAGGGCATCCAGACTGGAAAGGATGAAGTCAAGCAGTCCCTTTTTGCAGATAATATGATCCTATATATTGAACAGCCTAATGCTTCTATAAAAAAACTCCTAGAGTTGACAAACGATTTCAGCAAAGTTGCAGGGTACAAAATGAACCCACAGAAATCTGTAGTATTTATTTCTATACTCCACCAGTGAACATGCAGAAAAAGAAATCAAGAAAGCTAGTCCATTTACAATAGCCTCCAAAAAAATTAAATATTTAGGAATAAAGCTGACCAAGGATGTGAAAAATCTCTACAAAGAGAACTACAAACCACTGTTGAGAGAAACTAAAGAGGACACAAGAAGATGGAAAGATATCCCATGCTCTTGGATTGGAAGAATTAACATTGCGAAAATGTCCATATTACCCAAAGTGATCTACAAATTCAATGAAATCCCCATCAAAATTCCAATGACATTTTTCTCTGAGATGGAAAAAGTTATTCAGACATTTATATGCAACAACAAAAGACCATGCATAGCCAAAGCAATCCTGAGCAAAAAAGATAAAGCTGGTGACATAACACTACCTGACTTTAAACTATGTTACAAAGCTATAATAACCAAAACATCATGGTACTGGCATAAAAACAGACACACTGATCAATGGAACAGAATAGAGAACCCAGAAATCAACTCATATGCCTACAGCCATCTGATCTTTGACAAAGGCAGCAAGTCTACATACTAGGGAAGAGACTGCCTTTTCAACAAATGGTGCTGGAAAAACTGGATAATCATATGTAGTAGAATGAAACTAGACCCGTATCTTTCACCATGTAACAAAATGAACTCAAAATGGATTAAAAAATTAAGTATACACCCTAAAACAATAAAACTCTGTAAAGAAAACATAGGGGAAACACTCCAGGAAATAGGAGTGGGTACAGAATTCATGAATAGGACCCCCAAAGCACAGGCAACTAAAGGTAAAACAAACAAATGGGATTACATCAAACTAAGAAGCTTCTGCACAGCAAAAGAAACAATCAACAGGTAAAAAAGAAAAAAACAACAGAGTGGGAGAAAATATTTGCTAAATATACATCTGACAAAGGATTAATATCCAGAATATACAAGGAACTCAAACAACTTTACAACAAAAAAACAAACAACCCAATTAAAAAATGAGCAAAGGAGCTGAACAGATATTTCTCAAATGAAGATGTACAAATGGCCAACAGACACATGAAAAAGTGCTCAATATCACTCAGCATCAGGAAATGCAAATCAAAACCACAATGAGACACCATCTCACTCCAGTTAGGATGGCTAATATACAAAAGACCGAGAACGATAAGTGTTGGAGAGGTTGCAGAGAAAAAGGAACTCTCATACACTGTTGGTGGGGCTGCAAAATGGTGCAGCCTTTATGGAAAATGATATGTAGGTTCCTCAAACAATTACAGATAGATCTACCATATGACCCAGCTATCCCACTGCTGGGAATATACCCAAAGGAATGGAAATCATCATGCTGAAGAGATACTCGTACTCCAATGTTTATCGCAGCTCTATATACAATAGCCAAGAGCTGGAACCAGCCCAAATGTCCATCATCTGATGAGTGGATAAGGAAACTGTGGTACATCTACACAATGGAATACTACTCTGCTATAAAAAAGAATGAAATACTGCCATTCACAACAACATGGATGGACGTAGAGAAAATGATATTAAGTGAAACAAAAGTCAGGCACAGAAAGAGAAATACCACATTTTCTCACTTATTTGTGGGAGCTAAAAATTAATAAATAAACAAACACACAAACAAATAAAGGGTGGGGGGAAGAAGACAGAATAACCACAAAAATTCCTTGAACTATTTAAGCCAAGTGCACAGATACGATGGAGCGGGGGAAGGGCGGGGGTGGAGAGGAATCGGGTAAAGGGGCATGAAAATTAAGTACATTGTATTTTGAGAATTTAAATTAAATTAAATTAAATTTTAAAAAAACTTCTTAGGCAAAGTGAAATGAAGATGTGTGCAACATCTGCCAGCCTTAACCAACAGAAGCAATCAATATGGAAAGTGTAGCTCCTCCTTCCGTCCACCCCTCACAAACATAGTTCAAAAGTTTTCTCATACTCTCCAAAACAGACAGTGTAAATGCTTCCTTATTAGAAAGGTTCCTAGGAATCAGCTTTGGGTAAAAAAAAAGAAAAGAAAAAGGAACAGTCCCATTCTCAAAGGAATACCAACTCTTCATGGGAAAATCAGAATTTAGACCTTAAATCTAATATTTGAAAGACTTTCCATTTCCTATTTTTCTTTGGCTTAACTTTAACAGAAATCTTCGAGTGAGGACATTACAAGACGACATCTTTACAATGCCAAAATTAACTATTTGATCAATTTAATCAAACCCAACAATCTATTTTTTAAAACTGTATTATTTATTGGATTGAGTGGTAGTAATCAGAGGGATTATTTAGAAAACAGTAAGAGTGATATTGGAAAAGTGGGTAGGGTGATGCATATTTCATATGCTGGACAGAATATTCAGAAGGCCCTATGATTTTTGAAAACTGTTAGCAATGTAATTTCTATTGTAATTTTACAGATCTTCTTAGGAATATTTTTACCTCTCTTGGACATCTATTTTTACTGACTACCAACACAGTCAGAGAGCATTTGGATCGAGCCTAAATTCTTCCTTCTGCAATTCAAACGTATTTCCTCTTATTCTATTCTTAATGGAGAACAGATTCTTACAAATAACCCTTCATCTTCATGAAGACCCACTCTTGCAGCCACGCATTCCATTACGTTCTGTTAGTTACCCAGCCACCATGGAGGATATCCTGAAGGGAAAAGTTCAAGATCAAACAAGACATCTCTCTTTATGAACTAATAAATATAATTTTCTCCTTTCTAGTTTTAACAGTGAGCATTTCTCTTCAAATAACACATTGAGGCCAAAGGTGCTACAGGAAAAAAGTATCACTTTTAAATCCCACAGAGGCTTGAAAATAATACTCCAGTAAACATTTCCAAATAATGCTGTGTGTGGAATAAATATAGCTTGAGTTTTTCTATCATCAAAATCAAGTAGCTTATTCTCCATTGCCTCTTTTGCTCTACAAAACAATCCTGACTGTTTCTGGCACAAATTATATTGCTCAAATTATATATATATATATATATATATATATATATATATATATATATATATATATATATATATATATATTGCACAAATTATATTGCTTTGATTCTGTCTCTGATTCTGTGTGACTCCATTTCCACAATGAAGTAAAATGGAGTGTTAATTCAATATTAATCTGGATAATTAAATTCTACCACTTCTATTCATTATCTATCCTGTATTTCTGCTTTTTCTCCCATCACCCAAGCACATAAATAAATATAAAGTCTTTTATCTTCAATAATCGATTCTCATGTGTGACATTTTCTGATATTTACACATTTTTTCACTTCATTTTTTCACACGGGTCTTCTCTATACATGTCCATTTATCCCAGAGAATACCCAGGTATTCATATGATCATTCTAAAAGATGAGAAGACAAAACCATTAATAACTATAATAGTTACTAATTAAATACTTCTTATATCCCAAAATTTCTGTTAGGTGCCTTATACATTACCATACTTAACTCTCTTTTAGAAACCTGTTATGAGTTGAATCGTGTCCTCCAAAAAAGATATGTTGGAGTTCTAACTCCCAGAACCTCAGAGTGTGACCTTATTTGGAGACAGGGTCTTTACAGAGGTAATTAAGTTAATGTGAGGTCATTAGGGTGGGGCCATAATCCAATACGCCTGGTGTCCTTATAAAAAGGGGAAATTTGGACACAGAGACATGCAGACAGGTAGAAGGCCGTGTGAACATGCAGACAGCCATCTACAATCTGGAGAGGGAGGACTGGAGCAAATCTTCCTGCACAGCCCTCAGAAGGACCAACCCTGCTGATACCTTAATATCAAACTTTTAGCCTCCAGAACTGTGAAACAATATATTTCTGTTGTTTAAACCATGCAGCTTGTTGTACTTTGTTATAACAGCCCTAGAAAATGAATGCACAACCCTACAATTTAGGTCTTATTCCCTTTTTATAAACAAGGAAACTGAGGCATAAGAGGATTAAAAAACGTGCCCAAAATCATATGGGTGGTAAGTGGTAGGGCTGTTAACCTAGATCTGTTTTGTTCTAAAGCTCTGTTCTTTCCACTATATCATCCTGCCTCCAAACTCATTTTATACTGCCTTAAGTTGTTAGTTTGATTCGGAGAATCAAGATGGCAGAACAGATGGTCCCCAGTATCACTCTGTCCCACAATCAACCAATTTACAACCATTAAAAAGCAAAGACTACCAAGCTGGGGCCACTAGAGCTCAGGGGAAGAGGAGGAGAGACCTATGGAGTTCTAGCCCCAGTCATTTCAAGGCTGGCTCTGGTGAGCACATGGAGCAAGAGCTGGCAAAAACCACAGCTGTGCCCTTTGTGTGAAGCTGCTTGGAGACTGCAGGGTAGAGGAGGACCTTGGCGGCACCCAGGCCAGCAAGACCTGACAGAGTTCTTGTGGACCCACATACTAGTGAAGGGCCATGGACAACTGAGAAAAGGAGCCACTCAAAGGCCAGTGAGTCATCACAAGGGACTGGCACATGGCCTGCCCCATGGGAAGTGTTTGGAATGCACGTGGAGGAGGAGATTAGCTCACTGGGGGAACACTGGGGCACAGCACGGACAGCTGATCTGCCCTCCAATCAGCACAGGACCACTCAGTGGAGACTGGTCAGGAATATAGAATTGCAGGGGTGTGGTTTGTTGAAAAGACTCAGGCCCAGACCAGAGTTTCCACACAACCCAGGTGTACCAGACCTCACAAGACCTGGAAGTGCTTACAAGGTCACCAATTAAAACTTGGCTGCACAAAAAGCCTTCCAAAGGGAATCAGCAGCAAAGCAGCAATTTAGCTCAGGAAGTTTCCCCATTTTAGAAGTAAGCAAAGGACAACAAATTAGTTCCAGTGAAGAGTTTAAGTAGTGGGGTATCTAATAATCCAACACAGACCTGAAAGAAAACACAAAAATCTCACAGATCAGAGAAAAAGTTCTGATATTAACCAGTAAAAGTCTGACATCACCAAAGAACACCTATAAAACCTACAAGACCTGGAAGCCCCCTGGGCTCCCAAGCTGAGATGAAGGGGCTCCGATGGCCTCAGCCACGCCCCTCTCTGCCATCTGCATCCAGCCCAGTGATGACTGAATCTCTGCACAAGCCCCCTGGGTTCCCGACATAGGGTGGGGGGTGCCAAGAGCCTCAGCCACTTCCCACTCATGTCCACATTCAGCCTGGTGATGACCAAGCTGCTGCAGAAGCCCGTCAGGCTCCTGAGCCAGAGTGCAGGTTCCTAGGGCCTCAGCCATGCTCCCCACAACATCCGCATCAAGCCCAGCAATGACCGCACCACCGCTGGAAGTCCCCTGGGCCCCTGATTTGGAGTGGGGGGTTCTGATGGATTCAGCCATACCCCTCCCCCTCAACAACCAGGCCAGTGAAGGAGCCAGCCATAGGCCGGCCCAAACCTCCCCACCCCACCTCTGTTTCACTACCCACTCCCCCTCCTACCACTCTGCAACTACATCTGAGAATGCAAAAAATATTAATAATTAATAAATAAATAAATTTTTTAAAAATGTTATCAATTTCTTTTTTCATCCATACATCTAAGAAAACACACACACATCCACACACATACACTGCACATGGGCTTACAGAATATACCTAGAATTGAATAGTCAAGGTATTTTTATATTATTTATTCTGAGGAAACTTTCTGAAGACCCTTTTCCCATGTTTGGGTAGTGAGTTGTCATAGAAAGCTCAAGAGATATTGTAGAGAATTTGACCTGGCCTGGGAAAAGCAGGGTCATTCACTGGTGCCAAAGGGTATCACTCGCCTTGCCCTGGAAATCAGTGGAGGATTGAAAAGGTAAAACCAGACATGAGTGAGAGGGCCTTACGAGGTTGAGAGAGTTTGTGCTTGCCCACCTGAAGCTGGACATGGGGAATGGAAGGAAACGGAGTGATTTTCCTGGAAGAGGATCCAATGGATAATAAAACAGTTCAAGTTGGGAGGGAGGAAATAAGATACCCAGAGAGCAGGTGGTTAAAAATGAAGAATCCGGGGCCGGCCCCATGGCCCACTCGGAAGAGTGTGGCGCTGGTAGCGCCGAGGCCACGGGTTCGGATCCTATATAGGGATGGCTGCTGCGCTCACTGGCTGAGCGTGGTGCAGACCACACCGGGCCGAGGGTTGCGATCCCCTTACCAGTCAAAAAAGAAAAAAAAAAAAAAATGAAGAATCTGGGAGGAAAGAAAGATTTCCCAATTTTTAATACCTGCTATTGCCAAAACTCTGGTCCAAGGATCAGATACACCAAGAAAGAAGGCATTACCTACAGAGATGTAGAGGTGTGATCTGCTCACTCCATGAGGGTGCCTGGCCAGGGTGGCAAGTGAGAGCTGAAATTCAGCCTGCATTTCTTCTCCGAATCTGTGTGCCATGGTGCTGCACTGTGCCTAATCAGCAAAAGAGCCTCTTTAATTCCCACAAAAACATCCCATAGGCTACCGTGGCCCTATGTGGGAAATCATTATCTCAAGATCAGGGCATTTGTATTGAACTCTCAGACAGGATGTGGAAAAGAACAGAGCCCATGGGTTACCACAGGATCAGAGAGCAGTGCTTCATAAACATGGTAGTTCTATGCTTTTGAGATTTGCCTTGTTTCCTTTAAGGTTTTTTTTTTTTTTACTTCTGTTGCTATTTGTTACTGTTGGAAAGTCCCTTTTGTTGAGCTAAATGAAAAATAAAATTCTCGTTTTGGCTTTTTCCACATTGGGTCCAAAATTTCAAGAGAAAAAATACACCAGGAGGGCTGTATGAGCTGCTATAGTCATACTCATGGTAGTGAAGTGCTGGGGTTCACGGGCTAGTCTGACAGACATATGAGGCCCAGCTCTGCTGTGCAAACTGGGCAAATTAACTTTCTAAGTCTCATTTTCCTCTCTATAAAATCCACTCAACAAATATTTACCCAACATTTACCCAACCAGTCCTAACTAGGCAGCTTCTATGTGCCTAGTACTGTTTCAATATTCCCAGGGCAAGATCTATGTTCACATAAAGATTAAATTCTAGATTGGGGTGGTAGGAAAGGATAAAGACAGACCACAAGCTAAAATATAAATATAATTTAATGGATGAATGCTGCCTCTCCTCACAAATACATCAGTATGCTTTCTCTTTTGCCTTTCTTGGTACCCTGTTAACCAGAGCTTCTATCTGCCAGGGAGTGGGGGAGGGAGACAGTAATGCAGCAGGAGGACAACACAATGTAAAGAGCTAATATTTAGTTTTAATATCAAAATAGGATTTCTAAGTGAACAGCAAGATAACAATCCTCGAAATCCAGGTTTTTTGAGCAATGCTGTCGAGGATTGGCTGACTAGCTCATAGAGTTTAAACATACCTGGAGTGTACTCATACCTGCAATAGAGAGAAGAGGGACACGAGGCAGAGAAGTTGGAAATGCAAGAAGTGCGGGAGAGAAGGGAAGTCAGACACCAGTGTTTCGTTCTCTGCCCCATTTCCTTGGGCACAACCTCAAACACCTGGATGGGTGTGAGAAGCCTGAGCACGTCAGGGTTTGGGGCTCACTTCCACAGGTGTAGCATAGAGAGGTTCCCAGGCAGGGCTGCTAGATCAACTATAGGAAGCCCAGTTAAGTTTGAATTTTAGATTAGCAACCAACAATTTTTAATATAAGTACCTCCCATGCAGTATTGGGGATATACACTAATTTTTTCCATTGTTTATCTAAAATCCAAATCTAACTGGGCTTCCTCTATTTTTACTTGCTAAATCTGGCAACTCTACCCCAGGAGAATCTCTGCCCTGGGGCCTCAGCCCCCCTGGCATGGGAATGATAGCAGCAGGAGTGTCGACAGAGGGGCCTAAGGAAGCGTTCTTGCTCCACGTGTAAAGTTCTTGGATTGTCTGGCCCACGGCAAGTGCTCAATAAATATTACCTATTATTACCAATAAAACAATTAGCAGAACACCCCCGTAGGTCCCTGGAGAAGATGGGGGAGGAGGGCGGGAGGGAGAGAGGAGTACAGCCGGCAAGAAGAGAAGAAATAGGGATAATATTATTACTCCAGGAACGAATTGCCACTGGCAAGGCTCATATTAGATAGAAGACTGGTGAGGCATGCCAGTTTCAGGAACAAATGTTCAGAATCCAGCCCTCCTGATGATCAGTGAGTCTCACTGGGCCCTGGGCCAATGGAATAAAAGAATACAGAGCTCTAACAGCACAAAGGACTATAAGCCTGGGAATACAGTAGCTCACCATACGTTCTGCTTAAGGGAAACAGGAAGAGATCCAGAGATGTGTTAGAGACACAGAAGTGTAAGTCTTTTAAATTAAGTGGAGTGAAGTAGTATTACTGCATTGGAAAACAGCTGGAAAGTCAGCTACCAACTAACACAACCAGAAAATTCCTTGCTGTTGAATCAAACTCAAGAAAGGCATAGAATGATCTTTTTTGAACAGCTTTGCCTTCTGAGTTTATGGCTAAACACTCCTAATTAGTAATGAGAAATAATGTCCTAATATCAAATTAAAAAGTTAAAATGGTAGTCATGAAATTGACAACTAGCTGGGAAATCTGCTTTCCCCCCTCCTCCCTTTGAAAATATGCTTTTACTTATAGGCTATTCAGCCTTAACATTTTCAAATGATCTTACAGAACCATGAAAGTATTTCCACAACAATTCTTGTCAGCTAAGAAGCCATAAAACGTATATGTCATTTTCTTCCTGATGATTGGCGTAGGAACTTGGAAAATTGGCAGACAAAAATGATGACTGACAATTTCTACATAGCATCTTGTATGCTTTGCACTGTAAAATCATTCACTGTGATGGTTTCACACATTCTTAAGCTCAGCGTATATGACAATGGCCTTGCATATTGATGGTCTAGAAGGTTAGCCCTGAATTAGTTGCTCTTCAGAGCAATGGTTTGTGCCAATCAGACACATCCTAGCCTGAAATATCCACGGTTTACATCATATGCTTTTAATGAGACTATTGTGGGTTATTGGATGAAGTAGCTAATAATATATATTTTTTATTTTTTAGTGACATATTGACACAAAGGAATTTCTTTGTGAGAGAGTGAATTGTTGCCCTATAAACTCTTACATCACTGTTTTGCCCTTTTGAGAAAAAGCTACAATTTTTATTTTGTTAAGAAAGGATACCAAACCAAAGAGCTAAATGCTAACAGTCTGAAATACCACAGAAGCACAGCTAAATAATCATTTATGCTGTCCTCAGATATCTAAAGTTTTGTGGTCTGATCACATTTTTTCCTAAGAGCCTCCCCCAATATGAACTAATTGTGTGTTAAGGTTCCATCAGAGGAATTACAGTCACAGCAAAACACTGTAAGGAAAATGTTACCAAGGGAGAAATAAAGAAAATTACAGTATATGACGTATTTTATTCATGGTAAACAAGGTACAAATATAGGATTTTCTTGTTTATAATTTAAACTAAATTCAAATTTAGAATAATTTCCCCAGACTACCTAAAATTTCATTTTTTTATCAGTTTTTTCATCAACCGTACAAGTTAATGTGCTAAATTGATTAGGAAAGACTGGTTAAAGTACTGAAAAGGTTAAGCATCACTGCCTGGGCCATGCAGGAACTTAAATTTGTAATTCTTGGATTAAGTTTTATCTCTCCATTAAAAACATCTTCAAAGGACTTTTACTAGGCAACAATGTTGGTGATAAGTCAACATTATAGCTGTCAAGTGTGTTATTAAAAATATTTGAAACTGGGCCGGCCCATGGCTCACTTGGGAGAGTGCGGTGCTGACAACACCAAGGCCACGGGTTCGGATCCCTATATAGGGATGGCCAGTTGCTCACTTGGGAGAGCGTGGTGCTGACAACACCAAGTCGAAGGTTGAGAATCCCTTACCGGTCATCTTTATAAATATATATATTTATTTATTTATTTATTTATTTATTTATTCAAATATATATATATATTTGAAACTAATGAAGTCACTTTTTAAAATGTACACAATTAGTATTAATAATTCAGATTATTTTTTTCTTTTCAATAGATTCAGTGTCATGAGGTTTGTGGTGGTTTCTCCTCAATTTTGTTGTGAAGTAAACCAGGTGAACCATGAACTACTCAGGTCTTCTTGAGAGTAGTGAAACCAACACCAGCACCTAAGACAGAAATGTGATCCTCTGAGACTGTTTTTATAAAACACAGTAAATTTTGACCTTACACAGAATATTTGAACTTTAGATAATCTCTGACGATGGATATTTTTTTTTTTCCAGCTGTATTGAGGAGGCAATTTTAGTTGATTGCCCTGGGTTGTAATTACAGTAAGTGGCTTTGACTTTTTTTTTTTTTTTTTGCGACCGGTAAGGGGATCACAACCCTTGGCTTGGTGTCGCCCACACCGCGCTCAGCCAGTGAGCGCACCGGCCATCCCTATATAGGATCCGAACCCACGGCAGCAGAGCTGCTGGGCTCCCAAGTGCTGCACTCTCCCGAGTGAGCCACGGGGTTGGCCCAGCTTTGACTTTTAAAATATAAAATGAAAAGCCAAGATACTGTAATTATCAATGTCAAAATGGTCATATTTATGATAAAATTTTATCAATTCAAGTAACTAGGTAAAACAAAATGTCATTTTTCAAATGGTCGTTGACACCAGTCAGTCAGAATCATGGTATTGAATTCCGCTATATGGAAGTCAATTATTTAACAATTTAGAACGGCTGTTTCTCTTCATTATCACTATGACAATTCTCCTTCCTTTTGACTCTTCTCAAAGACGTGTGCATTAGTGGTGATAAATAAAAGCAGGTGCATTTCAAAGGAACACTTATGGCAATTCTGGCAAAAGTATGACTGGGGAGGGGTGTGAAGTAATTGGCTACAATTGGCACCAATCATATTACCCTGAGCACTCAATAAATCCTTAATTAATTAATTAACTAGGAACTCAATAAATTTTTGCCTTCTGGCCATTATCACATCTAATTAAAAGTTGATTGTAGCTATAACACCATAAGAAACTACCGATGATCATAAGTTATATTTAAAAAAATTAATGGCAGAGTTAGTGCCCACTCCAAATACACATAACTTTATTATTTCAGTCTCACAAAGCATTTGAAAACCACAGCTGTTGATAATGCCTTTGATTTGCCAGGTCCTGTAACAGTCCACTTACATTGCCTTGAACATGGCATTTGTACCACATTAAAGTTTGGCAAGCTTAATCTTTGCTAACCACTGGCAAATGTGAACATGCTATAAAATATAAAAATATATTTCAGCCAAAGCCATTATCAGGTATACATTTGTTTGGATTTGACTGTGAACCTCTAACTTGATCATGTGCACTTGGCATCTGTACATTTGGCGCAGTGGTTATGCTTGCAATTTATATATTATGTGCCCGACAGCCAACTAAAGCTCAAAGTGTTGGTGGAGGAAGAAAAGAAAGGAAAGAGGAGAGAAATCCCATTTTACATCTGTTGGTGGGAGAATGAACTTCCACAGACTCTTGGGAGAGTGGAATGGCGATCTTCCCCACCCTCCCACCCTACCTGTCCCACACTAAAAATATTTTTGAGTAGTTTGTGTGTTCTCTTTCACACTATCCCATAAGAGAATCCCTTTGCATTTATCTGGCTACACACCTCATAAAAAAGGAAAAACTATGTTTTCTGGCTGTTTACCAACACAAAGCTCAAGCAAACCATCATCTCTAATATTCTAACACAATGTAGTTCCTCAGTCTGGAAATTTACACCATCATAGAGCAATAGAGGCGGAGGGACATCCCCAGGTGCAGGTAGTGTATAATATCAAGATTATTTTTCCACTCATTTAGACAAGGCCGGTCAGAATAACGTGTGACACAGGGTGGAGTTGTTACTTAGTCCCACTCTCTCTCCCCAAAGGGCATCATAGCAAAATTTACATTAAATTACCATTTACTGACTACATTTTCCATTTAATAACTCAAAAAGCTTTCAGTTATGGCATCATGTACTTATCTCGTGACATGTTGTGAAGTAGAAAAGGTAGAACTATGAAAGCATTACTTTCATCGTACAGAATTGAAGGAAAGGTCACTTGCCTACAGCAGGACCAGAATCAACATCCTCTCGTCTTAGCTCTCCACCCAAGCCCACCTTTCAGTGTCTCATGACAAGGACCACGTTCTACGTATATTTTTCAGTGTCCAGGAAATGGATGCCTCCAATGAATAAAGAACACAGAACATAAACAATACCCATGTTCTGAGGTTAAATCGGATTTAGTTCTGTCAAAGGAAATAAGACAAATCAACCCCTCTCAAACAAACCAAAACAAAGAGACAGACCCTTCTTCCTGGCAGTCATTTACTTACTCACTCATTCAACCATTATTGAGCTTCTCCTAAGTTCTACATGTTATCTTTTACATTGTTCACTTCAGAGAGTGAGATAACATGTAAAAAAAATTACTTATCACAGTGCCTGATGTGTGGGAGGTGATCAATAAAAGTAAATTTCTTTCCGCCTCAAATGTTTATCCTTGAACTAATCGATCAATCAAAATCAATATGCAATAAAAAAACAAAGTGATTCACTTCTGATCCAGAGCCATCATTCCTTTACACCTTCCCTATATGTAGTTACATACTGTGACATTTAGGCATGAGCAATTGAGCCAGGGAGGATACACCACACTCGGGCAGAATCACGGCTTGTGATTCTTGGTTTGCTGTTTTTTGTTGCAAAAAGGAGAGGAAAGGGTCAGTCGGGGTATCCCAACATTAACAAGCTTCGTCTGTAGACACACACACACACACACACACACACACACACACACACACACACACTTTTGGGAGGAAGCGTTGTTAATCAAGACAAGCAGCATTGCAGTTGAAAATAAACATTTACTTTCTTCTCTGGTTGTTTGACTGAATTTAACTTTCATTTACACGCAATTTATACAAATAGACACAGCCTTAAAGCCACCACTTTCTGCCCTATCTTGCATCTAATTTTCTACTTGCTTTTTTTTTTTTTTTTTTTTCCTCCTGCTTGGCTCCCCACACTAGGTCATATATGAAGGGAAAGGCTATTTGAGGCGATCGATTTGTACCTTTCAGTAGTTCTCGTGATCTATGCTAATCACTATCAAAAAAATTGTTCATGTGGCCATCTACACTGATCACTGAGAAATCTAGAATGAGCAGATCCTTGTGTAAACACAGACATAATAGTAGTTGCAGGTCCGAGATCTTTAAAGAACTCATCTATGACCTCTACTGGTCATATTACTAAAACACCATAGCTTATCATTCTTTCAGAAGCGTTTTCATATTTTCATTCATTCATTTAACACATACTTTTTTTTAGCACCTACTATGGGCTAGGCACTGTTTAAGGTATGACAATAGACAAAACAGACAAAACTCCTTTTCTCTTAAAATTCAGCAGGGGAGACATTTAACCTATCAACGTAAATAAGCTCACTGTATTTTAGAAAGTAATAATGGCTTTTAAAAAGAGAAAAAATAGATCACGGTAAAGACAATCAAAAGTACTAAGGAGAAAATGTTTATGTGCTGTGAAGTTAAACGTTTCTCTGTTTTCTTATAAGTAAAATAAAGAATTTCAATTAATAGTTATTTTAAACACTTGCAAAAAAAAAAAAAAAAAAAAAAAGGAAATAAAAGAAGTACTGAGGAGGTAGAGCCAAGAAGCAGAATTGAACTGGGTACTTAGGATAAGCATCAGCAAAAGAGTGGAATTAAGCAAATTTCTGAAGGAGATGAGAACCTCAGCAACTGAAGATCTAACAAACAGCAGTTTCTCAACTAGTTAAATTAAACATCATCCTGAAAGCAGTGTTCTTTTTCACAGACAGTTTCTAAGACTTCAGAATCAGTCAGACTTGTGTTCAAACCCTGTATTGGTCAGCTTTTGCTGCAGCGACAAACAACCCCAAATTCATAGTGGCTTACAAAACAAATATTTATTTCTTGCTCACGGTTCATAGGGTGCAGCTGTAGGTCGGCTGTGACTCTTATGAGCTCAGCTGGATTCAGCTCGGCAACATGTGTTCCTCTTTCCAGGAACTAGGGCCAAAGGAAAAGCTCCCATCTAAAGCAAGCTGTTCTTCTGAAGGAGAGAAAGGCTGAGGAAGGGCTAATCAAACCACACAGTCTACAGCTTCTGCTCACATGTGGCACATACCAAGCCAAACTGGCCAAGCCCAAGTCAGTGAGGCAGGGAAGTATATTCTGCCTACACAGAAGTATGGCATGGGCGAGGAGGGAATAGAGGACAAAGAATACAATTTATTTATTTATTTGTCTTTTTCGTGACTGGTACTCAGCCAGTGAGTGCACCGGCCATTCCCATATAGGATCCGAACCCGCGGCGAACCCGCGGCGGGAGCGACGCTGCGCTCCCAAGCGCTGCACTCTCCCGAGTGCACCACGGGCTCGGCCCAAAGAATATACTTTAATCTTGATCAGTTACTCATCACCTTTCAGTTTATATGATCTATGCCAATTGCCACCACTAAATTGTTCATGTGGCAATCCACACTGATCACTGAGACATCTAGAATAAATAGATCCTTCATAAAAACAGACACAAAAGTAGGTGCAGCTCCCAGATGCATTGCAGGTCTCTCTGAATCTTACTTTGTCCATCTGTGAAACAGGAATAAGAACAGACCACCTGGAAAGAATAAGGTCATGTTTGTGAATGCGTTTAGCACAATAACTGACATAATAAGCATCAATAGTATTGGTATTATTATTTACTTGTTTATTTTGGTCCTCTTCCAAAGGCGGCATCACTGACCCAATTCCTTTGGAGGCTTAGGGGGCAATGGAGACATGTTGGAAAATTGAAGAGCCGGGGACTCAAGAAATACGGACTTTTTCTGACTCTAAATCCGCAATAAATTACTAATTGATAAAATGAGGCAGCTGTCTAAATGATCTCTAAGATTTCTTTCAGTGGGAAAGATCCTCAATTTGGGATAAAATATATACTGTAGGTTGTTTTCTCTCTAAAGCCGCTGTTTAGTTTTAACACCAGGTGGCGCTGGACAACAACTTAATGGAAAAGGAGGCTTTTTTTTTTTTTTTTTTTTTTTTTTGCTTATGGTGAAATCTGGAGAGTTCTAGGCTCTTTTTATTTTCTTCTCATACATTATTACAAAGCAGAACTTTTGCATCTGATAGCTCCTCAGAAGCCACCACTCTGAGGAGAAATGGCATCCAAAACCGGACCTCACACTTGGGAAGAGGGCCCCAGGAGCATGGTAACTGCCCCAGACAATTTCTAAGGTTTGACTTCGAAATCTGGATTCTTTTTGAGCGGAAGCGTGAGATCCTCGGAGCTGTGCCTCAGGCCAACACATCTAGCAGCCATGTGATAGGAGCAAGGAGTGGGTGGCAAGGTGGGGAATTGTGTAGGAGGCTATCACAACAGTGGGAGTGTGCAGACATGGGTAAGCTGTTGCAGTGACAGTCTCTCGAATTTGCCAACTTTTTAAATAAAGAGTCTTCGGATAGGATACGTGAAAGATGACTCCTCCATAACTAGGAAAATGTTAGGGTCACTGACAGAAAGCGGGAAGAATGATTTTGGGGTGGCAGTGTTCTTGTTATTCCTGCACTGCTCATATACACTGAGAAGCAAAGACTGCGGTGTCTTCCCTCCTAGCTACTGAGGACACCCCCTGGGGCACAAACACTGGCCTTCAAAGGGCCTCCAGGAGACTTGCCTGCTGTGGGAGTGTGGAGGTGCTCCAACAAGACCATCACCCTTTTCTCAAAAAAATGTTTTCTTATGCATGATTTTACTGGTGGTAATTTGGTGGCATTTCTCTAGATTCTCGTATGTTAGTGCTGCAACACAGCACAGTGGAAGCAGCAATGGCTTTAAAGCCAAATAGGCCCGAGTTTAAATCCTAAAATCCAGCGCTACAGTATTACCACCTTGCTTCTCCTGAAAGTATAAGTATGAAACTGACCAGAAGACAAAGTGTTTGTTTCAGGTTTTTAAGATTCTCTGTTAACTTGGGCAAGTAAGTTACTTAGTTTCTCTGAGTCTCAATCCCATCCATAACATAGAGGAAATAATACCAATTCCATGGATTTGCCATGAGATATAAAAGTAAAGTGGCTACAGAGTAAGTAATCAGTAAATGCCAATTTGCTTTTCCTTTAAAGAAGAGGCTACTAGAATGTCCCTGTAAGAATCTGTCAGACAAATTCAACATCAGCACAGAGACAGATAAAATGGCCATGGTTAACTGTGGCCACTTTTTGCAAGAGATGCTTAGCTCTCATGACAAACATGAGACACTCAGAAATTAAATCTGTTAAGCTGGTGTACAGCTTGAGACTTAGGCTACTCCCTGGGCAACAAGAAATAAAGAGGAAAAAGGAGTTACACAATGTGTCTCTGTCCTAATTACTCAGTCTCTGCCCAACTGAAACCTTACTTCACAGGAGATTAGCCATAGCCCCTGAGAGCAAGAAACATCCTGATTTGCAAACCCCATTTTGCCTCCTCACAGAACCTTTATAAATTTCGGTTGCAGGGAATGCATCTCCTGTTTTATTTATGAAATGACTATTCTGAGAGACTCTTTACTACAGTCATCATTATTAGTTCTTCTGCCAAATGTCCAAATTGGTGGAAAAAGAAATCAATATGTAATATTAATGTTTCTGTTTTGCATATAAAGGGAAGATAATTCATTTTTTCCAAAGGATAGAAGGCAATTTGGGGGATGTAAGGCTGGTAGATAATTTCCAGAGTTGCACCCCTGTTGCTTTTATCTCATCCTGGAGATGGGCAAAAACTATTGGTCACCAAAATACCAATAGACAAATGCCATATAGTGAACAATTGTGCAGTATCCACCAAGGAGTGCAGGCTGTCAACCATTTACTCCGTAGGAAGGAGGCAACCAAGTGAGAGTACTAGAAGTGGTTGATGTCCCACCTTCACAAGAGTCAGGGATGAGAACACCAGGGCAAGCCACAGAAGCACACATTCACTCTCATGGTGGGAGAGTGGGCCAAGAGGTACACTCGTCACAGCTGCCGTGAACACAGCTGACAGAAAGAAATACCATCCTAGTTCTGCTCTTGTGGATGAGAACACCCTACCCTTTCTTCATGTAACCCAAATTATTTCTCTTTGCAAGTTACATGGTCAAGGGGCACCAGGGGCTCTGGGTAGGAACTGTGCTCTGTAGCATACCCCTTCCCTTCCCACACCTTGCTTAAGGACCCTTTGTACGTCATTACGTGGCCTCACCATGGCTCACCCTCTCAAGATGAAGAGGATGGCAAAAACCACCACAGGAAGCTGTAAGTCTGCTACTTGGTGAAACTATATGGTAACAGTGTGTGAAAAGCAATTTGTTTCCTAAGGTCAGGCCTATGAGGCACCAGAATGCATTACAGAGATGATCATTTAGAATTATCCTCTGCTTGTTTTAAAGAAACCAGCAGGGAGATGACTTTCTGAGATAATTTGTATTAAATTTAAAGAGAGGGACAGATGTCAGTGAAGAAGGCCTGGGGCTGCTTAGGGAGAGCCTCACAGGATGGTAATATGGAAGGAGGAGGGGTCACAGTGTCCTGGGGTCTGACACTCAGCTGTGCTCGTCCAAAGAGTAGACTTTGTCTGTGGTGCGGGGTGATTAGGTCATGGGACTAACCCATGCTAACCAAACCCCAAACCAAGAAACTGACATATCAAACAAAACACAGATGTATTTATCTGTGACAGGTATACAATAAATTTTTCCAGTGACCTCCAGACTTATTTTCCCAATCTGGGATACCTCCTGCCCATTATCAAGGGTACATGGGAGACCAAATTCTTAACTAGAATGTTGCTTGTGAACAAGGATTCAGAGCAAAAGAACTGCACAAACTTAACTAGGTGTTTCATTCAGGTACTAGAAAAGCCTTCTGAGTGAAATGTGCTTTCCAAGTGATTGCACACAAGTAACCCCCAGGAAAAGTGTCTCCTCTGCAAAATATTAGATAATCAACAACAAATTCTTACTGCCTAGCCTCCCCTTTCCTAAACAAGAGCAGATTACCTAGCTACTGCATCTCCACCCACACTAATCCCATTTTTCTTCAGAGAGAGCACAACGCTTACTGCTTTGTTACATATTTAGTCATTTTTCTGAGCCTATACCTGGCTCATCTTAACTATTCCCAATTTTTTCAGCTCTTTGTTACCAGCTCTCAGAGAGGCTTATTGATGGTTGGTCTCTTCAATTTCATGTTGGTTATTAGTTCCTCTGATGGAGTGACTTTCAAGTTCTGGGGCACTTTAACACAAGCGTGACAAGTTCCTACAGCCTGCCTGGAGGTGGGAAGATGCCTCCCATGACTTTGTTCAGCACCAATCATTCTGTTCATCTGTGGAATGCATTTATAATGTGTTTTATTTATTTTGCCTCCACACATTCCCACTTCTACAGAGGAAGAGGTGAATAAACAGCCCCATCTTTCTCCACAAGAAAGTAATTTTTTCACCTTAGGTGGGCCATCTGCTTCTCTGAACAATGCTGCTTTGACTTGAATTGAATACACCTTGTCCCAGGCATTTTGCCAGCTGTAGGCTCCAGGAAATGGGGCAACTAAAACTGGTTTCCTTATGATGTCAGGTCTTTTTTTAAAAAAAAAAATGTTTATGGAACTTATGGAATCAACATAAAGGAAATTGTGCATCAGTGTTCACAGGAGTTGTTCACAGGGTGGCAGGAGTCCCAGACCAACAACCTAAGCTGTATATGAATTTCCTAAGAATTAATCACCCTGAGCATGTCAGTAGATCTAGCAGTGGGACTGCAGATGGAGGAGAAGATTGAGTATTTGCTTTAGGACCTAAAAGAGACCCTTATATTAAGGATTCTCAACTGTGGATGCAGATACAATTCACCTATGGGATTTTCAGTCTTATGCCTTGCTCCCACTCAACTGGCTGCTTCTGATGCCCAGAATTTTGAGAAAACAATACTCTAAGCCATTTGGTATAAAAGACTTCTTCTTATTTATTTATTTATTTATTTATTTATTTATTTTAAATTTTATTTTGTCGATATAAAATGTGGTTGATTATTGTGGCCCATTACCGAAACCTCCCTCCCTCGTCCCTCTCCCCCCTCACTGCAACAATGTCCTTTCTGTTTGCTTGTCGTATCAACTTCAAGGAATTGTAGTTGTTATGTCTTCCCCCCCCCCCCCGGGTTTTGTGTGTGTGTGTGTGTGTGAATTTATTTATTTATTTTTAGCTCCCACCAATAAGTGAGAACATGTGGTATTTCTCTTTCTGTGCCTGACTTGTTTCACTTAATATAATTCTCTCAAGGTCCATCCATGTTACTGCAAACGGCAGTATTTCACTCGTTTTTATTTTTTATTATTTTTTTTTTTTTACTAAATGACATTTTTTTATTTTTATTTTTTTATGTTTTTGATATATATTTTTTTAATTTTATTTTGTCGATATACATTGTAGCTGATTATTGCTCCCCATCACCAAAACCTCCCTCCCTTCTCCCTCCCCCCCTCCCCCCCAACAATGTCCTTTCTGTTTGCTTGTCGTATCAACTTCAAATAATTGTGGTTGTTATATCTTCTTCCCCCCCCCCCGGTTTGTGTGTGTGTGTGTGTGTGTGTGTGTGTGTGTGTGTGAATTTATATATTAATTTTTAGCTCCCTCCAATAAGTGAGAACATGTGGTATTTCTCTTTCTGTGCCTGACTTGTTTCACTTAATATAATTCTCTCAAGGTCCATCCATGTTGTTGCAAATGGCAGTATTTCATTCGTTTTTATAGCTGAGTAGCATTCCATTGTGTAGATGTACCACATTTTCCATATCCACTCATCTGATGATGGACATTTGGGCTGGTTCCAACTCTTGGCTATTGTAAAGAGTGCTGCGATGAACATTGGGGAACAGGTATACCTTCGACTTGATGATTTCCATTCCTCTGGGTATATTCCCAACAGTGGGATGGCTGGGTCGTATGGTAGATCTATTTGCAATTGTTTAAGGAACCTCCATACCATTTTCCATAGAGGCTGCACCATTTTGCAGTCCCACCAACAATGTATGAGAGTTCCTTTTTCTCCACAACCTTGCCAGCATTTATTGTTAAGAGTCTTTTGGATTTTAGCCATCCTAACTGGGGTGAGATGGTATCTCAGTGTAGTTTTGATTTGCATTTCCCGGATGCTGAGTGATGTTGAGCATTTTTTCATATGTCTGTTGGCCATTTGTATATTTTCCTTACAGAAATGCCTACTTAGCTCTTTTGCCCATTTTTTAATTGGGTTGCTCATTTTTTTCTTGTAAAGTTGTTTGAGTTCCTTGTATATTCTGGATATTAATCCTTTGTCAGATGTATATTTTGCGAATATTTTCTCCCACTCTGTTGGTTGTCTTTTAACTATGTGCCTTGTTTCTTTTGCTGTGCAGAAGCTCTTTAGTTTGATATAATCCCATTTGTTTATTTTTCCTTTAGTTTCCCGTGCTTTTGGGGTCATATTCATGAAGTCTGTGTCCAGTCCTATTTCCTGAAGTGTCTCTCCTATGTTTTCTTTAAGAAGTTTTATTGTTTCAGGGTGTATATTTAATGCTTTAATCCATTTTGAGTTGACTTTAGTGTATGGTGAAAGGTGTGGGTCTAGTTTCATTCTCCTGCACATTGATATCCAGTTCTCCCAGCACCATTTGCTAAAGAGGCAGTCTCTTCCCCAGTGTATAGGCTTGGTGCCTTTGTCAAAGATCAGATGGCTTTAGGTGTGTGGGTTGATTTCTGGATTCTCTATTCTATTCCATTGATCAGTGTGTCTGTTTTTATGCCAGTACCATACTGTTTTGGTTATTATAGCTTTGTAGTATAGTTTAAAATCAGGTAGTGTTATGCCTCCAGCTTTATTTTTTTTGCTCGGTGTTGCTTTGGCTATGCGTGATCTTTTGTATTCCATATAAATGTCTGGATGGTTCTTTCCATTTCTGAGAAAAATGTCTTTGGAATTTTGATGGGGATTGCATTAAATTTGTATATCACTTTGGGTAGTATGGACATTTTCACTATGTTGATTCTTCCAATCCAAGAGCATGGGATATCTTTCCATCTTCTTGTATCCTCTCTAATTTCTCTCAGCAGTGGTTTGTAGTTCTCATTATAGAGATTTTTCACCTCCTTGGTTAACTCAATTCCTAAGTATTTTATTTTTTTGGTGGCTATTGTAAATGGGCAGGCTTTCTTGATTTCTCGTTCTGCATGTTCACTATTGGAGAAAAGAAATGCTACTGATTTTTGTGTGTTGCTTTTGTATCCTGCTACTGTGCTGAAATCATTTATCAATTCCAAGAGGTTTTTTGTAGAGGTTTTAGGCTGTTCACTATATAGGATCATGTCATCTGCAAACAGGGACAGCTTGACTTCATCTTTTCCAATCTGGATGCCCTTTATTTCCTTCTCTTCTCTGATTGCTCTGGCTAGTACTTCCACCACTATGTTGAATAGGAGTGGTGAGAGTGTTCATCCTTGTCTAGTTCCTGTTCTTAAAGGAAAAGCTTTCAGCTTTTCCCCATTCAGGATGATATTGGCAGTGGGTTTGTCATATATGGCTTTAATTATGTTGAGATACTTTCCCTCTATACCTAACTTATAGAGGGTCTTTGTCATGAATGAGTGCAGTACTTTATCAAATGCTTTTTCAGCATCTATAGAGATGATCATATGGTCCTTGTGTTTGAGTTTATTAATATGGTGTATCACATTTATTGATTTGCCTATGTTGAACCAACCTTGCATCCCTGGGATGAATCCCACTTGATCGTGGTGAATAATTTTACGTATGTGTTGCTGTATTCTATTTGCTAGTATTTTAGTGAGGATTTTTGCATCTATACTCATCAAGGATATCGGCCTGTAGTTTTCTTTTTTGGTTATATCTTTACCTGGTTTTGGTATCAGGATGATGTTTGCTTCATAGAAAGAGTTTGGGAGATATGCGTCTGTTTCCAACCTTTGGGATAGTTTGTAAAGAATCAGTGTCAATTCCTCTTTGAATGTTTGGTAAAATTCTGCTGTGAATCCATCTGGTCCTGGGCTTTTCTTTGTTGGGAGCTTTCTGATGACAGCTTCAATCTCCTTTATTGTTATTGGTCTGTTCAGATGTTCTACATCTTCATGGCTCAGTTTTGGGAGCTTGTGTGTGTCCAGAAATTTATCCAGTTCCTCCAGATTTTCAAACTTGTTGGCGTATAGTTGTTTATAGTAGTCTCAAATGATTCCTTTGAATCAGTTGTAATATCACCTTTTTCATTTCTAATTTTTGTTATTTGAATCTTCTCTCTTTTTTTTTTTGTTAGCCATGCTAATGGTTTGTCAATTTTATTTATCTTTTCAAAAAACCAACTTTTTGATTCATTGATCATTTGATTCATTGTATTGCTTTGGGTTTCAATTTCATTCAGTTCTGCTCTGATCTTAATGATTTCTTTCCGTCTGCTAACTTTAGGTTTGGATTGTTCTTGTTTTTCTAGGTCTTTAAGGTGAAGTGTTAGGTTGTTCACTTGCCATCTTTCCATTCTTCTGAGGTGAGCATTTAATACAATAAATTTCCCTCTTAATACTGCTTTTGCAGTATCCCACAGGTTTTGGTATGATGTATCATTATTTTCATTAGTTTCAATAAATTTTTTGATTTCCTGCTTGATTTCTTCTTAGACCCATATGTCATTAAGTAGAATGCTGTTTAATTTCCATGTGTTTGTATAGTTTCCAGAATTACGTCTGTTATTGATTTCTAGTTTTAATCCATTGTGGTCTGAGAAAATACATGGGATAATTCCAATTTTTTTAAATTTGTTGAGACTTGATTTGTGACCTAATATGTGATCTATTCTGGAGAATGATCCATGTGCTGATGAGAAGAATGAATATTCTGAGGTTGTTGGATGGAATGTTCTGTAGATATCTGCCAAGTCCAATTGGTCTAGAGTCTTGTTTAGATCTTGTGTTTCTCTGCTGATTCTTTGCCTAGATGATCTGTCCAATATTGACAGTGGGGTGTCCAGGTCCCCTGCTATTATGGTATTAGTGTCTATTTCCTTCTTTAGGTCTAATAGAGTTTGTTTTATAAATCTGGCTGCTCCAACATTGGGTGCGTACATATTTTTGATTGTTATGTCTTCTTGATGGATCAGTCCTTTTATCATTAAGTAGTGTCCCTCATTGTCTCTTTTTATGGTTTTTAGTTTAAAGTCTACTTTGTCAGATATAAGAATAGCTACTCCAGCTCGTTTTTCTTTTCTGTTTGCCTGGTAAATCTTTTTCCATCCTTTCACTCTTAGTCTATGTGAGTCTTTATGGGTGAGGTGGGTCTCTTGTAGGCAGCATATAGTTGGGTCCTCCTTTTTAATCCAGTCAGCCAGTCTGTGTCTTTTGATTGGGGAATTTAAGACTTTTACATTAAGAGTTGTTATTGAAAGGTGTTGATTTATTCCTAGCATTTTGTTGATTGTTGTTTGGTTGTCTTAGGTGTCTTTTGTTCCTTGCTTTCTGATTCACTGTTTAGTTTCTGTGTTTGTTGGTTCCTTAGGTTGTAGATAGCCTTTTTGTTTGTTTGTTTTCTCTTTGTGAATGCCATTTTTATTATACTAGTGGGTTTAGATTTTTCTTGGGTTTTTATGGCAGTGGTAGTTATTTTTCAGGAACCAAACCCTGTACTCCCTTGAGAATTTCTTGTAAGGGTGGTCGTGTGGTGGTGAACTCCCACAGTTTTTGTTTGCCTGAGAAATATACTATTTGCCCTTCATTTCGGAAGGATAGCCTTGCAGGGTAGAGTATTCTTGGCTGACAATCTCTGTCTTTTAGTATTTTGAATATATCATCCCAGTCCTTTCTGGCTTTTAGGGTTTGTGATGAAAAGTCTGATGTTAGCCTGATTGGGGTTCCCTTATAGGTGATTTGACGCTTCTCTCTTGCAGCTTTTAAGATTCTCTCTTTGTCTTTGAGTTTTTGCCAATTTGACTATAACGTGTCTTGGAGAAGACCTTTTTGGGTTGAATACGTTTGGAGATCGTTGAGCTTCCTGCATCTTAACATCTGTGATTTTTTCTATACCTGGGAAGTTTTCTGCCACTATTTTGTTGAATATGTTTTCAATGCAATCACCTTTTTCCTCCGCTTCTGGAATACCCATGACTCGGATATTTGAGCACTTAAGGTTGTCTGATATCTCTCTCAGATTTTCTTCAATGCCTTTGATTCTTTTTTCTTTTTTTTTTTAATCTGCTTGTGTTATTTCAAACAGCCCATCTTCAAGTTCAGAGGTTCTCTCTTCAACTTCGACAAGCCTGCTGGTTAAACTCTCCGTTGTGTTTTTTATTTCGCTGAATAACTTCTTCAGTTCAGCAAGTTCTGCTACATTTTTTTTCAGGACATTGATTTCCTTGTACATTTCCTCTTTCAGGTCCTGTATACTTTTCCTCGTTTCATCATGATGTCTAGCTGAGTTTTCTTGTATCTCATTCAGTTTCCTTAGAATTATCACTCGAAATTCCTTGTCAGTCATTTTAAGGGCTTCTTGTTCTATAGGATCTAGAGCTTGAGATTTATTATCTTTTGGTGGTGTACTTTCTTGATTTTTTTGTATTACTGGTATCTTTTCTTTTATGTTTATTCATTGTGGCAGGTGGTTTCACTGTCCACAGGTTTGACACTATTGACTGACTAAGATGTTGCTGTGGTTGTCAATTTGGTATGGCTACCTCAGTGACTCCCTGTTCCCTGCGCTCGGCCCGGGCTGCTGGGATGCGTGGAGGCACCGCAGAGCGTGTGGTTTCTGTAGAGCTTCCCCTTCCCCTGCAGTATATCTCCCTGTTCTGTGTGCACTAGGCCGGGCTTGGGATGGAGCCGGGTGGGCGGTGAAGCCTACCTGCTGCTGGATTGCCCGGCAGCAGTGTGTACCCTGTGGAGTTACCGCCTCCCCTGCCGGATAACTCCTCGCTCTGTGTGCACTGGGCTGGGCTGGGAATGAAGCCAAGTGGCTGCGGTGAAGCCTACCTGTGGATCACGCAGTGGTGGCCCCGCAGGGCATGTGGTCTCCGTGGAGCTTCTGCCTCTCCCGCTGGACGTCTCCCTGTCTCCGCTGTGGGTTGATTCGCTTCCAGCTCCAGGGACGGGTGGGTGGGGGCGGGGGGTCAGAAGCCGCGGTCACCACTGCAGCCCGGGTTGACACACGCCAGCTCAGGCCTCCACTTTCCAGTCTGCAGCTGCGGCTGTGATGCCGGCCGTGGCGCACCAGCGGGTCGCGGGTGCGAGTTGGGGGAAGATTCCCAGTTCTCGGCAGGGTAAAGACACCCTTTCCAAGCCGTTCCTTTGCGCCGATTCTGCTACGGCTGCTTCTATTCATGGCAGAAAAGTGGCAGGCAGCTCTCCTCTTCCGCCATCTTGACCTCCACTGTCCACCAAACTCTTTTCTTGTGATCTTTGATCACTGACTGGATTAGTTGGAACCTGAACATTTTTAACCCTCCTGTCCCCCAAAGACCTCTTCTT
Source organism: Cynocephalus volans (assembly GCF_027409185.1). Taxonomy (NCBI): domain Eukaryota; kingdom Metazoa; phylum Chordata; class Mammalia; order Dermoptera; family Cynocephalidae; genus Cynocephalus; species Cynocephalus volans. The sequence goes on along the minus strand of NC_084472.1, from coordinate 79,109,491 downwards.
AAGCCCACAAGCTATTGGGGAAGAAATTACCCAGGGCAGAATGTGCCAACATATACAGTCTTCATCCAGAAGATGATAAGCTATGGGACGCAACAGTAAACTGAGGGTGTTTGCTGATCTGGACATCCACAAACTCAGGATTAGAGCAAGGAGTAAGTCACAAAGAGAATGAGGCAGCCTCAGGCCAATGGAGGTGATTTTCTCTTGCTTCAGCTCAGTGACAGAGTATCAGCAAGGGCAAGACCACTTGAATGACTATAAGAGGTAAAGCAAAAGCAGTTGCTGCTTCGAGGAATCAACACATAAATATTTTATGGAGGTGAGAGGCATAAAAGAAATAGTAGACATCATGAGATAGAAGAATACAGCATGCGTGGCCTTGTTCTAACATATGTAGGAGAAGACTTTGAGACTTTCTTGAACTACTCAGAAGGGATTCAGCCATAGATGATATTCAGCCAATACACACTGACATGGTGTTAAAATGCAGGTTAAAATATAGAAATACTGCCCTGATGTTTGGTAAGTAGTTTAAGGTAGACCACGTCACAAAATGACATAATCCAGTGGCCCCTGCATAGGTGGTAATGGGACTTGGGACTGGTGCACCTGGACATTGCAGCATGAGCTGAGAAGACCAAGGCAGAAGCTGAGACAAATGCAGTGCCTGCCTGCTGCTCAGGAGGGGCTCGAATTGGTAGGGGCGGTGGAACAGGCTGGGCCTGTGACAGCGTTGTAGATGGAGGCAGAAGCGAAGGCCCTCCAGGGGCAGGCCACTTGAGAAGCACTAGAATCCAGGACACAGGGGGCAGTCCACACAATCACCCTCTTGGTGAAGCAAGTGCCTGGTCCCAGACCTAATAACCATCAATATAATGAAGTTGTTGGAAGGGTTTGGAACAGTTTTCTCCGTAAAATCATAGCTTAGAGACTAGCAGCATTTAGTTTAGTAAGAGCTTATCAAATATAAGACCATACCAATAATTTCTAAAAATCAATAATGATTTAGAAATTATTAGAATAATTTATTGAACATTTTGCCTTGTAAGTTATATTACACTGTAAGCAGTTTCATGACATATAGTTTAGTTTATTTAGAGAATAGAAAGAAAATATTTTTGAAGTATTGAAATTTTGAAAATATTTTCTATTCTGATTTACAGAAATACATTTATTTATAAAATGTATGCTGTCATACAGGTTGCTAAATATGTTGTATATCATCCTCAGATTGGAAATTTGGAACTAGGGGGATAGTGATTCGGCCAGTATAGTTTGAGATAGCTTCACTGAACCCCTGCACCCCATTTCAGGTTGATCTGACTTGGGAAAAGATGGATTTCACTTCACCTACAAATGAAATGTTATTTACTGTTCGTTGCTCAGGACTGGGCTTACCAAACCTAGTCAAGAATTTCTAGGCGTTCATGTTCTCATGCATCCTGGATCTTCAATACCTGTTCTGCAGCCACAGGTACAAACTGTGAAAAGAAATTACTAAGTTAGATTTTTAGTAACTTTTCCAGGACAGTGATAGAACAGAAGTTCATTCATTCAAGTAGTTATTGAGTACCTAAATGGTGCCAGACACTTCTAGGCACTGAGGATACATAAGAAAATAAAACAAAAAATCTCTACTCTTATTAATTAGCCAATAAACAATTGAATGTTGTAGTTGTTATCCAAGGGCAAATGATAGATAGAGCCAAGGAGAAAGCTGGAATCCCATTTCAAAACCCTCTAGCTGCACACTGCCCTCCTTGGGTTAGAGTTACTAGAACCTTGTGACTAACACTGCAGAACTGTGGAGCAAGTCTACTCGGAGACTGTTAAGCAACCATATGGGTGGATTCAGGAAAGGGCCTGCCTCAAATTTACTGTTCCTTTATCCTGACCTTGTATCTAAAATTCTGTCATTTGAGAAGCTTTTTCCAATAAGTGTTCCTTGGAATCCAGTCCCTCAGGATAGTTAGTTTAAAAAAACAAAACAAAACAAAAGTCATATGGTCAAACAAATTTAGCAAACACTTAAGCTCTTAGAGCTTCACAGTGAACTAGCATATTAAATATAATCTGTATGAATCTTCACCAGTTTAGGATTCAAAATGTAGGCATCACTCTTCATTTTTCGAATTACTTGCTCAAGCCTCCATTTCTCCATATTGTAGGTAATTCAGTATTTCTTTTTTAAGGACTCAATTGTCCAGGGACCCTGGGAACTTAGACCAAAAGGATAGGCTTGTTTCAGAGTTCCATGTAGAAAAAACTGATCAGTCCATTAACAGGTCCTTGTTTAATCATCATTTCTACATGATGTCACTGTTGAAAACTGGCTCCAACAGGCTCCAGAGAGTCCTTGTCCTGCTCTAGGGTTGTCCCTGCTGCTGCAGAACCCTGTGCAGGCAGCAGGGTGGCACTGTGCACATGGAATCCCAAGATGAAAACTTATGGGATTTACACTCACACAATTAGCCACTGTTCCTCACACATGACAGTTTTGGCAAGGTGGCTGGGTATAATTGCATTTCTAAACACAGCCACACACAGAATCTAGAACAAAATGTCCCCCCAAACCTGCTAAGTCCCAGTATTGAGCCAGTCACTGAGCCAGACTCCCTTCTTCTTGGGGGACCTCAGTCAGGGCTCTCTCAGCCCTTTAGAATGTTATAATTAAGTTGAATTTCAAATGGGAAAGGGATAGGGTCTTGATCCTTTTCCTCCAGGATCCTTGGCTGTAAGTAAGTTTAATTTGGCATATCAGGTGGATATTGAAAAGAACAACCTTTATAAGGCCACAAAATGTCCTTTCCTCGGAGACACGTATACCTACTCACCTTATATTGACATAACTAAGAGTATTCAGGGAATTATCAAAGCAGATCCAGGAGGTCCACTTCTTGGTTTATCTCCCTGCTTTTCTACCTTAAAAACAAAAAGTTCCAAATCACTACAAATGTTTCTGGGAAGTTAGGACTCAAAAATCATTGTTTATAAATAGTTTGCCCCAGGTTGTCAGATTTCTTCCTATTTGAGAGATAGTTAAAATCTGGAGGGATGTGGAGCATAGCCATGAGAGCAGAGGATAGAAAGAGGGATAGAGAGGTAGAGATAGAGAAAGAGCAAAAGATAGATGAAAAGAGATTCTAGGATATTGGAGGTAACTAAGCCTCTGAGGCCCCCCTATCACATGGGGAAGGGGCAATGAAAGAAGAGGTGGAAGGAAGATTTTCCCTGTTATAATTTTGCATATTAAAAGAGACATGATCTATCTCCAGAAGCTCCCATCTAATGTATCATAAGGTCTGGTCTGCTTCAGAGAGAATCAGACTCCCAGGAATTCTCTCCTGAATTCCTTCTACTAGAATAAAGCCCTCAAACCTTCCAGGCTTCTTGGTAAACCAGACCTCACCTCTCCGTGAGACAGGCTCCTATTGAAGAAATCTCAGAACCTTTTAGGTCAGGAAAGAAGGTGCCAGCATTTGCTGAGATGGCTTTGACTTGTTAATTTTCTGACACTAAAAAGGTCATAATTTCTACGGAGAGGAGAAATACATTGAACTAGTAGGAAATTCCCAAGCCTCTTGTTCTCACGGATACTTGGCCTTCTCCAACTTCTCAAATATTTTATATCAGGTCATGTAAGGCAAAATAAACCATAGACACAATATAAACTATTTAACACTATTAAGGCTTTCTGATGTCAGAATATTGACATTTGATACTTGAGTCATTATGGACCAATCAACACCAGTCGCTTGGATACAGTGGGGAAAAATAGTGAAAATTCTAGTGGTAACCATCTGGGGGCAATTTTTGTTAATTCAGCCCCAAAGGAGACTCCTTTAGAATATCAAAGGCAAAGACTAACTTACCATTTAATAGAAGATAGGGTAATAGACAGGGTTATAGAAAACAATTTTTTGTAGAATTATTATATTTTAGATTTTATTGGACATATTTGACTCCCACTCTAATGCATACCCACATCCTATGGAATGACAAGTTATGTTTTAATAGGATTATACATATCATGTGTTCAGAGATGAAATATCCAGGGAAAATATCTTCATTGCTCACTATTTCTTGACATTTCATGTATCCTATCTGATATGTATACACATCAAGGGAGCTGGTTTTAGTCATCTTATACTGTATTGTATTTATTATTTCAACTTGCAAATGCTTTTATTTGGATTTCCAAACATGTGATTTTTAATATGTTTTATTAGTGAGGGAGCAATAAGGGAACAATTTTGCAGCTAATTTAACACCTACAAATTTCCATGTTTACGATGTGAAAGCAAGCCTTGGTAGACATCAGGCCTGTTCATATTTCAAAGAACATTAAATGTAAATACTGCTAAATTGTCCCGTATTTAAAGGAAATGTTAAATTGTATATAAAATTGTTCTCTTATTATATTAAATAATTATGGATTCATTGTTTATACTTTTATTCAAAATGGTGCTTGATTCTGGACAGATTTATTATGCAAATGTGTTTATTATTTGAGAAGCCATATAAAGGCTAGACGATTACAAATTAATAATTTCAATCAACGTGAAAAATAAAAGATATTGGCCATCTTACTTGAAAACTTATTCCCACACAAAACCTGCATACAAATGTTTATAGCACTTTTATTCTTGATTGCCAAAAACTACAAGCAACCAAGATGTCCTTCAATGGGTGAAAGAATAAACAAACTGTGGTGTATCTATACAGTGGAATATTATTCCATGATATAAAGAAATAAGTTATTAAGCCATGAAAATACAAGGCTGAATCTTAAATACATATTGCTAAATGAAAGAAACCAGTATGTAAAGGACACATACCATATGATTCTAATTATAAACATCCTAGAAAAGATAAAAAGATCGATAGTTGCCAGGTGTTTGGGGCTAGGGGAGGGGGCAGAGAAGGGCTAATAGGTGAAGCACAGGAGATGTTTTAGGGTGATGAGACTATTCTGTATCATAATTTAATGGTGAATACATGACACTGTGCACTTGTCAAAACCCATAGACCTTTACAGCACAAAGACTGAACCTTAATGCATGCAGATTAAAAACATTTATTTAGGAGATTGGGGAATCTCAGAAGGGAATGAAGAATGTGATAAAACAGTATAACTGTATTACAAATACATGAAGCAACCTCACTGAAAGGTAAAGTAGGGGGAAAAATGCTAACCTATATAACTTTGGAAATGAGTGGAGTCTATTAAGCTAAAGGCAAAAGACACTATATATAAGCACTAGTTGATAAAATTAAAATAAATAAAATTAAAATAATAAAATGGGGTATGGGTTCACAATTCTGACACTGCTATACATGTGTGCTAGAATTGAATAAGTAAATAAATGGCGGATGGTGGGAGTCAGGTTTCTCACTGCTGGAATAGGAGGTTACAGATAAACAAAGAGAGGAGGCTAGAATGATTCCTGTAGTAATGTATTAGAGATGGAGACATCAGTATAAACTCGTGCTTAGGTTGGCGTAGATACAGATTGTTACACGTAGAACTATTTACAGATATGTGTGCTTACACAGGTTAGTATACACACATATATTTCCTTGCTTTGTCAGCTGAGAAGGCCTAGAAGCTATGATACACCAGTACCCATGAGCACACCTAGCACCCAGATCTTAGTTTTCAATCCATTCTCCAATAAAAGGAACCAAGGCTCCTTGAAAAAATGGCTGATTCTAGGACTGAGACAGGAGATAAACAAGAAGAGCCTGGAGTATCTTGTAGTGCCAGAAAGCAAGAAATCATCAAAAATAAAACAACAAAAACAAAAAACCACCACTTTGATGTGAATATATCAAAAAGATACAAGAGGCAACTAAAAGAGCTCCCAATGGCCAAAGCTAGCGCAATGTGAGTAACAAAAATATTTTTTAAAAGTAATATTGACTAGTATTCCATTGTGTAGAACGAATGAAATAATGCCATTTGCAACAACATGGATGGACCTCGAGAGAATTATATTAAGTGAAACAAGTCAGGCACAGAAAGAGAAATAACACATGTTCTCACTTATTGGTGGGAGCTAAAAATTAATATATAAATTCACACACACACACACACACACACACAAAACCGGGGGTAGGGAAGAAGATATAACAACCACAATTACTTGAAGTTGATACGACAAGCAAACAGAAAGGACATTGTTGGGGAAGGGAGAAGGGAGGGAGGTTTTGGTGATGGGGAGCAATAATCAGCCACAATGTATATCGACAAAATAAAATTTAAAAAAATAAAAAATAAAAAATAAAAGTAATATTGACTTATAATCCAAAATATAAAATAAATATACATGAGTTCATACTGATATAAGTAAACAAATGAGGGAGAACAGACAGATCTCATGAGCAGAAGAATTCAAAAAAGGTATGTCACTACTCTGCCCCCAAGGTGGTAAAGCATACCTCTCCACTCCTTAAGTGTGGACTGTGCAGAGTGACTTCCTTCCTTCCAAGAGTGTAGTATGGAAAGGGGGAGAAAAAAGGCCAGGGTACAGTGGAGAAATACGACAAAAACTACCTCAGCCTGATTAAAATCAACAGTGACAATTCATGTTTATAGTATGTACATGACTTGTATGTACATGTATGAAATGATGTTATAGAAATGGCACTTCAGTTCTGTCGTCTTCTTCCCAAAAACACATAACCCAAGTTTAATCATTAGACAAATATTGACAAACCACAATTGAGAGACATTATACAAAATACTTGACCAGTATTCCTCAAAACCTTCCAAGTCATCCAAAACTAGTAAAGTTTGAGAAACTGTCACAGCCAAGATGAGCTTAAAGACACATGACAATTAAATGTAATGTGGTGCTCTGGAAGGGATCCCGGAGCAGAAAAAAGGACATCAGGTAAAAACTATGTAAAAATGAATAAAGTATAGACATTAGTTTATAATAATGTATTAATATTGATTCATTAATTCTAACAAATGTACCACACTAATGTAAGAATTAAATAATAGACAAAACGGGATGGAGGGCATATAGGAAGTCTCTGTACTAAGTTAGCAATTTTCTGTAAATCTAAAACTATTCTAAAACAAAAAACGTTTATTTAAAAAAGATACTTAGAATATTATACTCATAGAAAATGGGAAATGGAAGGGGCTATAAAAAACACCCATTAAACCCCTTATTTTACAAGGGAGAAACAGATTTATGGTAGGATTTGGTAGCCGAGCCTGCCAAATAGCCTTGAGGAAAGAGTGGTGGCCGGCTGCTGAACTCGGCATTCAGTGACAGGACAACATCATTCATGGTGCCCAGGAGACACTCAACAAATAATTATTGAATGAATGAGTCCCAAGAGCCTATCTTCTACCCAAGAATTTCATCCATTCGCTCATGTATTCATTAACTCATTCATTCATTTAACAAATATTTACTGAGTGCCTGACACTGTAATTTTACTCCTGGAATCATAATCTCTTATGAAACTTAGAAACTCTATCCAAAGGACTAACATTTAGGCAATTTTCCATGTCTGACTTTGTAGAAAACTTCATTCAGCTGATTTAAGTTTCTTAGTGTCCAGGTAAGAATTATTTCAAGCCAAGTGTTAACAGAAAATAGATTAAGGAGGCACATCACGAGGCCGATGGCTGTATAGTTCACAGACAACCTGCATGGTTCAGTGACACTCTAATGGCGGGCTGCAACTTTTTAAAAAAGTATTGTTATTTTAGATTCTTCAGCCCCTTATTCTATTCCTTTTACAATTTATTATTAGGCAAGAGCATAGTTTTGTCTTGGTTTCCAGTTTGCTCTCCATTACTTATGAGCTATGTGTCTTGGCCGAGTTGCCTCACCTTTTTGAACTTCTTTTCCCCATCTGGAAACTACCTCATAAGAGTAAGTTGCTTAGATTAAATAAGACATTAGTGAAGTGTTTAGCACACTAGCAAGGGCAGCTAATATTATTATTACTAGTGTCATTACTATTATCATTAACATTATCAACCAACTAGACACTTGAAGCTTGAAACAACTTTGGGAAGATGAAGGCAGTTTCTCAGGACCTACAGAAGAACACACTTTGGCACACTTACTCAATCTTTCTATCTTTCTAGGTTTGATAAGTAAGTAGGGTTGTCTCCCAAACCACAAAAGTATTTCTGGGATCTGGGCTGTGATTCTATGCACTGCCAGTCCAATGCTCCTTTAGACTGCCAGGAAACTCGAGAGATTATTTTCAAGTTCCTTTTCTTCTTGGCCTCTTTTCCTGCTCAAGTTTATTTTCATGTTAACTTTCTCCTTCCTTCTAAATATTCCATGGGCTCCTAAAACTGGGTAGTTTTCCTTGACACACTTTTCTCCCAATGTTCATTTTTCTGACTTTATTTCTGTTATATTTAAAGATCGTGTTACTCCTGGTGCTCAACCTCTATGTATAAATTCTGTGACAAAGTCCAGCACTCCCAGGGTGCCTTCCCTCTATGCCCACATAAAACAGTGCATGTGTTTGCTATTCTGACTAAAAGCTTTCAATCAAGAAGACTCTCCCTACTATCACCATTATAGCCAGCGCTGCCCATGTGGGAGTCCTGGCAATTCCCAACTACATCATATCATCAAAATTGCATTCCAATACGATGCCTCTTAGAAATATTTCTCTTCCTGTAGTTATATAGCATCAGTTCAACATCATACACACAGCTACGTGGTAATTCTGCTGTCTCCCCAAGGGCCTCACTTGAGACTCCTCAGTGGAGTCTGTTTTCTTAAGCTCAGTGGCTACTTCAGTGGCAGAAAGCTAAGTTTGGGTAATAGAGGTTATATTGTTCAACTCAGTTGTAAAAACCACTCTAAGCACAAACGTTCCAGGTTCGGTGGAAATCTTAAGGGAAACTTAAAATAGTTTTAATGAAAAAGAAAACTCTTTTACTGAGTTCAAAAATAAAGTTCATAAAACAGCTTGTTTCTTTTTTAACTGATGAAAGATGTTAAAGGTAGTTTTAAAAGTTAATTTTGTCTGTAACTCATTATTTCAACAAACATATTGTGAATTCATTTTCAATTAGCATAATTATTTTGAAACTTCTTTTGTGAAGGATATTCACATAAAATAAGTCCTACCTCTCTTCTGGGGGGATCGGAATTGTGAAGGTTGAAACCAGTTGCTGTTTGACCCCACACTGCCAGCCTCAGTGATTCCAGAAGGATGTAAGCCTGAGGGAAATGAGAGAAGGGGGTCAATTATAGAACAGAGGAGCAGAAGATTCTAAATCAGAGCATATGCATGAGCTCCCAGGTGGAACTCAGAGGAAGAGTTTATGTGTGTTCTCATTTTTTTCAAAAGCCTAAGATGTCCAATGTCTGAGATTATTTATATCTAATATATCTCCTGAGACTTCAACTGTTTGGAAGGACTTTGCTGTTGGTTTTTGTTTGTTTGTTTGTTTTTTAGGAAATACAAATTAGATCGCTTTTCAAACTTAATACCAGTACTTTGAACACAATTGTTTAAGTTCTACGTAAAATGTTTTTCCACTCATGAATTGGTTCTGTCACTAATTTGTGACGATTTTCTGTTTTAACAAACCTGACTTGGACCTGATTAAGAGTGATACCATCTATCTATATAAATAAAACATGCACACACATCATTACATAAAAATATAAAAATATAGTTGGACATATCATCTAGAAATCTGGATACTATATTTGGATCACCTTACTTAAAATATAGGCTCTATGTCATTTACGAGGTTCACTTTGGGAGGTTCCTGAGGCTGTCTCAAAGAGACAGGTGGTCTCCAGAGCAACATAAAGCAGGGTTCATCAAGAGACCTGAGTAACAGCCCATCAGGAGAGAAATCAAAAATGCCTTAAATCTCCAAGTTCAAGAAAACAAATAGTGGTTTCAGATTTGAGCACCAAATTAAAAATCACAAGGGCAGATTCTCCTATTGCAGGCTTTGATGTGCAATTCAACTGCTTCTCAAACAGACAACACTTTGTAATGGATATAAGGATGAATAACAACAGCAAGCATTTTTTTTTTTTTGGTGGTTTTATACCTTTATTTGACAATCAGCAGTTAGTTCTCATCCACATTGACTGCAGATTTTTGAAAGTGGTAATAGGTACATAGGTAACCAAAGAATAGAACTTCTTGGTGAATTCATCCTCATTACTTTTTCTGGACAACCACACACAGATATGATATGGGACATTCTTTATTCTTTTGGCTCCAACAGATTTGTCCAGCCTGGTGTCAACGCACACATCTGGAATCCTCATTTCCTACATGGCAAATTTCTAGATCGCTATCAGTGCCTGAGGGGCACACTTCTTGAAATCCACCCCATGGGTGAACTTGTGACTGTTGAGGTGTATTCCTAAGTCACAACCTCGTTGATGGCAAAATGGCCCTTATTCTTCTTGCCACCCTTCTTTGCAGGAGCCATCCTGCCAGGCCCAAGTTGGAAAGGAAGGACAGCAAGCAGTTTTAAATTTAACAATGTTTAATAATTCTCTTTAGAAATTATGGGAAGTTCAGGTGGTAATAAATAAATATTTGAGAGCACAAGGAACTAGGAAGCCAGGGTCCAAATGTGTTTCCTAGGGAAAACTTTACTAAGTGACTCAGAATGTGATCCAGAGACGATTAGAGAGCTGCTGTGTACCACTTGAAGCCAGCATGCGAGAAGCACAATGCAAACATATTGCACAGATTTGAATATTGCTGAATATAAAAACGAATCAACTATTTTGAGCAGCTGTGAATTCAAATACAAGGAGACAAAATGAACAGTACAATAAGGGAAATGAAAAAATAATTAGACACACAGAGAAATAAGAGCAAAACAAAGAGGAAAGAGAGGATCTATCTACAGGGAATACGGATCTGCCTTGGCCTATATTCTGGTCTAGATCTACATGAGGTCAACAAGATGGATAGCTCTCAAGATGGAATGAAGTCATTTGATTTTCCTCCTCATACCCATATATTTCTGTATATTTAAATCATACAAACAACTTAATCCCATCTGTGGCATAAGCTTTATTGTAAGGATCACAAGAGACTTGTTTATAAATATGCAAAGGAAATGTGCAGTCAGTTGCACATGCACCTCCCATCTCCTTTCCTGGAGTCTGTGCCACTTTCTCCAGCTTCATAAAATGGAGATTAAGCAAAGGTTTGAGCTCTCTTAGGACTGGTAACTGCTTCTGGTTTTGTTGACTTTCACTTCACTCTACCTACCTGCATATCGGAGTGTTCACGTATGGCTTCTCCAAAACTGCTGTCACCAGGGGCTTCCATTCACCTCCGTTCTTCTTGAAATATTTTTCCTTTGACTTCCATGACAACACTCTCCTAATTTTTTCACTACTTCTTTGGCTATCCCTTATCAGTTTCCTTTCTAATTATCTACCCATCCTTTAAATGCCAGTGGTCCCTAAGATTCTGATCTCAGCCCTGTTCTCTTCTCTGTAATCTATTCTGAGAGGCAGTATGGCATAATGGTGAAAAGCATAGACACTAGAACGACACTGCCAGGGTCTTGCCATGTTTTGGTCTGTGTGTGTGATCTTAGGAAATTTACCTACCATCTCTGACGTCTCCATATTTATAAAATGGGACTAATATTAGTACCTACTTAATAGGGTCATAAGGAGGAGTGAATGAGTTAAGACGTGCAGCGCCTGGCACACAGTAAGAGTGCAGCAACTTTTAAGTGGTACAGCCATGGCTTCAATTATCATTTAGTTGAATAACTCTATTAGTTATTTAGTTGACTTTTAATTTTTTTCAATTGATACATTGTAACTGTACATATTTATTGGGTACAATTAAATGTTTTGATACATATATATGTTGTATAATGATCCAATCAGGGTAGTTAATGTATCCACCCCCTCATGCATTTATCATTTCTTTGTGGTGAGAACATTCAAAAGCCTCTCTTCTATCTATTTTGTAATATACAATACCTACTATTAACCATAGTCACCATACTGTGCAATGGAACACCAGCACTTGATAATATTGGATATTTAGTAGATTTTTAGTTGATTAATTCTTCAGACAAGACTTTTTCCTGAGCTCCAGGTCCATTTAAACAACTGCCTGATAAACATTCCCAATTGCACCTACGGCTCCTTAAACTGAACACTCACCACTAACTCATTTCTATTTTCCTACTCCTGCTCTAGCTGAAACTTTGGTATTCTTTTTCTAGGTGAATAGCAGCCCCATTCATCCAAAGGCCCAAGCTTTTGAAAGTTAATAGATTCTCCTTCCCTTCTCTCAACTATCTCTACTCTAAACATAAACAACTCATTGGTCATCAAGTCCTTTCAGTTTTGCTTACTAACCATCTTCTCTTCTGGATTACTGTAGGAGCCCCTGTTCTCCCTGACTCTAGTCTCTTTCCTTCCACACCATCCTTCTTTCAAACTGAAGCCTGGGGGTTCATCCTTTTCAATATGTTTTCATCATCTTTCCATTCACTTTCAGGACAAAATCCAAAATTTTTAGCATGGTCTATGAGGTACTTCATAAACTTGCTTCTATCTAATTTCTTCTCTTATCCTTTCTGGTTGCATCCAATACAACTACCTGTAATCCCCAAGTTGTCACCCTCTCCTTCACCTTCATGCCTTTATTAATACAATCTGAAGTGCCCTTTCCTCCATTTTATGTCCAGATAATTCCTAATTCCTACTCTATCATAATATTTCTAATCCCCAGAACACTACCCCTAACTGAATTAAAAAACAAAAACAAAAAAACCCAAAAACTAAAAAATAGCTAACAGATGCTAGTATTCCAGTACAGTTTGCTCAAAACAGTGAAATTCCTTTTGTGCCTTTATTTCTCAGACACAAAACAGATTTCTTTTTCAGTCATTTATTTTTGCTTTCCGATTGGTAATGACTGTTTGGGTGAGAAGCTGGGAGGATAGACTATGAATTGGAATATAGCTTCTACCAAAATGTTATAAGAAATCTAGATGGTAGGAAAACTTGGTAAACACCCCCCCCACACACACACACGAACTTATGAAAGAAGAAGAGGTGATCAGCTGTCTTTCTAAATAATGTTAGCTACCCCTCTCCTCTCCGTCTTTTTCTCTCCTCCTTTCTCCCCCACCTCACTCCATTCCTGCCCCACCCCAATCCACACACATACTGCTCTCAAGGTAAAAATCACTCAGTGTTCTTTTTAAGTCCCTCATGTTTCATATTTTATTACTCCAAGAGTCTGCCTCCCTGAAGTTCTTGTATAGACTAGTTATTTCCCTCTGTAAAGAAACTGTTTAGTTCAGTCTCGCCTGGTTTGGAAGAATCCAAGGGAGGCAGTTCTTGCAGCCCTGTCTCCTTCCACTCTTTTCCTCCCCCAAGTCCTGGCTGGAGCAGCAAGTCTGTCAATCTCAGACGAGAGACAGGCAGACAAAGGTTCATTTGTAAAGAACCTTCTTCTAGCACCTCCTCTCCTCTTCTTTTGCCCAAATTCACCTAGTGAGTTGGAGCATTTGGGAAGATTCCTCTGCCAAGAAGACGAAAGGAACGGAGAAGAAGAAAAGGGTATGTAATTTTTTTCTCCATAAAAAACCATTTTATGTCATTTTTTCTACTCCAAACTGCTGCTATAGATTAGAGGAGAAAATGCATGTATTTGTTGAAGCAGAAAGGCAGGACAGAGAGACAGAGCCTCTGAAGAGATGACGCATGCACTTTGAAAGAGATGATGTTTCTTAGGATAAAGGGAACTAATCAGATTAAAACATAATAGGAAATGCACATTCCTTGACTGGGAAAGTCATTTAATCATAGGTTTTGAAAGAAGCAGATTCCTCACTTTATTCATTTAATGCCCATATCTACTCTGAATCTGGTCCCACAGAACAGGAACTATGTGAGGATGAAGTATATGGTTGTTTAAAATGCAGTAGCAACATCTCTACATTACCTACTCTACATTAAGTTAACTGCAATGTCTAAGAAAGCAAATGTTTCTCGCTTTAAAACTCCTGATTCCTGAAAAGAAACTGGTATAAATGTGTGATACAAAGAGGGAATTCATTGAGTTCATCTTCAGTGTCCCCACCACGGAACACAACACAGTCTCTGTAGTGCTAAGATAAATGGAACACTCTTTCCCTTTGGGGCTTAGAAAAATTTCCCTGTAAGATTCCTTAACTTGGTTACACAGGCTGTGAAAATCTCTCCCGAAGCTGGTCCTTTTCTCCAGTGATGATAATTTATTGTAGCCAGGAAACAATTGGAATGAGGCAAGACTGAATATTAATATCATCTTCTAGCATGCTCTGAGAGGCCTGGAGGCAGGTCACCTTCAGGGAGGATGTAGATTTCATTTTTCCACTGATGAAGTTATCTTGGGTATTTAGGCTGATATGTCTGTTTTAATGATCTTTGAAAGGCTTGTCCAATTTCTACTACCACTTCCAATCCTTTAACATACACATTGAGAAAGTTTACTTCAGGATTCAGTCATTCTAATGCAAACCTCTTCTAAGACAGTTAATAAGAAAAAGAGAGAATTTAAAAACTAACAGTGATTTTCATCTTCCAAAAAAAGATGAATTGGAAACATCACAGACTAGGCAGCAATTTTAATCTCTCCCAACTGTAATTTCCACATTTCAAATGTCAAGTTCTGGGCTGAAGTTTTCATTTGCTTTTGCAGCTTTGCTTCTCTGTTGCTGCTTTTTGAAAGGAAGCTGAAAATGGACTGCCCTTTCTGTCTAATTCATCAACTCTGTTTCGTTCCACTGCTCTTAATACCAATTCCCAGAACTGACATCAGCTGCCTGTATGAACACTGCACCACAAATGTCTGAATATTTAAACTACATAACCCTGTTGGTTCTGGCTATTAAATGGGATCATTTTTCCCTCTAAGTCTCCATTTAACTCCAGCCATTCAAAAGCTTTCTGATGCCAAATACCCTCCCAGAATCAAAATTTGCAATTTCTTACCAAAAGATGGTGGCAGTGATTAATTGCTTAATTGGAAATGTCTTGCTCATAATTCTGTACCCTCTGTATTGCTCTTTCAAGAATTAAACCACTATTGGGATATGAATGGCATCATACATTAGGCACAATATTAATTACGCAAAATTGAATTTAAAAAAACAATGAATAACTACTTAAGGTTGTCTTGCTTATTCTTTCAGATCTTCAGTTTTTAATCTTGTTTTCTTTTCTAATCTAGACATACTACAGGAGTAATTTTAAGTGCACGTACTTTAACGGAAAGAAAAAAAAATACAGCATTTGTTTCAAATTGGCCAAAGTCATTTCAGTCTTGTTGGCACTTGAAAATATATGGTTTTGATGAATTGCCAAGAATCAAGATTGGTGTCTTTGAATAAAAAAAACCAACTAGTGTATCCCAGGAACATACTGGCTCAGACATTTTTCCATTTGCTAAATAATAGTTAAAGTTATTTATTTATCTGCACTTAAGTAAAGGAAGAAGAGAAGACTTCAGTTAAAACACATAATTTATAATCTGTTAAATAAAATCTACCAGTAAGTTCTTGCCAGGTATGGAAATTTCCATTGTAGTATGTGACTGAGACTATGGCAGAAACACTGTTTTGTGCGATGGCATGGACACAGGCAGAAGAGAAGCAGGACCTCTGAGAGATACAAAAAAAGTAGAAGTTATAGTCCTTGCTGTCATGATGCTGGCATCTCCTCTTCTAATCCTCCAAATATTGGATAGCCCCAAGCCTCAGTCCTTTGCCTTGTTTCTTTGTGGTCTATACTCACTGCCCCACTACACCCATAGCTATAACTACTATCAATGCATATCTTGATTACTTTCAGATTTGTATTTCCAGCCTGACCTACAGACTCATATTCCACTGCCTACTCAATGTCTTCACTTGCATGTCTAATAGGCATTAAGTTAATAACTTAACTTGTCCAAAAACTTACTCTTAAATTCCCCCAAATTGGCTCCTTCCAATTCTTCCTCAGTTCAATAAAAGGCAATGCCATTCAGGTGAGAAAGCTGAGTCATTCTTGATTCTTTCCCTCTTGCCTATACTTTCCATCAGTTCTCATCAAAAGCCTCTTGTTTTCAACTTCTAATCTTGCCCCACATCTTCACAGAGATGCCATAAATTTTTTTTAAGACATAAATCAGATCACAATACTATATTGTCAAAATCTTCCAATGGTTTCCCAATATACTCAATAAAATCTAAACTCCTTATCATGTCCTATAAGGCCCTATATGATTGTTCCAGTTCTTCCTTCCTGGCTGGAGGTTAATTCACAGAATGACCAATTCACAAAATGGTTAATTGCCTTTTAGTGACTTTGCCATTCCCCAGCATCCAATGGTAGCCATATTCTCCATATGGTTAACTGGCTTATGGAAAATGCTGATAATTACAAGACATTGTTTAGTCAAATTCACAGTTCTTGTAGCACAGATTATACATAAGTGCTCTGGGAACACAGAGTAAGGAAGGTGTGAAAGGGGTATTGGCTGGGATCAGGCAAGGCTTCTTAGAAGATATGAGTTTGAAGTTTGTCCTTAAGGGATGTTTGGTTAGAAATTAACATAAAGGTAAGAGGTGAGAAAGAACAGCAAGGCAAAGACATGTGTATAGGATTAAAGAGATGATTGGTCTGACTGTCTGGCTAGCTCTACAGTAGTGAATAATAGGTGCAGAGAGGAAGTGGAAGAAAAGCCTTACGATCGGCACTGAGAGGTTTACACAGTCTTTTAGATAACATAAACTTCTACAGGCTCTTGCCCAGGATAAAAAAAGGGGGGGGGGGCGTAGAGAATCATTCATTTAATTAAACAAATATGGGCCAAACATTGTATTAGCCACCAGGTGTGTTGTGGTGAACAAAATAGATTGCTCTTATGGAGCTTTCAGTCCAGTGGGAATGATACAAAATGAATAACTTCACTAATATATCATTTAAATTGTGATAAATATAATTAAGAAAAAAAGACGGCACTATGAAAGAGTCAGGTTGAAAGTACCTCAGATTGGAAGGCATTTGAAGGAATGACATTAAAACTGAGACCTAAAAGTTGAGAAGCCAGCCAGCCAAGTAAAGAGCATTCATGGCAGAGAGGATGACATATAGAAAGGCCATAATGGAAAGAGAAAGATTTCTTTTTCATTATAAGGAAATACTCTATATAGCTTTATTGCAATTTTTTTTTCTTTAAAATGGGTGAAATGGGCTACTTTCTAACAAAATATAAATGATCAAAATTAACACAATAGGTAGAAAACTATGTAATATCTGGGACATATTTATGCTAAAAATTATTCAAATGTTTATCTGAAATTCAAATGTAACTGGAATCTTGTATTTTAGCTGGCATCCTTACATTTTAAACATGTTCAATATTGTTGTTTCAGTGGAGATATCATGTTAATAAGAGACACAGGACTGTAAAAGAGATCAGGAAGTGATGGTGTATGGACTTTGAATTCATCTGCTTTTATATAGCAGAGTGTAATGAAGACACTCTGAGGAATAAATCTCAGTTAATACCAAATTTGAGATGAGTTTGTCCAAACATGCCTTGGTCTTCCACTCACTTATCCTTTCTACTCATTCTCACTATCTTACAACCTGTACTTCCCTGTCAATCTCCTTCACTGGTATATAATTTCTTTCTCTGATTTATCTTCCACCCAGGCCATAAATGTTTGAGTTTCCCTGTGTTCTGTCCCTGGCCATCTCATTTTCTTCTTCTTAACACCCTCCTCTATGCATACCAAAACAACAACAACAACAACAAAAAAACCCCAAAAACAAACCCATACACAAAAATGTTAGCAACAATCCTCTCTATATTAAAACTCTAGCTGAATTTTATTCTATCTATGCTTTTCTGTATTTTTCATACATCTATGTGTTACTTTATTTTTTTAAAGAAAAATGTTTTTCTTAAAAAAAAAATCCAATCTGGTATATGACTCTACCAAGAACCATCTAATGAAAAGAAGGCTTAAACAGCTAACCATCATAAAAGGAACAAAGTACACCTATATTCAAGTAAAACAAGAAAGTTGTAGTACAAGTCCAAGTTGGCCAAATGCATGACTATCCAAAAGCCACACAAATTAGACAAAATTAAGAACAACATGATTGTACAGTAAAAAACTAGGAATTAATAAGTAAAAAATAAAATAAAATAAAGAAGTAAAAAAACAACTAGGAAGATCAAAGATATAAAAAATAATAGAAAAATTCTTCAAACATATTAGGCAAAAAGATTAAAAAGAGTTTTCAACTTACCCCGCACTCATCCCCCTCACATCCAGCCTTTTGATAGAGAAGAACCTAGTGAGAGAGGTTACAGAAAAGGCAGGTGGTAGTTGTTGTTCAATCTTCGGATAAATATATGCACATACATACAAATGTATTTTTTCTAAATCAGGTATGAGCTAGTTGACCAGTTTTGACAGACCAACTAGTTTTGACAAAAAAAAAAAAAAAAAAAAAAAAACCCACCAGAAATTGAGAAATATATTTTAAAGTCAGGCTATTTACAAAAACTGATTAATTGGCTATTATCAAAAAGAGAGAAAATAACAAATGCTGGCAAAGATCAAAGAAAAGGGAACTACCCTGTAAATTGGTACAGCCATTGTGGAAAACAGTATGGAGGTTCCTCAGAGAATTAAAAATAGATCTACCTTATGACCCCGCTATCCCACTACTGGGTAGATACCCAAAGGAAATGAAATCAATATACTGAATAGATAACTGCACTCCCATGTTTATTGTAACACTATTCAAAAAAGCCAAGAGATGGAATCAACCTAAATGCCCATCAACAGATGAATGGATTTTTAAAAACTGTGGTATATATACAAATGGAATACTATTCAGCTATTTTTTAAAAAATGAATCCTGTCATTTGCAGCAATATGGATGGAACTGGAATCCAGCATATTAAGTGAAATAACCCAGGCACAGAAAGATGATCTCACTCATATGTGGAATCATAAAAAAAAAAAAAAAAAAAAAAGTGGTTCACATAGAAGTAGAGAGTAGAATAATGGCTACCAAGAGGGAAGCGGGGCACAGGGAAGAGAAGTGGGGATTAATGGGTACAGAGCTATGCCATCTACTCTAAGAGAATAACTGTGAAGTACATGCATATATTGAAACAACACACTGTATTCCACAATCATGTACAAATAAATGTTAAAATAAAATTTTAAAGTGTTAAGGAAAAAGAAAAATTGATTATTAAGACAGTAGCTGATGACAAACAAATTTAAGAATTTCACAGCTCACTAACCTCTTCACATAACAAATAGTTCTCTGCAACTAGATATTGAGTTTAGCAATCTGGGAAACTGCCTTTCCTGACTTTAAGCACTTAGAGATTAAGATATAGGAGGATACTTCAAAAAGTCCATGGAAAGATTTATATTATCTTTTAATTTTATTTTTCCATAACTTTTTGAAGTACCCTTGTATCGTGTATTCATTCACTAAACTGTCAGGCACCATTTCAGGTGCTTGGGATACACAGTAGACAAAATTCCTTCCTTCCTAGAGCTTACATTCAAATTGGAGGACCTCTGCCCACAACCACTTACACTGCCAGCATCTCAGGGCCCCACCCAGGAACCTGAGGATTGGAGCTGGGGACTGAACCCTACTCCCACATACAGGGACACCACCAATGCCTAACGGCCTGCCTGGGGACCTGGGGCTAGCAGCCAGGAACCAGACCCCCTTCCCACAACCCGCCATGCATGACAGTGCCTCAGAGCCCAGCCCAGGGGCCCAAGGCATGGAGGAGAGGATTGGACCACCCTCCCACAAGCAGGCACACTGTGCCAGCGCCTTGGAGCCCACTCGGGGACTGGGCCATTGAGAAGGGGATCAGACCCCCGTCCCACAACTGGGCACAAGAGCCAGTGAATTGGGGCCCACCACGGGACCTGGGGTATGGAGCCCGGGACCGGATCCCCCCTCCCACAACCAGGCACACCACGTCAGCACCTTGGGAACTGCCTGGGGACCCAGAGTATGGAGCCAGGGACCAGATCCCCTTCCCACAACCAGGCACACCACATCAGCACCTCAGGGACTGCCCAGGGACCCAGGGTATGGAGCCAGGAAACGGATCCCCCTCCCACAACCAGGCATCCTGCACCAGTGTCTCAAGGCCTGCCCTGGGACCCAGAGTATGGAGAAGGGGATGAGACCCCCCCTCCCACAACCAGGCACATCATGCCAGAACCTTGGGGTCTGCCCTGGACCCAGGGCATGGAAATGGGGACTGGATCCCCCTCCTACCACCCTGCAAAATGCACCAGTGCCTCGGGGCCTGCCTGTGGACATGAGGCATGGAGAAGGGGACCGGAGACCCCTCCCACAACCAGGCACCCCATGCCAGCAACTCAGGGCCCACCCAGGGACCTGGGTATGGAGCCGGGAACTGGACCCCCACCTCCCACAACCAGGCACTCCTTGCCAGTGCCTCAGGGCCTGCCCAGGGACTAGGGCATTGAGAGGAGGATCGGACCCCCCCTCCTACAATCAGACACACTGTGCCAGTGCCTCGGGACCCACTTGGGGACCTGGTGCATGGAACTAGGAATTGGACACTCTGCATAACCAGGCACACTGCCAGCACCACGGAGCAGGCCAAAAACATATCCTCCATGTGGGTGGCCCACCACAGCCACCACGATAACCATGGCTGCCGCAAAGGCGGCTAGATGACACAACCACTATGCAGATGGTTCGCCAGCCACTGGAGTGAGTTGACACAAGGAGAGTCACCAGAAGAGATAAAGAAAGGAGGAGGATGTCTGCCTCCACAGAGCCCATTTCTTAGTGATGGAAGAGACATCTGCTCTATGATAGTATTGGGGGACATGATCATGCCTCTCAGCACTGGACAGATCATTTGGGCAGCAAATCAACAGAGTAACCATTATTCTTTCAGAGGGAGAGAAGAAATCTAGAGTAATTAGAGGGGGGAGGGGGAGGAAATGGGGGGTGGAGAGAGATTAGAAAAGGGGCATACAGAATAATTACGATTTGTAACAATATATATGCTACTAATATTGATTTGATCAACATATCTCAATGTTGAACCCACAAAATATGTATAATCAATTTTGATTCAATAAAAATAAATAAATAAATAATGAATAAATAAATAAATAATAAAATAACAAGATGAAGAATTACAGTTCATAAGCCAAAAAAGGAGGTAAAATAAAATCATTAAAAAATTTCAGTTAATCCAATAGAGCACACAAAAAGAGGGAAAAGAATCATTGAGCCAAATAGAAAACAAATTGAAATAGATTTAAGCCTAACCATGTCAACAATCACATTACATGTAAATGGTCTAAATACTCCACTTAAAAGGAAGAGATTGTCAGTTTCAATAAAAAAAGCAAGACCAAACAATAGATTGCCTGTAAGAAACACTTGAGAGTGATGTCAGCAAGAAGGCACAATAGGAAGCCCTGGACTCTCCTTTCCCCCATGTACACACCAATTCAACAGCAACATATGGATCAATTCCCTTTGTGAGAAATACAGAAAACAGTTGCACCCCAGGCAAATGCAAAACCAGCCACATCAAAACAGGTGGGAAAGCTGGAGACACCCTCTTGCCATAATCTCCACTCCTGGCACAGCCCCATGTGATCAGAAGGGAACCTCCAGCTCCCAACTTCACCCTGAGAAGTAAAGAAGTTGGACCACACATACACTAGTTCCCTGGGAGCTACAGAGAACAAAGAAATGGTTTGAACTAGTGTGCAGTCACTCACCACAGCTCCTCCCAGAAACTCTGCACAGAGTGTTCAGGTGGAAATCCTAGATTGCATCTTCTCCTTGGGGAAGAAAAAAGTTGGACTACACATCTAATGTTACAGCATTTCCTAGTGCTACACACTGGACTGGCTTTTGTCTTGCCTGTCTTGGACCAATGATGATGTCTGGCATACACTAGACCCATGGTTACAGAGAATAGAGGGGAGGTTTAAACAAAAGTGTGGGCACTTACCACAGCTCCCATCTCCAGATGAACAGAGAACAAACAAGGTGAAAAGTTCTAGCTCCCAGTTTCTTCCTGGAGAGCAAAAGAGTTGAACTGCACTCCAGCATTCCAACTTCTACAATAACTACCCAAGAGATTGCCTTCTGTTCTGCCTGTTTCAGAGTACTAATGGTACCTGACATACTCTAGGTACCTAGACAACACTAAGAACAAAGACAGTAGTTTGGACTAGCACAAAGTTTTGACAGGTTCAAAAAAGCTCTGGGTAGGTTGATTGGTGAAGGTCTTTTCTTATACAAAGCCAATCTATGAAGAGTGGGAGAGGTGGTTTTTTTTTTTCTTTTCCTAATATGCAGATATCAACACAAAGAGTCCAGGAAAATGAAGAAACAGGGAAGCACAATCCAAACAAAGAGACATAACAAAACTATAGAAATCAACCATAATTAAATGGAGATACATGAATTATCTGACAGAGAATTTAAAATAATCATCATACTGTTGATGGGATTATAAATTAGTACAGCCATTATGGGAAACAGTTTGGAGGTTTCCCAAATGACAGATAGAATTACCATACAATCAAGTAATCCCACTACTGAGTATATACCAAAAAGAATGGAAATCATCACGTTGAAGGGATACCTACACTCCCATGTTTACTGCAGCTCTATTCACAATAGCCAAGATATGAAATCAAACTAAATGTCCATTGATGGATGATTGGATAAAGAAAATGTGGTATATATACAAAATGAAATACTACTCAGCCTTAAAAAAGAATGAAATTCTGCAATTTGCAGAAGCATGGATGAGCTTGGAGAAAATCATGTTAAGATAAGTAAGCCAGGCACTGAAAGAGAAAGACTGGATATTCTCACTCATATGTGGGAGCTAAAATAAACAAGCAAACAAACAAAAATGAAATACTACTCAGCCTTAAAAAAGAATGAAATTCTGCAATTTGCAGAAGCATGGATGAGCTTGGAGAAAATTATGTTAAGATAAGTAAGCCAGGCACTGAAAGAGAAAGACTGGATATTCTCACTCATATGTGGGAGCTAAAATAAACAAGCAAACAAACAATAATAATAAGTTGAACTTTCAGAAAGAGAGAACAGAACTGTGGTTACTAGAGGTGGGAAAGGGGAAGGGGTAGGGAAGATAGTGAGAGGTTGGTCAATGGACGCAAAGCAGTTAGACAGGAAAAATAAGTTCTATTGGTATACAGTCAAGTTAGGCATCTATAATTAATAATTTACTGCATGTTATCAGATGATTAGAAGAGAGGAGATTGAATGTCCTCATCACAAAGAAATTATTAAGTTTTTTAATGCTAACTATGCTAATTAACCTGATTTGATCACCACACATTGTATACATGAATTGAAATATAACTCTGTACCCTACAAATATGTATAATCAATACATTTCAATAAAAATATTATCATCATAAAAATGATCCACTAGCTTGGAGAACAAGGTACAATGTGAGAATTTCACTAAAGAGATAGAAAATTTTTAAAAGTATCAAACAGAAATCTTGGAACTGAAGAATATAATAACTGAACTGAAAAATTCAATAGAGGGGTCCAAAAGCAGACGAGAGCAAGCAGAAGCAAGAACCAATGAACTCAAAGACAAGTTTTTTGAAATTATCCGGTCAGAGAAGCAAATGAAAAAAGAATAAAAAATAGCTTAAGATACTTATGGGACACCATCAGGAGAACCAATATATGCATAATGAATGTCTCAGAAGGAGGAGAGAGAAATAACCAGAAAGTTAATTGAAAAAAATAATGGCTGAAAACTTTCCAAATCTGGGGAAGGAAATTGATATCCACATCCAGGAAGACCAAAAGTCCCCAAATAAGAACCCAAACAAATCCACATGAGACACATCATAATTAGATTGTTAAAAGTCAAAGACAAACAGAAAACTTTGAAAATAGCAAGGAAAAAGCAACTTGTTACATACAAGGAAACCACTATAAGATGTGACTGTGGATTTTTTCAGCAGCAACTTTGCAGGCCAGAAGAAAGTGAATTGATATATTCAAAGTGCCAAAAGAGAAAAAGCTACTAACTAAAACTATCCCCAGCAAAACTATTCTTCAAAATGAAAGAGAGATAAAGGCTTTCCTAGACAAACAAAATCTGAGAGAGTTAATCACCACTAGACCTGGTTCACAAGAAATGCTAAAGGGGGTTTCTTCAAGTTGAAATGAAAGGATCTAAACAGTAACATGATAGCATAAGACAATGTGAAACTCATTGATAAAAGTAAATATATAGACAAATACAAATACTGTATTACTGTAATGCCATTGGGTAAATCCCTTTTAATTCTAGCATAGAAGTTAAAAGACAAGAGACAAAATAACTGTGTTAAAAATAACTATAAGTAAAAAATATGTTTATGAATACACAGTATAGATAAGTGTAAATTGTGACGTCAATAACATAAAGTGTGATGGAGGAGAATTAAAAGTATAGAGTTTTTGTATGTGATTGAAGTTAAGTTGTTATTACCTTACAACAGACTATTATAAAATGTTTTACATAAGACCTATGATAACCACACACACACACACAAAAAAACTATAGAAGTAACACAAAAGAAAAAGTGAAAGGAATCAAAGCGTATCAATACAAAAAGAAAACCCTACCCCCCCAAAAAAAACATGAGAGGAATAAAAGGACAAAAGAACTATAAGACAAATAGAAAACAATGAACAAAATGGCAATAGTAAATCTTTTGCTATCAATACTTACTTTAAATGTAAGTGGATTAACTCTCCAATCAAAAGACATAGGGGAAAAAAATCCAAGATCTAAGTATAAGATGTTTATAAGAGACTCACTTTACATTTAAGAACACACACAAGATGAAAGTAAAGAAATGGAAAAAGATATTCCATGCAAATGGCAACCAAAAGATAGCAGAGTGGGTTATACTTATATCTGACAAAATAGATTGTAAGTAAAAAAGTATCATGAGAGACAAAGAAGGACATTATATAATAATAAAAGGATTGACCCACAGGAAAATATAACAATTGTAAGTATTCATATACCCAACATCAGAGCACCTGAATATATAAAGCAAATATTGACAAAACTGATAGGAGAAATAGATAGCAATACAATAATGGTAGGATATTTCATTAGTCCACTTTCAGTAATGGATAGAATGACCAGGCAGAAAATCAACAAAAAAACCTCCAGTAAACTTGAACAACACTATAGACCAAATGGACCTGACAGACAGATACAGAATATTCAGCCCAACAGCAGCATACATACTCTTCTCAATTACACACAAATCATCCTCCATGATAGATCTCACATTTAGGTCACAAAACAAATTTTAACTAATTTAAGAAGATTGTATTTTTTTTTAACCACGATGGAATGAAACTAAAAGTCAATAGCAAAAGGAAAACTGGAAAAGTAACAAATATGTGGAAATTAAACAACATGCTTTTGAACAACCAATAGGTCAAAGAAGATATCAAAAGGGAAACTAGAAAATATCTTGAGACAAATGAAAACATAACATACCAAAACTTATGAGATGCAACCCATATGTCGTCTGATAAGAGATTAATTTCCAAATATATAAGGAACTTGTACAACACAATAGCAAAAATCGCCCCCAATAACCCAATTTAAAAATGGGCTAATGACTTGAATAAACATTTTTCCAAAAAACTCCACACACAAACAGCCAATGGATGTATGAAAAGATGCTCAATGTCACTAATCATCAAGGAAATGCAAATCAAAAATGCAATGAGAAATCACCTGATACCTGTTGGGATGGCTATGATCAAAAAGACAAAAGATGACAAGATTTGGTGAGAATGTGGAGAAATTGGAACCTTTGCACACTACTGATGGGAATGCAAAATGGTGCATCAACTATGAAAGACAATATAGAGGTTCCTCAAAAAATTAAAGATAGAACTACCATATGATCCAGCAATATCACTTTTGGGTATTTATCTTAAAGAATTGAAGTCAGGATCTTCAAGAGCTATTAGCACTCCCATGTTCATTGCAGCACAATAGCCAAGATGTGCAAACAACCTAAATGACTATTTGCATACAAATGGATTAAGAAAATGTGGTTTATATATACAGTGGAATATATTTAGACTTAATAAAAAAGAATATCCTGCAATATGCAGAAAAGGATGAACTATGAGAACATTACTGCTAAGTGAAATAAGATAGCCACAGAAGGACGAATACTGCATGATTTCACTTACATGAGGTATCTTGTCAAACTCATTAAAGCAGAGACCTGAATGGTGGTTGCTGGGGCAGGTTGGGGAAGGGGTCAGCAAATAGGAAGTTACTAATCAATAGGTATAAAGTTTCAGTTATACAAGTTGAGTAAGTTCTAGAGATCTGATGTACAATATTGTGCCTATTGATAACAATACTGCATTTATTGTACACTTAAAAATATGTTAAGAGGATAGATGTCATGTTAAATATTCTTACCACCATAAAATAAAATAAACATACTTGAAACATAAAGCCACAAATAAGCAACAGTGAAAGTATGGATACATATGTTCATGGGTCAGAAGATCCAATATTAAAAGATGTCTCCTCAAATTTATCTATAGATTCAATATAATCTCAATAAAAATTCCAGCAAGCTTTCCCGTAAAAAGTGACACATTGATACTAAAATTCATACAGAAATGTAAAAGACCTCGAATTGCCAAATATAATAATATTATTATTAATATAATAATAATTCTCCTGGAAGAAGATCTAGACGTGTTTGGTCAGGTTCAAGCTAGTACTGATAGGTAGAAGCTACAGAAAAATATTTTACAGTAAGAAATGTTAGAACTACAGCAGTAGAATATATTGATTTGGTCAACAAAGAGTTCCCCCATTGCAGTAGGTGTTCAAGGACAGGCTAGATGATTATAAGGGAGAATTTAAGCCTCCACTTTCGATTGTGGCTAAGATGAAGTACTCTATGTGACATAAAAATTCAAAACATTACTAAAAATTTGCAACAAGAATAGGCCCTAAAAATAATTCTGGAAGTTAAAAAATTAATCAAATGATAAATATATCTAAAGAATATCATCTATCAATATCAGCATAAATGGGTTTTTTGTTTTTGTCAGGGTGGCACAGATTCTTTGACAATGTTTTTGTTAGGATATAAGATATGCAAGGTCACTGCACCCCCTTAAAAAGCATTTTATTTTATTTATTTATTTATTTATTTTACTGAATGCACACAAAAAAATTACGACTTTGGGTACTTATTAAATGCAGATTCTGGCTCTCACCACCTCCTCCCCTCCCGAAGCATTTCTCATTCAATATTTTTGTGGAGCCCAGGCATTTGATTTTTAACAAATATTCCAAGTGATTTTTACTGCAGATGGTCCAAAAAACTACACTTTGAGAAACACAAAGAGGAGAGTAGAAAAGACCGACTCCCATTTTTTTCTATCCAAGAGTTTATGAAAATGCTACAGAACTTTATGGTCAGATAAATTCCATCTTCTAAAAAACAAACACTGACATTTTCGTTTTTCTTCTACCTCAGGGCCAAAAGCCAAAATGAAGTTTATGGTTCTTGCTGTCACTATTGGGATAACTTTGCTGCTACAGGTCAAAGCTATGCCTTCAAATCGCCTCTCTTGCTACAGAAAGATACTAAAAGATCGCAACTGTCACAACCTTCCAGAAGGAGTAGCTGACCTGACACAGATTGATGTGAATGTCCAGGATCATTTCTGGGATGCAAAGGGATGTGAGATGATCTGTTACTGCAATTTCAGTGAATTGCTCTGCTGCCCAAAGTAAGAAAATGCAATTACAAAATGTATTGCTATGAAATGTATGAGAACAACTCTTTTAAAGACATCTCCTTCATGATCGGTTTGCTGAAATTAATCACCCTTTCTGGTAACATCCTGTTTAAATCCCAGCTGTTTTCTAGAATCGTTACCGTTGTGTAAGAAATTGAATGTTTTCAAGAAATGGAGTTTGGTAGAGTTTAATAAAACTAAATAAAATCCAGAAAATTAATAATACCTCAATATATTAAATTCCAAATTCCCCATCTGATTTTTACCACACACAAAAATACTACTAGTAGCAGAAGTCAACTTCAAAGTTGCCGTCTTAAACCAATTTGAACACCAATAAAAGGTTTTAGATAAAAGATCCTAGTGAAGGGTACCAAGTAATTAACTAGACAGAAAAGTTTTAGTAATGGTCAAAGAAAAATTTTCTAGTTCCATGTCTGGTTAACCAGAAATTAACTAAATAAAATTTTTAAACAATTTATCTACCATTGTTTTATACTTAAAATACACCCACTTGGAAATACACTACTTGGAAAGTAGGCGTTTTAAGTATAAAACAATGGTAGATAAATCAATAACTATTTTTAGCTCCTGACTTAAAAATCACCTTCCTCTGGTTACTAAAAAATCTTTCAACTGCTATGATATTAGATATTTCATACTGAAATTAGCTTTTTAAAATTACTTTCAACATGTCATGATATTATCATTCTTCTAAGAAATCTGTGAGGTAGAAAAGGCAGATATAACCATCTTACCAAGGAAAGGTGCAGAGAATTGAAATAATCAGTGCTATTCCATATAGTAGCACTGGGACTAGAACCCAGGTATGCTGATTTGGACCAGTTTTTTTTTTTTTTTTCTACCAAGCCACTTGATTCTTAAAGTGTGGGTTCCCAGAATAGCAGTTTTAGTGTCACCTGAGCTCTTATTAAAAACGCACATCAATTTTTAGACCCTACCCCAGACCCACTGAATCAGGAACGCTGGAGGTAGAGCCCAAAAATTATGTTTTAACAAATCCTCCTACATGATAAAATTTGATTATCATTGTACTAAATGATGATACCAAGAACTTGAGTTAATTAATCCCATAAAATGACTTTTTTTTTCCTGGACTACATAAATGAAATGCCAGCTAATATTAAAATACCATTTTTGCTTTTTTATTATTGTTTGACTTGAAATCAATTTACCAAAATTGTCTTTATTTATTTTATGATACAATTTTGTAATTATCTGTGTTAATGGATGAGAACAGCAGTGTGGATATACATAAGTAATTTCTCATTGATTTTGGGATACTACTTTCTTAGTAGCAACAGATTAACCTTGCTTAACATATTTCTAATAAGCCATAATCATAATACTACTTTGCACATATATACAATTTTTTATTATTCCATGCATTTTTATACATTGCCTTATGTGATCTTTCCAATCAGAGGCAAGTTGAGTAGCTTTTTAACATTCCTCCTTTCCCTAAACCTAGAAATGTATTTTATGACTGTTTAAGAAACTTTTAATCCTTCTTACCTGCAGATTTAAACTTCATGGCCCATCTCCATAAGAAAGAAATGAAATTTTACGTGTGATTATAAGGTTTTGAAAATACCTAATCATTCCTTTTCTTCATAGACAAATGATAGCATAATATCAATGGTAAATAGCGGAAGGTAGAAGAATTGTTTACCTCCTTGGTCTTTGCTGCTCCTATGGCAAGTCCTCCCACTCATCTCTTTGTACATTATTTAACTAAAAAGAATAGTCATATTTGAAATCCTGAAAATCACTGTCCATTTTTAACCCAGAAAAAGACTAACATATCTTAGCATTCAGCTAAATTTAACTGATTTTCTACTTTCTTTCAGGCATGTCTTCTTTGGGCCAAAGATCTCTTTTGTGATTCCTTGCAACAATCACTGAGAATCTTCATGTATTCTGGAGAACACCATCCCTAATATCCCACAAACTGCAGTATAACAGTGTAACTGCATTTCTGGTTTCTACCCAGTGCAATAAAGCACAGATTCTATAAATTCTTAGTTGTGTAGGACAAGTAAACTTGTATTAAGCAAGTAGTAATAAAATTTCATTCAATTTAAATTTTCTCTGTGGATACTGTTGGCACTGTTTTAAAGTTTTGGGTAGAAAATTTTCATCTATGAGATATTCAATATACTAAGTAAAAGAATTTTGTCTCCCAGATGAATAGCCACAATCCTGGCTCAAAGACTGAGAATACTTTCAGTACTTTGTTGATGGCTATTTACCATGCATATTTAATGGAAAGAATAGGTATAATTTGAAGTTCCTGGAAGTAAATCTAGAAGTTTTCTAGTAAGGAGGAAAAATAGAACCAATATTTGAGTGCACATTATGTATGCAAGTACTTTAAGTACATTTTCATTTTGCTGTCTTTAAAAATAACAACAAAAAACTTCAAAGTAAACATTCTCAGCCCCTTTCTCAGATGCTGATTCAAATTTAAGATATTTACTAAAAGTTAAAAAAGAATTTGAACAGTTCCAATTCCAAAGCCCATATGCTACACACACACACACACACACAGCTGTATGTATCCTTAAAGGCATGAAACATATCCCTGACATATCAATTTTTCTTGAGAATAATAAAGCACACCAAAAGAAGCAGAAAATGGATGAGAATTTAAAAGTTACATAAATTTTAGAAGTAAATAAAGCAGGTGACTTCAAAGATATTTTCTGATTGTAAGAGGAGATAGATTTGAACTATCCCCCATATCTTACTAAGATGTATGCATTGACTTACATCTTGCAGTGTCCATCAGAGATAATTTCAGAAAGTCTTCCATGTTTTAAAAACGTATTGAATGCTTGCTAAGTGCCAGCCATTATTAAGATTTGGGGATATAGTAATAAATAAGATGTACTGTCATCTCAGAACTTGTGTTCTAACAAAGGTGGAATCATTGTAAACAAATAATTATTTATAAATGTGAAGCCTGCCATAGAGGAGACATATAGGGTGCTATACAAAGTACTGGAAAATTCTGAGAAACACTATACCATGCAGTCAATCTAGGAGATATCATTTTGCATATAAAGGTGACGTTATTTTATTGAAATACATCTTTGGAGGTCCCTGATCTGTTTCTGAAGACTACCTCCATAACAGTATCTGGTATCTACTCAGTGTTCAAATAAGTGCTATTGGGCTGGACCAAACAGATTTGAGGTAGTCACAATTCAGATCCTCCCTATGTCTGCACAAACACAAGTTAGAACACGTTTTCAAATAGTACGAACACCAATAAAATGTATGAAGTGGAACTGTAAAAAAAATAAATAAATAAAATTAGTTGTTTTTCAGTATAGCATGTGATTTGATTGGCCTGCCTTTCTTCACTGAATTGACTGGTAAAAAAATCAGACCAAATCAATAATGGAAGTCTTATTTCTTTCTGGAACCATTCATAGAATAGGTCAATTGAAAAACATCAGTATATCTGTTTCATTTTCCATTTGGTATAGACTCACCCTGAGGGGAGAAAAGCATTAAAGCTTCAGTATCTCTATTTTTAAATGACACATCAGCATGAGGGCATATGTGAGGCAACAGTGGCTTTTTAATAAGTATTCCTTTATTACTGCAATCAAAATCTGATGAGAAAAAATACTATTTGAAAAAAGCTAAGTATTTAATAAGTGGAATTTTATAGATTTATAGATTATTCTTCTTCACATTCTTTCCTTTCTGGAAATAACTGAAATATGAAATTCAATTATACTCTTTTAGAAATGAATGCATTATAGAAACATACATCTTTTTTTATATTACCAATAAATGTAAGGAACATAAACATTCACATACCTTACCTTATGCAACATTTTCCGACTTGGTCAACATGTTTCTAAAAGCAAATATTTCATTAATCATATTAATGAACAGATTGTTTTCCAATAGATTTTAGTTATAAGAAACAGTACAAAGCTTTTATTAAAAATTTACTATTGTTCTAAACACTGTCTTGCAACAACTGAATAAGGTAGGTACTGTCATTATCCCTGTTCTATGGACAAAAATACCGAAGTTTAGAGAAATTAAGTAGCTTGTCTAAGATTATAGTATCAGTGAGCAGCAGAGCCACGTTTTGAATATGGCCAGTCTTACTCTAGCATTTAAAGTCTCGACTACTACATTGTTTAATAGCAACATCTAATCCATTTCCTTTTTAGGAAAGCAAACTTTTATTTAAATGGACACACAATTGCACAGGTAGCTCATATATGCTAAATGTTGAATAACAATTTCTGTATTTTTATCTTTGACTTTTTATCTCCTAGTTGTTACTATGAGTCCCACATTGCTGACACAAAGTTGACAGTAATACTAATAGCTCATTTCTTTTTGATAAAGTTCCTCTTTTCCTTGTCATAATCCATAGTGACTCCTTGAATATTTTTGTTTTTTGGGATTAGGTTCTGATCCTAAAGGATTATTAGAGAATTGGAAGCAACATGGAGTTCCAAAACAATTAGCAACAACTATTGGAGAAAGGGAAGGACAAGTAGAAACATTCAGGAATCATTTTGCAACTTTAACTTCCTTATAATTCCCAATAGGTACACATGAGTTTTTTCCATAATAAACCATTTTTGCAAAATACTATATCAGGTGCTTTTAAAATGTAAAAAACCCTATAACAAAAGGACTACAGACTTGAAAATAATTTTCCCAAAAGGAAAAAAATAGTCAAGTCACATATTTCTGAATCAATCTTTCACTGACAACCTAAGCTTAAACTTTCCTCTCAAATATTTGAAAAGAAACTGATATTAGAAAATTAAATTGATACAATTCACTTTTTCAATTTACTTCTATAAAATGGTATCAGCACTGATGCTCATCTTTGCATGGTGGGTATCTAGAAAGAAATGTGTAGCATATATGCAGCTGTTATATTCTAAGAATTTTATAAATAAAAACCTGTAGTAAATCTTCAAAAAAAAAAAAAAAAAGAGTTTATGTGATCTACATTTTCAAAGATTTAGAAGTCAAATTATATATCTATTGGGTGTTATGGGTAAAAAGCTAATTTGAGATCTACATTGAGTATACATTAAAAGACATATATATACACATGTACATATACATAAAATACATATTTATATGTGTGATAATTTAGTAGCAAATAATGTGACCATTACTTGAAGACTATAGTTGACCATGTATACTGTTAATGTAACTAGAACAAAACACATACAATAAAGTCAAGTGTATAGCAAGTATTAGCTTTCAGCTAGAAAGAAATATAAGAAATTCATAATCCCAAAGGAATGAATTCTATAGTAAACAGGACTCACTCTTGAAAAAAAAAGCACCTAAAAACAAATATAATCTGTTTTTAGCTTATAAACAAGACTTTGGTTGACATTTTAAAACTAACTCCACTAAGTGAATGAAAAATAACATGAAAAAAAATTTATTTTTGAATCACTATCACTTGCCTAGATATCATAATCCGAATTTTACTACCAAAACTTTATGTAAATCCATGTAAAATTAACCAAAAAAGAGTTGGGGTGGCTATACTATCAGAAAAAAAATAGATTTTAAGTAAAAATTTGCTGCAAGAGACAAATAAGGACATTTTTATATTGTTGAAAGGTTCAATTCACCAGAAGATATAACAATTATATGCACCAAATGACAGAGCCAGAAAACATATGGAACAAAATTGAGAGAATTGAAAGGAGAAATAGGTCTACAATAATAGTTGGAGACCCCAGTACCCCACTTTCCATAATGGATAGATATCTAAAAAGAAGATTAATAAAGAAATAGAGGACTTGAAGAATACTATAAAATCAACTAGGTCTAATAGACATGTACAGAACATACCACCCAACAACAGCAGAATACACATTCTTCTCAAGTGCACATGGAACATTCTCTAACGTTCATTGTTAGTTCATAGAACAATGATCTAAAAACTTAAAATGATTGAAATTACACAAACTGTCTTCCCAAACCACAATGAAATAAAACTATAAGTCAACCTGGAACTAAGTGGGATGTATCTCATGAATGCACAGGTGGTTTAACACCAGAAAATCAATGAATATATTATACATTTGTAGAACAAGGGGAAAAACCACATGATCCTATCAACACAGAAAAAGCATTTGACAAAATTCAATACTCTTTCATGAAAAAAACACTCAGCAAATTAGAAATAGAAGGGAAATTCCTTAACATGATAAACAGCATTTATAAAAAAAACCCCACAGCTAACATCATACTGAATGGTGAAAGACTGAAAGCTTTTCTCCTAAGAAAAGGAATAAGACTAGGATGCCTGCTTTCATCACGGCTATTCAACATTGTACTGAAATCCCTAGACAGAGCAGTTTGGCAAAAACAAACAGACAAATAGAAGGCATTCAAATTGGAAAGGAAGAAGTAAAACAATCTTTACTTACAGATAACATTATTCTATATATGACAGTACTTCAAAAAGTTCATAGAAAGATTCACATTATCTTTTAATTCTATTTTTCCACAAACTTTTAAAAGTAACTGCATATAGAAAATCCCATGGAATTCACAAAACTACTAGAGCTAATAAACAAATTTGGCACAGTTGTAGGATCAACACATAAAAATGAGTTGTGTTTCTACACATCACTAATGAACAATCCAAAAAAGAAATGAAGGGGAAAATTACACTTACAATAGCATTAAAAAGAATAAAATACCTAAGAATAAATGTAACCAAGGTGAAAGACTTGTACACTGGAAACTACAAAACATTGCAGAAAGAAATTTAAAAAGACCTAAATAAATGGAAAGACATCCATATTCATGGATTGGAATGCCTAATATTGCTAAGAAGGAATCTTAAAGCAGTCTACAGATTCAATGCAATACCCAACAAAATTTTTATGGCCTTTTGGGTAAAAATGGAAAAGCCAATTCTCAAATTCATATGGAAATGCAAGGGGCCCTAAGCAGCCAAAAACAATAATGAAAAAAAACAAAACAAAAACAAAAACAAAGTAAGAAGACTCACACTTCCTGATTTCAAAACTTATTACAAGGCTACACTAGCCAAAAGAGTGTAGAAGTGGCATTAGATAGACATATAGATGAATGGAACAGAACTGAGAGTACACAAACGATCCCGAACATCTATGGCCAACTGATTTTCAACAAAGGTCCGAAGACCATTCAGTAAGGAAAAAATTAGTCTCTTTAACACATGGTGCTGAAACAACTGGCTAAGCCATGCAAAAGAATAAAGTTGGACCTGTACCTCACTCCATACATGAATATTGACTCACAATGGTTTAATAATCTAAATTTAGGAACTAAAATTAAAGAACTCCTAGATGAAAATGAAGACATTAATCTTCATCACATTGGGTTTGGCAATGGATTCTAAATACCTCCAAATTTTACACTTTAAAATGGTTACTTCTGTATTATGTAAATTTCCACTCAATTAAAAAACATATTATATAGAAATAATAGAGAGCTTAAGTTTTTAAAGAAACGTATTTCAGTTATTAATTTTTAGATGTGTCCTAAATTGTTAAAGTTGGTTACCAAATAATTGACTTATTTTTTGAGCCCCTGCTACACATTCAGTATGCTTTTGTCCTACTCTAATGGCAGTCAAATTTGGATTCTTCTCTTGATGCACTAACATTAAAAGTAACCTGTACCCTATTGAGATATGAGCTTCCATTTACTTTCCAGGTAAGTAAAAAGGTTTCTAGTACTTTCCTAAGTTTTAAAACCCATTAACAAAGAATTAAGATTTTCACGTAAAACTGACTTTTGCATTGCAGCTTCTTGATTTGACTCAGCTTTTGATTAGGTTCTAGAAGTTCTCAACTTACAAGATCCATTTTTCTTGTTTTAAATTGCTCTGAAAAGGATTTAATTTCATTGGATAATCACCACCCAGAAGTTAATCTTTCACTCTTATTTTTTCTCACTTTACAACATTTTACTATGCAAATAATTAAACTAACCTTGCCAGTCAAATGTTATGTTCAAAACAGACACTTTAATGTAAGCAAATAATTTCAAGCTCGTTAACAAGAATGGGATGTGTTTTAAAGGAAAAAGTGAGCCTTAGTGAAGTTTTAATAAAAAAATTAAGTCTTTGTAGATTTAGGAAAAATTATAAAATGTGGAAGTAATACTTTCTTCAAATAAACCACACTTAGTAGCTATGTGATTCATTTTCATATAGCTAAGAGAAAAACTTCTCACAGAGATTTCTGGAATACCAGAAATGAGAGCCTTCCAAAATACCAATGATCATGGCCTCTGTTTATCAATAAAGTAGCAAAATCTTCAAATGGTCATAGCGAGAACAAAGACCAGTTGCCTTATTGTTCATTATATTTTCTAGCTGTCAATACACTCGGAATACTTGCATTTGCAAGTATTGCATATGCAGACTCACCTTCTAATGAACCAGTACTTTACACAGTACTTTAGCTACATCAGTGGTTCTCAACCAGGAGTGATTTTGTTCCCCAGGAGGTATTGGACAGTGTCTACAGGTATTTTTGGTTGTCTTCCCTTGTAGGAGCTACTGGCACCTAATGAGTGGACTCCAGGTATGCTGCTAATCTTCCTAAAACATACATGGCAGCCTCCCAGAACAAAGAATTATCCAAATGTCAACCTTGAGAAACTATGAGCTACATTAATGGTCTCATCCATTTCCAGCCTAAAATCTGCAGCACAATCTTAGAACACGTCACTGAAGCTGTTGTTTCTGTTTTTTTTTTTTTTTTCATGTCATAAGCTGTAAATTTAATTTGTCATTATAAGAATTTAGCTAAGCAATACAGTCTCAGGAAAAGCAGAAGTTATGAATGTTTGACAGAAAAATGACAGAAAATGAAACATAAGACAGATGTAATATAAATCAAGTCACAGCTGTACATAACCACAATCCAAATGAAGATCTTGTTAGATATCTAGACCTCCCCAACTTATTAGTTTTAATTTGCAATATAAACAGTATAGGACATGAATGTGAATTATGGGGCACTGCAGAAGTACTTTCTATATTCATGCCATATAATATCTCCTATCTCAGACAAAATTTTGAGAAACAACTGTTCTATGTTTTTATCTGAATTTCCAGCACTGTGTTTTTATCTTTGCTGACATATTAAACCTTCTTTGGAAGGAGGAAGGTATATAAATTAAATTATATGTTCTTCCTGATATTTCATCAACTAATAATAATAATAATGATAAAGGAAACAAAAAAGAAGTTGCATCCTAGTGGAAGTCTATTTTTCAAATCTGCTAGCTCTATAAAGCACTTTAAAAAATAACGCTATTTAGGAATCCTTAATCCCAAATAACTGGTCCCAGAGAAAGCAAATATGCTACATTTGTTACTTCTCTTTAGCCTGTTAATTTCTTGAAATTTAAAAAAAAGGTTACAAAATGAAGGATCAATACATTAAAATCTGAATTAACTGATCCCTAAAAGTTAGTTAAAAGAAAAATCAAGTTTCACAAAATAAATACACTGAAGCAACTATAATAGTAATAAACTTTATTTAAAATATTTTTAATCTAGGAAAGCTCATTTTACATGAGTTTCCAACTAATTATTAAAGTCAAAAACAAAGAAAATAAAACCAGAGAAAATCCTCTGTAGAAAAAATACACAAGGAACATTTCTACATGTGAAAAAACAGTAAACAGTCTTAACATCTGAACATCCAAGTATTAGTCTCAATTCCATCTCTCCTAGTGAACACCACTATCAACCTTCAGATCTGATTTGTTCTTGTCATTCTTCACTGAGTAGATGAAATATGTTAAGGTGTCTTTTTCATTCACTGGAATAGACCTAAAGTGGCAACCAACTATCTATAAAGAAAAAAAATTGAGGAAATTAAAGTTTAGATATTCACAGATTTCATAAACTAGGTAAAAAATACTATTTCATCGAAAGAAAAAGTGCTATGTGATAAGAGCTCTTTCCTTTAAAAATTAAACTGTATTTAACAAAATACCAACAGGATGAAAAGCATATAGGAATAAGATGTTATGAGCACTACACAGTGTGATTTCAAAGGACCCTATGGCCCACTCAATTAAATAAATATTGATCAGAAAATATATTTCCTTTTATTTTAAATTGTATAATTGCAATCTAGATTAGGAAGTAAATATTTTTACTTTTAAACTTTAAATATCAATAAAATGATGATATAAATAAATGAAATAAAACAGAAGAGTCCACATGCATCATTAAACTTATAATGGTTTAGACCCTATTTATAGAAAAAGGGTAAATACAAAGTTGAAAAATGTTTGGTAACAGAGAAACAAACCACGAAATATCTTAGAAATATGTTTATTGCAATTTATATTCATTCATTCATTCATTCATTGGCAGTGTTCTTCGCTAAGGGTCCTTGAAAACTTTTCTGAATAAAAATTATGGATGGAAAATGAGAAGCAAAAAAGGGATGTTCACTGAAGAATGTTTCCCTGCTTCCTTGCATTTTCATTAAGCTAATCTGAATTGTGCTACAACTACCAATAGAAGAATAATAGACTAAACGGGGGTGCTGACATGCATATCTAGATTCCAGGAAATAAAACTTCTTAAAGAAAAAGTTCATCCACACAGTAATTAAGACACACAGAAAAGATAGTCATCCAACCCTGGAATCACATAAAACAATGTGCTATATCTGTTACTTCTCCTTAACTTGTTAATTTCTGCATTTCTGACTAAACTATAACACTCGTGGCCATTTCTTATTTTTAAAAAAAAAGAGTTCTAGAAATAATGTAACTGTTTTTAGAAGGTCAGATTACCAAAAATTTCAGGATTGATATTAAAATATATTTTTAAATATAACATTTAACATAATCAGTTCTTTGGTTCTCATTTGTCCCCAAACAAAGTTGCCTTTAATATCTGATATACGTCATCATGATAGTATTTATGTTATATTAATGTGTTATACAATCCAAAAAGGACTAGATCTTTAAAAACAAATTTTTTTAAATCAGATTTTTGTTGTCTAGGCAAGAAGTAAAAAAGAAATTCTGGCTAAATAGTTAATATATTGAATTTTAACAATGTTAAAAAGCATCCTGCCAATGAATTATAATTTCTATACATCTTTTATCTTACTCAATATATGCATTTTAGGAAATGTTAGTTAACTACTGATTTCAAGCTGAAGAATATCAGAAAACTAATTTATATATTTACATTTCTATTATGTCTAGTAGGTTAAAATTTATTTTAAATATGATTAAAGTATAAATATATAAATTTATAAGCATCTTAATAAGATGTACAGATTTCTTGGTTCTATTACTTCCTGAGAACGTACATACACTCAGTCAACTTTTCAAAACTTACTGAAGAACCAGAAATACTGGATCAAAGCAAACTATAAGGAAAAGTTTAGATAAAAGTCTTTGCCGTTTCTAGATGTGAAAAAAATATGGATGTCTCTAATAAAACAAAATAACATCAACAAAGACAAATTCCGAAAAAGTTAAATCAGCAAGTTATGTGAATACTGTTTAAGGGTTCATTTGTAGAACTACTACACCAAAAACTTCAGAAAATTGGTTTTAATAAAGAATTAAAGTATTAATTCAATTTACTATGCCTCAATTAGGTGTTCAATAAAGGTTTACTGATTAAATGAAATTTTAAAACTAAGATTTCTAGAATGAGGATAAAAAAATTTTCATTCAGTAGTTTGAAAGCCAGTTTTAGAATATGTACACAATCCATTGGGTAGTCGTTACATAAAGGAATTTCCTAACTGGCAGACAAACATTTCTAGGCAACTAGATTGTTCCACGATAGATTTTTTATTAATTTTGATCTAACTAAAATGTACTGTAACATACACTATATTAATAATTTCATTAGCATTTAATGATACCTTGTTTATGCAAACAGGTTCATTTAAAGTTTAAATAGTTTAAAACTCATATATACCTCAACAAGTTGTGCTTTATTAAGTCCTGGTCTGGTTGGTAGCTTGAAGTGTCTTTTGTATCTCCTAAGTGTATTTACTTGTAATTGGTATAAATCAACCTAGAAAAAATTAACATATATGAATTAGTTCATACAATGTGTTGAAAACTTATCGTTGATATGTACAACAGCAAACTCTTCAACTTTAGCACAATACAAATTTAATTCCATTGTCAAAAAAGTCTTACATAATCAAAACTACAAATTATTAAATTATTTAATCTTTTGGGGATAAATATTATAAAGTGGGGCAAAGAAAGAGGGAACTATATGACAACAGAGCTGTAAGAGTTGCCAATTGAAACTATAACAAGTCAAACTGTGTAACTGCATGTTAACTGGCTACATTTAATTTTGCTTTCATTTTCAGATTTCTTAAATGCTTTAAACCTTTAAAAAATGTGTTCATATCTTTTTATAAAAGTTTCAGAATGGTCTACATAGGATTTACATTTAAAATACAAAAACTTTCATATACCTCTGGAGTATCAATATCTTGAACAGGTGAATCACCTCCATCATCATCACTCCCTTTTCTCTTTCTTCTGTTTCGAACACTCTGAATTAAGTTTTTATGATAATCACAAATGTAAAGATGCCTTGCCTGAAACAAAAAAGTTTCACAGTCTGTATATGATTACAGTAAAATATGTCCCTGTATTAGCAAAACGCATAGGCCACACTGAATTATTAAAAATAAAGGTAGTCAAAGTAGGCCATTGTTAAGACAATGGCATATTTCTTTCTACTCTTAAATTCTGCACCCTATTAAAACATAAGATATCTGGCAATATTGTTAAGAGGATGGGGCATAGTGGGGAGGAGGGGGAGGAAGGGAGTGGTGCCAGTTGAATAAGAAATTCCCAACCTCTGGGTTTTGTCATCAAATTGCCATAAGGATGACCTGAATTAGTCCATGCTGGATTTTTAACTGACAAGGGGAAAGATGATGTTGCCCACAATTTTGCTTTCTCTGCTTAAAGAACATATTTTAGTAGTATTATGTATGCTTTCTAATCTAACTTAATACCCAAATTATATTCCAGATACAAACTATCCATTTTTACAAATGAGCTATATTTAAATTACAAACTTTTCTGAGTATTAACGCATTTTATCTGTAATGTTTTTCCAATGAAAGCATTCTGGAATTATTCAAGTTCACCTGAAAAGTTTCTCATTAATTATTTAAACAGGCAGAAAGTGTCACAAGTAAACTTTTCAAAAAATTTAATTATATATATTCTTGAGAGTTGTATAGTAACATTTAAAATAGTGGCTTCATATACTGACAGTTAACTCCTTCTTTTGAAAAACCAAACAAGGACTAAGCTAACAGGCTTATTACATACTTCTAAGCTAAACGCAAGTTAAAAATATGCAGGACGTGTGCGAGGTTCTGATATCTTGTTATTCATTTACCGCCAGAGCTCCGAAAAGTAGCAATGGTTGTTTCTAAAAACCTTATAGATGGTCAAAAGAACAGACGTGCAAAAGGGCAGAGAAAAAAATCCTGATGGCTGCCAAGCGGATGGCAAAACCGCAGAGGTTACATGCTCCCCACTTTCGGAGTAGCTGCCCTACGAGCTGACACCGCAAACACCGATTACAGCCTCGGCTCCCTGGCAAGGTGGCGGGTGAGCTCGGCTTCCCTCTCACTGTGATCAGGAGAGCGAGACGCAACACCTAAACGAACAGGATCTTCCGACTGCGGTGTAAGGTCCTACAAGACTCCACTTTCACCAGACCAGGGGAGCTGCTACTCGCTGGGGCCAATCGCCAGCTTGGAGAGCAAAACAAAGGCGACTCCATTCCAGAAGGGGCTGCCGGGCTACAAGAAAACTACTCTAGTCTCCGTGCGGCGGTCCCCTTTGTTTCACTTCCCGATCGCAGCAAAGAAGGAAGAGGGAAGACCGTGAGCCGGAGAGACGCAGGCAGCGGGAGGTTGGGGGGAGAAGGGGCGAATGGAGCGCGTGTGTGTAGGGAGTGGTGGGTGGAGTTGCAGCGACTTTGTTGTTTGCTTCCTACCAGAGACCCCCACAGAGTCCGCAGTGCAGCCAGCTCTGGGCGACCCCTGAACCCCGCCAACAACCTACATCCTTGCCCTGCTCCAGGAGCCCCACGGGGGCGGGCAGGACAGGGGCGGTCCCGCCGTTACTTACGCTCTTGTCCAGCTCGATCTTCACCTTCTTCTGGGAGATGCTCTTCTGGATCCTCTTGCTGAAGCTGGCATTGCCCGCCGCCCGGCCACACCGCTCACCGTCCTCCCGCAAACAGCAGAGTTGCCCGGGGCCCGGCCCGGCCGCTCCCGGGGGCCCAGCCGCTGATACCGCCCCGGAGCCCGGCACCTCAGCCCCGGCGCCCGCGCCAGTCCCGTTCCCGGCTGAGGCGGAGGCGGCGGCGGCGGCGGCGGCAGCAGCGACCACGGCGGCCACTGCGGCGGCCGCGTCCCCACCACGGCTCATCTCCTCAGGCGTGAAGCCGTTCATGTCTCCGTGGTCCGGGCGCCGGTGCTGACAGAAATCCACGCTCGCCTCTCTCCG
Source organism: Cynocephalus volans (assembly GCF_027409185.1). Taxonomy (NCBI): domain Eukaryota; kingdom Metazoa; phylum Chordata; class Mammalia; order Dermoptera; family Cynocephalidae; genus Cynocephalus; species Cynocephalus volans. The sequence goes on along the minus strand of NC_084472.1, from coordinate 79,066,988 downwards.
TGCCTCAGGTACAATTCACACTACACGACAAGTTCCGTGGCGGCACGGTCAAACACCAGGAGTCTCCGGCCTGCTGGTCTCTGTTGGCGCCGGAACAGTGGGCAGTGCTTGGGGCCGGTACTCAGAGTCGAGCGGCGCCGGGAGCTGGAACCCCGCTCACTGTCACATGGAGACTTCAGCAGTTGTTACGCTGCGCCTCCACCTCCCTTCGGCCCAGGGACGGCGCAGGCGCGACGCGCCCCTCCCGTCCCACCCCTTCCACTCCGCCGCGAGGCACCACGAGAATTGTAGTTCTCTGACGCGTTACTGAGCGCTCCGCCCCGACCCCGCGTACCGCGCTATGGAGGAACTACTCATCCCAGCATGCATCGCGCGGCTGGCGGCCGGTTTTTTTGTTTTTTTGTTTTTAAGCGCTGGGAAAACAGGGTGTGTGGTTGTGTTTACGGTGTTTTCTCTCCTCCTGTCTCTGTAGGGAAGTTGGGCTGTGCTTAGCTCCAGGATTTCGCAGACGTGTTCAGACGAAGTCACCGGACTCCTGAAGCTAAGCATAAAGGGCGGTGGGACAGTAAGCGTGGTTTCAGAAAAAAAGTTTCAGAGCGGTTTCATATTTGTGGTAAAACAGTTTTTGGTGTGATCACGCTTTTATGGGAAACCCAAACCACGGAGAACTCAGGCGACCTGGAGCTCTTCAGGGGCTGGAGGCCCTGCAGCTAACACCTCGGCTTTACCAATCGCTGAGGCACCCAGTTAATAAGGGCTCGGGGGAAACGCCCATCCGACTTCGCAACCGTGACAGGTCCTCCTTACAAGCGCCTCAACAGAAGGCCAACTCAGTATCCTTACGTGTTCCTGCAAGGAACGTGTTTCATTCTTAGGCGCACAAAGTCTGCCGCTTCCTGACGTGGAGCTGCTGATTAGATGACAATAACGGGCTACTTTTCGCTTCTACTGCCAACCTTTTCAATTTCTCCTCAAATGGATCAGAAGAAGGGCGGAGTCTAATGTCATGTAAAAGGGAACGTGGAATCCCACCAGCACCAAGTCCACTTGACGATTCCTCAAACTTCCTAGCCTTAGTTCTATGAAGCGAGAGAGGAGAAAGAAATCGCATTTCCCTAGTCGTCCGCACGCGCTTGTGTGCGTGCATGTACGTGCTGCAGGCGTGTGTGTGCGCGCTTGTGTGTACGTGTATGTGTGCGCATACGCGTGTATGTTCGTGCCTGGGTGTGCGTGCGTGCTTGTGGAGGGCGGGTAGAAGGATAGGAGTGGCTAATAAAAACGCTGCACCTTTGCTAGTTGTAGGCGCATCATTATGAGAAGATATACCCCATTTAACAATCTCACTGAACAGAAATATTTGCTGTATTTCAAGCAGAAGTTTTTGTTGAAAGTTCTTTTCGACTTAATGAGTAGATTTAGTGATAGGTGATTTTTTTTTTTTTTTTTTTTTTTTTTTAAGTAACATGCTATCTACGCTGAAATTCAGAGCTATCCATTTTATCTATGCATTTCAGTTTTGGCAAAGAAAAAAAAAGAATTCAAATATTACGTAAGTTGAGTAGGAAAAAAGAAAGATGCTGGATGATAAATACTTTGTGTATCTTTTTAAGCTGCACTATCCAGCAGCTATGTGTAATATGTGGCTATTCAGCACTTGAAATGTGGCTATTGAAACTGAAAAACATAATCGTTAATTGAATTTTAATTAATACAAATTTTAAAAACCCAATGCTTGATTCACTTATTGGAAAACCTAAGTATCCATGTTTTTAATAACTTAGATATATGAATCTTTTTTCAACTTGTACTCTAAGTATATACCAGTGGGATTTTAAAGATTTATTGAATAGCTCAAGAATAATATTTATATTGGTTACATGTTTAAATGATAATATATTGGATATACACAGTGTGGTGCTCTGCTAATGTTGGCATCCTGCTGACTACGACAATTGTGGCACTATGGCTAGGCTAATGTCGGAATCCTGCTCACAGCACCAATTGTGGAGCTCTTAATCTTGTTCCTGACACCAATTGTCTAGCTACAGGACTATGCCAGTTGTTGTGCTCTTTTTACCTGCCGGTAATGGGGTGCTCTGTTAATGTGGGAATGCTGCCCATGTCGCCAGTTGTGGAGCTCTTTTACCTGCCGGTAATCCTGCCCCGACTGGGCCAATTGTCGAGCTAGGGCGGGATCTGGAGCTCACCAATACCTCAAGCCCATTCACAGACTGGGTCACAAACCCTTCATCTGCCAGGCTGTGTCACCAGACCCCTCACATGCTAGGCTGTGTCACCAGACCCATCACCCGCAGGTCCATGAGCTAGGTAACCAGCAAACAGGTCCTTGGAAGCCGTAGGTTGGAAAGGCATGGCTGCTCAGTGCAGCTACTGCCCTAGGCAGTAAACTCCACCCAAGGTGGCGGTGCAGCACAGGCGCACTAACTCCATCCACACAAAACCTATTCACAACAAATGCTCGGCAAGATTCTGAACATCTGAGGGGCCCTTACCATTTTCCTATATTTTCCCAATGCAGGGTTAAATAAAATATAACATTAAAATAAAATTTACCTGTTTGTATTAGATAATTCTGGCTTAAAGTATTAAAACACAAAATAATACTATGTATTGTTTATGATATATTTTCTTAAATGGTAAAAATGAGAACATATGGATGGAATGGATACACCCCAACTTCAGGGTGATGGTCATCTCTCAGGAGGGAGGCCAAAGGATTTGTATCTGGGTATGGCTTAAAGGTGGTTTCTATTGTATTTTTAAGTTTCTATTTATTAAGAAAAAATTTAAGCATGATAGTGGAATGTTGGACTTTCATATTTTTCTTTGTATTTTTATGTATTTTTAAAATAATTCATGATATTGTGTGGTTCTTGCCCTTAAAAGCTTATATCTTCTACAAAATGTGACCAAATCAGTTCATGTATGTATGTCTTATTTAGTTATTTTATCAGTTTCCTATGGAGTCTACTCAAGTGAAGAATTGTGGCTGTGCATCCTTTATACACAATAGAATGCTTTTATAAAGATCAATTAAATCTCATTTATTGAATAGGAGGATCTTTTCTAGGCCCTGGGAATATAAAGATATTTAAGAGAGGGTCCTAGCCATTTTGCACCACACTGTCTAGTAGGGCAGATGATCAGTTTAACTAACACATGATACATGCCTCAGTAAAATTAGAGTAAGAGTACAGTCATAGCACACATTTATCTCTGGCAATTAGAAAGGATTCCTGCAGTAGGGACTATGTTAATTCTTACTGCCAGATTTAAAGTATTTCTTCACTGAATCTATTTGTTTAAACAGAGTAATTTTTATAACAACCATGGCTCATTATTTACTTCTACAAATCCTCATATTTAGGGCAAATCCTCCTTGCTTTAAGTGTAATACATAGTCATGGATGGAATTGGGTTTTGGGAGGTTTCAAGATTATTTGAGGCTACTTCACAAAGTTCATGCAAAATAGAATTGAAAGATAATACAAATCTCTCCATGAACTTTTTGAAGTACCCTTGTATAATTTTAGAGGTTTTCTTTAGGAAAAAGTATATAAAATTATGAATGCAAAATTAGGTATACCTTTAAAAGGGCCTGTCCAAGTGAAGGACTTTGAAGCATAAATCCATTAGCTTCATGGTAAATCTACCTCAGAAATATAGATTTATGAAACCTAAGGAAAGTTGTTCATATCATCAAAACATTCTTTGCTTTCTGAAAGAGTTTAAAAATATGATTCTTTAAAAAGCATTTTTCCCTGCTTTCCTTCCCTCTAGGGCTTTTAACATGATTGAATTATTCTGGTTTTATTTTAAAATAACCAATCACGTAATTTTATTTAATTTACAAAAATATATAAACTGGCCCATAACCCCATCATCAACACATTAGAAAATTCAAATAATACAAAAAGGTTCATGAAAAGCAAAAGCCTGTTTCCCCTCATCTCCCCAACCCTGTCCCTAAAAGCAACCAATGTTAAGTTTCTTGTGTTTCCTTTTAGAAAAAAAATTATATGCATATACTAGTATTTGCATCTTTCTATGCAAACAATTCTATTATTTTATAGCAAAGGATTACTGTTTTACACCATGTTTTCTTTTACCCATACAGAAAAGTGTATAAAATGTAAATGTCCAGTTTAAGCAGTGCTATGATTTGAATGTTTGTGTCCTGTCCAAAGTTCATGTTGAAACTTAATCCCCAATGCAACAATATTAAGAGGTGGAGCCGTTAGGAGGTGCTTAGGTTATGAGGGCTCCACACTCATGGATGAAATTAATGCCATAAAAGGTCTTGAAGTGGCAAGTTTACCTCTTCCATACCTTACATCTCTTCTGCCATGTGAGGATGCAGCAAGAGGCACCATCTTGGAAGCAGAGAGCAGCCTTCACCAGACACAATCTGCCTACACTATCATTGGACTTCTCAGCCTTCAGAACTGTGAGAAAATAAATTTCTGTTCTTCACAAATTACTCAGTCTAATGTATTTTGTTATAGCAGCATAAATGGGCTGAGGCAAGCAATTAAGATAAAATAAACATCTGTATAACTGCTACCAGGTCAAGAAATAGAACACTGCTGACACAGCCAACTTCATGGGCGTGCAGTGGCACAGGTCCCTGAACTCAGAAGGCCACCCTCTTCAACCCCCTTCCCCCTCCACTCTGCTTGAGGTTAATGCTCTATGATCACAATCACAAAATTCTTAATAACTTTATCTTTGGATTTGTTTTATGAGTGAAGTAACAATGGAATAAACGTTGGCTCAGGTAAGGTGGGCTTCCCACTGCCTCCCTTATTTATCAGGAGGAGTTCTGGAAGCTCACTCCTTCCTCCCCTTTCCACCCTCTGCTCTGGCAGTGGCTGAGCAAATAAAAAAATAATAAGAAAACAACATGGCAAGTCAAGGAAAAGGGAAAGGGGAGGACATTGCATCAAATCCATACACTAACTTGGGAAACAACAGACATCTCTATGATAATTGAGCCTTTCAATCCATGAACATTACATGATTTTCAGTTCATTTAGGTCTATTATAACATCTCAATACAATTTTATTTGTTTTGCAGAAGTTTTGCATATCTTTTATTAGATCTACTTATATGTGTACTTAATATTTCTGATCATGTTATAAGAATCAATATCAATATCTCATTTTCCTTTCTTTGTTGAAAATGTATAGAAATTAAGTTGGTTTTTTCCAGTAATTTTTATATCAAGCAATCTTGCTAAAATTTCCTATTTATAAAAATATAAAAGTATATATATTTGTTTTAATTGTCAATGCAGTCAGTCATACCATTTGCAAATATTGAGTTTGTGTTCCTTCATTCCCAATTCATATACTTTTCTTTCTTCAGAACAGTGTTGAAAAGAAGTGGTGTTAGCAGGCATCCATGTCTTATTTCCAGTCTCAAAATAAAGACTTTCAATGTTTCACCATTATTTATTGTCTGGTATAGATTTTTTTGTGTGTTTCATCTAAATTTTTATACTGTTTATATGTTCATAATATCCTCTTTACTTTTTCATGTGTTAAAGATCTGTCCTAATGTCTCTCTCTTCCTTATTGATATCAGTTATTAGTGCCTTCTCTCTTCTGTTGATTAGTCTCACAAGTGTATTCTATTAATATTATTAGACCTTTTGAAAGACCAATTTTAGTTTTGTTCATAGTTTCTATTGTATATTTTTCTATTTCAGTTGTTCTGTTTTCTCTACTATTCCTTCTACTTTCTGTTTATTTTGCTTTTCTTTTACTAACTTACTTACAGATATGTACATTAAAAGCTATACATTTTTCTATCAATACTGCTGTTTTAACTGCATCCCACAAGTCTTGCTAGTTATTATTATCATTGAGTTCAAAATATCTAAATCCCCTCATGTTTTTTGATGCATAGATTATTTAGAAATAGATTTCTTAATTTCCAAACATATGCAGATAGTATGATTGTCCTTTTTTTTATTATTGATTTCTGACACATTTGCATTGTCATTTTAGAACTTTGTATGATTTAAAACCTTTAAAATTGATTGAAGTTTTCTTGTTAATGAAGAATATGGTTGACTTCTGAAAATGTTCTATTTTTACTTAAAAATAATTTATATTCTGCTCTTAGAAATTGGTGTTCTATTTGTGTCCATTTGTTCCTACTAATTGTGCTGTTCTCTCTTATGTATCCTTACAGATTTTCTGTCTGCTTCTTCTATTAACTACTAAAAGAGCTCAGTTAAAATATCCTGTTTAGCTTGTGGATTTATTTATTTCTACTCTTTGTTCTATCAGTTTTTGCTGTTATCAGTTTATGTAAATATGTTGAGACCTTATCGTTTAATGCACACAATTTAGAATTATTATATCAACCTGGAACTGAACATTTTAACATTCTGAAGTGACCTTCTTTATCACTGTAGTGGTTTTGGCCATAAATTCTATTTTGTCTGTTTGGTGTTAATATGGTTACATTACCTGCCTTTTACTTAGTGTTTATTGATATATTTTTCATTCTTTTACTTTCAGCCTCTCTGTATTTTGATACTTTAGATGCATCTCTGAAGCACATGATTTTGCATGTTTTGTTTTTTTAATGTAGTCTGATAATCTTAGTGTTTTAACTAGAGCATTTAGTTTATTTATAGTTATTAATTACTAATATACCTGGTTTCAATCTACCATCTGTCATCTTTTGTGCTTTATATTTGTCATGCCTGCTCCCTTTTTTTGATGTCTTTTGAATTAATTTTTTTATAGTTCCATTTCTACCCAATTAATTTGGAAGGTATACACTTTGTTTTCAATTCTTTTGACACTAAAACTTTTGTCCTTTACTTGTTTAAGTCTAATATTAATCTTCATTTTGCCCTCTTTCGAGAAAATGCAAAGAATTTGCATTTCAGAATCATCTGTCTTTTTTTTCCTGGCTTCTTTTAAGTTTTTCTCTTTGTCTTTGATTTTCTATGGTTTCACTTCAAGTAATACACCTCACTGGCATTGTCTTAGTCTATTTTCTATTGCTTATAACAGGATACCTGAAATTGGGTAATTTTTAAAGAAACAAAATTTATTTCTTACAGTTCTGGAATCTGGGGAGTCAAGGTCAAGGAGGCACATCTGGTAAGGGCCTTCTTGCTGGTGGGGACTCTCTGCAGAGTCCCAAGGCTTTGCAGGGTATCACATAGTGAGGGGCTGAGTATGCTAGCTCAGGTATCTCTTCCTCTTCTTGTAAAGCCACCAGTTTTACTCCCATAATAACCCATTAATCCATTAACCCATTAACCCACTGATCTGTGAATGAATTAATTCAATTCCAATCACCTCTTAAAGGCCCCATCTCTCAATACTGCCACATTGGGGATTAAGTTTCAACATGACTTTTGGAGGGGACATTCAAACCACTGCAGGCTTCTTAAATTAGAGATTAATATCTTAAATCAACTCTCAGAAATTCTCAGCCATTATATCTTCACATATCTGCCCTTTTCTCTCTTTTCCATTTCCGGAATTCTAATTCAGTATACATTAGGCCTTCCCACTGTATCCTTCATGTCTCTTGACCTATCTTCAATACTTTTTATTTTTAATTTTGTCTCTCCTTCCCTCATTTTGGGTTGTTTCTTTTAACCTATCTTCTAGTCACTCATTTTTTCTTTAGGAGTACCTAATCTGCTCTAAAACTCACCCACAGTTTTTGTACTCTTAGTAATTACATTTTTTAGTATTTTTAATTCCTATTTGGTTATTTTTTGAATCTCAAATGTCACTTTAGTTCCTTGACAAAATTTATAAGCTTGAACTTATTTTCTTCTATAAGCATACTGAGCATAGTGGTTTCTAGACTATGTTCGATATAAAGTCTCTTTTCCTTGTCTGTTGTTTCTGCTGGTGCTGACTCATGCTTGCCTCTCATTGTATCCATTATCTTTGATAGTTTGCTATTCATTTTATTTGAAAAATTACAGAAATAATTCAAAGCATTGAATGATGTTATGTTCCTACAGAGAAGAGCTTCACTTCCTTCTATGAGGTGCTAAAGGGTTCCAACAGTTTTTTTTTTTTTTTTTCGTAAAAGCACTATTTTTATTTATACAGAGTCCTAACCACTTTGGCAAGCAGTAGGAGGAGTGGGAGAGATTCCTTTTTCAATCCAGGGGCCTCCATCATGTTGGTTTGTTGTTAACCAAACACACATGCAAGTGGCTTCATGGATTTGGTAAACTAATGACAATGTTTAGTCTCTCTCTGCTAGGGCAACAAGGTGAGCATCAATCTCTGCTTCTGTAAGAATCCTGAATTTGGGATTTTCAACTGTAACTACTCCCACTTCTATTTCTGAAGGTCTGAAATCAATTGATAGAACAGTAGACAGGCATGTAATTGCAGTTTCCACTGTCTGTTCAAATGTCCAATCAAATTTCTTCTTCACTTTTTTTTCAAGGAAGCTGGTTCATTCAGTTTGTTTAGCTCCTGCTGCAGCAGCTTTAAACCCACAGTAGTAACCTGCAGGATCACACTTGTACACTTGAGGGCCTTGTTCTTCATCTATACCAATTAAAATCATACAACAACCTAGAGGCCTCATTTCAGCATTCTGTGTGTAGAGCTGAGAAATATCAGCAACTTTTTTTAGACAGCATGTCCACAGGAATCTCATAGCCATACTTGTATTTCCAATTAGCTGCCTTATAGCATGCCCTCTGAACCTGGGATCTGCTGTCAGCTGTCATTTTCCTGTCATCACACAGCCAGTGTTTTCAGTTATCTTGAATAAGTGAGTCACTGTGCTGGAATACAATAATTTGTTAGGTGCTTTCTTCTGTGTGACAGTTACTGCAGTCTTTCCCTCTGACACCTATTGATGTAAGGCCACCCTGATTAATGGCCTTAAAATCATATTCTACTTGGTAGAGCTGGCCCTCGGGTGAAAAAATGGTAATGTGGCAGTCAAAACCCATGCTGGAACCACGGGACATGTTAGCTGTTACTACTTCAAGCACAGTCTCTCAGGTTCCAATAGTTCTGAACTAATGCTTGAGGATTTTTGGCTAACCAGATGATTCTAGTCTTTATCCCCACTTTTGGGCTATACTTTTTGGAATCTTATCCCAGAGTGGAAGGTGTTTCACTAAGGTTACCACCTTTAATGTATACTGGACTCCAACCCTAGATCCAAGTGACCGCCAAATGCTCAGCTCTTCCTTCTACTTTCTGTCTTAGGTTTCCTGGTTATAACTAGTACTTCATATATTAAAACAACATCTGCGTTCTGGTACTATTCATGGTCTAATATTTTGCTTAGCATATCTCTGTGGCTTCTGCCTTGATTTTGTTCTCACTAAAGCACAAGGAATGCAAAAGGCAGATACAGTCCCCAGGTAATGGTGGAGCATGCTCTGGGCACAGAATTATTTGTGGCTGATTACCAAGATAGAATGGGAATTATCTTCTAAAAGAAATTGATCATATCTTAAAATTCTGAGGACCAGAACAAGAATTCTTGGGACATCCCCTCATGCATAATTCAACTGGATTGGAATGAGATTCTCTCAAACATTTCTGTACACTGTTCCATTTGCTTGGGTTTAGGAGAAACATTTTGACTAACAGTCCTCTTTTTAGTATACCAGAATAAAATGTTGCTTCTCACTGAGGCTCTTACATTTTCATTTTTTAAAAATCTACACGGGGGCCGGTCCATGGCTCACTTGGGAGAGTGTGGTGGTGTTAACACCAAAGCCATGGGTTTGGATCCCATATAGGGATGGCCAGTTGCTCACTGGGTGAGCATGGTGCTGACAACACCAAGTCAAGGGTTAAGATCCCTTTACTGGTTATCTTTTAAAAAAAGAAAAAAAAATCTACAAGGTATGCTGCAAATGATTTTCTGTAAAAACTACAAAACTACTAAGGGATAATATCATCTAGACACAGCCTTAGTGTCATGCAGGTTAACATCTATATAATTGACACTAACTAGGCTATTAACAACTATAACATTCTTGTTCATTATCTGAAGCCAATTATCAGAGTACTTTCAGAGAATTTCTTCATATCTTTTGAAAACATGGGACAAAAATGAATTTTATTAGCATTCTGGAAAAACATGGGGTCTGCTTAATTCTGAAACTTTTCATTTCTTCTCCTTAAATCTATCCAGAGCAACAAGGAAAATGAGAACAAATTCACAGAAATTGAATTTTCAGCAAATAGATGACTAAGAAAACCCCCAAATGGAAAATTATATGTGAATGCTACAATAAAAGCTACAAAAAAAGTAGCACTGGACATGAAGCCCATGTAGGAAGTCAAGAGAACAGTATGGGAAAAACCTGAAGTGAGGAGGGAGTCTAGTGTTAGCTGTATCGAGAAAAAAGTGCTGTAAACAAGGCTGAGATTGAATGGGGTCCAAATACTGGGGAAGAAGAGAGAGAAGGATAAAAGTGCCTGATCAGAAACCCAGATCTTACAAGACACCACTAAAAGTAGTAACATCATCTTCAAAGGCAAGGCCTGGATCCTTGCAACCTGTGAATAAATCAGGAAGCTCAGATTGTGTGTAGAAGCCCTGAAGAATCAGGTTAGGTTCCTAGAGGCAGAAGAAGCGTTGTTTCACAGAGTTGCCATATATCAAGGAATATCATATCAAGGAATACGGCAACAGAGTAGGGAGCCCACAATAGATAAATTCTGTACAACTTATCTTGACCCTTCTTTTCACCTTCTGTTAATAGTCCAGGAAAACCTAACTCATTCAAATATGAGGATTACAAAAGTCATATGCAGAACATCTACTCAAAAATATAGTAAGAAAACTGTGAAATAGAGAAGTGCAATTTTCCTATAGGAGATAAAAATTTACCAGAAAATTATTGCCCTAAAACAATGCAATTTATAACTCAACATTTCAACATGAATTTGAAAAACTTAATGAAGCTATCACAGCTATGAAGTAAAATCACAAAAAAAGTAATACATATATAAGACTTAACAGAAAGCCAGAAAATAGATTATTAATGTCTACTTTTTTATAAGAATATATTCAGAGAATTGATTATTTTGGCATTTTGGAAGTATGTAGTAAATGATTAACCTTAACTAAAGAGAGATCTGGCTTTTGTTCTTGTGTCCTGGGTGGTGATCTCTAGGAAGAGTGATTTTGTTTACCTGGGGGCCTTGGACTACACTGAATGGCCTAACAATGTGATTTATGATGTGGGCTTTGGGCCACATGATATACTCTCTACCTCAAGAGGGGTTGGAGACTAAAATTTAGTCACGAGGGCAGTCAAACACTTCTATATAATTGAGCCTCGATAAAACCTCTGGCCACTAAGGCTCACATAAGTTTCTCCGGTTGGCAATATTCTGTTGTTTTGTCATATATTGTTGCTGGGAACATAATGCTGTATACAACTCCACCGGGAGAGGACAACTGGAAGTTCCACATTTGGAACTTCCCTGGACTCTGCTCTATGCACCAATACCTTTGGCTGGTTTTAATCTGTATGCTTTTGCTGTAATAATCCATAACTGTGAGTATAACAGCTATCAGTGAGTTCCCCGAGTCCTTCAAATAGATTATCAAACTTAAGAGTGGTCTTGGGAATGCTGAACTCTGAAGTTGGTGTCAGAAGTGAAGGTGGTCTCCTGTGGACTGCTCTTCCATCTTTGTAGGTAATTTTTAAAGTTTTGCCACAAAATATATAACTGGATTTTATGTCATGCATAGGTAGAGGGTGTATTTTGTATTTCTACATAATAGACCCCTATGAGTAGATGTGTGGACTATTATGTGTACGTTTCTGAAAATTTTTGCTTGTAATACCAATAGTTCCTGTGTTCATTTTTGCCATTGGTACCTAAAGTTTATGACTCAGTCCAACTAGAAAAAATATCACTCTTATGCCCAGCAACAGTGACTTTAGGATATGGATATAATAAGGAATTAAGTTTCTTCAATTTTTCTATTCATATCTTATGTTCTGTCACTTCAGCCACTTTCAATATCTTCAATCCCATTGAACTCCACTGCCATTCCTACTCACCTGCTTGGAAAAACTTAGCCCTGCTTCAATCCAATATTAGTTGACTGCTCCTCCCTCCACAGTGCTTCACTGCAGGTCCTTTTTTCCCGTATCTAGCTAGTTTTGAATTGTCAATACTTTCTCTGATCTCCCATTCACCATCTATCCCCTCAATTTCACCAAAGACCAAAACGCTATTTAACAAAGAAAATTGAGGCTAATGGCCAGAAATTCCTTAGTTGTCTTGTGCCTACCAACAGAATGATGTGCATTCTCACAAATCTTTTCCTTCCTCTTCAGTGGAAGAGAGAAGAATCCTTTTATTTGTGTTCTTGATTTAATTACCTCCCCTCTCCCTAAGTTTTTTATTCCATTAATTATCTTCTCCCTTTTATGTCTTTGGTCTCTTCATACAACCTACAAGTTGCTCAAGTTTCTCCCATGATAAAACATCATAACATACAAGCTAATACCCTCCCTTAAACTTTAGGGGGCCCTGTAGATATGTATCTAAGCTCTCTGATTCTCTTAATAGTCAAGATCCTTAGAAGGGTAGTCTACACTTATTATTTTCACATCTTTACCTCCCATTACTTCCTGTGCTTAAAACTCTCCTATCTTTTTTCTGCCCCCATCATTTCCTTTCATCTACAGGATAAAGTCTGAGCTCTTTATAAATTGGCACTGCCAAGCTCTACAGCCTCCTTGCTACCACTCTCACCTTGCACTCTGCTTCTGCGTTAGTGTGCCACCCAGAACACACCATGCCATTTAAAGCATCTGTGCTTCCATACATACTCGTTTCTCCTCCTGCAATCATCTTTCCTTTCCCTTACACTATTTACTCCATTCATACTTCAAACCCTACTCTGGTATCACCTTATTTCTGAAGGTATCCTCAGAAGTTTGAGGGAACCAACAAATTAGTACTACTACTCTTCACCTGAATTTCGAACCAATTTATACATAAGGCCAAAGAGTAAGGCAGGTGGAGAACCATAGCATCTCCTTTATGACTGATAGAGTTGATGGTGGGGAATGCAGCTCCCATCCTCAGGTAATATAATGAATCCTGGAAGTAGGTATACCTACCCACTAAATCACAGGGAGAGCTGAAAAATTGTGCTGTATAAGGGGGCAGGCTGACTCCCAAGAAGGAAAGAGGATGAGGATGGAAGAGGAATGCCTAGTTTCTTTCCAAATTCACCAATCAGATAAGTCATTCCACCTCTTCAGGGCAGAAGTGAGGGAACTGAGTGAGGTAAAGAAGCAATCCCCTGCCCCTACTCACTGTTTTGTAGGTTTTCTTCTATAAGCCCACTGTGCTTAAACTTTAAGCCTAAAGTCCTCTCAGGTTGTGGTTATTCTCTCTGGAGGAGCTCAGTAGTCAACCAGGATAATTTGCTCCCACTTTTAGAAATCTGTCCCCCTCCCAATCCTGGTGTAGGGTTGTTCCCCCAGAAGGCTCTGAAATGGATCAAAACAGGACATTAATTGAGTCAATTCCAAGGCCACCCTGCTCAAGGCTGAAAATTCACTCTCTATTCTACTTCCTACCTCAAATTATATCTAGTCATGTTGTGCAACGTGATAAGCAGAGATTCTTTGATGACTTCAAATTAAAGCATTAAAGAAACTTCAATAATAAATGCATAAGATTATTTCAATAGTAAAATACTAATAATACACAGATGTATCATATTTAAGTATAAACAACTTCCCATTTTCAGATTCCCAAAGAATAATTAAAGTGCAATAGTCAAGTCCCCTGCAAGTCAAGCCTTAATTTTTAAGAGGCAGTTCCCTAATTACCCTTACAATATCAGTCTATGCCCTTAGAGACTGCCATTTTCAATAGTTTTCTACATCCTGATTCCTTTTGAGGAGTCATTCTAGTCTGCCCCTTGAGATTTACCACCCTTCTTTTGTTAGATTTCTTTGGACCTCAATCATTTTTCTGATATAATAGCCATGAAAACATTTTCCCATTTTTAAATAATCTCTTTAAGGACATTTAAATACAGATGCATCTCCATTTCTTTTTTATACTTATCTTAAACTTTCAGGTCTCATTTTCCATTTCGCATCGTTCTTGTTTGTCCCCCCAAGAGGTCAGATGTTGTTTTAAGGAAACGTCTCTTCCTCAAGTGCAATCAGCCTGTTATACTTTGTTTTCATTCTATTACTTCTATTCTGAAAATAAGACTGAAGTACACTTTTCAAGACAACCTAGCTTCTCCTTGATTTCCTGAGTACACCTGATTCCTAGAAACAATATTCCAAGCACAATCTTTTTCACTGCTTCTTAGCCTTTGGATTTGCAGTAATTCCACTGAGTTATTTCTCTACTCCAACCCCAAATGATGGTGTAGGCCTTATAATAAGAATACCCATTATTTATTAATAAAAATACACTCCCTTTCAATGAATGGAGCTACTATTCGAGTGTAACATGACACATAAAGACATGGTCAGAACACACGAAATTAACAGATTTAAATCAACCTGATAGGGAGTGAACCTCAAGAGCACGTGCACAAACCACATGAATTCAAGAGGTTGATATTTACATAGGTTCCTCCTTTGACCCTATAGGTAGACAAAAATAATATACAAATGAATAGGATTCAGCTTATCCATGCTGTCTCACTAGGCACGGCAGTAACAATTTAAACCTAAAAGGTCAAACATTACTGCTTTATAACACACACATGAAACTTAGGTACAGGATTAGTCCTCACTGGCAGACCTAGCTGGAAAATACATGCATCACTTAACAACAGGGATACGTTCTGAGAAATGCAGATTAGAAGATTTAGCTGTTGTGCAGACATCACAGGGTGTACGTATGCAAACCTAGATGGTATAGTTTACTACACATTTAGACTGTATGGAATAGCCTATGGTTCCTAGGCTGCGAGCATGTACAGCAAATCACTGTACTGAATATTGTAAGTAACTGTAACACAATAGTAAGCATTTGTGTATCTAAACATATCTTAACATAGAAAAGATACAGTAAAAATATGGTATTGTAATCTTAGGGGACCACCATCATATATGTGGTTCGTTGGTGACTGAAATGTTATGTCTGTATAAGCAGCAAATAATTGATCTGCCTCTCATGTCTGATGAGTCTGTATAGGGAAAGATTCTCTTTTCCCTATGATTATATCCTTCTTTATTAGGGCTTTCACAGTCTGTAGAAATCCGCTGATTTTGTAGGGGCTACACACCCACAAGAGGGGTAAGGTACTGCTGTCTGCTCTCTAAGCCTTGTTATCTGGTAAGGGCCTCCTTGCTGTGGACCAAAATCAAGGCTGTTGAGACAGGAATAATTTTATAAAGGTTTTTTGAAAGCCAAGCTTGTGGATCAACCCAGTAAACACAAGCCAACAGAGTAGGAACGTGCTCCAAAATCTACTACAAGAAAAGGCATTTTATAAGGGAGTTTCAAAAAGTTTCAAAAGGGAGGAGGAAAGTTCCAAGTACAGTTGTCCTTTTCTCATGGAACACAAAAATTGCAATCATCGGTTACTGATTATAACATGAGAACAAAAAACATCTACATGCAACCTGAAGCAGAAGCTTCATGCTTATAAAGCAAGGCAAATCATAACTAAAGCCAAAATGTTTCGTTATTTTAGTTATACTAAGTTTCCATTTATATTGTCAGAGCTAGGGCTCAGACCCTTCAAAACCATTGTACAGACTGGGTTCCCAGACCCCTCACATGAAGATCCATGCTAGGTAATTGGGAAAGATCCTGGGAGCTGTTAGCAGATGATACTAGCTCAATCTTCAGCAGCAGCGGCAGCAGCAGCAGCAGTGGCTTCTCAGAGGGTCCCAGGGACACTGGCAGCAACAGCCTCCAGCAGCAGTAGTGGCCTCCCCACAGCCCACCGGAGCCATTCAGGGGGCAGGGGACGCCGTGGATCAGAGCCACTCATCCTTTATACTTAAGTCCATAACCCAGGACACCTGGGTGCACATGCGCAATTACATCAGATAACCAAGGAACACCTGAGCGCAGGTGCCTATTTACGTCAAATGCTCCGCAAGATTCTGAACATCTGAGGGGCCCTGACCATTTTCCTATATTTTCCCAACAATGCTCTAGCTATTCTTAACAATACCTAAATGGCTTATTCAGAACCAGCAGTTTATACATTAATTAATATCAGCAGTTCTACCCACATACGTTGTTTATCTAAGAACAAGATGTCAACACTAACTTTATAAAACTTATCCCAAGACAGTGAGTTTTGGAAAACTTTGCTCCATTTTATTTATTTATTATTATTTTTTACTTTATCAATATAGAATGTAGTTGATTTTTGTGTCCCTTTACCAATTCCTCTTTTTCCCTTTTCCTCTTCCCGCTACCCCCCATCTACATCCTATCTGTTCACTTAACAAGTTCAAGGAACTGAACTTTGCTCCATTTTGATTATTTCCTTCATCATTGCATTCTCTTTACTGAGGTCTCTGAAGGCCTTTTAGGTTTGCTGAGCCTAGCTTGACCTATGAAGCTGGAGTTCTGCTTGCTTGGGCCAGCTGGCAAGGCCCACTTGTGTTTTTTGGAGCTCATCAGCTTTATAGAGGCTTTCTCTTTGCTGAAACTCATGCATGTTTGCTTGGGGCTAGCAGGGCCCTCTAAAAGTAGCTATTTGCCTGTTACCATAAATTTCAGTAGCCCACCAAAGTGAAAGACCTACAAGACCTAAGATTTAAAGACACTGTCAGAGAGCATAGCAGTTAAAATAAAACTGTAACTAAAAATCTGCCACATTGCAGATTATGAGTCTCAAAGGCCAATGTCAAGAATTCACATGGTTTGTAGTTACTAAAGTACTACAAAACGTAAAGCTGTTTTACCCTGCTCACTCCAGAAGTCTCAATCCCTTTCTGTGTTTGATTACCCATCCACCTTTTTTTTCTCTTATTTCTTGATGATTTTGGCCAATGTGCCAGGTATTGAGACCTTAAGGAGGCTTGTTAAATAACAAAGCAATTGAGAAATAAGACCAAAGGCATCATATGTAGAGATTAAACATCCCCTGTATAAAGCTAGGGCTTACAGACCCCGTGGGTCTGTTGCTCAGATTGGGTTACAAACCCTCCACATGCAGGTCTGTGAGCTAGGTAATAGGAAAAAAAAAAAAAAAAAAGGTCCTGGGAGCCGTGGGTATAGAGAAATGAAGGGGTTTTAATCAGATCTAGGAGCAACCGTCCTAGTGGCTGCTCTGAGAGTTCTGAGGACTGTGTGTGAGAGCTGTTAGTCTTTTATACTTAAGTCCACAACCCCGGACACCTGGGTGCCCATACACAGCTTACATTAAGTAGTAACAAGGAACACCTGAGGATATTTGCAGCAAATGCTCAGCAAGACTCTGAACATCTGAGGGGCCCTGACCATTTTTCCTATATTTTCCCAACACCCTGTATTACTGATGAAATAGGTATTAGAGAATTAACTTATTCAGCAGAGAAGTGAACTTCCTAATACTAAACCACAGAATTAGAGAGACTAACCTTTCAGCCAAAGACCATACCCACACTGGATTTTAAGAAATAAGGCATGGGTGAAAGGAGCTGAATAGGCATTTCTCAAAGGAAGATACACAAATGGCCAACAGACACATGAAAAAATGCTTAACATCACTAGGCATAAGGGAAATGCAAATCAATATCACACTGAGATATCATCTCACTCCAGTTAGACTGTTATCAAAAAGATAGGATAACAAATGCGAGTGAGGATGCGGAGAAAGGGGAACCCTCCTACACAGTTGGTGGGACTGTAAATTAGTGCAGACATTATGGAAAATAGTATGGAGGTTCCTCAGACAACTGCAGATAGAAGTGCTATACGATCAAACAATTCCACTGCTGAGTATATACTCAAAGGAATGGAAATCATCATGTTGAAGAGACACCTGCAGTCCCTTGTTTATTGCAGCTCTATTTACCAAGAGCTGGCGCCAATCTAAATGTCCATCAATGGATGACTGGATAAGGAAAGTATGGTAGATATACACAGTGGAATACTATTCTGCCATAAAAAGAATGAAATTCTGCTGTTTGCAGCAACACAGATGAACTTAGAGAAAATTATGTTAAGTGAAATAAGCCAGGCACAGAAAGAGAAATACTGCATGTCCTCACTCATAAGTGGGAGCTAAAAAAAAGAAAGATACAACAATCACAATAATTCGTTGAACTTTCAAAAGGAGAGAACAAAACTGAGGTTACCAGAGGTGGGCAAGGGGAAGGGGAAAGGGATTAGTGAGAAATTGACAAAGGGCTACGAAAAATGATTACATTGTGTAATGTTGAATATACAAACTATCCTGATTTGAGCATCACATATTGCACACAGGTAATGATAGTCCATGCTGAACCCCACAGACATGTACAATCAATTATGTTTCAATAATATTTAAAAAGGCATGGATGAAGAGAACAGAATGTGTGATTCCTAAAGACAGCTTGCTCCAAAGAGAAAAGGGGAAAAAAATGGCTGGGCTACAAATACCCAATTTCTTTTTCCAAATTCACCGTTTAGATAATTCACTCCAACTCCCTTGCAAGTGAGTTTTTAGCTGTTATAAAAATTGCTGCTATGAACATTCCAGTATGTGTTTACTGGATTACGTTTACACACACATAAGGATTTCTGTGGGTGTAGACCTAGGAGCAGAATTTCTGGGACATAAGTATTTCTACGATCAGCTTAAGTAGATGTAGTCAAATGATTTTCCAAAGTGGTTGTAACAATTAGACTTCCACCAGCAGTGTATCAGAGTTAGATGTTCAACATCCTTGCCAACACTTTGATATGATGAGTTTTTAAATTTTTTTTTTCCATTTTGGTGAGTTGTAGAGGTATCTCATTATGGTTTTAATTCACATTTTTCTGATTATTAATGTTGAGCATATTTTCATATGTTTATTGGCCATTTGTATATCTTTTTTGTGAAATGCCTGCTCAAGTCTTTTTTATTATATTTTTCAAAATGATGTCTTTTTCCTATTGATTTACAGGAGTTCCTCATATTTTCTCGATATGAGATCTTTGTTGGGTATAAGTCCTACAAAAATCTTCTTCTCTGGGGTTGGTCTTTTCACACCCATAATCATGTCCTTTGATGAACAGATGTTCTCTTCATTTTAATAATGTCTAATTTATCAATCTTTTTCTTTTTGGTTAGTGCTTTTTGTGTCTTGTTTAAAAATTTTTTGCCTACTGAGAGGTTATAAAGATATTCTCCTCTCTTGTCTTCTAGAAGCTTTAGTGTTGCTATGGGTTAATTGTGTCCCCCAAAAGTTTATGTATTGAAAACTTGACCTCCATTGTAAGAGTGATAAGAGGATAGAAAATCCAGTTATGGTACTTGAAAGGTGAGGCCTTTAACAGGTGATTAGATTGTGAGGACTGTGCCCTGTGAATGGATTAATCCATCATGAAGTAATGGGCATGGTTCTGATGGCTTTAAAAGGGAAGCAGTGAGAAGTTAGCTCTTTCTGACTCAGCTCATTCTTGCAATGTAATACCCTGTGTGGCTGTAGAAGACCCTCACCTGATGCAACCCTTCGCTTCCAAAACTGTAAGAAATAAATTTCCTTTCTTCATAAATCACCCAGTTCCAGGTATTCTGCTATAAGCAACAGAAACAGACTAATACATGTGTTTTGCCTCATATTTACAACTACAATCCACCTAAAATTAATATTTGTGTATGATGTGAAGTGGTAGTCCAATTTAACTTTTGCTGTGTGGATACCTAATTAATCTAGCACCATTTATTAAAAAATCATCCTTTCTCAACTGCACTGTAGTGATACTTTTGTTATAAATCAATTAACTTTCTATGTATGAGTCTTCTCTCTTCCACTGGTCTACATGTCTATCCTCTCATCAATACCACAGTTTAACTATTGCCACTTTATAATAATCTTGATATGCAATATCTTGATATCTGGTCTTCCAACTTTGTTCTTCTTTAAGATTATCAGCTTTTCTTGACCCAATGCATTTCTACATAAATTTTAGAATCAGTTTGTCAATTTCTTAAAACCTTCTGGAAATTATTTTGGTATTGCAATGAGTCTACACATCAATTTTTTATGTTTTAAGCATTTTAAAAATTTTTACTTCATATTTTACATGTACATTACTTTACATATTACAGGTGTTTCTTTCTTTCCAGTCGTTATACTTTTGGGGGGGGGAGGGCATAGGAAGGCTTTATTACACTGGCTAGGAACCTCCAAAACGAAGTTGAGTAAGAAATTTGATAGTAGATCTCTTTGTTTCAATCTCAATCTCAGGAGAAAATTTACTTCAACATTTCACATTAAATATAATGTCTGCTGTAAGATTTTTGGATATATCTTTTATCAGACTAAAGAAGTTCTCTTTTATTATTACTTTGCTAAAAATTCTAAAAATCATAAATGAGTGTTAAATTTTATCAAATGCTTCTGCATCTTGAGATAATTGATTTTTTTTTCTTCTTATTCCACTAAAATAGTGAATCACATTGATTGATTTGTTTGGATTGATTTTTTTTTGTTTGTTTGTTTTTGTCTTTTTGAGACCGGTAAGGGGATCGCAGCCTGCACCGCGCTCAGCCAGTGAGCTCACCGGCCATCCCTATATAGGATCCGAACCCGCGGCGGGAGCGCTGCTGCGTTCCCAAGCGCTGCACCCTCCCGAGTGCGCCACGGGGCGGCCCCTGTTTGGATTGATTTTTGAATGTTAAACTAATCTTGCATTTCTGGAAGAATGTCAAATTGGTCATGATATTATCCTATTTTTATGTTGCTGGATTAAATTTATCAATAATTTGCTCAAGATTGTTGCATGCATATTCATGAGAGAGACTGGCCTGTAATTTACTTTTCTTGTAAAGTACTTGTTAGGTATTGCTACCAACACAGTTGCCAGATTTAGCAAATAAAAATATAAGACACACAGTTAATTTTGAATTTTGGATAAAAAATGAATAATTTTTAGTATAAGTATATCCTGTGCAATATCGTATACTCAAAAATTATCATTGTTTATCTGAAATTCAAATTTAACTGGGCAACTTAAGCTACCAAGATCTTGCTTACTTCATAAAATAAGTTCAAAAATAATTCTTCTGTTTGTATGCTCTGGAAGAGTTTGTGAGCATCCTAAATGCTTGGTAGAATTTACTGTTTTAGCAATATGTGCTGGGAATTTTCTTCATGGGATGGTTAAGTACAGACTCAGTTTATTAGCAGATATAGAACTATTCAGGTTTTCTACTTCTTCATTTGTCCGCTACCACGTCTGAGTTTAGCCCATGAACTGTATCACATCCTCCTCCCCCTGCCTTTATTTTGGTGGCAGGGGAAATTCCTTAGATATTTTCCTCATTTTCTGTCATCCCAGTAATGCATTAAAGAAAATAATAAATTAAAAAACTAACTTTGGGATGAATATGAAAATACCTGAGTATCTAGCTCATCATAGTGCCATAAGCTGCAATCACACCTCTCTCTTTTACTTGGAAAGACAGAAAAACAAATCCAGATTGGAATCCAAAAACTGCTTTCAAATAAAATCACTGCCATTCATTCATTCATTCAATTCAAATTTACAGAGTTATATACCAAACACTTTGTTAAAAGTAAAGAAAAGAAGTATGTCTCCACATTCGTGGGGTCTAGTCAAGGACACAGATACTAATAAGCAAAAAATACATGTTATTCAGATACTGATGCTTGTTATAAGTTTTATGAGAAAGTTGGGCAGTGACTATACATTTAAGCCTAAACCCAAAGTGAACCAGCCTTAGTGAGAGAGAAGGTAAGATCATTCTAGACAAAAAGAATAGCTTGTGTAAAGGCCTTAAGGCAAAAGAATTTTTGGTGTGTTTGAGGAAGCGAAAGACAGTTTTATATAGCATAGTATAAGGAGTGAGAGGGAGAGTAGTAGGGAACACAGTCAAAGAGATGGGAAGAGGGCAGATTATGCAGGGCTTTGTATGCAATGATGAGGTGTTGGATTTTATGTAGAATGGGAGGGCACTGAAAGATTTTGTGCTAGGAAGTGATTGAACTTACATGTTTTGAGAAGATCACGCTGGTTATTCAGTGGAGGATGGATAGTTAAGGTCAAGAGTTCCTGGAATAAGAGAGACCAGGGCCTACTGCTATACTCTGGGTAAATCATTGTGGCTTGAACTTGTGTGATGTTACTAGAGATGGAGATTAGTAGAATTTCAAAATATATTCTGAAGGGAAAACAGAGGATGTGTGTTTTGAATGTGGGTGAGCCAATCAAAGTGGCTGTGCAGGAGGAGGACATGCTGCTTTAACTTGTATCTGAAAGGCCATCATGTCACTACAACATTCTTAGTGATAGAACCCTACTGAGCTTCTTTAGATGAAAGTTTTAAAATATCAAACTGAATATTGAAGGAGAGAGCATAGGCAGAGAGCTGTGGGGAAAACAGTGATATTTCTTTAGTCAGAGGGGAATTTAAAGGGATTAAAACTAGAATGGCCAAACACTTACTGCTCATCTTGACTTTCTGATGAGTTATTGTCTTAAAATAATGTACTCCAGAAATAAAATGACTTGTCTTGGGGTTGCTATGCAAAAGAAGAAAAAAATGCTATTTAAAAAGTTATGAATCACCGGCTGTATGTAGAATACCTAACAGTAGTATTATGAGTTTATTTTTGACATAATAAGAAGACTGACAGGAGATAGCTACTGGTATTGTTTCAGTAGTTCGATAATGTCAAAGTTGGAATGTATGATTTTCTTGGCTTTCTCTCATGCTACTGAGAGTAGCATTCTCATGATTTGTTTGAACCAGCAATAATCTATCAACATCATGTTTATAAATCAAGGTGTTTTTTAAAGTAAGAAGAAAGAGAGAATGGCTTTTCGGTAGGTAATTAACAGAGTCCTCTACAGTGATCTAGATTCAAGAAGAATGTTAGATAAAGGGACCGAATAAGACCATGCTACTTTAAATTTTCAAACAGAGGCAAAATTCTTTCAGGAGTTAGCAGAAATGAGTTATTGAGCTTAATTACCATTTAAAAATAATTTCACTTGTTAACCTAGAAAATAATATGTTCAGGTATTAAGTTGAAAAATTCATCCATTTGAGTGTGTGACATGTGCATAGTAGCACTGTTCTAGGGCCCTATGAGAGATATAAAAACATGATACAGATTCCCTGCCTTCCAGAAACTTATAAACAATAATTCTTGGTATTATACTTTCTACTTTATAAAACTCTTTCATGAGCATTCTTTTGAAATTCATAACAACTCTGTGCATTAGACAGAGTAATTTTTATCTGATAAAGAAATCTAGAGTGGCAGACTCTGCTTATCCCTGCCCATGCCTCTCTGGTCTTTACCACTTCAATGTTCATTTATTTGCCTGGATTTTCTCCCAAGACAGAGAAGGCAGCTCTATCTCTGTGTGGTCAAGGCAATTTGGAAAGGCCTGGGAATTAACAACCTCCCACCTCAGCAGTCTTCACCTAGTGATTGACAGGATTTGTGACATAGACACTCCAGCTCTCTTGACTTTCAGATCAGATAACTTTGAGGCCTGTGTTTTACACCATTTCTGAGTATTCCCAAGGAATTATGTTCTAGTCAAGCTAGTGGTAGCTGGCTTGATATCACACCCTTTACTGACTGCTTTCCCTTCTTTGTCTCACTCCCCCCACCTCCTACTGATATTTTCTGCATAAACCATCTGTCCTAAAATCCTGGTCTCAGGTTCTAGTGGGCATTTCCACTAGGTTATTTCCTCTAAGACCAGCATCTCAGCTGAAGTGCTTGGTTTAACATATGGACACATGATTCAAGTCAACCAATTGAAATCCTTCACTGGGAATTTTGTCCAATCTGAAACAGAGAAAGGAGCTCTCTTCCTTCTTTTCTGTTTCATTTTGTTTCTATTCTATTCTGAAATTCTATTTCCAGTAGAATAGTGTCTGATGCAAAGTAGGAATTTAATCAATATTTGTAAAATACTTAAAGAATCCAATCCCTACAATTTATTTGCTGCCACCTGCATTGGTGGTCAGCCTTTAATTTAAATTGTATGAAATAGTGTTGTTATAGCACACTATCAACTATGGTAGTTAAGAGCATGGACTCAGGAGCCAGACTGCTTGAGATTTAAACTCCGCCACTTATCAGTTGTTTGTGCTATATACTTGTCTGTTGCCTCTTAGTTTCATCTTCATTCTTTTACTCTCTCCTCTACATCACAGAGTCCTGGAATCCTAAAAAACATTTTCCAGACTCACTTGCTAGTTGGTTTCAAGTTCTTTTCTGCTAATGGGAGATTAAAAGGCAAGAGGAAAATGGGAGGAATTTTTTACTTTCTTCTGGCTCCAGCAGCCTCCGCACTTCTGGCTCCAGAAGTGGCAGGGGCAGTGTGAAGGCTGCTGGCGTCCTGCGAAAGAGTTAGCAGAGACAGTACCAATAATGCAACAATTATGTTCCAAAAGCCTCAGAAGCATGGCATTTATAGGTTTCTTTTTTTATTGTTGTTGGGTTTTTTTGGTTACCGTCTGGTACAGAAAATCAAACCCTTCACCTTGGTGTTACAAGGCCACTCTCTAACTAGCAGAGCTAACTGGCCAGCTCCCATTTATGGGTTTTTAGTAACACTACTTCCCTTTTGTTCTCCTACTGCCAGGATGGTAGCTCTCCTTGCTCCATATGAACATCAATAATTAAAAAGTTGCCTCTGGATAACAGTACATTTCCCCTTTTGCTCTTCCAGCCTTTCTAGCACTTTTGTAATGATTCCCTCAGTAATAGAGACAACATTTTCTCTGAAATACCCAAAGTGATTTTTGTTTTCTTGATTGAACACTAACACTGTGACCTTGGACAAGTAACTTACACTTTGCCTCAGTTACTTCTATGAAACAAAGATAATAATAGTATATCTACCTCATTGGTATAATCATGAGGATTAAATGAGTTAAAATTTTTAGAGCATTTAGAACAGTTCCTATAAAAAGCAAATGCTGTTTGTTAAATGACATTGTGTATTATACTCTATTGTTAAATATATATGTCCTGAGCCACAGTTTATAAAATCTGTCTCTCTCCATACATTATCACTTTGTGAAATCTGCCCCCATTTTCCCCTGTCATTACTGCTTATCACCGTCACTTCTCTACCTGTGTCCTCTTATGCCTCTGTCTTCTTTTTTGCTTATCTTTGTCATAAATCAGCATGCATGCTTTTCAGTGTTTTTCTCTCTCCTGTTTTAGACATAATATAGACATTTTGGAGGGTGTAGGTTTAAACATTTTTGTAAAGTTATTGTACTTTGGGTTGCTGTACTGGTGAAAGGGGTATGTAGGATAGGCAGCAGCACTGGCAGAGGAAGACAATAGGTTGGTTATATTAGACCCTGAAGATGAATCCAGAATCTTCAGAGTGGGATGTGAGGGACTTTATATAAGATGAAAGCTTGAGAAATACATATTCTTTTGGTTAAATCTTGTCCACACTAAGATTATTTTACACTTATATGATGTTATTTCACCGACTTATGTTTTTGAATTTTGAGAATATACTTGTTTTTGATCTCATATTCAGCAGACTCAGATTCTAGGGTTATATTTATTCCATTCCCAAGATCCTTGAAAGCAACAACACCCCAAATAAATGAAAAATGTGGGAATGAGATAGGCCTATAGGTTACCAAATAGTCACTGATCTGTGCAAGAATCACTGTCCAGAAAACTGGTTACAGAAATTCCTAGAATGACTGTTGAAGTTTTCAACAAAGCAAGATCACTTCCTCAATTTTCACCATCCTTTATAATTTCAGCTAATCTTACTAAACACATAATAAGCACTTTTTTTTCTTTATTAAGTAGTCAAATCTTCAAGTAAGCATTAGTCCATTTTTTAGTCTAATTAGAATTCTAGGTTTTAAAATTAGATGGATCTTTCGAAAAGTACATCAAAAAATTTCATTTTGTTTGTAATAAATTTTTACATAGTCAAACTACTCAAGCACAGGAACAAAATTATTTGAGGCCAAAGTTGTATGTATGTCACCTTTATGTTTAAATGAGTATACTAGAATTTGGAATTTTAAGTTATCACCAAATTTAAAAACTATCATTGGCTTGATATAAGATCAAAATAGTATTAATATATCACAAATTTACTTAACTGGAACCACCTACAAAAAAGTAGATAAAAAGTTATTTTCAAACAAAAGTTATTCACAAAAGAATTATTTTCCTATTGTATGAAAGAAATAGATATTCAGCTGAATATGGGCCAAATTAACAATGCTATTACAATTCAAGAGCCTCTGACACTCTTAACTACTATTATTTCCTAAAACAGGTTAGTTGTATTCACTTCTTTTCGAATAATCCTTATATTTTCATACTGCATTCTGCAGTGCTCATTGTTAAAGTCTAAATTGTCCTTGTCTATTTGAATGCAGTGCTCTGCAAGTGGAAAAACAAGTCATCAACCTTTTGTTATAAATATCTTTACAGAGGTATAATTTACATAACATAAATTTCACCCATTGTAAGCTCAATGATTTTTAGTAAATTTATGTTGCTGTGCAACCATCACTATAATCCAGTCTTAGAATGTTTCCGTCACCTGAAAAAGTTCCATTAAGCCTCTCTGCATTCTTCAGTCCCTGCTCCACCTCCAACCCTAGGCAACTACTCTTCTGCTTTCTGCTTTACACATTTGCCTTTTCTAGACATTTCAAATAGATGGAATCATAGAATGTGTTGTTTTTCATATCTGGCTTCTTCCACTTAGCATAATGTTTTTAAGGTTCATCCATGTTATAGCTTGTAACAGTGTTATGTTTAATTTTTTTTAATGTTTTGTTTTATTGGTTATGAATATTCATGGGGTACAAAGCAAACTGTCACCATTTGTGCCTAAGATGTGATGGCCAGATCTATACTGGCAGCATGTCCATTACCACAAATTGTGATTATACCCAATGTCCCCCACCCAATTATCCCCTCAATTATCCCCGACTGCCCTCCCCACCCCCCTTTCTCCCACTCTACTTTGTATCCCTAGGTCTGTTCTCTCCCTCTGCAAATCCAAAGCACCACTGTGGTCTTTTTTTCCTTTCCTCTTTATCTCTTAGCCTCCACTTATGAGAGTGCATATATGGTATTTATCCCCCTGTGCTTTGCTTATTTCTCTCAACATAAGTTTCTCCAATCTCATCCACGTTGTTGCAAATGGGAGAATTCCATTCTTTTTTATGGCAGAGTAGTATTCCATGGTGTATATATGCCACAGTTTCCTTATCCAATCATCCATCAATGGACATTTAGGTTGGTTCCATATCTTGGCTATTGTGAACAGAGCTGCGATGAACATGGGAGTGCAGGTATCCTTTCGACATGATGATTTCCATTCCTTTGGGTATACACCCAGAAGTAGGATTGCTGGATCATATGGAGAATGTATTTGTAGTTGTTTGAGAAACCTCCATACTGTTTTCCATAGTGGTTGTACTAATTTACAGTCCCACCAGCAGTGCAGGAGCACTCCCTTCTCTCCACATCCTTGCCAGCATTTGCTATCTTTCTTTTTGATTATAGCCAGTCTAACTGGGGTGAGATGATATCTCAATGTGGTTTTAATTTGCATTTCCCTGATGACAAGTGATGTTGAGCATTTTTTCGTGTACCTATTGGCCATTTGTGTTTCTTCCTTTGAAAAATGTCTAGGGCCGGCCAGTGGCTCACTTGGGAGAATGTGGTGCTGATAACACCAAGGCCATGGGTTTGGATCCCTATATAGGGATGGCCAGTTAGCTCATTTGGGAGAGCATGGTGCTAACACCAAGTCAAGGGTTAAGATCCCCTTACCAGTCATCTTTAAAAAAAAAAAAAAAAAGGGAAAATGTCTATGAAGTTCCTTCGCCCATTTTTTAATTGGGTTATTTGCTTTTTTACTGTATAATTGCTTGATTTCCTTGTATATTATGGATATTATTCCCTTATCAGATGCATAGTTAGCAAAAATTTTCTCCCACACTTTAGGTTGTCATTTCACTCTCTTGATTGCTTCCTTTGCTGTGCAGAAGCTTTTGAGTTTGATATAGTCCCATTCATTTTCCTTTTGTTGCTTGTGCTTTCAGGCTCATGTTCATAAAGTTTGTGTCCAGACCTAGTTCCTGAAGTGTCTCACCTATATTTTCCCTTAGTAATTTTACAGTTTCAGGTCTTATAATGTTTTTAAGGTTCATCCATGCTATAGCTTGTAACAGTGCTTATTCCTCTTTTTCTCATTCCTTTTTATTGATGAATAGTATTCCAGTATATATACCATATTTTTGTTTATTCATTCCCATTAGTAGGCTAATAAACCTTTGGATTGTTTCCAATTTGGGGCTATTACAAATAAATATTTGGACTGTTTCCAGTTTGGGGCTATTAAAATAAAGCAGCTATGACCATTTGCAGGCAAGTTGTTTTGTGGATACAGGTTTTCATTTATCTTGGGTAGATGCTTAGTAGTGTTTAAATTTTGAGAAACTGCCAAACCACTTTCCATAGTGACTGTGCCATTTTATATTCCCACCAGTGGTGGGTGAGGGTTTCAATTTTTCCACATCTTCACCAGTGCTTCTATTATCTCTGTCCTTTTGATTATAGCCTTTCCTAGTGACAAGTGGTATCTTACTGTGGTTTTACTTTGCATTTCCCTAATGACTAAGGATGTTAAACATATTTCATGTGCTTAGAAGCCATTAGTCACTGGCTTTTTAGCATAGACTAATTTAAGACCTGGTATTAATGTGCAGGAGGATGAATTCTTGCACACTCACATATCTAATATGTATGTATAGTATATGTATATATACACATACCTATGTAACTAGCACCCTGATCAGGGTATAGCATGCTTGGCTTATTACAGATTAATACAAATGATTACTTTTACTACTTTCTGAACAATGAAAGACCCTTACAACAACTTAACTCCACCATCCCTCTTACTCTTTTTGCTATTACTGTCATATATTTTCCTTTCACGTGTTATAAAACCCACAAAACATTTTGCTGTTTCAAACAGGAAATACTCTTTTTAAAATTTACATAATTTCCCTTGTCTGTGCCCTTTTATTCTTCCCCAATCATTTAAGATCGTTTTCCTTAAGCAGGAGTGCTAGCAATGAATTCTCTCAACTTTTGTTTGTCTGGAAACATCTTTATTTTGCCTTAATTCTTAAAAGCTTTTTCCCTAGATACAGAACTTGAGAATTTTTATTTTCTTCAGCAATTTAATGATGCCATTCTATGGTCTTCAGGTTTTCATAGCTCTGTTGAAGAGTCAGCTTTCAAACTTATTGTTGCTTTTTTGAATTTACTTTGTCTTTTTCCTCTGGTTCCTTTTAATATTTTCTATCTTTAGTTTTCAACACTTATTATGATGTGCTCCAGATGATATCTTTTACCAGAGGGTTTGACCTTTGCTATATTAGGCAGAATCAATCCCTCTAATTGTAGGATACGGGGTTGTTTATATCAATTCAATGGGGGGATTGAGCTGTGTCCAGAATGGTTTGCAAAGTTTTAGTAAGACCGAGTACACCTGTGGCTCATTCCTGTTCCTCAGACATTGTCACATTGTCTTTTGATTGAGGCTTGATGGTCTCTGTGTCCTTTGCCCTAAATGACTATGAAAAATTCATTTCTGCTCTTGGGGTTTTGAGCTTGTGTATCCACATTACTGCCTACACAGCTTCAATATATGACAAATGTCTTCAGGAAGAGACAGTCATGTGTTTGTGGCGCATCACTCCCTCCACTAGACTTTTGTCCACTAAGCACCATGAAACCCTGGGAGATTTCACTTTCTCTTTTAGAACCTTCTAGCACAACTCTCTAGCTTCCCATACCTCAGAATTTAGCTAATCTACGTGGAAAATATGTCATCATTTATATTTAGCAATCCAATCATTTTCATTTGATTGTGGTAACCCACACAACTGCCAAATCCTTGCTGGATTCTCTTTCCCTTAGTCAAAGTACTTCTACCTGAACCAAGGCAGATGGATCTTCAGTTTCACACCTAAAATCTAATGTTTTCGAAAATTATCAGCATACCTAGGAAGGGCTCTTCCCCGTATGGAATTCTAAGTTATTTCCTGATTGCTTCAGCAGATCTCCAAGGTATTTAAAAACATGATTTTTGCAATTCCCTCCGCCCCCACCTAATTGCAGCAATGGAGACTTTCAGGAGTAAAAAACTGTTTTGTGGACATTTACTTTATTTTGATTCACAAAAATAATTAATAGTTTTTTAAAAAGAAAAACAAAATAACTTTGACTATTTACTTACCATTTTTCATTGAAAATGTTAACAGCAGAATGAGGGATTTTCATTTTTCCTTAATCTGCACTTTCAGTTCTTCAAAAATATTGATCTATGTCACTAAATTGAATTTCCAGAGTGAGTATACAGTTCGGTCTCAGAATCAGTGATCTACCCACAAGTTGCTGTGCCTGCTTTATAATACTTCAGTATGCTTATCCTTTCCCTCTCAATGCCTTTTATGCAACTTGAAAATACTAATTCCCAATCTAAGATTCACCTTTCAGAAACTGTGCACAGAGTGATGGTTTTCAGTTTTTTACATTAACTATGAAACTCAAGTAAACAATAATTATTTTATATGCCAATAACTTTATATAACACATATTTAATTCTGGCTATCTATATGAGTTAATTAATCTACAAATAATAATAAATAATTATTGAGAATTTATTATTTATTGCTTTGTAAGGTAAGGGCTTACTGATGGAAAGAGAATGTTGATATGTAACATTCTCTGTACTGATGGAAAGTATTTTCCATTCTGGTTTAATAACCTCAGATTATAAAAAGTCCACATTTTTATGAAATCTGAATAAATGATAGGAATTTCAATAACTAGCATAACATAGATCATTTCTACACAATCCTGCCATATTGACGCTGCTGCAGATAAATCAGTTTATCAACAGAATAGCTATTTATAGGTAAAGGATAAGGAAACAGCTTCAGTCCTAACTCATAATTAGTTTATTGCTAAATGCTTATGTTTCACACTTCATGAGAGGAACTCAGGCAAAGTTTGGCAAATAAAGTGATATACTGATATCATCTAGGAGAGAAAAAGCTGGTAAGATCATTTTAATAAAAGAATCAGATGACTGAGCAACATTGTAAAATCTAAAGTTTGGTCCACTTAGTTTATTATATTTGGGCAGAGATTAACTCTTACTTCATCAAGTACTGTTTGGAGTAACTAGACTCACGACTAACTGGCACTCTTACAGGCAAAGAATTTCTTAGAACTCAAGTTATTTATCTTTTTAAATTTAATTATAATCTCCTGACTGTAAAACAATTGCAGAAGTTAAAATATAATATTTATTTTGCTATGTTATAATCACATATTCACAGAATTATAGAATCATATAATTTAAGAGCTGAATCTCCCAAACTTCAATTTGTCAGCCAAAGGCCTAGAAATGCTAAGTGAATGTACAAAATCGTGAGCGCTTGTTGGCTTTTTATTTATATTTTTTAAAAATGAAGAATATAAATATTTTACTCTTTATCATCTTTTAGAAAAATGCATCATTTTAATAGAAAAAAATTGGAGGAATTATTTTTAGAGTATATGAAATTGATACGTTCTTGAAAAGGCAGCTTTAAAGCTGTTTTAGAAATACAGTCTTATCTTCCTATTTAGGACAATAACAAGATTAGAAACACTGTAAGAAAGACCTTCAGTATTACCTCCTTATGGAACATTTTAGTTTTCTCATAAAGTCATAATTATACACCAAACAATTTGTAGTAGTGAACCTCATTTTTTTGTGTGTATTTATTCTTTCTTTTCAGAATTACATTTAGGACTAGTTTCTTTTCTAACAGACTCTGTAGATATTTTTCACAAAAAAAATGGGGTTATTCTGTAATTAACAACTATATAGATTTCAATTAAACTTTATTTCATTTATCATTTTACCATGCTTCTCAATGTTACTTCTAGGTCAGGAAGTATGAGATGAGACTGAAGTCTTGGCAGCAATGGTAAAAGTGGATTAAATACAGAGATGTTTCATTTTCTCTGCTGTGATGGAAAGAAGAATGGAAATTGGTATCAATAGGGTTGGTTCGTTCTGAGGGCTGTAAGGGACGGATCTGTTTCCAGGCCTCTCTCCTTGGCTTGTAGACAGCCATCTTCTTCCTGTGTCTTTTCGCATCACCTTACCTCTATGCCTGTCTTTATGTCCAAATTTCCCCTTTTTGTAAGGACAGCAGTCATATTGGAATTAGGGGCTCACCCTATTCCGGTATGAGCTCATCTTAACTACTAACATCTGCAATGACCCTATTCCCAAATACAATCATGAGAGAGTATGGGCGGGGGGCAGGGACACAATTCAACACATAACACTTAAGTGGGCCTAGTATCTACTGTCAGCATGCCTTATGGTCCTTTGCCTCTCCCAGGTATCTACAGTTGGGAAGTTATTAAAAAGCCCTTCTGAAAAATAGCACCCCAAATCTAATCAATTGCTAGTGCAAATGATAGAATAGAAAAGAAAGAGGTCTAAGAATCATGATTCTCAGAAAACAGAAGTGTTAGAATAGAATGTAGAATTCAGTTAGTAGCTCTGATTTTGATGTGAATAAATTCACTATTTGTGTTACAGTGACATAAAAAAAGGAGGCTGTAAAACCATTTCATTAAATTATACAAACACTGCAAAATTCCTCAAGTGAAGTAAAATTTTAGTGAACATTTAAAAGTTAACTTGTAGTGAGAGATTACGCATGTAAATAAGTGACTCTTATATCTGTTATCATTTCCCCTGACTACAACTTTGGAGTCATAGAAAAGAAAGAACACAGTGAATCAATTTCTAACTCATGAACCTGACACCTTATTTATACCATGCCATAGACACTGCCACCTAACATAGAAATGTAATTATTTCTCTCTCCCCCACATTTTTCAGTGGTTGCTTTGCCTAAAGGATAAAGACTAAATTCCTTTGTAAGGTGCCAGTCCAGCATCTCTTATTCACATATTAAGTTTCTGCAATCTTGAACTTCTAGTTGATCCCCAAACAAGCAAGGCTCTCTCAATGGCCTTCTGCCTCTGCCTGTTTTTTTTCCCCTACTTCCCCACACAGTCTTAGGTGATTATCTTATGCTCCCATTATTGAACAATCTTAATTATTATGTTGTTTCCTATTTTGGCTTCTCTCTACACTGTACATTTTCTGAGGGCACAGACCATGACTTTTCATCTTTACACTCCTAATGCTAAGCTCTATGCTTGGAATATTCAATAAACAGGTCTTCAATAACTGCCCAGTTTTAATATAAGAACAACTTATTTTATGTCATAGTTTTTCTTTTAAAGAATATATTCTAAAAATATAAACTTTAAAAATACATTTTAAAAGTGTAATGCATTAGTAATCTTACTGTTTATTGATATTTGAATAGTGTAGTATGATTTATTTTGTTAATTTACATTTTTGTGTGCTTTTAGTGCACACTTGTAACTGATTTTGTAGATATATGTTTCACGCCTACATAATAATGTTAGAAACCAAGGATGATGAGTAATAAAATTCTGAGACCCTTAAACACAAGAAAATACTTCTAAAAAAATGCCGCTTTATTTTTTTGTAGTAAAACATCCATAAAATAAAAGTTACCATTTTAACCAATTTTAAGTGTATGATTCACTGGCATTAAGCACATTCACAATGTTGGGCAACCACTATCCATTTCCAAGGAAAATACACTTTTTACAATCTAGTTTTTATTAGTAAATCTAGATAAATAACTGCTGGTTCTTAAGAACTATTTTCAAACCAAATAGGAGCATATAACAAATGCCCGTGAGTTTACTGAAAATATAACACAGAATACTTAAAATCTGTTGAAACTGGCAGTACAACATATAGGCCAATAATACAGAAAAAATAAAAAACAAACTCTCAAAACTAAACACCGAAATAGCATACTAAGATGTCAGTTAAAGCCCTCCTACCTTGGGAAAAGCAGCTTGTGACGCTGCTAAGCGGTAAGTTAAGGTAGCTTTGGTGCGCTCTCACTAGACACTAAAACCGAGGTTCTTAACCCGCGCTTGTTGCAGCCTTACAATGCGGCTGTATAAAGGTGGCGAATATATGCAACTGGGGGTGGGGTAGAGAGCATCCCTTGCTTTTATGCGATTCTCAATTTTTAAAAACTATCACCTTAGAGGGACGAGACAGTGAATAACCAGGCGAAGGCTAGGGCAGCCAAGGGTACAGCCGCCAGGACCCCGGCTCCCCGCCCAGCGCTGGGTTGAGGTGCGGGGGCGGTCACGGCCTCCGCCCCTAACGACCCGGAGGGCGCCCTTGTTTACCTCCCAGTATTTGACACGCGGGACCAAGAGGGGCGGGAGGGAGGGGCCAACTGAGGGAAACCCCTTCGGCGGGAAGTGCCTTACTTAAGATCGTTTTGCAACACCCCAAGAGAGGGGGCAACAGCTACTCTCCCGCGACCCCCACACCTTTTCCGAGATGCCCCGCCTTGTGCTCCTCGGAGTCTGCCTCAGTGACAACGGGAGGAGCTGGGCAATCGGTCAGCAGGGCAAACTCCTCCGTCTCTCACCAGTTATTATCCTTTGGACGACGAAGAGGTGACCCTGCGGGGCCATGGAGCAGAGCGACTACAGCTCCCAGGAGCCAACGCTGCGGGGCCGGGTTGGGTCGGAGGAGAGACAGGACCTAAACTGTGGTCGGATGAGGCGCAGGACAGGCTTCTTCTGTCACCTTAGAGCCAGCAAACAGAGCCACTGCTGCCAACCCCTTGAGAACCACCCCCAGTTTCTCGTCTTCGTATTTTTAAATCTGGCGGGGCAAACCCTCGGGCCTGCCACTCCCCCCTTACAGCTCTAGCCAGTCAGCGTCAGGCCCGCCATTTTTCAAACCCTTTTCCCGCCGCCAATCAGGATCGAGCAGTACATTCCTCTCCTGACCGGTTCTAACGGGTCTGGGAGTTAACGACCTGGGCGACCCACCGAACCTGCTAGGCTGAGGCTGGAGGGACGGGCCTCGCGAGACACCGGCCAATCGGAAGACACCCTGGCAAGGGGGCGGGGACTCTTCGGGTTTGAATGATAGTCATAACCAATCAGAGAGCTGGGGGTGGGGCCTGTGGCTGGGCTCGTCAAGTTGCCGTGGCGCGGAGAACTCTGCAAAACAAGAGGCTAAGGATTGCGTTAGCGATAAACCAGTTCACGCCGGAGCCTTGGGAGGAAGCGTCTCTGTTGGGTTCGGCCAATCTGTGGGACTCTGAGGAGAACCTCGCACCAGGCAAGAGTCCCCTCCAAGCTCCTTGGGTTCGTGAGCATGCCGTTCCCTCTTCCCTCAGAACCCTCTACCCGGTCTCGGCGCTGTGGCTCTCGGGGTTCGACCCGGTGAGCGGCGAGCGGAATTTGCGGTGCGGGCCGATGAGGGCCAGGGCTGTGGAGGGCGGGAATCTCGCCCGGGTCCGGTTCCAGTAGTTTTTTGAAGGTCGGTCGCGAGGCCCCTAGTCATTGAGTGAAGGGACGCCGGAGGACATTTCTGTCAGGAAGGGGTTCTCGAGGGCGCCCGCAGCGTTCCCGGCCTCGGTGAGGGGCGGCGGCGGCGTCTGGGGCCTCGCGGAGAAACTTGCTGATCGCGCATGAGGGGTAATCGGCCGCGGCTGCTGTGGTAGGGGCCGGGAGGAGGGTGTGTGCGCGGAGCTGGGGAGCCGGGCGCCCGCGGCCGCCCTCAGAAGAAGCGAAGCGGCAGGGGGGGCGCGGGTTTGGGCGGGAAGCTCAGCTCAGCCGGCGCCCACCCTGGCAGCTGCGGGCTGCACGCCGACCCCCCGGCTTTCACACTACTAGGTAGACACCGTCTGTCACCATGGGTAAAGGAGACCCCAACAAGCCGAGGGGCAAAATGTCCTCGTATGCCTTCTTCGTGCAGACCTGCCGGGAAGAGCACAAGAAGAAACACCCAGACTCTTCCGTCAATTTTGCCGAATTCTCCAAGAAATGTTCGGAGAGATGGAAGGTGAGACAGGAATTCAGAGCCAAGGGCTTTCAGGTGTGTTTTTTGGCCAGGGCCTTAAGCAGGCAGGTAACTAATAAAGTTTCAGCTTTGTTGCCTTGATGACTGATACAAGTATTTTAGGCAGACCTTAAGTTTTTACTAACTTAAGACTACGGAAGCAAAAAGCTGTTAAGTAAGGGAAATGTCGTCCTTGAAGGTGATGTTAATTTGGGGGATTTGTTTATAGCTATTTACTGTATTTTTCCTGCTCATTTTATGCCCATAGACCATGTCTGCAAAGGAAAAGTCGAAGTTTGAAGATATGGCAAAAAGTGACAAAGCTCGCTATGACAGGGAGATGAAAAATTATGTTCCTCCCAAAGGTGATAAGAAAGGAAAGAAAAAAGATCCCAATGCTCCTAAAAGGCCACCGTAAGTTTATTTTAAAATGAACCAAATTGCCCCTTGGATGTTTTGCTCAATTTATTAACTCTGTTGCTTCCTTTCAGATCTGCCTTCTTCCTGTTTTGCTCTGAACATCGCCCAAAGATCAAAAGTGAACACCCAGGCCTATCCATTGGGGATACTGCAAAAAAATTGGGTGAAATGTGGTCTGAACAGTCAGCAAAAGATAAGCAACCATATGAACAGAAAGCAGCTAAACTAAAGGAGAAATATGAAAAGGTACATTGTCTTCTTACCTTTTTAAAGTTGAGATTAAAATCAGGTAGGTATTTCCTAAAGAAGTGGGTTAGAAATAAGTATGAACTGTAGAAAGTTGGGAAATTTACATAATCTTACATTAATGGTTGCCAGCTGTTTTGAAAAGGCATAATTAAAATTGTGACTGAAACCAGTGCCACGGGTAAATTCCTGCATATAGACTCATTTGTAGTTGTATGTCTGCTAGTTTAAAAAAGAGGGCCAAACGTATAGTTTTATGTAGATGTATCTGAATTGTGAAGTGTTGGGGGTGGGCAGGACTATGAGGTAAATGGGTATTGATAGTGAAAGTAGTACTGATGTTAATCTAATGTAACCTTTATCATTTTACATCATTAGCTTTCTAAAGCCTAGAGGGAACAAACACTCTCAAAACTGAGTTAGGCTCTGAATACTTTTTTAGACAGTTAGCAGGGTTATTGGTCAATAATTTTAGATTGTTTACAACTAAGTGGTTTTCACAAGTTGGGTAATGATACCGGATGCTGATTTTATTTTCTTTGACAATATTTCAGGATATTGCTGCATACCGTGCCAAGGGCAAAAGTGAAGCAGGAAAGAAGGGTCCTGGCAGGCCAACAGGCTCAAAGAAGAAGAATGAACCAGAAGATGAGGAGGAAGAGGAAGATGATGATGATGAGGAGGAAGAGGATGAAGATGAAGAATAAATGGCTATCCTGTAATGATGGGTGTGGAGTGTGTGTGTGTGCGCTCAGGCAATTGTTTTGCTAAGAATGTGAATTCAAGTGCAGCTCAATATTAGCTTCAGTATAAAAATTGTACAGATTTTTGTATAGCTGATAAGATTCTTTGTAGAGAAAATACTTTTTTAAAAATGCAGGTTGTAGCTTTTTGAGGGGCTACTTCATACAGTTAGATTTTAAAGCTTCTGATGTTGAATGTTCCTAAATATTTAATGGTTTAATTTCTTGTGTATGGTAGCACAGCAAACTCATAGGAATTAGTATTGTAGTACGTTTTGGGTTTTTTAGGACATTGCATTTTGTGTTTTTTTAAAAAAGTTTTGTAATAAAATTATGTATATTACTTCTATTGTCTTTGTCTTAATATGCTAAATTAGTTTTCACTTTGAAGAAACACTTTAAGAGTGATGCCATGTCAACGTTTTTGTATTTTTGCTTAGTTCTTAGGCAGTTATTTAAAACATTTTAAGGGTTAAAAAGAAAATCAAACATGCCCATATTTATATTTGCAAATTGTTCTTAAAAAAGCGGACCTGGAACTTAATGAACTATAAGAACTTATGCAGTTTTGCAGAACAATTAAGTTTTGTTCTTGACATATCGTTTATTAGCTAACAAAACTCCCAAAGGATTTTTTTTTTTTTTTTTTTAACTTAACACTTTATTTTGGGGGAAAATTTCCTTTAATGTGAGGAAAAAGAGGATGGTGAACAATACCTAAAAGCACATGAACTAAAAAAAAAAAAAAATCATTAGCAACAAGGTTAAGTTTTCTCTTGATAAGCTGAACTAGTAGTGTAAGGTAGAATACCAGAGTAGATTTTGAGTTATATCTTTTTTAAAATCAGTTTGGTCTTAAGCTTTAGGATTTGTCTAAGAAAGCATTTGAGATGGTTATCATGATTTCCCATAACAAATTTAACTAAATTTCACTAGGATTTATATTTACAGGAGAAGGGTAATTTTAGGAATGCTTGTTTGAGGAAGCAGAGTTAAGATAACTGTTTTGAATACTTGTTAGATGTTTCTAGTGAAAGTTGACCGTTGGCTAAATTCTTACAGAAGAAACCTATTTGTGGACAACAGTATAGTTTAACTTGACAATCTTGGTTACCTATTAAGTTTTTACAAAAGTCAGGATTCTTATTTTCCAACCACAGGAGACTTGGTTGTGTCTCATGTCATATTTGGAATAAATATTTGGTAAGGTTTATTTCATTTCTTAAACAGAAAATACTAACCAAAGTTTTGTTAATATAATTAGCATAATTACCGGAGCAAATGGATTCAAGTTAAATCTTCAAACATCTTTATGATTGCCTTCTTTTGATTATATCCTGATATACACATACCAGTTTGAGGCTTTCACTGATCACAAAATGAAAAGTAAATTTTGTTTTCTGGTGTTAGGTAATTTAATACACCAAAACATTTGGGATAATGTATTTTAGATACCTAGGTGTGAATCCCAGTTGACTAGCACTACCTTATTTCTCCCCCTATTATAAGTGGTCAGTACCTATTTTACAGTATGATTAAATGAAAACGTAAGGTATTTTAAGACAGTACGTAGTGTATAGAAGAGATGTTAAATAGATGTTAAATACGAATTTCTAAAATCTGTTTCCTTAAGAATTTCTAAATGTACAAATTAGACCCATGGAGCATACCTATTGGGTTCCCTGTCACCTTTTTGGAAGTCTTTGTGATGTCTTTCATTCTGTTCTCTATGTAAGATATATTTTAAGTTTGTACGCTAAGAACAACTCAGGAGCTGCTCCAGAATAACCTCAGGGTTTGAGATGGTTCTGCCTGGCTAATGTTTTATATTCTGTAAGTGTGGATCAAAATTCCAAATCCTTCTGAAAGACTAAACCAGTAAGCTTTTCAATAATCAAAACTAGGTAACTTCAAGGAATGGACATATTGATTGGAAAGCACTGAAATGAGGTAGGAATTAGCTTCTACACCAGATCAGCCACTACTTGGAGGTATGTGTATAAAAACCTTTTTTTTTCCTTTTTAAAAATAGGTCATATCTTGATGGTACAAAATGTAAAAATATGTAGTGGGTAATTCATATCCTTCCTTGATTCCCAGTTACCTTGCCCTCCCACGAAGCAACCCCAATAATGCAATAAATTATCCTTCAGGAAAGACGTAAGGATAAATAATCATATCTACATGTACAAGTATATATATTGGTATTATACAAATGGAAGCTTATATTCTTAATTTCATCACTTTATAGATTGTTCTCAAGAGCTGACATGTTCTTTTAAATAGCTATCTGTAGTATCCCATTGAATAGATCAAAATTCAACAAGTTCTCTACAAATATTTGTTGTATTTTTTTGTTTTAAGAACAATATTGCTATGAATAATATCCTTGTGATTTCACATGTGAAAAAAGTTCTATAAGTGAAGTAGCTGGGCCCATGGGGATACATGTTCTA
The DNA here is from genome assembly GCF_027409185.1 of Cynocephalus volans. NCBI lineage: Eukaryota > Metazoa > Chordata > Mammalia > Dermoptera > Cynocephalidae > Cynocephalus > Cynocephalus volans. The sequence goes on along the minus strand of NC_084472.1, from coordinate 79,026,916 downwards.
AAATTTGCTAATTACAATAGCTAAAACCTGTACTTAATATATGAGAGAAGCTGCTGCTGTGCTTTGTTTCTCCACAGCAATGAATGTTTTGGAGTGTCTATTTCCTCTCAGCAACATAAGAGTTCTCAAACTTCTCAGTCTTTGTTATTCTGATATATAAAAAACATGGTTTCTTCTATTATGAGTTTAGTAATTTTTAAGAGTCATTTTTGTGTTTTCTTTCCTGTGGTCTTTTGTCTCATTGGTCTTTTTATTAAGTTTGTGGGAGCATTACATATGAAGGAAAATGACCCTTTGTGACATATATTGTAAATATTTTTCTCCTTGTCTTGCCTTTGTTTATGATGCTTTCTTCATAGAGATTTCTTATTTTTATGTAGGCAAATTTGTCAATTCTTTTATGGCTTTGGGAGGCCTTTCCCACTCAAAGATTATAAAAACAATTATCTTTTGTTTTCTTACCTTTTTAAAAAAATTTAAATCTTTGATCCTTCTGGAATTTATTTTGGTGAAAGGACTGAGGTAGGGGCTCAAATTAATTTCTCTTCCAATGTAAGCCACTACTTTTAATCTTAATCTATAAAAGCAGGGTACTGAAAAAGATCCTAAGATCCTTTACATAGGAAAGCACTTAACTTCAGACTTGGTCAATAGATGACAGTATGCTTTTTTGGTTAAGTATTTTGCTTAACAGCATCATTTAAGTAGTAAATCATAAGCTTGTCTTAGAATAGTACAAATAAAGCATTATCTTAAACCTCACTTTCCACTACTACATATGCCACTTAAAGTGTTTTACAAAGTAGTAATTTTATTTCTTGGGGAACAGCAGGAAGAAAGCTAAAGGAACTGTTATGCCACTGCATAAGATCTAGTCCTTTTAAAATAAAACTTCACACCTCTCTAGAAATACCATTTTTAAACTAGTTCTTTGTTGTCTAAACAATGACATTTTTGGAGACTGACATTTTTAGAGAAAGAAAGAATACTGACAGTAGGAAATGCAAAGACCTATAGAGGCTAGAAAAGGAAAAGGGCTGGATGTGGGGAGCATACAGGAATGTAAGCTCTGTGAGGGCAGTGAAATTTTTGTTTTCGTATACTACTGTATCCCTAGTGCCAGAAACTGTGCTATGTATATTTGTAAACAAATGCCCAGGATAAAAGGGGACAGCTACTATTTAGCTCAATTCTGTTGCTGGATGGAAATGTGTGTCTAGGATTCCGAGATCTCCCAAGTTTTCAAGTGAAACCAGAAATCTAGATTTTAAAAATGTGAAATCTGAATTTTAAATATTGGCAATGAATTCAAATTTGGGGATCAAAGAAAACATGTCTATAGGTAAGATTCTGCCCGAGTTGCCAGTATACCACTTCTATAAAGTATAGGTAAATATAAGATTATTAATAAGAATGTTTACTTCAGTCAGGTCTGTCATTAAAAGTTTATGCCAGCTAAGCTTTGGTTTTTGTTTTTTTTTTTTTTCCTGACATGCACCGGCCATCCCTATATAGGATCCGAACCTGCCGCCTTGTAGCTACCAGCACTGCACTCTCCCAAGTGAGCCACGGAGCTGGTCCCTGAGCTTTGTTTTTATAGATAAGAAACGCTTCTTGCCCTGACTGGAAATTTAACTTATTATTCTGTAGTAAAGGTAAATATAGACATTGTTTCTGAGGTTTCAATGAAACTTCATTGTGCTCCTAGGCCTTTATTCTTTAGTACTTAACAGTATAGACTTCTCTTGTAGTGAAGCTTATCCTCAGTGTTTCCACATCTATAGAATATAGTGACTCAGGAGTACAATTAGATTATCGTGTTAAAAGGAAAGAAAAATAACTTTTAAGCAATGTGTAGCAACAAATTTTAGACTGGAAATGGCCTTTATATCATCTGGTCCAGTCTCCTTTCCTCAGGAAGACATGGCAATCAACTCGGGCTGTCCTAGGACAGGTAAGAGATAGTATAATGCTATAGTTCATTCACATTTATGTATTATTCTTTGATTCTCCACACTTTTCCAAAAAAGATGAGATGGTGTATACAAAGAAAAAAAAGAATAAAATATAAACACATGAAGGGAAAAAACAAGGTTATGAACGAAATTAAGAGGGAGGTAGTTAGGAGCTTAGGCTTAGGAACCAGAGTTTGAATAAGGCTCTCTTTCTTACTGGCTTGGTACCATCAGACAACACATAACCTCTCAGTTTCTTTATCTGTAAAAATAGAATTTTAAGTAGGAGGCGGGGAGTGAATGAGGTAGTATGTTTAAGACACCCTGGTGGCAAGAACAGTAAATGCTCAATGAATATTAGCTAATTTACATACCTATATATATATATCAGTTAGTACAGATGCTATAATAGAGTATCAGATTCAGTTCTGAGACTCTTGACAGTCAAGGTGGAGAGGAAAATTAAAGAAGTTACATGGAAAACGTATTCTTTTAGGAGAGTTTTTTCCAGCATCAAATAGAAATTCCTTCTATGAGGTTCTCGGGATATTGAGTACCAGAGCTGACTATGTCCTTGACCCCAATTCTAAATCTGTGAACTTGGGCAAGTTATTTAACCTATCATGAATAAATGTGCAACTTAATGTTTATTTAGTTACTTTTGATATTTATAAAAGTTTGGTTCATGAAGTCTTTCGGGAATTGTCTTTTTCACTCAATGCTATTACTAAAACTTGATTATAACTAGTTTATTCATGTTCATCACTGTGTAATATTCCATAGTTTGATTAAATCACAAGTCATCCATTCTCCTGTTGATGGGCATTCAGGTTCCCAGAGTTTTTGCTACTGCAGATGGCAGTGCTAGAAAAATTCCTGTACAGGTCCTAAAGTACTCAAGTGCACTCCCTCCAGTAACCTGCCTTATTAATTCCAGCAGTCTCAAAGCAGCCCCAAACTCCCATTCTGCCTCCTCGGCTCAGTGATCACTACTTTGAGCTCCATTCCTTACACATAGTTGGGAAAGTTCTCCCAGGTAGACAAGACATCGTGAACCTGGGATTCACCTTGTGTGTTTCTCTTCTTTTAAATATCAGTCTGCTTTGCCTTTTATCCAGTTCCTGAAAACAGTTGCCCTATATATTTACCCAGTTTTATAGTTGTGTGGGATAGCAGGATAAGTTCAATAGCAATTACTATGTCATCGCCAGAACTGTAATTCTATCTCTATTTTCTAAAACTTTCTGTAAAAGTTTTAGTTTTGTTTTGGACATTTAATCTTTAATACAGCTGCAGTTTAGTTGCTCATATCAAAAGCCTAAGAGAAATTTCATTTAAAGATAATTTGAAGGGATACACTATCTTAGATATTCTTCAAGATGCACTTAGTTTTAACCAAGGGTTGAATTAGGCCACTGAAAACTGCATTCTACACATGCTATGTGAATGGCATGAGGTAGAGATGATTTTTTCCCTTACGGTAACCATTTTACCTCCAGTTTAACTTTTGAGCTTTTCTCCTTAATTCATAAAGTAGGGGTAATGATATCTGATATATGAAACACATGCATACACACACATAGCCTTTATAGAGGTCTCTGCAGGGTAGCTATCTAATTCTTATTAAAGACAGATTAAGACTTTGAAGCTAGATAATAATAGTTAACATTTATATTACTCTGACTTTGTGCCAAGAACTATTCTAAGCACTTTATATATGTTAACTCATTTAATCTTAATAACAACCCTATACAATAGGCACTATATTTCCCCCACTTAAAACTGAGGTATAGAGGTTAAGTAACTCATCGAAGTTCACATGGGTAATTTGTAATTTGTAGTGCACCAAAGATTCAAATACGGCAAACTTCAAAGTCCACCACCACACTATACTACCATTCAGATGAGCAGATTGTAACAACATTCTTATTATGAAAATGAAGGAGCCTTCTATTCCACATCTGCTCAGATGCAGGCCCCAGACCCAATTCACTCAAAATTAAAATCTACCAACCTCAATTATGGGCATTTAAAAATCTTAAAGAATTGCAAAACAATTATTGAATCTAACCTAGAGATAATCCTTCCTTTAATTTCTAATTCCCAAGTACTATTCTCTCTGACTTTTGTCCATTTTCTTGCAACAGATTGTTTCTAATGAATAATACATTTTCATAGTGCTCAATACTTTAAAAAAAAAAATGCTTTCACATGGAATAATTTTCACATACCTAAACTACTGGCCTATTAGGTATTTGGCTCTGGTCCGGTACCTGTCATGTTTTTCACTGAATTAAATGTGAGTTTTTTTTTAAAAAAGTTGAAATCTTTTATAAGGGGCTTAAGAAAAAGTTAAATATGGATTTTTTTCCAATTACATTTTGTCTAGAAATAATATATACTTCAAGATCCCTGTGAGAGAATGTATCTTAAAAAATAAGTGAGCCCTCCTCTACTCTAGTCTGGTGCCATGTCACTTTTTCAAATTTCTTAGCCTACCTCTACCACAGCTAAGAATTAGAAAACAATACAATAGACAAGTCAGTTGTGAGAAAAATCAAATCAACACAGCTACTTACTTGAATCTGTTAGCAGGTTTATTTTCTCTTGAGATGTCATGTTCTGTACCACAAAGTCCTATGGACTATCTCTAATTTCACTTTGGTTATGCTTTCCTTCTCTTCACTTCTCTCTACTTACTTGATCTGTCAGGCTGTAAAGAATTCTGATTTAAAGACATTTTTGTTTTCAATAGGCAATTATATTGTAGAATACACTGCCAAGAAAGATATATGTTGCTAGGGTTATTTTTTATAATTGAATGAGGGACTTAAAAATTTTTCTATACACAGATGAACAGGTAAAAATAAATCTGTTTCCTTCTTATTGATAGATAAGCTCTGAATATTCTAAGCACACGAAGCAGATTTCTAACCAACGCTCAAGCACATACTCGACTAATAACTATAGTTTATAATATTTTAGCTATTAAGTGTTTCTTGTAAACAGTAAAATCAAGTAATTCTTTCAAATGGAGTGTTTTAGACTTAGAAATGATTTTAAGTACTGAAAAAAACCCATGGATTAAAATACAATTTTATTTTTTTCTCACCTAAAAAATAAGCAACCCGGAATTAAGATATATATAAGCTTCTCAAATTTACCCTAATAAAATTTTGAATATTTATACAATTTCTACAGAAACATACAGTGTATCAAAATCTGCAAAAATCAAATTTATAAAATGTGTAGAAATGCATAGTGATATCATCAACTTACAAAGCAAGGATATGGGAATTATTTCCAAAGCAGCCTACAGTAGAAAATAGTCATTATGGCAGCAGCTTCTGATGTTTTTCGTTTGGTAAGTTTTCTGATTTCAATATATAGAATCATATTCATATAGTATCTTTTAATGAATTGCACAAAATACCCATTTAAAATTTACATGCACAGTTCATTGCCATCTTTCTTAGGCCTATGCATAGTTAACAAGGTTATAATCTATTCAGCATGAAAAATGGAACCTATCTGCAAACATACAAGTACCAATTCTCTCTTTCTTTTTTATAGTTGATTTATTTTGCAATTATATAAGCATATAAATGTTTTCCTTTTTAAATATGCCTAGAGATGACTAGAAATTAAAATGGTTGTTCACAGATCAGTAGCAAAATACAAATTGACAATTCAAAATTATAAATAAAACTTTGTTTAGGATGTTTAAGTTTACTCTCCAGATTTAAGAGTTAAGCTTGGAAGAAATACATTTTTAAATAAATGTAGGTCTTTTCCTTTCCTTTTTTAAGCTTTAATTGAAAATATTTCCCTCTGGCAGCAGTTTGTGAATTCCCTTCATTGTAATAACATCATGATTACAGGATCAAAAATGCTTAAATTACTTGCCATTCCCTACCTCATCACATTTCTTTTTTTTAGGGATTTTAATCTTTTGGGTAATGAAAGAGTATTTATTTAGAAATTAAAGTCTAATTGACTGCAGTATTTGGATCTCCTATAGTAGGTACTGTCTTAATAAATGTTTAAATTCAAACAAATCTTTTCACTGGAAAAATAATAAAAATACGCTTTCTAAAAAGAAATTAAGAAACACTAGGGAACTAACACCCAATTTAACAGAAAATAGATCACATTTGTTAATGAACTATATTCTTAGTTTTTTTTGTTTTTTGTTTTTAATTTTAAAAATGCACAGGAATTTTATTTGGGTGACGATATAAATAAAACACCAATTCACTCTTGGCTTCATAGGTTGCACATCTTAGGTTATAACGCTCAGGAGTTGCATAAGGCTTAATTTAGCAAGGGTTTGGAAATTCTTACTTCTGTCAGAATGAACCTTTGATGTGTTTACAGTGGTGTTTTGTTTTTGTTACTCCCCTTTTAAGTTTCAAATTTGAAAGTTATTTATAGTTTTCCATAGTGACAGGTACTGGGGAAAAGTAAATCCTAAATATCAGTGGACAATTTTTCTTTAGTTGGAAAATCCCTTTGTTATCCTAGGGGTTGGTATAGACAAAGGGCATTGGGAATGCTGGCAGGTAAGGGAGTTAATGCCACTCAATCTTCAAACTCTATAGAATAGCCTTGGGATGTTCTATATTGTCATTTCTTTTTTCAAACCATACAACATTCAACTTCATAGCAAATGGCAGCACATAAATTCATTTCTGAGTAGTAAAAGTATTCCCCATACAGGTGACAATTCCATCATTACCATCCTATAAATTTCATCAAAAGCTCTTGAAATATATACTGAGAAATGAAAGAGGCACTAAATGTGTTGAAATTCACCTTTCAAAAAAGCAGCATGACTTGAAGGAAGGCCACCTTGGCTGATAACCTGTGGCAGTGCTTCAAAAAGATGTAAAATTAAATAAAGACACAACAGGTTGATACTCACCAAGTTATATATGAACGTTTGGTTACTCCAACCTTTTTTCAAGTGTGTTAAAAAAAAAAAAAAATCAAACTGCCTTTCAGACCCCTGAGTGTAATCCCAAAGAAGACAATATGCTTTTAACTCTGTTCTAATACATCAGAGCTAAAGACAATTACCAACATCGTCTTAAAACAAAAATGATGTAAACATCTACAAAGTTTAAGGTAAAAGCAGTTTTGTAAACAGTAACTGCAGATGATAATGTTATTGTAAAATCACAGTTTATCACTGTCCTTCAAACTGATCAGGAGGTTCTGGGTTTGGAGCTGTACAGAGTTAATAATAGTTGCAGCAGGTTTCAGGCCGTTTTCAATCCTTTATAAATTTACTTGTCAGTAGGTAGGTTACTGGTTTCTTTTATTCTTTCTAAACACTATGGATGTTATTCATTTCCCACTTTTGAGTCATTTTATTGGAGTCACAATTGGAGATGAACACTTGATGTAGGACCTCTGAACGATCTAAGCACTTTCCTGAAGGAATGTGAGTAAACCTGTGCAGGTTCTGGAAAACACAGTGAGGAAAAAGAAGTTTTAAATTTGGACTCTTTTGGTATCACTGACATTAGAAGAGGTCATTACCTGGCTTTCATAAGGAGATAATTCAAGCAAATTGGACAAGCTTATACTAATCATACCTCAGACTTTGAATTTCTCTTGATTGTCAGTTTTCTAAGTCCTTTTATTGCTAAGTCATAATATACTATTGGTACCTCAAATTCAGTGTATTTAAACCTGAATTCATTATCTCCCCCTCCAAACCTACTTCTCTGGTTCTTATCCTGGCTAATGACAATACCAGCTTTCCAGTACTCAGGAAATAATGTACCTTTCCCTCATTCATTCATATTCCACCAGTCACTGAGGACTGATATTTGTAATATCTCTGGTTTATATCCTTCCCATCCCCACTGCAAATGCCCTAGGTTAGCCCTCATCATATTTTATAGGTTTCTTTACCATAGCTCAGGGCTTCTCAAAGTGTGATTCTCAGATCATCCGAGATTGGGTCTGCATGGTCAAAATTATTTCCATAATAATACAAAAACCCTATTTTCCTCTTTCACTGTGCTGACATTTATACTGACAGTGCAAAAGCAGCAGTGGATAAAACTGCTGGGGCCTTAGCATGAATCAAGCAATGACACCAAACTGTGCTAGTCTTCATAGTCTTCACTGCCATTACAATTTAAAAAGTAAATGCTGGTTTCACTTTAGGATGTCCTTTATGAAGAGTAAAACATTAATTTTATTAAATCTTGACCCTTGAGTATACTTAAAAAAAAATTCTATAAGATGAAATAGGAAGTATGTATCAAGCACTTCTACATAATGAAGTACAATGGCACTGAGTGTAAGCACTTGTGCAATTGACTTGAGAGGAGAACTAGCTGCTTTTTTCATGAAATGTCATTTTTACTTGAGAGAATAACTCATAGAAAAATTATGATTATTCAGATTTGGGTAACAGGTAGACATTATTTTTTTGAAAATGAAGTGAGCCTGTCACTTCAAGAAAACAAACAATAAAACCTGACAGTGTTTGTTGCCATGGATAAAATTTGAGTTTTCACGCAAAAAATTAAGTTTGGTAAACTTGTATCCACCACCATAAACTTGACAGTTTCACAATCTTTCAAGACTTGTCTGATGAAACCAATGGTTATGTTTTTTTGATATCGTATAATGAAATGAGTCAACATTTGGAAGATCTACATAACTTAGTGAACAATGTTTTCTAAAAGAGCAATGCATGATGTTACTAAAGCTTACATGGATAAAAGATCCATTCAAAGTGTAAGACAGACCAATGAATTTGAATGTAACATAGGACAAAATATTCTCTGATATGGCTTCAGATTCTACATTGTAAATAACTTTTAGGAAACTACCACTTATTGAGCTGTGGTGTAGTATCGAAGAAGAATAGCCACAATTATCCGAAAAAGCTATTAAATTACCCTTCTCTTTTCCAACTGCATGTTTATGTGAGGTTGGATTTTCCTCATGTACTTCAACTAAAACAACATTTCATATCAAACTGAAAGATGAAGTAGTATGAGAATCCAACTCTCTTCTATTAAACCAGACATTAAAGTGATTTGTAAAAATAACAGAACAATGCCATTCTTCTATGTTTTTGTGGGAAAATATAGTTATTTTTCATTATAAATATGTTATTTATAATAACATGTAATAGGGTTATTATTGTTACTTTTACATGAATACATAAAAACTTCATAAATTTCTCATTTAATTTCCAATTCCAGAAATATTTTAAGTGATAACCTACATAAACAAAAGATGTTTGGGGGGAGTTTCAATAATTTTTAAGAGTGTAAAGAAAATCCAGAGACCAGAAAGTTTGCGAACTGCTGCTCGAACTGATCTCTTTGTTTCATCAGTCCATATTTCTAATGTTTCCAGAATTATTTTACTAAGAATATCCATTGTTTCCTATCACTACCTTCGTTAAATAATGTCAATTGTTCTCCAAAACTTACAAAATGAAGTTCAACATTCTTTCCTATAGAGCACAATTTAGGGATAAGATTCTTAGAATTTTCTACACATTTTCATGCCACATTTTTGCTCACCCAGTTTTTTTTTTAAACCTATCTTCCAGCCTTTTTATACTTTAGGACCTGGTGCAGTAATACTTCATCTATGAAACTCATCAGAAATAATTCCTCCTATTAATCTCTCTTGTGTTGTCCTATGACATTTTGCTTGTTATCATTTCTACATTTTTTTCCTTTGCCTTAATAGTATAGTGTGCTTTAGCTATTTTTCAAATCCCCATACAGCCCACCACATCATTGGGCCTCAGTGTATACTTAGTAACAGCTGAGACACAAATATGTATTTACTGCTGTGTCCTTTAAAATAACTAAAACATGTACAATCCATTTTTTATCCATTACTTCTTGATGGTAATTTCTGGTCGGGTAGCCTTTTTTTTTTTCTTTTTTACTGTTTTCTAATATTGTTCTCACTGACCCCTACCATTTGTTGCTATTATTCATTTTTGTTTGTAAAATTAATGCTGTATTCTTCAGGGTTTATGTGAATCTTCTCCCTCCTGATTTGTTATAAGAAAAAAAAATCAGCAATTGACACATGCTTACCATTTCATGGTAATTATCCAGGAATGATAATAACTGGTAATACTAAGCTGGGTCATGATATCATTACTACGTAGCAAACAAATGTTTGCATGACTGATGGGGTATGATAAATATTGGACGAATACATAAAGTTGAGGGCTGCCAAGTTCTTTCAGTTTGAGGCAGCTTTCTCAACTTTTTGTTTCATAATAAATTTATTTTAGCCAAATCTAGACTTTGAAAACTATATATAAGTCCATTAGTATTTTGAAATACTTAATTTGCCACAGAACTTTGAATACTCACAACTGAAACAGAAAAACTGCCTTGGCAGTGTTAAATGAATAACTAAACTTGACCTTTAAAGCAAGTAATTGGCTACATTTATCCTGTTGTATTAAGCAGACACTGATAAGGAAGTTTTCAAGGCCTTGATTTCCAAGTTTTATTTGTCTCTATCTCCACCTGCTGGAAGACATGAGATATTAACCAAATATTATGATATAAATATATTTTGCTTTAATGAATGACTCATTTAGAGTTTAAAAATCAGATTTTGATACTAGAACGATGGTGATGATTGCCTCACAGAACGCTGATTTTCTCTTGTTACTGAAATTAGCAGCGGGTCTTCATGGGCATCATTGTGACCTCATTACACAACAATGTTGCACCAGAGAATAAAAGTGATGCCTCATTATGGAACAATGAGTCACCCAGTGCTCAGGAAAACCTATACAAATGACTAAATGGAAGGAAAATGCAAGTCAATTTGAATGCAGTTTTTAAGATTTAGTCATCTAAATTCCACATGCTAGCTGTTATTGAAAATGAAACAGCATATAATATTAATTCAGGAGTTGAAATGCAGAATACCTTGAAGTACTGCCATTCCTTAAATTCATTTAGATTACAGTGGGTAATCATAACTTTTGATCCATCAGCTCCCTTTGTCAAACACTGGTCATACTGCATGAGTTGATTTGCTTCATTGATTCGGAAAAGCTATTTAAAAAAAAAAGGAAGAAACACCTATAATTAAACTGAACGACTAATTCATTTTTCTATAATTTTTCTGAGTGTTCAGAAATTTAAGTGCACAGACAGGAATTATATTTATTTTGATGTTAGTGAGGACTTCTATTAACGCTTAAATGATTATGATCTTTGGCCTTTCTGATACAAAATGAGTCTTTAACACATGTTTATTATATACTAACAATGTCAGAAAGTGAAAAAGTGGAAATAGTTCTGATAATGTTTCACCATCTAAACTATACACAAGAAAAATGCACAATGAAGTAAGATAATATATTAGTGAAACATACATTACTGGCCCACACCCCAGTTTACTGGGAAATTGATTACTGAACAATATTTGCAAAAAACTTGTTAGAGAGTTAGGTTTACATAGTTATGGTAGTGGCATATACATACTGCCACAGGAATATATTTTAATCTCTTATATTAGACATCAGTTCTAGTTATTGATTGCTTATGTGAAAACCAATACCACCATTATTCCCCTCATTTAAGTGAATATTTTAGCATGGTCAGTTTTTTACAGAATGCTTTATGGTCAATTTTTTACAGAATGCTTTACTTCATCAAAACAAAATTATCGTTTCTTTTGCTGTGCAGAAGCTTTTTAGTTTGATATAATCCCATTTGTTTATTTTTCCTTTGGTTGCCCGTGCTTTTGGGGTCGTATTCATGAAGTCTGTGCCCAGTCCTATTTCCTGAAGTGTTTCTCCTATGTTTTCTTTAAGAAGTTTTATTGTTTCAGGGTGTATATTTAAATCCTTAATCCATTTTGAGTTGATTTTAGTATACGGCGAGAAGTATGGATCTAGTTTCATTCTCCTGCATATGGATATCCAGTTATCCCAGCACAATTTGCTGAAGAGGCAGTCCCTTCCCCAGTGAATAGGCTTGGTGCCTTTGTCAAAGATCAGATGGAAGTAAGTGTGTGGGTTGATTTCTGGATTCTCTATTCTATTCCATTGGTCAGTGTGTCTGTTTTTATGCCCACTTATTGGTGGGAGCTAAAAATTAATATATAAATTCACACACACACACACACACACACACACACACAAAAACAAAACAAAAAACGGGGGGGGGGAAGAAGATATAACAACCACGATTACTTGAAGTTGATACGACAAGCAAACAGAAAGGACATTGTTGGGGGGGGGGGAGAAGGGAGGGAGGTTTTGGTGATGGGGAGCAATAATCAGCCACAATGTATATCGACAAAATAAAATTAAAAAACAAACAAACAAACAAAAAACAAAATTATCAAATTAAAAACCAAACTAAACCCTGTGATCGATAAGCCTGGTGGCTCCCAATGCAGACCAATTTAAACAGTAAAGTAAGGTGATTTACCTGATTACCTCCCATCCTGTGGCAGGGTCCTAATTCAACAAAGCCTCCATTTGTTTTTCCCATGCTATCAATGCAGTAAGCAGTCTCTAAACCTCTGATCTAAAAAAAAAATGAACAAAAAAACAAAAAGAAGGCAACAGTTTAGTTTTTAATGAGCTCTAACATCAGAGTAAAAGAATTTCATGTTAAATTTTGCAGTTCACAGGGGTGATCTGGGTGTGTGTAGTGCCAGGTTATTACTGTAATTGTCAGTTTTTAAATAGTTTTGAGCATACCAGTATCTTTGAAGTTATTTATGGTCTTAAAGTCAAAACCAGAATGAGCTTATTCTTTTTTTTTTTTTTTTTGTCGTTTTTTTGTGACCGGCACTCAGCCCGTGAGTGCACCGGTCATTCCTATATAGGATCCGAACCCGCGGCGGGAACGTTGCCGCGCTCCCAGCGCAGCACTCTACCGAGTGCGCCACAGGCTCGGCCCAGAATGAGCTTATTCCAACCAAGGACATTGGGCTATAGATTTCCATAAAATACTACAGAAGAAAAAATAAAGTGATATCATTAAGTACAATTTCAGAATCATGATAATTCATGTGAATGAGAAGCAAACAGAGTAAAGCTACCTAACCACAGCAGTAAAAGACACTGGTCGAGATACCTAGAACAGAATCGGATTTGTAAGGTACCTTTTTCAAATGGATATGTAGCTGCCTCCATAGGCCTAGGTGGCAAAGGTCATGGCACATAAGCCAGGCACATAAGCCAGGCACTTTTCTCTGACTGGATAATGCAGGTGAAAAGCAAACACAGGCTTCCATCTTTGGGATGTACATTTTGTATAAAAACTATTTTTGGAAATATCGTATATTAGTCTGAGTTATAAATCACTATACTATTTGGATAAAATGTTTTATTCATTCAGTCAACAAATACTGGCTGTGCACCTGTGATGATAAGAGCTTCTGAAGATACAAAGAGGAGCAAGTCATGGTCCTCAGGACCCTCATGATCCATAGGAAAACGGAGGGGTAAGGGTCAGTCAGTAGGGAGGTATGAGCATGCAAGGAAGGAGCCACTCACACTGCCTGGAGGAGCTCTGAAGACTGCCCCCTGAAGGCATTTTTCAAATAGGTAGGGATTTACCCTGGAATGTTCAGGGAATGCTGAGAAATGAAGTATAAGGTGCAGGTGCCAGAATGAGCAGAGATTAAACTGAAAATGTATTCAGGGGAGATAGTAAAAGGAGGACAGAAAATTCCATTCATTCATTCCTTCCCATATTTATTCATTCATCAAATATTAAGCAGGTACCTATCGTATGTCAGGCATGTTGCTCTGATACACCAGTGAACAAATTAAAGACCCTTGCTTCAGTGAGCTTACATTTGCAGGGAAGGAAAGATAGAGTATAAGCAAAACATAGAAATAAATGATCTATTGTGTTAGAAAGTGATAAGTGCCACTGAAAAAAGAAAAGAAAACAAGTTGGGGGGGCGCTAGGGTGTTGGGGGGTAGGTAGCAGGTAGATATCATTGAAGGTGACAGGTGAGCAGACTTGAAGGAGGTGTAAGAGTTACCATACCTACAGATGTCTGAAGAAAAGCATTCTGGGCAGAGGGAACAGCAAAGGCAGGAGCATGCCTGGAGGAAGGCTGAGGAGCAGTGAGGACAAGGGGCTGCAGTAGTGTAGGGAGAGCAGTAGCAGGTGGGGCGAGAGGAAGGAGGCCAACTGATGTAGACCTGGGAGGCCACCGGCAAGGACACTACCTTCATTCTAAGTGAATGGGGTGTTACTGCAGGTTTCTAACAAAGGAGAGACATGACTGCTGTGTTCAGAATGGGCTGTAGGAAGACCAAAAAGTTAGTATCAGTGAGAGATCATGGTGGCTTAGACCAGATAAAGAGGGTTGAATTCTGGAATTGGATGTGGAGTATAAGAGAGAAAGAGGATTCAAAGAAGACTCCAAAGTTTTTGACCTGAGTAATCAGCAAAGACAGGTTGGGTGGGGGAAAGAGGGAGTTCACTTTTGGATACATGGAGTTTGAATGTCTGTTAAATATTCAAGTGGAGATGTCAAGCACGCAGTTAGATAAACTTGTCTAGGTCCTAGGAGAGAGATTTGGGTTGAAGTCAGAAATTTGAGTTATCAGCACAAAGATGGTTTTAAAGCCATGAGAGTGGGTAAGATCAGCAAGCGAATTCATTCCTTTCAACATAGAAGGCACTCTACTAATTAGGTGTTCTGGGAGATTGAAAGATAACCAATATGTGGTCTGGACCCATGGGGCTTATGGTCTAGTTGGGAGTTAAATGCAATTTGCTGTAATAGGTCAGATAAAGTAAGAGTATAGAAAAAAAGGTATTAAAACAAGAAGTACAGGGAGAGTAGCACAAGTGTCCTTTCTTGGTTTCTCCTTTTATTCCCAAACTCTAAATGTTGGTGTTTGTTAGGGACGGATCCCATCCTCTCTATCTATATTTTCTTCCTAGGTGACTTCATTCAGTCCCATGAAAAACTTACCTGCTGATGGGCCCCAAACATACATCTGTGGGGCGGCCTCTTTTCTGAGCTTCAGTATTGCATTGCCTATGATTTACGATCAATTAGGACTTGACAGCTCTGCCTGGATGTCTAACAGGCACTTTACATATGTGGAACACCAATAGAGAACCTGCAATTCTTCAGCCCCTCCTCATTCACCCCCTCTACCATTTTCTCAATCTCAGCTGCCACGTAATCAGCTACTCAAATAAAAAATAAAGCCCAGATGTCATCCCGGCCCTTATCCTTCACATACCAACCCATCAGTGATCTACCTCCAGATGATTCTGTATCTTAAATTTGTCTGCTTCTCTCCATTTCCACTCTTGCCACCCTGGTCTGTTTAAAACCCTCCCATGGCTACCCACCCCCCTCAGGATAAAGACCTCTCTCCTCACCTAACTGACACTCCTGCCCCATTTCATCTCTTCTTTTCTGCTGATCAAACATGCAAAGCATTCCTGCCTGAAATTTAAAGAGCCTTTGAACTCACAATTTTCTTCTTTACTTGTAACACTCTTTCCTGGCTCTCTGATTCACTGGCTCTTTATCATTCAGTTCTCAGATTAAATGTCACCTCCTCAGAAAGGCCTTCCCTACCCTTTCCTCTTGACCACATCACGTGTTTATTTCCTGTTTCTCTTACCTCCATCTGTCATTATTTGTCTTTCTGGACTGTTTTGGTCTCTCTCCTTTTCTGTGTAGGAGAGTGACTCGCACATAGTAGGCCCCCAACCAATATTTGTTGAATACATAACTAAGCAAAGGTACACAGACCTGAAAGTTCATGGCATGTTCAGTATACCTGTGAGGCAGCAGTATTCAGCATATGGGTGGATGCAATCAGAAATGAGGTTATAAAGGCAAGTTTGAAGAAGCAAAGAAATGACAATACAGATCAATGTCTTTGTTGTCCGACTTTTATTACTTTTAGTTACCATGAATTAAGTCATTCAAAAGCACTGTTTTTCAAAAAGCACTGTGAATGCCTATTGTATATGGAGTTCCTGCATTAGTCCACTGATGATTAAGGCCCTAAAGCACTTAGACTGGTTGGAAGATATGTAATTTGGGGTGTTGTGAGAACCTATGGAAAGATCATAGAACTGATTTTTTTGATGGAGTGGGGAAGAACAGAAAGACTTTTGAGGATTAGTGATCCCTAAGTTGAGAGCAGTAGGGTAAGCTGGAATTAGTCAAGAAAGGAAGCTGGAGTGAGGGGCGGGGAAATGGCAGGAGTTTCAGGAGGGGAGTGGACAGTGTCAGGCTAGAAAGCCACGTGTACAAAGGCTGGGAGGAGATCACACGGTGGCCAGGTGGTTGGGGCAGCTGTAGTTGTCTTGTAGAAGGTGAGGTAGGTGGATGTTACCAGACAGTTCTTACCCCAACTTTTCCCCAAGAATTCTTCTCATTCACTCACATATTTCCAACTCTCTTGCCTTCTCCCATACTCAAACTCCAAATGCATACTCTCTGAGATCTGAATATTGGCTGATACTTACTTCTCCCCAGTCAACATTTTTGGGTGGCAAAGGGTAGTGGGAGGTGATATCATAAGCTATTTCTTCCATAAACCACTTGAAACTTTTGCAGTTGTGATCTTCTCGAAATTTTTTCAGCTCAGATATATCCCCATATGGTAACGCCTTTGATTCAGGACGACTAGCATAGAAGTAGTCTTTATATTCATCCCACCAAACCTCTACAACTCTAACATAGTTCTGTGAAAAAGAAAATATTATTATGAAAAATACAAATAGTTGTGATGTCATAAACAGCCTTAGACACATGAAATACGACCAACATATAACGAACTCATATCAGTAGGATCTGGCATTTAATTAAATAACAAATGCAAGTGAGCTAATGACTCTAATATGTCATTTGCCAAGGATAAAAATGTCATGTATGTTCAACTAAAAAGTGATATACACAGAATCTGATATCCCCGAACAGGAAGACCATATATTCTAAGATAATATGTGCTATCCTGCAAACAGCGGAAGAAATCAAAGCTCAGACAGGGTTTATGAGAACCTGGCTAGACACTGATGCTCCTTCTTCCAGAATAATCTCTTTCTATTAGAACTACACTAGTGGTATGTGTAGGAAAAAAATCTCATTTTAGAAAAGATCATGAAAAACAATAGCTCTGTTTAATAAAACACATTTTTGCAGGTGAAGCTGTTGATCTTGTTATAATTACAACAGAACCACTTTACTATAACTCAAACTTAACTGAATTATTTTCCCCAGTTGGTTCACTTTAAGGCAACTTATCAAGAAATAAAATGAGGTGACATAGATCTAACTTCTGAGGTTTTACTGTATACCTGCAGGAATATATGTGATGAATTAGTATATACTTGATCCAGTCCCTTGATCTTCTATCAGTAAATTTTCTCTATAAAAGGCCTGAGGGTAAGCTCCTTTGGTTTTGGGGCCATACAGCCTCTGGGGCAACTACTCAGTTCTGCTGCTGTAGTGAGAAAGCAGCCATAGACCACATGCAAACAAGAGTGTGGCTATGCTCCCGTACTACTGTATTTTCTAAAAAGGGCTGGATCAGGTCTGTGGGCCACAGTTGCTGACCCCCGTCTTAAATGAAAAATAGGAATACCTAGCGATCAGATGAAATGTTTTCTAGGTTACAAGATAACTATCAAAGGGCAAACATGCCTCTGAATGTTTGTTGCAAAAGCCCATACAAAATTAGACAGTCCATGTCCTTCAGATACTAGAGAACCTGACGAGTTGAGTGTACATGCATGGATGATGGCAACAAAAAGAAGGAACATTCAACTGTTGGGATGGAGAGGGCCAGAGTGGCACTGTGTGGCTCACTCTTGAGGAGTGGTCAATTAGGTGGGAACTGTATTCTGGGCAAGGAGAAAAGTGAATGAAGTATGACAAATCATGCTGCATTTGGAGTCTTGTGGATAGTTTATAATAACTGGAATGCATGATTCAACGAGAAAATTTCCCTCAGTTTTTAAGAAGTTAATCTAGGGGGTCCTAAGGCAAGAGACGAGGAACCGCCTCCTCCGCCCAAATGCAGGCAAGAGGCAGAGCATGCCTGGGGTCCTAGGGCAAGAGCTGAGGGCAGCATCCCCTGCCAGGAAACAGGGAAGGAGCACTTGGAAAACACAACTTCCTCGTGGGTGGCCCACCACAACCATGGCTGCCACAAAAGTGGCTCAATGCCACAGCAGTCGCTACAGCTCCTGTGTGGCTCATCAGACTCCAGACTTCAGTGACACAAGGAGAGTCACCAGCAGAGACTGGAAAAAGAGGATGCTTCTCCCCTCAAAGCCCACTCTAGTGTAATAGAAGAAGCAACTGCTCTACCATGCTCCTGCTTTATTTCTGATGTTAGTTAATTTCTGTCTTCTCTCTTTTCTTCTTCATCAGTCTAGATAAAGATTTGCAAATTTTATTGATCTTTTTAAAGAACTAAAAAAAAAAATTATTAAGCAGACTACAAAGCACCACTGATGTATATATTTTAATCAAACATTAAAAACTCATTTCTCATTATGATCTTTTCTGCATCTCTTCTCTTATGACAGTTTTGAATTTCCTAAATCAGTTAAGAACGTTTTTTGTTTTGAAGAGTTCATCATAATACATTCCTATATTATTAAAATTTTAAAAAGTGTAAAAAAATTATTCTGAAAAACAAAGTTAATCTATATAAAGTATTTAGATTTGTGCCTGGTACATAATAGGCACTCAATAAGTGTTAGCTATTATTAATATTATTATTCTTTTTTTAAGGACTTTGAATTTCATCCTTGAGATAAGAGTCGTCAAAAAGTTTTAAGCAGGTAACCAACATGAGATCTAATTTTCAGGAGAATAACACTGGTGGTGAGTGGAGGGTGGACTGAAGCGGGTTGAACCTGATGGCAGGGAGCCAAGCGGGAGGCTGTGTACCACCCACGGGAGAGATCTGAGGAGCTGCACTAGGTTTAGAAAGTGATGGACTGCAGAGATATATCTGAGGTAGAATCACCAGGAGGATGTAAGGGAAGAGGACAACCATAATATGTCCCCAAAGTTTCATTCATGGCAGACAGAAAATACAGGAAAAGGAATCACTTTTGAGGAAAAGTTGAAAAGGTCAGTTTTGACTCCACTGAGTTTGAAATATCTGAAGGACAATTCTAGAAGGCAGAGCAGAAAAGTGGGCTGAAGAAATTGATCAGGTTTATTGGTGGATCAAATGGTGCTAAATTGGAGAAAAGAAAGGCCTAGCACATTCTAGGCACTAAGTGTATGCTGAATGTTATATTTATCGGGTAGTTTTTATGATATCTACAAGGAGTCTTCAAAAAGTTCATGAATCTCATCAAGGAGACTCAAATTATTTTCTATTTTTTAACAGAATTTTTGAAGTACACCTGTATGGTTAATTTTTATAGTGGATAAATATTTCCCTCTCAGCTCTTTTCCTTTTCCCTGCAGAACAGACCTTCTTGAATCAATCTAACTTTTCATTGGTGCTTCACGATTGTGGTCCAACTCCAAGTAGAGGTTCTTTTCCTGCACGCAATCAGGCCTGGTGTTAATTTGGTGCTATCTTTGTTTTACCGGGGATTTTTAAATCTCATCCCCTGTTGTAGTTGGGACTCCATTTGGCCAATTAGAAAGATGCGTTGGTCCTTAATGCATCTTTGCTCTGTCATCTATTCCCCTTTTGTGAACTGTCCAAGTTGCATCTGCCGCCAATAATAAACTTCCTTCTGTTTTGACTTGGTTAAGGGCACCAGAACATGAGGAGTATCAGAGTCACATACCTCTTAGAATTTACGAAAGCAGCCCAACCAAAGAAACTTTAAAGCTGCTTTGCCAGGGATAGAGGCCTTTCTTCTTTAAGCAGTAGGACATTTGGCATGCTATATGAAACTTCCTTGGTTTGTTCCTGACATAAGTGTCAGCTCTAAGAGTGATTAGACTGTGAAGAAATGTTTAAGAACTGGGTGACCCCAACATGACTAGACAATCACCAGATCATCATTCACTATGACACTGCTTCTAAAACTACCCTCCCCAGATAAAAAACTACTAACTCTCTTGGAATAAGATGACTGTGACATATCTCATTTTAGGACCTTGGGAGAGAGAATCTACATTGCATACGATGGTGGGAACCAATAGAAGAAATCAGAACTATGACTTATTTCCTAAGAAGTGTTAGTGGGAAAGAAGCCTAGGAGGATGCTCGTCCCACCAAAACAATCCTGTTGAGTTTAACTTAAAGCTGCTTTTTATATACAAAACTCTCAACTAATGATTTTTTTCTGCAGGTCCATGAGTTTTGGTAAAATACAAATTATCTATCTTATTTCTATACCTATGGTACAGGAGATAAGAAATTGATTAATATTCATTACAATAAAACAGTTTGGATGTGCCAATGAAGAGTGCAATAGTAGAATTTTCCTCTATTTTACGTGAGAGAGATGAATGTGTAGGCAGAAGGTAACATGAAAAAGGATTAATTAAAAAAAGATTAATTTATAAATCTTTGAGGAACAAAAGATTAGCACTGTTCAAAAATTTGATTTTGTTTATTACCCAAACTCCTAATATTATTACCTTAATTTTTAAAAACCAAACAAAAATAATATTTTACTCATATGAAAGTAATACAAGCTGGTATTTTCCTTTCAACTAATTCCTTACAGAGTGCCAGTCCTTTCTGAATTTATTTGAGATGTCTTCATGGAGAACATTCAATATAGGAATCTTAATCAGAATGGGATACAATAGGAGGTGAGGTCACCAAGATGGCATAGTAGGAGATGCCAGCCTTCATTCCTCCCACACAAAAACAAGTATAGACAGCTATTCATGAACCATGAAAGAATCTGCAGCAACACAGTGAAGCAAAAGAAATGGAGACTATCCACATAGAAAGATCACTGGTGAGATCTGCATACCCGAGAAAACAGGAGGTAGCTAAGAACAAAGAAGAAAGGCAGGTGATACTGATGTCAGCTATATGGTGGGAACCACCGTGGTCCCCAACAGCCTGCTCCACAGAGGACACCAGCATCTCTTGTCACTGAGGTAACCAACAGCCATTTATATGAGGGAACCCCAGAAAGAGAGATGCAGTGCACACCCCTCCCCATCCAAGAAGTGGCTACTGTTGAGCTGCTTTGGGAAATGATCCAGCACCTCTCCCATCCCTGAGCGAGCCCCGACCCTGAAGATATGGCCACCCTTCAAGGGCCCCCATGATAGACCAGGCCTCTGTGGCAGCATTGGGCCTGCCCTCATCACAGACACTGGAGTTATTGCTATAGCAAGCTAGTTTGCTCTCCAGACTCCAGAGCCATGCCCTCATTGCACATGTCCTGGCTTCAGGCACCAGCTCAGCCACCAAAGAGAGCTAGACCTGCCCTGACCCAGGGGCTGCTCTAACTCTACATGAGCCTGTGCTCCCATTCTTGGCTCCTGGCTACTTCACAAGCATCTGCACCTTACATACTACTACCAATGTGGCAGTAGGATTTCCTGCACCACAGGCACCAGCTCAGCTGCCACAAAAAGCTAGGTCCCATCCAACCCCAGAGCTGCTCTAACTTTGAGCATGGCTTTGTTCCCACTCTTAGCTACAGGCTGTTTCACAAGCATCCAGCACCTCACATTCTGTTACCAATGCAGCAGCAGGTATGACTGCACCCTAATCCCAGAGCTATAGTCCCTCTACTCATGCTCATACTTCTGGCTTCAGCACAATTTTCCCAGTGAGAGAAAAAGAGATCAGAAGGACCTTAGCAGCCATATCCACCTAAGACCCCAACATCCCTTGCTGCCACTGTGGACATTCATAGTCACTAAGGATCTCTATAATTATTATCAACACTGACCTCAGCTGACAGAACTGCACAGAAACTACACAGCTGACACCCTCACTGGTGGCAGAACTGCTGCACCCCATCCAATAAGTGCCTTTGCAACACCCCTTTTTCCCTTAGGGGAAAGACTTTCTGCAGTGAAACTAGCCCATAAAGTCTGCCTGAGATGACTGCTCCACCAAATGCACAGACATCAATGTAAGGCAACAAGAAGCATAAAAAGGAGCCATAACACTAAAAAAAGAACATAATACTCTCCCACGATCTGACTCCAAAGAAATGGACATATGTGAACTGCCTGACAAAGAATTCAAAATAGTTGTTTTTAGAAAGCCCAGTGAACTTCAAGAAAATACAGAGAAACAATTCAATAAAATCACTAGAGAACTAAAAATTGAACCACCTTATAACTCAGCAATCCCACTACTGGGTATATACCCAAAGGAAATGAAATCAATATATCAAAATAACACCTGCACTCCCATGTTCATTGCAGCATTACTCACAATAGCCAAATGGATAAAAAACTATAGTATATATACACAACGGAGTACTACGCAGCTATAAAAAATATGAAATACTGTCATTTGCAGCAACACAGATAACCAGCATGTTAAGTGAAGTAAGGCAGGCACAGAAAGACAAATATCACATAATCTCACTCATATGTGAAAGTTAAAAAGAAAAAAAGTTGTTCTCATAGAAATACAGAGTAGAATAATGGTTACCAGAGGCCCGAAGGAGAGGGAGAGAAGTGGGGATTAATAGGTACAAAGCTATGCTATCTACCCTAAGTGAATAATGTACAGTATGTGCATGTACTGGAAGAACACATTGTTCCCCACAAATATGTACAAATAAACATTAAAATAAAAATAAATAAATAAATAAAAAATAAAAAAACTCACCTTTAGAGTTGGAGAAGACCCGACATAAAGGGGTGGAGGATTTCCTTGCCAGCCCTCAAGACGGTAGATGTGTCCAACACGAGAACAAGGGACAAACAATAATTTGCCACCACACTGCCATATCTATCAAAGAAAAACACATCCTGTAGAAGTTACTTCAAGTGCAAAAATAAATTTTAACTGAAAATTTGTTTATAAATGCAAATCTAAAATCTAAATTAGACACAATGTCCACATGGAATTCATGAACTTAAGAAATCCTAAAATAATTTGCTTGTTTTTAAAACTTATATAAAAACAAAGAAGGCAATAAGAAGTCATAAACTACTACTAAGGGGCTCCTGTATACTTGTAGCCCCTAGCAACCTTTTCCCAGTATAACCTTGCAAAGTCATGAAGAATCTTCATTCTTAGCATCATTCATTATTTCCAGTGCTAATATACTTCCTACCTGGGAGATTATTATAATAACTTTCTAACTAGCTTCTTCACCTTCAGCTTTCTCTACTTAACTCTGTCCTTATTTATACTAAGGGATTATTGTTGCTGAAGGGCAGCTGTGGGTCACGTCATCTCTTGCTTAATATCTTTGATGGTTCTCCACTGCTTATCAAATACAGTAAAAATGTCTTAACTCAGCATTCAAGGCTCTTCAATATGGTCCACTTTATCTTCTTTACTGTCTTCCTTATTCATGCTTCCTGATTCTGCCAATTTGTGCTCCTTACTGTTTCCTGAATACATTCTTTTTGTTTCCACCTTTTTACCTTTTCCCATTCTACTTGCTTAGAAGTCCTTCTCCCCTCCCTTTAACTCTGCTTATTGATAGTATGCCTTACAACTAGAAAGTTCTGCCTCAAATTCTACCTCCAGAATGATGTTGTCTCTTAATCACATTAACTGATTACCACTCTGCGTTCTTACTGTGCCACGAGTTTAAGTATATTTCTAATCTCTTCTCATCAACTTTAAGTTCCTTGAGAGCAAGGACTGGGTTACTCCTCTTCTTCATTGTGCTAAGCACAGGACATTTAAGACAAGAGTTAATGAATACCTGTTTCACTCAAACTGTGATATCGTTCTCTCTTTCTCTTTGGGAAAATGGGGATAGGAGAGGGGGCTGAAGTGGGGGTTGGACCACAGAAGGTATTATTGCTCAAGGACTGCCTCAGCAACAAGGGAGATGCTGCAGGAAGACAGCTCCAATGTCAGTCTGAGGATGTGCAATCATTGTGGAGATCTGCTTCTGTCTCAAACCATCAGGTCCTACAGTGATAAAGGGTGACTACATCAGTGGATGGTCAACTTTGGCCCTAATACATACAGATTCTCCAAATGGCTTCTATAATAAAAGGTTCCGCCTTGGGGCGGCGGGGGTGTGTGTGTGCAGATATTTTCATTTCTGAAGTTTGCTGACCATAATTTTGAGCTGAGTCCTATAAATACATGGAAGTTTGGAGCTTGCATTTTGCTTTATTTTTCCCAAAAAGGCACACATTGTTTTTAAGTCATTCCTTATAATTTGGAGAAATGCATTATATAGGTTTTTTTTTTCCTCCAAAATAAACCAGCTTTATCCGAAAGTCATAAAAGTCAGTAACTACTTAGAAAATCCCATTTGTTTAAATGAAATGTTACCTTGTATGAGATCTCAAAGTTTTCACCACCCCAAATCTGGAGACCTGGGTCATAGAGACCCAGTTCAAAGAAGAACTCTCGTTCAATAGCAAATAATCCGCCAGC
Organism: Cynocephalus volans; assembly: GCF_027409185.1. Lineage (NCBI taxonomy): Eukaryota > Metazoa > Chordata > Mammalia > Dermoptera > Cynocephalidae > Cynocephalus > Cynocephalus volans. The sequence continues at coordinate 79,002,442 of NC_084472.1, read as the reverse complement.
CATGGCTGGGGACCTAAGGAAAAGAAACACTGCAATAACCATTAAAGACAAACTCTCAATATCCCCTCACCAATAGACAATGAGCTTTTTGAAACACAGCCTAAATAATGCATAGAGGAGACATAACTGATGGCCAAACATAAAGAAATTATAAAGCCTTCTCTAAATAATCTGTTCATAATTCCCTAATGAATTTACCATAATTTCTAACTGAAATCAAATTATAGTTCATTACAAATTAGAGCACTGTGTCATTTCACCATTAGAGGGCACCTTGGTTCCTCTGTTGATATAAAAATTAAGTCTTAGTTTCTAGTTAAAATAAAATTTTCTCTTTCATTCCTGAAAACACTAAACCATATAGCCGTGGTCTGCTAACTGCTCACGATGATTTATGAGTCATCCTGGGATGAACAAAACCATACACCATGGAAGTAGTCAGTCATTTTTTAATTTTATAGCTCAGGGGCTTGCCAAATAAGGGTGTAAATCATCATAGAGGAGCCACAGTTCATTCAGAGTTTGCAAACGTAGCACAGAAATGACAAAGGAGAATCAAACATGGATACTTACAGGGCCAGGCGGTAGGAATGCAAAAGGGTGAGCTCTGGGGCTTCCTGAATGGATCTTAAATGGAGTACTTCTTATGCACAAGAGAAAAAAGATTTGATAGCTTTGTAGGAACAAGTCACTCCCACCACTGGGAGAAATGACAGTGGAATCATTTTTTTCCTGCTCCCTGTCCCTCCCCCCTGAATAATTAATTATGAATGCATCATAATTCTTAAGTTTTAGGGTCCTTAATACTATTATGGTACCTTCTTCATCATCACTCCTAATATTCAATTGATCACTAAGTCCTATTTATTCTACCTTGAAAATATATCTTGAATCTAATTTCTTTCCAACTTCACGGCCACCACCCCAGACCAACCCAACACTGCTTGGACTCTGCAGTATCTCCCCAACTTGCACCCTTTATTCTGTTCTGCCTCCAATCAAGTCTGATCACACAGCAGGCAGAGCAGACCCTTAACACGGACCCGCAAGATGCCAGCCTGTCCCCACTCCCTAGGTTCACCTGGCTCCCTCTCTGAGTTCAACACTCTGCTCTCACTTCGAACATGCCAAACTCCCTTCTGTGTCAGGGCCTTGAATTATGCTATTCATGCTCCTGAAATGTTCTTCCTCCTTTTCCATAAGGTAGACGCCTCACTCTTCGGATCTGAGTCTAAATGACACTTTGTCAGGAAGGCCTTTAGTGATTCTCCAGGCTGGGTTAGGTTCTGCTTTCCATAAGTTCCATGTACTTTATGAGTTTTCTTCATTCTACTTATCACAGTTACTGTTCCAGAGTTATTTGTGTAGTTGTCTAATTTCTGCCTAACTTGCAATATTTTAAGTTCCATGAGGGAACATATCTTTTAAAAAATTTATCCCCAGGAAACAGTGCCTGGCACATAGTAAGCATCCAATAAAAAATTGTTGTGGATCAATGAGTCAAGTAATATTTTCAATATGAAAGGAAAATCACCTCTGGAGAAAGTTGTTTTCTGATGCCTTTCTTCTTAAAGTATGCTGCCTAACTCACTAAACAGCACTATTACATTTTTGGTTATATTTTCATGTCACATTTATTTAGCTGTCATTTAAAATTGGTCCATTATAACTGGGCCTTTTTGATCCTTAAATATGTTCCCATTCATTTCAGTACACATTTGAAAATGCATCTTAACACAGAAACTTATGAATTAATTAAAGGGAAACGTCCTTTAAATCTTTCTAGCTCACTTAATATTTTTTTTTTTTTACTAGTCCATGGAATTAGCAGAAATATAAATGTAGTCAGCACCCTTTATTTTTTTCTCCCAGAATTATTTATTAGGTTAAGCAGGTAAGCAATGAATTCCTGGACTATTTCAAGTAAGAAAGTTTCAAATGAAAATTTGGAGAATGTCCAATAAAACTTAAAGTTCTATAATTTCCTTATGTTAGCCATTCAGTATCTTGATATCATGACATGCCCAAATCCCACCAGCATTTCCATGATATTGGAAGCACTGTCCCAAAACAGAGTTCTAATATTATCAGCAGTATAATAGGGAGAGAGAGACCAAAAGCAGAACCATAGGATCAGAAGAATAAAATTAGACACATTCAGGAGAAGGCTACACTAACATTTGAGCAAACACTTCATCTGATGTCATTTTTTGAAAGCTAGTAAAATATTCTAATTAAAAGACCTAAAGAATTTTTAAGTTAAAGAACCATAGAAGGGATAAAAGTTGATTTTGGAATAGAGTTTTTTTAATCAAGCACTCTTCTGAGAATGAAGCAATAAAGGATTATATGTAACATTTTCTAAAGTCATGTATTTGTATTCATCAGATTTAACTGGGACACAATAGCATTTAAGAGTTATCATAGAAAACAAAAGGTTTGGAAACCCCCCAAATCTCTTGCTAGTGCCTTTCACTGTTAACATTACACCTAATGCATCAAAGTGGAAATTAAGGTCTTGGATTATAAGTAATTTATGTATTTTAAATTTATAGAATGACATTATCACAAAAGAATAAAATTTGTTGTCTAGTCTACTAGGACAGGATACCAAACATTCTTTTTTCACTTGTATGTGGAACTAATGTCATATTACACTATTTTTTTCCCCAATGAAAAAGTGTAATTCTCAATAGTGGAGCTTGCGTTGAGGGTAAAAGCAATTATCAAGGAGCAAATGAGAATTCAAAGCTCTGAAACAGTGTAAAGAAATAAGCACTTTGGAATGACACAGCATCTACAGTTTTAATAAGGAACTGTAAGCGTGGCAAAAGGTTAATAGGTTAGCAGCAACTGGAGAAAAGAAAAATACGTAAGTGATTTAGTGATTACCGATACGGTTCAGTTTTTGTCTTTCTCAGTCTCTTCTCTCGAGGGGTCAGAGGCACCCGTTTCCAGAGCATACTCCAATCCCATGCTCCTCGGGCATACCCATCTTCGTCACCACCCCCTTGGGGTATAATTTCGTATGTGTTGCCATTTATGACATCTATAATCGGCACAGTGCAAATGGTTCTGTGTTGATGATGGCAGCAAAGATCAAATGGAAGCGTATGTATGGACCCACATATTTATACGAGTTCATGGGGAAGGAAAAAAAAAAGGACTTAGATAAACATTCAACATAAAAGTAATAATCTTTACCGATAAGGTTCAGTTTTATGTTTTCTTTTGGCCTTTTCCTTGTGGCTTAGAGGAATACGTTTCCATAGTAAACTCCAGTCCCAGGCCCCTCTGGCAAAACCATCTTCATCCCCACCTTGCTGTGGTTCAATGGAATAATCATTCCCATCTATGTAATCTATTAGAGGCACAGTACATGTAGTTCTGAAACATTTACAGAAAATGAAAAAGCATTTAAGAACCCAAAACTGACTAGTGTAGCATGCCTAACTACATTATCTCTTTTTGTTGATTTGTTTCTGCACCAGGGGACTTTAATATCTAATGGGAAATGGAGTAAATGAATGTCCCATAAAAGCTAAGGAGACTTTTTATAAGGGCAGGATAATGGGGACTTCCCCCTAGGCCTACAGACAAATGTCAGGGACAAAGAGCCATGTCATATCATTGAACTTAATAGTGTGTTCTCCTTTTTACTTTGGTCCTACAGGAAACTTTCTCTTGGTAATTTTGAATTATATACAAGATTTTCCCCTCCCAATCCCCCATTAAAAAATGTGTGTGCGTGTATGTGTGTGTGTGCAGATAGTATTTGCCACACTCTTAGCAGTTCACCCACCTTTGTTGCTTTCTACTTCTTTGGAAGCAAGTACTATGAAAATGTGTTTCTGTATTTTTACCTGATCTTCTTCCCAACTCTTTTTATTGCAAAAACCAGCTTTTATTGCCAAAAAAAAAGGGTGGGGGTGGGTATTGTATTGTTGCTTTTTTAAAAAACAAGCAAAAAAAAAATCTCTCAAAATGTTAAGAACTTAAGAAGTGGTCTGAGAATATAAAGGAAAAAAAATCCCTTGTATTTGGGCTTCATGAAATTGCTACTACTATATAACCAAGTAGATACAGAGTTGAAATTACAAAGATAATCTAGTACCCTGCTTATTTCAATGCCCATTTCATCAGAAAGAATTTTAAAATGTATTTCCTAAAATGCAATTACAGCTTGTCATAACTGGTTAAGGTGCTTTTTAGATGTTTAGAAACCTGATATCGTGGAAGTGGACTCTAGAAAGGTGCTTCATTCCATCTGGAGTGTGAACACATGCTGGAGGGTCATTGTGGGATACGTGTGGTTGCCACTGGAACCTGTGGAAAACTATTTCCTTACCACCTGGAGAACTGCTAGTATTTACCTGGAAAGAGTTAACTGATACCTGGTCAGTTATCTCTCCTCACTTCTCATGATTTTCACATTTCTAAATAAATGGTGCAGTGCAAAGTGTCCCAGAGAGACTTCGGTTTGACATTTTATTGGCTTTCTAATGTGGGGCAAATTACTTAATTTCTCTAAGCCTCAGTATCCTCGTCAGTAAAATGGAACTAATAATCTCTATCTTGCAGGATTGCTGGGAGGATTAAATTAAAAAGCATGTGGAAGATATTTACGACAGGCTTTCATGTTAAATCCTCTGATGATTAAATCTTCCAAAGTTCTTCCTTTGACTTGTGTCACTTGCCACAGGGGCATGTCTTATTTTCCCAGATTCTGAAATAGTAAGAATTCTGAACTAGAAGCAAGGAAGGGTTTTGGAACCAGGAGACTGATGTTGCCTTCTGCTGTTTCAGACATTTCTGGAAATTTAATGGTGATCACCACATTTCCATGGAATAGTTGTCTATTTCTAAACTTTAAAATTTCCATAGGAACTACCCAAAGCCTTGACACAAGTAATAACTGGCCCTTACTATTTAAAGTAATAATTTAAAAGGGCATAAAAAACCCACAGGTATAATTTCAATGCATGCTTCCTCAAGTCTTTAGAACTCTTACCCCAATTTAAAGAGAGCAATTAAGATTACTCTTAGAGAAAGTTTTTGGAGATAGAGGAAGTCTCAAGAACTCAACCACAAGATGATTCTCGAGTGAGACACCGTAGTTTCTCCCAAATGCCAGACTGCCTACATTTGAATCAGCATGAAGTATCAGTCTAATCACACCCAAGGAAACAGCTAGCTGAAGGATAACGCTTAAAACATAACAGTTGATGCACTGAATGAAACTGGAACCAAAGATGAGAATATCATTTGTCCTTCTAGGACAAGTTTACTTTTCAACCAGGAAAGAAAAAAAACAAGGTAATGTTACCTGTCCTTAGAAATGGGAGCTACAAGTGGTGCATACCAGTTAACTGCCACCTCACAGTGGGCATCAAGGTATATCAAAACCTTAAAAAAAAGAGGCAGGGTGAAAGAATGCTCCTCATATATGGTATATCATATATCACACACAATTTAAAATTAGATGCTAATAAAAATTAGCATTATAGTCAATTTTGACACAGTTATCTGTTTAAGCCAGTTTTCTCTTTTCAATTAAAAAAACCCTAACGGGTGATTAAAAACGTAAATGATCTTTTAGTTACCAAATCCAAAATGTTGATATTATAGATACCAAATGCAACTTACCTGTCCAAGTTTTGCTTTCTGAGCACCAATACTTCGTGCTTGAATTAAACCTTCTCTTCTCTCATTTCGAAATAGCTTCACTAGGCCATTCCACAGCTTAATATAGTCATCCAGTTTTTCTTTTAAGTGTTCTATGAATAAAAAAATTCAATCAAAAATTATAAATTAGACATATGTATGTAAACCAATTATTGTTTTTCTCAAGAAACAAGGATAGGAGATAGGTGCATTGTGCAGTCAATAATTTTAAATGGACAAGATGGAATGTTTAATCTATTAAGAAGGAAGGTGAAGTGTATTATTTATGTTAAATTTTGAGCTAATATGCCTACAGGGACTGGTCAGTCTGAAAATTTTCAAGCATCCCTCTAAACATTAAATAAATGATGATTATGCCACTTGACAATTGAGGTTTTAAGACACATTAAAACTTTTTTTCCCAAAGTTCACATGTTATTTCAAATCTAAAAGCTTTCAGGCATAAGATTCTGTTTGCTGTTGCCAGAAGCAATGGTTTGGGATTTCTGAAAATGCACTGCCTGTTAATAATGTTATGCAAGTTTACCAGAATCCACACAAGGTACAGAAATTTGACATTTGTTTCTGGGCCATCTTTCCCCAACCACAATCAGTGTTGAATATGATTCAGTGTGATGAATATGGTTCCCACCAAGTTAGCAAATAACAATCAAAATACCCCATTTTCTCTGTATCTTAAGCATTAAAGAGTGTACGTATAATTATATTAGATTATAACATAATTAGTATATATATACACATAGGTACACATATACACATACACACACATACGTTTATTATTTAGTAGAGGCCATTTTGTGTTATAAAAGCTTGACACATTTAACATATTTTCCATCTTGGCTTCCCATTGTAAGAAACAGCTTTTGTTTGTATCACTATGAACTTGGCTTACCATAGCCAGAACAAGCTCCTGGATCCTTTAAAGATGCTTCTTGTGGACATAAAAATTATTTTAAAATTACTTAAAAATTTGGCCCATGCATACAAAACACAAACAAATTGCTGTATTTATAGATGAGCTAGTGGTTAAATAGGCACCTCAGACTATACACTTAATATTTTACTCATTTTAGAGAACTTATTATTAGCAAGACACCCACACATGGGTATTCAGAATTGAGAAAAAACTTTTTCCCTCTTTCTATTTTGGCACCCAGTTTAATGAGTATTATGAATAAAATTCTTGTGCTTAATTATATTTTTTTCTCAGAAAACCTGAGTAATTTTCCCTTCAAGTTATTTTAAAAACAGCTTTTTTTTTAAAAGCCCAGTATGGTCCTAACTTATTTTTTAAAAAGTATTTCTGAATTCTGTTAGTTGCCTTTTTGAATATGTAACTTATACACATCTTAAATAATAAATTTTTACAGACAGAAGTAAATTGATGGCCTGTTCTTCAAATTTAGATTCTTGGTTAAGATGGCCGTAAAGGAGAAATGGCAAATCCAATGACTTCTGGCTTCTCTGGGATCTTATACTAAGGTAGCCTGTATTAGGGTTCAAAATATTCACTGCCCCTTCCTGGGTAAAGATGGTTCTTCCCCAACCCACTGATGTCAGGTAAAGCCACACGATCTTCTGTGGCCAATACATGTGGGCAGAAATGACGTGGGTCGCCTGTGAGCAGAAGTGTTAAGAGGCCACTTGTGTGTCTCTCCTTTCCCTCTGCTCCTACACAAGTGCTGTTGGAGCCGAGGCTGCTCTGAGAGCCTGCGTCTTCAGTGAAGAAGATGGGAAGCAGAGCCAGGGCTGACCCGTGGGGAACGTGCAGTGTAAGCGAGAGATAACCCTTCGTTGCTGCAAGCCACTAAGAGTGCAAGGTTACCTTTTACTAGATCCCAACTTAGCCTCAGCTGACTGACGTACACATGTGGAAGAGTTTGCTCTATTTAAAGGCTCCAATCCTTGTTTAGAGAGGATACTATAACGTCCACAAACCCAAGCAATATTATGAGTAGTTAGCTCCTTTGTGAGGTTTTATATTAGCAAAGTATTTGTCTTTAAAAGAAAAATTAAAACTTCAAAGTTTTACTTTCTGAATATATTGAGGAAAGTATAAACCAAATTTTCACTCAAGTTAGATTAACCAAACACTATATAATTTTACTGAGGATAGGAATGACAGATTTTAAGGTTATTTTGAAATCAGGAAAACAGATTAAAAGATCTCCCGTACTTCTGTTCAAGGGTAGCCCAGGGCTGGCTGGTTAGCTCAATTGGTTAGAGCATGGTATTATAACACTAAGGTGAAGGGTTTGGATCCCTGTACAGGCCAGCTGCCAAAATAAATAAATAAATATAAATAAAAATAATGAGAAGATTTCCTCTTGCTCAGACTATTCTTGTCATGTAGACACCCTGTTGCCATAGGACCCTGTAGAGAGTTCCCACCCAAAAGAAGGCCCTCACTAGATGTGCCCCCTGGACCATGGACTTTCCAGCCTCCAATATCAGAATTTGTAACAATAGAAGCACCGATCACACAAAAAAATGAAAGTAAAATATGCAAAAAGCTTAAGTCCAAAATTCTGTTCTCCCTTTCTTGGACCAAGCAGTTATTTTAGGACGGCGAACACCTTTTGGCATATCTTCACTTTTTTTTTTTTTTTTTTAGGATATGCTAAACTTTTACTTGCATTAATAATATAGGGGTTCTTAAAATCAGTACAATTACAGACAGCAAATTTCTCAAGGTTATTTATAGATTTAGATTTTTGTAAATCTAAATTATTATGGGTATCAACAGTATCACTTTAAAACATATTTTCAAATATTTGTCGAGACAGAAATAGTATTTTTAATGAAAATATTCCCACCATAAAAAAAAATTACAACCCAAATAAATGTCTAAGCTAAATGCATTTGATATGGCTAAAAATTTTAAAGCTATACATTCCATAGTGTAATTAAAAATGATTAGTTGAAAAAAGTGATCAGCTGCACAAAACATGAAGGGAAAAGGAAATAAGCCATATTTCTATTTCTTCTCCATGCTAACATATGTGTACAAGATCAAGATTCTAGTCATGTCCTTGCAAAAATAGCAAAGGTTCATCCAGATTGCAAGAGTTCTAAATTAAGTCTTATAGGGAGCTTTTATAAAGCTATTTTGAAAGATATTTTCATGCTACCCATGTTCTATCTTCACTTCTAACATTATATTCAATGGTATCACTACTTGTACACAGAAATTTTCTGCCAAATTTATTTGCTGAAAAGCAAACATCCTGTCATTATTGAATAGTCTGGGCTCTTTGGTCAATTTTCAAAAGTTTCAATTCAGTTTTGTGACAAGCAAAGAGGAATAAAAAATATCCAGATCTGGGTTCCAGCAGCACAATTACATTTTTATTTAACATGCTTTCTTAGGATCTGAGTTACGGTATTATCTATCTTTTCATATTTATGTCATTAAGAAGATATATTCAACATACAATAATGTATGTAAAAAGAAAAATGTAAACTTAACTTTAAAAACCCATTCATGTGGAAAACACTACTTAATCACTCTCTTGCCAAGGTGCACCAAGACTAACCAATGCCTCCCTAAATGCTATAATAGCTGCTTTCTTAAAAGGAATTTTTAAAAATTTCCTTTTATTCAATATCCTCCTCAAATACAAAACAAAATAAGCTTTAGAAAATGGTTTCTATTATACATAAAAGTAGTCCGTGATTTCTGGTCAAATTCGATATTTGTATCATCATTCAAATGCAAGATACAGGCTATAAAATATGTACATGGATTTCAGTTTGAAAACTATGAACGGACTTGCAGGTGGCATCACAATATACATGCAATTGCATTTTTTCAATAAATTACCTCTATGGCTAAATTTTTGCAAAATCTAAGCCCCAAAGAATTGGTACAGTACAAGATAGTAGTTGAAGACACAGACTTACGAGCCTGTGAGTTTGGACCTAGCTGCTAATTACCACCTCTGTGACCAATGGCAAGCTCCTTAACATCTCTGAGCCTCATGTGAAGATAATATCTATTGTAAGGATTATTTTCAGGATTAAACAAAGTAATTCAAATACGAGTACAATGCTTGGCACAGTGTCAATGTGTTGATAATAGATGTTATCACAAGATGCTAACTACTAATTTTTAAAGACTATTTTGAAATCACATTTTGGCACATACTCATAATTATTTTATACACAAAATGTTAATTCTATAGCCATTACCTTTATTACTGAAATCATCAATTAACACAATTTCTGCTAAATACTTCCTTGGAGTCCTTTTAATTACACTGTGGACTGTTCTCATGAGGGTTGACCATCCTTCATTATGGAAGACAATGACAACACTCGAAGTAAGCAGGTTTTCATCATAATGCCAATACTTACATCTGCAAGAAGAAAATTTCATTATATTTATTTAGAGGTAATTTCTGATCCTTGGCTCCAAACTTACTCTGATTATATTTTTTGATTTGATTAAACATTATTGACTTAACCAAGGTAAGAAAATGAAATCAGCCTTTTATATGTTAACAGAAATAAAAGATAGGAGAAACTGCTATGAGATAAAGTTATTCGTACATGAAACTACCGAGGCTCCTCAACTTACAATGGATTTATGACCTGATAAGCACCTCCTGAGTTGAAAATATTGTGAGTTGAAAACAGATTTAACACTCCTAACCTACTATACATTATAGTTTAGCCTAGCCTACCTTAAACATGCTCAGAACACTTACATTAGCCTACAATTGGGCAAAAACACCTAACACAAAGCCTATTTTACAATAAAGTGTTGAATATTTCATGTACTGCATGTCACTAGCCCGGAAAAAAAAATCAAAATTCCAAAATTTGCAGTACTGTGAGTTGAAATCGGGATTTTTTTTGTATCACTGTAAAGTCAAAAAGCCATCTCCTCTTGCCTATGTACAGTTCAGAAATGATAATTCTAAAAATGTAAATTGGATTTTATGCCATTAACAACTCTTGGTGTACATTTTTCTTACTTTTCTTATATTCTTTGACTTAAAAATTAAAAAAGTAACACACAGCTTATTGTACAAAATTCAAACAATATAGAAGTTCATAAAATAAAGGTGAAAGCTCCCTTTCTACCTTTCTGCAATTATGTCAAATCTCATGTCCTAGAGGAAATCACTGTTAATAGTTGGCTGTGTACTTTTTTAAAAGATTTTTTAACACTCATACAGACATATGTCTGCATGTATATACAACATGAGTAGGGATAATAATTCCCCAGATGAATATGTATAGATTCACTTCTTCCTTGTGAGCATGTACAGGCTTATCTAATTCTTTTTAAATATTATATAATACTCCATAGCATGGCTGTTTTGTAGTCTAATCATTTCCTTATTGATGGACATTACAGTTGATTCTACAGATGTTACAATAATCATCCTTATGCGTGTATCTTTATGCCCATGCATAGAAATCTCTCCTACAAAATGCTTAAGACCATAAGTTCAGGACAGTAATCTCATCTATTTTGCTTGCCACCATATTCTCAGCATCCAACACACAGTAGCTGCTCCATAATTATTTACTGAATAGCTTTGGGGATAATATTTTTGAAAGGCCTCTTGGTGTATTTTCTTCTTCAGTAATGTCCACCCTGTTTTGAGATACCCTTGAGAACAAGTAAGTCCATATGGCTCCATATTCTGTGGAGGAAGGAACATTTCCTTTCCACAGAAAAGGGAAGTAGAGCTCTTCTAGTAGGGAGAGGTGGAAAACTTAGAGGGAATAAAATGATAGAACATTTCTAACAAAAGCAGACGAAGAAAGGGGCTTGTGCCCAGCCTCCACTTCTGAACTTGAGGAGGAGACCACCTAATATTGCATGGCTACAGCACAGAGTAGAAACAGTGTGGAATTGTATTTAGGAAGTGAGAGCTAGAGACAATTCTTCTCACCTCTTTGCAGTCTCCCTTGGCTCTAGGATGGAGCCAGAGTCCAGAAATTTCCACATGCTTTCAGTGGGGAACATGAAAGGTACAGCAAAGAGTTAAGAGCCACCAGAGGTTACCTTGGTAAGGAGTAAGATGACGTGCAATGAATCTGTGGGTTGGATGGTCATAGACAAGTGGGGTTCAGAGGATCCATAGTACCAGGGAGAACCAAAGTGGAGATGAGTACCCAAAGTGGGGCAGGTGTAAAAGAGACCACTGTTCCCAAGGGCAGCAGAACTGACCAAAGTTACTGCAGCAGGGGTTCCTTCAGCAGAAGATGAAAAGAGGTCAATACACCTGGAGAGACAGGGTACACCTCACTCAGAGCCAGGAGGCAACGGAGATAAAGGTTAAGCAAGGCAGAACTACCCATCCCTGAAAGATGCAAGACCCTTGTCACTCGGATGCTAGAGAGGAAAGGAAGAGAAGCAAAGAGACCCTTTGGGGCACAGGAACAGCCCAGAGAAGGAGTCTGAACTTCATTTAATTATAAGCTTTCATTTGCCACCATCAGCTTGAATGCAGGTTCTCGAAACAGTTTAGCTCTTTGGCAGCTTTTCTGGTTTGCTGTTGTGGGATTAAGCCATGGGAAGAACACACAGAAGTAGTGCTTATAATCGATGAAGTCTTGATATTAATACTTAATAATAAAAGAAGCGCCCATGGTATTGATGATGCAAAACGGTACCCTATTTTGCATCATTTCTCTCTCTTCACTGGTGTTAAATTTGTCATAATTTCTAATAAATAGGAAGGTCAACTGAAACAAGAATGCCACGTTTCAATAGATGGGTCTTGTATATTTTTGACTCATTTCTGCTCTCCAGTATCTCATTTTCCAACAGAGTTTTTAAATCCTCTAACATCAAGGACAGTGGTGATTTAGCTATATCACAGAACTGCTCTGATCGTAAATATTCACATTCAAATTATAGGCTTACAATAATTAAAGCTACAGAGTTATTCCTAGAGTAATTTTACAGAATATTTTCATGGTAGCTATATGGGCCAGGTGCTTAGTATCAGAAGAAAACATGAGAATAACGAATTTCCATAGTCACTTTTCTAAAACTTAGATTTCAAAATTAAAAATGAAATGCCAACACATAATTTACTTCCTTTCTCTCTGTATCAGCTATGTTTTTAACATCTGTAGTTTAATATAAAGCCTTGTATTTAGACTTTATCAATAAATAATATCTAATTCAACGGACTATAAAAAACTTAATATTTTAAGGCAGCAAGTCCCTGCAATCCAAATGTGCTATCCCTAATCTACAGTGACATGTGTGCATGCACTTGTGTATTTGTGTGTGGAAGTTACTCATCTCGCCCCTTTTAAAAGTTGTCCTTTACTTCTAGATCATTCACTGAGTCTCAATAAAAACAATCATTTTGGATTCTCTCCCTTTAATTTTGCAATCAGTCAAATCTAATAGGCAAGACTCTTCAGGCATAGGAAACAAAATCTCACTTTGGGAAACCGTGATTTTTAACTTATCCACTTTTATTGAGAGCCTTTCCTGCCTCCATCTTCTGAATTGCTTCTTTCAGTAATATACACCCTTGAGCACATTTGCTCATTCCCATGATAAAAGAAAGTGATAAGTGCTAACAATGTACATGAAACAGTGCTGACACCCAATGCCTGAATAAATAAGTAATGTAGAATATAAATTTAATTTAGCATTAAAAAAATCAATAAATATTTTCAATGAAAGGAAAATTATCACTGTTAAAACCCAATTGCTTGAATTAAACAGACTGGGGGGAGTGGATTTTACTGAAGTGTTCAGTTTCTGTGCATTTTGGTTGGAATGATACAAAGAATATTCTCTAGAATATTCTCTAGAATATTCTATGGCAGATTTTATCCTTAAAGTATAAAATAAAGAACCTAAGAATGAAAAGAAATTTACAGATTAAACTTCAGTATCACCACTCTCTGGATATGCTCCATTTTATCACTGTATTTCCCAGAAAAGACTGCTATAATAATTCAGATGTGGACTAACCAACACAAGGGGACAACACTACAATCCTCAATCTGAATATAATTCCTTTGGAAGCACAGTCTAAAATTACATCAGCACGACATTTTTTGCAACCATATCATATTGCTAGCTGACAAATCCCTAGAACTTTTCTCCCCAAATTACTAAGTCCAATGTTTCCCATTCTGTATTTTCACAGTTGAACTCAACATAAAATATTATGTTTGCACTTAATGCATTTTATATTATTGGTCTATGTGTATGCTCCAGCAGGTTCTGTTCTCTTTGATGATTTTGTCATTTGTTGTATATAACCATCCCTCCCAGTTTTCCATGTTGAAAATTAGTGTGTTTCCTATCTCTTCATCTACTATTTATATGGACAAACATGAGAAGATCAAATATTGTGTTTTAAAGTTATGTGTTATCCCTGAGAGGTTGATATCACTCCATTCATCAATTTCATCTAATTGCACTATCATTAAAACTACATTTCTTTATCTTGTCCCCAGGAACCTGAAGACTTTACTCAAATATCCCACTAAATCAAGATAAATTAGGTATCCCAGTCTTCTGGTCCACTAGGAGGCTCATGTCTTCTTTTGGAGACAGTATGAGTGTGGTCTAAACTCTTTCATAGACTCATGCTGGCTCCTAGTCACAGCTACATTTTAAATATGTGTAAGTGATTTCCCCTAGGATCTTACTGTGCATCAGTGTAAAGTTTCCAGAACCAAACTTTCTCTGTTCCCTATGGTAAATGCAGATGATATTTTCTCACCCAGTTTCCTAAAATCTCTCTCCCCCTTCTCTTTGGATTACTAACAGCATTTTCTCTCAAACTCATCTGGCAAGTTCCTCAATATCTGGTGCTGTAAGAGGCTTTAAAGGCCTCAACAAATCTCACGCACTCTTAAGATGTTGGTTATAGAACGTTCAATATGGAAATCACTCCTGCAGAGAGCTAGGAAGAAAACAAAAATGTATTGCATGTGTCTGTTTTTTCTCATGCTAAAATCATATAATATGCCCTAATAATCTGCATACTCTTTGCTTTTTCATTATTTTACTCCAACAGAATTTTTTAAAAATTACTTAATATTTAAAAATATATATTTATACATATAAATATATAAAATGCATTTTTATATAAATATATAATATATATATAACTATATCTATTAAGTATATATATGTTTTTTGGTTATCTTTGCAGACACCACTTGAGATGCACATGTGAAGTGTCTCCTGCTTTTCTGAAAGCTGCCCCATCACCTAGCCCTGCTGAGGTCCCCTTCCCTAAGAATCTCCTTACATAGCAGTTCCTGAGTAGAAGAGATCACACGATGTCATTCCTGGGCCAGTAGAATGGACTAACAATGAACACTTGTCTGAACTGGGCCAAAGTCCTTCTCCCTGGACTTTGGGTTTCCAAGATTCTAGTTGGTTTCTATTAGGCTCTTGCATTATAAGGCAAGGGCTGAGCAATTATTTTCATGGAGAAGCAGAGAAAGAGAGAAGTGGAAATGAGAGTCCATGAACTCTCAGAGATAAGAGCATGTGACTTTGGTTCTCAACTCTTCAGTTCCTGGTTCTGAGTCTCCTGTGACCATCATGTGTACTTCCTGACCATGGGTTCTATGAAATACTCCTATATACTTTCAATTAGTAGCTCACCACGTCCCTCTCTCTTTTTTTTTTTTTTTTTTTTTTTTTTTTAAGAAGCTTAAGCTAAAGCTAGATAAATTGATTTGTTTCTGGGCAAATAATCCATGTCTAACATGCCACTCTTGACATTTTTGTAAATTTTAGTTCATTATGTATATGTCTTCATAAAACTAAATTTACAGCTTTTCACTAAATTTTAATCAATCTATCTATCTACGCTTAAAGTTTGAAATTATTGGCAATCTCCCTCTGTGGTCATTGTTGAAGTTACGGAAAGATGAGCTAGAGACAGCCTCACCAGATACTACTTGGTAGGTGCTAAAAATAATTTTTACAAATGTACAAAACTGATTAAGCTTAAGAGAATTAATTACATATGCTAACCGAACAGGAAACTGATAATATAAAATATTAATTTGAAATGAGAAAAAACACAAATTTTCATATAACCCAATCATTACTAGAAACTCTGCCTGCAAATTCTGGTTACAATCAGAAGGTTGCTTGGTGAGCACGGAATGAATCTGTTTCAATGGCTGGTTCCTTACAGTTCTGAAAGCACCATGCATCCTCTTCCACAACAGCGTTTGCCAAACCGACTAAATTCAGACTGGCTGACTCAGGCACCACCTCCTGTGGACAGCTAGATCACATCTTTTCTTGGGCTCCCTTCTTGGGAGCCAAAAATCATTCTAACCCCCAGGTAGATGATTCCCTTTTTGGTAATATACTCTTTCTTTTGACTAGAAACAATAAAATCGAGTTTAGTTTGTTTTTTATTTAATCATTTTCTCAAACTCTACCTTGATTCCTGGAATAACTTGTATTCCTTTCCTTGGCTATTAGAAACTCTAAGATGACCTAGTTACTTTTCCCTAATGTTGTTATTAATCGGTCCTGCACTGAAGGCCAAAATTAAGTCTGTAATAACAGGACTCCTTCTTCTTTACCATTTGCAAGATGAAAATCTCAGCAAAGCCAATCATCAGAAGTTTTGCTCTTAGAACAGCATTTTCATGTATTATGTCAATATTTAATGCATATTTGTTGATGTGATTTCTAAAAATTTTCTGGGATACTTCTTTTTTCAATGTGGGACTATATCATAGAACACCTCCCATTTTTCTCATTAATAAATTAAATCTGAATGAAAAGGAGAATAATAAGTCTTTAGCTTCTGCCATATTTGGGGTTGAATGTCAAAATCAATGAACACAGAATTAATGGTTGGACCTGCAAAAGTTTTCAAGTATATCAGCTCTCAAGATGAAACTAGGTAATTAAGAAAGTATGGCTGTTAACTACAATCCTTGCTTTAGAGCGTGCTGTATGGTGTCATCTTTGGAAGGCAAGAAACCAGAGCAAGTAGGAAGGTAGGGCCAATGGGTAGCTTTAGGTCATCAGGCCCATAATCAGGTCCATCTCTTCCAATCACTCAATCTAAATAAAACACATGTGTTTGCCATGTGTGCAAAGTTTTAAGATAAGTTCCCCCAGTTCCAACCAAGTTGCTGCATCTAAACTTCCCTGGGACAGATTTCATTTTCTATGGCAGAGTTGAGATGCACAGGTTTATTTCATGTCCACATAATCAATGGGTTGGAGAAAAGGGGATCCCTTTTAGCAGAGCAGCATAACTAGGACCAGAAACTCTCCAGCTCACCATGGCTAAATCCTAAAGCTGGAAAGCTACAAAAAGAACTAGTAAAACCCATTGTTTTAGTAGCTTATATAACAAAGAGCAGCACCATTAACTGCCCAGTCCACTTGGGGCCTCTTCTAATCCAGAGCTCTCTGAAAAGCTTTTATTTGTACTTATTTCTGTTTTCTCTAACCTTCTCTGAGGTAGTCAGTTTCCTGGCACTTCCATAGTCAGTGGGATACAGCTGTCCAGTCATTAACCATGATGTCACGTTTCCTTTCCCCTCAGTCCCCATCCGGAGCTCAGTTGCCAGTGGTCCTCAAACACAATATGGTTAGAATTACTGTTCCAAAACAACCAGTAGCTTCCTAAAGGTTACATCATCATCAGACCACTCAGCTTGCAGTCTCTGCAGCAACGTTAAATAAGGTGCGTGGGGGCAGAAACCTTCAAGCACAGCTTTAGAGAACACCTCCATCTCAGCCATCCCACTGATGCGCCTCCTCACACAGTGTCTTAAGGAGCCCAGCCAGGTGAAAAGGGTACGTTCTCCACTTGGAGATACTATAAGAGAAGATGTAGGAGAGAATGTCACAGCTGACACGTGTCAGGAGTGGTTACATGGGGATGACTGTATGTTTCTGTGGTGAGGACATTAGTGGCATGAGCAGCACTGGAAAGACCACCATAGTGAACCACTGAAAAGGAACACAAGCGCCCATAAGGAATCCAGGAGGATTCATTCCCAAGCATGTGTTCAGCATCCCCAGCTGACTCTCAGAACTAGTGAAGATTTTGAGGGAACTCAAATTCTTGCAAAGCAGATAGTATTTGAGCCAAATAAATGGTGTTTTGCTATTAGTCACTGTGATCTCATCTTACCTCATACTGGGGAAAGGTAGTTCTAATAGCTGTTATATTTTCCAAAGCACTTTTACACATATTATCTCATTTGAGTTTCACAGTAACTCTGTGAGGTGGAGGGCAGGCACCATTATTACTAATTTCATACATAAGGAAACTGAGGCTCTGTTAGGTTATGTGATTTGCTCAAAGTTACACTGTGAGTGACAGAGACAAGATTTAAAAATGAGTACTTTGACTCTAACTTTAAGGTTCTTTCTCCTAAAGTATAGATTTATTAAGAATTATAAATACATGCTAAAAAAAAAAAGACAAAAACAGGGAAATGAATTCCTCATTTTCACCCAATACCCAGGGAATACATGGCCACTAACAAAATGACAACACACAGATTGGACAATTTCTGCCTGATTTTCAGGGTTGAAGACACTAAAGTATGTTAGGGAAAACTAAGAATGCTCAACTATGACTTTTGGGTAGCTGTCTTCAAATTTTCCTTTTTCAAAAAGAAAAATATACTCAACAGATGTGTTCAGTTAATGATCTGAAATCTCAAACCGCGATTTAGGAAAAAAATCTGGCAGGGAGTCCTAGGACTGGACATATGTTCTTGTACATTTCTTCAAAAGTCCCTGGGAACGGAAAAAAGAATACATCACAGTGTGAGCCATATGTTTATAGCTATATTAGATTCTCTTTTCAAATATGAGCTTACATACTATATTCTGATTTTTTAGAAGTACCAGCTTATCAAACACCAATATATCCGAGCTGAAACCCCCACCACTAACAAGAGCAAGGATCAACATTGGGTACCATGCATAGACGTAAAGCTGCTAACAGCATGTGCAAAGGTTTGCATCTTTGACTTAGTTATTAATTTATGCTGCACCTTATTCCACAAAGGACATCAAGCAGCTTATAGAGACACAGAATGAAACAATATTACAAAAATTAAAAATAGCAGGGAAAAAATGGATAAGGAATGAGAAAAAAAGAAGAATTAAGAATGTGGTTTTAAAAGCCCATACCGGAGGGCCAAGGGGTCCTGCATGCACAATTCTGGGGCACCATTCACAAAGAATATACTGTGAATGGCACCATTCTGAGTAGTGCAACATGGTGGCCTTGGGTGCACTTCCCTTCCAGATCCTTTTTGTGGGTGGGCCACAATTTGGCTTGAATTTTCTAGCGGGAAAACCTGGTCAGGTTTGTGTTTAACAAGCTAGTTGTTCAGAAGTACAATATTCCTGGTGTGAAGACCAGATGGGATTTTTTTTTTTTTTTTTTAAACAGGGGACCTCCTTATGGTAAATTCAGTAATGAGTCTCATTGGGCTGTTTTCATGACAGCTTCAATGTAGACCAATGGCATTATACCAAAGTGCAAGTCAGTAAAAACAGTTGTGCAGAGAACAAGTTGGGAATTTAAGCTCAACACAGATTTGAAAATCACACTTTGCAAACATTCCTTAAAATGTTTATTGAGTCATTTTCTATTCCAACATTTCATCACCCAGTGAGTGATTACATGCCTTCTCAATGTACTCTAATTAGAGTACAAAAATCACATCAACCATATGGAGGACTTGCATTTCCTAAAGCAAATTTCAATACTGTTAATGACTGAAGAAGAGGTATAAGCTTAAAGTAGTAGCGTGGTAACTTTGGGTTGCAGTTAGTAAATAATTTCCCTACCGAGAATTGTTAGATATCACAGGAGTTATTAAGATAGGACATATAATATTTACTTATGGAAGTCTTAAACACTGAGTGATACTAACGTCCCTACGGCAAAACGAAGAGATATACTAGATCATTTTTGAAGAATCTCTCAACTATATACATATAAAAAAAACCTCTGATTACAGATATGGAAAAGAATACATAATGTGCAACAGTTAGCATTTACTAATTCACAGAAAAGGCCATTTCTGGAGCTAATAAGAATATATTAACTATGTTTAGTAATTTATCTTGTTATAGGTATTAGGAAGCTGTGAAGGTTAATTCTAGGTGTCAACTTGATTAGATGAAGGAATGCTGAGAGACCTGGTAAAGCCATCTTTTTAGGTGTGTCCATGAGGGTGTTTCCAGCCAAGATTAGTATGAGAGTCTGAGTGGATTGGGTGGGAACCATCCAATCCGCTGGGGGTCTGGAGAGAACAAAAGACAGAGGAAAGAGGTGAAGCTCTCGATCTGCTGGAGCTGGAATACACTCTTCTCTCCTGTCCGTGGACATCAGAGCTTGAGACTCTCCAGCTTTTGGGTTTCAGAACTTACACCAAGGACACCATCAGCTTTCCTGGTTTTGAGGCCTTTGGACTTGGACTGAGCCACGCTACCGGCATCCAGTTTATGGACGGCCTATTACAGGACTTTTCTTCATAATCATGTGAGCTAATTCCCCTAATAAACCCCTCTCACGTAATTATAACATATCCTATTGATTCTGTCTCTCTGGAGAACCCTGACTAATACAGAAGCCATGAAGTTCATTTAGCATGTAATATAATTGATAACATATGAAATATTTAATAAATATTGTAGAGGAGAAAATTTGGTAATACTACTTCAAAAAAACATTAAAGTAGTCTACCTCTTTTCTGGCACTATTTGAGTTATCTCTATTTCTCTCTTACATCTTTGCTTCATTGTAATTTTCCAGAAAATCAAATCCTTGTGAGGCTAATGAGTCACCAAGAGCAAGATAAAACTAGTTACCAAAAGGTTTATGGCTCAAAGACAGGATTGGATTATAAGGAGAAAACTGAGAGGGTATGTTAATTCCCACCCTGAAGAAAGTAGATGCCAGGAAATCTCAAATCAAAATTTTGGGAAACATTTTAGTTCATTCAAAATCTGGCAGGGAACCCAAGGATTTAACACATGTGAACACTACAAGTGAGGTAGAGTCGACTGTCATCTCGAAATAGTATAAGTTTGCTGCATCCTCCCCTGAGTCCCTGGATTTCTAATAGGTCTATAGATAAGCCTATAAGATACACAGGAAAACACTGTTGGTAAAAAATAAAATTGGAAGGAAAAAACCCCGGCCTGAGCGCAAAAATAAAACACACCAGGAGACAGGGACTCAACCAAAGTGCATTAGGCAGGCAAAATGAACAAGCGGGCTGCCCTCTCGGAAGTGGGAGCAGCAGCAGCGAGAGTCGGGGTGGGCCTTTTATATCCAGTTAGGCTGAGCTAGACTGTTCCTATTGGCTAAGAAGGAAGGGGAGGGAAGCGAGCGGGGTTTAAGCTGAGTTGGGATTTTTCTATAGATGGAGAAATTCACGCCCGCAGGAAGAGGATGTGGTGGTGAGGAAGAAGGGGGTTTTTTGTGATTCTCGGACAACGTGCTGTTCTAGGGACCTGACACTCTCCGCAGCCATTCTGGGTGTTCATCCTGTCTGCCCGCCGCCGTCTTAGATGTCAGCTAAAACATAATTGCCTCATAAAAATAACTAAAAAGTAAAGGAAAAGGGCAAAACAAAAATATTCTGTCTGAGGTGAAAGCAGTGTGGAACAGGGATATGGCAGACAGCAGAGAAGAGATACCAGAATTGAAAAAATACTACCAAGTAAAAGGAAACAGTTATTAATCCTCTAATCTAGTGATTCCACTGGGAATTTGTCCTATTGAAATAATCAATAAAGAATACAAAGATTGAGCCACAAGCTACATTACAGCATTGTTTATAATGGTGAGAAACTAGAAACAACTCAAATGTCTCAAAATAAAGGACTGGTGAAATAAACTGTTCCTTCATGCAGTGAAACACCTACCATACAGCTAGCAAAACAGTGTTGTGGGAAAAACATTTAAAGATACATCAAAATGTGTAAAAAATGTAAAAAAAATGCATTTTATGAAACAATATGTACCATCTGACCTCATCTTTTAAAAAAAATACTACGTGGGTGTTAGGATTACAGGTGATTTTTACTTATGTCTTTTCAATCTTCTAATAAACATATATGAGGGTACTTCAAAAGTTCATGGAAAGGTACAATTGAGATAATATGAATCTTTTCCATGAACTTCTCAAAGTACCCTTGTATACTTCTTACCTTTTCCCAAAACATTTAAAAATAAAATTAGTACTTAGGGCAGTTACAAACAGAACATTACTCTGGCAGCTTCATAATCAGCAAACCCCTGGGCCAAGATATCTATCCTGACATCTCTTTTCTCATAAAACTATTTACTTAATAAGTCTTTCCCCAGAATGAGAGAGCCACCTTACTAACCGAATTAGACCAAACTTTGGTATTCACCTTGTAGATGGCTTTGCTCGAGTACACCTATTCTAAGAAGCAAGGGAACATTTTAAAAAACATTACTGTTCATATCCATTCTCATTTTGATTCAATAGTAGGATATCTGAAAGATTTGCAAATTATTCTTAAGGTACTTCTGTTACTTCATTTATACCCATTTTTTCCACCCTTCTTACGGTGGAAGAAGGTTATTTCCATTTAATTCCATCTAATGATGCAGCCCTTCCAGATAGCTGTCGTACAGATAGGGCAGGAGCCTACACAGAACACAGCTGCCAAGACTACTGTTTCTCGGAGGCTGGAGCAGCTGGAAGCAAAGATAAACGTGCTTAAGTGGAAAAGGAAAACAAACAGAGATATAAAAGCTCTGTTGGAAGAAATCTTTTACGAGGGCCAGTTGCCAACTTTTGGTGATTTATAAATCCAAATAGGAAAGCCAACTCTTCTGAGTTCCAGTATAATGTTGTAAATACTACAGAGCAAAGATATTTAATTATCACCATTTTAGAAAGAAAGTATTGCATGTGGTGGAAAAATAATATTTTTTAATGGAAAAATCTATCAAAAGCCTTAGAAATCCTAGACAATCTGAAGCAATTGAGATGGATTCAATTATGTTTCTTGAGAGTAAAATAATTTGACTTTCAAAAAACATGTTTTTAAAAAATATGAAACACTTCACGAATTTGCATGTCATCCTCGCACAGGGGCCATGCTAATCTCTGTATCATTCCAATTTTAGTATATGTGCTGCCGAAATGAAATGGCTGTAAGTAGACGTCACTTCGAGGTCATCTAAAGAACTGTGTTTATTTAAATGCAATTAACAGACTTCTCAGTGCCTCTGCTGTCCAAGTGCTTCTCTGGTATATCATGCCGTCTCCTGACAGCTTGCTTGTGGTAGTGTAAGACTGCCTGAGGTTAGTACCACAGCACTGACCTCCCCTGGTGTTCTTTTATATTAAAGCTTTCAGAAAAGAAAGAAGGATGTTTTTGCAGCTTCCTCATTACCTAAGATATTAGAATGCAGAACATCAGTTTTTTCCCCCTAAAATTTTGTTCCTCAAAACACCTGTCACACACAAAAAAGGCATTTTTTTTTTCAAACTTCAAAACTCAAGACCTCACAGGAGCAATTTGACTGAATCCCTTGGATACCTAATGTCTCATTTTCTGAAGCTGATATCAATGTGGTAAATCTTTATTCTGGGGAGCAAAGGCAATTATAAGGGTTATTGACAGTCTAAAGGAAAATAAGATTTGCCCTGTATTACCTCCAAATTATTCCCATCTTAATTTCAAAGATTTCTTCACGAAGAAATACATATCCCTTGGTGGGACTACGTGAAGGTTAATTCTAGGTGTCAACTTGACTAAGAAATGCTGAGAAACCTGATAAAGCTATCTTTTTAGGTGTGTCCGTGAGGCTGTTTCCAGCAGAGATTACCATGACAGCCTGAATGAACTGGGTGGGAAAGATCCATCCTCAATATGGGCGGGAACCATCCAATCCACTGGGGGCCCAGAGAGAGGAAAAAAATGGAAAAAAAAGGCAAATCTCTATCTCTGTCGACTGGAGCTGGGATACACTATTCTCTCCTGTCCACGGAAATCAGAGCTCAAGACTCTTCAGCTTTTGGGTTGCAGGGCTTACACCGAGGATACCATCAGCTTCCCTGGTTTTGAGGACTTCGTACTTGTACTGAGCCACGCTACTGGCATCCAGTTTGCAGACCATCTATTGTGGGACTTCTCTTCACAATCCCGTGAGCCAATTCCCCTAATAAATCCCCTCTCATATACTTATAATGTATCCTATTGATTCTGTCTTTCTGGAGAACCCTGACTAATACACATGGTAAACTGGTGCAGCCATTATGGAAAACAGTATGGAGGTTTCTCAAACAACTACAGATAGAACTACCATATGATCCATCAATCCCACTACTGGATATGTATCCAAAGGAATGGCAATCATCACATCAAAGGGATACCTGCACTCCCATGTTCATCACAGCTCTATTTACAATAACCAAGATACGGAATCAACCTAAATGTTCACTGACAGATGACTGGATAAGGAAAATGTATATCTACACAATGGAATACTACTCTGCCATAAAAGGAATGAAATTCTACCATTCACAGCTATACGGATGAACTTGAAGAAAATTATGTTAAATGAAATGAGCCAGGTCCAGAAAGAGAAATACTGCATGTCCTCACTCCTAAGTGGGAGCTAAAAAAATAAAACAAACAAACAAATGAAAAGACCACAATCACAATAGGTTGAACTTTCAAAAGGAGAGAAGAGAACTGCAGTTACTAGAGGTGGGAAAGGGGAAAGGGAAGGGGGTTGGCAAGAAATTAATTAATGGAAACAAAGAATGCTTATGCTTTGTAATGATGAATATGCTAATTATCCTGATTTGATCACCACACATTGTACACAGGTGTTGATATTCAACTCTGTACCCCACAAACATGTATAATCAATTACATGTCAATAAAAAAAAATAATCTATATCCTTACATATTCCCAATAATAGTTGCTCTATACTTCTACAGAATTGCTAAAACTAGTGGCTATACTTAAAGTACATTTTATTAGCATTTTATATTTTCAGCTTCTAGAAACACACACACATTTGTATCATCTTGCTGCTTCTTCACAGGACTTTTGTAAACAACTTCCCCATGATCAGAAGGGGGTGAAGTGTCTCTGCTTTTACTGGATCCCTGGAGAATGTGAAACCCTCTAGCATCATGCCTACAACTTTTGATCTTCAAAAACCATTCATTTCTTTTCCTGCATTATTACAATTGGACTTCATGGCCATGATCTATCAAACTTCATTGTATGTTTCTTTGAGACCAAGATTGGAGTAAAAAACAGGTGCAATGTTCTACTGTTTAGGTGCTAGTTGGAAAGAACTTAAATTACTGCTCTTGAGGAGGAGGGGAGATAAAATTTAAAATTAATAAGTATTCCCAATACAAGTTGAGGCCAGTTACCAGGAAGTTATTTAAACAGATGCAATACAGCATCTAACCAGTTAGGAAAGGTGATGAACTTGGGGCCAGAGAATATGATACCATCACATTTACATGGTCATCAGTACTTCTGAAATTCAGATGAGGTCTGCTAATCAACAGAGACTATTTCAGTACTAGATCTAATAAATATTCCAAACACTGCAGAAAACCTCCTGTGTTCCATTGCTCATGCCACTGACTGCAACAGCCTCTGTTGAGCTCATCTTGACATGATCCCAACTTCCTTCCCAAGCCCATTTAGCAATAAGACATCTGTAAAAGGAAGTGGGGGATAAAGTGGGGATGAGGGAGTGGGAAGAAGAAAAGAAAGATGAATTATGGGGGTACATATAATAACCAAGCCAGTTCATTTCTGTTCCTTGAATGAAAAAACTTAATAATCAATGCTTCATTGCTCTTGACATTTCTAAAAGCCATTATCAGATTTTATTTTCAGCACAAATTAACAGGTAAAAAAATATTCATTCTACTAGAATTACCATTTTCAGTGTTAAGGAGATTTGAGTTTGCTATAATGGAGTACTGGACATTTTACCCATTAACTATAAACTAAATACATATGTGATTAACCTGAACTCCATACTCAAATATACAAAAATACACTGGTTCCTAATTATTTGTAGATTCCATGTCCACAAATGTGAATAGCAATTGGAGTCACCCAATAAGCATGCACAAGATGACTCTCTGTTTCTTGTTTCTTCTCTCAGAAAACAAGTCCTGTTTGTCGCCTATTTAGTGCCCCACTTTTCTCATGTTTATGCTTTTGGTTGGTGATTTTGCTGTTTAAAATGACCCCCAAATGTAGTGCCAAAGTGCTTTCTAGCATTCTTACACATGAGAAGGTTATGCTGTGCCTTACAAAGAAAATCTGTGTTAGACAAGCTTTGTTCAGGCATTAGTTATAGTCAGTGCTGTTGGCCCCGAGTTCAAAGTTCATCAATCAACAACATAATAAAATAAAGTGTCTTTATACAGAAGCACACATAAAATAAGGTTATGTATTGATCAGTTGATGAAAACGTTGTGACCAAAGGCTTGCACGAACCTAATCTTGTATTTGCTCTAAGAAGAATTGTTCAGTATTTGTAATACAGTGCTCACTGTAACTTTATAGAACATAACCATAGAGAACCAGGAGAACTGAATGTATATGAAAATGCAGATGTACAGAAACTACATTTCACCAATGAGGACAGTTATAAAAGGTCAACTATAAAGTTTGTCACTCTTTTGGACTACCCACTATAAAAGGGAAGCATGATAGGTAGATGAATTTTCATTCTATCAGCAGGTGTTTCTGGCTGCCCAAATAAACTGCAAGATGTAAGAGATAGAGACTGAATCATATACTCCCAATCAAAATTAAATGTTTGCTTTGAAAACTATTATTATGCCAGAGAATAGGACTTTAGTCAACGGAGTCATTAAAAATGTCAGTGTAAGTCAGGAACATTCTGTAAAGTATTCAGGGATGCCTTGTATAAAAATGTGCCCTGAAAACTGCAGGAAGCTGTCAAAAGAACAGTCAGCAAGTGAGAGAAAGAGAGAAAGAGAAAGACAGGGGAGACAGGGGAGAGAGAGGAGAGAGGGGAGAGAGAGAGAGAGAGAGAGAAAGAGAGAGAAAGAGAGAGAAGAGAGAGAGAAAGAGAGAGAAAGAGAGAGAGAGAGAGAGTTCACCAGTTAGCAGCAGTAGTAACCATGAGCCAGGCACAGAGAAAAAACCTAACCTTTAAAGGAAAATGTGGTCTCTTGCTTAGATGACAGTCTAGGCTAGATGCCTAGAGTTACAAAAATTATAGGATTAAACTGAAAAACAGATTTATATTTTCAGAAATGACAAAAGTGTCCATTATCATGGAGTGTTTAAATACTAAACCCTACAGACATGATGTATTTTTCTTCTCTTCTCTTGATGCAAATTATGGATTCAATCACCCAGTACTTACAAGCAAGTATTTCTTTATCTTATGTTGTTGTTAAGGACTTCTTTGTGTTTTCACACTTTCTTTTCTCCTCCCCCATATAAGTAGTAGGATGGCAGAATGAAAGACAACGATGAGGGTAATTCACTCTAAACATAAGGCTGTATGCCTTGATACAGGTAATATTAGCTTGTAGATCAGTTACGGTTCTCCAGAGAAGCAGAACCAATACGATCTCTATCTCTGTCTCTAACATATATACATATGATACATCTGTATCATATATACATATATAGACACATATGTAACATCTGTATCATATATACATACATACATGTGTATATAATATATATATGTTATATAGTACATATATACATATAAGAGAGAAGAAAGGAGACAGATTTTAAGGAATCAGCTTACTCAACTGTGGGTGCTGGCAAGTCTATTTGTAGGGCAGACTGGCAGACTGAAAGTTCAGGAAAGAGTTGATGTGAAATTCAGGTAAGAATCAATGATGTACTTTTGAGTCTGAATTCTGCAAGGCAGCAGACTGGAAAATGAAGCACAATTTCTATGTTGCAGTGTTGAGAAGAATTCCTCCTTCTTTGGGAAAATTTTCAGTCTTTTCTCTTAAGGCCTTCAACTGATTGGATGAGGCCCTCCCATATTATGGAGAATAATCTGCTTTACTCAAAATCTATTGACTTAAATGCTAACCTTTACTCAAAAGGATATTGTTTTAAATGTTAGTAACATCTAAAAAAACACCTTCAGGGCTACCTCTACACTGGTGTTTGACTAAACAACTGGGCACCATAGCCTAGCTAAGTTGACACATAAAATTAACCATTACAAGTTGCATTTAATGATAATTTACTCATTCGTAATAATACCTTATAGATGAGCACCTGCTGATTTCATGTACTAAATGTGTTCTCCCTAATCACCTTATCACCCTTTTTAAAAAATGTTGCATGTCCAATACATAGTAGCACTAAAATCTATATTCTATATTAAATAAAAGGTATTTACCAGTACTTACTTCATAAAGCAAGTGTTTATAATTTTTACAATCTCTGCTATGGAAAAATTCACACCATATTACCTTTCCAGAATTTAGTGTAAAAATAAAGAAAAAAACAGTATAGTCAACTCTGTACCCCATAAATATGTATTATCAATTATGTTTCAATTCAAAAAATAAATTAAAAATAAAATAAAATAGTGATGGTGGTGGTGGGTTACTTACACGGAAAAAGCGTAATTTCTATTAAACTTTTTAAAAGTTACCCACCTATGCTATTTCCCTTATACCTTGACTTCCAAGAAGCTCAAAGTAAAAATGAGTGTTTACAGTAAAAAAATAAAAATAAAAATAAATAAAGGCTGAATACCACACACTAGCATGATGAGAGACCTATGTAGAAGAATGGGCTTCAGTAGGTTTTTCCATGCTACACAAGGTGAAAAAGGTGACCTCCAACCACTGTGACCTCCAACCAATGAGACTCACGTTAACTACTGTGTGTTAAGTTTTTTATGCTATTTATCATATCTGTTATGTACAATAAATTTATGAGCTTAGTATGATTAACCACATTTGCCACTAGAGGAAATAAAAGCTCCCTAAATGCTAGTTCTCATGCTTATAACTCTTCAACTCTGTATGGGATTCCCTAAGGTTTACCTCATGTACTCACAAACTCAGCAGTCTCAGGAATCACATAGCACACTGCATTTTCCTCGAGCTTAGGCTAACTGGGTGGTACGCTACTGCAAAGCGGTCTGTGCTCTTGTGAAGCTGGTACCCCTGCTGTGCCTATTCTAAGGCAAGGCCACTACTGAAGATGCTTGCCAGTCTGTGCCAAGGCCATGGTTTCCTATCGCTGCAGAACCTGCTGGCTGGTGATCTGCTCATAAGCTTCAACATACCCTTAAGTGTAGAAATTTGCCATCCCAGAGTTTTACGGACATTTTAATGAAAAGCTTTTTCATAGTGTCTCCCTAGTATTTGGGTATGAATTTTAGGGGCCAGGCTGAAGGATAATCAAAGTGACAGGCATGGTACAATGGTAAAATTTTCCTCTTCCCTCAGCGCTGATCCTCTGCTGTTGCACCATACCAAGGTGCTTTCCCACTCTCTTAGTATGACTTCTTCCAACTCAGATTTAAGCATAGGCCTTTCTACTTATAGTTGGGATTTTACAGGGCCACATTTAAAGAGAGAGTCACTTTGAGATTGATAACATCTTTAGCTCCTAAGTAAACATTTTTATTACTAGAAAAATGTTTCATGAATGTAACACAAATACTACATTTAAAACTGATGCTCTGATAAACAGACTTTCCTGATCTTTTATCTGGATGGTGAAAGGTCCTGGAAGATTTGGGTTCACTCCTGGCAACTATTTAATCTTGGATGGTCACTTGCCGTTTGGACTTGAGATCCTTTTACCACAATATGAGAGAATAGTACCAAGGCCCCTTTCAGCTCTAAAATTCTATGAGTCTGTGACATATTTAGTATATTATAAGCAAGTTCTTGAAGTGCCCGAGCCATTCCCTTTAAAAGCGACCACAGGACTTGGAAAGTCGATCTTATGTATTGGGCTCCCATCCGTTCTGATCAGTATATCTGGGCCATTTGAGGAGTGAGGTGAAAGCAAAGATCTGGACTCAGAGCAAGGAGATGGAAAAGGTGAAAATTAAGAATAGGAATGTGGAAGGAATCCAAGGCAATCCAGATTGCAAGAGAAGGAGAAAGAGAGAGAGAGAGATCAGTGCTTATGCCACCATCACTACAACTATAAACAGCTAGCATGTACTTGCTGCTTACCATGAGCTAGGCAGGACGCTATCCACGTCACAAGCCTGATATAACATAAAGAAGGCTGGTAAGGTTACAGCTTAAGGAAGTGTAGGGGAGTGATAAACTTTTAGAACACAGAATAAGTTTTTACATTCTGAAAACCATGCATGTATAAAGATATATGGGAAAAGAAAATGACAAATATTCACCAACTAACTGCCTCTGGAAAGGGAGAAAGTGGACTTTCACTTCATGGTCTATATGGCAAAATGGGTATTCTCCAGCCCTGAGCTGGAACATAAAAAGTTAACAGGAGACATTCTTATAACAGCATTATATCCTGGAAACGTTAGCAGGGTTGAGCTTGGTACTATAAAATGGCTGATTGTCTTCTAGCTAATCCATCCTTGTTCCCCCTGCTAGCTTCTGAGGAAACCACAGAAGGGTGATCCTGGTACCCTGGCTACCAGTATGATGATCTCTGCCAGGTTGGAGTGTTGAGTGGCTAGACACCAAGTGTAAGATTTGCCATACGGTACAAATTGCTAAAGTGCTGGAATCAAAGCAGAGCCTGCCTCTGCATGGATACTGCATAGCCAAGTTAATAGATGTCACATCTATTGTTGCTTTCCAAAAAGGGCTGTTATACCTGGCAGTGGCCCAGCGGCTGCCAGGCCCCTCAGCCCTTCCAGGATGCAGGAAGAGGCAGTACCCAAACAAAAAGTACTCTTCTAAGCTCAAGTGGTAACAGCTGCACACCAGCTGCTTGCTGGCTGGTCCTATTCAGCTTTTGAATGTAGAGAAACATAGTGGAAAACCCAGGGGAGAATGTAGAAAACAAAGAAAATAATTTTAAAATGGGAGAGATCTTGGAAGACATGTAGGCCCGAGGTTTCCAAACTGGTTTGAAGACCCAGGGATAAAGAAGGTGCCAAGAACAAAAGTACAGAGTTGCCTAGGAAGTCATTTGAAGAAAGAATTCAGGGGATTCTGTGGATAAAACAAGTTAAAAATTATGACAACTCCTTCAGATAAGGAAATTGAGACTAGGGAGCCTGGGGGAGCAATACCCCACCTGATCCTACTGTGTGCTCAGAGAACTCTCTACATTAGGACAGAGACACAAGAATCAACACCACAAGGTGTGTATACCCACACATTATACTTTACAATGGACGCTGATAAGAAAAATGAGACTTAATTGTCTTGTAGGGTTGGCTTTGTTTTTTGTTTTTGTTTTTTTCTCTTCTTTTGTGACCGGCCGCACCGCGCTCAGCCAGTGAGCGCACCGGCCATCCCTATATAGGATCCGAACCCGCGGCGGGCGCGCTACTGCGCTCCCAGCGCCGCACTCTCCTGAGTGCACCACGGGGTCGGCCCGGTTGGCTTTGTTTTAAAACACTTTGTCTGATATAACCACTCATATCTTAGTTACTCTAGCTTTAGGTGAATTCTTGTGACTCCACTGTGTGTCTGCTTAAAGTTTTATAATTATTAGAATAGAAATAATAAGTTCCTTCTGACTACTCAAGAATCATATAACAGATATTTGTCTTTTGAAAAATGGGAAAGATGGATGGGGTGGAAAAATCAAAGAATCAAAGTATGCCCTCAAGTTGTTCTATTTTTCCTATTGAAAATTTGGTTCCAAGACTGACTTTAACTTCAAAACTCATTTTGTCTATATAAACACTACCTATGATAAAATGCCCTTTTATGTCTAGTAATTTGCTAAAGGGGAAGGTCTTACATGGAATAGTTTTGCAGATGTCTCGAAACAGTGAGCTAGCAGTTTACAGCTTAGGTCATCAGAAAAATGTCTGACCAAAGGTTTTCATCATGTAAATACTATTAACCTTATTTTATGTTTATATTATGTATTGATGTTTATCCTAACACCATCTCTAGACTTTAGGAAATATGGATTACTTTTAGGCACCCTGTTATGAATTCCTCTAAAGCAAACACTATAAAATATTAATATTATAATAAAGTACACAGCTAATAAATTGTCGAACTTTGAACACTGTGTTTGAATTCCTGTTTGCTCCCATGAGTTCCTTAATTTTAATTATTATGACAACAGTGAAGTAAATTACTTCCAATGTGGAGATAGGTTGCATAATACCATTTAAAAACGTTTTTGTCCCAGCAATATTAAATTTGGCTAATTTTTGCTATTAATTTATCCGTCGGTTGTGGAATATACTAAAAAACATATGTACTTCACAGGGCCTGGTTTTCCAAAGTCTTGCAGTTTCAAGTATTGACCTTGCGGAGGACTGGAAATTTCCCTCAGGCTATAAGTCTCTGTTGCAAGATAAGGACTGTGACACAGCAGGTTGCTGGCTCAAAGACAGACTAATTACTGATTGTTTTGTAAAGATACTGAGAAATTGCTATAGGAAGGAATGTTTGCTAAGATCAAACTGTTGCTGATAGGACCACTTAATTGCCTTACTGGAATGTCATCTGGCTTGTTTCACTGAAAGTTACCAGCCTTTACTGTTAAACTATAACCCCACCTATGTCTCTTCCTGTAACTTCTTGGTCTGGAAAATAAATGCAGGAAGAGAACCCCAATTTGGTGTTAATTTCCCAAGGAAGGGATGGCACTTGCTTGAGCATCCCAAAGGGAGATTAACCACTTCGGGCCCTCTCACTGCTCAGTAGATATGGGCTTTGAGTAATCCTTTGCATCTCCATCACCCAGGGGAAGTGGGGTGACAAATCCTTGGGGGGCAAAGAAACACAAAGCAACAATCAGTTCTACGTAATTAGTGCAGAGGCAGTATTTCATACTATAAGGTCATCTACCTTTTTGCAGATGTTCTATCACTTTTGTAATGTAACATCAAGTTCTTTATCAGTTAATTAAAATAGAGCTCAGTACAATTTTGAATTAAGTAAAGTAAGCATCTTAATTATCTAAATCAATGCTAACTACAGAATCTGGTAAAATTACAAATAATTCAGGTATAAGAGATCTAATTTAACTTTACAAAATAACACATTGGTCAATGATCAATCTGGAAAACTGTAGATGACAATTTTTTTCTGGAGAGTCTCATCTAGTTCACTCTAAAATCTATAGCAGTGGTTCTCCAAGTATGATCCACAGATTCTTGGGGTCTCCAAGACCCTTTCTGGAGTTCAGTTAGGTCAAAATTATTTTCATGATAATATTTTCATGATAATATAATATAACCTCTTTCACTGTGTTAATATTTACTCTGATGGTACAAAAGCAAAGATGGGTAAAACTGCTGGTAACTTAGCACAAA
Source organism: Cynocephalus volans (assembly GCF_027409185.1). NCBI lineage: Eukaryota > Metazoa > Chordata > Mammalia > Dermoptera > Cynocephalidae > Cynocephalus > Cynocephalus volans. The sequence goes on along the minus strand of NC_084472.1, from coordinate 78,969,289 downwards.
TCAAGGCAATGGAACCAAATAGTACTTGTGTTTATGTTATCCTTCACTGCCACACACAACAAGTAAAGCAAATGACACTTACAATAAATGTCCTTGATAAAGCAGTTTAGTCTTCTTTGACGAAGATTTATTAATTTTATTAGATCTTGCCCTTGAGTACATGGCTTTTCAATATTTTGTGAGACAATATGGTAAGTACGCATAAAGGACTTCTGTAACACGCTGAGGTGTGACAGTTGTCTCAAGGAAAAGCATCAGTGAGATGAGTTGCAAGTTGAACGAGCTGATTTTGTCACAGGATGCCATTTTCACTTGAAAGAAGCAATGGGCAAACTATGGTCATTCAGACTTGGTAATTTGGCATTTTCTTGAACATAAATGAAGGAGCCTGTCACTTCAAAGAAAACAACTGACATCATTTGTTGCTAATGAAAGAACTTGAGCTTTAAGGCAAAACTTAGAATTCTGGAAATATGACAGCTTCCCAGGAGTTAAAAGACTTTTCTGGTGAGATTGATGGTAATATTAATAAATGTGTTGTCACTGTTATCATTATGTAATGAAATTGTTAGAATCTGGAAGATCTGTGTTACTTAGGAAACCAATATTTTTCAGATAATCAACACATAATGTTACAACATCATGCAAGGGTACAATGCCCAGTCAGACTGCAAGATAGACTAATAGAAGAATATTAAAGTCTCATTTATATGGTTTCAGATTCTACATTGCAACTACTTAAAAAAAAAAAAAAAAAAAACTACCACTGGTTTAACTTTTGATGTTGTACCAAATATACAAATATCCACAATTACCTGAAAATGATATCAAAATACTCCTCTGCTTTCCAATTACATATCGATGTGAGACCAGATTTTCTTCACATACTTCAACAACAACAAAAAAAACTCATGGGCACAAACTGAATGCAGAAGTAGATACTGGAATCCAGATATCTCTGGTAAGCCAGACATTAAAGAAATGGATAAAAATCCAAGACAATGGATTTTTTTTGAAAAATTTTTTTTGAAAAATTAATTTATTTTGAAAAATTAATTTTTTCACAAAATGTTATATTAACATGTAATGAGATAGTTTTTCTTAAAAGAATTAATAAACAATTAGAATTTTGTTTTAATTTCAATTTGGTAAATTTTGACTGATATAACCCACCATAAACAAAATAATTTGGGTAACTCAATAATTTTTAAGCCTCTAAAGGGGGCCTGAGACCAAAAAGTTGAAGAACTGCTGGTCTACAGAATCTGACAAGCCAAGTCGTTAAACAGGTATTATGATATATTTTACTTTTATATAATTCATTCGAGTTCTTTCTGATGTGTAACTACAATATTTATGAGTCAATTTCTTACAATGGTCCTGATAAGTATATTACAAAATTATCTTCAAAGGTTGATAATATAAGCATTATCAATATTTTTCTTGTTACTTAATTTCCCCCTACAAGTATTAGCAATTCTTCTAATTAAAAGAAAGGGAATAGCAATAAGAGAGATAATTCAAGAGGGGAATGGGTTTAATAACTTATAATAAAGCTCAGACAAATATGCTCCAAATTCTGAAAATGCCATCAGTGGCCACCACTGACTAAAATATGAGACTAGATAAAAGGCAGAATTGGGTCTTTTATTTTTCTTTTTATGATGGAAAAAGGGTGGCTCTCTCCATTCCACCCCTAGTATTTGTTATCAAAAAAAAAAAAAAGCAAAAGAGGAAAATAGGTATCTGTGCATCCATGAATGATTACTGCATTACCACTGATAATATTCAGCCCTTGTGCCGTGATGTAGCCTGCGATCCTTCACAAAACCCTCCACTTCTAATAACTAACTTCATTTGACCTAAATCAAGTCTTCTTATTTATTGGTCCCATTCTATCAACCTGTCCCTATTTTTCTGTGTGGTGCTTTAAATCCCATCTCTGTTCTTTTCGTTTTGTCACTCACCCTCTCCCCACATTACCTTAGAGGAGCAATTCTTTTATTTATTTTTTTAAATGATACTCTTAAAAGTATTTTTAATTGCAGAAAAGAAAGCAAGGATTCTTAATCAGGGGTAATTTTGCCCTCCAGAACACATGTAGCAAAGTCTGGAGATTTGGTTGTCACAAATAGGGATGCAGAAGGGGTGTGTGTGTGCTCCTAGTATCTAGTAAGTAGACGTCAGAGACGCTGTTAAACATCCTACAATGCACACGTCAGACCCCACAACAAAGACTTACCCTGTCATAGGTCAACAGTGCTGGGATTGAGAAACCCTGTCTTAGAGGCAGGAAAAAAATCTGCAGTAATGAGATACAAAACCTGTTACCTTTTTCTAACTTTGTTTTTGTCCTTAAAAAGTTAATGTCCTGTAGCATACTGTTTACATAACCTCTTGGCTATTAGTTTAGTATCACTAACAAGGCAATGCAGTGTATAAGGCAGAATCTGAATCCCAGCACCTCCATCTTCTAGTTATGTGAACTTCAAGTTATCTACTTCTCTAAGCCTCATTCCCATCATCTAAAAATATAGTGAAAATAAAAATATACTGTTTCAGTATGTTTATAAGTATTGAAGATAGTGTATTAAAAAACCTAGCATACTGCCAGACATATAGTATATAATCAATAAATGGACAATGATGCTGTTGATCCTTACTGTCATTTACGGAGGATACCCTGTCTTCAGTAGCTGCTGTAACAGAGAAATAAGGAAAAGAAACACAGTCACAACAAGACTTAATTATGTGGAATTGGAAGACATAGTGGGCTCAGAAAAGATACCTCAAATTATGGCACTTTAACATGCTGAACTAAAGCAGCAGCCTAAGGTCTCTCTGACCACTGTCTTCCCCCCTAGCCCCCATCCTCTTTCTCTCTCAAAGCACAGGATGAGGTTGAAACCTGAAGCTCTCTTATCTGCCTATCAACCGAACCTGCCAAAGAGAAACACAATTGCCTTCAGGACCCTCCCTGAAATTTCACTAACCAGAGAAGATTAAAACTCATACCATGATGAAGAGACTGAAAATTAAACACCACTCCTAGAGCTCAGACAAACTTCGTCCCAAACTATTGTCTGTTCTCCAGTCCCATTCAATTTCAAAGAGATTAATTTACAAACTATTGTCTGCTCTTTGGGCCAATTAAATTCTCCTAAAAATCATTTATCACCCCTCAAAGTTACCTACATTCCCTCCATCTCTCTCTCCCCTACAGCTGTGGATTGATGTCCCCCCAAAACTTAGTCCCCACTGTGACAACGTAAAGAGGGTGGAAAATCCTATTATGGTAATTGAAAGGCAGGGCTTTGAAGAGGTGATTAGATCGTAGGACCATGCTGTAGGGAATGGATTAATAATGGTGGTTGGGACATGGTTCTGAGGGCTTTAAAAGGAGAGCTCATGAGGAGCTCTCTCTCTCTCTCTGCTCCATTTTCTGCCATGTGAGACCCCTGTGTCACTGTTGCCACCAACAAAGAAGACACTCACTAGATGTGTTCCCTTGACTTTGGACTTCCCAGATTCTGAAACTATAAGCAATAAACTTCATTTTCTTACAAATTACCCATTTCCAGGTATTTTGTTATAAGCAACAGAAGTGGACTAACATATCCATGAAAAAGGGTATATAAGATTCTGAATCTCATAGCATGGTTGGGTAATCACTCTCTTGTTATTTTCCCCTGTGCATGTTAATAAATTTGTATGCCTTTTCTCCTGTTATTCGATTATCAGTTCATTTCAGCAACCCTTCAGAAGGCAGAGGGGAATCTTTCCCTTTGCCCCTACAACAGCTTATACCTCATTTAAAGTGACTGAGAAATATTCCTGAAAAACCATATAAACAAGTATAAACAAACACTCTAGGGCTGGAACCTGCCTTTCTGTGCCATTCTATGTCTATGGTACATGTCCCCCAGTAACTATTAATAATTCCAGCCATTCCTCTCACCAGCCCCATTTGTGTGGCATATGACTGTACAGATAGACACTAGTGCCATAATGACAGAAGATATGAGATCAAGAAACAACCAATCTCTAATCTAGGTTTATTGTCTGCTTAGAAAATATATTCTTCTTTGTACACTGCTTTCCTTAGAAGTTGTGGTTCACAGAGACTTCAACAAAAGCTTTTAGGACAGAGTTTTTCTGTCCTCCTTTGGTGCCCTTCCCACACTCCCTCCCATTCAAAGAAATCAGCATTGAAAACCTCCCTTGAATGGGACCCACGTCAGCAGGCCTGCAGCTGAGCATGTCTGGGCTCTGGAGGGAGCTCCTGCCTCACAAAAGATGCAGTTCAGCAGTAGTTTACATTCTTTTACTGAACACCATACAACTCTTTCCTTTAAAGTGACTGTTGCGCATCTCCAGGGTCTTAAGAACATGTAGTTTAGATTCTCATACCTTTCTCCAGAGCCTTTTATCCTGCTTTTTGATATTCTCACTGGGACTTCCCATTCTAAAGAATGTGCGAATATTTTTCATTTGATTAAAATGGTAGTGCTCATTCCAAAATAAGTTACTAGGTTATTAAAAATGTGATTTTACTCCTACATGTTAGCTACAATTTGAAGAGTGGAATCTCCCCCAGGATTCAGTGAGAAGGAAAGCAAAAATATGGGCCATTTCCCAGTGATACACTAAAAGGTATTACTGAATGTAATTAAGCTATATTATTTATATAACTTTAACTCAGGTAATTAGCTTGGCTTTGGTGCTAAGCACCTTTTTTCTTTTACTTTTTAGCACATTCATCTTATATATTGCAAGAATGATGAAAGAACAATTCTATTTATAATATACCAAGTGCATCTTTTACATATTCAGCTTAAAATGAGCAAAGATAATTAATTTACTAATAAGTGTATTCAAGGAGTTATACAACAAATTATTCATATTACTACTTCCAAAATCCTGGCTGAAGAAAAAAATAAAAAATTGGTGCCGATGCTCCTGCTTTATAGCTCTCTCCAACTGTTTGCCTTTACCATGGGGGAGTTGTCACAAAATATCCCCAAAGACAGAGGAGTAGATGTCAGCTTGAAATTCAATCTGAGAGGAAGGCTCCCCTGATTGTTCCTTTCAGCAGATAGTCCAGAGGTAAAGAACCACACGTGTGTATGTGAAAGGGTTAAGGCTGTCATCGTGGGTTTTCACAGCCTGTTATGGCAATAGCAAGCCGTGGCTCTAAACCGGTCCAAGTTTCTCCCAGGTGTGTGGCCCAGTGTGAGTACTTGCTCATTGAGAGCTATTTTCTAGAATGGTTGCTGTGCTTCTAAAATAAATGGCAAATTAGAGGATCTTCCTTATCCTTAAATGCTGGTTTATGCTTGGTTTAACAGCTAACCACTTTCATGTAAATTATTAATCTTAAATGTGGAAAACATCTTCCCTTCCTCCTCTTACATAATGACGCTACAGTCATACTACGGCCCTCCGCCCAGCGATTTGTCTTTGACTGACTTTTAGGTACAATATAGGCACTTCTGCTACGATGTCATATACATATTACCAGTAAGCTTTCTGTTTTGCAAAATCATGCACTAAAAAAGAGAAAAAGAAAAAAAAAAAAAAAAGGGACTGAAGGGAAAAATAGGGATAGGATCCGACCACACAAAACTTAGGGAACTTTGGGACCACAGCCTAAGGAAAACAAAATCAATCAGCACAGTTAAATTTGCCGACGTTTGAACTTTGCATCATGGTCCATCCTTTGCAATCTTAAAACCCGGGGACTTAGGTTTTCCTTTTTGTAGGTCCTTGGAGACAACTGCTTATAATACAATGAAACTTCACTAAAATTAAAAGTATCACTCAAGGATAGCCTTCATCAATCAACTTCCTTCTTGGCTCCTTTGGATGCAATTGCAGCTCCCCCAAACAGCTTCAGATAGTGGCAAGTGCAGTGAGTGTTGAAACCACTAACTCCCCCCATTTTTTACTCTAAAGAGAGACACTTTTCCAGAATGGACTCGTTTTTCCTTGGGCTCTTCATAAATACATTGTTATGGCTGTCTTTTTAATGGTGAGAAATCTTGCCCCTGATCACTTTAACACATTAACATGCAGGAGGAAATTTATGAACCACCAGGATTTCCGCACTGAATTGATACCATTTCTCTATTTCCCAAACAAGAGTCAATATGCATTAAAGACACACACACTGTAGTAAATAGGCTGTATCTGATGGTTCTGGTTGCATCTAATAGACTGAATTGCTGAAGACCAGAGGGTGTCATGCTAACCCACTGAGGGAAGGGGCTTGTGTTCTCCCATCCACATTGCACTCTGGCATGTCTGGGTCTACTGGCAGAAGCTCTCTTTTGTGAGGAATTGATAACCTTTTAGTGGCAGACAATGGCTAAACACTTTGAAAAGACCATTCACTCCAAAACTGAGATGCTCGAGGAGAAAAGTGTACAAAAAACATTCCTTAATCTGTCAGTGTTTCCAGTGAGCAGGAAACTTATTCTAAAGAGAAAAAATAATAATAATAATAATAAAAGAATCAAGGTTTTCCTGAAATTGTCATTGGGGCAAGATATTATGGAGTATCTAGTGGTGCCACCATAAATATTTTTCTAACTAGCCTCCTTATTCTAAATTCTTGGTTGGGGGGAGAAGGCTGTGAAAAGATAAATACATTGTGAGTTTATAACTTTTTATCAGGCATACTTTATGATTTAAAACATTGGTGGCAAGGATTGGGGGGAGATGAAGGGAGGAGAAATAAAGCTAAGTCCACTCTTAATAGAGCAACTTGGATAATGACCAGAGAGTGGGAAGAACCTTATCAACTAAATGAGGTCTGGGCAGTAAAAGAACTCTTCCACCATGGGAAGTGAGCCATTCCAGAACGCTATCAAGGGAAAGAGGGCATTTTAGAGAGAGGGGGTTTCAAGATGCTGCCACTCTGCTAATGGTGGCTTACAGCAACAAATTACCTCAAATTCCAATGTTTGTAGGCTCACTCTACGAATGTGGTAACTGTCTAAACTACTGTGGAAATTGGGGTGACATAAGTTACCCCCGATCTCTATAATAATTTCAGTTTTCCTAAATACATCTCCTATTGTTAGCCAGAACCTCAAACAAAAATCATCTGTTACCATAATTGAGAAAGTTCCAAGATGTGATATGTATACGTGTATTTGTGTTCATATGTGTGTGTTTGTAAGAGTAAGAAGAAAAGAAACTACATATCAGAACACAATTTATTTTTAAAGTTAATCTGGAAAACTCCTGAACTCACAAAAAGTAGTTTCCAAACGTAAAAATTTTCAGGCCAGTTAGAAGGTACTTTTTGGACCTAATGAAGCAACATGTCCATCATGGTTCATCAAAACCACTTTCAAATGTGCTTCCTGCAGATTAGATCTAAGGTTGCAAAATTATAGCCTGGAAAATGAGACATATTTTGTGCAATCTATGAGAGAAAAGGATTGTGTGTTATAAAACTGTCAGTGTACTTTGGATGGTCATATAAAACCACCATATATTCTGATAATAGAAACTAGGACAAAGTACTGAAATACATATGCATATCTATGAGTCACATATATATGTGCATATATGGTTTATATATTATTCTAAGTATTTGTTTTAACCGCTTATGAGTGCCTGTAAGGTTTTGGCTCTAACGGAAACCTATAGGTCATGATATGTAGAAACAAATTAAAAGGAAAGCTATAGCATTGCACCTAAATCAATGTTTTAAAAATAGCAACCATTTTATAAATTATAGCACTATGTTCTAAACAACTTTGTGGGTATCAGAGAGCCTTTAACATAGAGAAGGAGAAAAGCTCACAATCACAATTAACCTTAAAAAATCAGTTGTAAAAAAACAATATTTATTTTGGAATCAGGTAAGAAGAAAATTACCTGGTATATAAAGCATGAGTGTAAATGTAAAATATCTTTAACAAAACACCGCTATTTCCCACAGACAAGCTTAAGAAAGTTATTAACAATTAATCATATTAACATTTGCATAGCTCTTAGACTTTTCAAAGCACTTGTATGCCTATTATTTCACTTTGTAAATGCAGCTAAGAAAGCTTTCTACAAAACAGAAATGTGAAAGGTGTGTAGGTGGGAAGAAAGGTTAAATATTAGAAGCAGATGAATTTGCTCAACAAGTCAAAATATTTCATTCATTTGTTTGAAACAAAATAGCTTGGATTATCCGCCTTCTTGGGCAGAAAAAGGGCAAGAATAATTTCCTTATGTTTGCATCAGCTGTTCAAATAAAATCCCAAACTTTATTAGAAGAAAATCTAATATATGCACAAATAGAACTCTCTACTTCTCCCAAACAGGCTCCTCATCCTGACTGGCTCCGCATGAATTCATCTAAAGCTAGGGAGCAAAGTGGTTTAGGTAAATGAGCTTTGGTCAGAGTGGATTGTCCTATCCCAACCACCCTATTTCTGTTAATGGCACCATTCTTTCACTTGCTACTGAGTTCAAAGCCCTGTGTTTATCTTTGATTCATCCTTCTACTCAGTCACCTGCCAAAACCCACTGATTCTGTTTTTGTTCTCTTAAACTGAGTCTTCTTTTTCTGGTTTTGTAACCTTCCCTAAAGTTCCTACTCTAATGCCACTAACCCTCTAAGAGATCTCCACCCCCTAATCCACTCTTGACACCTCTAACAGTCTGATTAATACTAAAGCTCGCTTTATAAATTTTCAGTGGATCTTTCCTGACTGCCAAATTCACCATAGACTGTGAACAGCACTGTGGTCTTCTAATATCCTACCTATCTTACCAGCTTTGTTTCTGTACACATACCTTCTGATCCAAGTAAACTATACCACTTACTCATGTTTTCTACCCTTTTACCCTTTTCCTAGGGATACCCTACTCATTCTTCAGGGTTCTTCTCTAGTATCCCCTTCAGGAATCCTTTTCTGACTGCCCTGTAACTCAACCTGACCTGTCGCTCCTTTGAACCACATCATTTTGCTCATGCCTTTCCTATGGCTCTTATTTTCTGCCTTATATAATGCCATTCTTTCCTTTCTCCCTAAGTGAGAAAGGAAAGTGGTGAGTCCCTTGAAGGCAGGGACTATATTTTCTCACTGTTGCATCCCATAGCGACTAGTACAGTGCCTTACATATTGGAGATACTCAATATCTGTTGAACTATGAAGAAAACCATATTTTTTTATAGAAAATAAATGTGAAGGCAAGTGAAGTTATTCTTGGCTCAAGTCTTTAAAAAAGAAGTAGGCCTCCAGTTCACTCAAAATACTGTTACTCACACTTTTAACAAGCAATCAACAGCCAGTAAATTACTCAGCCAGTGAATGTAATTCAGAGCTATCACATACTTAAGTATGAGTCATGCTGGCAGCTGGGCAGTTTTCTCCTGTTCTAGGGTAAAGAACATTCATCTGAAAAAGACTATGAAACAGCCACAAGAATGAACAAGTTACCCACAGTGTCAGATGCCACAACTGGACGAACAGCCCAAAGCTTGGTTTTTGCAGGTGGTTCACTTACAAGACTGACAGAGGCAAGAGAACAAGGTTGTTAAGGCCTATATTCTAGAGCTGCAGAAAGCCAGCAACACCAACCCAGTCTCTGATGGGCTCCGTAGCACATTCTCCATGAGGGATGAGGGTGAGGGAGGATGTATGTGTGTGATGTAATTCTACGCTGTATTCAATATGTTGCCAGTACAAGCAGAAAAGTGCTAATCTGCATATTCAATAATATGCAAAACTTAGGGGGGCTATTTATTGTATTTTTTATTTTAGAGAAAATTCTTAAGATTGTTCACATTCTACCTTATGAATAATTCTACTTAAAAATTATTTGTTATACTCTAGATTGAATTTTAAGTGTTCAAAGAGAAATGAAGCCTATATCACTTTTAAGAAGTATAAGAATCCAGTTTAAAAAAATTAATTTGGATTCAGTTAAAAAGAAATTTCTTGAGGTTATTATATTTGAAAATTTTGAAATATTAAAAATAGTCTTATCACTAGCACAGAATTTCAAAGAGAGGCTTAGGAGCATTTGCTAAGATATTCTTGTGTCCTTATATGTGCCTGGAGACAATACTTGCAGGAATGATACACAGAAACATGCAATGTTCTGTTTCTAGGTACTGCTCCAGTTGTGCAAGAAAAACAACTGGCCTATGCAAGTCATGGACGAAGGAAGGAAGGAAAGAAGGAAGGAAGGAAAAAAGGAAGGATGGAATGAGGAAAGAAATAAAAAGAAGAGAAAAGAAGGAAGGCAGGGAGAAGAGAAGGGGGAAGGGAAAGGAAACAGAAGGAAGAAAAAAAAGAAAGTGTGAGAAAGAGAAAGGAAGAAAGGAAGAGAACGAAAGAAAGAATGAAGGAAATAAGGAGAGAGGGAAAGAAAAAGAGAGACAGAAAGGAAATTGCAGGAGAGCAAGGAGAACTCAGAGATGGGAGGTTCAGATGGTAACCCGTTTGTCTAAAATTTTCAAAGGAGAGATGAAGGCTTTGCCATCAAGCAAGGAAGGTACAAGTAGAAGCCAAACGATGTAGATAAAGCAGTGTGTGACATTTACGTTTTCCAAAAAGCAACAGAAAGTTAAATAGTAACTGAAAATATTCAAATGCTAACAAGAAGGAACTAAAGAAAACACCACAGCAGTAAAAACTGCCAATAAGACTAAAGTTTCTAACCAAGAGGCCTGTAATAAAAGACTTGGTCTACTATGTCCTTTAATTCTAATGCCAATCCTGACAGATTGGTATTGTTAGATCTATTTTAAGGATTCAGGTAACTGAGGGTTAAAGAGGATATGTTACTGGTGAAATATCTCACACCTGGTAATGGAGCCAAAGTTTGAACCCTGGTAGACTTAACTCATTCATTCATTCATTCTCTTAACAGATATTTACCAGCTGGGTACTATTGAGCTCCTATGTGTCAGTTATTGGCAGTACCTGGTGAAGAAGCAGACATAGTCCTTGTTCTCAGGAGCTTATCATTTAGTGAGAAAGATGGTAAACAACTAAATAAATATCTAATTATAAAATTTGATAAATACTATGAACAAAATGGCCAGAGAGCAGTAGTAGAGAATATAGTGGTGCACTGCGAAAGTAGACAGCATGATTAGAGAAGTCCAACTGAGACCTAAAGGATGAGAAGGAGCCAGCCATAGGAAGAAGGAAAAAAGCATTCATCAAAGAAGGTAGAGAACAGGCAAAAGATCTGAGACAGGCCAACACAGCTAGAGCACTGTGGGCAAGGAGCGTAGCAGCAAGAAGAAGTCTGCAAGGCAAGTAAGAGTCACAGCATGAGGGCTGCTACAGCTTAGGAGTTTGGGCTTTATTTTTTAAGTGCAACAAGAAGGCAGAGAATGGTTTTAGATAGGCTAGATTTGGGAATCCAAAAGACAACACTGGTTTCTGTGTGAATAATAGTAAGAGGAAAGAATGAAAATAGTAAAAGAGTTTTTGCAGAATTCCGGGAGAGATGATGTTAGAGTAGACTGGGGTGGAAGCAGTGGAGATGAAAGAAACGGACCTCTGCAGTGATCTGAGCTGTGTACTGGTGGTGGAAATGAGAGGCCCTGCTGAGAAACTGGATGTGAGGCATGAGGGAGAGGAAGGTACAGAAGAGGACCATATCCTGTGCCCTGCTCTAAGTCTTGTACACCATTTGCTTTTCTTAGCATGTCTCATATATGGAAAAGTTAGCTACATTTATATTGGTGTTTTAAATGACGTATTTTTTAATAAATAGTTCATGTGCTAAAATCTCTGTTTCCACACTGCTAAGCTCAAACTCCGATTGTAACGTGCACTGATGTACACTGTCCAGAAAGAGACATACCCTAGGTGTAGTGCAGTGGAAAGAGAATTGGCTTTCACAGAAAACCATCTAGGGGTGAATCGTAGCTTTGCCATTTTGCTGGATAAATACAAAGAGGTCACAACTCTGAGCCCCAGACTCTACACATACAGGTAAGAACTCTCTCACAGTGCAGCTGTGAGAATTCAATAACTTATAGGAAGTCCTGGCATGTAAGAGAAAATCAATAAATGTTAGACTCTTTCTCCCCTTCCCTTCTCCATTACAGGGATGAGAATGCCAATCAGTTCTCAAAGTACCTCTGTAACAGAGATGAGTAGTATGACTGTTATATTTAATATAACTAGGACACACCCTAGATGAAGGACTGCAGATCCTGTTATGGGTCCTAAAGGGTACTCACATGGCATTTCCCACTATGTAACAACCACCCTCCCTCACCCTCCTGACTAGAAATGTTGCCAGATAAAATATAGAACACCCAGTTACATCTGGATTTCAGATATACAAAATATTTTAAGTATGTCTCATGAAATATTTGGGACATCCTTATGATTTATCTTTAAACCAGTTATAACAGTTTATGGGTTCCCTTTTTAATAAGTTAATTAAAATTAATGAGTTAACTAAATTTTTTTCACTGTTTATCTGAAATTTAAATTTAACTGGGCATCTTGTATTTTTATTTGCTAAATCTGGCAACCCTATGACTAGGCGAGTTTGTACTTTACTGGGAATAAACTGCTCTAAGATTCTTCCTTCACAGCCCCTTGAGATGCTCTAACTCTTCTTTGTATCAGAAGTTATGTCTCTCACCATCACGGTGCTATATTTCCACTCCTACTTTCTTTGCATATTTCATTCATTCTTTCTCGCTCTTATCAATAAATGTATGAATGTTCAAAGTCTATTGAGTGGCACTATATTAGGCATGGAATCTTACTTAATGGTCCTAAAATCATAAAAAATGTGTGTGTGCGTGTGTGTGTGTTTGTGGATGTGGATGGGCATAGGGATGTGTGCACGTGCTGAGTTAACCTTTTATAATGAAGATTATGTTAACAATACATCCTCAGAAATACATTTGGAGAGTTTTCTAGTAGTAGTGAATTAAATATGCATCCACATTAATTAAAACTATTTAAATACTGTAGTAGTAGAACCATTTACTGAATAAACTGAAAGAGAAAAGCTTCGAGTTTAACCAATAATCACTGTCTGTCAAAAGTTAAGACCTAGAAATCCTTCATTTTAAAATCATACTATGTGAAAAGAATTTGAAAGTTTAGGCCACAGTTTTATCTGTCTGAGTGCTCCTTTTGCATAAACTCAAGTGTTTCAATTTCTAGTTTCAGTACTGAGGGAAAAAAATTGAAGGAAACATAAATCTAATTAATTATATAAGACACCCAGAGCAGTGTTACTATATGCAATTGTCCCACAACAAGATAAGGAGCTTGCTCCAGAACAAAAATCAACACATCAAGAAGTTTTGCTATTAAAAAGTTGTCGGGCTGAATTCAACAAAGTATTTAACAGTATAGTTGATTTACACCCTGGTGAAAGCTCATTTTCTTACTGTAGACTGGTAACAAAAAAAAAAATTCATAGACCGGTGCCAATCTGGGAACCACAAATTGAGTAGATGGATGTAGAAGACCCCAGAGTTATTAGGCATAGTACCTTCAATATGGTGGCATAAATGGAGGGACCTCCTTCTTCTGGCCACTTTGCTAACCGAAGATCTTATTTCCTTGAAATAAAGGCATAAATATTTTCTCCATTCTAACTAAATCTAAATATCTATCAAAACAATAGTTGCCCCGATTTTAGAAAGAAGAGGATGTGTGCTTACTCTTCTTGACGTAAGTCATTGATGCTGCGGTCCAGTGAGATCATGTCACTTGCCACCATGTTAAATCCAAACTCTTTAATGCTGGCTTGAACTGCATGTTTGAATTCTGGTCCCAAAACCAATGGCTTGGCTTTCTCTCCAGGGCCACCAACCACTCCATGAGGCTCAGATTCTTTGGGTTCAAAGTTACCTAGAATCCCTGGGCGTAGCACAGGATCACGGTAGGTGAATGATTGAGGCTTAAATGTGAGATACTGCCTCTGCATTATGTCTTTCTGGTTATCTCCTCCAGCATGGTGCTCTTGTTCATTTTTGGCCTTGTTTTTTCTTCTAATAGACTCTAAATCCACTTCTACTCCTTCAACATGAGGCCATGGTACCACAGGTTTGAATCTGTCATCCCCAGGAGCTAATCCATTGCCTCCTCCGTTAGGCATGGGGTTATTGACATCTCTGTCTTCCTATACAAAAGGGAGGGGGATATACAATGAGTACATGAAGGCAAACTACCACAGTAGAGTTTATGATACCAATTTTCATGTTTAAAAAAAGGCTGAGGCAATGATAAAACAGTTTAAAATGTGACATACAAGCAGGCCATTAATCAGGACTTCCCATTAGAAGGTATCTTTCGGGATGGAAAGGAAGTACCAAGAAATAGGCTATTTCCTCACCTTGCCTTACTATTCCAAAATACATGAGTAGACGCATTTTTTACTTCTCTCTTCTTCATAAATTTAATTCTCTGTCAAGGACCTCTTATAAAGCATATTGTTATAGGTTAGAGCAATGAGGTTCTAGGATCTTTGACTAAAACAGACACTTAATAGGTCATGTTGTGCAATATGTGGTTTCCCCAGTCAGGTGTATGATAAATATAGCCTTTTGTCAGTAATACGGCCATACGGTGGCAGTGGTGTTAGATGGATGTCCCTTATCACTAGGCTGGCTTTGTACCCTAAACGGCAGAGGAACAAAGCAAAGATATGTACTCGATAGTCCCAATTCAGTATTTGCTACTCAGTGAGAATTTAGCTGAATTCAGAACTTTAAAAAACTCTAATAATTATATAAAAGTCAGCTCGGGAGCTCGGGATTTTAAAGTACACTCAATACCTAGTTTGCCCCATTCCAGAGGTAGCACAAGTAAAAAACAGATTCGGCAGGTAAAGATATTCAGTAAGGGGTGCCTCTCTTTTCTGTTTGGACCCTCTTTATCACCTTTGCAGACTTTTCAGTCAGAAATTCCAAGTGCCTTTGCTTCTGAGGTATTACATGCCCGTTTCTGCTAAACTAGTACTATTCTTTGCACAAAGCAGTGTTTCTCAGTGGCTTTAAAAATACTGATGTCTGTTTCCCACTGTCAGGCATTGTGATTTAATTGGAATGGGCATTTGGATTGTTAAAATCTCCCCATATGATTTTAATATGCATCTAAGCCTGAAAACCACTAGCTTAAAGGGAGAGCTGCTTGCTATAATTAGACAAGGGGATTATGGAGTATGCACAGCTGGGAAAGAGGCAAGGTGAATTTAGAACAATTGCAAAATAGGCTAACTAGTCTGCCACTTCACACTAAGATTATGTGATTCTTTAACAGATTAATGACAGAATTAGCACCATCTGACCAAAGTTTTTCTACAGCATCAGAACTACCCTGAAAAGTAAAGTTTAATACTTTGTTTTTAAGGAACACAGAAGTAAGGCTCTGGAATGATGTCTACTGATAGTTTATTTAGAGACCAAAATCTCTATAAAATATCAATTATTTCAGATGTAAATTTAGTAGATAAGGGAAGGCTAATGACTGATTTTAAAGAGTTCAAGAAGGAAGTTAAAAAAATTATAGGCATGTAATACAAAACTCAAAAGATTCAAAATGAAAGCAAGCTTTCCCATCTTCTTGGTAGATGCAATCACAGTTACTAACTTCCTGTAATTTTTTCTAGAGATGTTCCATGCATGTATAAACATACATGTGTATATATAACAAGACAATTTTTTTTAAACATGGAACATAGATTTTAATTAACTCATTAAAAGGAAACACATAAGATGTTACAACTGGTTCAAAGATATATCCAAAGAACAAATATATAAACATCAATAATACTGCAAAGAATTTATAAAGAGAAGCAGAACTGATTAAACTGGTCAATATCGATAGGGCAATAATCAATTGCATTCCACCAGACACAATTTCCAGCTCAAGAGACAAAAATCCTTCACATTACTATCAGTTCTCCATAATTTACAGGATTATAAAATAGCTCAAAGATAATGAGAGGGTAAGATAACCTGAAAAGCTGAGTCAGACAGCATATCCTGTCATATCCTGTCATCTTTTTGGGCTATTTCAAAGTTTTTCACAATTTTTACTTATAACACAATACTAAGTAAAAAAATACAACACATTTTGATCACATAAATGTGATGTTTTTCTTCTGGCATATGTGTTAGAGGTTGATAAAATTTCTGAATTAGGCTTCTGATTGTCACACATCTGAGTAACAGGAAGTCAGCTTGAGCCTAACTTGTGAGCCCTAGTAAGGGTCAGAGGTAAATAGGTAGAAGGCAGTCTTGCCAGAAATTTTGAAGGACTGAGGGTTTTGTTGGGAATGAACTAAACTTAAAAATAAGCATAAGTTAAGCATGACTCTGTAACAGAGAAGCAAGCATTGAAGCTGAGGGCTGATTCTGATGATGGAAAAAGTGTCTGTTTCTCCAATTTGTCTCCTGGCTCTTTCCAAAATTATATTCACTTATGGCAGGGTTGTAAGTAAATTAAAATAGAAAAATCATTATAAAATGCTGTAAGATACTAGACCCCAGCTGATGTTGAACCATATAACACAAAAAGGAGAAGGACATTCTTCCTACTTCAATTTTTCATATCAAGGGCTCTAATGAACTGGTAAATGGGGAAATAGAAAATAAGGAGAAGGAAATGTCATTAAATGCAAAAGAGTAGTTTGAACAGGTCATCAGATGTCAACATCCATAGCCATAGCACCCACTAAGTTACCTAATGGTCCACAGGGGGGAAATTGTGTATTAGAAGAACATGGGATATGATAGTTCATGAAATCAAGCTACCCAAATTGTGAAATACATGCTACGGGTTAGATTGGCCTATGCTAATATAAAAATTGCGAATTAAAATATTTCTCAAATTCACCCACTTCAACAAATTTTAATGAATTCAGTTTTCGTGCTTATCTTCCTTCAAAAACTGTCTTGATCTTTTCTTAGAATTAATGGTTCTTTGTCCAATCTTAAACTGTTGGTGTTCTCTAGGGTTCTGTTAGAAGTCTATTCACCATTCCATGCTCACTCTGGGTTATCTCATTTTCATCCAAGCTCAGTGACCAGTTTTATACTGATCATTCGTACATCCATTTCCCCAGCCCACACCATACTTCTGATCTCCAGACTTTATAGTCAATGGCTTCCTGAACATCTCTACCTCTCTGGTACCTAAATTTAACATGTGCAAAACTAAAATGTATCATTCACCTCACATCACAAACCTGTTTCACTTACTGTCTTACTTACATCAGGGACTGGAACCACCATCCTCTCAACTAATGAAATCCAGAACCTGCATTTCAAACTCAACTCCTTGTTCTCTTTTATCTACCCTACTGACATCCAATCAATCATAAGTTCCTGTCAATTCCATCACCTTTGTAGCTCCTGAATCTGGCCACTTCTATTATCCTCACTGCCATTGCCTTAATTCAGGTCACCCTCACCCCTACACAGGATTACAATAATAACAGTGATGACTGCAAACACGATGTTCTAAGTGCTTCACATATATATGTACTAACTTTAATCCCCTGAATTAGGTATGATTACATCCCTATTTTACAGACAGAAAATCTTACAGAGAAGTCACCCAAGATCAGAATCAGCAGCACATTGTAGAGTAAAAATTTGAATGCAGGCAGTCTGCCCAAGGATCCATGATCTTAACCACTATCCCTTAGTGCTTTTCATCCTAATGCATGCACTTACTCTCTCTTAAGTAAACAGCAGCCATAGGGACTTTTCTAAAATTCAAACATGAACATGTTATTTTCCCTGCTTACAACAGTCCACTAGTAGCCTACTGCCATCAGGAGAGATTATACAACAGTCCACTAGTAGCCTACTGCCCTCAGGAGAGATTATTCTCCTTAACAGGGTACAAGGCCTTTCAAGCTCCAGTCTGCATTTATGTAATGTCTCCATCACTACCCATGAGATCAGGGGTCAGCTAACTTTTTCCACAAAGGGTCAAGTAGTAAACAATTTTGGCTTTGCAGACCACAGGGTCTCTGTTACAATTATTCAAGTCTGCTGTTGTAGTATGAAAGCAGCCATAGACTATATGTATACAGGTATGGCTGTGTTCCAATAAAACTTTATTAACAAAGACAGGTGATGGGTTAGATGTGGCCCCCCCAACCGCTGCACTAAACTGTAAGGTCTGTGAAAAGGCAGGGGCTATATCTATCTTATGCACCACTGCATTCCCAGTGCTTATCCTGGGATTTAATTACTCAATAAAAATTTACTGAATAAATGAATGAATCCTAAAATTTCAGCTTTGGTGGTGAGAGAGACTCTGAGAAGAAAAGGGAAAGATAGAGAATGGAGAATATGAAATGGAAGAGGCACTTGGATCAAATAGACCCTTATCAGCAATATCCTATGAATTCACCAAGGACGTAACTCTATATTCTCTGCACAGTATTATACTCTTAATAACACTATATAATAGCGCTAGATAAATTGAATTCGCTCACTTCTCAAAGCCTGCACTGTATATCATTAAATTTGAAGGCAAAACCAAATATGAAATAGTCTAACCCCAAATCAATTAAGAATAATCATGTCAATCTTAATGTTATATGACTCAAAGAATGGCTATAAAGCAGCATAATGCTTAGTTCCCCTGAGAAGGAAAACTACATACTCCTTCCTGAGAGTGAATGAGAATCAGTAGATGCCTTTGTGACACACTGGTACTATGACACCTTCATAAGCACCAGCCAATTTACTGTACAGCCAAAATCAATGAATCACTGTTGACTAGAAATGGAAAAGAGAAGACATAGATAATTTTCCAAATTTGGTATGTACATAAAGGTGGGAATGGACTGAAAAATATAGTCACTTATCAACAGATGGTAACATGGATTACCAGAAATAAGGTCAGATTTGTCGCTAACCACTTTACAAAGACTCCAGCCCCACCCCTTCCCCCAAATCCTACTTATGTGTGATATTTTCCGAGAAGGTCATGCCTTGGTAGAAATAACAATCCTGCAAAGAAAGCAGGGAGGGAGGCAGTTAGAATAACGCAGGGGCCAGAAGTTCTGAGGAAACAGGGTGTGCTCGCAGGCTGGGGCTCCCCAGACTCCCACCAACATGTGGCAGGATGTGGGTGGAAATGTGAGGTGCTCTAGCCTCAGCACCCTTGGTTCTCTCTGCTTAGCTACAGCTGGATTTTAAGCTAATCTGACATTTTGTGCTGACTGAAGACCTTCAAGTTTTGCTCCTTTCAGTGCACTGAGAGATGCCTGCACTGGGCGTTGAGGCCCCACTGAGAATGTGGAGAGGAGCAGGGATCAAGTAATTTGCCCGTGCTTAATCAAGGCTTAAAATAGATAAACCCAAGATTAAACGGAGACCTTATTAGTCCTTGAATATCTAGTATGTCATCTCTTACAGGAAAGAAACTTATTTCCAAGTATATTTTAAGACCCCCTAAACTATGAAGAGATTTAAGGTCACTTTCCAATGACAATGCCTCTGTTAGCAACCAGGGCAGAAATGAAAATGAAGAAAGTGTGCTTCTAGATAACTTTAGGTAAATACAAAAATTTTATACAAGCTCTGGGTGTGGCTTACTAAGATAAAGTATGATATATAATTTTTTTAAAAAACAAAGAAATAGAGAAATTTTAACGCCAGAGAATTAATAGCGTGGCACACTTCCCCTCCCCCACCTGTCTTGTCTGGGAATGTTCTTTTCCTGCGTCCTCAGGGCTGGCAGTCACCCTGGCTGGGGGTGTTCCTGCCCAACAGGTAGCACACCTGTCCCATGCATTACATTCAACTGCTGCTCCAGTGTTTGATGGGCTGACTGGCCTAGGCTTTGTGTTCTTTGCTTGGCCCTGTCTCTCTGCTAAGGCCAGGTGGACTGAAGGATTCAGCCAAATCAGCCTAAGGAGGAACGAACCACTCACTACTCCTCCCTCCATCCCCGGATAGGACAGAGCCTCCAGGCTGTGGGCAGCAAGATCTCCCCTCGCCCCTGGCTGAATTGCTGAGACCCAGGGCAGCTCTGCCTCACAGCTGGTCCTCGTCCACCCAGATGGGTCTTGCACCGCTCCTCAGCAATTTTGTCTTCGATGACGCAGAGCAGCTCCTCCATGCTGCCCCACATCTTGGCCTCCACGGTGGCATACAGGCACAGTAGTGCCTCCACCTTCTTCTCCTTCAGCTGCCACATGTGAAGGAATTATTCCTCCATCTCAGGCTGAGGCAGCAGCTTCTAAACCTCATGATGTTCTTCTCAGACATCCAAAATGAAGAGCACAATGGTGTAGATCTTGGAATTGATCAAGTCCATCAGGCAACCAATCTCGGCCTCCAGCAGATAGTGCTTGTTCTTGGCTGCCACACCTTCAACGTTGGCAGAAACGATGCATTCAAAAGTGTTGGGGTTCTTCTCTTGGGAGTAGATGATGGTCTCCATCTTCTGTTTCCTGAGGAACTCCTCTCTTGTAACAATATCCCACTTGCATATGGTGAAATCCACGGTGCCCCCGAGTTGAGCAGCTTCTGGACAAGTGTCTTGGCCAGCATAGTAGGCCCGAAGAGGACAGGCTGGTGGTGCCCACAGCGGAAAGTTCACACCAGGCTGTAGGGGATGAGGCTGAGGTACTTGCTGAGCTCGTTCTCAGGATCCAGCTCTTCCTGCGTCTCCATTAAGAGCTTGGTGGCCTCCAGGGAGGACCAGACCAGGCTCCCTAGCAAGCTCTGTGAGATGATACAGACCTACTCCTTACTGTTCATCTGCTTGTACTTGTTTTCAGACCTGCTGACAAACTGAAGGAGCTGGCCAAACAGGAAACTTGCTTGTGACAGGCAGGGACTGACCCAAGTTCACTCACTGAAACTGGTTCTTCTGGCTGCCAGGTGTTCCAGAGTGCCCTCAGGGTGTGGTAAGCAGTGTCCACCTCCTGATGGCTTCCCCTATGCATCGGGTGCTACAGCTTGACCAGGAGGGGCTTACTGGGTTTGGCTGTAGCAGGGAATGTTGCCCATGTCCAGGTCATGGCCCATGAAAGTGTCAACCCGTGTGCACAGCCACCTGTACCTGGTGTTGTGAACATGCACAACATCGTCACACTTCGAGGACATGGAGCAGGCATCCAGCTGGCTGGAGATGTTCAGATTTAGGTGGATGTAGAATGAGTCCCCTAATGTGATCAGGTCCTCTTCCATGTCCTTCAGCAGCATCCAGTAGCCTGCATGGTTGACCTTGTAGAGCAGTGTGACAGGGCCACTGCACCTCTGAATGGTCCAGTGGGCCTCCTTCTTTGTGCATGTATCCAAGGGGACACTCTGCCTTCTCGCCTTTCATGCAGGCTTCTAGCAGCAGCAGCTGGTGGCCCTCGTGGAAGCCTGCCTTCTAGGCCAGGCCAGGGAGCCCAGCTTGACCAAGTGGGTGAATCTTCCACATGCTTTGCCCCAGAGCAGGATGAGCTGGGAGATGAGGCTGTCGCTGTTCAGTGTTGTGTACTGCACCAAGGGCCTGAAACTCCACACGGATGTGACCAAAGGCCAGAAGAGTCTTTCTAGAGAGAACTTCCTAAACATGAAGTTGACCTGCTCCAGGTCATAGGTATCCAGGCTCTTGCACTGGTAGGAGGAGGAAGAAGAGGAGGAAAAGTGGATGGAGAGGGGCCCAAAGGAGTAGCATTCATGACTGTCAACATCCAGGTCTAAGGCATCAAACCCACCACTGTCATTGTCTTCTTCAACCGTGCTGCGATAAAGTGCACTTTTCATATAGCATTTTATAATGGAGTTGTTTCCTGGGGGCTCGGCAGTGATTGACGTGTTGCTGCTACAGCTCCGATGGGGCATCTTGATGAAGGAGCTGGTGATGGGCAAAGCACTGGAGGAGGTGGGGCTGGAGTCTGTGCCTTCTTCATGTCCCTTGACTTGAAAATCCAATGTTTGCTTCAGGCTGATGGGGGATCTGGTTCTCTGCAGCTAGATGGCCTTCAGATTCATCCTGCGCCTGGGTGTGTGGTAAGGCAGGAAGTATTTGCTGTCTTTGGGCAACTCCTCTGAGGTTGAAGAATTGTCCACTTCTTGACTGTTAGTCCTGGAGCTGGCATCCCCAAAGTTTTGAGAGATGATTGTTACTGGCAGGTTCCTGGGCAGCTTCTGGTCGAGGCTGCTGTTATCCTTGGAGAGGTGCCAGATCTTACTCTCCAGGTTGATGACACAGGCCTCCTGCCACAACATCTCGATCTTCACCTCGTCATTCTTTTCCTCCAGCTCAAGAATCTGTTTCCTGTATTTGTCCTTTTCGATTAGGCACTGTGAGTACTGGGTCTGTGCTTCGTCTCGGGAATGGAAGGCCTGGTCCTGCTCCCCCCACCTCCTCCAGCTGCAGCATAACTGTTCAAGCAGTGCTTGTACATTTTGCAGTCCTTTCCCAGGGTCAAACACTTGAGCTCCACATCTTCATTCTCCTCCAGGTACTAGTCCCACAGATCCTCTGCCTGGTGGACCTTCTTCTGCAGGCTTCAGATCTTGCTGATGAGCTCCTGCTGGTCCTCCAGGGCCTCCTTCTGGTTGTGTTCCAGGATGTCCAGGATGGCTTTGTCCAAGTCCAGCAAGCTGCACTTCCTGGCCTGTAGGATGTACTGCAGCTCCTGATTTCTGGTCTTCAGCCTCTCATTCTCCCACACCAGTTCCAGAACCTGCTCCTTCTTGAGCAGAACCGGCTGATTCTCAATGTTGTTCTTCAGTTTCAACGACTGATTTCTCTCCAACTTACATTCCTCCTCCATCTTACTCAATCAATGCTTCAGGTGATCAATCTCAATTTGAAGGTCTCGGCTCCTCTGAATCACTACTGTGATTTTCTCTTCACTGAGCTGGGCATAGAGCATGGCCAAGTTGTAGTTGTCATCTTTCACCTTGACCAGCTCGTTGTTGCAGCTGGCCCACTCCTCCTTTATCTTGCTTGTTGTACCACTCCTGGAAGGTCAACAGCTCCACCCATGTCAGCATCAGCTGCTTCTTTCATTTTCCAGCTCTTGTGACTTGGCCAGCGGCTCGCACCTCCACAGGTCCTTGGCCTTCATCTGGTGCTGCAGCTTGATGACTTCACTCATCAGGGAGCGTGTGAGGCCCTCAGGGCCCTCCTCCAACACAATGATGGAGAATCTCCATGTGGGCTCCTTCCCAGTCACCAGGTTGTACAGTTCTGGGCAGTAAAATTCAAGTAGTTGATCTTGGATGGCAGCATGGGAGCACTGAGCACTTTGTCCTCATGATGCTCTTCAATGACCTTACACTGGCACAGGCAGAGGGTGAGCTTGGCGGGGTTGATGTAGTGACTCAGCATGTACTGGCTGCACTCCACATTCTCCCACAAGGCATCCTCCTCATCCTTCAGCATCTCCACATAGTCACCCATCTCTAGCCCTCCTCCTGGCATGTGTTAGGTGCTCAATAGACAGGAGATGCTATCCTGTTATTGAGGTCTGACTTTTACACTTTCTGGCTGGATCTTGTCTTCTCTTGAGCCAGTCTCCTGCTGGATCTGGAGCTGAGATGGCCAGGATAGTTTTGGAGGCTGGAAAGTCCATGGTCCAGGGGGTGCCCCTGGTGAGGGCCATCTTCTGGGTGGGAACTCTCTACAAGGTCTCACGACACAGGGTATCACATGTTGAGAAATGCAGTATGACATTCTGATAAGTGAATCTATTTCTTTCAGCAGGGAATTCTTAGGAGGTATTCCTGTTCTGTCTTTAACTACCAGGCCAGGATATAAACCAAAAGAGCATGGTTGACATCACAGTGACTGTTCCACCAAAAGAAATCAAGGTCAACAACTCTAATACTAAATATTAGACTTTGGCAGGGTAACCAGGCTGATAAGCTAGTTCAACCCAAACTCACCCTAGGGAATTAAACAGTGAAACTCTTGATTAAGGAGAACCGCCTATTATGTAATAGCTAATGGTTACTCTCTTATTTTCTTATTTTCTCTCAAGACTTCTGATATGTGTAACTGTGGTTGCCGTAGTGTAAGTTAGTGCTGCAGTTTCAACCACCTACTGGAAAGATTTTACCAGGTTTCTAAGGGGGTATCTTGAGCCAATTAAATGCCAATCCCTTTAACCAAATAAGCAAAATATAAAATACACTATATAATACAGGTCTGTACTGTACTATAGTGAATAATACTGAAATTAATAGGTTTCTTCCTAAAAAGATGACTATCTCCTAAAAAGATGTACTGCATATTTTAGAGGTATCAGGACAAATTGCAAATTTTTTAGTAATAAAAACTTTCAATTTTCAACATATAAATTAAAATTATAACTGACAAAGGAAGATTTCGCACAAAATCCTTCTTTGTATTAACACTGTAATCTCTAACGTTCTATTTTGTAATGTGAAATTACTATTAAGCACTTCATAGTTCAAAGTAGCAACTTTAAACTCAGGAATCAGCTCCTGGAAACCTCTGCCCTCCTCCCACAGTCCTGTGAATATTTCTAACACTGCCCTTCCTGCGTTGCCTTAGTATCTGTTTATGTGTTTCTCCCCCATCAGACTGAAGGCTCTTTGAAAGTAGTGAGTGAGTATTATTTATCTGTGTGCCCCAGGCAACTAGTAGACAGTAGGCACTCAGTACGTATTTGTTCATGAGCTGAGTAAATGAAGATCATCTAGATGTGGGCCAGCTATTATTCCCTTGCTGGAATATAAACTGACTTTGGATCCATATCTTATGCCACTGCTTGGCTTGACATAAGCTAGCAGTTTGGCAATCCAAATGAGATAACTGAAAACATTACTTCCCTACAAACCAAAAATCTGAATAATCTTTTTTAAAAATTTTTTCTCTTCTTCAGATTTGGGTAAATCATGTCTGCAAGTGAAATTTGGTACTTCGTGGAAAATGAGTACTTTATTTAAACATGAGAAAGTAAATCTGCTGATGTTAGTCTTAGTTCTCTAGGCCAATTTATCTCGCAAACGGTTTCCTGCTAAATTTGGTCCTTGTAAAACAGTAATAGGATAGAAATTCTAAATCAGGTCAGAAAAATGTCACGTAATACTCAAAGGGAAATAAAAGAAGAAATGGGCAATTAAAGGAACAAAATACAGGTTAATTTTTACAATAGAAAAATAAACAACAAATTGGTTATCCTTTTACAAAAAACTTTTATTCACAAGACTTTAATTGGCCCAGACCAAAGTTATTACTATAGACAACTAATCAAGAAGTCTATGAAACACATGAAATTTAATATTATTCATGAAATCCAAATAATTTTTATCTTTCAGGGATCTTACAAAAATTCATGTTTTAGCTTATGAACTGATTCATAAATATACATCACAGGTTTAAAAAATCTTTCATACTGTGACTATTTAATATTAACTCTTTAGATGGTTTATACTGAATTTTAGGAATCAAACATGAGTATTGAACAAATGATCAATAAATTGTTTTTAGTATATTTCAAAAGATGAGAAAGCTCTATTTGTCAGTTTATGCTGTCATTTTAGTGGTAAGAATGCATAAATCAAGTCAGGATTATATATACAAGGCACAGCAATTCCATTTAAAAGCCCCCTCTCCCACAGGTAGTAAAAGGCAGATTATAATACTTCTTAGAAATCATAAAAGGCTATAGTGGGCAGATTTTTACTCTTTCATGTTTGAGAACAAAGCACTTCATGAATTTTAAAGCTCCTAAGTAGCATTTTCATTCTAAAAATAACATAAGTTACATGAAGTTCTTTAAGAAAATTGTCAATATTTTATAATAAATATCTTACCATGTTATTTCTACAAAGTGACCTGTCTAAAAATAAGAAAGGTATCAGGAAAGAGTGAGGTGGGGAAAAAAAAAAATGAAAGCAAAGGAATGAGAGAAAGATTGTAAAATAAAATCTGTGAAGATTTTTAAACATATGAATAATTTATATATGCATATGTATTATGTACGCACATGGAGAGAGGAAATATACGTTTAAAAACCAAATGGCTTACTAGGATAATAAGAAATTAACCCTGCTGAATAGACCCTTCAAAAGAACAGTCACAGCACTTCATCAGGTGAAGAAAGGAAGAACTACTTAAAAAGCTGAATTGATTGAAAATGAGGTCACATCTGCTTCTCTTCTGCCCACTTAGGTGTTTTGGAACTTTCTTTTAGCTTGTGCCAATCAATTCTACTTTCTTACCTAGAAGAGCTAAGAATTTCTTTACTCTTTTTTAGATCATCTTTAAAATATTTTAAAAGAACATTCCCAACATCAATCCCTGGGGACCACACTGTTAACACTTTTTTTATCCAGGGAAGTAATTATTTAGCCCTGTCCTTTGATTCTTGTTTCCAACATAACAAAGTATTTTATAATCTCTAATACCAATCAAAGCCAAATAGATAGTTTAATTCTCAATCTCCCTTCACATCTGGCAAACCCAGTGAAGCCACATAATGATTTCCAAATCTTCCTGAAAACCTTATAGGAAATTGTGTCACCAACAGAATCATTAATAATTCTTAAGACATTAAGAAAAACATTTTACCAAGTGAGATCAGAATGAGGTCAACTGTGGCATTTGTGCTAGGAGAGAATATTTGCAATACCCTTTTGAAAGCCAAAAAAGCAATGTCCTATTATCCCTCTAGGGGAGAAATTCAAGAATGAATACAGCACTCCCACACGAAGTGTTCCTACTTTCTGCAGCTGGAAATGCATAAAACAGCTTTTCCTCTAGTGCTTCCTTGCTTTGCCCCTGAAGCATGGCTTTCATAACAGCTCATAAAAAAGTATTGTAATGTGGGGCTTTACAACACATACATTTTGACTTGTATGAGATAAACTCTTGCAAATCTGAAAAAAAAAAATCACCCCAAGAAAGGAAATATCTCAAAGTTTTCAGCCCAGATACATCATTCTTAAATGTGTAACAACATTTTACTACCATGTCAAGATTAGAAATCCATTTTGGAAGGGTGCAGCAAGGTAATATGATTATGTGAGACAAAAAAAAAAAAAAAAAAATGCATTCAGAAGAGATCAAGGTTATTTACATAGTAAACTTTTTGACATTTTACTTTTTAACTATCTACAGGCCTGATCCCAAGACGGAATACTTATCCAGTGATACTATAGTTTATCATGAGTGTTATTTGGCATTTAGGTTAGTATTTATATGCATCATTAAAAGACCAAAAAAAACCTGTTCTTTTAGTTATCCAAATATTTTTCACAGGCCTACAAATGCCAGGCACTCTATATGAAAGTGCAGTGTTATAGAAAAAGGCCCTACCTTTAAGGGAGTCATGGCCTGGGAGAAGGGTATGCCTCAGAAGGCTATAAGTGATGATCTATGTTTTGAAAGTAGAGGCTCCCCAGCACACAGATGGTGGGAATGATAGATAGGAAAGGTGGTGAGGATGGGACATGGGGCATGGCAACCATTCTAGGCTGGGGCAAAAGCAGAAAAGCATAAGAACATGGAGTGTTCAGGGAACTGCAAATGGTTAGGTATAACAAGTGCAGGGGACATATGGGGAGATGGCAGGAGACGAGACTTGAGATACTGGCAGTTCCTCAGAGGGCGTCTTAAGAACTGCCAATAGGTTCAGACTTTATCCTCTTAGAAATGGGAGCCATGAGGGGGAAGCATGCTAGATCAAAGCTGAATTTTGGAGTGTTATAAATGGGAAGAGGAGACAAGATGTTTTCAGAGAGATAAGAAAAAAATTAGAAATAAAATACTGGAGAAGGCGATGTGGGAGAGAATTTCAAGAAAGAAGCGGTGAACAGGACTAAAAACTGCAGGCATGATGTAAAATTAATGAGAATTACAAAACCTGAAGGTACAGGCAAGGGAAATTTTAGTCGTTCAGCAGCATGATTGACTCACCAGCTTCATGATACACAGCACTAGTGGAGGCCCCAGAAGCATGGATCTAAGACAGGCCTCAGGATGCCTCACAATTATCTCCTACCCAGCTAAAAATGGAACTATCATACTATTTTCTATCATCTAGAGTACAAGAGGCATTTCTGTGATTCTCTTATTGTTCTGCCCTAGACATGCCTTTGAAACGTCTAACTGATGAATTAAATATGTATTGAGTACCTACTCTGTACCAGGTTACATGGGTATAAATACATCCCTGCTTTTATGGAGCTTTCCATCCAGTGGAGGTAGATGATCAAATAATCATATAAATATGGTGCTGTAAGAGCCCTTAAGGAAGGTTGATCTAATCTAGGAAGTTAGGAAAGCCTTCCTTGAGAAAGAGCACATTGCTGAGCAGAGATCTGACAGATGAGAAGGTAACTAAGAGAAGAGAGGAGGGAAGAGCGTCCCAGGTAGAGAATATGTTGTGCAAAGTCCCCATAGCAGGAATGCCCAATGTGGCTGGAATACAAACAGTGAGCAGGGCTTGGTGCCAGGTGAGGCTGAAGATAGGTGGTAGCCAGACCAAGCATGGTCTGGTGCCCATGGTAAGGAGTTTGGTCTTAATCTGAGAGCAGTGAAAAGCAAGTTGATAGTTTAATGTACCTTGAGAGGGACAGGAGCATTTTGAAAAGAGCCCTCCTACTGAAGAGTAAGAGAACAAACTGGAAGGTGGATGAGGATAGGTCAGGGAACAGACAGTAGTAGCCTAGATAAGCATCTTGGTGGTAGAAAAAGAAAAGAGGTCAGATTCTAAGGTTGGTTAGGAAATAAATGGACAAATTTGATGATGGATTGGATACGGGTGATGAAGGAGAGGAAGGTGTCAGAATGACTTTAAGATTTCTACCTTGTACAACTGGATGCTGTTCACTGAAAGAGGAAACACTAAAAAAGACCGGAATTGAAGATGAATTCCTTTTTAGATATGCTGAGTTTGAAGTGCTCCTGAAACACTCAAGAAGAGAGGGAAAGAGAATTTATAGCTCAGTGAAGAGGTCTGGACTGCAGAATACATAATTGGCAGACATCTTTACATAGACAGTGGTGGAGTTTGGACGTGTTGTCCCCTCCAAAACTCATGCGGAAATTTGATCTCCAATGTGGCAGTGTTGGAAACTGATTGAGTCGTGGGGGCGGATCCCTCACAAATGGATTAATGCTCTCCCTGGGGGAGGGGGGATTGAGTGAGTTCTCACTCTATTAGTTCCCACAAGACCTGATTGTTTAAAGGACCCTGGCACCTCCTCTCCCCCTCTCTCTCTCCTCTCTCTTGCTTCCTCTCGCCATGTGATCTGCTTGTACCCGCCGGCTGCCTGCCACTTTCCGCCATGAGTAGAAGCAGTCTGAGGCCCATGCCAGATGCAGCTGTCCCAGAATCATAAGCCAAATAAACCTCTCTTCTTTATAATTTACCCAGTCTCAGGTGTTTGTTACAGCAACACAAAACAGACTAAGACAGTAATTGACATTTGATAAGACAAATGATGGAGAGATTATAAGGTGAGAAAAGGAGAGGGCCTTGTACCCCACCTTGCGGAATCCAACCCTTAAAACATTGGTGGAAGATGGTGAGACTACCAAGAAGATAGAGGGTAAGCCTAATATGTAGGAAGAAAATCACACACCAAGACAGTGTGTTCAAGACAGAGGGAGTGGCCAACAGTGTTAAATGCTATTTAGAAGCCAAGCAAGATGAAGACTGCATTTGGTAACGTGAAGCTGAAGCTGACATAACTTTAGTGAGAGCTGTTCTGGTGGTGTAATGGTGTCAAGAGCCTAATTGGATGGTGTGGAGGTGTGGAGTTGGGAGGTGTGGAAGTGGTGTAAGCAAGAATAGACAACATATGTGAAAAGTTTGCCTGCTCAAGGAACAATAGAGATGGAGAGGTAGCTGGAAAAAGTGAGGTGGAGTGAGGGGTTTGGATTTGTTTTGTTTTTAATGGGAAAGGCTTGGGCATTTTTAAAAGCAAAGGTCATATATTAAAGCACACGTGTGACAAGGTGTAATCAAAAGTAGAAAGTTCCTGAGAATGTGGAAGGGCAGGAGACAAAGCAGTGGTAGGGACTGGCCTGGCCAGGAGGGGGACTGGCCTGGCCAGGAGGAGGACAGCCCCTCTGCTGTCATGGAAGGGTGGGATGCATGCAGAAATGGGCATTTTTCTCTTCCTCTGGATCCAAGCCCTCTCTACTGCTGTCTGAATTGCTCCAACAGCCTCTTTCATTTAATGTATTCTGCATACTGCACTCAGCCTTACCTCTGTGAAACACCACTTTCTGGTGCATGTTACAGATTCTTTTAAGACTGAAAAGCTCCCCAACTTTTCTAACACATCAGGTTCAAGCTCTTTTGCCTGGCATTCAGATGCCACCCATTGTGTACTCCCTCAAGCTGTCCCATTACTCATTAGTCAGTCATGTCCCTTTAGGAGACAATTTTAAAAAAATCATTTTCAGTCCTTCCTCTAGGATTTGGCTTATGTTATCAGCCTCAGCCTACAGCACTGCCCTGGTTTTCTCTTCTTTCTAGGTTCAGTTCCAATTGCATTTATAAAGATTCAGCCCCCACCATCTGCTCTAGTTCCAATAATATTTTTCCCTTTTATGAATTTCTACTCAATACTTTTATAATTCTCTAACTGTCCTATATCAACCAGAATAAAAGCTCTAATTGAGGAGAGTCTCCTAAGATTCTTTCACTCCTTCTGCACAGTAAGAGTTTCTATTATGTATCTTTTCTCCTAAATTATGTCATTTCTATTTTCCTTATTCCTACTCCCATACACAAAATAACAACACCCGTTCAATAGGAAACATAATGTTTCTTGGCCTCCATATTTCTAAAGGAGGGTCTGCCTTAGGTTTTTTAGATGGATTTTTGAGGGGACAGCAATGCAAAGTTTGATTTTAAAAAATTAAATAGCCAGGCACTAAGTTTGTTACATACTCCAATTCTCATAGCTATCCACTGTGATAAGTCCTATAATTTTATTCTCACATTTTACAGTTGAGAAAACCAAAAATTAGAGAGATTAGATACCATGTCCAATGTCACACAATTAGTAAGAACCTGATGTAGGATTTGAACCCTGGCCTGTGTGACTCCTAACCCTGCATTTAGCATTTAGCCACAATGCTAAGCCACTTCAAAAAGACTGCTTGATAATGGCTTCTACTTTCTAACAAAGTGGAAATTTATGAAAACAACATAGGGGGTCTTCTAAAAAATGTGCTGTTAATATATACTTTAATGTCTCTTGATTCCACTTTTCAAGCATGTTATAAAGTCTGTCTTTGGCGACCAAAGAAGCAGCTAATTCTGACACTCTGCACAATGAGATCTGCCTTGTTAAAGGTTTTTTTGCTCCTTCAATGTGTTAGGTTATGATTTCCCCTGACAGCATGTGAAATAAGGAGGAAAATATTTTGAATAATTTTACACAAAGAAACCAATCTCTCTCATAAGGAAGAACTGAAGTATTTTTTGTTGTATGTTAAGCTGACTGTTCTGACTGATACACTACTGTGAATTTTGAGCTACCCAAACCACTGCTAAACAATACTCTTGCCTCTTTGTGACCAAAAGTATTGCTGTGGCTATGGAATAAAACAAAATTATTCATGATCAAGCCCATGAATATGCCTTCGTTGATATTCTATTCTAACCAAAAACTTCTCAAATACTTCGTTCCATAAAGACATCAGAAGATTGCTAGTCCATCACAGAGGAACTTACTAAATTTCTCAGGACATGCTAGCTATATACAAAACCAAAGTTCCATTTTTTTCCTCCTGCAGTGTAAGAGCTATCAATTAGAGAAAGGGGGGAAAACCTTTGCAGAATACTTATCCACAAATATACCCAAAGTCTATTTCCTAGGATACATGAGGATACCCACTATGAAATCCAAGGGAACATTAGGAGTAGCACATCAAGAGACTCCTTGCATAGAGAATAATATATGATGTTTTCCAAATTTAATCTGATATATAATACAGTAAATAGATTATACTTATATTAGAACATTAAAAATATTCTGCAGTTAACTTTAAATTAACTTTCCATTTCTATTTCCATTTCTTAATCTTGCTAACTACCACCTTTTAGATGTTGGAAGCAATACTCTAATTTTATCATAACAATGTTCATAATACTTACACTTCTGTCTAGAACACTTTATGAACAATTAGAGTAATCATTTCATTTCAGAAAAATTTTTGGCACTTTGAGAGAAGAAAACATAGCAGCTGTTGAGCAATAAGAAGCAACTCTACTAATTAGCTGAGGGAAGCCCATCAATCACATATGCCTAAGTTTAACGGGTTTGACACATTCCAGCCAACCTCAGTTGGTCACACCTAAGCTGCCAAAGTAGTACAACTAAATTCTGATAAGCTTGTGCTACCAAAGATGATATTCCGGCAAATAATATGCATGATACCAGAATGGCCAAGTCTAACCAAATACCTCAGTTTTGTTCTGCCATAATATTCTGATGACCCTACATCATCTAGGTTTTTTTGTTTTTCTATTAAAAAGATTCCATTCTTTTACCTGGTACAGAGAAGGTAAGGAACACTTGTTATCTATGAATGAAAAGCACACCATTGCAATTATACACACTGATGACAGCCTGCTGTGTCAAAGCATTGTCAGAGTTACAGCAAAATTTCCAAAGGTGTAACAAGAAAAACAGATTTTTTTTAAAAAAGTGGTAAATCGATTTATTAGTGAAAGTGTTTTAATGAATACTGACTTCCACCATGATTACTACAAAGATAATGACAACAGGGTGAGGAGGAGGTAGAAGAAACCCTTACAATTAACAAGCACTATTCCAAGTGCATCCCACCTATATCTTTTAATCTTGCAACAACCATTTGAGCTGTACCATTATTATCCAATTTTACAAATGAGAATTCTGAGGCACTGGGTTTAAGTAACTTGCTGAGAGTCATACAAGGAAATGGTGAAGGTAGGTTTCAAACCCCAAGCCTCTGGCTCCGGAGATCATGTTCTAACTGGTTTACTCTCTCCATGGAGAGGGGATCCACAAGTTTTTCCTACCCTAAACTAGAATTTGTAGGAAACTTTTAACTAAGTAAACTGATAGATATCTTTAAGATTTTTAAAATGTCAAAACCTATATATATATAGGTGATTCCTTAGAATCACTGTTAATTT
Organism: Cynocephalus volans; assembly: GCF_027409185.1. Classification (NCBI taxonomy): domain Eukaryota; kingdom Metazoa; phylum Chordata; class Mammalia; order Dermoptera; family Cynocephalidae; genus Cynocephalus; species Cynocephalus volans. Next base: position 78,936,190 of record NC_084472.1, on the reverse strand, counting down.
CAATTAGTTCATTTCAATAAAATCTTTTATTTTCAGATCAATACTATGCTATATTAACTAAAATTAGTAATAAAATAGTTCAGAAAGGGTTTTTTTATTGGTTATGGATATTCATGGCATACAAAGCAAATCGTCACCACTAGTGCCTAAGACATGATGGCCAGATCCATACTGGCAGCGTGCCCATTACCACAAATTGTGATTATAACCCATGTCCCCCACCCAATTATCCCTGACCTCCCTCCCCATCCCCAGAAAGGGCCTTTTTAATAGAAGCAAACTTCTGGAAATCCAATTAGTATTTCAAAAAGTAGCAATAACTTATTATGATGCCCACTAGCTTAGGTCAATATCAAACTGTAAGAAAATGTTATACACTCAGAATGATATACAGGTATTTATGTCATGAGATTTTATTTCTACACAGAAAAAAATTATTTTCAGTCACCGTGGAACATAAGACCACTAAATGGAGCTGCTAGGCTTGCTATTACGATTTTACAGAAATATAGATCTGTTTGCTGCTGACGAATGTGAGTAAATAAAATAAGGTTTTTCAAATCAACACCAAGGAAGAGTTGCCACCATTTCCACTCCCTAAGGCATGAGTATTCCTGAAAGGCTTACTCAATTTTGGTCACATGTAGGTCTCACTAAGATCATATTTTCAACAAATTTCTTGTATGTCTACTTCAGGCTATGCTTGCTGCTAGACTTCCAGAAAGTTAAAAGGCAGTGATGACCTCAAGAAGCATAAGATCTCTTTTTATAAACATGTATTGGTGGTTCTTAACATTTTTAGGACCACAAAGATCTTGGACCCTCTCCTAGAAAAAAAAAAAAGCACAAACAGTGTAATGTTGGTAGAGTTCTTTGTAGAGCCATCTGACTATATGTATTAAAGTCCTTAAAAGCATTCATTACTCCTAACTACAAAATTTCAAACCTGAGAAAATATTCTAGGGAAATAATTCAAATTACAGAAAATACATTACACATAAATGTTCACTGCAGCATATACCAGCAAATATACTAGAAACGAACAGAATGCCTACAATGAGAGAATGGTCAAGAAAATTACGCTGCACTTAACACAACTGAATAGTATATAACTATTAAAAGTTTAGGAAAAAAATCCTTATGATACATTAGTTTGCAAAAAGTAGAATACAGATATTGAATATATGTACTGCCTATACCATATGCTTTCAAATATGCAAAAAAAAAAAGATATAAATGACTAGAAGAAGAGAAAGTTAAAGGTAACTGTCTCTGGTGGTGAGATTTTAGCTGAGATTTTTCTTATCTCTTGGTTTTCTATATTTCCTATATTGAGCATATGTTTGTGTAAATTTTTAAAGGTTGTTAAGCTTCCTGGTTAAATTTGTTTTAAAAATTATTCATTCAGAAAAAACTGACCTGTTATAAAACAGTTTACATAATATCTTGAGGTGTTTTTTCATATGAAAGTTCTTTATCACAGTAAACTATAAAATTTGTTGATTGCTAGAGAGGTTGTTTTACATAACTTAAGGGTCAAATAGAAAACACGCAACTAGCAGAGTTGAGAGAGGGTTCAAAGAAACAATACTTACGACCACAAAATGATTAGGCTGAAAGTTCACACACAGGACATAGCTAGGAATATTTTTCACTTGAGAACACAACCAAATTTTAGGTAGCATAAAAAACAAAACAATAAAAAATAAAGCAAAAACAAAAAACCTAGCTTAAATAAAATTTTTTTAAAGGCAAAAACACCAGAAAATGCAGTGAAGTCAATTATTAATCACTCAATCATTTAAAAGCAAAGAAAATCATGTTGTGTTGTATGACATCTTCTAAATCCATGAGGTAGAAGCCCAAGTCCTACACAGAACAGTGCTTTATGTGAAGATGCATATATCTTTTTATTTTATTTTTTACTGACAGCTGGCTAGTAGAGGGATCAAACCCTGGACCTTGGTGTCATCAGCACCACACTCTAACCAACTGAGCTATCCAGCCAGCCCCCATCTTTTTAAAAAAGAACAAATGCTTTACATTACACTTTGTTTGCTCTTTACTAACATGTCCTTCTTACACCTGCACCCAGTTCAATCTTTCTCAAGATACTTCTTTTTTTTTTCTTGGTCTTTTTTTTTTCGTGACCGGAACTCAGCCAGTGAGTGCACTGGCCATTCCTATATAGGATCCGAACCCGCGGCGGGAGTGTTGCCGCGCTCCCAGCACAGCACTCTACCGAGTGCGCCACGGGCTCGGCCCTCAAGATACTTCTTTAAAGGGAGTTAAATTTAAATTTTTTAAAATTAAATTTAAAAATTAAGGAAGTTAAGTCTTTATATTGATTTCTCTCCAAAGTGGTAGACATACATGGCAAATTAGAAAAAAGCAATTAAAAGGAGTGGTTAGATTTTAGCATTAATTTTTAGGTTATTTTTTTCTCATTATATTGGTTTTTAACTACATATTAAAGTGTATCTGACATATGCATAATTTTAAAGCACTTCATTTCTAGTTTAGAAAATATTATAAAGCAAAAAAATGATGTTGCTGGGTGCTGAATTTCAATATATTCAGAAATTATTTTTAAAAACTACAAAACAGACATATTGAAAGTATTTCGATATTCCAATAAAAATGAAGACCAGATACATGAGGGCACTTCAAAAAGTTTGTGGAATATTTGTAATATCTTTTTTTTTTTGAAGTAATAGCACATTTATAACACACAGCTGACCTAATTCAAATGAAAAAAATTAGGCATTTCTTTTGCTGAGAGCACATGATCTCATACACAAGGGACAAGGTACACCAAGCAGGTGTGTGTGGTATGCACAGTGGCACTGTGTTTCAGCCTTTCCTCTGACAGGTCCAAGTGAACAGGTGGAAGCGGGTCTCTCTGCCCCAGGGGGTAACTGAGCATGCAGCCCTTCTGCCTCCAAGTTCACACAGAGGACAGACTGGTGGAACAGATGGGGAACAGGCTAACAGAGCAAGTGACTTTCTCCATCAGAACAATCATGGGATAAAGGATAGATACTGAGTGTCAAAGAGGATGCTTTAACAAACAAGGGTTTGAAATTCAGGCGGTCCCAAGCATGAGTTAATATAAGGACTTTCTCTTGCAGTGACTCCTTTGAAGACCTTCTCAGCATAGTTATAAAGAGAAACAAAGTAAAACTTTGAGGACTGGATTAGAGATGTTAGACACCTGATTTTTTTTAAAAAAAGCAAAAACTCATCTCATGTAAACATTTTGGCCCAGCCAATTAATATAAGGCTTAAAAGCTGATAAAATTGGGTTAAAAGAAAGACATTAGCTCTATGGTGAATGGCGTAAGAGCAAACTTTTTTTTCCTGCCATTTTTAGCTTTTTTTTTTTTTTTAATATAAATGCTTTATTTTAAAGTCCAACATTACATAATGTAATCATTTTTTGTGTCCCTCTACCAACAGCAAACTTCTTTGAACATACATACTTCAACAGAAAAAATAAAAGAATACCCAATAAGGAAAAAAAAAAAGTCTGTCAAGAACATTTTCAGAAAACTACAGGAAATTTACTATAGATGTGGTGGACACTGTGATGACTATCCCAGAAGCCCTCACAGGACTAAAGGCCTTATTCACCCAGCTGTTGAGAGTGCTGGTGGAAGAGGGTCCTCACTGTCAGCCCTTGTTGGGGATTGCCTCTGCTGGGAACTATCTCCCCCATGGTCAAACCTCCTTCCAAGGCAGTCTGCGTACAATGACTGGTCAATGTGGAGGTAAAAAGCCCCAGTTCTCCTGCCCCAAACTGGAACAACTTTGAAGGACTATCCTAGCTCCAGAGCTCTCTGTAGGGTTGGCTGGGGACTCCGAAGAGAACCTCTTCACAGCTCAACTTCTCTGCACAGTTGTGCTTGCGTTCGCTCCCTTCCAAAGGTGATGTTCCCCAGAGTACTTGCTAATAGAATCATGTGCCCAAATCTCCATCTCAGAGTCTGCTTCCTGGGTAACCCAACCTGTGGCAGAAGATAAAATTTGTATTTTCCTTAAAATGTAGCTCAATAAGCAGAGTACATAAGTATAAGTCAAATTCCTCATTTGTAAAATTGGATAATAATGTTACTGCAAGGATTAAATGAGATAATAAAACACTGAGTGCGTAGCAACACTAAATATGCAATAAATGTTAGGCCATTATTAAATAAATCCCAAAATGTTTTTCGAAAGAAGTTACTGTTTAAAATCTCTTAAGTACTAGAAGGAAGATGTTGGATAATGGGACTTTGAAAATATGAAAAGTTACTGTTCCTGGCAGTAGCTTCTAAGTTCCCTATACCACCTTCCTGCAATTTCTTGATCTTTCTTTTTGCTTCCCAGTCAACCTTTCCCATTTCCTTACACTTTTCTCCCTGTGCCAGTTATGCAACAATTACATTATAATAAAACTATAAAAATGTCTTAGGAGGAAAAAAAAGTGGGGGAGGCGTAGAGATCTATTATCCAAAGAAAACTGATCTCACACATTCCAGCAGTCCTGAGACTAACTGGGACAGGAGATCACAGATTTGTTATTTTCAAAATATAAACCAACAAGCTGACACTACTCTCTCCCCAAGATTCTAATTTAGAAAATCAGGGGAAAGTGGCACAAATATTTGTATTTTTAAAAACTCCTCAGGTACAAAAAGAACTGCAAAGAAATCTTAAACTGCACTCAGAGTTTCATCCTTAGTACTAATGACGACATTAGTATAATTTTAAACTATGTATACAAATGAATATATTAATAAGAACCAAATTTTCAATACAAAAGATACAAATGATACAAATTTCTATTAAATTTATATTAGGAATATCAATATGAACTCATGACTAAAAGAAATAAACATATTTCCTTGCTCAGTACACTGAAAGGGTCTAGAAGCAATTATTCAAGTAGAATAGGCATGCCTAACACTTAGATCTTGATTTCTAAATACCATCCCCAACTAAAAGGAACTAGAGCTTCTTGAAGAAATGGCTGATTTTAAGTCTAAGGCAGAAAAGTATAAGGTGAGCAAATTGGTTGTGTTAGAAAGAAAAGTAGCACTGAAAAAATAATGGGAAAGATTTGATTTGGTGAGATCTACTCCAAACATGGTAATTAAAGAGGAAGAATTAGTATCTACCTGACTTTTTTTTTTTTTTTTTTTTTTTTAGGAAGAACCATAGTTCATCCATAGTTAATAAGGGAATGCTCACCTTTACAGAAGAATGCCAGCTAACCAATGTAGATGGAACAATAGAATCTGATGGAACTGGATTTTGGCAAGGACCAAAGAAGGCTGAAAACTTTAGGTGACACAATGAGGAACAGGATATTCACATGGTATCATGAAGTATCACCCACACACATTTGTTAGTTACCAAAAAAAAAAAAAAAAAAAGAAGTTACCACCATCAACAAGTGATTAAATAGCATCAGTAATAATCTGACATCATTTGCCTCCTGATGTAATACAATATGAAGTACACATGTCAAAGATTTTTTTATTTTATTTTTTTAAGCAATAGGACTTTACCTAACCCCAAATCAAGCCAAGGCTTATCGAGAAAGGGACAGAAAGCAAATTTGTCAAAATTTTGACAACTGGTGAATCTAGGCTGTACTTATGTGAATATTCATTACACTAGTCTTTCAGCTTTTTGTATATCTGAAGAAAATTTTAATTGTAAAAAAGCTTTAAAAACATTTTTAAAAGTTCTTTAAGTGATTCTGATGATCACTTTGATTGACAAAGTTTGGACTTGGCAAGGGGGGTCTCATTTATAGGAGAGAGTTTTGTTTATATATAGTTACTACACCACTACAGAATTGTCTTATGATCAGCTAGTATGATCTGCTTCTCTCAGACCAAAAATACAGATGTAACTCAAGCTTAGAAATCTTGCTTTACTAATTAAAAAAAAAAAAAAACTCTACTACTTGATTTATTCACCAAATTTATTGAATACCTAATATGGGTTAGAACAAGGCAGGAAGATATTGTGTGATAGGGGGGCAGGGAGGGCGGGAAAGTCTACTGCATTTAAAACACAATGAATGAAATCCTATGTAGAATACAGACTGTGTGACTTGACTTCATGATTAGAGTAAGTTTCAGTGGTAACAAACCAACACTAAACAAATATGGGGTATAGATTATTAAAATGTCATCGAGATTGTCTCTGTGAAACTGCTCCATGCATGCGAATGTTTACAGAGGGCCTGCTAAGCCTGTGTTGATCCAATAGAACAGCATAACTCTGTGAGAACTGTTATGAATCCATGATGAGGTAGGTACAGAAAGTCAGTCAGCACTGAGAAACTTTAAAGCATCTGATAGCTTAATTTTATTTCTTCTGAATCTAATCTGGGATTGAATGTTGTATTCTTTTAAAATTTCCACTTTTCTATTAATTCACTTTTATCATACTATACAGAAGTACTGCTGTGTGACTGAATGGAAATAAAACCAAACGTGGTCCTTTACCAGTTTGAGGAGCACTACTGTAGAGCATAAAAGTAATGAAAACAAGGTTTCTGGCCCCTTTTCTGAGTCATGCTAAAATTTAAGTATCTCTCTCATTAGATCAATCTCTCTGAACAGTAGTAATTAAAGAGTAGGTAGAGTTGAATAAATCTGAATTACACCCCATTGAGGTAACTGTAATTAATTTAAATTTTTGTCTATGTAATAAAGTCTGAATGTGATAGCAAAACTCACCCATATTTGAGCAAGAGCTGGATTTTAAAACTGGCACCATATGCCTTTCAACTTTTTCAAAGAAAGGTAAAATAGTTAATTTAGTAACTATCTAATAGTTAATACTATTAAAATATTATTGAAATATTAAAGTTCTCAATAAACCAAATGCTAAGTTAACTTAAAGAATCTTCCAAGTTTGAGTCTAGAAATTGCAATTTTAGAACACAGTTTTATTCTCACTATTGGTGGTCCCATAACTTCAATTAGTCTCTTTAAAAACCTTCCAATTTTATTTCATTTATTAACTAGCCTCTCCCAAAGGACAATGTGTCTGTACTAATATGATTAATAGCTCTACTCTATTTTAAAAATTCAGCCCAGTACTGGTTGCATCTTTATTTTATTCATGTTGACTTTTATTCCTGGTCTAGAAAATAACTACATAAAGGAACAAACTATTACTGTCTTCTTTCTGCTATATCCCCAGCACCTAGCAGATCTCCTGGAAGACAGTATATTAATGAAAAGACACAAAAACTAAAAAACAAAACAAAAATGACCAAGTATTTCATAGAAGGTGGCTGATTGAGGGGAGGGAACTTATCTACATTTGCATACTGAGCATCTAGCACAGTACAGATGGAAGTACGAGAAAGAGCAGGGGGTCAATAAATGCTTGTTGAATAAAATAAACAAGTGAATGAATGGGAGCACTGGGCAACTGCCAAAACTGAAACACATATGCTTATCACTCTCTATTTTAATATTTACAATTAACTTGTAGCAGAAATTTTATTTTACTGTTTTTATTTATACTGGATACTATCAATCTTTCTACAATCAACACAATGTGAATGGAAATGCTCAATCTAAAAAGAAACAGTAAATCTAAGTGTCTGAGAAACTTGCCTGAGTTGCTCTTTTGAGAGTACGTGTGTAGAATTTCCTTCAAACAATTATCCATACACACACACACACACACACACACACACACACACCCTTCTTTCTCAGTGGCTAACTGCTGGATGTTGTTCTATAGCAAAGGAAAGGTAAATATGGTACTATCTTGTTTTCCACAAGAAAAAAAAAAAAAAAACCTTTCAAATTCACTTTTAGTTAAGAGCTTTTTAGCTTTTAAAAAAACTTTCTCACATTTATTCCCTTAGAGTAGTAGTTAGAATAAAACCACTTCCCCAACCCTCAAATTCCAATAATCTCTTATGAGCCTCAGGAACTTGAATAAAATTCATTTTTCTTAATATCAGAAGCCACATTTTGTTCACAAATAAAATGACTTTAAATGTACAGAAAATATCTATGCTAACATTTAAGGATAAACCAGAGTCTCTAATCTATTTTTATTAGCATTTAAACTTTCTAAGAAACTCTGCCAAGCCCAATGAATAGCATAAGGTATTGAAATTTAATCTGTCTTCATGCCCTGTCTCCAGAAGCCAAAAGGAAATTTAACAAGTGATTCAGTCAGAGAAATTAAAGTTATTATGAAATTTAATCAGAGAACTCTCTGGAGCCTGCTGGCTTTATGATTGTATTTTACAAACAGTTGTCAGCACCCATAGAATTTTTTTCCTTTAAGAGGCAGCATCTTATAATAGGCACAGTCTTCTATAAGCAAGGCTGTAAATTTATCAACCCACCCCTAATGACGAGCAGAATAGAAGGCAGGCTGCAAAATATCTGTGCCTCACCAAATCAGTACAGAATTGAGGTATGTATTAAATTTTATCCTCACTGTATGTCTTAAAATGCATATGGATAAATGTGGGTATGAGAGTTTAAGGAAAATTACAAATGGCAAAACAACAACCCTCCTATCACTTACGCAAAGAAATGTACTGTAGAAGACTCTTAATACCTGAATCTTTGGGCAATACAAATATTAAGTCCAATTTAAATAAGAAGGCAATATTCAAGGTAATTTTGGTTGTTTTTCTTTTGTAGAAAATTGTTTAAAAATGCACAAACTAAAACATGCTTTTCACTTCAACCTTATGTTCTAGTGGATGTCAAAAATCTACTAGATATTAATAGAATATTACCACAAGTGATAGTTTTTGACTAAAGTAGGATGCATTTCATATTTTGAAATTTTTTTCAAAAAAAATTCTCACTGACTAACTTGTCCCCACACTTGTAAGAAGAGTAATGACTCAGTATTTGACCTGTGACTGTGGAGCTAACAAAACAAATCCATATGCGCTCACACCTACACATTTATGTTTTTTTGTTTTTGTTTTTTTTCATGGCACCATTCCTTGGATAACTAAACTAACTGGCCATGTATTCCTTTTAATCTCCTTACAGTATATAGATAGATCTGAAAGTGTGGCCAAAAAATGAGGACCAGATTTTCCACAGATTAAATTTCCTAAACTATATGCTAACTATATAGAGTTGTCCCTTGGTATCCACCCGGATTGGTTCCAGGATCCCCCACAAATACTAAAATCCAGGGAAGCTGAAGTCCGATATAAAATGGCATAGTATGAGGGCACTTCCCAAAGTTCATGGAAAGATTTGCAGTATCTTTTAATTCTATTTTTCCACAAACTCTTTGAAATACCCTCATATTTGCACATAACTACACACGTCCTCCGTTATATTTTAAATCATCTCTAAATTACTTGTGATACCTAACACAATGCAAATGCTATGTAAACAGCCGTTATACTGTATTGGTTTTTATTTATATTCTTTTTTATTGTTGTATTTTTATTTTATTTTTTATATTTTTGATCCACAGTTGGTTGAATGTGCAGATGTGGAACCCACAGATATAGGGCCAACTATAGTAGGAATAGTACACAAGGAGCCAAATTACCAAAACCCTGAGCCACAGTAACTTCAACTCAGGAACCCTCAAACCAGTACCCTGGAACACACCTATCCCATACTTGCCAAATACAGAAGCCAAATACTGAGTGAGTGGTTACTAAAGAACACATACTAGTAGGTGCTTTCGTATATATAATTACCTCTCAAAATCCTCTTGACAACCAGTTTTTATAAACCACAGTTTTTATAAACAAAGGGGGCTTGGAAGGTGAAATGATTTGTCTAAGTCAATACAACTAATACTAACAGGTAACAGGCAGCATTGAAACACGGACATCTTTCAAGACCACACTTTTCCTAGTAACACATGACTTCCCTAAAATCCCCACAACTAAGATAGAATACTATACATATCTATCATAAGCATTTAGATTTTTGTATAAAATACTTCACTTAGATTCTACTGATTTAGAATTGTTCATTACTTACAAAGTTTAAGTTTACCTTTGTATTTTTTATGAAGAAAGCATTTGCTAAAATAAATCAGTGGTTAAAACAATATTAAAGAGGGAAGAGAGATCATATTGAACTATCTTACATAGAAACAACACAGATATCATTAGTTCACTTTAAATATAATTTCAAAGATGTGAATGTTTGTAAGAATGCAGTTGATATTATCTAGCCCAATGTTAATTATTAGAGCAGTTTCAAAATTTGACAAAAAGAATTAGTTTTAATATGGTTCTATTGACAGAATTTTTTTTTTTTTTAAGCAGCTGACTGGTACGGGGATCTGAACCCTTGACCTTGGTGTCGTAACACTGCACTCTAACCAACTGAGCTGGCTCACGAGTCAGACCCAACAGAGTGCCTGAGTCTGATGAGGCTCTGTATCCTGAACTCCTCAACGGAGTCTGATGAGGCTCCGTATCCTGAAAGGATTCCTGAGTCTGATGAGGCTCCGTATCCTGAACTCCTCAACTGTTCGGGTCAGCAGCGGGCCCTCCTCTACCTAGCAGCTCCGATCCTCAGTTCAGTTCCCCTAATGTATTCAAAAGAGAAAAGCTGAGGTTGGGGGGCCTGTTATTCAGAAGCTCTTGGATAGTTGTATTTGTTCCTTCAACTAATTTTCTTTGTGCACCCACTATGTTTTAGGAGACTCAGCTCTGGAAATACCAGAGATAAAAGTCATAGTACCTACCTTCTAGGAGCTTAGATTCTGGTGGGGGATAAAGAAAGCAGGTAGTTATGATAGGGTTACAAAAAGGAATGGGCCCACGCATCCAAACAAGTTGGCTGTGTGAGCTGCCACTCAGCCATACTTGAGGCAGTCAGTGTATTCCTGAAGTACAACCGTGGGCTAGATGCCAGGATGTGCTGATACTGCCTCTAGTATTTGAGAGGTGTTGAATGACAGTTTGGAAAACACTGTCCAACTACTGGGGCTGTAAGGAGTATAATTGAAAAAAGAAACCCATAAAGCTGTAAATTTGGGAGCAAAAGGAAGACAAGACAGGTCATTGCTTGATTCCATCAGGGACTTCTACAAACTCTTTGCTGCCGACTGCCAGTAATTTGACTCTACAAGCTGAGAACTTGGATTTGAACTAGTGGTTGGAAGAACTCTATTGAGAGAATACACTGTACAGTGACCAATCATTTCACTTCTCTTTAGGGCTTGTCTGGGTCTGACAGTCCCTTTCTATATGAAGATTTTGTAAAATCTGGTGTTTTCTTTGGGCTCTCAGTCCCCCGTAGACTGGATTTAATCACACTGAGATCTTGCTCTTTCTTTTGGACAACACTGTGCATCCCAGAGGGTAGGCTAGTTAGAGATAAGAGGCCTGAAGCTACTATAGACTTCTGAGTGATCCGGGCCAAACCACAAGCTAATGACTTTTCAAAATAAAGCTTCTTAGGTTATCAAAATCCAAAGGCTGAAATAGGTATCACAATGTAGACTCAAGAGTTTAAGAGCTTTGTATTTATTCTTCTTTTGAATTGAACTTAATTGTTTAAAGAACACAACACTTGAACTTCTATTAAAACAATGATTAATGGATACACAGTCTAATGATCACATCTTTAGTTGTGTCTTGCAAAATAAGTAATGTTGGGTCATGTTATTTCTAGAGGCATTCTGATCTTTTTTGCAAACCAGAGATTGTTTGAGGTTTGCCAAATTTGCCTGGAGCAACAGAAAAGACTCTATGTTAACTTTATAAAGTGAAATGTACAGTAATAAAGTGCAGGGGTCAACATTTCAGAAATGTATGGTGGAATAATCAATTAAGCTTACCTAAAAGCCCTTAGTCTAAATCAAAGGTGCTATAAAAAATTATGAGGAATCCTTTTTAGTAATAATAGGAAGGATGTTCATGTAATTCACTCACAGAGAAAAACAGGACTTTTAAAATTAAAGTTGGTAAAAACATAATGGCCAACAAAAAAATAGAACTGATATGCTCTATGCATGACAGACAGTGCATTAATATTTATTTGAACAGTTCTATTTTTGTAATTTAATCTTTAATTACATAAGACTGAATTTTATTACAAATTTTTTGGTTGAGAGACCCGCAAAAATTACTAAGAAATAATCACTTTTTAGTTACCAAATTATAGTTTTCAGGATATGTGCAAATAGGCTCCTTTATTTGATTGCAAAGTACAATACATAATAAAAATATCAATCCAAGACTCTCGTAAGACAATGTATGCTTATTCATATTTATCTATCAAAGCTTAATTGTATTTAAGACTGTATATAAAGACTTTTAACTGTATATAAAGACATTGCCTGACCAACTTTACAAATACTGGCACAAGAATAACTTTTTTTCTTGCCAGCTTCCAGCCTAGTTCTAAACTCTTAAGTGGTGAATTGCTTAAGCCTAATAACCTCCTGAATGAAGTAGTTCTAACAAACTCTCAGGTTTATGGGGAGCAGTTCCTCACCAGGGTAACCTGAATAGTAAATAAAGTTGAGGATCAACTTTATCAGTTTTAAGTCTGCAATAAAAACATTGTCCCACATGAGAAGAACAAACCACTATACAGGAGGAGAATAGAAAGAGGAATCATACTTTTTCTTGTTTAGATTAAGGACTTTGAATACTAGAATATATCAGAGCATGCCAAATTAGGGGTTTCTATTTATCATCTATCAACTTAAAATTATTAAAAAATAATATTTTTCTCAGATATTTAATACATTAGAAGTAAACCAATAGTAATTCATACTTCCCAGTGCAGTATGTATGCAATTATATCTACTTGCCCAAAGTGTATTTTTTTTTCCTGAAGTGAGCAAGTGTGTTAAAAGAGAAAAATAGCGTTGTCGTCCTAAGTTTTAGTATATTTCATAAAATGTATTTTTAAAATTTGGCTCTTGAACTTAACATTCTTGAAGAAATAATCATTCTCTATTTAATGTCCTCTGGTAGACACACAGAAGGAAATGCATAAAAAACTTTGAAACACTGAAATCATGCTGCCAGTGTCTTTGTTTTATTGTATTGGTAAGTCCAATAGATATGTCAAAATATTTTTAATCATTTTATTATAGCAAATCACCACACCTTAATTTGCTATTGCATTCTAGCAAAAGAAAGTCATCTTAGCTGATGGGAAAATGAAAGTCAGCAGAAGTGAGTCAGAAGACAGTGCAGACCAGCACTGGAAGTAATCTCTGTGTGACCTGGAGTTAATCCCTGGATCTCCTAGGATCTCAGTCTGAATTTTCCATTTGTTAGAAAGAGTTAATCTAGATAATTTAAACTGAAGCCTCTTTCAAAAGGGAGCCATAGAACCACTACTGTTAAAAATTCTGCTTATATAGTTTGGACTTTCAAGGTGCTTTTTAAAAGTCTAGTAGTTATTTGTTGGAGACTATCAATTCCATCATTTTATTTAACAGGACTTGTTAATAACATGTGACTTCCGTAGACTTAAACTGATTTTAATGAGCATCGTTATAGATTAAAGGACTATAAAATTATATAAATGTTAAATTCACTTGCCTGAATAAAACTGGGTAAGCTTAGAAATTTAATCACGTGATACAAAATTAGTGTTAAAAAAACAAGAATTTTTCTCTATATTTTCAATTCAGCTAAAATAATCCTCAAATTACCTTTGGACGACCTTTCTGAGATCTATTATCTTTCAGTGTAGCATATGTGCTGCCCTTGTCGGCTCTAATGTGAAAGAAAGAGAGAAAAGCCATTGTGACTCACCCTATAGAATTCCCATAAAATTACAGAGTAGTCAACCACACTGCCTGCTGATATCTGGCAGTCTTGACATTAGTTTAAAGATTTGAAATTTTAACCTGAAAACTCCAGAGTTGACACTTTAAAAATTGGTAGGCTGAAGAACTTTCTTATTGGATCATGATGTCCAGAGATACATTAGAATAATTACAACAGCCCGATTGCTATTTTGATATAGATTTTTAAAAGCTGTTTCAAAATAGCATTAGTCTATAGGTATGTTGAAAAGGTATCAAGATAATGGAAGTATATATAGGATCTACACAGTCATGCCCATCACAATGAAACTTCAATTAACAAGACTATTTAGGCCACATGCCTGTATGATATTTAACATTTAATTTCCTGACAATCTAAAGATTAACCTGAAAATCCCTTTTGTTGCCAACCCTTCTTATTAAAAAGTCTGCATATATTCAGTTTGCTTTCTTAACCTGTATGTTAGAAATGATGAGACATGTGGCATAGCAAAAAGGACCCGAGATGTGTCAATGAAAGACTCGGGTGTATAACATATTCTGTGGAAAAGCTGTTTGATTACACTGGCTGTGTTTTGCCATAAGTAAAAAGAAAAGACTAGACTACCTCAGTGGTTTTTTAATTAAATGTATTTGTCAGAATCACCTATGTATCTTTCTGAGAACACACATGCCCAGGCTAACTTAAAATTTTTACCTCAGTAGATATAGTGGGGAATACTGACAGGAATGCATATTTAGAAAAAGCTTCCAGGTGATTCTATACATGTACCCTAGTTAAGAACTCCTTGATGTGGTTATTTTAAACTAAGAACACAGTAAAAAAAAAAAAAAAAAAAAAAAAATCCAGAATTTGGAAATAAAGTTATCTCACATGCAACTATTGAGCACTTGAAATGTGGCTAGTCCAAATCGATAAGTGCTGTAAGTGTAAAATACACACTAGATTTCAAATGAAAAAGAATATAAAGTATTTCATATTTTTTAATATTGACTACATACTGTTTGGATACACTGGGTTAAATAAAATGTTAAAATTAATTTCACCTGGGTTCTTAAAACAATGTGGCTACTAGAAAAGTTAAAATTATATATATATATACGTGACTTGCATTTATTTTTCTATTTCATAGCACTGGAACAGGATTTCAATAAAGTATCTTCTACAGAAAATACTTAATATTTAACATTTTAATTTTTTGTTGAAAAATCAAAAACAAGGATGGGACTAACACAGCAAATATAAAAGTAAAAACTAGTAAAAGCAATTTTCTGTTCTCCTTGGTTTCTGATAGAGATTTGTCCAAAGGTGATCATTTTTCATTTAGCTCTAAGAATATTTATAAAAGAGTAAATGATGGTGAGTTTCCAATGGCTGAAATTCTATCTACCTCAAATACAGTCTCCGTGCCCACAGAGACTCCAAAGCATAGGTTTCTTGGCATCCTTCCTGCCAGGAAACAAGTACTCATTCTTCTGGCTGAAACCAGTCATGTTTATGCTGCAGTATTTCTTTGTAAGCATAGTTAAATAAGTATTTCTTGAATTGCTAGGTGCCTAGCTCTGCCTGAGCACAGAGGCATGTGAGGTCAGGAACTTTCTGTGCTGACACTTTGGGAGGGAAGGCCGAGGATGGGTTGACAGATGGAATAGAAAAGAGGGAGCCTGACGAAATGGCCTGGAGGTCAACTACACATTCCTGAGAGGCAGTGATGAAGACTGGATGAGATTGCCAAAGATAGGGAGATCCGACTGGGTGACTGGGCGGTACTGGCCAGCCAGGAAGTAGAAGTACACCAGTAATATTGAGAGTGAAGTCTGGCTAAATGGCCATTTTCCTTCTGGCTCCAAGTAACTACACACAAATGTCAGTGAAGTTATATGTCACCAATCAGAGAAGACTGAAGTTATTAGAATGTATTGCATTTTCCAATCCTACGCCTGGGAGCAAGTGATAATAAAACTTGGGTGGAACAGGGATTAGTATAACATAGGCTTTACTCCTACTGCCTAGCTGGAAAGAAATACTGAAGAAGAGCTAAGATACGGGCTGACCCAGGCAGCCTCATTCAAACGTGTATACCACAGCAAACTCTGCTTCTTGCAGCAGGGAAGACAGAACACGATATCAGCTAAGAATATTTTGAAAAAAATAAATAAATAAAGATGGGGTGCAGGGTGTGAAGACCTGCTCCTCAGATATTAAAATGAACTCTAAAACTGCAATAATTAAAAGCTTGGCACTAGTGTAGACAGAGATAGATTAGTAAAGCAAGGTTCAGAAACAGACACAAATGCATGTAAGAATTTAGCATTTAATAAAAGGTGATACGTCAAAACTCTGTATTATTTAATAAATGATACTGGGGCAATTGGTTAACCATTTGAACAAAAGACAGATCTTCAAAATATTCTACCAATCAAAATAAATTCTGGAAATTAATAAACATTTAAACATAAGAAAGAATTCATAGAAGTACTGAAGAAAACAATCTTAAATTAAAAGAGAAGGACCTTTTAAACATGGCTCCAAAGGTAGAAACCAAAAGGAATCATTTGCAGTTTTGATTACATAAAAATTTAAAAATTCTATACATCCAAAGCTACCACAGGTTCAGTTTGAGATGGCAGGCTAGATGCCTTTCATCTTTTGAGAACCCACTTTAAAAAGACAAAGGTACAAGGAGGAAAATATGTAACAGAGAACAGAAAGGCTGGAAGACAGAACACAGATGAGAGCTGGCTGGGAGATGAACCAGGCTGGGAGATGAACCAGGCTGAAAGAGCTGTAGTGGAGATGAAAGCCTGTCCTATGTAGACTACAGAAGAGAGAGAAGCTTCTGGAAAAGCACTGGGTTCAGAGTCTACAGGTATAGATTGGAGGAGAGAGGCAGAAAGAGTAAAGATGTTAATATTCTCATTTTGTAAAGTAGGGAGTCAAGAGATGTTACTGAATGACAATGGAATAAATAAATAGGGAATTAGGTCTATTATTTCAAGTCATAAAGGTAAATGAGAAGAATTATTTAAAATCTCAGATATTTAGCAGGATGAGAAGTGAACAGGAAAGGGTAGGTTCAAATTTGAATCTCTTCTATCAAGAAGTATGTAGAAATTTTCTATTGTTAAATCAAAATAGGATGCAGATGGAGGGGTGGGGAAAAATATAGGAAAAATTGCATATTTTCTAATGCTGTTAAGTAGAAAACAGAAACAGCATAGTTTATAGTTTTTCATTTTTAGCTTTTTAAATCTTCTCTAATCATGAATAGTATTTTAACACTGAAAATAAAATGAAAGACAAAAAACAGGGGAATATCTAATATTTATGACACTCAAAATGTTAATATTTTAAAATACCAGCCCCTTCTACACACACACACACACACACACACACACACACACACACACACACACACACACACACACACACACAATCTCTTATAAATCAATAGGAAAAAATAAAAACATCTATGGAAAAAATGGGGAAAAAACAAATAGGCAATTTACAAAAGAAGAAATACTCAAATGGCCTTAAGTAAACTAAAAAGTGATGGATTTCGGACGTGGCCGGCACCATTGTGCACAAAATAAGCACCAGCACAAAATAGCTGCAGGCCCCATCTTCCACTCCAGCACCAAGCCCTTCCCCCCTTCCCTTTACAAGAAGCCTCCTGACTTAGAAACAACTTTCTGGCTTCTTCATCGGGGCAGTTCTCCCAGTTACATCAATCTAATGGTCCCTCCCCCTGTACATTTCACACCCAAAAGCTAATATAAACCTTTGCAAACCCATTGTTGTTGCTGTCCACCATTTTCAGAATTGTAACACAGCAAGGCTGCTGGCTCAAAGACAGGTTACTGACTGATATGAAAAGATACTGGGAAATTGCTGTAAGAAGAGAATGTTTGTTAAAATCAAGCTTTTGTTAGTGGATCAACTTAATTGCATTATAGAATGTCACCTTACTTGTCTTACTGAATGTTACCAGCTTCTATTGTTAAACTTGCTAAACTATACTTAGCAAAAACCCTACCTACGTTCTTGTCCTGTAACTTCCTGGTCTGGAGAATAAATGCGGGAAGAGAACCCCAATTTGGGGTTAATTTCCCAAATGGAAGGAATGCCTCTCTCTTGAGGGTTCCAGGAGATTAACCCCTTTTTGGGGCTTCTCACTGCTCAGAAGAGATGGGCTTTGAATAATCTTTGGTGGCTCTGTCACCCAGGGGAAAACGGGTGACAAATCTGTGAGAGGCAAAGCAACAGTGGTGATTCTTATTTTATTCTTTTTTGTATTTCCTACCAAAATTAATTTTTGCATTAAATTTTTAAAAAGCTTTTGGAGAGGCATTCTTGATTCAGGATGGATAACATTCTGGGGTGGTACACATATGAACAGCCCCAATGAAAGTGCAACTGGTCCCCTTTAAAGAAAGTTCTGGAGCCCACTTCACAATCCCAAGTACTCAAAACAATATAAATGGGACAGCTATCAAAAAGTGAGGAAAGGGAAAATTATCACACCGGATACTCAAGTCAACATACAAGGCAACATAGTTAAAGACAGCCAATATAGAGCCCACTTACTGTATGGTAAACCCCAGCAGCTACCTGCAGGAGCCATAAATGGAGAAGCTAGTGATGGCCACAGTGACAGAAAGCAAAGTGCGCTCTTTCTTAGGGGTCCCTGTTAGCAATAGCCATTTCCAAAGGCCTGACAATGGTAGACAGTAGCATCTCGAGGAAGTATCACATCCTGGTTGCAAATGCATTTCACTAAACCCAGGACCACTCCAGAGGGAGGAAGACTTTCAATTGAACACAAAAAACAATCGCTCTTACATTCCCTTCCTTCTCTCTCCCCTCTCCCCCCAAGAATAGAACTGCAGATGGTGCAGACTCAAGGACAATTCTCTCTCATGCTTCAGTGTTCTTTTCTACTTCCATTCCTCAGAACATGAGAAATGGAAGAGATAGGAAGGAACATCTTGAAAAACTTAAAGCCTAGTTTGAAAGTACAGATCCACACAATGGAAACAAGCAAGCTCTGAAGTGACAACAAACAGCGTTCGAATCTTGGCTCTACTAAATGGTTTTGTGTCTTTGGTGAGAGATTTAACTTTTCTGAATCTCAGTTTCCTCATCTGTAAATTTGAGACAATGAGACTGGTACCAGCAAGGTGGCAGAATAGGACTGTCTGGTGTACACCCACTCCCCCACCCCCCACAGAAACATCAATGTTAACAACTATAAATGAACGACAACATCTTCATTAGAGTTAAGGAAACAGGTAAGAGATTGCAGCACCTGGGTGTAGCACAGAAATAAGTAAAGACACATTGAAGAAGGTAGAAAGAACAATTTTTACATCCCCTGCATCTGTCCCACCCCCAACCCCAGGCAGCCCAGCATGGAGAAAGATACCCTCCACTTGTCGGAAGGAGAGGAAAGTGAGCAACAGAATTTGACCCCAAATCAGTCCTACCCCAGTGAACCCAGCCTCAGAACAGCCCCCAGAGCCCTTGTCATCTTGCTAGTACCTGTGGACCCACCTCCAGGCTGCAAATACAGGTTCCAGGGTGGTATCTGCAGACTGAGCCTCCAAGCCTGTCCTAGCACCTAGTGAGATGCTGCAGCCCCAGGCTCCAGGTTTGCCTGGCGGTCTCCAGGCCCACCACACTGCCAGGCCAACCCTAGCTGCCCCAGCCTCCAGACTGGCCCCTTCAGGTCAAAATGGTAGCTTTTATTGGGAAACACCAGGCAGTATTACAAACCAGATTGCATGGTCAAACAAATGCTGTCAATGGCCAGAAAAAGAAGAAATCATTTTAAGCTAAATGAGCAGATAAGTCTTCCTAAAGGAGATACAGTTTGAACTACACAAGGATCAAAGAGACAAAAAAGAGTGAAGAGGGTAATCCAAGAAAGGGCTACAACATGACTAAAGTTAGGAAAACAGATCTGCCCCCCAACCAGTGATTTCTCAGCTCTCTGGCCACTGCAGACCTACACCAGGAATCAATGTCACAGATTCTCCTTCCTCTAGTGTCCTCCAATCTTAAGAAGTCGTCAGTGGCAGTGATTTCTGTTTTCTATAATGTCTGGTGTAGAGCTGCATTTCTCTTCCAGAAAATTTTCATTCACCCTGGATATCTGAGCAGCCTTCTTTAGGACCATGCCATATGCCAGACACTGGGGATGAACCAGAAAAAAGCACTTTAAGTACTGTTTGCTTCTCAATTTTCAGAAATACAGAAGCATTACCCTTTAGCAAAATAAAAATAATTTATATATCAAGATTGTTATGATATAGCAATAATAATCATAAGAAAAAAAAATCAAAGAATATTATGAACTTTCTAGACCAACACCAGACTTAAGCAAAAACAGACTTTCTAATAAACAATTCATAAAGATAGGATCTGCTGTGTTTTCTTTTGGAAAGATTTTTCTCTCTTCAGAAATATAAGACCCAGGCATCCATTTACAATAAGACTCACTTTTCTCAAAACTTCAAAATCTACTAAAAAACATAGAGGTCTGAAAGTTCTCTACCTTCCTATTAAGAAAAGCCTGCAACAAGGCATCCTACTGGGAGATGATGACAAGATGTTTGTGAGATTATGGACAACCTGAAGCATTACTGAGGCACCCCAAGCTAATTAACATGAAAGGCTGTAGGACACAATCAGCAATTACCAGAAAAAGGGTGCTGATTTCTAAGATGTCCTCTCTGATACCACCTGTTGGTCATCTGCTCTAAATGGGAATTGGCATTTTCATTCATGTTAATACAAAGTCCAACTGAATCCTATACACTGAAAATGAGTTACTGGTTTGGCTCAATCTAGTAGAATATAACCCAATTCTCTTTGCTCAAAATAGATTATATTCTAGCCATAAAAATAGCTGTGAACTCTTTCAAAGGACTTAAATTTTTTTCTTTATCTTGACTCCATAAGGCAGCAAGGTGCAATAGGAACAGCATGTACTTTAAAATGTATCATTTTGTTCTATATTAACATCTGGATCTTCTATTTCCTACCTGTGTGACTTTGGTCAAGTTTGTAACCAGTTAATTCATTAAATTAACTAGTAACTCCACCTTATATTGAAAAGGATATGAGGTAGTTTACCTAAGAAAATAGTAAAAAAATAATTTTTAAAATACCAGGCTAAAAAGGAAAATGAAGGCAGAAAATCAGAACAAAAAAGAAATGCAAAGTTCATTCTAAAAGGTCCTATATAATTACTAAAAGTAGGTATAACATGTTGGCTGTAAAATTCAAATGTTAAAAGCAAAGTCAAAAACAGTAATTTACAAAATCATTAGACAACATACTTTATCTGAACAAGTTTATTTGTTTTGGATAATAACCCACAAATTTTGAAAGTTTACTGTAAGAATTAAATACCTCTAGGAAAACACCTGGTGCAATCCATAGTACACACAGTGGCTATTCCATAAATGTTCTTTCTTTCCTTTCTCTAAAGCTTTTCTGTGATAAATCTATTCTAAGCTGAGGTTCAAAAGCGATATTTCAGAAATGATACTCTAATCTTTTTCTCATTCAGAATATTTCTTTTGTCTCACTGAAATCAAAAGCAACACATAACACATACTACAATATACAATTTCAGGATTATAGGATCTTTGTACTTAAAAAAAAAAAGCTGTATCCTGCAAAATATATTTGGTGCAGCATTCTGTATGAGAACACATTCACCTCCTACTCCTTAGCATACCCTAAAGACCAGAGAGGCTTAAATAAAAAAAAGATGAATAAAACTGCTATTGGCAAGCTGTGGAGAATGTGGGTTATTCAAATACTAGAATAACATGGTCTTGAACATGGAATCCTAAAATAAAATGTAGGAGGTTGTCAGCTAATGTGCTAATTAGGCTTCCCCAGAATAAAATGAACTATCAAGTGAATTTTTTTTTTTTTTTTTTTTAAAGAAAAGAATTCTATAGGTTTTGGAAAATAGTATCCGAGAACAAAGAGGTCTTAGAACATGGGAGTACATATGACATACACAGATAACTGAAAGCAGTTCTGAACAGATTAATCTGAGTGGTGTTCCTCCTGCCTTAAACAATCAAGGGGAAATGTGGCTCTCTAACGGAAAAACCTGACATTTTTTTTTTGGTGTAAAATCATCATGTTGTAAAAGGTGACTGACTGAACAGAATGCAATTAGATTAATTACAAAGTGCTGCTACAGAAGTTAGATATATAATTGGTTAGCTAAATGGATTCTTCCACGCACAAATAGAACTTTAATAATTTCTTTAGCTTTATAAAAATCTCTTATCTAAAATGGTTAAGGAATGGGTTTTTTGGGTTATGAACATTTGCGACAACTGAGACTTTCCCACTCTATACATAGATTGCCAATTTTCTAAGAATTAGAAACCAATAATGCACTAAAACTAATCCAGATAAATTTTAACTTGTGTTGATTCAGAAGGAACACAGTGAATCTTTTAGTGCTTTAGGGTCACTTATAATATTTCATTATCATTATGGAACTGTGGTTCTCATTTAACCTAATTCTTCCAGCAAGTGGCTCACTGCAGATTCTGATTTGTTCCACCCTGCTCTCAATCCTATTACCGCCACCACTCAAAACAGAAGACAACCAGACTTAAAAATCCTCAAGAAACTTTTTTTCTGGGGGGATTAAAGTTAACTTGGATAGAAAACAGATGAAACATGTTTTAATCTCCTCTCTACTGGGTAAGTATTGTGCCTACATGGTGGGTGATCATATGTAGGACTCTCATGGTAAGCCTCGGTCCCCTTGGGCAGGGCGGTGCAGTGGGGAGGATAGAAGACTACAGTGGTGACGACCATAATAATGATGATGATTATGATAGGAATATCATTACCACCACCACCATCATAATCATCTATTTTATCAAGTGGTCCCTGTGTTCCAGGCACTGTTCTAAAAACTTTGCATATACCAACAATCCACTGTAATTGGCACTATTAATATCCCTAATATTAAGACACAGAGGTTAAATAACTTGCCTAAGGTTATAAAGCAAGTTATTTAAGCAGCAGATCTGAGATTTGAACTTAGGCATCTGGCTCTAGCCTCAACCCCTTCAACTCACTACCTCCATCACACAGTTTATCGCCCAGTCCCCTAAATGTTGAGCCTTTCCCCTCTGAATTACTCTACTCTTTAAATGTAACTGTCTTCTCTATGTCAGTAGCACACGGTATCTAGCACATAATGCTCAAAGATTTACTGTATATTACGTATACAAAAATTTGATTAGGAAAGAATTCATACACATATGCTCTTTGCCCTTACATAACAGCTTATCTTGAAGTGTGCTCCAGAGAACAGGAACACTTGTTTTTCTCTCTACCTAGAAGGTTCTACACTCCAACATTTCTGCAAGTTCAGTTCACTTGCATGAGGCAGATTCCAGCTTGAATAGCACCTTTTTGAGAGGCCTTTTATGACCCCCTGATTTAAAATAGCTCTCACTGTTCACCCACAATACCCACACTGATTTATTACGTTCAAAGTATTCATCATTATCTGAAGTCATTTCAATCTTTTTTGCCTGTCTCTTTCAACCTCCCCAACCCCTCCCTGAGGC
The DNA here is from genome assembly GCF_027409185.1 of Cynocephalus volans. Classification (NCBI taxonomy): domain Eukaryota; kingdom Metazoa; phylum Chordata; class Mammalia; order Dermoptera; family Cynocephalidae; genus Cynocephalus; species Cynocephalus volans. The sequence continues at coordinate 78,912,796 of NC_084472.1, read as the reverse complement.
AGCCTATTTCAGTGCCTGTGGCACATAGCAAGTTCCCAAACATTTACTGAAATAACAAATGAACTGACATCAAAAGGGTATCAACCTAAAGATTTTGTTTTCATATAAGTTTGTGAAACTGTGGGTTACAGAAAATTAAATAAATTTCTTTAAGGCTTTTTAGGCTTATGAATCTTTAAGAGCCCAGGTATAATAAACAGCATTTGCCAAATATCTGGTCATAAAACTTATCTGGTCATGAGGATTTTTTTTATTTTTAATGGATCTCCTCACAGGAAGACACTGTGGAAAGGGCCACATAGAGATGTATTAACTACAAGAAAGACTGTGGACACTGCTTTAAGAAGTATTCCTTTCCCAATCTTTTCCTCACTAAAGAAACAGGTTCAGTAAGATTGGGTAAAGCCAGCTGCATCGCCCTCACAGGGCTGCCATGAGGATTAAATGTAGAGTGAAGCACGGTATACATGATATATTTCCTGGCCTCCCCACCGCTTATGGCAGCCCTGTAAGAGTGGCACAATCTCCATTTCACAGATCAGGAGAGTGAGGCTCTGAACGATGAAGTAATGTTCCCTAATTCACCCAGGTACTAGGAGGGTAGTAGCTCAGGACTCAAACTCAGAATTTGGCTCCAATGCCCATCCTCCTCCCACTACTGCACACTCCACCTCTTCTTACCCACAACTTCTTTCCAACCAGAGCCTGGACATCCCTGGGTCTGGCTTTAGGATAATGCTGAGTGAGGTGTGACTAGTCAAGTTAAAGCAGGAGTAGAGGATAGCACATCTCCTCCCTTATAAGTGCTTACACTGTGGCTTGTACAATTCTCAGATAAGAATAAACTAACTGAGGTGAGTTTTCCTTAATATTCAACAACAGTACATACTATAGAATGTAAGCATCAAAATAAAATAGGAACATCTCCAATTACTAGTAGTACAACCATTTTCCAACCCTTTACTGTGTAAAATTTGAGAAAGGAAACGTCCTTTTGCTACTGCTCAATTATTAAGTTGATTAAGAAATGAATTACTTGCATCATAAAAGTCTGGTCCAGGGTTTATCAAATTCATCCCTATCCTTTCTTTTCTCTCATGTACACGAAATTTCTTTACTTTTTTTTAAGAGAACATGTTATAATAGGCTCTGTATACTACCATCTTAATGCAATATAAATTTATAGTTTAAAAAACTTAGGTTACAAAAATCCTGCAGAGCAGCACTATTTTGATTAAGAAAAATATAACTTCAGTGTTGAGTCTGAAACTCTGGGATTACTTTCCAGAACTTGCATAGAGAAGGCGATGGAATTAGATCTCTACTACCTGCATCTTGACAACCCCCAATAATATAGTTCCTTCTGTTTCCCTGCAACAAGAACAACAAAAAAGATCTAAAAATTTCACCTTCTCTGAAACACATATACCTTTCAAATGTACCTCTGGATGTCTGGGCAAAGAACCCAACTTTCATGTGCATAAAGCTGCTATTTAAACAACAGGAAAAATGAAGATGACAATCAAGAAGCAAAGCAAAATCTAAGGATGGAAGTGGCTCTGAAGTTAGACCATTATTACACTATTGCACCATAATCACCTAACTAATTTGTTTTCATGACAATGTAAAAACAATCTTCATACTACCAAAATCTTCATGTTACAAAATTCCACTTTCTTTTTAGAAGGTATATGGAACACATAAAATACTTTCATTTTAAACAACTTAAATACATTCCAACTTAAGACTCCCTTCACTATCAAAATATGAACTAGGAAACTAATGTAATTTGGCATTGTCCAATAGTTAGATTTTTTTTTCTATTAATTAGGGAATTACCAAATAACTCTAGGTATTTCATCCGTATCTGAAAGCAAGTAAAGTAAGCAGTTAGGGTTATTAGTCATGTCCATATTAACTTGAAAACAACTGTTCTTGTGATTGTATAACATCAATAAGAGACATATCTTAATTTTAGGGTTTAAATTAAAATGTCAGTAGAATACACATAGCGATGTTCACTTTCTTCTTCCTCATTATTAAATCCCACGTGACATTTTTGAAAGTGTCTTTGGATTCTATGCCAGATGTAGTGCCTTCACTAAGAAACTACACACCTGAGTAAACCAAGCATAAGTTCCTTAACCTATCTCATCTAAGTCATTATCTTATTTGAATAACTGTTTAAGAGAAACAACACTCATTGTAAGCATGAAATGGAACAGAAGTTCTTGATGCTAATTACACATTGTCCAAAGAGATTAGCCGGGGTGAGGACAACTCTGCCCCTTACACTGAGAAATTATTTATCTTTAGGATCTAGTGTTCCTAGAGAGGAAAATATGTCTCTGGGTTACAAGCAGATATTGAAGATATTGAAGGAAGTAGAGGGGGATTTTATGCCACCTTTGATACTTTGCAGAATGACCCTAAGACTCTGGAAAATTATACAGTCAAATTTACTCCAAAGAAGATGGAGAACCAACTCGAGCATTTAAACATCTTCTGGATAGAAAGGCATTAGATTCAGAGAACTGTTCCAAAAATAAAACACACTTCAAAGTTAGCCTAGAACTAGAACTAGTCACTGAGATCCCCTTCAATCTTGAGAAGATTGTGCTGCTGATTTTATAAATCATTTCACACCTTTGAAGAAATAACTAAATTTAGTAACAAGGGAAGTAGTCACAAATACTTAGAGAAGAAGATGAAGTGAAAACAATAAAAGAACCATGACAGACTGGTTTAAGGCCACTTGCTCAAGCCCAACACTCAATATTAATTCCAAATCTTGAAGGGAGACTTTGCATTTTGGTCTTGAAATTAAAGGAAATAAATGGCTTTATAAATACTATGTGTGTGAAACCAAATCTTATGAACAAATGGAGTTATTATTAAACCAGCACTAAAAATTAATATGTACCATTTACGTACTGATTCTAGGTAGAAATTTAGCTAAGGAAATATAAGCCAGAGTTTTCAGGTTTACAAAACTCTTCACTGATTTCTTTAATAGCAACAAAAGTAGAGAGATCATTTTCAAGATTCAGTATGAATGCTCCTAAGGCTGAAAACCATATTAAATTTACGTCCTATAAGGTAAAATCTTAATCAAGGACTCACTTGAAGTTACCTCCAAAACAGGTGCTTGGATTCAAAATTGATATTAGTTTCACCTTATCATCAGTAAACATCATCTTTCCCTTATTTGTGAACATAATGAGTTCCAAAATTTACATTCAAAGCCACAGCATATTACTACAAATGTGGAAGTGTTGGCAAAAAAAGTTCCCAACAGTTTTCCAAACATTTTTTTAAAGTTGCAATATGGTATATACTAGCCCTCAGGCAGTAAGACAGACTTTCCAAGTTGATAAGTAAATTGCCTACTTTAAGTTTAAATTGCCCCTTTAAACAACCCAAGGCATGTACAAAATATGCCTTTTTATAAATGCTGTATATTAATGTTATATTAGATCTGACAATAAAAACTCCAATTAGTTTATATCATTAGTCTCCTTAACCTCCTATTATCTCTTAATGCTTTTAATTCTCTGTACTCCAAGAGAACACAGTGTAATAAATAGTCATGAAGCAATTAGTTGAACCACTAAAGAAATATTTAATTGGTTCCTAGACTATCAAAAGGATCTTAAATCCATTTATAAATAGGAAACTTGAAAACTAAAGTCTAATTGCTTTCACTATCTATAACTACATGGCATATTAACAAAATTTTAACTAAAAATTCACAGTAAATAAAGCAGTAAGTTATTAGTGTTGTCAACAACTGAATACATTTAGCCTCTTTTTTAAAAACTTAATAATCTATAGTTTTTTGGTACAATCATCTGTTTTATAAGCCACTCAGATACCTCCCTACTAAAGTGATAGATTTACTTCAAACTGATTAAATTCATGTTCTTTAGAAAGGTTGTTAAAAATGATGCTTTTATTTTTGAAAAATAAAATAAAATTTTGAGATTTTGGTTAAAGCAAATGCACTACTCATTAACTATATTAACTAAAGGTTAACAATTTGGGAGGTTAGTAATTTCCCTTTTCTCTCTTGTTGCCTTCTGAGCAGATTCCTTTTCCTTCCCCTATGACTTTGCCTTGTACATAACTCTGATCCTTAAGGAGCTGACCCTAGTGTTGTGTCTACAGATCAATGCTGCCCCATTGCTAGTGGACAATGCCACATGACTCAAAAATCCCAGGATGAAGAATATGATTAATCTAGCTTGGATATTCCCTTTCCAATCAACTGGTTCCATTGGACAGGATTGTCCCTTACAAACCACAAATGGGGACAGAGAACTAAGAATGGGATGTAGATGAAACAGGCATCTGTGTTACATTGAATTCAAATGTTGCACAGAGGATAAGATTAACCACTGGACACAAACAGGAATACTGAGGGAGAAAGGCTCAGGCAGGTGCATTTTGATTCTTTTTCTAAAATAAACCCTTGACCTTGGTATAACAACATCAAGCTCTAACCATCTGAGCTAACCAGCCAGCCCCTTAATTCTATAGCCTTTCAAGGCAATGACGACAATTCAACTGTACATATAAACGTGACATCACATGCCCCCTTCTCATGGTACAGCAGCAGGAACATCTTCCATGTTTGATAATTCTGATACCTCTCAAGAAGGGAGAGGTAGGGAGGCCCCACATACAGAAACTAGAAATTGTCTTGAGGGCAACTAATATAAAAACAGGGATGAGATGCTTCAATTTGAAGATAGAGTAAAAAATAATAGAACTTTTTGCTTATAAAGCTGAATATATCAGCAAGAATATGGCTGAAGTACAGAAAATCATAATGGACAAGGGGAGAGTGTGGATCAAATTCAAAATTCTGAAACAAGGAGAACTCCTTGAATCCAAAACAAGGAAGTTTTTAGTGCAAATGGGTAACACTTTGTTAGACAACAACTGGCAAGATACATGGCACATATCATTTTAATTTCTTCTCTTTTCCCCTTAACTTTGTAGTTTCTACTTGCTGCCCTCCCTCACAACACACACTGACACATTCTCCCTCAGCCTGGCAAAGTCCTACTTTGGAAAATGACCTCAAAAGTCAATTCTCCTCCACAGACCGGCCCTTTTTCACTTTGCAGGTATAATTCACTCTATTTTAATACTTAATATATAATATTAGTGTCTTCACATTTACTTTGTAACACAAACTAGGTTGTGACTTCCCTGAGGACAGAAACTGGTTCTTAGTCATCTTTGTATCCTCCAGGCCCAACACAACACAATACACCAAAAAAAAAAAAAAAAAAAAAAAAAAACCCACTAAATAGTTTTTCAATGAGTCACAGGCACTAAAAACAAATTCAAGAAAGGCTCGTGAAAATTTATAATAGTTTTGTAATAGATTTCTAAAGAAAAGAAACTCCAGGCTACATCCTTAACCTATTAGGATGAAAAATGGAAGGCATGTTGTCTCACATAATAGTAGTGGCTTTGGTACGGGTGTAAGGCAAAATACAAGACTGAGCCAACCACTGTTCCACTCAATATGCAAATAAATAGCACCTGGAAAAGGAAGTCTGTTCTTGTCTATATCAAGAAGTCTACCTTGAGTATTTCATGTCCAGTACACATCTACCTCTCTAATTTCTCTCACAGTACTGTTTGGCCCCAAATCTTCCAGCATATACCTTCCAAAGGAAGACTTTATATCCAGTACTGTGCCAGGTATTAAACTATTATCTTTCAGTTCCAAACCCACCCTTCTGTATTCTGCTTTGTGAAACTGGGTCTGGAACTTTAGCAGCATTTCTCCTATGTCAACTATCTGTTAGGCTTCACCAACAGGAAGGGTGCTAGAGGCAGACAGTTTGGCAGAAAAAATTTATTCTTTTGTTTTCTGTTAAAGGCAACTCAAGATGGCAGTTGCTGTGGCCCCTGTCTCCAGCATTTACTCAACCCTGCTCATACCCACTAAAGCAACCTCATTTTCTAGAGATACAATAGGCATCCAGCCAATGCTGCCATCCCCCATCCTGCTGCGAGAGATCTGAACCCCAACATGCAGGGCCCTCTTGTGAACTTCTAAATTTTGATAATCCCAACCTCTTCCTTGTATCCCCCACCCCTAGGGGTGGTACTTCTTCTTGGAATCATCATCTCTGTGTTTCCTCAATATCTCTATTTTGTTTTTTTTCAGTGCTCCAATACCTCTTACCCACTGTAAGGCCTACCTCTTAATGCTGCTATGCAGATTTTGCTTACCCCTCCAAAGACCCATAACCCTGTCCATGGTCCCGATTGCCAACAGCAAAAGTACCGGACAGCGACTTTGTGGTAACATATCTGCCAATTCTGTACCTCCTCTACATGTCTGATAGTGGATAAAGCACCTGATGCAGGGAGTGGAAAAAGATAAGAGACTGTTTGGTAGGAAAAAAAAAAGACAGGAGACCATTTAATCTATTAACAAGCAAACAAATAAAAGAGTAGAATTTTAATAAACTATCATAATTCAATGTGATACAAATTTATTGAACACCTATGTTAAAAAGCATTACTTTGTGATAATGGGTGCATATAGAAAAACTTGGTCCTATTGATGTGAACTTGGGAGACAAGTCTTAAAGGAGAATAGGAATCAACAGTTAATCAAGTAATAAAAAAAAGTGACAAATTTTATGTTTGGGTAAGAAAATCAAACGTATGTTAAATACCAAGACCATGCTAACCTTTCTAGGCAAGGAGAAGTTAGGCAGAACTAAAAATTGAGCTACAAGTGACTTCTGACCCTCGCTTTTACAACTACTTTATGATTTAAAAATTTCTATGCTATTATCTTGTGGCAAAGACTACTATTCTTCCCAAGATCCTTTCTCCTCTTCTCTCTCATTACTTACCCACCCCTAATCTCCAATTTTTAGCTATGCAAATGGCCACCCAGAATAAAGATACACTTCCAACTTCCCTTAGAGTGACATTTCAGCCAACTGGATGTGGCTAAAAGTGACATGTACAGATAAAGAAACAAACTCCCCTTTCTGTTTCCTTCCATCTTACTGCTGTAATGTGGACAAGGTAGTGAAATTTCAGACCATGTAGATGAGTACAACTCTCTAGGAATGATAAAACAAGACAGAAGACGCAAGGAATCCTGATGATATATATAGTACTACAAAGAGTTACCATTATCAGTTTGGGTATTTATGTAAGAAAAAAAACATCTAACTTTTTGGATTTCTTTTACAGTAGCCAGATATATTCTAATTAATATAAACCCCAAATATCTAGTTATCATCCCACAGCATTCACATAGAGTCAATGGAGCCAAATGACACAGAATCTATGTGGTCCACCTTCATGTATTACAATAAGGAAGGTTAGGACGGCAGTAGCCAGATAAGGAATAGTCTTACGTAAATATATCTGAGAAATAACCTCCACTACCTCACTAACTTCATAATTGGAATGCCACTTGGTTTATATCAAGATCCAGTGAATTCAGATGCTGAAACTCCCCTGTAGTTTATTTTGCTTGTACCACTAATGCCAAGGTTTTTGTAAATCACTTGTACATAGGGGAATAGTTGTATACAGTTTAAACCACCATCCTAGGTGTCTGAGGGTTTGTTTTTTTTTTTTTTTTGTCTTTGGAATGTGTTTCTATAAAACCAATGCTGATTTTAATTGCATACTTGAATCTATAAACTGGCAAATCTAGTTACAAAGAAAAGGAATGTACTTCAGCCCCTCTTCCTTTATATAGTATCAAGAGTTTTATTTTTGGATTCTTTTTAAAATCTATTTTTCATATGAAAATAAAAGATACAGTTGGAAAAAAAAAAAAAGAGAAATAATGTTTCCCAGCAGGTATCATTCAAAGACTTCCAGGGGGATTTTTGCATACTGAATAGGAAGTAGACACATGTTCCTTTGCCTCCCACGGATTTGTCACCCCTCTTCCTCTGGGTGATGGAGCCACAAAAGATTACTCAAAGCCCATCTCTTCTGAGCAGTGAGAAATCCTTAAGTGGTTAATCTCCTAGAGCCCTCAAGAGAGAGGCATTCCTTCCATTTGGGAAATTAACCCTGAATTGGGGTTCTCTTCCCGCATTTATTCTCCAGACCAGGAAGTTACAGGAAGAGAACATAGGTGGGGTTATAGTTTAACAATATAGGCTGGTAACATTCAGTAAAACAAGCAAAGCGACATTCTATAAGGCAATTTAAGTGATCCACAAACAAAAGCTTGATCTTAGCACACATCCCTTCTCCCTACACAGCTTCCCAGTATCTTTACATATCAATCAGTAACTTGTCTGTCTTTGAGCCAGCAGCCTTGCTGTGTTACAATTCTTTATCTTACAACAGAGACTATAGCCTGGGGAAAGTTTCCTCTTTTTTGCAAGGTCAACATTTTATATGTACTTCTAAGAAGTTAGACTAAACCTGAAAGTACAAGAGACTAGGCCCTGTGAAATATATTTGCTTTATAGTATACTCCACAGACACATTCAAGACAGATGAAGTTAATTTTGTACACAGAAGTTCCTTGAAGCAAGGGAGGAATATCCATGATTACTTCAGGGAATTTCCAAAAGAAAGGGTAGTGCCTTCATGCAAACTTTATTAGACTAATATTTTAAGACACTTCAATCTTGCCTATGCAGAAAAATTTATTCATGTAATACATGTGATATGGCTATGGTTTTATGTGCTTGCAAAATGTTTATGAAAGCATCCATTTGGTTTGAAGGACCTCTTTTGATATTCCCATGATATGGAATGCGTTTCCAGTAACTGAAACAATTTATACACTGGATAACTATCTATTTCTATGTAAATAGTAATCTAATATGGGTATTATTTAAAACCTGTTGACTCACAACCAAAGTCAAGGAACTACTTATGTCAGAGTATAAAACCCCTGTATAAAAGAAATTCCTAAATATATTGAGCAGATATACCATGCTGCCGTGGCACTGTAGCCAGATGGAAGTGACTGCCATGCAAAGGTTGTTCTAGGAAACCTACTTTAACTGATCAGTAGGACTTTTCTGCAATTGTTAAATATACTCTGTATATGAGAACTTACAACAGACCTGAAATCATTTCTGATAAATAATACAGCAAGATCAGTGAGTTGCATCCAAATGAAAAGCAGTATAGGGAGCTTACTGCTGATATCAGTGTAAGACGAGTACACGAGTTCCTGGAGTTTGAGGATTAAGAATGAACCACAGGTTTCACTGTGGGTAATGACCAGTGAGACAATGAGAATTTGTTAACTGAACAAAAGCCACTGGAACATTTGGACCTCCTTCCTCTAGGACAGTAAGATCAAGTGCTAATCAGCAAGAGAATACTATAAAATAGCACCTGCCTGCCCTTGAGGAGTTTAGGGACCAAGTGGGGAACAGCCACATGCTCAGGAGTATTAGTCAGTTATAATCATATGCAGTAATAAGGAACCTTTCTGAGATCAGATATGTCAGCATGGACTAAAGAGGTTAGCAAAAGCTTCAGAGAAGAGGCAGAACCTGAACTGATCTTGACAGAGGGTAAGATTTAGACATGTGGATGATGGCATGTCATACATGAACATATAAGAAAGGCTGAAAGGCGGAATTCAGCAAGCAAAGGCAGCTGGATTCCTCCCCTGGAGACAGGTACATCTGTCCATAGAAAACTGGCCAGTAACATCGCCAAAGTAACTCATGACTTTGATCTGGCTATAAGAAAACTATTCTCTCAGGACACTAAAGTTCTTTAAAGAAAATTAGACGTTCTTTAAAAACTGAATCAGTGACCGGGTCAGTTTGTGAAAGATGTGCTAAAATGCTGGGTTATTTTTCTGTAGGACTTTTCGGAGCTTTTAACATACCAAGGTAAACTGAATCTGAGGGGATGATACGATATGCAATGTTTTCAACCTTATTGGCCCAAGAACCCTTTTTAAAGGAAGCACTACTTGGTGGTACTGACTTCCACCTGAGAGGGTGGGCTCTGCAGTCAGCCTGGGTTTGAACTCTGGTTCCACTATGTACAGGCCAACTAACTTTGGACAAGGCATTTAACTTCTCTAAGCCACAAATTTCCTCATCTGTAAAATGTCAGAAGATGAAACTGAGAATGTACACATGCCTAGCAGACAGCATAGGAAGAGTTCAATAAAAGTTACTTAGTAGTATTTTATATGCTCAGTTTTTAGACTAGAATTTGGCTCCCTCAAGAGTGGGGAGTTACACTGCTGACCTGTTGTATTACCATATGTAAATATAAGTAAATACATAAAGTGTGTGTGCATACATATTTAAAACAAGATTTAAAGACACAGAAAAGAGCTCTATCACTGCACAGTGAAAAAGGCATCCCTGTGAAAGTCGGTTATACAAATTGGGTCATTCTTGTCATACCCAAACTAAATCAGAGCTGAAAAACCAGAGGTAAAAAGCACTCAGGGCACATGGAACCTGCTCCAAGAATCTTTTCAAGCCCAGCTGCTGAAATGGCCTGCTATATAGCGCTAAGATCCGGTTTAATTAGCGGCTGCTAAAATGATCTGCCATGTCTCCAGGACTAGTTACACCTACCAACATCACTCACCAATTAGAGCTTGCCAACTCCCAAAAACTTCACTACTGCCAGTGAGCTTTCCTCCAAAATAATACGTAAGTTTCAGCTCTCTAATAAAACTCCCAACCCTTTCTTTTTTCTTTGGACATACCAGAGACCACCCCAGTCTGTGTGTGTGTCCTGACCTGCAATTCTGTTTTCCCAAAGAAAATGTTTTCTTTAGAGATTCATCTCTATGTATTTTATTTGACTTTGACGTGCCCAACTACACAATGTCTAAAAGAAGGGGCATCGTTTTCATTTAAATATTTATAATATGGAGAAAAATGTTTGAGAAAATCTTGAAGTGGCTGAATTGAATCATTAGGAAGAAAAGGGAAATTATTCTTCACAGAGATAATAGGAAGAAGACCAATAAATAAAATTAAGAAAACAGTATATTTACTAAAACTCATAATTAACCCCATCGTAGTGTCTTAGATTTCTTAACACTAATTCGCTTGACAGAAGTCAAAAGTTGTAGGGTATTAGGCAACCATAGCTCAAAATTAAGTTGTGGACTATGTTGGGAGGAAGAATAAGGAAAAGATAGTGAAATAAGTAACTTCTATAAAATAGTGGCTCTCCCAGTTTTATTCTCAGATCACTTCTGTTTTTCTTCGATTGTTGCTTTAGCCAGGAAGCACCCAAAATTTAAACAGCAAGTCTTATAAACTATGTTATAAAACTGTAAATGCCTAAGCCTTTTTTTAAAGGGACAGGTGTAAAACAATTTTGCAAATGTGGTGTATATGACAATTTGGGATCTGCAATTCCCAGCACACTGGTATTTCTTCCCCCCCAACTCCACCCAATGTCTTCTTTCCTTAAACCATCTCAATGTAGGGCCAGTACTTGGCTCAACTGGGAGAGTGTGGTGCTGATAACACCAAGGCCACAGGTTTGGATCCCTATGTAGGGATGGCCGGTTGCTTACTTGGGAGAGTGTGGTGCTAACAACACCAAGTCAAGGGTTAAGATCCCCTTACCAGTCATCTTTTGAAGGGGGGAAAAAAAAAAAAAAAAAACTCAACGCTAAAATGACCAAATATTAAAAGAAGTTTACAAAACAGTATATATCCTAAAAACAATTAAAATATTTTTACAGTAAAATTAAAAAAGCAATCCACAAATAGTATATATATTGTGGTCTATGTCTACCTATACTTAAATTTGAGCATGGTACACGTGCAATAGTTAATAATAATTCTCTTTGGATAATTATAGGTTATTTTTAGTTTCTTACTTGCTTTCACTTTTTTTTTACATTAACTACAATGAATATATATTTATGTTCAGAAAAAAAGAACATTTTAAAAGTAAATAAACCATAGTATTTTCCTCTTTTCCCATTTTAGAACACTCGTTTATAAAAGGACATAACTTTTAAAGCCAAAGTCTAGGAAAAAAGACAATACTCATTCCCTTTCTACTTATAATTCAAAATAATAAATTCATGACAAATATGCATAATTTAATTACCTTCATTCTTTTAAGCATTCTTGAAACTATGCACAAATTATTATGCTCAAAGAAGAGAAAAAAGGGAAAACAGCATGTGTAAACTGCAAATTAAACCCTGACCTAGAAGCTCTGTTAAACTTATCTAATGGAAGCACATGAACACTGCTATGAAGCAGATTTTATGTCTACTTTACAGATGATGAAAAAGCAGCTCAGAAAAGATAAGTCACTGGGACAAGCTCACAAAAGCTATTAACAGAGAATGCACCAGGATTTTAACCCATGTTAGAGTCCATGTGTACTTCTCCTATATAATGATGTCAGCTTTTATTTTTAATCCACCACCTGCCAGCTTGTCCTTAGGGAGCTACATATTACACAGTAAGAAAAATCAAACATCAATATAATTTCTCCAGGATATTTAGTATTCATGGTGATTAATATTCATGGTTATTGACCTGATTATTTTTTAAAAGAAAAAAACATGTCTTTCCACCCCTTCATCCTTCCTACACCAAACCCCAACACAAATAAAGTGGCATAAACTACAACCTTACAAAGCCTCTCCTCCTTCTAGGTAGCACACACTTCTCTTCCTCCAACACCTTAAAACTCACACTTCCTGCCCTACCACCACACTCTAGTATAATCAAGTTGAATGTAATTTCCCTATGAATCTTTAACGTGATTGGGTCTTTCAAAATCCCAATAAGACAGTGACAAGAAAATACCACTAGAATATTAGATTATCCTAAAACTATGAGATAGATGAATCTCTTGAACCTAAAGACAGCTTTTATCTCTTACCTGACTAGCACACAGATCATATAACAGAAACTGTTACAATTCACATAACAGCAAAAGCAGATGGGTAGGCTCTAAGGTTTATACAAGGAAATAACTTTCCCAGCACCACAGATTAAACTTCCACTACTTCCTGGTATCTAGCCTACAACACAAATTCTAAATTTAGTATTCCTGAGCTGTAGGTCCTTTTTGCTTGTTTAAATATCCACTACATTTCAATTCATTAAACTGCCTGGGACAGGAAGCATTTAAGCAGTCTTATAAAGTCATATAAATAAAGTACTTATATTCTTATAAGATCAGGGATTTCTCTCAATGAGGTAATTGCAGTAAACAATGTCCTAAATTATACTAGCTTCCTCTCAAAATTAATTTTTTTTTTTTTGAAACTTATTGATCTTCTTCACTCCTGGTAAGCATCTAAGAGACATTGTCCTTTCAAGATTAATGAGGGTCCCGCACGCTGCTACATGCTTTCACAGAGCAGTGAAGAGAATTCAACCAAACTGTCTTCTCTGGGCAAGGCAAAGGTGATTTCTTACTGATCACAAGCAAACTGAAACACAGCAGATTTCTCATGGGTTTTGCTTCACCACAAACCAATTAAAGGTGGTTTTTGTTTTGTTTTTTACATTTTGGGGTATCAGTCATCTATTACCAACATGTTTTTAAATGTACACATGTGATATTCTAAATAAAGACAGCTATGAATATCAGTGCCGGCCCATGGATTTATGAAATAAATAAGTCAAATATATATCTAAATAGAATGCACTAGAAATAAATCAGGACCTTGACTTAAAAAGGCACTGTACATATTCTAATCTTTTTTCGTCACTTAAAAATAATTATCATGTAAAAATCATGACAAGTGAACTGATGCTTATGGTCAGCTGACAAGACATTGTATGGAGAGAAGTAGATTTTCAAGTACCAACAACACTGTTATAAGTCAGTTTTGTTGTTTTTAACCATTATCAGAGAGATGTTCCAACTAGTAATTTAAATTTGATTTGATTTTCATCACTGCATATATGAGGCAGTTTTCAATTAGGCTCATTTCAACTCAGGAAAATCTGCAGTCCTCTGACAGAAAAGAGTCTTGTATGAGAAAACCAAATCTTTAATCTTTCCCCCACTCCTAATCAATAAATGGAGTCTCTAACTTTCATCATTCTCCCCTCTCAAGATGTGTTGTATTTCACAGGATGTAACAGCCTCTTAAAAGCAGCTTTAAAAAAAAAAAAGAAAAAAAGTGAGGATTGTGCTGGTGGTAGTGGGGAGGTGATGCACAGAGATCATGAAAGAGCAAAAAAGGTTTTAAGGTTCATTATCTCTAATTTTAGAAATGAAATTTTATTTTCTCATTAGCACTGGCTCATCATAAGATTTATAAAGTTTGGTTATTTTAAATTAAAAAGAACTGGGTATATTCAGAAAACACAACTTCTGTGTGTTTGAGAATTAGGAGTAACCTGCTAGCCTCGTCACTGAAAGGCAACATGCTGTGTGCTCAAATGGTAGGCTTGATTTTTCTGGCTACCACGAGTTCAGTAAAATAAACTGACATTTTTAACTTAGAAGGGATTGTTCTCACATTCAGCACCCACTGGGACCCAAAGAAACTGACCAATCAACTACTCAACAAATGCCAGTCCTCATAATGAGAGAAAGGAATCCTCTGTCCCAAGGGAGAAAAAAATAGTTAAATGGATTGCAGTTATTTTCATGAAGAATTGAAGAAATAGTAGGAAAGGTATCTCAATTTGTCAGAAAACAAAAATACAACACACATATTACCCTTTGTTATTACCTTAAGTTTTCTGATTTTTTCTATGTTTAAAAAAAGCACCTCCTATCTTTTGTCACTACTTTCCTTTTGCATTTTATCAGCCCTTCTAAGTCATAAATCATTACACAAAACATACTTTTAAATACAAGTACCTGTTATTTAAGCTAAAGAAATAGATGTAAATCAGAATAAATGTTTCAAGCTATTCACTATATCTTCAGAAAGTGGTTTCTGCGTATAAGATTTTAACATTTATTTTCCTCTTAGTGTTACCAGTTAATTGAGCAAAGGTCAATTAAAAAACATGCTTGTACCACTGTGAAACTATTTATTAGACTCTCTGGCTGTGATATTCAATTTAGTCACAGGTACAGGCTGCTCAAACAAAAGCAGCTGGCACTTTTCCCGCAGTAGTAATTGATGGAAAGCAAAGTGAAACCACGTCCATTAAATCCTTCCTCAGATTTTCAAATAGAACACTGAGAAAAATGATCTGAAAATAATTATGAAGTATATATGTATTTGGATTGGTACTTTGGATGATACCAGCAGTTCTTTTCTCAAGCTAAGAAAACAGCAGGACCTGGGAGAAGGCATGGTATTTTGGCTCTCTAATGTTTGCAGCTTGAAATTGCTCTTTAAAATTTTCAAAGTTAACAACTGTGCTATCACGTACCCTACATTTATTTTAAAATAGAAATGTTATGTGTGCCATGATTTAGAGTCTAAATGTTAGCTACAAGAAGAGTAAAAATTATCTTAATTTCATACAGAAAATCTATTTCTTTAAAATAAGGTATTTGGAAATCACCCTCCCTCAGCATACCCTTAGAACAGAGAATTTTAGAAAATAATTTGCCAGAAGTAGTTTTTCTTTACCACCATGATCTCCCTGGACTGTAGGAAAATTTATTTTAATTGAGCACCACAATAGAAACATTCTCCTCCAACCTTGTTTGACAACTACTGGACTTCAAATTTCCTCTGAGGCCATCACAAAGGGAGCAACAGTTAATGAAACTGCATATGCCCATATTTCGTCATTCTAGCAATCCTTTGCTTAAATATTAAAAAAAAAATTACATATTTTAAGTAATCAAACTTTCCAATCTTGACACTGATCTTTTAGTTTAAAAAACTAGACATTTACCATAGCAGAAAAACCTGCATGTGTAAAGTAATAAGATTTCAGTCATTTTCATTCCATTACTCTAAAAAGCACTTCAGTAGTCATTTATTCTTAAGAGCTTATTTGCCAAAAATCGAATGGACTGTTTATTCATTTTAAGTCACCCTAGCAAGAATTAGCAGACTTTCAAATGGGGTTTTAAACACTTTTCTTTTGAAAGAAATATGTAAAACCCTGCAAACAGATTGTAAAGGTAACAAATATTAATGATCAAATTGTCTAATAAGAATTACATGGCAAAATAATAAATTGACAGAAGAAAAATTTGTGTGGGGGGGGACTTAAGTCATCCCAAGTAAGCATAATTAAAACATACACCTAATAAGATACATATTTTAGAAAATGCCTAAAACAAGTTTTGAAATGGCTATCCAAAGTGTACCTTTGATTTCATAGGTACATGGACTACTGACAAAGAACTCCAGTACAATATTATACATGTACATTGCATGGTAAATTTTTCTAGGTAAATAATTTCCCTCATGAATACATATTTTTCACAGCAGCATTAAACAATCAAGCAAATTAAATATCTTGATTTACCCTCACTAGATTGTTCCTGAGTCATTTCTGAAATATTTACACAATTGACTATCAACTATAAATCTAATAGAATCAGCATCTCCATATCATGCTTCCCCTTCTCATTTTCTGTTACTAAACATCTTTACCCAGATATCTTCAACATATTCTAGCAAAATGACACCTGAACTCACTTAAGTATACTGATAGTTTTGTTTTGTGCTAGCGTTGTAAGGGAACTATTTTTGCAATAATAAACGTTAATAAAAATGTATGTGAAGTATTTACTTCAAATTCAACAGAATAAAACATTTAAAGGGCAATAGTAAATGCTGACAAGCAAAGAACCTCTAGAGCACTTCAAGCAACTTTACGTGGAGACTATTTTTGCAACGTACAAGTGTATCTTATTCCTTATTTATTTTTCTATTTAGGCTTTGTAAGGAATATTTCAAAAAGAAATTTTCACAGAAACAAAAAGATATTGCATTGATGTTGTTGCAATATCACTTCTCCACAGTGCTAATTCTTAAAATTCTGTGAAACTGCTTAAAAGTATCTCACATTAAGAATCCAAGACTACTGTTTCACTTCAATAACTAGAATGTGTTGGTTTTAAATCAAGGGTTCCACCTGGTGAAGGAGTTAGGCATTCACACAGTTGCAAAACCTACTTGGAAAGCCTTGCTCACATTAAAGACAGCATCTTAGTTTTTGGTTGATGGGTTTTTTTTTTTGTTTTTTGAGGGGGGTTATTAAGGAAAATCAGAATTTAAAGGAGAATTACGAACAGTATAAAACAAATGTTGACACACCCACCTTCTCATAAGAGTGACCCTCCCCCCCAAAAAGTTTTGGCAGTTTCTCAGTTAATGCCTAACATACTCACTCTTTAATACCAATTCTTTTTATAAGGTATACACATGCCAGTGAATACAGTTTTCATAGTAATTCATTCAAAGCTTAAACACTAAAGCATATTATAAAATAATTCCATAAAGGTAAGAATTACAAATGCAAAAATCACACTTAAGCCAGCTAATCATTAAGCATGTAAGTTTACTTTGAAGTCAGCAGCATACCTCGTGAGGCCCAAATGTATTCTTAAAGCCAGGGAATCAATAAAAATTAAAGATAAAAAAAAAAAGATTAGGTCATCTATTCTATTCTCATACAGAACAGTTCCCAATAGTACGTGATTTAATTTTAATTCATCTAGTTTAAAACATTCTTGGTAATAAATTCCAATTGCTTTGCTTAGATTAGCAGACTAGTTGGTATTGATATAATACAGCAGTTAGTTGTACCGTCCAGATTTGGTAAACCAGTCTGCTTTGCAGCAATTCTATAAACCTAATTAGATAATGCAAACTTAATTTCTTCCTCAAGTTTCAGTGTACCAGTTCTGGTATGCAATGAAGTGAATCAGATCTCCCTGTTGGCATGTTTAAATGTTTATCAGCAGCAATGCTCAAAGAAGCTATGAAGCCTAAGGTATGAAAGAAATTTATAATGTACATTTCTCCTTTTGAAATACTCAGGATTCTCAGCAAATGAAGCAATTGAAAGTTGGTTCTTCCCTCTCCAAAAAGACTTAAGCTGTGGGTAATTGCAGTACAAGTTGTCTCAGTGTTGCTTTCAGGATCACAGGGCTGAACTGGAATTAAATGGTAAGCCTCATTTTTAAAAACTAAAGATTATTAAAAGGCTGAACATAGAGTTTTGTTATTCCGTTTTTTAAAGTACACAGCCAAATTAATGTCTTAAAAACTAAAAATTGCCTAACATTCTCAATATAAAATTTCTTTTTCAACTTCTAATATTAAACTATTTTCCAGTTGCAGCTTTACAAGTCACTGCATTTCTGACTAAAAAAGTACCAAAAACCACCTACTACATATCATAATCATATAAAATCTAGTACATACAGTATTTTATATTATCACAACTCTGGTTACGTTTCAACTTATATATATATATACACACACACACACATACATATACATATATGCACACACAGACACAGTGTTGGGTAGGGAGAAGTGAAGGGGCGCCTAATTATGGTAGTACATACAGATATAACCAAAAATGGGTTAAGTTCCTCTTTCACAGTTATGGTTCTCTAATAAAACTTTCTCTTCTATTTGTATTTTTCCCATAGTGAAGATGACTGTTCACCACCTAAACTTAAAACTTATCATCTGAGCCAGTTTTCCTGGGCCGTAACATTTACCGAGATGCCAATGAAGATGGTATTATATAGTCCTTCTCTAAACCAAAGTACTACTGGTCAGTTCAGCAGACAGGTAACGCTTACACAGCCACTTGCTGCATCCTTAATTCTACTCAGTTCTTTCTCAAAATTGTACCATTTGAGTTTGTTGATGGCTCTGTCCTTCAAAAATTTATTTTTGTCCATATTTTCTATACTCGGATATTCTCTAAGTCATTTTACTTCCGCCTGTGCCTTCTTTCATCTTGACCCTTCCTGGAGCCTAAATGAAGGCATTTTTCCATGTTTCTTTTTTCCTTCCTAATTTTCCTTCTCCATCCATGCTTGTTCCCTTAATATACCAGTCTGCTCTTTTAGCTTTAGATATCATGCTCCTGCCAAGGATTTACACTCTTCGCATCCATTTGTGCTTTCTATTCTGATCTCCATCTACCTATTAGACACCTTCACTTGACTGACCTGTAAAATACTATATGTTCAAACCAAATTTTTCATTCTGCAGCCCCCAAATCTACATATCCTCTAGACTAGCATTCCTCAAAGTGTGATCCCTGGACCAGAAGCAACAGCATCATCTGGGAACTTGTTAGAAATGCAAATTCTCTGAACCACCCCAAATCAACTGAATCAGATACTCTCGGAATGAGACTGAGTAATCTGTGTTTTAAGGTACCTTCTAGGTGAATACGATACCTGCTGAAATTTGAGAAACTTTGATTTAGACAGTTATATTCCTTCTAAAGGCAATAGCATCCCTCCTTTCTCATTCCCTCAAGCTACACTGGGCAATTCTACTTCCATAATCTCACTTTCTTTGTATTCAGTTTCTGGGTCCCTCTCCTAGTTTAGGCCTCATTATATCCTAGAGACCATTCTCTCCTCACTAAAATCTAGCTGCACTTTATTTCCAGATTATTCTTTATATGCCCAGCTCTCACCATTCACAGCACTCAAGGTCTTTCATGGCTCAGATTCTATTGATCTTTCTAGGATTCTCTCTTCCATTCCCCCCTCCCCAATCCAATCTTCCAGCCATGTGGTCCCCAGGACTGGCCATAATCTTTCATGCTTTTGCATACATCGTTACCTCTGTCCTCATCTCTCTAACCTGTCCTTTTCTTAGACAAGCTCTCTGACAGAACTTAGCCCCACAGATGCCACTTTCTCTGTGATCCCACAGGACCTAGTGGACTTAGATGATATAATCTTGTCTTACCCACTGCAATTGTTTGTGTGTCTGGCCCGCAAACCTGTGGTCAAAAAAGATTATTACTCATTTTGTTTATTTAGTAACATGCACAGTAAGTGAGATGACCGTATAATTTACCATCCAACCCAGGACACTTTTCAAAGTGAAAGGAGAGAGCATGGTACAAACTGATCATTGTTACAGAAAAAGAAAAACTAGAGAAGGGAGAGAAAAGCAGCAGTGCTGGGCTCACCATCTGCTACCTGGATGTGCTGATGACCAGCAAGGAGCGCAGGAAGCAGCTGAGGGACCAGTACTGCTTTGAGTGTGACTGCGTCCGATGCCAAACCCAAGACAAGTTCTGAAGGCCAGAAGCCTCACACAAGTCCCACTGGGCTAAAATCAAGGTGTTGGAGAGCTGTCTGCAGGCGGGCACTGGACTCATCTGGGCCAGGGGGATACAAAGGTGAACCGTGTGCTGCGGGCTCCTTCCCCGAGGAGCTCACGCTCTGGTGTGGGAGATAACACAAGTACACAAATAACAGCGATACCAGGAGGAATGTGATTAGTCCCGAGAAAGATCTACACAGTGCTACAAAGGCACCCAGAGAGACCGGTCGTCTGTGCCTAGCAGAAACCTGGTAGACTTCCTGGGCGAGGCGGTGCCGAGCAGGGTCTTGAAGGCCCAGCTGATAGACGAGGGTTCCAGAAGACACGTCCCAGCCCAGGCCAGTGCGCACAGAGCGGGGAGACATGCGGCCAGGGAGGCGGAGACTCGACAGAAACCACACACCCTGTGGGGTCGCCACTACACAATCCAACAGCCCGGGCCAGAGCACACGGAACAGGGAGAAATCCTGCACGGGAAGTGAAGCTCAACAGAGATCACACACCCTGTGGTATGTGATCCACCAGCCCAGCAGAGTCCAAGCTGACCAGAAAGGTGGCTCCGCGGAGAGGCCCAAGACCCGAGGCAACCACACACACAAGACACTAGAGGCCAACTGAGCAGTCACGGCGGGAGCCATACCAAATTGGCAACCACAGCAACATCCTAGTTAGTCATTAGTCTCAAACCGGTGGACTGTGAAACCCCCTGCCACAATGAATAAACATCAAAAAAAAGACACCAGAAATACAAAAAAATCAAGAAAGTACACCACCAAAAGTTAATAAATCTCAAACTCTAGATCCTATAGAACAAGAAGCCCTTGAAATAACTGACAAGGAATTTCAAGTGATAATTCTAAGGAAACTGAATGAGATACAAGAAAACTCAGCTAGACATCATGATGAAATGAGGAAAAGTATACAGGACCTGAAAGAGGAAATGTACAAGGAAATCGATGTCCTGAAAAAAAATGTAGCAGAACTTGCTGAACTGAAGAAGTTATTCAGCAAAATAAAAAACACAACGGAGAGTTTAACCAGCAGGCTTGTCGAAGTTGAAGAGAGAACCTCTGAACTTGAAGATGGGCTGTTTGAAATAACACAAGCAGACAAAAAGAAAGAAAAAAGAATCAAGGACATGGAAGAAAATCTGAGAGAGATATCAGACAACCTCAAGCGCTCAAATATCCGAGTCATGGGTATTCCAGAAGGGGAGGAAAATGGAGATTCCATTGAAAACATATTCAACAAAATAGTGGCAGAAAACTTCCCAGGTATAGGAAAAATCACAGATCTTCAGATCCAGGAAGCTCAACGATCTCCAAACGTATTCAACCCAAAAAGACCTTCTCCAAGACATGTTATAGTCAAATTGGCAAAACTCAGAGACAAAGTGAGAATCTTAAAAGCTGCAAGAGAGAAGCGTCAAATCACCTATAAGGGAGCCCCAATCAGGCTAACATCAGACTTTTCATCACAAACCCTAAAAGCTAGAAAGGAATGGGATGATATATTCAAAATACTAAAAGACAAAGATTGCCAGCCAAGAATACTTTACCCTGCAAGGCTATCCTTCCGAAATGAAGGGCAAATAGTATATTTCTCAGACAAACAAAAACTGCGGGAGTTCACTACCACACGACCACCCTTACAAGAAATCCTCAAGGGAGTACTGGGTTTGGTTCCTGAAAAATAACTACCACTGCCATAAAAACCCAAGAAAAATCAAAACCCACTAGTATAATAAAAATGGCATTCATGAAGAGAAAACAAGCAAACAAAAATGCTATCTACAACCTAAGGAACCAACAAACACAGAAACCAAACAGTAAATCAGAAAGCAAGGAACAAAAGACACCTAAGACAACCAAACAGCCAATAAAATGCTAGGAATAAATCAACACCTTTCAATAACAACTCTTAATGTAAAAGGCTTAAATTCCCCAATCAAAAGACACAGACTGGCTGACTGGATCAAAGAGGAGGACCCAACTATATGCTGCCTACAAGAGACCCACCTCACCCATAAAGATTCACACAGACTAAGAGTGAAAGGATGGAAAAAGATTTACCATGCAAACAAAAAAGAAAAACGAGCTGGAGTAGCTATTCTTATATCTGACAAAATAGATTTTAAACTAAAAACCATAAAAAGAGACAATGAGGGACACTACGTAATGATAAAAGGACTGATCCATCAAGAAGACATAACAATCATAAATATGTACGCACCCAATGTTGGAGCAGCCAGATTTATAAAACAAACTCTATTAGACCTAAAGAAGGAAATAGACACTAATACCATAATAGCAGGCGACCTGAACACCCCACTGTCAATATTAGACAGATCATCTAGGCAAAGAATCAGCAGAGAAACACAAGATCTAAACAATACTCTAGACCAATTGGGATTGGCAGATATCTACAGAACATTCCATCCAACAACCTCAGAATATTCATTCTTCTCGTCAGCACATGGATCATTCTCCAGGATAGATCACATATTAGGTCACAAATCAAGTCTCAGGAAATTCAAAAAAATTAGAATTATCCTATGTATTTTCTCAGACCACAATGGAGTAAAACTAGAAATTAATAACAAAGGAAACTCTGGAAACTATACAAACACATGGAAATTAAACAGCATTCTACTTAATGACATATGGGTCCAAGAAGAAATCAAGCAGGAAATCAAAAAATTTATTGAAACTAATGAAAATAATGATACATCATACCAAAACCAGTGGGATACTGCAAAAGCAGTATTAAGGGGGAAATTTATTGCATTAAATGCTCACCTCAGAAGAATGGAAAGATGGCAAGTGAACAACCTAACACTTCACCTTAAAGAAATAGAAAAACAAGAACAATCCAAACCTAAAGTTAGCAGACGGAAAGAAATCATTAAGATCAGAGCAGAACTGAATAAAATTGAAACCCAAAAAACAATACGAAAGATCAATGAATCAAAAAGTTGGTTTCTTGAAAAGATAAATAAAATTGACAAACCATTAGCATGGCTAACAAAAAAGAGAGAAGACTCAAATAACAAAAATTAGACATGAAAAAGGCGATATTACAACTGATTCATCTGAAATACAAGGAATCATTCGAGACTACTATAAACAACTATACGCCAACAAATTTGAATATCTGGAGGAAATGGATAAATTTCTGGACACACACAAGCTCCCAAAACTGAACCATGAAGACGTAGAAAATTTGAACAGACCAAAAACAATAAAGGAGATTGAAGCTGTTATCAGAAGGCTCCCAACAAAGAAAAGCCCAGGACCCGATGGATTCACAGCAGAATTTTACCAAACATTCAAAGAGGAATTGACACCAATTCTTTACAAACTATTCCAAAAGATTGAAACGGACGCAAATCTCCCAAACTCATTCTATGAAGCAAACATCATCCTGATACCAAAACCAGGTAAAGATATAACCAAAAAAGAAAACTACAGGCCGATATCCTTGATGAATATAGATGCAAAAATCCTCACTAAAATACTAGCAAACAGAATACAGCAACACATACGAAAAATTATTCATCACGATCAAGTGGGATTCATCCCAGGGATGCAAGGCTGGTTCAACATACGCAAATCAATAAATGTGATACACCATATTAATAAACTCAAACACAAGGACCATATGATCATATCTATAGATGCTGAAAAAGCATTTGATAAAGTTCAGCACTCATTCATGACAAAGACCCTCTATAAGTTAGGTATAGAGGGAAAGTATCTCAACATAATTAAAGCCATATATGCCAAACCCACTGCCAATATCATCCTGAATGGGGAAAAGCTGAAAGCTTTTCCTTTAAGAACAGGCACTAGACAAGGATGCCCACTCTCACCACTCCTATTCAACATAGTGTTGGAAGTACTAGCCAGAGCAATCAGAGAAGAGAAGGAAATAAAGGGCATCCAGATTGGAAAAGATGAAGTCAAACTGTCCCTGTTTGCAGATGACATGATCCTATATATCGAACAGCCTAAAACCGCTACAAAATAACTCTTGGAAGTGATAAATGATTTCAGCACAGTCGCAGGATACAAAATCAACACACAAAAATCAGTAGCATTTCTTTTCTCCAATAGTGAACATGCAGAAAGAGAAATCAAGAAAGCCTGCCCATTTACAATAGCCACCAAAAAAATAAAATACTTAGGAATTGAGTTAACCAAGGAGGTGAAAAATCTCTATAATGAGAACTACAAACCACTGCTGAGAGAAATTAGAGAGGATACAAGAAGATGGAAAGATATCCCATGCTCTTGGATTGGAAGAATCAACATAGTGAAAATGTCCATACTACCCAAAGTGATCTACAAATTCAATGCAATCCCCATCAAAATTCCAAAGACATTTTTCTCAGAAATGGAAAAAACTATCCAGACATTTATATGGAATAATAAAAGACCATGCATAGCCAAAGCAATGCTGAGCAAAAACAATAGAGCTGGAGGCATAACACTACTTGACTTTAAGCTATACTACAAAGCTATAATAACCAAAACAGTATGGTACTGGCATAAAAACAGACACACTGATCAATGGAATGGAATAGAGAATCCAGAAATCAACCCACACACTTACTTCCATCTGATCTTTGACAAAGGCACCAAGCTTATTCACTGGGGAAGGGACTGCCTCTTCAGCAAATGGTGCTGGAATAACTGGATATCCATATGCAGGAGAATGAAACCAGATCAGTACCTCTCACCGTATACTAAAATCAACTCAAAATGGATTAAGGATTTAAATATACACCCTGAAACAATAAAACTTCTTAAAGAAAACATAGGAAAAACACTTCAGGAAATAGGACTGGGCACAGACTTCATGAATACGACCCCAAAAGGACGGGCAACCAAAGGAAAAATAAACAAATGGGATTATATCAAACTAAAAAGCTTCTGCACAGCAAAAGAAACAATTAACAGAGTTAAAAGGCAACCAACAGAGTGGGAGAAAATATTTGCAAAATATACATCTGACAAAGGATTAATATCCAGAATATATAAGGAACTCAAACAACTTTACAAGAAAAAAATAAGCAACCCAATTAAAAAATGGGCAAAAGAGCTATGTAGGCATTTCTCTAAGGAAGATATCCAAATGGCCAACAGACATATGAAAAAATGCTCAACATCACTCAGTATCCGGGAAATGCAAATCAAAACCACACTGAGATACCATCTAACCCCAGTTAGGATGGCTAAAATCCAAAAGACTCTGAACGATAAATGCTGGCAAGGTTGCGGAGAAAAAGGAACTCTCATACATTGTTGGTGGGACTGCAAAATGGTGCAGCCTCTATGGAAAATGGTATGGAGGTTCCTCAAACAATTGCAGATAGATCTACCATACGACCCAGCTATCCCACTGTTGGGAATATACCCAGAGGAATGGAAATCATCAAGTCGAAGGTATACCTGTTCCCCAATGTTCATCACAGCACTCTTTACAATAGCCAAGAGTTGGAACCAGCCCAAATGTCCATCATCTGATGAGTGGATACGGAAAATGTGGTACATCTACACAATGGAATACTACTCAGCTATAAAAACGAATGAAATACTGCCATTTGCAACAACATGGATGGACCTTGAGAGAATTATATTAAGTGAAACAAGTCAGGCACAGAAAGAGAAATACCACATGTTCTCACTTATTGGTGGGAGGTAAAAATTAATATATAAATTCACATACACACACCCACACACACACACACACACACACACACACACACACAAACTGGGGGGGGAAGAAGATATAACAACCACAATTATTTGAAGTTGATAGACAAGCAAACAGAAAGGACATTGTTGGGGGGGAGGGGGGAGGGAGAAGGGAGGGAGGTTTTGGTGATGGGGAGCAATAATCTGCCACAATGTATATCGACAAAATAAAATTTAAATAAATAAATTAATTAATTAATTTTAAAAAAAAAAAAAGTGAAAGGAGAATAATAGCTAAGGGGCAATGAATATAAAGTTAAATAACCACCCTAAAAATACAGGCCATAGGAGCAACACCCAACCCCATCATCTGAGTCATGACTACATCTTCCAGTTTATCAAGTACTATACTCCCTCCAAACTCAACATGCTCCTGCCATACTATCCTTTTTATTTCTCAAATACTCCAGCCTCATTCCAACCTCAGGGATTTTGCACTTTCTGTTCTCACTGCCTGGAATGTGCTTCCCTCAGATTTGTATGACAGGCTTATACTCACTCTTTAGGTCTCAGCTCAGGCCATCACCTTCCCTGACTTTCCCTGAGTAGTCCCTTTGCCCCATTCTCTTTTATATTATCCTGTACTGTCTTCATATGAAATAATCCTGCTACTGTCTATATATCCCCCTTCCAATATAGTCTATATGAACTTGTCTATGTTGCTGAAATCTGTAGTGTAGGGTCAGAGAACCTAGCTCTGAAGGAAGAACACCCGAGATTGAATCCTGGCTCTACCACTTACTAAGTAAATGACCTTGGACAAAAAAATTTACTTCTAACTCAGTGGCCTCACCTATAAAGTGGGAGTCAGATAAGACTTGCAATAGAGGGTTGTTATTACAATTAAACAACACAATACATGTAGAATATTTACCTGGCCCAAAGTAAGGATTCAATATATGTAAACTATTATTGTTATTACTACATACTATAGTATCTCCGATGCCTAGAGTAATGGAGGGTCTTAGTAGGCACTCAATAAATATTGAAATATCTGTTGAGTGAATGATTAAATCAAGAGTTGATAAGCAAATAAATGTCACCACTCCAATTTCACTTCAAAAGCCTCCAAAATGCTTCTCTAACTGCTGAATTCCTTAGCCTACCATCTAATGCCCTTCAAAATGTGGCCCAAACTTACTTCTTTAATCTTAAATTCCCCCACTTTTCAACAGTAAAATGGGACTTCTGGTCTCACCATACTCTTTTAGTCTAGAATGTTCTTCCCTGCATTTCTACAAAATCCCACTGACATTCCAGGTCTAACCAAAAGCCATAGTCTTCTTTTTTCCCTCTGAACACCCACCTCCTACAGCTCTTTAAGAACCTCCTTTTCATAACTGCAGCTTATCTCACTTAAGAGATCAAAGTCTGTGTCCTTGACATCTTTGCACATCCAGAGCCCAGCCCAGTGCCTCGCAGGAAGAAAGCCCTCAACACATTATTTTAAGCAATGGAAGGTTGGCGATTGGGAGGTGTTATCAAAAGGCCTGACTGTATTTTATATATATATATATATATATATATATATATATATAAAAAATATAAAACACTGCTATTGTTACGGATACAATACTTAGTATTAGGTCAAAACATGAGTAACATCTTTATTTACTATGTCAAAATTTTCAACCTCCACTGTACACTATCTCCAATGCCTAGAGCAATGGGTGGCATTTAGTAAAAATGTGTGAAATATTTGTCGAGTGAATGAGTGCCATGTTTACAAAATAAGTACGTACCCAATTCTTACAAAAAGTGTTATCCACATTGTTTATATTCCACCTTCTCACCCTTCCCCCTCTTTCATCTTACACAAAACTATAAAATCATTCCTTTAAAAAATAAACAGGAGGTGGCAATCTCTGAAAAAATAAAAAATCAAATCAAATCATTCCTTTCACAGCATATGTCCATTGTATTCTAGAAATTCTAGTTTTTTAGAGCTGCTTTTCTATCAGACTGTACATTATTCTTCAGAAATAAGAATTAGATTTCAAAATATAAACCAACTTTTTTTTTTTTTTTTTTTTTTTTTTTTTACACAACTCTGAAGTTAGAATTTACAAATACTGTTTACAAATGGCTCAAACTCAGAATTTTGCTTTTCATTCATGGTGCATTATTTTCTCTCTCCCTCTTTCTCCAATTTACTATTGACTGATCTAATGCAGCTTAAACAGAAACCCAAATTGTATCCCACACCTTATCTCCTATTCTATACAGTTAGCCTAAATCACAAAAATAGTGATCCAAATTCGGCTGCTGTTCAAGTTTTCATTCTCTCATTACTAACAATCGTGCACTCCCCAAATGGCTATTTTAAACCTTCTCTACCTACTGGTTTGTCTATTAATAAAATGCATCCCTGCTATAGGTCTCATACTATTTCATTATATTGCTACCGGATTAAGGAAGAGCTTCCCCCCCTCCCCCCCAACTACTAAGTGAGCCCTTGAGAATAGGGACTTTTACTTCAGGTATTCTCAGTATCCTCCATGGGGGTCTTACTTGGAGGGAAATGAAGGGACAGATGGTTAACATGGCTGATGCCTGACCTTAGACCACTGGATGGTAAACACTTCCACAGAATTAACAGATGCAGCAATTCTTAAAAATTCAAACATTTCCAGACTGTCCCCACCTATAGAAGCGACACAAGTGGGTGTGCCTCATTTTATTTGACAAAAATTTAATATAGGCCTTCCATAAACTCAGCTCCAGGAGAGATGGGGAGACACTCGATGAGCAGGAAACATGAACCCTGCCTCCAAAGAGCTCATAGTGAATGGTTTGAAGTCTTGTTTGGTTTACAGGAATCTTTAGAAACATGAAAGCTTCTGATTCTCAACCCAGAAAAAATGCACATGTACATAAAAGTTTGCATTAATTTCAGGAGGTCTATAAACCCCAGATTTCTTAGACTTGGCAATGCAGGGTTTTGTGTGTGTGTGTGTGTGGGAAGTGGAGTCAGAGAGGTTGGGAACAGCAAAGAAAACAAAAACCAATCCTGAGGCATGTAGCCTAGGAAACTGAGAGAACAGTGACCACTTAAGACACTACACTTTTGCTGAGTGATAGCTCCACCCCTAACAGTATAAATGGAGCTTCTATTTGAAAGTAAAATCTCATGGGCAAGGGCAGAATTTTTCAGGTTACCACTAATCACTATTGAGATAAAATGGCTTTGATAAGGTGGAACTTGACTGTGACAGGGTAATCAATTCAGCCAATAATCCTCATTTAAGCCATCTTCCTTTCAAATCTGTCAGCTTGCTTATCACATAAAACCACTTGGCCTAGGAGTAGATCCTTAATTAGTCCTACTATGTATGCCCTGTACCTAAATGGCATTAATGGATTGACTAAAGTAGCATCTACAAATACAGAGAATCAGTTTACATACAGCTTCTTACCAGTACTGAATGTTTTAATAGAACCACTGAAGCTAAAGATCTGTCAACATTTCCATTACAAACTTTTATTTTCAGAGGCTTATGATTCAACATTAAACACTCGGGGATGAAACCTGAGATAAATGGAAGTCAAAGACATACTATAATTTATTTAATTAAAGGCACTTTCTGCACATTGCATGTCTAAACAGATGGTTTTAATAAATGCTGACCTTAAAATATCCAGAGGACAAAACAGCCTTCCCATAAACATAAAATACAATATAAAAATATATAAATTTTGTCTTTGCAACTTTCCCTAATGTAATAAATAATCTATCATCCTGGGCCTCCTGATATCCTCGCTCCCATATCCAACCACCAAATCCTGATGCCTTTACATTGTTAATAGCTCTTGAATCAATTCACTTTTCTCCCTCTCCACCGCTACGCTGCTAATCCAGGAAACATCATGTCCCACCTGAAATATTATAACCTCCAACAGGATTCCTATCTGCTCTCTAGACCAATGAATATTTCCCGCAGGCAGCCAGAGTGATCTTTTCAAAATGCAAATCTGACATGTCTCTATGTCTCTCACCTCCTTAACGTCCTTCACCATCTTCCCACTGCTCTGAAGACCTAATCCTTAGCATGGTCTACAGGACCCATACTTGACCTCTGCAGCATCAGTCCACCTTTCCTCTCACTCTCCATGTTCCAACTATATTCTTCTTCTGGTTCCTCACTTCACTCATGCTACCTCCTGCCTCAGGACCTTTGTACATACTGCTCCCTCTCAGGAATGCCCCCTTCCACTCCCAAATCAACAACTCCTCTTCTTCAAATCTTCAGATTTCAACTCAAAAGATGTTCCTTCAGGTAAAGTTTTCATGACCAAGCTCCTCCATTTTCTTGCCTCCTACGGTTTTCCTTCATAGCATATAGCACAACCTTTA
Organism: Cynocephalus volans; assembly: GCF_027409185.1. Lineage (NCBI taxonomy): Eukaryota > Metazoa > Chordata > Mammalia > Dermoptera > Cynocephalidae > Cynocephalus > Cynocephalus volans. The sequence continues at coordinate 78,882,492 of NC_084472.1, read as the reverse complement.
TTTATATATTTGTGGAGGCTTGATTAAAAACTGTTTTCCTCACTAGACTGAAAGATCCATGAGGTTAAGGGCAAGGAATATTTCCTTTATCAATTAGCACCATGCCTGGTACACAGTAAACACTCAAAAATGTTTAAATAAATCAACGAAGAAAAAAAAGTCACAACAGAATATGACTGGAACTGTAAGGTCATTTTGCACATCATTCATCTCAGAGAAAGTTCAAGAGACCCAGAGACAGGAGGGAGATAAGAAACATTTTTCTTGTCTTGATTCCATGGGTGGACAAATCTAAAGCAAGGAAATAGTCCAGGTAAGGAAAGACCAGGTTGTAACAGACTTTAGTGTCTGGAATATTGATAGTCCAAGACAAAAAGTGTCACAGTATAAATGGAGCCCACAAGTATAAGCTTGCTAGAGTAGAGGCAGAACCTATATTTGGTAAACTGAACTATTCTAGCCTATCTCAGGCCATTTGAAGGGATCAAAAAAAGTCTACGTGTGGATCTCTATTAAAGAAGCAGGTTTCTCACAATGTATGGAAGCATCTGCAATCATAATCAAAGTAAAAGAATGGCAAGAAGGAGGGGGAACTCAGGAGTCAGAATCTGAGTATTTGGTCGGAATCTTCCCTAAAGGAGATGTTCTTCTAGTGTTACATATCTCAGCAACTTTTAGGTTAGCTTTTATTAAAGGCAAAAAGTCTCTTACCTACACTCTTAGATTTATAAACTACACCTTGTTTACATTACTAGTCGCTTGAAAAGCTAATAGAAAAGTTTTGCTCTCCCAATACCTAAGCATTCTTTTTAATGTTAACTATGCTGGTAAGTCTTACAAATCTAGTTCTTTCTTCAGCAAATGAATGATATGTAGAAATTACACTGGATCCACTGATAAACTTTACCAAGTTGGACCAAAAATCAAGATATCACCACCTCATACAGTCGTTAAATGGGCATTATGGCTTATTATGTATCAGCACTAAAATGTTTCAATATTTGGGAAGTGGTGATGTTCCACCAGCTCTTTAAGTCTCACTAACTGACATGCAGGCATTCTGAACATGGCTAGTTGACAGTTTTTCCCTTGACTTATCCACCAGAAAAATGGGGGTTTCACATTTCTAGCTCTCTGTGAAAAGCCATTTGATGACTTAAATATTCTCAGACGACTGCAATATTCAGTTATGATTGCCAATAAATCATTGACAGAAGAATCAGAAAAAAGTCACCATCACTCCATGAGAGCTGAAAAGCTCAAAACTACAAACACACTGAAAATTTGATACTTTTCATTATCATATTATCAATTCAGATGACTTACATAGGAATCCACCCAGATATTACAAAGGGAGTCCGCTGCATTAAAGACTTCAAATACTAAAATTTACAGACTAAATCTAATTTCATGATATAGCCAAGAACCAATAAGGGAAATCCTAGGACTATTACTCTTGAAAGGTCACAGCCTTTTCACCCAGCTTCCTCATGCTAACTTTAATAAAGTTAATAAAGAAGATCATGTAGATACAACGCTCATCATATTTACAAAAGTCACTTTACAAGAGAGAGCGACTCCTCCTCCGGCCCCTCCGCCTCTCTATGGCCCTAAATCTCTCAAGCCCACTCCTACCCTCACGGGCAGCTGTCCCAGGGGTACCCAGTTTGGGGGACCAGAAAGAAAGGAGATGCAACGGTTCATCTCGGAGGGAGCGGGTCAGGCTGGGGGGCGAAGCCGGTGCGCGCCGCCAACTGCTGGGTCTGGGAAGCCGCGGTCGCCGCGGCCCGGCTCACGGTAACTAATGTTCCGAGGCGCCTGACTAAACCCTCAAAAGCCAGGGAGTGTCAAAGCTAACCCCTCGCGCCTTGGGCGGCAGACAAATGCGTCCCCGGGGAGCCGCCAGGAGCTCGGCGCCCCTCTGCGCCGGCCTGAGCGAGCAGGCAGCCAGAGCCGGGCGGCCGGGCGCCGGCACAACTTAGTTCTCCGGCCCGAGCAGCCTTGCCGCAGCCCGGGAAGAGGAACTGGCTCCTCGTCCCCGGACAGCGCCGGAGCGCCGCCCGCGGAAACGGGGTTGCCCCAGGGGCGGGGGGAGGACAGGCCAACGAGCGGGGCGGTGACACCCCTCCGCCATCCCCGGCCAACTGCCGCTGGTCCCGTCCAGGGCAGCGGGAGGAACGGCAGGTCCGGGGCGAGGCCTCAGCCGCACATCACACCCATCTCCCGGCCACCGGGGTTGAGGGGGAGGCGGCGCTCTCCGTAAGCGCCGGAGGCGGGGCGCCATCGTCCTCCCAGTCCCCAGCCGGCGGGCGGGCCGGGGGAGCCCCGGACGCCTCCGAACGGGCGGTGGCGAGAGGGAAGGCTGGACCGAGGGGCCTGGTCCACCTGACCAGCGGTGGCTGCGGCATCTCGCCTCCCTCAGGCCTGCACGCGCCACAGGCCGCAGCCTGGACCAGCCCCTCGTCCCCCAGCCGCGACCGCGGGGGTCCCAGCACCACAGCGTCTGGCGCTGGGCGGCCGTGGCCCCCCCGAAGCCGGCTCTCCTCCCGCTGCGCCCGGCGGTCCCGTCGTGGAGAGCAGCCGCCCGAAGCGCCGCCGCCGCAGCGTGGGTGTCGGCGGCGGAACCCAGGGCGGGGAAGAGCGGGAGGAAGGGGCGGCGAGGGGGCGGGCCGCCGGCCGCCGGGGGTGGGGGCCCGGGTGCGCGGGGCTCGGCGCCCCCGGTCGGCCCGCGCCACGCCAGCACCACCTGCGGAGCTGCGGCGCCAACGCCGAGCCGCGACCCCGCCGCCCCCCGCTCCCGCCACACGCGCGCGCGCACAAAACAAGTTGCAGGTCGCCGCCGCCGGAGGGGGCCGGGCGGGTCACTCACCCTCATCCTGCTCAGCGGGCTCGGGTCGTCCGGCCGCGGGGAGAGGGAAGACCAGAGCACCACGAGCCCCAGGAAGCTTCCCACGACCAGCAAACTGCGTAAGATGAACCCAATCTTCAGCCTCATCTTCCTCCGGCGGCGAGAGACACACAGCCCGGCGCAGCCGCCGCCACAGCTCTCCCCTCCCTCCTTCCCCTCCCCCGGCTCTCCTCCTCCCCCTCTTCCCCACCCCTACAGCCTCGGCTGCCGCCCTCCGCTGCCTGCCCTTCCAGCTCCAGATCCGGAACTCCCCTCGGCTGTACCTTCCCCCGGCTCTGCCCTCCGCCCCCTCCCCGCGGCCCGCCGGCTGGGACCGCGCTCCGCCGCCGCGGCCCCCTCCCCTCCGGCGGCCTTCGCCGAGCTCCAACCGACCCTTGTGCTCGCTCGACCGAGCTTCCTTTCTCGCCACCTGCCCCCTTCCAGATCCGCAGTCCCCTTCTCAACACCACTGTCCACACGCCCCTTCGCTGTCCCTGTTACCTTGTAACTAACTTACGCTCTCCCCCTAATCTGGTCCTTAGCCTTTACCCTACAGCGCAGCTCCTTAAAGCTCCCAGATTCCCAAACTTTTGTTGTAATTATGGACCGTAACTCTGTCCTTAGCGCCTGTGCCCTCCAGGACCCCTTGGCCCGCCGCCCCCTCCGGCAGACCCTCAGCTGCTCTTGGCTGTACCTCTCTTCTTTACATCTACTCCCCTGAGCCCCCCGCCAAAAGGCTTGCAGGAAGCAAACCAGGAAGTCAGGGCTACCGCTGCCGCAGCAGCAGCTCCACGTGGCTGATTTATAGCTGGCAGGATTTTTTTTTTTTTTTAATTGATCTTGCTTTTTCACACAGCTCCTTAAGGAGGTGGATATATAACTGAAAAGCCCAGGTGAGATGCGCAAATATCACTGGACTGAAGAAGCTCCCAGAAACACTGGAGAGAAAGCCAGTATTTCTTTCTCTCAAGCTAATTAGAAGAAAGCCAGTCCACTTAACGAGAAAAGCAATACCAACCTTGTTCACGGGCTGATAATGTTTCTATTCGGAGCATCGAGGACTTCAGGTTTTGGAAACAATACTCAGCCCTCATTGCCTCCCTGAGACCTCATTTTTGCCACTTGATGGAGGTCCCTTGATTTCTGTTTTTTAAATGCTTTTTCTGCCTGTGATACTTAAATTATACAGGAAATGTTATTAGCAAATATTTAGCCCAATGCCCCATCCTAAGGAAATAATTTTTGTGCCCATATCTCCCAATAAAGATGTCAACTGCTTTATATCACGGAGTGTATGTAATTACATTTTCAGTGTACCATGCCCTTAAACTGCCTAATTTAAGTTGAATAGAGTGTTTAAGATTTTATCCTAAGTTTTAAGGATGGTGAAAGTTAATCGTTTTTGCTATCATTCTCATATCTGCAAGTTTATTGCTTTAAGACAAGTAAAACCTGGATATTTAAGATTTTAGAATGAAATAGAGTATTGGAATTATCAAAGAATTGTACCAAATTAACTTCACTGTTTGGATTGCAGTAGCTAGTATATTGGAGAATTCTGCAGATGCCATAACTGCAGAATTTCCACAAAATATTTGAACTGATATCCTCATGAACAACATGGTTCCGGAAATGTAGAATGAATTATAGTTAGGTGTGTGGTGGGCTGAATAGTTATACCCAGTACTGTTTAAAAGCCGACTATATAAATCACCTGGAAGAGGGGGTGTCAAGTGTTAAACACAAATCACCGTCTGACTGATCATTTCTATCAGCCACTTAAGTTAAAAAACCAGTTGCTTTAAGTACAAGATGAGGGAAACTTCACTCAAGACTTTTTTTTGGTGAAAAAGACCTTGAGTATGTGATTGACAAAATATGAACCTGCTGGATAATGTGATGCTAACAAGCTAATGCGCCAATCCTGAGTGATGATTCAGATCAATGTTGGGACCCAGGAATCACCTGTTAATATGTACTCGGGTGATTTTGATCCAGGTAATCTGTGCACCACCATGGGAGAAATACTGAAAGGAAGAGGGGTGTGAGGAAAATAGAGATAGAATGGTCAGGCTCCCTCATCTCCTATCCGGCTGAGCATGGCTCAGTCTGTCTGTTGTAAACACGTTAATTGCATGGGTGTGTCCAGGTGTTCCTTGGTTATCTGACTCTAGTATAAAAGACAATGGCTCTGATAGACAGGGGGTTGAGCTCGCATCCCAGTAAAGCATGTCAACCTTGCCAAAGCTTCCCAGGATGTTTTACCTAGCTCATGATATGCATATTTGGAGTCTGTGACCCAGTCTGCGCAAAATGGTTTTGAAGGGTCTGTGACCTAGCCTGACAGAGGCCATGGAGAAAGTCTTATTTGGGTAACTTAGGAAGGCAGGAGTGGGTTCATTTATGGACCCAGCTTGACTCAGTTCAAAAGTAAGGTAGACGTCTTTGTAAAGCAGACCATTCCCTCAATGGAGATTGGGCTTGGAACAGGTGACCTAGAAGGGATCCTATTCTGATCATCTGAGGGAATAATTCCATTTGAAATCAGCAGCTAAAGTCCACCTGAGTAATTAAACTTTTCATTTGTGCTCTCATTTTCACGAAGGAGAAAGTTTTTTTATTAAGAAAATAGGAAGCTCTATTTTTACGACTATGAGCACAGCTGGGTAGGTAAGTGAATGGAAAGAGGTACTTATCACTAGTCATGAGAATGGTTCTTTGGCAGTCATAGTATTCTGAGAAAATCCTGCTACCATCCCCACCTCCCTTAGTTTTGCACCCAGAGAATTTAAGATATGTCTGAAAGGACCACAGATTTAGAAATTTGTTTTAGTCTATTTTGTGTTGCTATAACAGAAACACCTGAGACTGGGTAATTTATAAAGGAAAGGTTTATTTGGCTTACGATTCTGGAACAGCTGCATATGGCGTGGGCTTCAGGCTTCTACTCATGTCCGAAAGTGGCAGGCAGCCAGCGGGTACAAGCAGATCACATGGCGAGAGGAAGCAAGAGAGAGGAGGTGCCAGGGTCTTTTTAAGCAACGAGCTCTTGGGGGAACTAATAGAGCGAGAACTCACTCATTAATCTCCTCTCCTCAAGGGGGAGCATTAATCCATTCATGAGTGATCTGCCCCCATGACTCAGTTTCCAACACTGCCACATTGGAGTTCAAAATTCCACATGAGTTTTGGAGGGGACAACACATCCAAACTCCATCAAAATTGATGAACAGGTATAGTTTTAAAAGCCCATGATTCTGAGTCCTAACAATATTAAAAAGAAATTGAAAGTATACCTTAAAATATATGCCCGTTGCAACATTTGCTGAGAGGCAGCATTTTTAGAGTAGACAGAACTCTGTTTAGAAAATGAGGAGCGGAGTTTCAAGATGGCGGCAGCTGCGGCGGCTGGCGCGGAGTAGCTGAGGTGGAAAAGGTGGCCACTGGGCCTCAGGCAGCCGGGAAACTTGTGGACCTTCCTCTGGCCATCTCTTAAGGGAGGATTGCTGCTGCTGGCCGGTCGTGGGGGCTCAACGCCACTTTGCCCCCGGCAGGAGAGGCTGCCTCATTTACAGGCAACAGCTTTGAAGTGTGGAGCAGGAAAAGAACTGATTCTTAGCTGCAAAAGTGAGTCTTGAAACAGGGAACACGGCGCCAGGGCTGCTGTGGATGCAGCCAGGATCCCGGAGGCTGGGGCCGCACTGAAGGCGGCCAGCTGCCCTATCCAGGATTCGAGGTTTCAGGCCGGCATTAAAGAAGACTCCTGGGAGCGCCCGAGCGGCGCCGCGACTGAACAGCCCGAGGCGGCAGCGCCGAGAACACGGAAGGCAACAAACCAGAGACAGAGCGAGCGCCCGACCTGGCACAGCACTGTGAGTGATCCCTGGCACAGCTCTGTTCGGGGGGTGGATGCCCACGCGGCTCCCCGCCTGCACCACCAGGCCACTCATTGCCCCGGTGCTGCCTCCATTTTCCCAGGTGCGGGCAGCTCCGCCCTGCTCGGCCATCACTGAGCCCATTTGCTTGGCCTGGCGCGGGGCTTTCTGGACCCTGCGGGCCGACCTCCTCTCCCACTCCCTCCACGGTTCTCTGGCAGGGCTGGGGGTGTGGGGCGTCCCGACCAGTTTTGGGAGGGCTAGGAAGTACGGGCGGGCCGACTGTCACTCCACCACACCCTGGACTCCGGCTCCCGGTAAACTTCCCGTTACTGGGAGGCAGATACCATCTCTGCGACCACCAGGTTGGAAAAAAGCCTAACAAATTTCTGGTTGGGAATAGTGTGGTAGGAGAGTTCCCAGGTCCGCTTGAACCTGCCGGAGAGCAGGCTGCAGGCGGGCACTAGACTCGGTTTATACCGGGGGGATACAAAGGTGAACAAGACCCGAGAAAGATCTACACAGTGCTACAAAGGCACCCAGAGAGTCCGGTCGTCTGTGCCTAGCAGAAACCTGGTAGACTTCCTGGGCGAGGCGGTGCTGAGCAGGGTCTTGAAGGCCCAGCTGATAGACGAGGGGTGCAGAAGACACGCCCCAACCCAGCACAGTGTGCACAGAGGGGGGAGACGTGCGGCCAGGGAGGCGGAGACTCGACAGAAACCATACACCCGGTGGGGTCGCCACTGCACGATCTAATAGCCTGGGCCAGAGCACACGGAACGGGGAGAAGTCCTGTTCAGAAAGTGAAAGCTCAACAGAGATCACACACCCTGTGGTACGTGATCCACCAGCCCAGCAGAGTACAAGCTGACCAGAAAGGTGGATCCCCGGAGAAGCCCAAGACCCGAGGCAACCACACACACAAGACACTAGAGGCCAACTGAGCAGTCACGGCGGGAGCCATACCAAATTGGCAACCACAGCAACATCCTAGTTAGTCATTAGTCTTAAACCGGTGGACTGTGAAACCCCCTGCCACAATGAATAAACACCAAAAAAAAGACACCAGAAATACAAAAAATCAAGAAAGTACACCACCAAAAGTTAATAAATCTCATACTCTAGATCCTATAGAACAAGAAGCCCTTGAAATAACTGACAAGGAATTTCGAGTGATAATTCTAAGGAAACTGAATGAGATACAAGAAAACTCAGCTAGACATCATGATGAAATGAGGAAAAGTATACAGGATCTGAAAGAGGAAATATACAAGGAAATCAATGTCCTGAAAAAAAATGTAGCAGAACTTGCTGAACTGAAGAAGTTATTCAGCGAAATAAAAAACACAACGGAGAGTTTAACCAGCAGGCTTGTCGAAGTTGAAGAGAGAACCTCTGAACTTGAAGATGGGCTGTTTGAAATAACACAAGCAGACAAAAAGAAAGAAAAAAGAATCAAGGACATGGAAGAAAATCTGAGAGAGATATCAGACAACCTCAAGCGCTCAAATATCCGAGTCATGGGTATTCCAGAAGGGGAGGAAAATGGAGATTCCATTGAAAACATATTCAACAAAATAGTGGCAGAAAACTTCCCAGGTATAGGAAAAATCACAGATCTTCAGATCCAGGAAGCTCAACAATCTCCAAACGTATTCAACCCAAAAAGGCCTTCTCCAAGACATGTCATAGTCAAATTGGCAAAACTCAGAGACAAAGAGAGAATCTTAAAAGCTGCAAGAGAGAAGCGTCAAATCACCTATAAGGGAGCCCCAATCAGGTTAACATCAGACTTTTCATCACAAACCCTAAAAGCTAGAAAGGAATGGGATGATATTTTCAAAATACTAAAAGACAAAGATTGCCAGCCAAGAATACTCTACCCTGCAAGGCTATCCTTCCGAAATGAGGGGCAAATAGTATATTTCTCAGACAAACAAAAACTGCGGGAGTTCACTACCACAAGACCACCCTTACAAGAAATCCTCAAGGGAGTACTGGGTTTGGTTCCTAAAAAATAACTACCACTGCCATAAAAACCTAAGAAAAATCTAAACCCGCTAGTACAATAAAAATGGCATTCATGAAGAGAAAACAAGCTAACAAAAACACTATCTACAACCTAAGGAACCAACAAACAAAGAAACCAAACAGTAAATCAGAAAGCAAGGAACAAAAGACACCTAAGACAACCAAACAACCAATAAAATGCTAAGAATAAATCAACACCTTTCAATAACAACTCTTAATGTTAAAGGCTTAAATTCCCCAATTAAAAGACACAGACTGGCTGACTGGATTAAAAAGCAGGACCCAACTATATGCTGCCTACAAGAGACCCACCTCACCCATAAAGATTCACACAGACTAAGAGTGAAAGGATGGAAAAAGATTTACCATGCAAACAGAAAAGAAAAACGAGCTGGAGTGGCTATTCTTATATCTGACAAAATAGACTTTAAACTAAAAACCATAAAAAGAGACAATGAGGGACACTACTTAATGATAAAAGGACTGATCCATCAAGAAGACATAACAATCATAAATATGTACGCACCCAATGTTGGAGCAGCCAGATTTATAAAACAAACTCTATTAGACCTAAAGAAGGAAATAGACACTAATACCATAATAGCAGGGGACCTGAACACTCCACTGTCAATATTAGACAGATCATCTAGGCAAAGAATCAGTAGAGAAACACAAGATCTAAACAAGACTCTAGACCAATTGGAATTGGCAGATATCTACAGAACATTCCACCCAACAACCTCAGAATATTCATTCTTCTCATCAGCACATGGATCATTCTCCAAGATAGATCACATATTAGGTCACAAATCAAGTCTCAATAAATTCAAAAAAATTGGAATTATCCCATGTATCTTCTCAGACCACAATGGATTAAAACTAGAAATTAATAACAAACAAAACTCTGGAAACTATACAAACACATGGAAATTAAACAGCATTCTACTTAATGACATATGGGTCCAAGAAGAAATCAAGCAGGAAATCAAAAAGTTTATTGAAACTAATGAAAACAATGATACATCATACCAAAACCTGTGGGATACTGCAAAAGCAGTATTGAGGGGAAAATTTATTGCATTAAATGCTCACTTCAGAAGAATGGAAAGATGGCAAGTGAACAACCTAACACTTCACCTTAAAGAACTAGAAAAACAAGAACAATCCAATCCTAAAGTTAGCAGACGGAAAGAAATCATTAAGATCAGAGCAGAACTGAATGAAATTGAAAACCAAAAAACAATTCAAAAGATCAACGAATCAAAAAGTTGGTTTTTTGAAAAGATAAATAAAATTGACAAACCATTAGCATGGCTAACAAAAAAAAGAAGAGAGAAGACTCAAATAACAAAAATTAGAAATGAAAAAGGCGATATTACAACTGATTCATCTGAAATACAAGGAATCATTCGAGACTACTATAAACAACTATACGCCAACAAATTTGAAAATCTGGAGGAAATGGATAAATTTCTGGACACACACAAGCTCCCAAAACTGAACCGTGAAGACGTAGAAAATTTGAACAGACCAATAACAATAAAGGAGATTGAAGCTGTTATCAGAAGGCTCCCAACAAAGAAAAGCCCAGGACCAGATGGATTCACAGCAGAATTTTACCAAACATTCAAAGAGGAATTGACACCAATTCTTTACAAACTATTCCAAAAGATTGAAACGGACGCAAATCTCCCAAACTCATTCTATGAAGCAAACATCATCCTGATACCAAAACCAGGTAAAGATATAACCAAAAAAGAAAACTACAGGCCGATATCCTTGATGAATATAGATGCAAAAATCCTCACTAAAATACTAGCAAACAGAATACAGCAACACATACAAAAAATTATTCATCACGATCAAGTGGGATTCATCCCAGGGATGCAAGGTTGGTTCAACATACGCAAATCAATAAATGTGATACACCATATTAATAAACTCAAACACAAGGACCATATGATCATCTCTATAGATGCTGAAAAAGCATTTGATAAAGTTCAGCACTCATTCATGACAAAGACCCTCTATAAGTTAGGTATAGAGGGAAAGTATCTCAACATAATTAAAGCCATATATGCCAAACCCACTGCCAATATCATCCTGAATGGGGAGAAGCTGAAAGCTTTTCCTTTAAGAACAGGCACTAGACAAGGATGCCCACTCTCACCACTCCTATTCAACATAGTGTTGGAAGTACTAGCCAGAGCAATCAGAGAAGAGAAGGAAATAAAGGGCATCCAGATTGGAAAAGATGAAGTCAAACTGTCCCTGTTTGCAGATGACATGATCCTATATATCGAACAGCCTAAAACCTCTACAAAAAAACTGTTGGAATTGATAAATGATTTCAGCACAGTAGCAGGATACAAAATCAACACACAAAAATCAGTAGCATTTCTTTTCTCCAATAGTGAACATGCAGAACGAGAAATCAAGAAAGCCTGCCCATTTACAATAGCCACCAAAAAAATAAAATACTTAGGAATTGAGTTAACCAAGGAGGTGAAAAATCTCTATAATGAGAACTACAAACCACTGCTGAGAGAAATTAGAGAGGATACAAGAAGATGGAAAGATATCCCATGCTCTTGGATTGGAAGAATCAACATAGTGAAAATGTCCATACTACCCAAAGTGATATACAAATTCAATGCAATCCCCATCAAAATTCCAAAGACATTTTTCTCAGAAATGGAAAAAACTATTCAGACATTTATATGGAACAATAAAAGACCACGAATAGCCAAAGCAATGCTCAGCAAAAAAAATAAAGCTGGAGGCATAACACTACCTGACTTTAAGCTATACTACAAAGCTATAATAACCAAAACAGTATGGTACTGGCATAAAAACAGACACACTGACCAATGGAATAGAATAGAGAATCCAGAAATCAACCCTCACACTTACTGCCATCTGATCTTTGACAAAGGCACCAAGCCTATTCACTGGGGAAGGGACTGCCTCTTCAGCAAGTGGTGCTGGGATAACTGGATATCGATATGCAGGAGAATGAAACTAGATCCATACCTCTCACCGTATACTAAAATCAACTCAAAATGGATTAAGGATTTAAATATACACCCTGAGACAATAAAACTTCTTAAAGAAAACATAGGGGAAACACTTCAGGAAATAGGACTGGGCACAGACTTCATGAATACGACCCCAAAAGCACGGGCAACCAAAGGAAAAATAAACAAATGGGATTATATCAAACTAAAAAGCTTCTGCACAGCAAAAGAAACAATTAAAAGAGTTAAAAGACAACCAACAGAGTGGGAGAAAATATTTGCAAAATATACATCTGACAAAGGATTAATATCCAGAATATATAAGGAACTCAAACAACTTTACAAGAAGAAAACAAGCAACCCAATTAAAACATGGGCAAAAGAGCTAAGTAGGCATTTCTCTAAGGAAGATATCCAAATGGCCAACAGACATATGAAAAAATGCTCAACATCACTCACCATCCGGGAAATGCAAATCAAAACCACATTGAGATACCATCTAACCCCAGTTAGGATGGCTAAAATCCAAAAGACTATGAACGATAAATGCTGGCGAGGCTGCGGAGAAAAAGGAACTCTCATACATTGTTGGTGGGACTGCAAAATGGTGCAGCCTCTATGGAAAATGGTATGGAGGTTCCTGAAACAATTGCAAATAGATCTACCATACGACCCAGCCATCCCACTGTTGGGAATATACCCAGAGGAATGGAAATCATCAAGTCGAAGGTATACCTGTTCCCCAATGTTCATCGCAGCACTCTTTACAATAGCCAAGAGTTGGAACCAGCCCAAATGCCCATCATCAGATGAGTGGATACGGAAAATGTGGTACATCTACACAATGGAATACTACTCAGCTATAAAAACGAATGAAATACTGCCATTTGCAACAACATGGATGGACCTCGAGAGAATTATATTAAGTGAAACAAGTCAGGCACAGAAAGAGAAATACCACATGTTCTCACTTATTGGTGGGAGCTAAAAATTAATATATAAATTCACACACACACATACACACATACACACACAAACGGGGGGGGGGAAGAAGATATAACAACCACAATTATTTGAAGTTGATACAACAAGCAAACAGAAAGGACATTGTTGGGGGGGAGGGGGGGAGGGAGAAGGGAGGGAGGTTTTGGTGATGGGGAGCATTAATCAGCTACAATGTATATCGACAAAATAAAACTTAAAAAAAATAAAAATAAAAAAATAAAAAATAAAAATAAATAAATAAATAAATAAATTTCTTTCCAGTCTAATGGATTTAGAAAATGAAAAAAAAAAAAAAAAAAAAAAAAAAAAGAAAATGAGGAGCTACATTCAAAGACTGGGTCAGGGTAAGTCACGTAACCCCTCTGAACATAGGGCTCTTATCTGCCAAATAGTGATTACAATACTCACCTCACAATATTATCAGCCGGATAATAAGGTCAATACATATGAAAATATAAAATACAGATAGTGTGATGGAACAAGTCTCAGTTGCATATGGGTGTAATTCTTGTTTTATGAATAAAACTGCTACAGTTATTACATTTAAAAACAGTCATTAAAAAAGCCCGAAAACTGCTACAGTTATTACAGATAGCATAGCAGGGATTGTTATGCTAACCCAGGGTAATGTTCACTGAGGAAGATAGAGACTAGAACTGAATGTAAGGGACATAGGGGATGACCAAGAGAAGCATTGTCCTCTGCCAGCTTATGGGATCACATGTGAATAATGACATGGCACCTTCAGGTCAGAGGCCAGCCAGGGGCTCAGAAGCAAGGCAACTGAAGAGAAGAGAATTTTTTGAGCACCTAGTACATGCGGAATGCTTCACATTTGTTCTTTCATCTAATCTTTATACAATGAAGGGTTGGGCTGCACTCCCGTGGGCCTCTCACCACATATGCGTGCCTTCTCTATGCTGCAGCCAAGCTAGACTTCTAAGTTTCTAAATGTAGCTCTCTTACCTTCAGGCTTTTGTACAGGAAGTTCTTTTTGCCTGATATATCTTCTGCCACCTTAATATTAAGCTTAGGTGTCAGTTACAAAAAGCTTTTCCTAGGTTCTATCCCACATCCCACCCTACCCCCACATCCCTCCCCACCAATATACTGGGATAGGTACCTTGCCAGGTGCTTCAACTGGCACCCTCTGCTTCTCCTTCCCTAATAATGACCACTATATTGTATTTGCTTAATTTCTTTTTTCCGCTCCCAAATAAAAGTACATGAGAATAGACCCTTGTCTGTCTAGTTCGTTATTGTATCCCTGTGTCTGGTGTGTAGAGAGGGTTCAATGAGTATTTTTTGATGGATTGATGAATGAATAATTGGATTGAGAATACAAAGGGCAGATGAAACTTGGAATAGGCATCAGGACTACCTCACCTGCTGTTGTTCCTTAACTGGAGGTTCTCTTTCCAAGGATAAAACTTTGGATGTTGTATTTAGTTAGCAAAGAGATTATTTTATACATCATCATAATCGTCAACTGGTAGGCTGTTGTTTCCCCCTAACATCCTACTAAGGCTACTCAGAACTAAGAAGAAAATAATAATTTTAATTTAAATTCATATTTTTGTATCCACTGAGATTAAAAAAAAAGAAAGATAGATAGAAAGTTGTATTGAAATGAGAATATGCCACCAAAGGCAATAATTATTTGCAACCAAAATTCAATTTTAACTATGTCTGGTTGCCAAAATCTCAGGTTAAATTAGAATCAATGACCTGTTAAATTACTGGTTAAATATCCTTTTGTCTATTCCGTAAGCCTTTTAATCACCTCTTTTCAGAGAAGAACACATTGGTAGTATTTTGTAAGTGAAGAAAGCTTTATTATGTAGAAAACAATTACTATTTAGACATCAAGAAAACTAATTTTTTAAAAATATATTAATTTTGTGTAGTGTTTATTAGTTATATCTTACTGCATAACAAATTATCCCCAAATTTAGCACTTTAAAACAACATTATTTCTCACAGTTTCTGAATGTCGGGAATCTAGCAGTGGCTTAGCTGGGTGGTTCTGGCTCAGAGTCTCTCACAAGGTTCTTGCCATACTGTCAGCTGGGGCTACATTCATCTCATAGCTCAACTAGGCCTGGAGAATCTGCTTCCAAGTTCACTCACATGGCCAATAGATAGGCCTCAGTTCTTCACTAGCAGTTGGTGGGAGGCTTCAATTCCTTGTCACACAGGCCTCTCCATGGGGCTGCTTATGTCATGACAGGCCAACTTCCCCCAGCGTGAAAGAGCTGAGGGATAGACGGAGAGCTCAAGATGGAACCCATGGTCTTGTATAATGTTGGGGGTGGGGAGGGCTACACAGGATGTAAATACTAAAAGGCAGAGATCATTGGGAGACATTTTGAAGGTTTAAGAACAGTGCTGGTAATCAAATATCTGGGTTCAGAATACTAGTTTTTTTCATATATTGTGGTACCATTATGCTATGCTGAAATCTTTCATAAAGAACCTAGGTCTTAAATAATTGCTTATTTCTGATGATCTTGCAAAGAAGTGCTCTGTATACTGACTTCATCTATAAAATGAAAATGTTGGACCAAATGATCTTTAACATCCTTTCTGATACTGAAATTCTGAGTTGTCCCATGATATTAATATATGGTTGAGACTTTTAAGTTTGTGCTATTGTGTGGAATACTGCAAAGTCAAATTCTGTCTTGGTACTTTTTTTTTTTTTTTTTCTGACATGGATTACTATTTCTATCATAAGCTTCAGAGATGGATAATTCCTGAGTTTTGCTCTCTGGAATAAAAGACTTGTCAAGAGCTTCCATTCGATTAGGTTAATGGTCTCCTACAGTTTTTTGAAAAGCAAAAATGCTTATTTAAAAGCCCTATTAGATTTCATACCGAAGAATACTACCTCTTCATAATTTGGTACTGTTTTTGGATTCCCGTAATTCAGAAGTGCTCTTCTAATTTAACCATTTACTTAAGAGGCGATTGAAATAGATTATATCTCTTACCACTCTTGTTTGAAACCTCTTCAGCAGCTTCCCATTGCTCTTAGGATTAAACCCAAACTTCTGAATTTACTACAAAGACCTTTGTGAGCTTGCTTCTGCTTACCTCCACAGCCTCATGGCTGGTCAGTTACCTTCTCTTTTCTACCTAAACTGTAGCCATGTTGACTTTCTGTCCATTTCTGGAGACGAGAGAACAAGCCAAGTTCTCTTTCACTTATAGCCCTTCATGCATGTTATACCCTAACCTAGAACACTCTCTAGTTCTAGAACACTACCCTTCCTACCAAACTCCTGATAATCCTTCAGATTTCTATTTATAATCATTTCTTTCAGAAACCTCTAATTCTCTTTAGCCCCTATCCCTTCCTTGGTTAGGAGCCCCTCCTTCATGCTCTCAGAGCATCCTGTAAGTTCTTTCTTAGAGCATATTGAACTCTGCCTTGTAATTGTTATCCAATTTTCTGTCACCTTCTCTAGACCAAGTTTCTTAAGGGCAAAGACCGCTTTCTCATTTGGCCATTGTATTCCTAGATGTTGACAATGCCTGGCAGAGAAGAAATGCTCAGTATTTTGAGAGTGAATAAGTGAAGGTACATTTTAAGTGTTCACTATTTTAAGCATAAAGATGTTTGGAAGTGTTCTTAAATTATTATGAATTAATAGATTTTAAAAGGCAATAATATCTAAATGTTTGCAGAAATATTTTACAGGTAGGTAGTTTGGCTCTTATTTGGGGGTTGGGAAAGAAGGGTATGCTATTCTGCATTTTATCTGGCCAAAATGGGTAGTATAATTTTAGATAATATACTGATAACTGTTTGAATCTATCTGTCTGCTCACGGAAGGGAAAATGCATTGCCCAGAACCTCACATTCTTTTATGTGGGAACCTGGTACCTTGCAAGACTCCCTAGCTTCTCTCTTAACATTGATAAGCTCTTAGAGCATAACTTTGACACAACAAGGGTGGGATGGAAAGAAACTATGTCAGTAAAGGGGCCAGAGAACCCATTCTGTCATATACAGAATGAGAGATTTGGCTAGACTCAAATTTCCTTTCAAGTGCTAACATTTCATGAAATTATGGTTTGAAATTCACCGAAGAAAGACAAATTTTCATCAGAGCGGTTAAATGACCTGAAATTTGTCAGGGTATTCCTACGTCCTAGTACAGTTTGTGCACATAAACCTCTGCATCAGCAAGCACACAGGTAATTTCAAGCAGCTATCAATTTATCATCACATCCCTCTAGAGATCCTGCTTATCCAGCTATGCCCAGAACCTCCCATTCTTTAATGTGGGAACCTGGCACAAGACAAACTAGCCTCTTGTTAATATTGATAATTTCTTAGAGCATAACTTTGATGCAACAAAGTCAGAATAGAAAGAATCTATGACAATAAAAGGGCCAGAGAACCCACACTGCCATATGTAAAATGAGAGATTTGGCTAGACCACATTGGGCATAGCTGGATAAGCAGGACCTCTGGAGAGTTGTGAAGACATGTAGATCTACAGGAAGGAGGCTGGGAGGAAGGGACATTCCTGTGCTTATCCAAGGCAAGATCTAGAGCCTAAAAGGCAACATTTTCTGAATGTTTTTTGATTAAATAAAATTGGGTTATTTTTAGTAATGGACTATGCCTGCAAGCCTTTCAGAAATCTCAGAGGCAATAAACAGAGTTGCATACAAATAAAGAAACTGAGGTACAGACTACAGAGAAATCATGTAGGGAGAAAGATTACCCCAAATGATCCAGGAATTAGAGGCTGGACAAGGACTAAATACCTCTTAATTGCAAACCTTTTATTTTCCAACTATGCTATACTACATTTTGATGATGTCCGGAAACTTCATCTTTTCTTTAGTTATTTTCTAATAACTGAACAACAAGCAAGTACATTTTCTTTTTTTATTTGAACATGTAGCTCTGTATTAAATGTGGAGAGCCACACCAGGGAGTTGTGAACCAAGAGTGCTGATCTTCAGGGGAGCTCAAAATACTGCCATTTAGATAGATGTACCTTTTGGCATATTGCAAAGAGTTCTGAAATTCGAATTTTAAATACTTTTCTTTTTGGAGAGTGGTCTTTAAGGACTTGGTCTTATGGGATGTCTTCTATTTCTCAAACCATATAAAATGGTTTTTAACAAGTTAAATCCTTTTCTATGATCCTTTATTGTACATGTATAGATAATTCTATTTATTCAACGTATTTTTTGAGCACATATTGTATTCTAGCCATTGTTCTAGATGCTAGGGATACAGCAGTAAATTAAAAGAGCAGAAATCTCTGTCGTTACGGAGTCGGACAATAAACCAAATATGTAAATTATTACATATTGTTGTTGAATAAACTGCTGTATCACTCATGTGCCACGCATCATTCTAAGAGTTTACAAAGATGCACTCATTTATTTAGATAGTGTATTAGAAGATAAATGCTATGGAGAGAAATAAAGCAAGGAAATGGAATATGGAATGTTGGATGGGGTTGAGGGGTGGTTTCAACTTTAAATAGTCTGAGAAAATCTTGTTGAGAAGACAACCTTTAAACAAGACCTGAAGGGGATGGGCGACCAAGCCAAAGGGATGTCTGAGGGGAGATGGCTCCAAGCTTAGGAGCGGCAAATGCAGAAGCCCTAAGGCAAGACTGTTCCTGCTTGTCGAGGACAAGCAAGGACATGAAGAGAGCGGTAGTAGCTGAGAAAGTGAGAGGAGAGCATTAGATCATAGTAATGAGTGTGGCTTTTGTTTAGAGTGAGGTGGAAAACCATCAAACAGTTTTGTGCAGAGGGCTGTCATGACCTGAAGAGGATCACAGCCTCTGGCTTCTGCATTTGGTATGAAAAGGAACAAAGATAAAAAACGTCCAGTTAGGAGGTTATCTTAAAAATCCAGATAAAGATTATGGTAGCATAAACTAGGATTATAACAGTGGAGGTCGTTAGAATTGGTCAGAATATGGATATATTTTGATTATTCTTCAACTATTATGGTTTCAAATAATTTAGCTTGTTATTTTGCTTCCATACTTTCTGTAAGTAGTTAAATTAATAACCTGTAAAGCAAACTCTTTAAATGCTCTGACAACACATATTATTTAAAGAAACTGCGCAAGCAATTACTCGCCAATTTGTTTAACATCTTTTGTTTAGATTGGCATATAATACAGTATATTTTTAAATGGAAAAATCTGTATTTGGAAATGAAATCTCCGATGCAACAATGGCAATTTAGGTATGAAAATACCAGGTAAAATATTTTTTAAATCTTTTTAAATGTGTCTGAAAGGAAGAGTCGACACCAGTTGACGATCCACGGGAGAGAGCCCATTTATTAGCCAGCACACACACACATATATAGGGCTTTAAGGGGAAAGCTGATTGGCTTAAAATACAATCCCTACTTAGCATACCGCATGGGGTTTGGGGGGAGCTGATTGGTGTGTAATTCGCGCTGGCGGGAAGGAGAATACGGAAGAGAAGGGCAACCAGCGCCATGATAGGGTGTGGCCGAGAAGGGCTTATGTGATCGGGGTGTGATCCCTTGGGGCATTTGGGTCCCTACAGTGTCCATGAGTAACAAGAAGATAAAGAATGCTAAAGTCATGAACTGAGTAAAGGAGGGTCAGCTGAGCACTGAAGCTGCCTTTTGCCCTAAGGGCATTGGCCAAACCTGAGGTACCTGAGTATCACTTATAATCGGAGTTCATGAATTTGGGAACAAAAAGCAATTAAGGGCCCAACCTGAAATGGAAAGCCTCAGATCCCCAAAGGGCTCCACCCCAAGGTGAGAGAGAAATGAAATTAACCCATTCCTTCACCTCTTGAACAGAAACTTCCCTCTACACATACCCATACCATCTTCTAAGAAAATAATCATAAATTGGCCCTTTTGCTGGTTTGCAACCAGAATTCACACCCCTGGATGGCTAGAGAAACCTTAAATAATTTGGTTTAAAGTGGTCCGAGAGCAAAAATATCAAAAGTCCGCTGTAAAGCAAATACAGTTTTATTTATTTATTTATTTATTTATTTGACCACTGGCTGGTGCCAGGATCCAAATCTTTGATCTTGGTGTTATCAGCACTACTGATAACCAACTGAGCTAATTAGCCAGCCCTACAAATCCTTTTTGAAAGAACCCCCTTTACTTCACACTTTGAAAAATGTTTTGTTCATGGAGTCCCTAAAAGAATGAGTCGCTCACAGTTGAAAATCACTGAACACCCAAGGCCCCATGAGGGAGAGCCAGCAGAAATAATAAACTGCAAAATATGGTGCATAAAATAATTAGCATCTGTAATTCTCAGACACCAAATATAAAATAAGTATATTTAATATATTTTAAGAAGTGAAAAGAGAGCTCTAAAAATATGAGTTAAATTGAGGAAAGACTTAATTTCCAGAAATAAAGATTAAAATTTTAAAAGTGAATGGATGGGTTTAACTGCAAATTAGGATTGTTATTATTGAAATTTTCTCATCCCTTGGCTTCTGTGCTCCTGGTTCTTTTTCTTTAGGCCACTCATTCTCAATCTGTTTCACCAATTCTTCTACGATCTCTAAAAAGAAGGCATAATTTAGAATTCGGTCAGTTCTAGTTCTTTCTCTTTTCCTCAGTTTTTAATCTTTTCCTGGATTAACACATTCACAAGCTTCCAACTATGTTAATTCCCACACCTGAACATTTAGCAGAGCCTTGTTTTCTGAGCATGGATCTACAGGACATTTCCAACTTGGATGTTCTATTGGTACTTCAAAGTCAACATATGCAGAGTGGAATTCATTTATTTTCCCACTAAATCTTCTATTTTTCGTAGGCACCTAATGTAGCCATTGACACTTAAACATGAACTTCCTAAGACATATTCCATATTTTCTTCTATTTTATTTAGTTGTTATCAAGTCAGATTTAGTTGTTATCAAGTCAGGACCATTCTACTATTATTTCCTTTTGCATCTCTTCCCACTGCTGTGATTCAGGGTCCCTTTCAATTTCCTTACTCATGTTCCCACCTTCTAACCTCTTTTTTCTTAAAATCATAGTTTCTAGCACCACTAGAATTATTTTTCTAAAATGTAAGTTCAATCATGTCACTCCTGAGCAAAAACTTTTAGTGGTCCACTCTTAAAGGTGGCAATCCATCGCATCCTGGAAAGTAGCATCTCCTCAAATACATCACTAACACATGGTGTCAGTTCCCTGGTAGGAGTACATCATGAAAATTATAAGTTTTCATGGACTTTTTGATACAGTGTTAGAAAATTAGATAGATGGTAGGGAAGGAGGAGATCTTGCAAGATCATATTAGATAAATCCTTGGTAGAAAATTGTCTTAGGTGATGTGTACAGCAATGTACTCTCCTGCTTTGGATCTGAGAAGTGGCAGTAAGTGAAATCCAGTATATTCATACAAGCAGGTGGCCACTAGATAGTTGAATTCATCTGAGATTAAGTAAAGTCAAAAAAATCACAATAAGGCTCATAGAAAAAGTGCTAAAAAACAAGGGCACAGGGGTTTGGAAGCCTTTAAGACTTAGAGGAAGAATGTAAATGAACTAGGATAGGCTAGTTACTATGACAAATAACCCCAAAATATCAGGGGCTTGATACAATAAAAATCTGTGCTGTCACAGTCTCTTTCCCTCTGTGGATTGAGGGGTGGGGAAGGGACTCATTTCATTTAGTAGTCAACCATCTTCCAGAGATTCAAAGTCCTCCACTGGATTCTTTGCTTCCAGCTGGCAGTTGAGGGACAAAAGAGCACATTTAGGATCCCCAGGAAGTGTTTTAAGAGCAAGCCTGGGGGTGGTGAACATCCCTTCTACCTAAAGTTTATTAGCCAGAACTCAGCCACATGTCTATTGGTAAGTGAATAGTTAAACAGTGTATTTTGTCTTCCAAATATGTTTTAAAAATAATAACCTGGGAAAAATGGAAACAATAGAATATGAAGTTAAAAAAAAAACATGATATAAAACTCAATGCAGGGCCGGCCCGTGGCTCACTCGGGAGAGTGCGGTGCTGAGAACACCAAGGCCCCGGGTTCGGATCCCATATACGGATGGCCAGTTCGCTCACTGGCTGAGCGTGGTGCTCACAACACCAAGTCAAGGGTTAAGATCCCCTTACCGGTCATCTTTAAAAAAAAATAAAAATAAAAAAATAAAACTCAATGCACTGTTAATAAAAGAAATCTATATATTTTTTTACTTTTTATTTTTTTTCTTGAAAGAGTCAAAATATGTTATCCTTAAAGACTGCAAATGACTCCGTAAGAGTAGACAGGATACACAGTATATATTTATTTTTATTTTAAAGACTATAAAGAAATAACCCATTAGCGTTTTGATCTATATCTGAGTAGTGGGATTTCTGGGAATCATCTTTTAATATTTTTCTGCATTATCCACATTATTAATAATGAGACTGTTACTTTTTAAAATATTACCAAAAATTTTTAAAGAAGGACAATGATGTAGTTTTAAAAGATTTTAGTATTCTCAAAAATTACCTGTCAGAGGACCTTGTACATAGTAGATGCTTAATAAATATTCATTGATTGGATCAATGTACTATTGAAAAGTAATTAAATGTAAAAAGCCTAAGAACAGAATGTTAAGCAACTGTTGTTTCTCTAGTGACACTATCTAAAATGTGGTAACTAATGAA
This sequence comes from Cynocephalus volans, assembly GCF_027409185.1. Taxonomy (NCBI): domain Eukaryota; kingdom Metazoa; phylum Chordata; class Mammalia; order Dermoptera; family Cynocephalidae; genus Cynocephalus; species Cynocephalus volans. The sequence continues at coordinate 78,860,004 of NC_084472.1, read as the reverse complement.
CCAAATTGCCACACTTTCTTCTTTATATGATTGCCTTGATATCAGTTTTACAACACTTAAATCATACCATAGGGGTGACACCAATACTAATGAGTTACCTGTGTTCGTGTTTCCTGAATTTTATTCATCTTGGTGTTATTTATACCATTTTCAGTCATACCTCAAGTAGCAATAGACTATTGCTTTAATATTTTTCCTTAAAATTACTTACTTTAAAAAAAATTATTTTAGGCCGGCCCGTGGCTCACTCGGTAGAGTGCGGTGCTGATAACACCAAGGCCACAGGTTCGGATCCTATATAGTGATGGCCGGTTTGCTCACTGGCTGAGCGTGGTGCTGACAACACCAAGCCAAGGGTTGAGATCCCCTTACCGGTCATCTTTAAAAAAAAAAAAAAAAAAAAAATTATTTTTATGAGCCTAAATTCAACTTTGTGCTAAACAGTGATAACAGTAATATCACAAGAGTGTGATATTATTTTTTCTATACATATTAAAATAAACATATAATTATCAAAATTAAAAATAATTGTGCTCTACTTAATCATCTTTTTACCCCTAGGTTTACCACATTTTGTGAATAACTGACTTATAATTTGTTGTATTTACCTATTTCATGCTTTAGGTTCAAGTATCTATGTGTTTGGAGACCATGAACAACATATGTTTTGCCCAGCTAGCATCTAGTTTTATGATTTATGATCTAGTTTTATGATTTATGATCTAGTTTTATGATTGATGTTTATATATTGGTACCAGAAAGTGAATGCTTTAATAGGCGCTATATAGTCTGACCTTTTTTTTTTAACGTGCCAGTTTCTGTGTTTTTTTTTTTTTAGCAGTCAGTACTCTATCTCTTCCCCACCACCCCATTTTCAGCAGAAGTCTTCTGATGTGACAAAGAATGTTTCTATGGCAACTTAATAAGTTGGTTAATATACAGAATATTTTTAAAAGTCCAAAATTCTCTGGTGTGTACATAGCTCAGATGAGTAAAATTGAGAAGTAACCACTGTTTCTTGAGATCACAATCCTGCTCCCAGAGAAGATAGTAACCAAAATAAAGAAAAAAAGGCTAATCATTAATTTTACCCTTTGGATGAAGGTTCTGTTTTAGATGATAAACAAAAGGCAAGCTGTGGGTTTTGAAACACTTACAAAATGCGGAGGAAATAGTGCAATCTATCTTTGGAAATCCTTAGGATAGAGACCTGTTTGGGATGATTTATGGGTTGTCTGAAAGTATGAATGTGGTTTCTAGGTTATTTCTGGCTTTGTGGTTATCATGATTAAGTCTCTTTTAAGCCACATATTAAGAAAGGGGTGAGAGCAAGGCAGGAAGGATGAAGTCACCAATATAATAATTGAGATCCATACCCAAGTAGTTATTAAACCAAATGACTAATAGGTTACATAAAGTAGGTTAAGGTGGAAAACCATAAGATTTTTTTCCCTGTGTTTTTAAGATAAATAAAAATCCTCAGCACAACCTATCTACAAAGTCTATGGAGGATCTCATAAAACAACAGATGATAAATGAACATTCGCATTCATTATGGGGCACAGACTTTTGGAATAAGCCCTTTCCTGAATACTGATGACCATAAACACATTGGCTGAGCTATTTATTATTATTATGAATTATTATTAGGTATAACTGAGTTTCTATTATATGTAGTCATTTCATCATGTGTTCCAATCTTTGGGTGTATTTTACTTTTTGAAGCAAAATAATGAATAACTGGAAAGGAGGACATCTAAGAAAAAATATTAATCTATATTGTCCTACTAGTGAGGAACTATGAATTGCTTTTTTTCTCCCCCCTTTTGATATCTAAAAAGAAATATTTGTACATCTACAAGATAAAGGGAAAGAACAAAAAAATAGGAGAATGAAACACTCTGGATTTAGGGCCTGTAATAAGTGGCCCCATGTTTCACAAACTTGAACCCCGACCCCTACCTTATGGAGTTTCAGTCATCAAACGTCCTGATATACCATTCTTCCTCTCTTAACAGTATTGTAAAATATGATCTAAACAGCCTGTTTCATGTGTATATTTCCCAACACTGCCTCATCTTTTTTGAATTTGTATATAAATTATTAATAATAGATGGTGAATTTGGCCTCAGTTTTGATTGATGTCATTAGACTTTAGATGGGAATCATTTAAAGGGAGTCACAAATGTACATTTCATTTGTTTTGGCACCAAGGTATAATGGCTAGAGTTCATAAGTAAAATAATAGAAATAATTCTATCTTGCATGAACTGCTGGGGGAACAGATAGACGTACCGCTCAGCAAGCCGGAAGAATCTCTGGTCTCAGGCACCCCCAAGAGGTGGAGCAGCAGACCCAGCCTGTTAAACTGTGAGCAGTTCCAACTGCACATCCAGGCACAGTCCTCACTCTGCTCTGAGAGAAAGATTATTGTTTGGTTGTCAGCCTTTATGGCCATGTGTGTAGACAGCAGTCATTTTCCTGGGTACCAAAGTATCAACCCAATTTATGATAGTGCAGATATCTCTTCACTTCACAAACTGTGGTGTAAGCAAACACGCTATTTAGCTTGCTTTGCTGGGGAAGAAGGGGAACAGGGTCAAAGTAAATGGCCACTTGGGAAGATGGAAAAGAGGAAAGTGAAACAGAGGTAGAATAGTACAACAAATCAGAATTCTTTTAACCAAAGTTGGGAAAACAGGAAGTTAGTAATCAGGCAATGCAATCTAAATAAAATCCTCAGTTACAGAACCTAAGGGTTGAGAAGATCCTCAATCAGATATGTTGTCAAGAAAAAATAATTAGTTGCAGTTCCTTACTTTAGCATTAAATAAAATTTCAGCCACCAATTGCCCATATAAAGCCTACCAAGTAACTAGGACTAAGTCTCTTGCTTAGAAATAGGTCAATTGAATAAATTATTGCAAAGAGATACGTATTGTCTGATTTTATGAGCCATTTAATGCTTAATAACAAAAGCAAATCAATCAAGGGGAAAATAGCAGTTCTACTTTGTTGATTTTGAGGTTTTAAATCTTATTTTTCTTTAATTTTCAAACCAGCATTAGAAATCAGAATTTTGGGGGCCGACCCCGTGGCTCACTTGGGAGAGTGCGGTGCTGGGAGTGCAGCGGTGCTCCCACCAAGGGTTCGGATCCTATATAGGGATGGCCGGTGTGCTCACTGGCTGAGCGCAGTGCGGATGACAGCAAGCCAAGGGTTGCGATCCCCTTACCAGTCACAAAAAGGGAAAAAAAAAAAAAGAAATCAGAATTTTGTATTACAGATTGTTGTACTTGATAGGTTTTTAGAAATGTTGATTGCACAGATAGAAGATGCTATGAATTTAAACCCTCCTAGTACAAGTAGACATTTTAAAAAACTACACATCATTTTAAATATGCATTCTTACACTTTGGGATCAGTAATTCACAGCAGCTCCAAACCAGTCTTTTCCCTTCATTTGGAGCCTATTGGGTAGCTTTAACTAAGGTTCAGTAAAGTCCCTTCTTATTTTCATCAATTTGAAGAATGACTGTTTCAAAGCACAAATTACAAGAAAATTATAAATTGAAGGATTGATTGGGTTTTGTGGGAGAGGTCTCATCAGAGCCCACGTTCACATCTGCCAGGTAGACTAACAGGGTAATATGTACAGATCACTGTGTGTTCACTAAACTCCATCTCTTTTTCTTCCAGGACACAGAGCTTTAGTACATTTCGCAGATGCTCTTGATGGGATCCTGTGGCTAAGTTCTAGCCTATGGAAATGATGTACACCATTCGCAGTCCTGGCTCCTAAAGCTCATCTTGCATAGTCCTCAGAGTTGTGTCTTGTCTGCCCATCATATGCACAGAATTCAGGGAAGTTAAGGTCTAGGGGATGGAAAAGGCACACTGAGGGTGTGTATGGAATAATTTCCCCCCTCTTCCTCCCATTGCACTTGCACTGGATGGTGACTTAAAAAGCAAATAATTAATTTATATTACATTACACCCCTGAGGTTTTGGGTTTACTGTTGCAATTAATATGTGATAAATAATACACTTGATAAAGGAAGATAGTGGATAGGAAAATGAGAAAGCAAATATTCTCATATTATAGTTTGCCACTAATGCCACATCACCCTGTGTGGAAATGAATATAGCAATAGTAAAACCACATGATGTTAAGTACCACACACAAACAAAAAATTATCAAACCAATATAGTAGGGTTCAAATGCAGTTGAGTACCTTGCTATCATCCATTCTTTCTTTAAGCAAGGTCATACTTGTGTCAAATTTCCCAAACCATCTCTTGACTTTCCCCTGGAAACCTATAGTTCATTTCTTCCTTTCACAAAATTTTCCCCTTGATTATTTAGCTTCATTATTCTGCATTTCATTTCCAAGTTTAAAAAACATGATTTTTTGTTCTTCAAAAATTGTTCATAACCACTTGTTTGAAATTGATAAATTTTGTAAGGAGGATAGAATAGATTATTTCAGCACAAAAATTAAAAAGATGTTTTAAGAAATTATAATTTTTTTGTTGTTAAAAACTAAAATTTTCTTCTCTTTTTTTCTACCAGATATTACAATATGTTATAATACTATAATAATCAAAACCAGTGTAATGGTGATGCCATAATAGATCATTGGATTAAAATAGAAAATCCAGAAACATATTCAAGTATCTACAAACCACTCTTTTGTATACTTTATTTTCATATCTACTTGGATGTGTTTCTGGACCTTCTCTTTGAGTAATCTTCCTCCCCCTATATTGTGTTTTCCTTCTTTTTAAAAAATATGTTCCTTAAAAAAACAAACCAAAAAAACATAGTGTGGTAGCAAAGCCTCAAAAATGGCTCCCAATAATCTTTGCCTCCTGGTATTTACACTCCACCTCCTGATAGTCTAACCCTTCTGTAGTCTCCTCCCACTTTGTGCCAGGGTTGCTCTATGTGAGCAGTAGAACACAGCAGATGTGATAAGTCACATATTAAGTTGTAAAGACTGTGGCACTCTTTCTCTCTTGGATCACTTGCTCTGGGGAAGCAAGCTGTCATATGAGAGGACACTAAAGCAGCCTCTAAAGAGTCTCATGTGGCAAGGAACTGAGGACTCCAGCCTGGCAGCCAGCAAGTATCTGAGGCCTGCCAACAACCATGTGAGTGAGCTTAGATCTTCCCCCAGCCGAGCCTTCAGATGAGACTGCTCAAATGACACCTGAGCCAGAACCACCCAGCTAAGCCACTCCCAGAGTCCCAATTCTCAGAAACCATGTAAGACAATAAATGTTTGAAACACTAAGTTTTTTGGCAATTTATTACACAACAGATAATCAAAACACATAGCATATAAATAAAATCAATAAAACCAATATGGGTCAATGATTAGTAAATTAGATGAATAGACAAATTTTGACACTTTCGTTCTCATTTTAATTGTTATTCTCAAAATTACTTCCTACTGGTAAAACTCATTAAGAGCGGTTACTAACAAGACATTAAAAAAAATTAACAGTTAGCTCTGAAAACTAAAGTGTAACCATAACATTAATAACATTGTTTTCCATTTTATTAAACGCACTAAAGAATATTGAAGTATATTCATGTCTGTTCAAAAAACGTGGTATTGGGACTCTTTAGGAGAAAAGCAACTTCAAAGTAGTCTGAAAACTATCATTTCTTTCTAGCAACGTGTAATAATATTGTAATTGCTCAGTAGGATTTCCTGAGAGATGGACTGACTTCAACATATACTTTAAGCATAACATTGTAAACAAGCAAGTTCATTTGTAGCACTTAAAGGTAGTTTTTTCTTGTAAACATCCTCCTTTGTACTACTAATATTGTTTGCAATCTCTGTCATCATTCTTGGTGTAAAATTAAACTTCAGTGGAGTACTTGTGTGAATTCTGACAATTTTTGAATTAGTAAAGTCCCAAGTTAATGAAGCTTTATTATGTGTAAGGGAACTGGAAAGTCTGAAATCCTAAGTTATGAGTCAAGGCAGAGTCCAAGTAGCTTGGGTCCCTTGTGGAACTGTACCATCAGTGTTCTTCTCTACTGAGGCTGGAATCAGCTTCTGGTATCGAGTTGTTTCAGTCTTGGCCACAGTGGTAATTTTACTTTCCCACTCTTTTTCTCTCGACTAGAATGGCTACGGGAGTTGATCTATCAGAGATAGGCTATTGATAGGTGGGATAAGATTCTTAGGGATGTGAGTCGAGGCATGGAAGAAGAGGGAATGGGATGGAAGAGCAGTTGGAGATATACTTCTTAACAGACACAGTAGGGCTTAGACATTCCATCTATCTAAAGCCTGGTTCTGAGGAATTTGGTGAAGAGCGAATTGCAGGGTCTGAGATTGCAATATTTATGATAATATCTGAAGGAGAAAACTGAGATCTCAGAATAGATTTTTTAAGAAGAAAGATTAAATTTCAATACAATATCATTTTACCTTTGGCGCAGCCTTAGAATTAGTGATGATGTCTTTGCATTAATGTCAGAGAGACATTAAATTATATGCACAATTTTTCTGGTAAATTGTATAATAATCGATCAGTATAATGTCATGGCTATTGTGAAGGTTTGGATAATACCTCTTTTTTTCCCCCTCTCTTAACATGTCAAGGTTATTTTCTGAATTGTACATACCTTAATATTTCCATGTGAATGAGCAAATAAAAACATCATCAGGTAAAACTGAAGTTGATTTTGGTTGTTATTTCTTATGTGAAATAGATGCAAAGGAAAATATTAGGAAATTTGACTACATTGTGAACTTCTCATCAAAATACAGTTTAATAAGTGTGAAAAGACAAATTAGAAAAAGACATTTGTGACATACAGCTGACAAAGGTTTAATATGTGGAATAGAAAGAATTCTCATAAATACATGCAACCCAGTAAAAAAACTGGACGAAAGATATGAATAGATATTTTAGAGGAGAAGAAATACAAATGGCTGTGAACATAGAAAAAGATGCCGAGCCACATCAGTAATCAGGAAGATGCAAATCAAAGACAATTATGCACACATTAGATCAATAAAATCCAAAAAAAGTCTTATAATACTAAATGTTATAGAGGATCTGAAGCAATGGGAATTCTCATTTCTGGCAGAAGTGTAAACTAGCCCATTCCCTTTGTAAAGCAATTTTTCATTACCTAGTAAAGTTGTATATGTGCATAATCCATGACCCACTAATTTTACATTTAGGTGTACCCTATCTTGCGCAAATGCACCAGGAGGCATGTTAAGGAATGTTAATAGGGCATTATTCTTAATAGCAGAAAGCTAGAAACAACCATCAACAGGAGAATAGATAATCTGTGGTATAATCATACAATAGAAAGTACTAAGTAACAAAAATTGTTCTACTACAATCACGTGTCAACACAGATGGCTCTCATGAACACAAGGCAGAACAAAAGAAATACATTACAATAATACATACAATACATCATATTGGTATCTCTATTGATACAAGGTACAAAAGCAGGCAAAATTAGTATGTTTGGCAATACCATTTTTAATAATACATAGGTAAAATCCTGCAGAAAAACAAAAGAATGCATAACACAAGATTCAACATATTGGTTAGCTCCGGAAGTCAAAAGGAGCTATGACTGGTGAGGGACATATGGGGGCTTCCAAGTTTCTGTTAATATTCCCTTAAGTTGGTCAGTACAGAAGAAAGGGTATTCATTTTGTTGTTATTCTTTAATCTGTACATGTGTATTACAAACCCTTTGTATGTGTGGTACATTTTACAACAAAATATTTTAGAAATGTGTATGGTATCTACACATTGGAGAGTTAGCCTGGATATAATTTGCAAAACAAAGATGATTCTTATATCTGTTAAGCCACAATTTTTGCTCCTACATATTTCTTGAATTTACACTCACCTTCCTCTTTTATTTGTTTGTTACCCCATGTCCTTAACATTTCTCATCTGGGCTACTACCCATCGCTTTCTAACTGGTCTCACCTCTTAGAATTATCTTTTACACAGCCACCAAATTGTAAAACTAATCATGCCCTTACCCTCATTATTTAGAATGAAAAGTTTTTTTTTTTTTTTGGCAGATGGTCCATAGAGGGATCAAATCCTGACCCTTGGTGTTATTAGCACCATGCTCTAACCAACTGAGCTAACTAGCCAGCCCCCTAGAACAAAATTCAATGGTTTAGCTTTCCCACAACTGTGCTCTCTGCTATGAGTATTCTTCAGAGATATTTAACATTTTGAAATTTTGGTGCAAAACTTAGTAATGCAGAGAGACAGAGATCTGGCTCCAAGATCAACATTTTTGTGATTCTTGATTTTAATGGCTGTCATAGCTTTATTTTTCCCATTCATATTTTTCTTATATCCTGAACTTTTAGCAGTTGAGACTATTTCAACCCAAGGTGAAAAGCCCACATCATTCTATACTTATTCATACCTCTCAGAGACCTAAATAAGTATTTTATGTCACTCTATTACAAAAGTACAAAGTAATTTACTTATTTGACATTAAAAAAGTGAAATATCTAATTACAGAATATATTCTAGATTTATGATGACACCTGACATAATATAAGAATGTCTTAAATGTAATGCACTATTATAAATTGCACCAATGGATCATATTAGCATAATTGTCAGAGTAAGATTCTGAACACCTGAAAGTAATATTACTTTGGGAGGGAAGAATATAATTAGTAAACAGTGCTGCTGCGGTAATCATTGTGGTGATTTACAATCCCAGACTGTCTCACTGGATACATGGTAAGATTGTACTTCCCTGTGCACTTGGAATTAGGTGTGGCAAGTAATTTCTCCAGCTGGAGAAAGGAAAAGCTTTTAGAGGCATGTCTCTACCACTTCTGTTTCTCCCTCTGGCTTCCTGATTGACAATATTTAAGATGACAGCTGCTCAGCCAGCCGGGAACCCTGCACAGTTACTACAGGCAGAGTCCTGCTTCCAACCTGCAATAAAAATAGAGCATAGCAAGAAATAAGTAAAATGTATGCTTTAAGTAACTGAGATTTTGGAATTTGTCACTGTGTCACAACCTAGTCTATCCTGTCACAATACCACATACAAAAGTATATGAGAATCTATGTTTGGACATCACCATCAAGAGTGAAATAAAGACCAATTCTCTGTCTCAATTCTGCTTTGATTTATCTACAGGACCACTGTAGTTGCTATGAGGAAGATATCCCAAATTGTGCCAGTTAATTTGAATACTACAAAGATGTGGCTGGTGAAGTAGAAGGACAGATATTGCATGTTATAATACAATAGCTGAAAGAATGCTAGCCATGTCAGACAGCCTAGTGTACATTCTTCTGCATATATTTACATTAAGTGAACAGAAAAAATATTAGTTAATTTTTAAAGCAATTTATTCCCGTTCCATATGGGCTCTGGTATTTATCCTCTGGATCAGAAATGAGCCAAGGCAGCACCTTCAGAGTCCTTTCATTTATTTATTTAAGAATTCAAATGATAAGGTAGGTTCCTTGACTTTATTTAAAGTTGTGTTATTATTTTTATTTTATGAGGGAAGGAATCTCGTTGATCTTGTTCAAAGATATATCCCTAGTACTTAGAACAGTGCGCATAACAAGTAGACCAAAAATGAGTATTTTTTGAATTAATAAATCTGCATTTTTGCTAGAAGTTTTCATTAGCTGCAGGGTCAATATGAATTAACCGTCTGGTATGGCTCTCCTAAAACCCAAATGCATTTTAGCCTGCATTAATAGAAGTATCAGGTCTATGATAAATGAATATAACTCATTCTATCTTCTTAGCCTTTTGGAGAGTAACATTTAGTTAAATATAGTACCACCCACTAGGACAGACAGACATTAGATTCTATTGCGAATTTTCCCTTTTCCCTAAATATTTTACACCATGGTGACCCCAGAAAATGATGATATTTGTAAGATACAAGTGGGTAAAAGAGGCTTTGCTGGGCCACCCTTAGGACTGGCGGACTAAAACACCACCAACTAACAAATTTCTCCTAGAGAATCCTTTATTTCTAACACAAGCTGCTCTTTGCTGATAATGAAAGAATATTTTCGTGATAAGGTAGAGAGATTTTTTTATTCTAGAAAAAATATGCAGTATTCAGGAAAGAACATAAAAATGAAAATTGTGCTTTCTCTCTCACATGCATGAAGGCCGTGACACCCACAAAAATAACAATATTTTGGCACACTTGTAACACAGTTTGGGAAGCTCTACTCTGCTGTGTCAGGAGAAAAACAACTGGGATGGAAGGTGGGGGACTTGAAGCTATAATATTAATAACTAAACTAGCCACAATTAATTCAGCACTTCCGATGTGAGTCACTTTGCATATATTAATTTACTTAATCCATTTAACAACTATATGGGATGGGTGTTATTTCCTCTGTGCTTTCATTAAGGAAACAGAGGCTTAGAGACATTTAATAGTATATCCAGGTATGTGTAAGTGGTTTATGGCAGAAATGGGTGTTGAATCTAGGACTAACCCTAAGTCCCATATTCTTTTCTCTTCAAAACAGCAAGACAGAAAGGGCTTATATGTGCATAACTGCTTCAAATATAAAAAGACTGTAATGTGCCAGAGAGGTTACAAATTTCTGATGTTTGAAGGAAGACAGACTTTATTTCAGAATAAGGAAGAAATGACTATCCCATGAAGGTGGAATTCCCCACCATAGATGGTATTAGCAAATGACTACTTCTTAGGGAGTTTTAGAGCAGACTCCTGCTTGGATGACCTTTGCCTTTACTTCCAATTTTAAGTATGATGTTACAGTAAGTAAAAAGTATGAGAAGATTCTGTTAGAAATATTGTTTCTCTTACGAACCTTTTCAGGAGGGATTTATATTTTAGAGTAATTGCATGTGGATAAAGAGCTCACTTCCAAGAAAAAAGGTTCAATAGTTTTTCAAAGAGTTTACATGTGACTTTATTTAAAGACTGCCCAAATAATATTTCTGACCAAGACCTGGTCAGAAATACATTTATTCTGAAAAATCAAAATACAGTCTCAAATCTCCATCAGCAGCAGGATTGGAAGAGAACAAAGAGGCTCTATTACTTTCCCCAATCCTTCCCAAAGTAGTGAATGGATATCAATTAACAAGAAATCTTAGAATCCATAGATTACGCTCCTGTGGGGAATGGTTTGGGGGAATTGCATTGTTGAATTTTGTTTTATTTTGTTGTTGTGTATAAGAGAAAGACTATATTTATTTTCAGATTTCCTCCTGTGTTTTATTGCTTTTTTAAGTGGGAAAATTATCCCTTTCATTTGCCCACCACTTTTTTCATTGATACATTTCATTTTCTGTTCTACAATAGCAACTACTCATAAATCAAGGATTCCCTTAGAAGAATATTTTCTTCCCGGACAGAGCACAGGAGCATTAAAAGAAAGTGTTGGCCACTGAACAGTAAAGAGTAATTACAGAGTGAGACACATCACTGCTGCTATACCCTACCACTGTCTTCTCTGTCTTTGCCCCTTCTTCCTCTTTCTCCTCTTTACTTCCTTTAGGACAGGGCAATAGGTGCCCCCTTTAACCTCTGGTCCTATGAAGAGTCTGAAATGACTTTGGACCCACAGCTCTTATCTTCCTGATTCTTTATTCCCTAAACCGAAGGGACAACCCTAAACCACTACAGCAAAGGAAATTCTAGAAAGGATGTGATCTTCCAATCACTTGCAAATGATCTCTCTTTTCCTTGGCTAAAGGTACTTTCCATTATAAGGAAGAATAATTGAAGTCAGAGGAAAAGTCTAGTAGACCTGGATTGCAGATAATTCTGTCATTAATAGCATTAATTATTTGTTAAATGAAAGTAAGCATACAAATATCATTGAAATTTGCTGAAAGGTATCTATAAAATATGTATACAATTTATTTCCTGTCCCATCCTTCCAACAATGTTTGAAAAGCCAGGTACATAGTACGTAATCAATAAATGCTTGTTGCTCTTCTGGTCAAGATGGCAGAATAGACAGTCCCCAGCATTAGTCTCTCCCGCAAATCAATGAATTTACAACTATTGAAAAGCAATGACAGCCAAGCTGGGGCCCCTAGAGTTCAGGGGAAGAGGAGGAGAGAACTATGGAGTTCATGAAGGCATGATGAGAGAAAGGATCACTGCCACCATTTTGAATCCCGGCTGCTTCAAGCCTGGCCCTGGTGAGTGCATGGAACAAGAGCTGGCAAAGCCGCTACGGTGCCCTTTGTATGAAGTTGCTTGGAGGCAGCAGGGGACAAGAGGGCCTTGGTGGCCCCAAGGCCAGCAAGACCACAAACAGGGTTCCCGTGGACCTATGTAAGAGTGGGGGACCACAGATAACTGAAAAAAGGAGCCACTCAAAGGCTGGTGAGTCATCGCAAGGGACTGGCAAACAGCCCATCCTATGGGAAATATTTGGAGTGTGGGTGGTGGGAAGATGGGGCACTGGGGTAACAGGCATAGCACGGACAGCTGATCTGCCCTCCAATCAGCCCAGGCCCACTCAGTGTAGACTGGTCAGGAATAAAGAACTTCAGGGGGAGCAGTTTGCTGAAAAGACTCAGGCCCAGACCAGAGTTTCCACACAACACAGGTGTACCAGGCTTCATGAGACCCAGAAGTTCTTACAAGGTCACCAATTAAAACCTGAGCTGCACAAAATGCCTTCCCCAGAGAACCAGCAGCAAAGCAGCAATTTAGCTCAACCACAGGGCTCAAGTGATCAAGGTCCCCACAGGAGGTTCTCCCACTTTAGAAGTAAACAAAGGACAACAAATTAATTCCAGTGCAGATTTTAAGTGGTGGGAACAGTGAATAATCCAACACAGACCTGAAAGAAAAAACAAAATACCCACAGATCAGAGACAAAGTTTGATATTAACCAGAAAAGGTCTAACATCACAAAAGAACACCTAGAAGGACCCAAAGCCTCCTGGGCTCCTGAGCTGGGGATGGGGGAGGGCTATGGGCTTCAGCCATGCCCCCCTGATGACCACATCCCAGCAATGACCACCCAGGCTGCCACCAGAAGTGCCCTGGGCTCCTGAGCTGGGGTGATGGGGTGCCGAGGGCCTCAGCCACACACCCCAACATCTGTACCCAGCCCAGCAATGACCACTGAGCCACTGCTTGAAGAGCCCCAGGGTCCCAAGCTGGGGTGGTGAGGGGATCAAGAGCCTTAGCCATGCCGCCCCAACATCTGCACCCAGCCCAGCGACAACCATTGAGCCACCACCAGAAACACCCTGGGCTCTTGAGCCAGGGCAATGTGGGGCTGAGGGCTTTAGCCACACCCCTTGACATGTGCTTCCAGCCAAGCAACAACTGAGCTGCTGCTGGAAGCCCACCGGTCTCCCCTGCCAAAATGAAAGGGGTGCCATAGGCCTTGACTATACCCCCACTCCTTCCTTCCCTATTTCTCTCCCACCCTGTTTCCCTCCCCCTTTTCCTCTCCCCACCCCCAACTGCTCCACAACAACAACATAGAATGTAAAAGAATAATAATATTAATAAATAAAAAAATTAAAAATAGAATAAAAAATAAATGCTTACTGAATAAAACAATAAGATATTATGACTAGGAGATAATGGTACAGGAAATTATGATTTCGTAATCTTTAATATCCATATTTTGAGACAACTGCTTGATACGTGAAACCATTTTAAAACCAAAGTCCTTTCAGTTCAGTAGATCCATTGGTAAGAATCTGACAAGACTCAACATATACATAATTTTGCTTAGGACTGGTGATAATTTCTTCTTTGATGAGCACAGGAAACAACATAGTGTTTAAGAGTACATATTCAGAATTCAGACTGCTGGAATCCAGCTCCATCACTTACCAGCTTTGTCACACTGGTCAAGTTTCTTACTTAGGTTCCCTCATCTATCCTACATTCCCTCATCTATAATTGGGGAATAACTGATAGGGTTATCAGAAGGATTAAATGAAATAAATCTTGTGAGGTACTTAGTATAGTGCCTGACACATAGTAAGTATTAAATGAATATTAACCATTATTATTATCATTAGTCTCTCAGAATATAGAATAAAAGGAAATATATACATAGGGAAGTATAACTAATACATAAAAAGGTGGTTTGGCTGCCTTTTATATCTGTGAAGTTAAAGTTTTGAGATTTTAGGTGACTATATATTTAGGTGCTCTTCTATTTTTGTACGTGTTTCAATACTTATACTATGAAATACTTTAATACTATTAAATATCACTTTATAGAAATAATATATACAAAAGGGTTAAATGCTTTTTAAAGTATCATCAAAACTAAGGCTATTAAAATTTTTTTCCCTAAAAATATTTTCAATATTTTAAACGTAAGATATCTTTAAAAAATTGAGTAGTTATCTTTTATTCAGCACTAGAATGTCTGGAGACATAATGCTACTGTTTGAAGTTTGCAAGTAGATCGACAAGGGCTCCTAAGAAGCATGAATATAGTTCAGAATATAATCCTAGAAAGTAAAGAGGAACACTATGTAAACAGAGTTGGACATCTCTTTGTATGAACTGATGATTTTATATATTAACATTAACAATCTTTCAGACACTAAAGTTATTCAAGTTCAAGACAATCCTTGATGAATTAGTTCAAGTGCTGTGTTGTGGGCCAAAGAGTAAGGTTACATACATCCTCACTGAGAGAGTGATGCCATTTTTTAATTAGTTTTCAGACTCCCTCAGTTAGATTTCCATGTTTTTTTTTTTTTATTCCTAATAACATTTAAATTTAACTTCTTGTTCACCTTGCTTACTACTTGTTTTTGTCTAGCATGATTTTTATGCCTTCAGGTGTGTATGAATTATTTTTGTACCCATATAATTTTCTTTCTACATCTCCATGCTGTGTTTTAAGTGAAAATTATGAAGGAATATTAGATAAGATGAGAGCAAAACCAAGGGAAATGCAATATAGTTATGCATGTGTACTGATAATGCCAACCATCAAGCATTACTGGACTCAGCTGAAAAAACACATGTAAAATATTCTGTAATGGCCTTTACCAGTTGCTTATTTTATATTGCCCTAAGCTAAAATTATTTCCTAGAAGACATTATTTTGTAATATAACACTTTCTCACCTCTAATCTCCTCAGCTGTCCCTCCTGCCACCACTGCCCCAAATACCAGGTAATTTTATTAAATCATACTGCATTTTGTTAGCAGTATGAGGAAATAGACTGAATGTTGGATCATCTATTATGCCAGTGAATAAATTACAAAGTGTCGTTTCTCCAAATCAAATGCATTTGCAAATCAAGCCCTGCAGTAGCTGCAAAAAGTGGAGATTGCTAGACTCATATTTTATATTCATTTTAAATCATAAATCTTTAGGATGTCTTAAAATGCATGTGAAAAATCGTATATCTTTAGATTGCCTTTAAGTCCACAGATACAATTATATATCTCCTTCCATGCTATTCACAGAGGGTAAAAGAATTTGCCACACTTGCATTATTTTATCCTAACAATTCGTACCCTTCCCAGGCCTTTCTCAAAGGCCCATCTCTCTCTTAATCTTCTCCAAAAGCCACACAACCCATGCTTTTTCTATGATAGAGACAGTTTTAGTCTGAAATCCCCCAACTCTGCATTTCATCTTCAAAATCTCTCTGTAAGGAGAGATTTCCTTGCTTTCAAGTCAGAAAAATGGAAATGGTGTTTCAAGTCTAACTTCATCTTATGTTTTTATATCACTCAACATCTGTTTATTTCTTCTATCCTCCCAGTCTGCCGTGAAATTCTTGAGTTAGAAACTATACTTCGTCCATCACAAAGTCAGAGATCAGAAAAAGTGCCTATAAGGCTGTTGTGAAACCATCTGCTAACTTTCACCTGGCTTCCAAGAAGGTGCAAAGTAAAACATTTTACTGTTTTGCAGCATTTAGAAAATGAGACAAGTACTGGCTGGTTAGCTCACCAGGTAGAAGGTAGTGCTGATAACACCAGGGTCAAGGGTTCAGATCTCTGCACCAGCCAGCCGCAAAAAAAAAAAAAAAAGAGAGAGAGAGAGAAACAATAGAGCATTAAGTCAACTATAACAAACAGTAAGTAAATTTTTTTTCTCTAATACCTAAACCTTCTCTAATATGTCTACTGGAATCTTTTATTTCTTATTCTTTGGCAATGAAAGAAAACATGCTGTCTTGTAAAATTACCTCTAAAACAATTGTGGAGTAATGTGGTTGGAGTGGTATGTTTAGAGTCTGAAAATCAAGAATGACCTTGCTGTGTAATCTGACAACTCTCTTGTTCTCTTGGTATCCTGTGTGTTAATTTCTCTCTGTAAAATGTACACTACCTTTTATTTACTACAGTGGGAATAGAAAATCATTTTTTTGAGAATCCTTTTAGTATAGTGCTTTGTATGAGAATTAAAAAAAAATTTTTTTTAAGGATCGAAAGTTCACTTCCTTTCAGATATCATCTGTGTTGAGGCTTCATCTTCAGCCCTCATGTATTCACTATTTTAGCTACTGACAGTAATTCATGTATTATTTTTTGTCATCAATACAAAAAAATTGTTTCTGAATAGCCACTGCAGATTTTTGTGTTTTTCTTTAATGTAATACCTCTGTAAAGCAGTTTAATTCCTTTCTTTTCTAGGTTGCTCATGTTGGAAGGCATATTTTCTAAACTCTTCTCAAGAGATGATAAAATAGACTAGTTGGTAAATCTTTCTGTGTACAGATTTTCAAAACTCCTATTGATCCACTGTGCTTTCATGTTAAAGAAAGAATCAAAACATCAGCTCTAAAACAAGATAACTTCAGCTCCGGGGCTGAGAAGGCCAGCCAGCCGCTGGGTAGTTTTGATATCAGAAGGATTTCAAAACCTTCTCTCTGTAGAGGATCAGTTATACAACCACACTGGGGCATCAACATAAAGGTGGTAACCAGCGTGTAATTCATGGGACTCTGCAGGTCCTACAGGTCCCTCTGACTAAAACATAACTTAGTTATTCTCACAAATGTGCTGTCACAAGCCCCAGGGTTTGTGGTTCTACACTGAGCCAGTGGTCAGAGTGAGGACATTTTGCTGTCCCTCCGGAGACAGACAAGAGAGGAGAGCTGAAAGTATGTAGATCTCACAGCTACATCCTGATACTTATATTTTAATACCATGATGGGAATAAATTACTCTGAGTGTACTGATGATGGATATTCTGGCTCTGCATTAGTACGTTTCTGTTGCTTACAACAAAATACACAGAATGGATAATTTGTAAGAAAACGAAATTCATTGCTTACAGTTTCTGAGGCCCGAAAGTCCACAGTCCAGGGAACATAACTGGTGAGGTGACCCTACAGCAATGCAAGGTGTCACGTGGCGGAATTGCAGAGCAGAGAGAGATTCTCACGGGCTCACCTTTTAAAGCCTCAGAACCGCACCCATGACCACCATTATTAATCCTTTTTTACACTATGGTCCTACAATCTAATCACCTCTTTAAGGCCCCACCTTTCAATTACTATAATAGGATATCCCATCTTCAACACTTACATTGGGAGTTAAGCTTGTAATATATGGACTTTGGGGGACACAATTCAATCAATCCACAGCAGGCTCTGTGTGGTTAGATCTCATAAACCTCTACTTCAATCAGTGGAGATCAAAATATGCATGTAAATTCTCTGCATAACGTCAGTTGAAACCTATTCAGACAAGGATCAATGTTATTTTTAGAGAAAGCACAAGAACTTGAAAAGGTTCACATACTGGCTACATAAAAATTGTTGCTTTCTTCTATTCTGGGGGTGATTTATGAAATTGCTCTTGGATTGACTTCACGAATTTCTTCATTGCTGTTTTTGTTTTGTTTTTACAATTTTTGACCTTCATAGCTCTAAGAAGGGGTCTCATTTGTATAGTGCTAAGAGATGCAGGTTATTCCCACTGTGCTGTGTGTGCATTTTAAAAAATGCTTTATAACAAATGCATACGTGCAGTTGACAGAAGTAATAGTCTCATTTTACGTTTGTGTTAAGTCTCTTAATACTAGGTAAATGCAAAACAGGTGCTGCAAAGAGCCTACAGCAATTATAGCAAGGATGACACACCAGTAGTTGTTATAATGACTTAACAACTAAGGGTTAGCTGAAAATCTTGTTAAACTCAGAAGTCTGCTCAGTATCGTTACTGCATAGAAGTATAACAGTTAAGCTGGCTTGTCTTGCCATGTCGTTCAGAACTGAAAACACCCTTTGGATTAATGTTTCCTCATTTCCTGGCCTATTCATTTTACCAAATGACATTTATTACGCAACGCTGTAAGTTTTGACTTGCCTTCTGTTAAGAAGGGGTTTTTTTTGTTTTTTTAAATGTGTTTTCTATTAAACACCCCTTACCCCCAGTTTAGGCCATAAATAACATTATGCATTTTGTAAACTATACTCATCATATATGTCTTTATTTTATAAAATTATATAAACTATACCTACTGTAATCCTTTTTATTATCAGTGCTGACGTACTATTTTGGAGGAAGTTAACAAAACAGACTCAAAATCAGTTGAAAAATCCTTTCAAAATGCCAACCTAATTTTTACCAATATCAATTTATAGAAGGGTAAATTTCTTCTTCCAAATGCTAAAATATCGGTTAGCCTCACTTCTTTTATTCTCCGCCTTATTTTTCTTCAAATTTGTCTTAAGTAAGATTTCAGTTCCACATGTACTATTCCTCTTTCACTTAAAGGCTATAATTAAGTCTTTTATTTATTCCGACTGCAATTCATTCCTGGCACTGGATAAGAGCTAAGCTGTTGCTTCTCTGAGTTCTCCCCACAATACGAGTGTAGGTAACAGTAGAATTATTACTAACTTTTCTAATATGAATTATAATACACATGACAAAACAAATTCACTTCAATATAAAGTGGGATGTAGAATTTTATTTCATCAGTCACCTGTCAGGCTAACCCACTTATAAATTCTAAAATTGTTTTTAATCTCACATTATTGTTTCTTTTTATTTTTATTCTCAAAAAATACATCAAATTTTGCATGACATGTTCTTTTTTGGATTTATGTATGCTTTTGCTTTTTAAAAAGTAATTAATATATTATTTGAAAAGTATTGCTTCATTTCTTCCACTCTAGGTTTTTAAGGTCAGAGTTATACTCAATTCAGCATGTTCTAGAACTAGGTGCTGGGAAAAATACCTTGCTTTTTGGTTACTCTTATGAAAGCTAGAGTCATCTTCTTTATGATGAAAGAGTAAATTGAACATTGGAAAAAATAAGACTGAACTCATAAGCTTAGGCCTAGTACAAGATTAGGTGTATAGTAAATATCTAAGAAATACTTAGCAATCTGAAAAACAATAAAAAATTTTAACATTTTTTAGATGAATCTTACTCATTATTAATTCCTCTACAATTAGGCAACTGAAACCTTAAAGACTTTAAGATAATAAAGTAGGCAAGGGAATGGGAATAAAAATCAGCTTTTAAACTCCTTGTTCTGTGTTTCATTAACCTGATGAAGAAGGGGCTATAGCCTTGATCTTCTAAAAGCACAGTCTCTCCATTCAGTTCTACTGAGACCCCACAGAATCCATTGTTCTGTTCCTACTACTGAAGGCAGTGTGACCTTTTTAATTATTTGAACCAATTTACCCACTGATGCCTTTACTATAGTCAGACCTTCCATGAACACTCTGTGCTTATTCCTGCTTCTTTGCATATGCTCTGCCCTTTTCTCACCTAATGCTGTCTGCAGTTCTGCTTTCCAGTATTTGGTTTTCCATTGTTTAGACTTCAGCGCTACTTGTATCTCCCCCATTAAGCCTTCTCTCGATACCTGCTATCAACCTCAATCTCTTTCTTCTCTGAATCCTGTTAACCCTGAAACTTATATCTATACTATTTCATATTTTTATTTTGTTTATACATAACTTTACATTATATGCTCCTTATAAACTATATTATATATGTCTGCATCTAACACTAGCAACACAATAGTTTTGAATGTCTTATTTAATTGAATTGAAGGGTTAAAAATTGTCAATGGGCTCCTTTGTTCTTCTGTTCATCATCCCAGTTCTGGTGGTTTGAATTGAAGACTAAGCAAAATAAATCAGTCAGAGTGCAGTCAGGAAAAAAGAGCCCAAGCCAAGTGGTTTAATACAAAGGATTTAACACAGGGAACTGGTGACAAAGGTGTAACCATGAACAGTAAATGGTGAAGCCAGGGATTAGCAAAAGCAAGAAGTTGCCAACACCTCTAGGGGTGGAGGGACAAAAAGAGAAGGTGGTTTCCTTGCTGCTCAGCAGGAGCTGGGGCCACCAAGGGTAGGGCTTCTGGGAGAGGGTAGGGCTTCTAGGAGAAGCTAGCACCACGGAGGAGAAATAACCACTGTCAGAAATACTGGCCAAAGCTAGGAAAGAAGAAGAGGCATACCCTGGTTTCTCCCCATCTCCTACACTCCAGACTCCTGCAAATGATTCTTATTGGCCAAACTAACCAGAAGCCAGTTGGCAAAGAAACCTAGGAAATGTGATTTAAAGAAATGAACCCTCTGTGATACAGAGCAGAGCAGGAGAAACAGAGAAAAAAGATCTAAGAGCAAACGGGCAAACGATTAACACATTGATAGACCAGAAGTAAACAAAATCAAAGCTATTCTATATGTGGTGAAACTATAAATAGTTCAAAATAACTCACAAGTAACTTGTTTCCAATATCTTTACTAGGATTGCTATTTCCGAAAGTTCACAATTTAATAATTTACAATTCCTTTTATTTTATTATAAATTATAAAATACTAAGTCTTTCTATCTTTGGCCTGTTTCAAAAGGATTGCAACTATTCTGGCATCTAGCTGTCACTTTTAAAGAAATAATTTCCAAAATATATCTCCTAACTTAATCTAATCCCCTAAATTCTAGCTGCTCTCCTATTTATACCTAATGGATGAATTGTTCATCTGTTAACATATCTAAAACTAATCTCATTCTTTTGCTATTAGCTGATGAAATTATACATATATATGTATATGTATATGTATATGTATATGTATATGTATATATAAAGCAAAAAGCTAGCTTCAGCGAAGTTGGAAATGTATTGGCTTAATCTAACTGAATAATCTATATTTAAGTCTTGTATTTCAGGCATAACTGGATCCAGGAGCTTAAACAATATCACTTAAATTCTCTCTCTCTCTCTGCTCTAACTGGCTTTGGAGTGGGGCTGGGGGTGTTATCTTCCCAACTCAAATCACATGACAGTTTGGGGAGAAGGTCGTTTCCAAAGAAAAAGATAATGAGAAGATTAAAAAAAAAAAAAAAGCATGTATTCACTATACCCTTTCTTCCTCCTACTTCCAATTTCTTAAAAAATTTTTAGTTTTTTTGCTGTTATAATTTTGTCAGCCCAGCTAGTTTGAAACCATCTACCCACTAACTCTTGCCTCCATACTTAATCAATCATCAAATCATATCACTTTTTCATTGAAAATAATTCTAATGTCTGTCATTTGTTTATTTTCACTGTTACCATCTTGATTTAGACCAGGTTTTATCAACCTAGGCACTATTGACATTGTGGGCCGGAAGACTTTTGTTGAAGTGTATTCTCGTGTGCATTAGGACCTTAAGCTGCATCTCTGGTCTCTATCCAATGGATGCCAGAAGCACTCTCCCCTGTGTGACAGTCAAAATGTCTCCAGATATTGCAAATATCTCCTGAGGGTAAAATATCCCCCAGTTGAGAACTTTTGATTTAGACATTTGTTATTTCATGCTCGGGGTATTTTGCTAGTCTTTTAACTAGTGTTTCTACTCCCATTACCTATCCTTTTACCTTTTTTTTTCATACAGTACTGCCAAAACAGTATCATTGAAGCACCGCATTGATTATGGAAATCCTTTGATAAAACTTCTGCTGATTTTTGTCTACTGCCTCCTGAATAAAGACCAGATTATTTAATCTGGCATCTGTAAGAAAACTCATAACCTATTATTACTCAGATAAACATAAGGGAGTATTTTCCACTCATATTTGACTATCCATTGTCCCCTGGCTCTGCCTGTATTTTTCAAGTTGTGGGTCACGCTGCTTTATAGACCAGCACTGTCTTCTTTCAATTCAGCCTGTCAAACTCTCAAACTCCTATGCAACCTCCAAGGCTTTGGTGCTGCCCTGTCTTTTCCTTTAGGAAATCTTTCTCGTATCTTCCTCCTTTCTCCCCAGTATACACTCATCCCCATCTACTCTCACCTTTTTATTTATTTATTTATTTATTATTTTTGGCCACAAAACAAGTCACCTTTTTATTTATTTATTTATTTATTATTTTTGGCCACAAAACAAGTCTTGATACATTTAAAAAGACTAAGATCATAGAAAATATGTTCTCTGACCCCAATAACAGAAGGAAATTTAGAAAATTCACAAATGCGTGGAAATTAAACAACACTCTTCTAAATAAACAATGGGTAAAAAGAAATATGGGGAAATTAGAGAGTACTTTGAGATAAAAATCAAGGCACAACATATTAAAATTTATAAGATGCAGGGCTCATGCAGTGCTTAGAAGAAAAATTATACTAGTAAACACCTATGTTAAAATACTACATTCTTTTTTAAGGTATAAATTTCTTTGTAAATTTCCTCCTTCATATCCTGGATTTTTTTTCTCATTTCATTATGTTGTCTAACTTAGTCTTCTTGTATCTCAGAGAGATTCCTTAAGACCGTTGCTTGGAATTACTTTTCAAGGTAATAAGTCATTTCAAGGGTTTCCTGCTCTGTAGGGTCTGGTGTTTGAGAATTACTGTTTTCTTTTGGTGGTGTTGTATTGTCTTGGATTTTCATATTTCTAGTACCTCTATTTGATGTCTGGTCATCTGGTAGAGCGGTTGCTTCTTCTGTTACTCTGGAGTGGGCTTTGAGGACAGAGATGTCCTCTTCTTTTTCTGGTCTCTGCTGGTGACTCTCCTTGCATCATTATAGTCAAGTGTCTAGCAGGCCACCTGCATGGTAATTGTGGCTACTGCTGTGGTGTTTGCCAATTTTGTGGCAGCCATAGCTGTGGCAGTGACTGTGGTGGGCCACCTACATGGAAGTGGTGTTTTTGTGTGCTTCTTGTGGGGGATGCTGCCATCAGCTCCTGCCTTAGGACCCTGGGCATGCTTTGTTTCTTGCCTGCATCCAGGCAGAGGGGGCTGGGTGGAGAGGGTTGGGTGGAGGGGGCTGGCCCTCGGCTCCTGCCTAAGGACCCCAGCTGTTCTCTATTTCTTGCCTTCATCAAGGCAGAGGGGGCTGGCTCTTGGCTCCTGCCTTAGGATCCTGTGTTCTCACCTTTTAATATGCCATTATCACATTTTGGCTTGTCATTCATTTGACTCACAGCACATGCATCTTGCATTGTTATCATTTATGTTAAGATCTTATCATTCCTACTGAATTTTAACTTACTTAACGGAAGAGATTGAAATACTTGATACTATGCCTGGCATCACCACTTAGATGTGTCTTAGGACAAGTTATACATTTTTCTGTGTTTTTGTTTTCCCGTCTGTCTAATGTAGATAGTTATACCCTTCCTTTCTATCTCACTTGATTTTTTAGGATAAAATAAATAAAATAAATAATAAATGAATCTCAGAGAGCTACTATAAAGGACTACATAGTTCTTATTTGATTCCTCACAAGATTCACTGTGACTTGCTATAGCTGGTCAGTATACATTTGGGAATGGTTGGGGAAGTGAGAACAGAATCTTATTCTGGAGAAGAATTATATGTGGCTGTGACTAAATAGAGATCAACACAGTATTTTGTGATTTCATTTACATGTTAAGTTGACTACCATTGGAACAGTTCTAAGGGCTGTAGAAAAAATGAAAGAGTCATGGGAAGGTAAAATAGTGCAGCCACTTTGGAGAACAGTCTGTTAGTTTCTCAAATAGTTAAGTATAGAGTTACCACATGACCCATCAATTCTGCTCCTAGGTATCTACTCAGAAATGAAAATATATGTCCATACAAAAACTTGCACATGAATGTTTTATAGCAGCATTACTTATTTTAGCCAAAAGGTGGAAACAACCCAAATATCCATCTACTGATGAGTGGATAAAGAAAATCTGGTATATCCATACAATAGAATATTATTCTACCATAAAAGGAATGCAGCAGTGATACATGCTAACACATGGACAAACCCTGAAAATATTATGTTAAGTGAAAGAAGACAGTCAGAGAAGATCTCATTATATCATTCCATTGATATGAAATGGCCTAAATAGTTAAATCCATAGAGACAGGAATTAGATAAGTGGTTGCTTAGAACTGGGGGTGGGGGGAAAACAGGGAACAAGTGGGTTATATGTAAAGGGTATGCGGTTTGTTTTTGAGGTGATGAAAATGTTCTAAAACTGACTGTTGGTTGCATGTATCTGTGAATATACTAAAAATAACTGGATTGTACACTTTATATGGATTAATTGTATGTATGTGAATTATATCTTAATGAAACTGTTCTTTAAAAAAAAAATCCTAAGTCCCAAACCAACAACTGAAAAAAAGGTGTCCACAACCTGCCAATGTTTGTTCACGTTTCTTGAGCCCAAACAGGCAAGATAATCTAAGACTACAATGTTAAACCCAGGGATCATGTCTTACATGCCCTCAGGGTTAGTCCTTTGCTTGCCCTCAATTCGTTCTTATTGGCCTGGAGGAAACTGTGTTCTGCGTTCTCTGCTTCTGCATTCTTATCTGATGCTGAACTTGGTGACTCACGGATCCACAGAATTCTATTAACTTGTCCATACTAATTTTCAGTTTTTAACTTAGCTATGTCGCGTTGTCGAAACAGGAATTTTTATAATAAAGGATTATACTTATGGTGGGACAGAGAGGAAAAAATCCTGGCCTCCTAACTATAGGGAACCCCTGAATGGCATCAATTTCTACAAATGTACTTGTTTTGGCCAAACAGTTATATAAGAGAAAGTGTATGCAGACCATGACTTTCTGACGTTGTTGGTGGCATCCTGTTTTCTTCTCTCTCAGACACATGCTAAGATTGCCAATGAATTGCTAAAGATTTTGCATTTCTCTTTGTCATATGTAGATTGTTCTACATAAACTGGATTTCACTTTTCTGGTCTGTGTCCTCTTCCGAGTATAACAGGACTTTGTGAGCCTCCCAACCCTTTCCTGGGGGTGGAAGTATTAACCTACATGAGAAAATCAGAAAGTGTGGCCTTACCATTTCTCTTGCAAATATGTGGCATTCTGGGTTTCTTGGCCGCCGCAATAACCCCAGTATCTTAGCACATCCAGTAATCCAGCTCCTCTCTTCTTTTGGTGCTAGAGAGAATGGGATGGAGAAGACCACTTTTTTCCTTTTTCTTTGCCCCTTTAGCCTCTTCAGTAGGATAATATAAAAAAAATGGTAATAGTGATAACAGGGAAATTAATATGAACATCTATTGAGCATTTACTATATACTACTAATTATATTGGGTGCTTTCCTAAATTTCAACAGCCCTATGACTATGTATTACTATTGTGCCTATTTTATAGGTGAGTAAACCAAGTCTTGGAGGGGTGAAGCAACTTTCCCCAGGTGACGTGGCTAGTTAATGGTAGAGCAAGGATTTCAGCTTAAGCAGTCTCATCAATACTTTTAACCACTGCCAGGATTCAAGTTCTAAATAGCCTGAATTTTCTTTGTATGTCTGAAGGAAATGACCACTCTGCTTTGGGCACTGGAGGATGACCTCGAATCATACTAGTGGTTTCCTTACCCTTTGGCCTAAGGATAGCATTAGCAAGAGATTGGACTGACGAGGGGGAGAGAAGTCAGCTCCCTTCTACCCATCACTGTCTGCTGGCTGAATCCTGCCACCAAGTGTCCAGCTCCTGTCATATGGCCCTCCCCACGCAGCCCTCTCTGTCTCTGGGTTCTAGTAACCACTCCCTCCTTCACTGCTTCAGGCCTAGGGGTGGTCACACCTGCTGTACCAGCCCCCAGAGATTGCACTAATCCCTTTTGGTTTCTCTACGCCCTGCTACACCTTTATAAATAGGCCCTTATTCAACTCTCAGAATTTTCCTGTTATGAATATGCCATTTGTTTCCTGCTGGGACCCTAATTGATCTAATTGTGGCTCTGGGTGTTTCTCCCTTCCTGACCTGGTTCTTCCTCAGTTCAGATCCATGCCTCACCTGGCTCCTGGGTACTCTCCACAGCAGAGTGGAGAAATGTAGAGAAAGTCTGGAAGGCAAACAGATGTCCAGCACATGGACACTGACATTGTGACAGTTGTATCTTGTGGTCATTTCCTTCAGACATGTCTTTGGTTCTCTGCTGAATCCTGCAGTCTCAAGCAGAAGCCTCTGCCCAGCCTGGTGGACCTAGGGAGAGAGGGTCACAGGGTCCTCCAGTTCTGGTTCAGTCTTTCCACCTGGGAGGGCTGTCGGTCTGCTGGTGCCTTATTAACTAATTACAGCTCTCAAAGACATATGGTAATTATTTTCTCAGAGACAACATGGACTAGCCTGAAGAAAACTGTTTCTCTTATTAGCAGGGTGCTGGCCCACACCTGCAGAATCAGTGGGTCTTCATTATTGTGCCTAAAATAATCAGACAGATTCTTTTTTGCTCTGCCTGGGGGTCTGGCAGCAGGAACCAAAGACCATAATAGCCTTAGTGGCTCCCTGGAGAACATTACCAACTATGAATAAATTAATTTGGTTCAGAATTTGGGGAGATGCTTACCAATCCATCCTCATTCATAAATAGATTAGGATTAGCAGTTTTGGTCTTGCTTCTTCAGAATTGCCTTTCCGCTTCACCCTTTCTGAAAGAAAGTGAGCCAAGATGCCAGGTACCGTTCAAGCTTCATTAAAGAAAGAAATCTGCTGGGCTGTGCTCAGAGTGGCAGGCAGCCTGGGGCTGCCCTGAAAATGGTGGACAGCACCAGGTGTGGGGGTGGTAGAGCTTATATTGGTATGCTGGCACCAAGAGCTGAGTGATACCATCAAGGAGGGTCATTATGTGAATGTGGATTGGGGTGGAGAACTGCGTCCTTGCAGAAGCAAAAGGGGTTTCTGTTTAAGTCAGGAGGCTTCTCGTAAAGGGAAGGGGCAAGGGGAGGGGAGGAGGTGGGCTGTGCCATTTTGTACTTGGGCTTGTCTAAAGTGGCGCTGGTTATGTTGCAGATCTATTACTTTCCTCCAAAATTCTGAATATAGGAATAAATATGGAGTTCTAAGGACAACCTTCAGAGAGGTCACTAATTCAGTTTTTGGGGTCAAGACGTCTTCTTGCGGGAAGTGACATATGTTGGCCAGGCTAAGAAAGGATTTTCCAGGTGGAGGGAACAGTGTGTACAAAGGCACAAAGGCAGGAGAAAGCATGAGAAATTTGGGGAACTAAAGACAGATTTATTCAGTACAAACATCCTCAGATACCAAGGATGAGAGATCAGGTATGGTGTCATTAAGGCCACATTGATTGTGTATAGCTGGTGTCTGTTCTGGTTGGTTAGTGCATAGGGTGACCAACTGTCCCAGTTTGCTCAGGACTGTCCCAGTTTTAACAGTAAAATTCCCATGTCCCAGGAAACCCCTTAATTCCAGACAAACCAAGACAGTTGAGCATCCTATGTTGTTACAGCAGTTGTTAAATATTTTGGACATCACCCCTGCATTAAAATATATGCACACACATATAAAGTGTTACACACACACAGACAAGCATATATTCTTGGGTCCTTGTTCTACCAGGTTAAATTTTAGTAGTATTCTCACTCAGTTTTGAGCAGAATTTCTAACTCAGTACGGCATTCTCATGTATTATCTAAGATAACCTCCTCTCACCTTGATAGTCTAAAGTATTTTTCCACCCATTAGTCTCTGAGACATCCTGAACTTTCCTTTCCTGTTATCAGACGAGTTCCCCTCAAGAATCTTTGAAGAACTCTCTTCAGACTTTTCTGCTCAGAGGAAATTCCTTTATAGCCTCAGAAGATGGCTGGCTGTGTGAAAAGAAGTACTGCTATGACTGGAATGTTTGAAGACTGTTCCAGAGATTGTGGCTTCGTTTCAGTTTTAATTTTAGTTTCTGAATTACGAGTTTAACATAGACCAATTTGCAAGAATAGCAGATATCGCAGCTGTTTGCTGTGGCAGGCAAAAGCGTTCTTCCTATCTGCTGCTCTCTGCGCCAAACAGCTGTGCTTAGAATCTGCTCCCCAGGCAGCTGCCATATGCCACTGCCATGGCCCTGTCCTGCCAGATGACTCTCCTGCTTGGTCGCCACACCTGGAAGTCCAGAATGTCATTGGATGGACCAAACTAGGTGATGCACACCGCAGAAAAGTCCTCCATCTCTCCCTCCTCCTACACACACCTGAAACGTACAGATATTTGTGGATGATTTGCCAAAATACGAATGCCTTCATTGAATTAGAGGTCTGTGATATGCCTGCTTAACGTAAAGACATAATCTAAGTTCAGAAAATGTTTTACTTTGTTACAGGCCAAAGCATTCATCTATAACTCTATGAGGTCTGGTCATTATCTTCAAGCTTGCAGGGTTGTTGTGGTTGTTTTTATTATTATTTTTGTTTTGCTGGAAAATCAGCATTGGAAACAGCAGGATGAGCAACTAACTGCCCAGGTTCACGTTCCAAGGAGTGCCTCTCATGTTCCGCTCTTGTCCTCAGAGTCACATTTTCTTTGTCTTAGTCTTTGCCAAATCCATATCAATAGCAAAAAGCTAGAAAGTTCTCTCTGTGTTAGCCTATCATACCTATTAGACATTAATTATTTAATTCACCAAACATTCATTAAGCCCCTCCCACATGCCAGATACTAGCAATGGCATCTGTCTATGAGGACTGAATGTTGATGGCAATTTCACACCATCTTGGGAGGGATAATTTGGGGAGATACGAGTCAAGCCACCCACATTACACATCTGTAAGGTCTGTCACCACTTTTCAGTGTTTTGAGGAAGAAACCTATACGATATCTAGGGTCATAAAAAAAATTACTTACTTTCTTCCCGTGGAGCTGTATATTTTTAGTTTGAAAGCGATTTGGTTATGCTGTGGTCCTACTCTCTCAAGGCTGTCTTTTTCTCTTTATTCCCACTGACTTTTAGACATCTGTGGTTATTTGCCTTTCTGCTCTTTCCTATCACTCCTTGATTGCCAAGCTGGGTCATATTAATTCTATTACCAACATTTAGTTAGTATCAGGTGAGCAATGGATGTTCAAAAGTTGAGTGATAAACAGTTGCCTGGAGGAACAGTTCCAGAGATGTAAGTGGTCTGTTCAAGGTCAAAAACTAGCTACTGGCAATTACTGTACGATTTCTGTGTGCACCTCACTCAATAGTACATAATAAAGACCACAGAAAAGCAGTAATGAGAAGGCTGGAAGTCAGCCCAACCAAAACTGGGTCAAAGGCATGAGTCAGACAGGTCTGGACATTCCAGCTAAGCCACCATGAATTATTGCCTCCTTACAATGAAAGCACCTGACAAATCAATTATTTATGGGTGAAGCTGAATAAAATGAAAAGCAAATAAATGCATGGTCTGATCTGGGAAAGAAGCAGGAAGAATTTTGAAGAAAACCAATATTCTACATTTTTCTGATCAGAAGGTTAGGGAGAGGAACCTCGCTAATCTGATGAAAATCTTGATATGATGCTATTTTTGTAGGAAAAAATTATATACATACAACAAATTGTGAAAGGATATATATACTGAATTCTTAACAGAGGTTGTCTTATGGGGTGGGATTATCAGGTGCTTTTGCTTACTATTTTCATTAATTCTTCTTTAATTAGTAAAAACAATTAAAATGCCAGAAAACTGTAGACTTTATTTTTTTCCTATTGTTTGAGAACTTTAAAAAAGAATCGAAATTTTATAGGTATTATATTTAAGCAAGCACTTACTGGAGCATATACTATGAGCATAACGTCAGTACTGTGTGTGCAAAATTTTTTGTCAGAAGTCTTGATGTATAAAAGAGGTGTCAATATTGCACCGGGAGAATGTAGGGAAGGAGTGGGGATGGGCTTAGTAATGGCTTCAAGCAAAAGGTGACATTGGAGCAAAGACTTCAAGCATGAGAATTTCCTTCAGAAACAAACATGGAAGTCTCCTTTTGGGTTGAGAGAATAGCATGAGCGCCATGAAAATGGGACAGCATACAATCTTTTGGGAACAGAATAATAGATTTGTTGAATGGAGCACATTCTTTGGGTTAGGAAAAGGAGTGTTTGACGTAGGAACCTTTGAATGTCCTGCTCAAGGGCCTGGCTGTTCTGTGGGATTAGTGAGCCACAGGAAGCTTTGTGATGAAGGAAATGATGCAATTTTACTTGTACGGATGAACATTTAAAAAGAACAAAACTACATACTGTTTTGTAACTACTCTCCTCCCCCCCATTAACATTTTTTTACATCTTTCTTTATCAATAAATATAAACATATATTATTTTTAATTGCAGCATAGTGTTCTATTATATGGAAGTCTTATAATAAATTCTTTTGATGGGTGTTTAAATTAGTTCAAATATTTAGATTTTATATACAACACTACCACAAGCATCATTTTAAGTACACCTTTGTCTTGTTCAGTTGTTCCTTTGGACCACTTTTTGAAAGTGTACTTGCCAGTTTTTTTCTAAGACTTCTAGTTTTGCCCTTATGTTTCAGAAATTCCTTCCCTTACTCCAGCATTTTGTTGCTGTTCACTTTTATTAATGTCTAATGTTGAATATTTTCATTTTATGTATATAAATCCTTAATCTATCTTAACATTATTTTGGAATACAATATAAAATGAGAAACCTAATGTAATTTTTAAAATAGTTTGTCAGTTTTCTTGATGACTGTCGATGCGTCTGTTCTTTCCCTACTGTTTTGGAACACTTTCGTTATTATATACTAAATTCTCACACATACTGGCTTTACTTTTTGGATATAATATTTATTCCATTCATTTATTCTGGATGCAATACCACAATGCTTTAACTTTTTGTAGCTTCCCAGTGGGTTTAATACACAAAAGGGTCTCTCCCCTATTCTAGCTAGTTTTAAGTAGTTTCTTATATGTACTACAGGAATTCTCTTCTGTAATCCTCAACTTTTAGTAAAGGTCTTCACACCAACAGCCTTATTTATGTTAGTGGTACTTTCAGGAATGATGCTATTGGGACGCCCACCCTTAAAGAAGGTGGTGACAGAAGAGGGGAGCTATACACATAAGTAGATGATCAAGGAAAGGCTGGAAAGTTTGGAAAAACTGAAAAAGGCATTACATTGACTTTGAAGGAAAGAGTGAATCCAGATGGCTATAGATGTTGAGGACCCAAAGTTTATACTTATTGTGCATTTTATGTATATATAGAATATGCCTTTCTTTTTAATACAGTGGTTTCACACTGTATTCACAATTTTATATTCTGCTGCTTAAAAATTAACATTACTTTAGAGGTATTCTATAGTTTTATCCTTTATAAACTCCATTTACATGTGTTGCATAACATTCCGTCTGTGAATGTCACATTATGTCACAATACTATAAATTCACGTAATAATATTTCATTGCCAATATTTCATAAAGGTCAGCTACAGAGGAATAATTTGGAAGCATTAGAAGATATCGGAAAAAAGATATTTTTATCTTTGCCTAGAAAATACAGCGCCTGAGCTAATTTGTTTGATTCAATGGTTCTCAGATTTATCTGGCTTTTTTATAGATTTATTCTTGAGAATTAAATGTGCTTGAGTAGCTCTTACTAATTTATAGGTTCACCCTAGTTATTTACTTTCTGTAACTACTTTTTAAGTAATCGGCATATTATAACTACTATTTGATCCTCATTCTTCTTCCACTTCAGAAATCTCGGTGTTTCATTAAATTGTTAGGAGTGGCCTTGCAATGTGACTCAGGAGGCACTTCCTCTTTATATAAGTATATGTTCAAGACATTTAACTTAATGATCCTCTATGAGAGCATTATAAAAAGAAAAGAGTTTTCCCCATTCTCCAAAATATATTTTTTATAATTTGTTTTAAAATTGGAAGAGATTTTATATATAAACATTACTACAGCTCAGACAGGCTAAGTGATCTGAATGATTTAGCACTAAATCACAGGTCTTCTGGCTTCAAGTTTAATGATTATTATTCACAAATTCTCCTTTAGTGTAGTGAATCATCCCCACATTCTTTATGTAAAGCCCGCTTAGGCATAGACTTATTGATTTTATATGGTAATATCTTATTTATCATGATTTTAAAAATCATGACATATTAAGATTTTTACCTGTTTTTGAGTCAATTTTTCCCCCTTAGAAATCATCTATGTGATTTTTAGATTTAATGGGGCGAAGTTATTCTTTATCTTCTCTTTTTTGTTTTTTGGCTCAAGAAAAATAATTTTATTCAATAGCATACATACTTAAAATACTTGATCACATATTTATTCAAACACATTAGTATAGTAACTATAGTTTATAATTACATATTGTAATAAGTATGAAGAAGGAAAATATCAAAATTATCTTCATGAAATCGTTCAGCAACCTCATGAGACTTAAAAATACTTATATGTGTATGAATAGAAGAATACGGGTTCCATTAATAAATCTAGATATATTTTATTCTATTTCTCTACTATTTTGCAAGGAGTAAGTTTTACACTGTTGAAATGGAATCTAGGGTCAGTATGTAAATATATATATATTATTGAAATGTAATTGATTATACATGTTTGTGGGGGTACAGAATTGAATATCAATAGTTATGTACAATCTGTGATGATCAAATCGGGAGAATCAGCATATTTGTCACTATAAAAGTAAGCATTCTTTGTGTTCATTAACCCATTTCTCTCCAGCCCCCTTTCCCTTCCCCCTTTCCCATCTGTAACCAGTTCTGTTCTTTCCTTCTGAAAGTTCAACCTATTATTGTGATTATCATTTCTTTCTTTTCTTTCTTTCTATCTTTTTACTTACTTATTTATTTTTTTAGCTCCCAGTTATGAGTGAGAACACGTGGTATTTCTCTTTCTGTGCATGGCTTATTTTACTTAACGTAATTTTCTCCAGGCTCCTCCAAGTTGCTGTGAATGGCAGAATTTCATTCTTTTTTTATGGCTGAGTAGTATTCCATTGTGTATATATCCCACATTTCCCTTATCCACTCATCCTTGGATAAGGGACAAATTCTTTTCTATACCTTTTCTATACCTGAGGCATGCTCTATTCTAATTTTGAATGCAGCTTTGCGTGTGTGTATGTGTTTCCTCTTCTTTTCTTTTCAAAAGTTTGCTTATTTTGTTGGCCTTTCCAAAGTATTAGCATTTATTTATATTAGAGTGAGTGAGTGAGAGAGAGAGAGAGAGAGAACTAATATAAATGCCTTGGGTTGAATATCCCCGCAAAACTTGACACTACTGTGACAGTGTTAAGAGGGTGGGAAATCCTATTATGGTAATTGAAAGGTGGGGCCTTGAAGAGGTGATTAGATTGTAGGAACCTGCTGTAGTGAACTGATTGAAAATGGTGGTCATGGGCATGGTTCTGAGGGTTTTATAAGAAGAGGGCATGAGGAGCTATCTCTCTGCTCTCTCTGCTCCACCATTTTTCTCAATGTGCTACCCTGTGTCATTGTCACCACCATCAAGACCCTCACCAGATGTGTTCCCTGCACTGTAGACTTCCCAGCCTCTGAAATTGTAAGCAATAAATTTTGTTTTCTTTATAAATCACTCAATTTCAAGTATTTATGTTATAAGCAACAGGAACGAACTAATACAATAAATTAGAACAAATTTATTTCTTTATTTTTTGTGTGTATGTTGTCTATTTCTTAGAGAGATGTATCAAATTCTCACATTATAATTGTACACCTTTCAATTTCTTATTGCTTTGCTATCAGCTTTTGCTTTATAGGTTTCTTGCCTATGTTCACAGGTGCATAAAACTTTACCATTCATATATTTTTTGTGCTTTATATCTTTTATAAATGTAAAATATATGCCTCTTTTTTTAAACTAGTAAATGCTTTTTTCTTTAAATTCTACTTTTGTCTAATATTAATATTGCAATAACTATTTTATTTTTGCTGAAATTTATCTGTTACATCTTTTTATATCTCTTTATTTTTCACCTGTTTGTGTAGTTTTGTTTGCTTTAAGGTCTACCCAACCTAGGGTTGCCTACACCTCTCTGGCTCATGTCATAATTTTATTTTTGTTATTGCAGTAAGAGAAATACTGTGTGATAGAGATCAGTCAAAAAACCCACCTCCTCTTTATTTCCTATTTTACACTCAAATAATATCTAGGTGCTATGAACTGAATTGTGTCCTCCCAAAATTCATGTTGAAGCCCTAATGCTCAATGTGATGGTCTTTGAAGATGGGGCTTTTGGGAGGTAATTAGGTTTACATGAGGCCACAAGGGTGGGGCACCCATGTTGGGAGCAGTGTCCTTATAAGAGGAGAAAGAGAGACCAGAGCTTTCTTTCTTTCCACCATGTGAGAACAAAGCAAGAAGGCAGCTCTCTGCCACCCAGAACTCACTAGGGAACTGAAATGGCAGATACCTTGATCTTGGACTTCTAACCTCCAGAACTGTATGTTATAGCACAGAGCAAACTAATACCCTTTGTATTAACCAAATTGTTACAGCTCTCTTTCTGAAGGTGGAACTCTTTAATCAATCCAAGTGGTCCTGGATTCTGAGGCTAGCATTTGGCTCAGTGATTGCAGGGTGGAGGGACAGACAACAGAGAAGATATACACATCTAACATGTATGCGTCACCTGCTTTGTATTTTTAGAAGCTCTTTGGATTTTGAAATTTTATTTTTGGTGTTCTGAAATTCCTCTATGATTTCTCCATGGATATCTTTTAATTTGTGCTTGAAATTCATAGACTTTAGCTCTAGGAAATCTTCTAAACATCTATAGTTTGATTTCCTAACTCACTAATTTGCTCCTTAGCTGTGTTTATTTTGCTATTCAGTCTGTTGATTGAGTTTTTATTTTGTCAATTACATTTAAAATTTTTCAGCAATCACCAATTTATTCCTAAATCTTTACAAATACAATAATTATGCTATGTAGTAGATACTCTGTAGGTTCACAGCCTTTCTTCTCTCTGTAGGAGGTATAATTTGTAAAAGCTTGTCCCTGTATGTGGCTGTAAGATATAACTGTGGCCAAGTTTATTGGTGCTGTCTTTTTTACTTCCTTCTTTTTCCTTTATGGAATGCAGTTATGCAGTCTGGAGCTTCTGCAGCTACCTTGCAACCATTAGTAGGGTGGGGGAGGGACAGAAGGAATGAGGAAAATGATCAACCCAGCCATTCAATGCAGATGCCTAATTAATCATCAAGGGCTTCTGGAACACTCTTCCCCACTACCCTGCAAACTCCCCAACCCACTTTTCTTGGTAAGATTGGCCTTTACCTGAAATGCTTCTGTCCTAGAAGACATTTTCTCTTGTACATAAGAAGATATGTAGTCTTTTCTTGTATAGTTGCTTTGAGAATCTGATCTGTTTGTTTTCTGTTTCTCAAAAATGTCTCAAATTTTTTTCTGATAATGGTACTCTGTGTTTCTGAGCTACTTTGGACTTATTCCTTTAAATCAGGTATTCTCAGACTTTCGTCTGCATCAGAATCACCTGGAGGTCTTGTTAAAACACAGATTGCTGGGCTCCAACCCCAATGTTTCAGTAGATGTGTGGAGAGGCTGGAGAAATTTGCATTTCTGTGTTCTCGGGTGATGCAGATGCTGTTGGCCTGGGGAACCACACTTCGAGAACCACTTTTTAATAATATCATATTTGTTATTGAATGAATCTTTGGAAATACAGGCATGCACATATGATTGGTTTACCATATTGACACTATCTCATAGTTTGGTTCACTTTTAACAAATTTTAATTTTAAAAATCTGAGGGTTTGGTAATTGGGTAGTCAAAGATGAGGGGAAAAATCAAATAAGATGTTAGTTTTAAGTTACAAACCCCCCCCCGCCATAGTTCCTATCCATTTAAAATTATTCTAAATCTTTCTTTCACTCCTGAGTAGTCTTACACTCTTGTTTGCTCTCTGGAGCTCTCTGGAGCTCAATGTTTTCACATAGTTCAAATTTTGAGTGAAGGAAAAAACAAAAACAAAAACAAAAACTCGTGTGTTTGTGTGAGAATGTGGAAGCCTAGTTTAATATCTTTGCAGATACAAATATGTGGTACTTATGGACAAAGAATTTAGATATCTATACATTGTTTCAGAAAAGGATGTTCCCACAAGAGTTAAAAAAAAATTTTTTTTTAAAGTGCTGTGTACCAGGTACATTTCTACAGTATTGTCTGAGACTGACTCAGATAACTTAATAGTCCACTGAAGCCAATCCGCTCACGATTTTCCCAAAGTAGCCACTGGTACCTAAGGAATCCAAACAGATGAGGGAAGCTAAATATATATTGCTTCCTTTAGTCTTATATCCTGTTTCTCTTTTCTTCTTTAGAATTCATTTCAGGATGAGGCACATGATTAAATGCTAGTTTTCAAGATTAAATGTTCTATCTGTTTTATTCTACGTTTTTGGAGAACGACCCTAAATGCATGAGCGCATTTATAAAAATTACTTGTATGCATGTATCAGGATCATTAGGACATAAAATATATTTATTAGCCCTTATAGTTTATTTTAATCTTGAAGCTTCTTTCCTGCCATATAAACAAGACAGCTCTCCTTCCTCCTGAGTCTCCTTAACTTAAATATTTGAATGTGCTCTGAGGTTATCTTATTCCCACTATCTGTCATTGAATGCTGAGCTAAAACACTGCCTATTTTAAGCTCTAAGTATTTTTTTTTTTTTTTTTTTAAAGATGACCGGTAAGGGGATCTTAACCCTTGACTTGGTGTTGTGAGCACCACGCTCAGCCAGTGAGCGAACCGGCCATCCGTATATGAGATCCGAACCCGAGGCCTTGGTGTTCTCAGCACCGTACTCTCCCGAGTGAGCCACGGGTTGGCCCAAAGCTCTAAGTATTTTAATCTAAATTTGCAACTAATTATTATGCCTTGAATTTGGAATGCACATTTCTTTAAGTTCAAAAATCACACTCAAGTGAATCAGCTTATGTATAAATATAAACAACCTTAGAGTAAAGAAAATCTAAACCAATTTTGTATGAGCTGTAATCTGAACATATCACACATGTATTTTAGGCTGCAACATTCCTACAGTAACCTAACAACTAAAAATACTACCTGTGTGCTTGAGGGTAAGTTATGACTGTCAAGGGAACATAATTTTGAACTTGATGTTGTGTGCGTAAATCTCCGCTCTGTTTCTGCCTAAGCCTTTAACTTAGGGACCTCCCCCTAAATGTTTTGGAGGTTTCTTTCATATTATAATAATAGCATTTGGCCTGACTCTGAGCTATTGAGGTTGCCATCTATTTTTTTTCAGATATGCTGTGTATGAAGATGTCCCCTAACATAGGACACGAACTGAGTATTGCTGCCCTTCATGCTGCCCTTCAGCACGAACATTACTTGTATTGCAGTATCAAAACATAGAGAAGAACAGATTGAATGATCTTTGATGCATTAGAACTTTCTAGTTGACAGAAATGAAGAAAGAGGAGGAATAACATCTTGGAGGTCTTTATATGGTATTTGTGTAAAGATAGTATATATCCTAGGAGCAGCTATGAGCATAATCAGCAGCGGCTTTCTGTTCTGTTTTGAGAATTTAGAGCATCTATCTATGGCTCTGGAAAAGAGGTTCAGTCTCAGAATACCAGTGTCCTGACCTGTGAAATGAAGGTAATAATACTCTTCAGGCTTTTTGTGAAGATTAAATGAGGTAACATGGGTAAGGTGCTTAGCACATAGCTTGTGCCTGATGCAGGTGGGCACTTCATCAACAGTGGTTGGTGATGTTGAAGAAACTGAATCAAAGCAAGAGAATAATGATACCAAAGGAGACATAAGCCAAGTCTGGGCCAATCCCATGCATTGCTGTGACAAACAGTGCTTTAAAGAATTGTCTCGAGGCAAAATCACATTAAAAAATAAATATAATTAAGGATGGAGAGAAAATATTTATTCAAGCAATCCCTTTGGGTTAAGCACAGTCTAGATGTATTGACTCTCTAGTACTATAGAACAAAGTACCACAAAACTTATCATCGTAAAAGAACACATATTTATTATATCATGTTTTTTTTTTTTTTTTTTTGGTAGCTGGCTGGTATGCGGATCCGAAACCTTGGTCTTGGTATCACAATTTTTATGAGTCAGGAGTCTGGGCACAGCATACACGGTCCTCTGCTTCAGGGTCTCTCTTGTACTGCAATCCAGATGTGGCCAGGGATGGGGTCTCACCTGAAGCCTGGACTAAGGAAAGACTTACTTCCAAGTTCACATGGTTGTTGGCAGAATTCAATTCCTTAAGGACTGTTGCACTGGACCTCAGTTCCCAGATGGTTTTTCACTGTAATTGTCCTCAGTTCCTTGCCACATGGGCTTCCTCAATAAGGAAGTTTGCTTCACAAAAGTGTGCAAGCCAAAAAGGCAATGGAGTGTCTGAGGGTTGTCTGGTTGCCTCTGTTGGTTAGAGTGTGGTGTTACACCACCAGAATCAAGGCTTTGGATCCCCATACTAGCCAGCCACTAAAAAAAAAAAAAAAAAAGAATCTCACACAGAGCTCTAACTTTTGTTGAGCCAGTGACCTTCCATCACCTTTGCTAATTCTGTTGGTTAGAAGCAACTCACAGGTCTCACCTACATTCATGGGGGAAAGGATTACACAAGGGTGTGAAGAGCAGGAAGTGGAAATCATTGGAGACCATCTCAGAGCCAGTCTATTCCCACAGTAGCTAACATGGAAATAATAGGAATTATAATCACAGGAAAAACTAACAGCACTGATTATGTGCCAGGTACTTCTCTAAGCATTTACATTTGTAAACTCATTTAATCCTTCTAACAACCTTATGAAGTAGCCATTATTATCATCTCCATTTTGATAATGAGGAAATTGAAGTGCAGAGAATATAAGTGATTTACCTAAGGTCACACAGCTAATAAGTGATAGAGCTGGTGTTTGAACATTGACATTTTAATTCCAGAGTCCTTACTCCTAACCACTGTTACACTGCATATACTTTATAGTGCTATAAAAATTACTAACTATAAGTTACTAACTATACAAATTATAATTAGTAATTGATTGACAAATATGGTAGACTTTAGCCTATTTCTTATTTTCTATATTGAAAGGTGTCTGGCTATTAGTAGTTTTATACGCAATAAAAATGTTCTGGTTCGGTAAGATAATGTATGTACTACTACGTAGCAGGTGCTCAGTAAGTGTTAGTTTCCTTCCCTCTCATTGGCAGCTAGTTGGGCACAGCAGAGTTAGGGTAGCATTCCGTAACGAAGGCCTTGATTGGTTCAGGGTTTGACAATACTTCCATATTACTAGCTCTCTGAGGACCAAAAGTGCTCAGAAGTATTTGCTGGGAGCAGAACAATATGCCTAAGCTACTGAGATATTATTAGGATTTTTGCTTTCAGAGTGGAACCCAAATAATATTTGAATAACAAGGCATTGGCTTTGGGTGAATGAATTTCAGTGACAGAGTTGAGCAGCTTTTGTTTAGAGAGGAATTCTTTTGGTCCCCATTAAACTCATTACAATCCTCTGAGTGATATGATAATTATAATGTATTTGATTTGACTTCCACATACAGTAAAGAGTTCCCTCAGCTTTTCTACCATGTCTATTCACTTCTGTTTCTTTGAGCCCTCTCCCTCACTAAATAAAATAGGATGGAGTTATCTCCATGAGTCCAATACAGTGTCTCTTCCTACTCAATCAAAGGTCTGTATGCCTATATATAAAGGCGTGGCAAAGTTATGACCTTAATCATTTGAATTGTACTGATTCTCCCTATAGGACACTTGATTACTAGAATGGAACAATTGCAACAATACTTTTGATTCCCAGGTAATATGAATATCCACTCTGCAGCTTCGTTAGTCTGGATATTTAAAAATTGAGTACACATGATCATATGTATTACGTGTGTGTGTGTGTGTGTGTGTGTGTGTGTGTGTGTGTGAGAGAGAGAGAGAGAGAGAGAGAGAGAGAATGTCTTTTATGAAAAAGAAAAACTAAGTCATGTATTATACTTTAATAAGCCTTTAACAATTCCAGAACATTAGTGACCATTAATAAGTAACACATTGTGTGGTATGCCCTAATCCAATAAGACTGCTGTACTTTTAAGAAGGGGAAGAGACATCATAATCTCTCTCTCTGAGTGCGCACAGAGGATAGGCCATGTGCGGACACAATGAGAAGGTGGTCATCTGCAAGCCAGGAAGAGAACCTTCATCAGAAACCAACCTTCCTGGCTCTTTGCTCTTGGACTTTGAGTCCCCAGAACTGTGAGAAAATAAATGTCTGTTTTTTAAGCCACCCAGTCTGTGGTATTCTGTTACGGTAGCCTGAGCAGACTAGTGCAGATGCCTATCTAGTTAAACACGCCATCGCCTACAGCCCTGTCCTTATTGCTGGCTTCATTCTGCAGTGAACTCCCATAGATATGGCTAAGTGGGTAGCAAACGAGTCAGGTCATGCTGCCCCCTGAGCACAGCTATTTATCCCAGCTGTTTACATTTGATCCAAGTTTGTCCAACAGATTTACTCTAGTGATAATTTGAATCAGGGACTCAGAAACTCTAGTTAGTTTCTGTGAGATACTTAAACAGAGAGCATATCTGAAGCCTGCGCTGTGATGATCTTGTGCATACAGACCTACAGAAAGCCGGTCTTTTGGGAGAAGAAAAGGAATAAAGCAGATGTACAGAGATGCAGAGAGAAGAAAAGATGAGAATCCAAGAGAGTGGTCTTTCTAGTTCTGACTTTCAGTTTCTTGAGAGGTCCTGCTCAAGTTCTGTACTTGATTTCCATGAAATACTTCTGATTCTTTATAAAAACTCCTCATTACTTCAATATTTCTAGGCAGCGTCTGTTTCTTGTAACCTAAGGATTCCTAATAAGACATATGGAAACACGTATAACCAAGGTTTAAAGCATGAATTAAGTAGAAGTCCCATAAGAAACAGAAGGTTAATTCATGAATTCATAATTCGCCCTCGCTGTGGAAATAATGAGAATTTTATTCTTAACCTGTGGCAGTTATAGGTATCTATTTAGTTCAGTTATTTTGATTTTTTGTTTATTTTCTACACTGTAAGTTATTTTGAGGATAACCCTATTGTGTGTCTATGACTTATAACAAAGATAGGGAGAATATATTTCACTCATTCATTTTTAAAATGATTGAATATGTACTTTGGAAAGGTTCTGGACAAAATCTTGAACAAACAAATTTGAACTGCAACTTATTTCTATATTAAGTATTTCATGTTAACTGGTAGAGATAGACACAAGGTACCCCAGTATGACCATGTAGACTATTCATTATATAACTCCAGGGGGCACATTCAAAGTTACTGTGAACAGTGTCTTCTGGGGTATGCAGTGTACAGTATTCATAACCAGTTCTGGGTCCTGGAAACAGTTAAGCATGAAGCTCTGTAATTAGTACAATAAAATCTATGGGCAAAGTCACATGGGGCATAGTTACTCTTACCTGGGAGTAGAAGATCAAAAGGAAGTTGGTGAAGGCTACACTGAGGATAAGACATTTTAGATATGATTGGGAATTTTTCAAGCAGAGTAGGTAGAGGACATGAACATTCCTAGCACAGAGAAATAACAAAAATAAAGACACAGTGACATTAAAAAAAAAAGAAAAAATGTGCCTGGAGGAAATGGTGAAGCAAGGAACTCCAAACATCTTGTTCATAAAAGCAATGAGGACACTGGCAAAAACAGTCAAAATCAACTTTTTCAGAACTTTAGAAATTAACTAAAGGTTTGCAACAAACTGCGGAGTGTTTATTAAGAAAATGACAGAATTTCATAAAAACATCAAGTCTTGTGGCCTTTTAACTTGCTCTAGTCCCATCTCCCTTTCCAAGCTCTGCCATAGTCTTAAAAACCAACAGCTGCACAGCTATGGTTTCATCAGCCTAGCATCCACAGGAAGGGGAAGAGCAATTTTAGAGTTCCCTAAAGGTCCCATCCCCAGAGGACTGTCACTGCTTAATTTGTCTGGCAGCTACTGAAGAGCTCCATTCTCAGGGCTTGCCTTTATTTGACCTGTCTCAAAGCTGTCTCTGTGTGAAGATCCCTACTTGCAAGGCAAGTAGAGCCCATACGCAGGATAAAAAGCATCAATAGAAGCTGTCCCTAGGGAAGTCCAGATGTTGGACTAATTAGACAAATACATTAAACCACCGATTATCAATATGTTCAAAGAATATCTGTCATTTAGAATATCATAAATTATTATGAGAGAAAAATAGAATTCTGTGGGCAAATAAATTAGTGAAATAATGTGTCAAATAATTCCTGTATTGCAGGATATGTTTGTACCTTTCCTATGCCAATATACATTGTGATTATCCAAGAGTGGTACATTATAAAGCATTTCCCAAACTTCTTTGATTACAGAAATAAAATGTCAGGAAATACTTTACACGTTATAGGAGCAGTAATGATTCTTCACATATAATTTATGAACTATAGGGCTAGATTATAACCTCCTTTAACATGGTAATTCTTAAAACAGGAACACTTTCTAATTTAATTTGCATGTCCCTGGTACAATGTCCCACATATTGAATATGCTCTGTAATTGTTTTCTGGAGGAATACATACAAGTGGAAAAGCTAAAGAAAAGGAAATAAGTTGGAGGGATTGTAACAGCAATAAAGCAGAATAAAGACTCCTGCTTGCCCAGTCTCTGTTCTCCATAACTGCACTGATTATCTCCACTGTATACGCCACATCCTTCCCACCTTAAGACCCGAACTGATCATATCCCAACCTGGGGTACACAAAAGCACTTTGAATTTTATCATCACCCTTCACTATTTTCCTATCTTTTGTTTTTTCCTAAACTGAAATCCAGCCAAGTTTGAGATTTGCATTTAACAACCAGCTAATATCTGATGGACTCACATCCCAACTCACCTATACAGTATTTTACCAAAGCCAACCCTGGAATATAACTTCTGAGAAATCTATTTGCTTCCACTTCTCTCTTCTATGTAGTACATCAAATCAGAAGGAATTATTGTGATTGGGCCACTGAAAGTGTGCCGCAGACAAACCCTGCCAAATTTGACTAGATATTTCAAAGAAGGTTCCCTGGTTTATCCTGATCTTGACAACATCTTTTTAACACTCTGTACATTCCAGCCAGTGACTCACCTTAGCTCTCCATCTCTTCCCCTTTTCCCATTCTACTGTGCAGCAGAGAGACTTAAATTAAACAGCAAAACAGGGGAGGGAACACTTTACTTTAGAATATTTGGTATGGATAGGATAAGAATCAGTAATGGAAGAGATCCAAGCTAGGCAAGGGCACTAGCCCTAGTCCTAGAAACAATGCAGTATTAGGTGGTGAAGACTCCACATAAGAATAATACCTGACAAGGAAAGAGTGCTGATTAAAGAATGCAGTGAAGAGAAGAGGTTAAGAAATGGATACTAAAAAGAAAAAATAAAGGCATTGAAACTGCAACATTTGTGATGCAAATTAATCTTATGTAAATGTAGAAACTTACTGGAGTTCTTTAGAGCTCTTTGATAAGTGTGCATTTAAGCAACAATAGTCAATTTTTCAGGAAACATCTTTACAACATATTTTGATGTGGACCTTTTGAATACAGCAATCAGAAATGTTTGTTATGACAATAGACTGTAAGACTGCAACTTGAAGAAAACTAGCAACTGAGAGGGAACAGCTTGACCAAATATGGAGAAGGTTAAGAGAATTCCAACTGCTTGCTTTCACTGCCAGAGTATCTGAAACATTCTAAGAGCACTGTCAGGGGAGCTATTCTTGTTTAATCTATTTTCCAGCATGTGCCTGTCACTTGGTGTACTTGGGAGAAACCCTGAAGGTTCAGGTAGTCTTTGGAGTAAGATCATTGGAGAAGATTGAAAAGGGGGTCCCTGGATGATAGTGAAGACAGTCCCTTTTCTTATCCATCAGTGTTGATGGGTGGCTATTCGTCCTTCTGGGAAACAGGACAAAACTGATAAACTTCAGAGGCTGAAAAAATGTATGTCAGAAAAATAAAGCACACTGAGCATCCCAACACGCACAGCTGCAGGAAAGGGGCCAGAAACTGTTGAGGCAACAGTCCTGACACAGTGAAGAGATACAAAGTGGGCAAGCACTGGGGAGGAAGTGTGGGGCAAAATGAAACCAGCCACAGCTGGAGAAAGAAGATAGGAAGGTTGAAGAAAAAACAGATGATCATAAATATGAATACAGACATATACATATGCAATTTGTACTTCTGCATGTAAATATCAGATCTGACTATTGCTTATTGA
Organism: Cynocephalus volans; assembly: GCF_027409185.1. Classification (NCBI taxonomy): domain Eukaryota; kingdom Metazoa; phylum Chordata; class Mammalia; order Dermoptera; family Cynocephalidae; genus Cynocephalus; species Cynocephalus volans. The sequence goes on along the minus strand of NC_084472.1, from coordinate 78,815,453 downwards.
GCAGGCATGCAGTAAAGAATGAGGCACATATGAAGGATGAAATGCAACCCATGTCCATCATATTTGAGTGTAAGATTAAACCTATGAGTTACTGAACCTGTCTCTTTACATCTGCATAGGGGTTTTGAGCTTTAACGACTTACATTTGATTGTCATAGGGTTATTAAACTCAAAATATTTACATTTCTTTTCTCAACACCAAATGAAACCAACAAAATTTACACACAGTTTCTGATAAGTCCGAAACTGCAAAGGGTCTAGGATTTTATTCTTCTTGAAAGATAACAAGTTAGTCTGTCTCAGATTTATATACATATGCTGATAAAAGGACACAAAATCCCTGGGTCTGAGAAACAGACATTTATTACTCATGGCAAAAACAGCAGCCAAAGCAGCATTATATATCAGTTTCCACATCCCAATCACAACATGGTGATGTGAGGACCTCCTGGTGTTATCTGTGCATGCAGCAGGCGACACCACAGGAGAGGTACTACCAAGTTAGGAGATACTGAGCTAGATTGTGCTGCTGGGACATCTTCCTATCTCCTCTCCTCTGGAGAAAGATCATGAAATGTGAGCAAATGTCTTGGATGAAGAGGCTTTTACCTTTATTACCCTGGAATGTCTGTGGTGAGGCACATCTCTAAATCTCTCCCGGGGATTACACTATCTCTAGCTTCCAAGGTTGTTTGTTCTTCAAAAGTGTTCTTCACTCTGAAGGCCTGAGCCATGCAGGAATGCAAGATCCATGAAGTATTGTCTCCCTACAGTTTGAATTTCTCAAAAATTTAATTTAGTTCATTTTTTTAAATGTTTTAATTTTCTTAAGTTCTGCTATCCTTCTACGTTTTACCATTTCTGAAAAATTCTTCTTTCTCTTCTTTTCATACTTATAGGCTTTCATATCTGTATTATATAGAAAAGTTTTTACCCCAGACTGATTTTATCTTTTGTCTTTTTCTTTGATTTCATTATTTACTTAATATTAAAAATGATGTGGGTTACTTATGATGTTATAGAAAATTCAACCAGTATAAAATGTATATAAAAACACTCTTCAGAACCCTACCATCTAGAGACAATTGGGTACATACATCCACATACAGAAAATAGTATTTTATGTTAATAAGGTCATTAAAATACAGTTTTGAAATCTTCTTTCATTGGACAATATGTAGTCTATTTTTTTTCACATTTAATGAATATAGAGCTACAGCATACTCTTATGTCTGAACTTAATTGACCAATGATACCATACACTTTTGAAGGGTAGTCGGAACCAACCATGGAAGAGAAACTCGGCCACAGAAATTGCTTCTTAGTCTTAACTTGTTCTCTAATTATAGGTTCCTTGCCCCTTCTTCAAGATTCTCTTCACACCAAAGGTCCTCTACAAAGCCTTGCATTTCCCTCAGGCTAACATAGGAGAGAGATTCTTCCTCTTCACAAGGTTTAAGAGTAAATTAAAATGAGACAACTGCATGTCACCAGGACTTTCCCTTCATCTCTCATCTCTGCTCCTCCTGATGGAACATGGCTGCCCACAGCTCCTGGATTTAATATATCCTCCTGGTATATAACATACACCCTTCCCTATCTTGCTTCTTTAGTTCTCTTCATTCACTAGGCAGCTATGCTTCCTCTCTTACAGTACGACATTGCATCTTGTCCATCATCTTGCTACTGTACACATCAGTCTTTACAATAGGATTCATATAAGAAATGTATCAACAGTGTTAATAGCCTCAAGTGCTCATTGCCTTTCCCTCTCTTTGACACTTTATTGATAATATACTTGTTTCTTTAAATTGTTAATATTGACTTCTCCTGCATATGATGTTGAAAACCAAAGTCTTCTGAGACTATCTGTAAAATTTCAAAAAATAAAGAAGTGAGGTTATGAACTTGGGAGCTTTTCCTCTGCTTAGCATCTTACTTATACCACTCATTTTTAAGGGCTCATATAAATTCATTTGTTTATTCATTGCTGGTTCACCTTCCCTCACTAGTTGGGTTCCTAGGAAAGCAAACTCTGAGATGGAGTTTAATGGTCAGGATATTAATTAAGGAATGCTTTTGGTATCAACAAAAGAAAGGGAGGGGAAGAAGCAGAGTAGTGTAAATTGAGTAGTTACAACACCACAGAAAACTCTGGAATTAGAATGGTCCTTCAGAGTTGTCCTGAGTTGGGTCAAAGTGGCTGGACCTTTATACCCTTTAAATGAACAGTAATTGGATGTCGGCTGCCCTGGGAAGGGGTGTGACCTTGGACAAGGCTCTCTCTCCAGCTAAGGCAATCCCTGAAGGAACTGCCCACCGAAGTCCCACAGCACTCCTAGCAGCTGAAGTAGAGCTCTACATTGCTTGCAGGGGTTCTGGGCAGCACAGAATAGCATCCACCACACCTCCCTTAGAATTAGTCCCTTCTATACTTTGTCCTGGAAACAATGCTATGCAATGCTCCTTTTAAAGATCATTTGTTTCTCATAGGGGAAACATTCCAGGAAGTAGGAGTGGGTACAGACTTCATGAATAGGACCCAAAAAGCACAGGCAACTATAGGAAAAATAAACAAATAGGATTATATCAAACTAAAAAGCTTCTTCACAGCAAAAGAAACAATCAACAGAGTAAAAAGACAACCAACAGAGTGGGAGAAAATATTTGCAAAATATACATCTGACAAAGGATTAATATCCAGAATTTACACGGAACTCAAACAACCTTACAGCAAAAAAAAAAAAAAAAAAAAAAAAACCCCAAAAACAAAAAACAAACAAACAAAAAACCAATTAAAAAATGGACAAAGGAGCTGAATAGGCATTTCTCAAAGGAAGATATACAAATGGCCAACAGACACATGAAAAAATGCTCAACCTTACTCAGCATCCAGGAAATGAAAATCAAGACATCTTTGAGATACCATCTCACTCCAGTTAGGATGGCTAACATCCAAAAGACTGAGAATGATAACTGTTGGAGAGGTTGCGGAGAAAAAGGAACTCTCATACACTGTTGGTGGGGCTGCAAATGGGTGCAGCCTTTATGGAAAATGGTATGGAGGTTCCTCAAACAATTGCAGATAGATCTGCCATATGACCCAGCTATTCCACTGCTGGGAATGTACCCAGAGGAATGGAAATCATCATGCCAAAGGGATACCTGTACTCTAATGTTTATTGCAGCTCTATTTTCAACAGCCAAGACTTGGAACCAGCCCAAATGTCCATCAACTGATGAGTGGATAAGGAAACTATGGTACATCCACACAATGGAATACTACTCTGCTATAAAAAAGAACAAAATACTACCATTCGCAACAACATGGATGGACTTAGAGAAAATTATATTAAGTGAAACAAGTGAGGCACAGAAAGAGAAATACCACATGTTCTCACTTCTTTGTGGGAGCTAAAAATAAATAAATAAACACAAACAAATCAAGGGTGGGGGGAAGAAGATAGAATAACCACAAAAATTCCTTGAACTATTTAAGTCATGTGAACAGATACGATGTGTAGGGGGGAGGAGAGGGTGGGGGAGAGGAATGGGTAAAGGGGCATGAAAATCAACTACAATGTATTTTGAGAAGTAAAATTAAAAAAAAAAAAGATCATTTGTTTCTTTTCTTCTGGCTAACCTTTAATCTAGTTTTAGTTCCTAAGCCAACTATCACCCTTTATTCTCTTCTTGCATACTTAAAATGTCTGGGCAAGTTCTTTAATCTTGCTTGATTTTGTGTCTTCCCTGTTCAGTCTTGACTCTGATGACAGAATTGTTTCTTGGATGTTGTCTTTTGATACTTTACTCTGTTATTTTACCTTTGCTTTTTCTAGCATGTACTTAATGAACATACTAGCAGTTGAGAATACTACTTTGCGGTTTAAAATCTTTGGCTTTGTGCTTTCTGTTGAGTTTTTTCTATGCCACATTTTAATAGGTTCTCTGTTTTCAGCACATTGAAATGACAGATCTTTACTCTCCTAGATCACTTCTCTTCCATTTTCAATTTCTTTCCTTTCAGACAAGAATTTTCTTGTTTTTCATTACCAAAACTCTCATTTCTTTTTTTTTTTTTGTCTTTTTCGTGACCAGCACTCAGCCAGTGAGTGCACGGGCCATTCCTATACAGGATCTGAACCCGCGGCGGGAGCGTCGCTGCGCTCCCAGCGCCGCACTCTCCCGAGTGTGCCACAGGCTCGGCCCCAAAACTCTCATTTCAGAAAGGTTATTAAATAAATGAAATAGAAATCCCTATTTGAATCTATTCTGGGATTCAGACAAGTCTGAACTCATAGGTGGGGCTATAAGATGTTTATCTCCGTGAAGTGAGGTAAAGGCGTTTTTCCTTGTACCCTGGGGAAAGGGAGAAAGGAGACAGCATGGTTTGTGTCTTTGATTCAGGATCTTATCCTGAATCAAAGGTGAGTCTTTATGGGGAGAGGGACTCAAAGAGAAGTGGGAAAGCTGTAATCACATGAGGAGCCCTGCAATACAGGGGCATATATGGCCCTACTCTAGTGCCAAGGTGACAAACATGACCAAGTGGGGCAAGGGCAGGGCTGCGATCCCTTTCTTCAGGGAGTTCACTCCAGCTCGTGGAGGACTGCAGGAAACACAGGGTTGATTTGGCAGCATGAAGGTGTGCTTGAAGTTTTGCCAGGCATCAGGAGGCAGCAAGCCTGGCATGGAAGCCTGGTAGCAAACTGGCCTAAAGGACTGTTAGTAACAGGAAGGTTTAAGTTGTTCACTGTGTGCTGCCCATGTACCCCATCTCACCGCCCCCCACCCATTTCCCCAAATGGCCCTTGGACCTTCAGTAGCATCCATTACCCTCAGAGTTGCTTAGTATGAGCTAGACCCTTATTTATTTTTTACCAGTTTGGTGGAGATCAAGGAAGTAAGGGGCATATTGCACTTCTGCTTCACTGCAGGGCAGGATGGAGAGTGCGTAGGGGCAGAAGCCACAAACCACAGCTGGCCTTGACCATATAAGCCCCCAGGAAAACCACTGAAGTATTGGGTAGGGCTTGAATATTCACTGGGCATGGATGAGATCCACTATGATTGTATTTATATTTCAAGGAGCAGGGGACCCCAGATGGCATCTCGGTTACACAAAAATCCCTTCATTGCTTGGCATTCTGTTGGCACCCTGTTAACCACTGTTGGGGGATGAATTGTGTCCTCCTAAAATTCATATGTTGAAGTCCTGACCCCAGTACCTCAGAATGTGACTTTATTTGGAAACAGAGTCATCGCTGATGAAATTAGTTAAGTTAGTATGAGGTCATCCTGGAGCAGGGTGGTCCCCTAATCCACTACACGTGGTGTTCTTATAAAAGGGGGAAATTTGGGTACAGACATACACACAGGGAAAGTGTCATGTCAAGAGACACAGGGAGAAGATGTCCGTATTAGTCTGTCTCTGTTGTTTATAACAATACTCGAAACTTGGTAATTTATAAGAAAACAAAATGTATTGCCTACAGTTTCAGGGGCTGGGAAGCCCAAAGTTCAGGGAATACATCTGGTGATGGTCTTCTTTCGTGGTATCTTTACAGAAATGCAGGGGTCCCACGTGGCAGAAAATGGCAGAGCAGAGAGACTCCTGTGTGCTGTCCTCCTAAAGCCCTCAGAACCCCACCCATTACCAACATTATTAATCCATTCACTGTGGCATGGTCCTACAATCACCTCTTCAAGCCCCTGCCTTTCAATTATTATAATAGGATTTTCCACCCTCGACAGTTATAGTGGGAATTAAGCTTCTAGTATATAGTTTGGGGGACACAATTGCTTCCATCTATAGCCAGAGAGCAGTCTGGAATAGATCCTTCCCTCAACAGCCCCCAGAGGGAACCAACCCTGCTGAGACCTTGATCTCAGACTTCTGGCCTCAAGAACTGAGACAGTCAATCTCTGTTGTTTATGCCAGTCAACTTGTGGTGCTTTGTTATGGCAGCCCTAGCAAATTAACACTGCCACTGTGATGAGCCCTGATGCCAGTCACTTCTCACTTTACCTTTTCATAGTCTATAATTAAAAAAAAATGTTTTAAAAAGTGTGTCTTGAGCTTGCAGTCTTCTCTCTCCAGCCAGCTACATGCATGTCCAATTGACTTTGCTTTTCCCTAGTAGAAGTTTTGCTTTTTCCATGACTGTGTGACAGTGTCACAACTTCTAGGCTTCCTGTGAACTCCTTCTCTTTTCCACTTTGACACCTCAGGTTCTATCTTTCAATCTTATCCCATATTCTAATTTCCATTCTATAATTTATACTCTTTGTATCCTTTCTCCTCAAGGTGACTTCCATCTACTGCAGACCTAGGATTTTTTATTTTTTAATTATTTTAACATTTATTTGTACAAATAGTTGCAAAACGATTTCTTTTGAAGCATGTATGCTTTTGATGACTTTTCTTTTGTAAATATGGTGCTTCTTTTCACCCTATCCCAACTTGAAGTCCATTTTAAAAAATTACAAATAATCTACGTCTTTTCTGTAAATCCTTTCTTAGGGCCTTCTGTCTTTTGGATTCTTTTAATTTTCATTCTCACACTTGAAGGTAACATTTCTCCTCCTCTTTTTAATGATAAATTCTTCAGCATTTTGCATAGGGATATCAACTTTATTATCAATTTTTCTTATAAATTTTTTTTGAGAAAAAAAATGGGGCTGGCCAGTTAGCTCAGTGGGAGAGTGCAGTGGCAGTAACACCAAGGTCATGGCCAGCCACAGAAAAAAAAAAAAAGGAAAACAAAGAATTTTTTTTTTTTTTTTGCATTATCTCCCCCAATGAACCTAGTGAAAAGAAACAGGTAAAACCCAGTAAAACTATTTGTCTTTTGGGGGCAATCTCACACTTGTTTCAGTTTTTCACTTTTCATCAACTAGTATTGGCTTAACACCAACACAGACTTGTCAAGGAAGTCATCCTGATGAACCTTAAATGCTACACAGAAAAAATAAAATGTTGAGAGTTTCTTCCTTTTCAGTATGATGCAATAACACTTAAAATTATTACTAAGTTCATTGACTCACTTAATATTTACCTCATGAGAAGCTTATCATTGCCTTTTGTTGTTAGTTTTCTCCTTATCTTGAAGAATATCGAAACCACAGTAGGAAGAGTAGCTTTCAAAACTTTTATATTTTGAACCTACATTTTGTTTTAATGCACTGAACTTTTATGAAAGCATTGCAGGCATCACAGTAAAAATGAAAAGCCTTGGGAGGCTATTAATAATTTAGTGTCTAGAGTTCATGTGGGAATGTTAATCCCACTTACCAAAGAAGAGTTCATTATGACTCATTATGATTAAGACCTTGTAACTGTGGAGATGTAGAAGTGTGAAAGTTGCTATTACAGACGTATTGAGCATAAAATCCAAATATGCCAACTGAATAGATTGTGAATTTGAGTCCCTAATGAGTATTCCTTGAAGGTCTTACTTTAAAAGTTAAACTCAGATCTAGACTTTTCAGAAAAAATGGAATGTTATCCAAATGTGCTTCTGAGACTCTGTTATAGGCCTATAATAGTAGTGTTAATTATCTTAGGGTTAGCTAGTTAAACCAGAAATGCAGTCTTTCAAACACTCAATGGTGTTTATATTTTTAAAGAAATGATTGTGTCATTTCAGGATCTTTTGACAGGGAAAAATGATAGATTTAGAAGAATGAGGGCAGATGGTCAGGACAGGAAGCTAAGACTTGGAGGCTGCCTTTGAGGATAGCGCTTCCTGCAGGGCAGAGGGATGAGGCTGCTGCTCTTTTATAGCCCGAATGCCTCTGGGGTAAGAGACAGGGCTGGTGTTGTCCTTGCTCTTCGTTGCTTTTTCTGGATAACTTCCACAGTCTTGTTGAAAATTACACTTCAGTGAGACATGTACCTTTTGGCCTCCATTCCTTCCAATTTTTATGACCTCCCTATGACTCCCCACTCATTTATTAATGAGTTTTATGTAGGTTTAATAGTGATCCTCTCCCTCCAATTCCTGACCTCATATATAAATGCATGACCCACCCCACACCCTGGGCCCCATTTTCTGGACTTCTTTACTCCAGAAGTGAAGGAGTGACTTTCTCCTTCACTGCACCTCAACTGCTCACATCCTGGAGCTAAAAACACCCAAACCTTTTCTACTTCTAAATTATAAAACAGAGGGGCTGGCTGGTTGGCTCAGTTGGTTAGAGCACAGTGTTGATAACACCAAGGTCAAGGGTTTGGATTCCCCAACTGGCCAGCTGCTAAAAAAAAAGGAAAAAAAAATTACGAAACTGATACCCCGCTTTCTGATTACAGGCTTCTATCTCTTCAGATTTCTTATTTTATTGCTTATATTATGATCATAACTCAAACTCCGGTGGACATTGACTTTATTAACATCTCTGGTTTCTCTCTGTTCATTAGCTTATTTTATCTTTACTATCTCGCATGTCTAACATAGATTCTGCTGTGGTTTGAATGTTGCTCCCAAACTCACTGAGCTTGATTTCCATTTAACATTGTTAAGAGGGAGGGAAATCAAATATGGCAGTGTTAAAAGGTGGGGTCTTTTTAGTAATGGCCAGTCTAACTGGGGTGAGATGATATCTCAATGTGGTTTTGACTTCTGTTTCTCTGATGACTAGTGATGTTGAGCATTTTTTCATGTGTCTTTTTTGTATGTGTTGGCCATTTGTATGTCTTCCTATTAAAAAGTCCAAGAATAACAAATGCTGATGGGGATGTGGGAAAAGGGTAACTCTTCTACACTGTTGGTGGGACTGTAAATCAGAGAAGCCATTATGGAAAACAGTATGGAAGTTCTTCAAACAACTACAGATAAAACTGCCATATGATCCAGCATCCCACCACTGAGTATGTATCCAAAGGAATGGAAATCATCATGGTGAAGGGATATCTACACTCCCATGTTCATTTCAGCTCTATTTACAGTAGCCAAAATATGAAACCAACCTATATGTCCACTGACAGACAATTGGATAAAGAAAATGTGGTATATACGCACAATGGAATACTACTCAGCCATAAAAAAGAATGAAATTCTACCATTTGTAGCAACATGGATGAGTCTGGAGAAAATTATGTTAAGTGAAATAAGCCAGACAAAGAAACAGAAGTATCACATGTTCTCACTCGTAACTGGCTGCTAGGAAGGAAGGAAGGGACAGAGGGAGGGAGGGACGGAGGGAAGAATGAAGGAATGCAGGAAAGAAAGAAATGACCACAACAATACACTGAACTTTCAGAAGGAGAGAACAAACCTAAGGATACTAGAGATGAGGGGGAGTGAGGAAGGGGTTTGGGAAGTGATAGGTTGGGCAAAGGGCATAAAGAAATATCATGATTTGGGTGCTTGCTGTGGCTATATGGAATTTTGCTCTGTGTGACAAGCAATAGTGCACGTGTTCCATACTCTGGCTCTGGCAGACTGCCCAGTGGTGCACCAGTGGATGCAAACTATCCAGACCTGAGGCATGGAGCTTGGGACCAGACCCCACCTCACAACCAGGCACACCACCAGTGCCAAGGAGCATGCCAAAAATATCACCTCCATGTGGGTGGCCCACCACAGCCACAAAGTAACCATGGCTGCCAAGAAAGTGTCTAGATGCCACAGCCACCATGCAGATGGTACACCAGCCACTGGAGTGCATTGACACAAGGAGAGTCACCAGCAGAAACCAAAGAAAAGAAGAGGATGTCTCTCTTTACAAAGCCTATTTCAGAGTGACAGAAGAAGCATCTGCTCTATGATGATATTGGGGGACCTGAACACACCTTTTAGCATTGGACAGATCATCTAGGCAACAAATCAACAGAGTAACCATTACTCTTTCAGAAGGAGAGAAGAAATCTAAGGTAAGCAGATGAGGGAGGGAGTGGGTGATGGGGAGAGATTGGACAAGGGGCATAAAGAATAAGTGCGAATTGTATCAGTATATATGCTAGTAATATTGCTTTGATCTACGTATGTCAATGTTGAACCCCCCCAAATATGTAATTGATTGTGATTCAATAAAAATGTTTTAAAAAAGAAAAGAAATATCACTATTTGTAAAAATGAATATGCTAATAATAAATAAAAACTTAAAATAAAAGAAAGGGGTCTTTTAAGAGGTGATTGGATCATAAGGATTATGCCCTCATGAATAGATTGGCCCACTCACGGATTGATGGGTTAATGGGTTAGTGGGCTGTCACAGGAGCAGCACTCATGGTTTTATAAGGAGAGCAAATGAGTCCATTACAGAGCTCTTGCCGTTCTTGCTGTGTGGTTACCTGTGTCTGACACGGGACACTGTACAGAGCCCCCACCAAGAAGGCCTTCACCAGATGTGTTCTCTGGACCTTGAACTTCCCAGCTTCCAAAACTGTAAAAATAAATTTTCTCTCTTTATAAATCACCCAGTTTCCAGTATTCTGTTAAAAGCAAAAAAACAGACTAATACAGATTCCATGAGCCATGATTTCAATGTATTTCTAAGACTCCAAAGTACCTCACATTTCTGTCTCTTGTCATTCTCATCAGAGAAAACTTCAACCCTTGGCTGTCCATTTCCTTTGTACCTATTCCAGGTAGTTGAAGAACTGTTGGAGAAAATCTTGCAGTGGGGCACATATTAACAGTCACAAATTTGTGATCAGAAAACTTTAATTGGGCTTTCAAAATTTTCTGGAATTCCATCTGATCAACTTCTTTCTTCTTTCTTCCTTGCAATATTTATTTTAAACCACCAGTCTTCTCAAACTTTCAATCCGTTTCTCCCATCTCTTTTTTCATGTTCTTGGATAAGCTTGTCTTTATTAAGAAAGAAAATAAAGCCATCAGAGGAAATGTTCTCAACTTCCTTTTCTCTTTCCTCCTCTCTAAGACCATTCCTTATTAGTCAATCTTCTGTCCTGTATTAGTCTGTTTCTTTTGCTTATAACAAAATATCCAGAAGCAGGTAATTTGTAAGAAAATGGAATTTATTGCTTATAGTTTCAGATGCTGGGAAGTCCAAAGTCCAGGAAACATATCCAGTAATGGTCTTGGTGGTGGTGACAGTGACCCAGGGGTCTTACATGGCAGAAAATGGCAGAGCACAGAGAGATAGCTCCTCCTGCACTCTTCTTTGAAAGCCCTCAGAACCATGCCTATGACTACCATTTTAAATCCATTCACTAGGCGTGGTCCTCAGAATCTAATCACCTCTTCAAGGCCCCATGTTGCAGTTACCATAATAGAATTTCTCACTCTTAACAGTCACAGTGGGGATTAAGTTTTGAGGGTGCATTCAACCCAAGGCATGTTGCTTCAATAAAGTTATGTTTTTAATAATCCATGCTCTCTTCAACATTTCCTTCTTTAATGGACCTGTCTGTTTGGCACTGAGACATGTTCAAGTCTCATTCATTAAAATTTTTTATGAACCTAGACAAGTACCATTTTTCTCTCCAGCATACATCCTTGCTGTCCTCTTCCCTTTCTGGCCAACTTTTTGAAAGATTTTTTGTCTATGCTTACTTTACTTGTCCATTCCTCACTCCTTTATCAACACACTCAGACCTAGTTTTTGTTCTAGAGATAACTCTTTTTATGGTCAAAAATAACCTTCATGTCACTAGTACAGCAGGCATATTTTATTTATTTCTTTACTTATTTATTTTTGAATCATAATTGATTATACATATTTTTTGGGTTCAATGTTGACATATGTCGATCAAATCAATATTACTAGTAATATATAATTACAAATTGTACTTATTCTTTTGCCCCTTGTCCAATCTTTCCCCATCCCCCTCTCCCCCCCCCCACCACTGATAACCCTAGATTTCTTCTCTCTTTCTGAAACAGTAATTGTTACTCTGTTGATTTGTTGCATAGATGATCTGTCCAATGCTGAGAGAGGTGCATTCAGGTCCCCCAATATCATCATAGAGCAGATGTTTCTTCTGTCACTCTGGAATGGGCTTTGTGGAGAGAGACATCGTCTTCTTTCCTTTGGTCTCTGCTGGTGACTCTCCTTGTGTCAATGCACTCCAGTGTCTGGCAGACCATCTGCATGGTAGTTGTGATGTGTAGCCACTTCCGTGGCAGCCATGGTTATTGTGGTGGCTGTGGTGGGCCACCCACATGGAGGTGATATTTTTGGCATGTTTCTTGGTGCTGGCAGTGTGCCTGGTTGTGGGCAGGGGTTCTAGTCCCCAGCTCCAGTCCTTGGGTCCCCTGGTAGGCCCTGAGGCCCTAGTGGTGTTCCTGGGCTGGAACTAATTTTTTGTCCTTTGCTTACTTCTAAAGTTGGGGAACTTCCTTTGGGAACCAGTGCTTGAGCTGTGTGGTTTAGCTAAATTGCTGCTTTGCTGCTGTTTCCCTAGGGAAGGCTTTTTGTGCAGCTCAGGGTTTAATGGTTGACCTTATAGGTACTTCCGGCTCTCCAGAGACCTGGTTCACCTAGATGTGTAGAAACTCTGATCTGGGCCTGAGTCTTTTCATCAAACTGCACCCCATGCAATTCTATATTCCTGACCAGTCTCCTCTGAGTGGTCCTGCACTAGTTGGGGGTCAGATCAGCTGTCCTTGCTGTGTCCCAGCATTCTCCTGGTGGGCCTGTCTCCCCCACTGCCCATGCTCCAAACACTTCCCATGGGACAGGCTGTGTGCCAGTCCTTTGTGATGACTCACTTGCCTCTGAGTAGTTCCTATTTTTCAGTTGTTATACTCCTTGCTCCTGTGTGGGTCCATGGGAACCCTGTTAGTGGTATTGCTGTCCTGGGGGCCACCAAGGCCCCTCTCTCCCCTGCTGACTCCAGGAACTCCTTCCGAAGGGCATAGCTGCAGCTTCTGTTGGCCCCTGCTCCATGCACTCCAGCAGGCATATTTTGGTCCTCTGTATTCCTTGGCCTCTGTAAAACCACTGTTCTAATATTCCTTTTACCTCTTTATCTTCTATATCTCCTTTGCCTATCTAACTTCCTCCCTGAAACATCACTCTACACTCTTTCCCTAGATAATCTTATCCATTCTTATGTTTTTATCACTAATATTCCAATTTAACATCTTTATTCCTTATCTCTCACTTGTGGAATAAACATGCAACTTCCTAACCAACATATACACTGCGATATTCCCAAAGCACCTCAGATTTAACATTTCTACAATAAGTGCATCATCTCTCCTACCACCATCACCCCACCTAACCTATCAGTACCAACATTTGTCCTCTTGGTGAATACTGTCACTATTCATCCATCTATTAGAAGAACTCACCCTTGACACCTTCATCTCCTTTATTGTCTATAATCCAATTTGTAATCAAGCCCTGTTAATTTCATCTGCCTATTTTCCTCCATCTCTGCTGCCACTATCTTGAGTCCAAGCTGTTATCTCCCTTTTGAGATATTACTATAGCCCCTAACCGTTTCCGTACAACTGTTTTTGCTATTGTCTAATCTCTTGTCCAAGTTGCAGAAAATGTGATCTTTTAAAAACTCGCATCTGTTATTATTCCTTTCCTGCTAACTCTCTTTCAACGGATCTCCATTGTTTTAAAGAAAAAGATCAAAATTGTTAACATGGTCCTTAAGGTCCTATCATATCTGGCACCTCTTTGGTCCCATCTCTTCCACTTGCCCTCTTATTCTCTCTGTTTATTCCTTTTCTCCAGCTCCTCAGATGCACCATGGATCTCTACCCCCAGGGCCTTTGCACATTATTTCCTATTCCTTGGATATTCTTACTCATTCCTCATTTTAGTCTTCTTCACCAACAGTTCATTTTTTTCTGGGAAATCTCCCAGAATAACCCTTTCATAGATCTGAAAGCCTTCATTCTCTGTTATGAAAATATTTTCTTCTAAGGAAGATAGGAATTAAAAGATTGTGCCCATTGTCTATTGTTCTTTTTTTAACCTTATTTTTTAAATCAACCAAGGATTCTGCTATTTCCAGTAACTACAACACTAAAACATGAATCTGATGTAAGTGTCATATCATTTGTTGAACAACTATATACTCATGTTCTAATATGTATACATGCAAAATCTGGCAAATACTGTAACATAGTAGTTATTCCATAACTATTTGTGGAATGAAGGTTCCTGCCCTAATTGATCTGATATCTAGGTGAGACTACTTATATATACTTAAAACAATGAGAGAAATGACTTTCTCTCCCCATTTGTACTTAGGTGCTATTATGTTACTCTGTTCTGAACAGTAAGACATAAGTGGAAGTGGTGTAATGCTACACTGGGGAAGTTCTTCAAAAGGAGATGATTCACTATTCTTTCCCTTCTTTCTGCTGGTTGAAATCATACCTGCTGACTAGAACTTGTTATGGAAGACAAAGCAAAGCAACAAGACTGAAGGAGCCGGAGTCCTTGATGCTGTGGAATATGACACCAGCCCTGGACTTCCTACCTCCAGATCTCTTTTATATAGAGAGAAATAAACTTGCATCTTGTTTAAACCACTGTTACCTTAGATATATATATATATATTTTTTTTACATTTTCTTGTTCATATTTGCGGAGCACAGTGTGTTGTTTCAATATATGCATATACTGCACAATGGTTCACTTAGAGTAGATAGTGTAGTTTTGGATTCATTAGTCCACCACTTCTCTTCCCACTTCCTGGCCTCTGGTAACCATTATTTCATTATTCTACTCTCTAGTTTGTTTGTTTGTTTAGATTTCATATATGAGTGAGATCATGCAGTATTTGTCTTTCTGTGCCTGACCTGCTTCACCTAACATGATGGTTTCCAGTCCCAGCCATGTTGCTGCAAATGACAGAATATCATTTCTTTTTATAGCTGAATAGTATTCCATTGTGTACATATACCACAGTTTTTTAAAAATCTGTTCATCCATTGATGGGCATTTAGGTTGATCCCATCTCTTGGCTATTGTGAATAGTGTTTGTTTTGATGAACATGGGAGTGCAGGTGTCTTTTTGATATACTGATTTCATTTCCTTTGGTTATACACTGTCTACTGCTCCTAAGCAAGTTATACCAGGAACTATGATTCCTTTCCCCAGAAAAGAAAATGTAATACTTGATGTGATAAATTTTGTGTGTAAATTTTGATTTTCATCCTCAGTTCCTGGCTTGTTCTAACTTTTCTCTGCCTTTCTGTCTAGGAACTGGCAGTAAAGAAATTCTCTGACTTACCTTGTCTGATTGTAGGTGGTGAGACTCTCATTTCAGGAGGGGTCCTGTCCCATACCCAAAAGGAAGGAATGCTGCACAGAGAAGTCAAGAAGAATCTGAACAAACAGGCTTTTTTGGGTTTCCCCATCCAGTCTGTTAGTGTTAGATCATGTCCTTTTTGACTAATCACATTTCTACTTTTTTATTGAACATAATTAATTGTATATATTTGTGGGGTACATAGTTGAATATCAATACCTCTGTACAAAGTAGGATAATCAAATCAGGATAATTAGCATATTCAACAGTACAAAACATAAGCATTCTTTCTTTGTGTCCATTAACCAGTATCTCACTAACCGCCTCCCCCTCCCCTTTTCCCACGGCTCTGTTCTCTTCTTCTGAAAGTTCAACATATTATTGTGATTCTCTCTTTCCTTTCTTTCTTATTTATTTATTTATTTATTTCTTAGCTCTCTCTGATGAGTGAGGACACTTGATATTTCTCTTTGTGTGCCTGGCTTATTTCACTTAACATAATTTCCCCCAAGCTCATCCATGTGCTGCAAATGGCAGAATTTCATTGTTTTCTATGGCTGAGTAGTATTCCACTGTGTATATACACCACATTTTCCTTATCCAGTAATCCAACAATGGACATATATGTTGGTTCTGTATCTTGGCTGTTGTAAATAAAGCTGTGATAAACATGGGAGTGCAGGTATCCCTTTGACATGATGATTTATATTCCTTTGGGTATATACAAAGTAGTGGGATTACCAGACCATACGGTAGTTTTATCTGTTCTATCTGTTGATTGAGAAACTTCCATACTGTTTTCCATAAAGGCTGCACTACTTTACAGTCCCACCAACAATGTAGATGGGTTCCCCTTTCTCTACATCCTCACCAGCATTTGTTATTCTCTGTCTTTTTGATAATAGCCAGTCTAACTGGGGTGAGATGATATCTCAATGTGGTTTTGATTTGCATTTCCTTGATGCTTAGTAATATTGAGCATTTTTTCATGTACCTGTTGGCCATTTGTATGTCTTCTTTTGAAAAATGTCTATTCAGCCCATTTGCCCATTTTTAAATTGGATTTTTTTGTTTTTAACTGTTAAGTTGTTTGAGTTTCTTGCATATTCTGGATATTAATCCCATATTAGATATATAGTTGGCAAATATTTTCTCCCATTCTGTAGGTTGTCTTTTCATTCTGGTGATGTTTCCTTTGCTGTGCAGAAGTTTTCTAGTTTGATATAATCCCATTTGTTTATTTTTTCTTTTGTTGTCTGTGCTTTTGAAGTCTTATTCATAAAGCCTCTGCCCAGTCCTACATCCAGAAGTGTTTTCCCTATGTTTCTTTCTAGGAGTTTTATAGTTTCAGGCCTTATATTTTGTCTTTAATCCATTTTGAGTTGATTTTGATATACAGCAAGAGGTATGGGTCCAGTTTCATTCTTCTGTACATGAATATCCAGTTCTCCAAGCACCATTTATTGAATGGGCTGTCCTTTCCCCAATGTATGTTCTTGGTGCCTTTGTTGAAGATCAGTTGGCTGTAAGTACGTGGGTTGATTTCTGGGTTCTCTATTCTGTTTCATCGGTCTGAGTGTCTGTTTTTATGCCAGTATCCTGCTGTTTTGGTTACTGTAGCTTTGTAGTATAGCTTGAAGTCAGGTAGTGTTATGCCTTTGGTTTCATTTTATTTATTTATTTTTTGCTTAGGATTGCTTTGTCTATTTGGGATCTTTTGTTGTTCCATATGAATGTTAGGATTGTTTTTTCCATTTCTGTGAAGAATGTTATTGCTATTTTGATGGAGTTTGCATTGAATCTGTAGATCACTTTGGATAGTATGGACATTTTCACAATGTTAATTCTTCCAATGAATGAACATGGAATGTCTTTCCATCTTTTGGTGTTCTCTTTAATTTTTTTCAGCAGTGTTTTGTAGTTCTCATTGTAGAGATCTTTCACCTAGGTATTTTATTTTTTCAGTAGCTATTGTAAATGGGCTTGTTTTCTTGATTCCTTTTTTTTTGCTAGTTCATTGCTGTTGTATAAAAATGCTACTGAATTTTGTGTATTGATTTTGTATCTTGCAGCTTTACTGAATTCATACATGGTTGTCCATGCTTCAATCATGCCTGTGTAATGAAACTTCCATAAAAACCCAAGAGCACAGGGTTTGGGGAGCTTCCAGATAGCTGAACATGTGGAGGTTCCTGAAGGGTGGTGCCCCCAGGGAGGGCATGGAATCTCTTTGCCACTTCCCCTGTACCTTGCCCTATGCATCTCTCCATCTGTACCCTTTGTCATATCCTTTATAATAAACTGGTAAATGTAAATGTTTCCTGAGCTCTGTGAGCTTCTCAAACAAATTAATAGAGCCTAAAGAGGAAGGAGGGGTTTGTGGGAGCCCCAATTTATATCTAGTTGGTCAGAAGCACAGGAAAAATAACCTGGGGCTTTCATCTGGCTTGTGAAATGGGGAGCAGTCTTATGGGACTGAGCCCCACCATGGGATCTGACACTATTTTCAGGGAGACAGTGCTGGAATTGAATTAGAGCTGAACTCTAATGAATTGAATTGAATTAGACACCTGCTCATGTCTACTGTAGAACTGGTTACTTGCTTGCTAATGGGGAGAAATCCCTTACATTTGGTCACAGAAGTCTTCTGTGTTGTTGCTGAGTAACAGTATAAAGAAAAACACTTCAGTGTGAGTTTTTTCTTCACACACCTGAAGAATGTTTTGCCCAAAGCCTTTTGTGTTTAGAAATTATACTTGCTTGCCTTTTTATATAGTAGAAAAATGGGGGAAATTTGTTCTTCAGCATCCTGGATGAAGTAAGATAATAAAGATTGACAATCACCAAAGGCTGGCAATTTGTGCCCTCAGTGAAAGTAATAAAAAGAACTAGAATACCTTTTCTGTTCCTCCCTTTGTATAATAGCCCACCATCAATGCAGACGTGAGTCATTTGCAGTGATATACAGAATCTTAAAGATGCTGGAAGAATCTCACCTTCAGACAGAAAGTTGGAAGTAGTAAGAGTAATATCATTTTTATTTGAGAGGGTGTAAAATGGTAATAAAATTCTTTTGGCTGGTCTCTCTTTGGTGCCTTGATACTTCCATCACATTATATACTTAAAAAAAAATCAAAATGAGGCCTATCTGAGAGAGAGGAGTAGGCCTAAACTGGCGTGTCCTAAAAACACTTTTACTCATCCTTTAGAGCTCAGGTAAAATGTCATTTCCTCCGGAAAACCATTCTGTGTCTGCAGACTAGATCAAGCCCTCCATTGTATGCTCCCATACCACATCATGGTTTTATGTCATAGTACCTTTCCCATTTTTAGTTAGAAATTCATGAGATTGTTTGTTTAATATCTGATTTCCCTATCAGAATGTCAACTTGGAGAGGGCAGAAACCATATCTGCAAGGCTCACCACTGTACCCCTAAAGGTCTTCACAGTGTTGGCTTGTTCCACTGTCATGTTAGTAGTCTTAGAAATATAGAATCATAATCTGAAAATTCTATTGTAATTTCTTGATAAGAGCTAATTTATACTTAAAATTATTTTTATTCAGCTTTTGGAAAAATCCAGGGAAACACCCAAAGAGAGAAAATGGCATTAAAATAGAAATAATTTCTGTGACATTGTGGCTGTAAAGCGTAATTATTAAAAAGTGCTTTTTCTCTTTGGTTACCTTTCTGTTTGTGATATCTGTGAGAGGTGCTTATGGTGAGAGTGTTAAACTCTGTGCATGTTTGTGTGTATGTGCTGTGTATTTCATGCAGTCCTTTTCAGGGTTCATCTGTACTAATGGCCTGGGCTTGGTAGCTGTGGTCCCTGTTTGCAAAGTCTGCAAACTGGGAAAAGAATCATAAATTGGTTCAGAAAATACAGTTCATATTAGCTTGCATGTATTTTTTTCCCTCTTTTTGTGACACACATTCCCTCGCCCCCACTTGACAATGACTCACTTTCTCCCAGGTGCTGCTATTGCTTCACAGCAGGGCATGGTTATTGCCACATGGCCAGATTTTGTGCTCTTAATGTTCCCTCTGTGGATCTTGTTCTGTTTCTGCTCTCTGCATGACAAATGCAGAGAAAAAGTGGGTTGCCTTAAGTGTGACAGTAGGACTTCTGAACAAGCTGTACTCCAGACTGGTGCTGAAGATGTTGTCTTACCATCTTAGGATAGAAAAGTGCAAATTTAAACCTGACCTTGATTTCTAAATGGCATTTTAGGAGTAAACACAATGACTAAGTATTTTTTCAGCATATTAACTCTCTCTAATACCACTCAGTACACTCTAACAGACAATTTATTTATTGACTTTTTACATGATCCAGTCCAGCCTTATACCTTTACCCAATTTATCCAGGACCCAGCACCACACCCACATTGCAAAAAATTTGCTTTGGCTAGTTTTAAATTATGCTCTACCTTCTGTTTCTGCCCATAATTCTTGCCTCCTTTCCCTTTAATAAAAATCTCATTTTCAGCCCTTAAATTTGACACATCTGTTTTTGTTGTTCTTGTACTAACAACCTGGATTTCCTCTTTGAGAGATTCTCTCTTTCTTTTGTTTATGGTGCTTTCCTCTGTGCTAGGTACTTAATTTTCTTACTGACCTGCTTAGCTGCTGTAACCTTCTGTATAGACTCCACTGACTACAGCCCCCACTGGGTTATACCCAGTTCCATCAACCAAGAGGACTCAGAGAAATGCTAGGCCAAATTAGTTTTATTTTTCTTCCAAGAAATTTTCAAAACAAAACAAAACAAAACTTTCTTGGTGGTTGACAGTTTGGGATGAACAAGTTTTGAGTACGAGTAAATGTGGGATTTATGCTGTACAGTGAAAGACTATGAGCTGTCATGATTTTATTTTTAGAACAGGTAAGTCCAATATTACAAATTAGAATTTGCATATGCAAACATTTGTATGAAAATGTTAATTTTTAGGAAGATTTTTATTAAGTAGATAGGTCATGTTGTGCTTAAATTACTATGGTGTGCTGTAGACTAGATGCCCTGTCAACCTCACTGAACTTAAATTCCCACTGTGAATGTTGAGGGTGGGAAATTCTATTATGGTAATTGAAAGGTGGGGACTGGAAGAGGTGATTAGATTGTAGGACCACGCCATAGTGAATGGATTAATAATGGTGGTCATGGGCATGGTTCTGAGAGCTTTAAAAAAGGAGAGCACATGAAGAGCTATCTCTTCTCTGCTCTGCCATTTTCTGCCATGTGAACTCCCTGGGTCACTGTTCCCATTATCAAAGTGTTCACCAAATTTGTTCCCTGGACTTTGGACTTCACAGCCTCCGAAACTGTAAGGAATACATTTTGTTTTCTTATAAATTACCCAGTTCTGTGTATTTTGTTATAAGCAACAGAAAGAACTAATATAGGGTGTTGAAAACTTGTCTGACCACCTAGATGTTGACAGTCCCAAGGTGACCTCACCTATGACCCATTAGTTGGTGCTCCTGCCCTGCATATAATTGGTGACTCTCTTCCTTCACTCCTGTTTTGATTAAGGCATGGGAAGTGAAGATCACTCCCCTTATTTTATTGCTTAATATATTCATCTCCCTACTTTCCTACTCATATTACCATTCCATCACCATGACGATATCTATTATCAAAGCAGAGTTTCTTTTTATTTATTTATTTATTTTTTAACTAAACTCCCCCAAACAGAGGTTCTTTTATAACTTCTTGTAACAAAGAGAGCCTATACCTCACTGGTGGCTATTTTGTTACTTTGTGATATATGAAATGTTATCAAGATTGTCCTGAACTGCTCTATTTGCTGTCATTCTGGTTTGATAACTAATCACCTTTGAGCTGCCCACTATTTTAGCCAAGAAATGGGTCTCATGAATTGTTTGTCTAATTTCTTAGTTGCAGCTAGGTGGGAACCAGGATATCATATTTTTTTTTCTGCTACAGAATTTTTAATTTATCATGTGAAATTAAGCAAGTATCTATTAATAATGCCCTCCACATAGATATTTTTATTTTACTATGAGCTACCATTTACAAATGCATAATTACATATTTACACAAAGTTACAGATTATGATTAGTCCCCTCTCCTTTAAATTCAGAGACAGCTTACTTGTAAAAACAGGATGAAGGCTGTCCAGAAATTTATGGTTTTGTAGATGTAATTAATATTCAACTCTAATTTTCAAATATCCTTTAGCCTATACAACCGTAAGTATTTTGTAGCATTTTGTTTGAATTCAATGAGGTTAGAGTTACGGAAAAACTGTATAATTTTTACTCATTAATCTATTCAGAAACTGCATATTCTGGAGAATTAATTAAATATTCAGTTATTTTAAACTGAATTGTTGAAGGGGAAATTGTGATTAAATAACACTTTTGCTATAAGAGACACTCTAAAACTGCAGTCTAGAATGCATCATGTAGGAGGAAGTGTAACAAGAAGTCTCTCACCTTCGGCTTTCTGAGTTTCTCCAGATGTCTGCTGTGCTCATTTTTTCCCCTGGTAATTATATTAGTGTTTGGGAAATGATCATCTGGTGGAGAATATCTAGAGCTGTAGACAACATGATGACATTGTCAGAGAACAGAGATTTTATAGATGAGACTTCACATATGAGATTTCAGTTTGACTCTTGAAGATGTTACACTGTGACCTCTGTTTATAGCTTCTTTTCTCAGTGTTGTGGTTTGGATCTGCTAAATGGAAATAGTTGGATAAATGTTAGTGATTTGTGAGTAGAAACAGAACCCTGATATATTAGTCTGTTGCTGTTGTTTATAATAGAATACCTGAAATTGGGTAATTTATAAAGAAATGAAATTTATTTCTTACAGTTTGGAGGCTGGGAAGTCCATGGTCGAGGGGGTGCATCTGGTGAGAGCCTTCTTCTTTTTGGGGACTCCCTACAGAGTCCCTTGGCAACCAGGGTTTCACATGGTGAGAATGACCTGAGCAAGAGAGCTAACCTTCTCACTTACTCTCCCTATAAAGCCATCAGAACCACAACCATTACTCCATGAGTGTGTCAATACATTCACAAGGGCACAGTCCTCACAATCCAATCACCTCTCAAAGGCCACATATTTCAAACACTGTAATTGGATATCCCCCCCCCCCCTTGACATTTTTACAATGGACATCAAGTTTTCAATACATAGAATTTTGGGGGACACATTTGACCCATAGCACCTGGTAACCTATTAGACTAGACTAGTAAATTTTTCTACAGAAAGATTCTATATATAAAGTGTTTGTACACAGAAATGCTGATATCCATTCTGAAGCTGGTCGTCAGCAAGATGGCAGAATAGGACTTTTCAACATTCGTTCTCTTGTAGAATCATCAGTTAAGGCAACTATCTACACATGAAAACACCCTCACAAGTGCTAAGAAAACAGGTAAGAGATTACAGCACCCCAGTGTAGCACAAAAATATAAGAAAAAATGCATTGAAGAGGCCAGAAAGGATAGTTTTACATGACCAAAGTCACTCCTCCCCCAACTTCAGGCAGCAGAGAGACAACCTCCGTATGCGAGAAGGAGAGGAAATGAGCACTGGACTTGGCTTTGGAATCCATTCTTCTTGCCTTAATTAAACTTCATGAAAAAGTTCCCACCTAACAAAACACAACTATCCTCTCTTATAGTCAAAAATTCACAAACCCTTTCCCCAAAGGTAGACAAGACATCAGTTTTTGTACCAACTCGAATCCAGGCTCTCAGAATGATGCTAACCCCTCAAAGTTCTATAACAATATCCCATTTCAATATCCAGCAACTAATGAATAAAGTTATAACATGAACAACTCTACCCCTACAGTGTTGGAAAGGGAGAGGAAAGAGAAAGGAAATTAGCAAACATGCAAATATTTGTCTAATTCAAATCTATCAGGTTCTGAGTTCAGAGAGTGAAAGATCTGATAGCAAAAGATGTTATACATACATTTCACAGCAAAAAAAGGAAATACAGGCAGGAAGGAAATCCATGGTCATTATATCTATAATTGGTCGCTAGGCCATGGCTAAAATTTTGTTTCCTTTTCCAGAGTCCATTTGCTGCTCAAGGTTCTTTTCTGGAGAGGTCATCGAATCTTTATTCCTGAGGGATATAGGTCCTTGGGGTTCCTGCCTATATAGAATTGCATAGCTGTCTAGTCAATGTTACTTCTAAACATTTAAAATCTTGACCTTTAAAATCCTCCTGAGAAGATGTCTCATGGTTACTCCTAGGGAGATGTTTCACTATCTGGCAGCTCTTCTCATCACAGACATTACGTTTAAATTTCTCTGTCCTTAATTTCACCCTAATATACTCCTTCTATTCAGTTCAGTAATGACTCTGGCTGTTGTTTACTCTGTGGACGCTTTCTAATGACAGTCACCTCTTCTCTTTGTTGCTACGCAGCAGAGCTGGGCATTTTAGAATCTTTTAATCATTTCTTTTCATGTGTCAGTCCCTTTGCCCTCTGAGTCATATTTGTGCTCACATCTTAACTTCCTTCAGTTTGAGCCCAATTGGAAATATGATTAGCATAGAGATTTTTCCTGCTTCTAGCAAGGGTTTTACAATGGGTTGAAAAAAGAGGCTATCAGTTCTTTAGAAGACCCAAGGTTTAACCCACCAAACTCCACTATTGCCTGGACCAATATCCTCCTTCAAAATCCCTTTTATACAAAATTTGCTTCTGATAATGGAAAGTTAATTGCATGACTTTAATGCAACATTGGGATGGGCTTTGTATTTTGAGCAGCTCTCTCCCTCAGGCTGTGAATTTCAAATGATACAGTAGAACCATAGTTTTCAGTTATCGTATTGTTCTTAACTTCAGGCAATGTTATTTATCTTAAAATTGATTGTAGGATACTTTAAATGTGTCTGTAGTGGCTTATTGTTCTTTTAATAACCATCACTCTTTTGTAACAGATATCTCTCTTGCCACTGATAGCTTCTGTGATCCTGAAACTCCAATCTCCTCCGGGATCTAATGTTAATTTTTGCAGTTGTCTTGTTATCCAGCAGCATCCTTTGTTTTGCTTTAATGCACGCAGGCAGGAGTATTTATCAGGCACTGCACAGTTTCACTGCCTATAAAGATTAGATCCACGGTATTTACTTACTGAATTGGTTAAAATTGGCAATCCAGTTATTTAGAATAACAGTCTTCCCTTTCCAATGGCTGGTACAGCTGGTACGTTCCCTGCCAGGTTGAAAAATATTAGTGAGCTGTTTAATATATCTTCTTTAAGAGAAATTTGAAGCCGGTGAATGAAAAATGGAAGTCTGCTTAGTGTTGGTAGAAGAACTGCCTCTTGGTGAGTTAAAATTTGATAAGAGTTTGAATTTGTCTTTTTCAAAAGTGTTTGCCTGAGTACACTAGACTTTATTCTTCACCGTTTTGCTTTTTATCACCACATTGAAGCAGAATGAACAGCCTCATGTTTTCAATGGAACGTGCACTGTTTTCTCAGGACCTTTCCTGGGAGGGAAAGCACTGACCCTTTCCTCCATCCCTCTTCTCTACCATTAGAGCTGGGTGGTAAAGGCAGGAAAGGCTGGTGATTAACTGGCCTGGAATTCCCTCAGGCTCCTATTCTCAGTCTTGTTCCATTGTGACCATGATGGGTGGCCTTCACATGCCCAGTGTTTCCCTGTAGTCAGAACCAGGGTTATCCTCAATTTTTAGGACTAACTAGCTATAACCCCTTCTCATGCTATTGAGAAGGCATATCAGAATACAAGTGAGGGAGAATGATATTATTTTAGAAAAATGGTCAAATTCCTTTAATTCAATAAAAATTTAGAAATATTGGAGCTTTACATGTTACTAATGAATTAATTGGGATATGCCTCATCACTGATCGACGTGCACTGGTAGACGCAACTAGGAGCTGAGAACTGCTACCTTTCCCACGCTCCCTTGTCAGTATTTCAAGGATGAAATAGGACTTTTCTATCAGCCTGCTGGGCCAGAAGGGAATATTTAGGAAAGGAAGGAGGGAAGGTATTTTCCACTCCTGAGGATGTGTAGTCCTTGTTTATTTCCCAAAGATAACTGAATATGTTTATTTTACAAAAGTTAAAGACTTCAAAAGAACTCAATATTTTCTTTCCTTTTCTTTTTATCTTATTCTCTGAGTAATCTTCAGTCATCTATTAAAAATGAGAGTAAAATAGAATAAGATTACTATTAATAATGGCTTTCTTTTAAACATTACATCTGACTGTGGTTTCATAATCCAGTATACAGATTTTCAGCCCATCCACAAGGTTTATAGAATATATATTTGACTATCTCTCCCGTGGATTTGATCATGTAAACAGCTTCACAGGAGAAAGCTTTGCCATGAAGCATTACTATAGGGTTTTTGTGAACTTGTATGGTTAGTGTCTGCCACTCAGTCACTCAATAAATGTTTGACGAATGAATGAATCAATAGCTTATAGAATTAACAGATTGCCAGCCATGTCATTTTTCTGTAGTGTGTAGACAGTGTTGCATTGTTCAGTCTGTCACTGCCAATGACAACTCTCATCCCAGTCCACCAAACCAGGGAAAATATGTTCCATATGCTCAGATTAAACTCTTATAGCTTCATCTGGATACCCTTTTTGACTTTATTATTGTTATAAAATCACAGAATTTTCTATTTGTAAGGGACATTAGAGCACAGTACAATTTAGGAATGAATATCCTAAATTACAGAAATTAGGTCATTTATCCATGGTTATATAGCCAATGAGAAGCATAGTTTAACTTCTATAAAATTAGAGTTGGTGACCTTAGAAATTAAAAACAAAAATGAAAGAAAAGGAAAAACAGTTTTGCTAGGTGTATAGTAAGCTGTGCTCCTCTTGTGGGGATTCAGAATAAGCACAGCTGGTTAAATGCAATGTGCTTTGAAGAAATTTAAGAATATTAATTCACAGCAGGTCAAAACAGTCACTATTGTAAAGTAATTACAACAACTGTTGCTTTTGCTTACTTTCCATTTATGTGATTCAGAGTATAAGCAAAATGAAGTAAAGTTTATAGGTCAGTAACAGTTAGTAAGCATCTTTGGTTACTTCTGAAGCCTGTTATGATTGTGTCATAGTCCAATGTTTGCCTTAGACTCTCCTCTTTTCTCAATTTTATGCATTTTGCTGCTTAATTGGTTTTAGAAATTAATGTCACTACTCTGGAAGGCTTTCGAATCACAGATTCCTGCTTTCAAGTGGATAGATGTGAATATACTGGATGAACCTACATCCATGGCTACCACCGTTTCTCCCTCTGCCTGAGCTACTGATACCCCAGGGCTTCCTCGGAAAGGGTTAGTGCTCATTCCGTTGACAGTGAAGAGTCCTATAACCATTGCACAGTGGGGCCCTCCCACCTTAGTTTTAGTGAGGTCTAAGCCACTAAGATGAATATTTGCCTCATATCTACATATATTTGCCATTTCCATCAATAAATAGAAACTCCATATATAATTGGTATTTTTCTCAGCTTGTACTGGATTTTTTCCCCCTCTTTTTCTCATATTCCTTTATCTAACTACTGATAATCCCTAGTGAATATTATTACTATACACATTTAGAATGGGATAAAAAAGTCAGTATGAGCTGGGAAGAGGAACGTGGTCTTTTCATGTGTTTCTTCCAAAGAGAAAACTGCATGAGAGAGTTAAAGCAGCTCAGAGCCATCAGAGGTTCAGTGCAGACAAGGATTTGTGCTCTTTTACGGAGACTTTTTTTTCCTGCCCACTGCCCAGCGGGGTATATTTTGCATGTCACTCAATATGTTTTTGGAGCAGCAATTATAAAACGATGCACCATAATAATCAAAATATCCAGTTAAGTACCTTCTTTATGCTTTAGAATGTGGGCTTCCATTTATATTACTTTTCTCCCTCTCTCATTTTCTGTCCATCTCTCTCTCTCTTGCTCTCATTTTCTCAATCTCTGCTTTCCATTTTTAATGTTGAGTTATAAGAAATACTGAAAGTAGTACAGGAAAGTAGGCATTATTCCTGCCATCCATCTGTCCATTCAACAACAGAAAATTAAGCATTTAATATATACATATTTTAGACTAAATAGTTTCTGTCTCCACAGGTCTATTGCAGGAGTAGCATTTAGGAGCCTTACACTTATTTTTTGTTTGTTGTTTTTTGTTTGTTTTGTTTGGTTGTATTTCAGATGATTCATTCTCATTTTTGCTGTGGCTGCAATATAGCTTGTCAGGAACAAACCCTGTAGAAAATAGCTTCATTTCATAGCAGCCTTTTTGCAATTTCATTTGTCTCAGAATGTAGTAAAATTGAACAAACACAGCTCATCTCACATACTGAAGATGGGGCATATTTATCAGGTAAGTCTATCAGACCTTATTACCACACTTTGAAAGAGGAATTACTCTGGTGCAATGCAAACCCAAGGAAGTAAATTAGCAATAAAAAGCTAATGTCTTCTTCATGGTTTTGTTTTATTGCTAAATTCCCTGACAGCAGCTTCCTTACAAAATCCTCATTTATCAAGTAGAACAATTTTATTGGCAATATACATAAAAAAGATTACAAAATAACAATTTTAATACTGTGGAAGGTATTTAATAATTAAATTGTTTTGTAAGCTGTGCTTTCATTTTTCTTTACTTTTTAATTAAGTGTACATAATTGCATATCAAAACAGAGTAGACTATGTATCTTTTTAAAAGCACTTTTGTAAGTTTTTTATTTATATACTTTAAATTAAGCTGGTTATTGTAATGTTATTTTGATACCCTGATTTGATGAATAAAGGTTATAGAGACATTTTCAAGCAGTGAATAGTGTAGATATTTTAATCCAGCCATAAAAGCACAAGAACGATTTTATGTTAGATAAAGCTTAATGCTCAAACTTAAACATAGCAAAATAGAGCCACACACAGCCTACATGATTTCAAGGAATTTCCCAATAAGAGAATCCAGTTACTCAAACTCAAATCCACTTCATGAAGCCCTAAATATTGGCTCTGTGGATTCTATTTTAATATTTTATCTTGTCTGCCAATCTTTTGTTCAGTGTCTTTAAGAGGATTATCATATGTTCCAGTTTCCCCAGTCCTAGTTTCCATCTGTTTTTCCTCCATAATTATTAATAACACCTCATTCCACTCTCTGAAATTTTCTGGTTTTCACAATAATGAAAGAAAGTGAGCTGAGATGCTGGGTACCATTCAAGCTTTATTAAAGGAAGAGAATCTGCTGGGGTGCTCAAAGTGGCAGGCAGCCTGGGGCTGCCCTGAAAATGGGGACAGCAGCAACAATGTGTTTGCAAGGGTTTATATTAGCTTTGGGGAGCTAAATGTACGGGGAGGGAGGGGCCACTAGGTTGATGTAACTGGGTGGAGAACTGTGCTCATGCAGAAGCCGGAAAGTTGTTTCTAAGTCAGGAGGCTTCTCCTAAAGGGAAGTGGGGAGGGGCTCGGTGCTGGAGTGGAAGATGGGGCTGGTGGCTATTTCGTGCTGGTGCTTATTGTGTGCACATGGTGCCGGCCATGTCCAAAATCCATCAAATAAATGATAAGGTCACCCTATCTAAGAATCACTTTGCCAAATTGTAAACTGCTAGAGGACAGAGTTTCATTAAATATGAATACCTTTCACTTACATTTTGCTTTGCAAGTTACAAATCAATTTCATGTTCATTATCATATATCATGATTATCAAAATCCTGAGAGGAAAGCTTACAGGGATTAAATCTTTGCCCAATTTCAAATAGGAGAGAAGGGCTGCAGCAGTTGTCTCTTGTGAACTAACCAGACATTTTTTTCCCTAGCTGTTTACACCTTTTGGTCTAAACACGAAGCCTAACTTGCATTGGTACTTAACAAACATTTATTGAATTAAACTTAGAAAGAGTGTGGAATCTTCAGAGAAAAAGACCAAGCTGCTGCCATTGCCTGAAACAGTTTATTCTAGTTTGGGAGAAAAGACACACAAAACAAGACGGGAGGGAAGATTGGGGATTTTGCTGTTCTAACATTTCTATTTACACCAAGAAAGATCCTCTGACTTCCTGAAGTCTCTAAAGGAATTTCATCCATTTGATGTTTGAACTTTCTTGGAGGAAATGTGCTAGGGTCTATAGAAATAGGGAAGCATTTAAAAAGAAACGAGAGGAGACAACACTTTCTCAAAGAGCCTTGCATCTCGGCCGGTGGCTCAGCTCTGGCAGCAGACAGTGCAAGGCGTGTTGCCGTGCTCCATGCCGCCCATGATATTCATCAACATCTTTAGAAGCTGCCGCCAAAGCTGCAGCTCATTTTGTTTCATAGCCGTTCTCCCTGGCCATTTTAAACCATCACAGCCTCAAACCCACAAGCGGTTTTCTGGCAGCCGCCTGATGTCTGAGGAATGCAGAAACAAGGTCATTAGCTCTCCTCTGGTTAAGTCCTTCCCGTCCTTCACAATGAAAGAACCTCAACTCGATGTCCTTTCTCAAGCAGAGGCATTTATTATCCAGACGAATTGACCCAGAGATTGTCTTATTTTAAACGTTTCAATGACTGACTCTGCCTAGTTATTTAGCACTTGTTTGAGTTCCCCTTTCTTTATTAGTCCTCGTTTTTCGACTGAAAGCTGTTTGGGAGCATATATGTGTGCCTGACCCTCACCGTTTGCTAGCGGGTGGATATTAATGAGAAGTGGCTTCTTGCTTCAAGTGCAGCATTTCTTTTGTGAGATTATTTCTTTGACATTTCAGTCACTCCGACACTTCCCTGCTGCTTCCTCTAGGACATTAAAAAAAAAAAAAAATCATCTGAAGCAGTAAAGCATGGCTGTTTCTTTCTTTTTCTCTTTCCCAAAGCCACTCCTGGGTACTTTCCACCTCCTTTACTCCCCTCCTTATTTACTAGAATGAAGAGTGCTGGATAGGACCTCAGTTTTTTTTTTTTTTTTTTGCTTCTTACTCTCTTTAACAAGAATTGAAGGTATTGATCATAGAAGTTTATCTTTTTGATTTGAGATGGACTGCCTAGATTTTGACCCTAGAAGGAGTTTTTGCATCTGCTGCATTTTTTCACCATATAATCTGAACACATGTTGCTTGGATTATTGGGACAAAACCACACTATCAATTTCATAACAAACAATTTGCTGGGTGATAAAAATTTGAATAGCAAACATCAGTAAAGTGAAATGCCTTTTCCCATACACCCTTTTTCAGGCATCCTTAGTATACACACAAATAACAGAAAAATATTTTAAAAAATAATGTGGATAATTTCTCTGTGCACCATTAAGGCTGAAATTTAAATAAACTGAAAAGAAAAAAAAAAAATGAAAAAAAACCCTCCAATTAACTCTTATTTTTGAAGGCAGGGGATGAGGTAGAAATAAACTTAATTTTTTTAGTACTTATTTTCAATGGATAGAGGGTTACAAATCCAAGAGAACAACAGTTCCAAAACAACAGAAATACTAAGCTTTTCTTTATGTTCTGCAACTGTTTTTTCTTTTTAGCAATTTCTGAGTTGAAAATAGTGAGGTATTGTTACACTTACAAGACTTTTCATGAAACTTGCAGCAGTTTTCAAAGATGGGAGGAACCGTAGCTCAGTCATATCTATACAATGTATTTAAATTGAGCTTGACCAGATATTTGCCAGCAGAAATTAAACTATCTTTTCTCAAGATAGAACTTGAGAAAAAGCATGATCTGGGACAGGAGGGCTAATATACTGAAAAACAGTGCTAAACAAATTATTTAACTATGCTATGCCTTATTTTGATTTCCAACACTATTCTATAGTAGTATGAAGTTCACTTACAGTTCAGAGGAGGGGACAATAATAATTAAATTGTCAAAGTGATGCTTAATGCTAGACTCTTAGGGTAGGGGTCTTGACCTATTCATTATACTTTAATTGAAAAACTTAAGTGATTAAAAGGATATTTACTATAATACCATAATACTACCTATTCTTGGTCTTCCAGCTCTGTGATTCTACTTTAAAGGGCTTTGTGGGGGGAACTTTCTTCTGGCTATAAATATTTATTGGGTTGAGTTATGCTCATTTGAATTTTGAGTGGGTTGGAGTTTTATCACTTCCAATAGATGGCTTTTAAATATACACTCAACATTAACAAAATGATCTTTAAAAAGGTATTTTCAAAATGGTGAAACTACTGGTCTAAGACAATGGCTTTCAGAGTGTGGATTCCAGATCATCAGCATCAGCATCACCTAGGAACTTGGAAATGTCTGTTCTTGGGCCCCGTCTTAATCACTCAGGGGATGCATCCAGCAATCTGTGCTTTAACAACTCCTCCAGGTACTTCAGTGCTAAAGTTTGCTAATCACCAACCTAATAAATGCTAGATTTTTGAAATAAAATGTTCTTGGGCATGTTTCTCTCAATATAAATTTAGCTTTGGATTACAACTGACCATTCTTCCAGAAATCTACAGTCTGTATATGTGAGGGAGGCAACCATGTCAGAGAATTAACTTGGAATTATTAGTGGTAAGAAATTAAGAGCTGTACAATCCCATTTCTGGGTATATAAACAGAGGAATGGAAATCATCTTGTCAAAGGGATACCTGCACTCCCATGTTCATCGCAGCTCTGTTTACAATGGCCAAGACATAGAACCAACCTAAATGTCCATCAATGGATGATCGGATAAGGAAACTTTGGTATATGTACACCATGGAATACTGCTCAGCCATAAAAAAGAATGAAATACTCACATCTGCAACAACATGTATGAACCTGGAGAAACTTATGTTGAGTGAAATAAGCAAAGCACAGAGGGATAAATACTGTATGTACTCACTCATATGTGGGAGCTAAGAGAGAAAGAAGGGGAGTTTTCAAGATGGCGGCGGCTGCGGCGGCTGGCGCGGAGTAGCTGAGGTGGAAAAGGTGGCCACTGGGCCTCAGGCAGCCGGGAAACTTGTGGACCTTCCTCTGGCCATCTCTTAAGGGAGGACTGCTGCTGCTGGCCGGTCGTGGGGGCTCAACGCCACTTTGTCCCCGGCAGGAGAGGCTGCCTCATTTAGAGGCAACAGCTTTGAAGTGTGGAGCAGGAAAAGAACTGATTCTTAGCTGCAAAAGCGAGTCTTGAAACAGGGAACGGCGCCAGGGCTGCTGTGGATGCAGCCAGGATCCCGGAGGCGGGGGCCGCGCTGAAGGCGACCAGCTGCCCTATTCAGGATTCGAGGTTTCAGGCCGGCATTAAAGAAGATTCCTGGGAGCGCCCGAGCGGCGCCGCGACTGAACAGCCCGAGGCGGCCGCGCCGAGAACACGGAAGGCAACAAACCAGAGACAGAGCGAGCACCCGACCTGGCACAGCACTGTGAGTGATCCTGGCACAGCTCTGTTCAGGGGGTGGATGCCCATGCGGCTCCCGCCTGCACCACCAGGCCACTCACTGCCCCGGTGCTGCCTCCATTTTCCCAGGTGCGGGCAGCTCCGCCCTGCTCGGCCATCACTGAGCCCATTTGCTTGGCCTGGTGCGGGGCTTTCTGGACCCTGCAGGCCGGCCTCCTCTCCCACTCCCTCCGCGGTTCTCTGGCAGGGCTGGGGGTGTGGGGCGTCCCGACCAGTGTTGGGAGGGCTAGGAAGTACGGGCGGGCCGACTGTCACTCCACCACACCCTGGACTCCGCCCCGGTAAACTTCCTGTTACTGGGAGGCAGATACCATCTCTGCGACCACCAGTTTGGAAAAAAGCCTAACGAATTTCTGGTTGGGAATAGTGTGGTAGGAGAGTTCCCAGGTCCGCTTGAACCTGCCGGAGAGCAGGCTGCAGGCGGGCACTAGACTCGGTTTATACCGGGGGGATACAAAGGTGAACAAGACCCGAGAAAGATCTACACAGTGCTACAAAGGCACCCAGAGAGACCGGTCGTCTGTGCCTAGCAGAAACCTGGTAGACTTCCTGGGCGAGGCGGTGCTGAGCAGGGTCTTGAAGGCCCAGCTGATAGACGAGGGTTGCAGAAGACACACCCCAGCCCAGCACAGTGTGCACAGAGGGGGGAGACGTGCAGCCAGGGAGGCGGAGACTCGACAGAAACCACACACCCGGTGGGGTCGCCACTGCACGATCTAACAGCCTGGGCCAGAACACACGGAACGGGGAGAAGTCCTGTACAGAAAGTGAAAGCTCAACAGAGATCACACACCCTGTGGTACGTGATCCACCAGCCCAGCAGAGTCCAAGCTGACCAGAAAGGTGGATCCCCGGAGAAGCCCAAGACCCGAGGCAACCACACACACAAGACACTAGAGGCCAACTGAACAGTCACGGCGGGAGCCATACCAAATTGGCAACCACAGCAACATCCTAGTTAGTCATTAGTCTCAACCCGGTGGACTGTGAAACCCCCTGCCACAATGAATAAACACCAAAAAAAAGACACCAGAAATACAAAAAATCAAGAAAGTACACCACCAAAAGTTAATAAATCTCATACTCTAGATCCTATAGAACAAGAAGCCCTTGAAATAACTGACAAGGAATTTCGAGTGATAATTCTAAGGAAACTGAATGAGATACAAGAAAACTCAGCTAGACATCATGATGAAATGAGGAAAAGTATACAGGATCTGAAAGAGGAAATATACAAGGAAATCAATGTCCTGAAAAAAAATGTAGCAGAACTTGCTGAACTGAAGAAGTTATTCAGCGAAATAAAAAACACAACGGAGAGTTTAACCAGCAGGCTTGTCGAAGTTGAAGAGAGAACCTCTGAACTTGAAGATGGGCTGTTTGAAATAACACAAGCAGACAAAAAGAAAGAAAAAAGAATCAAGGACATGGAAGAAAATCTGAGAGAGATATCAGACAACCTCAAGCGCTCAAATATCCGAGTCATGGGTATTCCAGAAGGGGAGGAAAATGGAGATTCCATTGAAAACATATTCAACAAAATAGTGGCAGAAAACTTCCCAGGTATAGGAAAAACCACAGATCTTCAGATCCAGGAAGCTCAACGATCTCCAAACGTATTCAACCCAAAAAGGCCTTCTCCAAGACATGTCATAGTCAAATTGGCAAAACTCAGAGACAAAGAGAGAATCTTAAAAGCTGCAAGAGAGAAGCGTCAAATCACCTATAAGGGAGGCCCAATCAGGTTAACATCAGACTTTTCATCACAAACCCTAAAAGCTAGAAAGGAATGGGATGATATTTTCAAAATACTAAAAGACAAAGATTGCCAGCCAAGAATACTCTACCCTGCAAGGCTATCCTTCCGAAATGAGGGGCAAATAGTATATTTCTCAGACAAACAAAAGCTGCGGGAGTTCACTACCACAAGACCACCCTTACAAGAAATCCTCAAGGGAGTACTGGGTTTGGTTCCTGAAAAATAACTACCACTGCCATAAAAACCTAAGAAAAATCTAAACCCGCTAGTACAATAAAAATGGCATTCATGAAGAGAAAACAAGCTAACAAAAACACTATCTACAACCTAAGGAACCAACAAACAAAGAAACCAAACAGTAAATCAGAAAGCAAGGAACAAAAGACACCTAAGACAACCAAACAACCAATAAAATGCTAGGAATAAATCAACACCTTTCAATAACAACTCTTAATGTTAAAGGCTTAAATTCCCCAATTAAAAGACACAGACTGGCTGACTGGATCAAAAAGCAGGACCCAACTATATGCTGCCTACAAGAGACCCACCTCACCCACAAAGATTCACACAGACTAAGAGTGAAAGGATGGAAAAAGATTTACCATGCAAACAGAAAAGAAAAACGAGCTGGAGTGGCTATTCTTATATCTGACAAAATAGACTTTAAACTAAAAACCATAAAAAGAGACAATGAGGGACACTACTTAATGATAAAAGGACTGATCCATCAAGAAGATATAACAATCATAAATATGTACGCACCCAATGTTGGAGCAGCCAGATTTATAAAACAAACTCTATTAGACCTAAAGAAGGAAATAGACACTAATACCATAATAGCAGGGGACCTGAACACTCCACTGTCAATATTAGACAGATCATCTAGGCAAAGAATCAGTAGAGAAACACAAGATCTAAACAAGACTCTAGACCAATTGGAATTGGCAGATATCTACAGAACATTCCACCCAACAACCTCAGAATATTCATTCTTCTCATCAGCACATGGATCATTCTCCAGGATAGATCACATATTAGGTCACAAATCAAGTCTCAATAAATTCAAAAAAATTGGAATTATCCCATGTATCTTCTCAGACCACAATGGATTAAAACTAGAAATTAATAACAAACAAAACTCTGGAAACTATACAAACACATGGAAATTAAACAGCATTCTACTTAATGACATATGGGTCCAAGAAGAAATCAAGCAGGAAATCAAAAAGTTTATTGAAACTAATGAAAACAATGATACATCATACCAAAACCTGTGGGATACTGCAAAAGCAGTATTGAGGGGAAAATTTATTGCATTAAATGCTCACTTCAGAAGAATGGAAAGATGGCAAGTGAACAACCTAACACTTCACCTTAAAGAAATAGAAAAACAAGAACAATCCAATCCTAAAGTTAGCAGACGGAAAGAAATCATTAAGATCAGAGCAGAACTGAATGAAATTGAAAACCAAAAAACAATTCAAAAGATCAACGAATCAAAAAGTTGGTTTTTTGAAAAGATAAATAAAATTGACAAACCATTAGCATGGCTAACAAAAAAAAGAAGAGAGAAGACTCAAATAACCAAAATTAGAAATGAAAAAGGCGATATTACAACTGATTCATCTGAAATACAAGGAATCATTCGAGACTACTATAAACAACTATACGCCAACAAATTTGAAAATCTGGAGGAAATGGATAAATTTCTGGACACACACAAGCTCCCAAAACTGAACCGTGAAGACGTAGAAAATTTGAACAGACCAATAACAATAAAGGAGATTGAAGCTGTTATCAGAAGGCTCCCAACAAAGAAAAGCCCACAGCAGAATTTTACCAAACATTCAAAGAGGAATTGACACCGATTCTTTACAAACTATTCCAAAAGATTGAAACGGACGCAAATCTCCCAAACTCATTCTATGAAGCAAACATCATCCTGATACCAAAACCAGGTAAAGATATAACCAAAAAAGAAAACTACAGGCCGATATCCTTGATGAATATAGATGCAAAAATCCTCACTAAAATACAAGCAAACAGAATACAGCAACACATACGAAAAATTATTCATCACGATCAAGTGGGATTCATCCCAGGGATGCAAGGTTGGTTCAACATACGCAAATCAATAAATGTGATACACCATATTAATAAACTCAAACACAAGGACCAGATGATCATCTCTATAGATGCTGAAAAAGCATTTGATAAAGTTCAGCACTCATTCATGACAAAGACCCTCTATAAGTTAGGTATAGAGGGAAAGTATCTCAACATAATTAAAGCCATATATGCCAAACCCACTGCCAATATCATCCTGAATGGGGAAAAGCTGAAAGCTTTTCCTTTAAGAACAGGCACTAGACAAGGATGCCCACTCTCACCACTCCTATTCAACATAGTGTTGGAAGTACTAGCCAGAGCAATCAGAGAAGAGAAGGAAATAAAGGGCATCCAGATTGGAAAAGATGAAGTCAAACTGTCCCTGTTTGCAGATGACATGATCCTATATATCGAACAGCCTAAAACCTCTACAAAAAAACTGTTGGAATTGATAAATGATTTCAGCACAGTAGCAGGATACAAAATCAACACACAAAAATCAGTAGCATTTCTTTTCTCCAATAGTGAACATGCAGAAGGAGAAATCAAGAAAGCCTGCCCATTTACAATAGCCACCAAAAAAATAAAATACTTAGGAATTGAGTTAACCAAGGAGGTGAAAAATCTCTATAATGAGAACTACAAACCACTGCTGAGAGAAATTAGAGAGGATACAAGAAGATGGAAAGATATTCCATGCTCTTGGATTGGAAGAATCAACATAGTGAAAATGTCCATACTACCCAAAGTGATATACAAATTCAATGCAATCCCCATCAAAATTCCAATGACATTTTTCTCAGAAATGGAAAAAACTATTCAGACATTTATATGGAACAATAAAAGACCACGAATAGCCAAAGCAATGCTCAGCAAAAAAAATAAAGCTGGAGGCATAACACTACCTGACTTTAAGCTATACTACAAAGCTATAATAACCAAAACAGTATGGTACTGGCATAAAAACAGACACACTGACCAATGGAATAGAATAGAGAATCCAGAAATCAACCCACACACTTACTGCCATCTGATCTTTGACAAAGGTACCAAGCCTATTCACTGGGGAAGGGACTGCCTCTTCAGCAAGTGGTGCTGGGATAACTGGATATCGATATGCAGGAGAATGAAACTAGATCCATACCTCTCACCGTATACTAAAATCAACTCAAAATGGATTAAGGATTTAAATATACACCCTGAGACAATAAAACTTCTTAAAGAAAACATAGGAGAAACACTTCAGGAAATAGGACTGGGCACAGACTTCATGAATACGACCCCAAAAGCACGGGCAACCAAAGGAAAAATAAACAAATGGGATTATATCAAACTAAAAAGCTTCTGCACAGCAAAAGAAACAATTAAAAGAGTTAAAAGACAACCAACAGAGTGGGAGAAAATATTTGCAAAATATACATCTGACAAAGGATTAATATCCAGAATATATAAGGAACTCAAACAACTTTACAAGAAGAAAACAAGCAACCCAATTAAAACATGGGCAAAAGAGCTAAGTAGGCATTTCTCTAAGGAAGATATCCAAATGGCCAACAGACATATGAAAAAATGCTCAACATCACTCAGCATCCGGGAAATGCAAATCAAAACCACATTGAGATACCATCTAACCCCAGTTAGGATGGCTAAAATCCAAAAGACTATGAACGATAAATGCTGGCGAGGCTGCGGAGAAAAAGGAACTCTCATACATTGTTGGTGGGACTGCAAAATGGTGCAGCCTCTATGGAAAATGGTATGGAGGTTCCTTAAACAATTGCAAATAGATCTACCATACGACCCAGCCATCCCACTGTTGGGAATATACCCAGAGGAATGGAAATCATCAAGTCGAAGGTATACCTGTTCCCCAATGTTCATCGCAGCACTCTTTACAATAGCCAAGAGTTGGAACCAGCCCAAATGCCCATCATCAGATGAGTGGATACGGAAAATGTGGTACATCTACACAATGGAATACTACTCAGCTATAAAAACGAATGAAATACTGCCATTTGCAACAACATGGATGGACCTTGAGAGAATCATATTAAGTGAAACAAGTCAGGCACAGAAAGAGAAATACCACATGTTCTCACTTATTGGAGGGAGCTAAACATTAATATATAAATTCACACACACACATACACACACACACACACAAACCGGGGGGGGGGGGAGAAGATATAACAACCACAATTATTTGAAGTTGATACAACAAGCAAACAGAAAGGACATTGTTGGGGGGGAGGGGGGGAGGGAGGAGGGAGGGAGGTTTTGGTGATGGGGAGCATTAATCAGCTACAATGTATATCGACAAAATAAAATTAAAAAAAAAAAAAAAAAAAAACTTTGTCAAAAAAAAAAAAAAAATAAAGAGAGAAAGAAGGAAGGAAAGAAAGACCACAGTAGTGAATTGGACTTGCAGAGAGAGAGAACATTCCTTGGGCTACAAAGTGGAGTGGGGGGGGGGGAAGGGGAGGAAGAAAGAGGTTGGGGATAATTGGGTGGGGGACATATGGTACAAATGCAATTTGTGGTAATGGGTATGCTGCCAGTATGAATCTGGCCCTCACATCATGGGCACAAGGGGTGACAATCAACTTTGTATCTCATGAATATTGATAACCAATTAAAAAAAAGAAGAAATTAAGAGCTGGGGCACAAAGCAATTTATTATCTCTTCAATTGTAGAATTATCTATAGCTAGTGGCCTTACCCAAGAATTCTGATTTAGTAGATTTGGGGAAAGACCTAGTGCTATGGTCTGAATTTTTGTGTGTCTCTCCCATTCATATGTTGAAATCCTAACCAAGGGGATAATATCAGGTTGTGGGGCCTTTGGGAGGTGATTAGGTCATGAGGGCAGAGACTCATATTTGGGATAAGTTCTCTTATAAAAGAGACCTCCAAGAGCTCCCTTGCCCCTTCCACCATGTGAGAACATAGCAAGAAGATGCTGTCTAAACCAGAAACTGGACCCTCACCAAACACCAGATCTGCATATTCCTCAATGTTGGACTTTTCAGCCTCCAGAACATTAAAAAAGAAATTTCTTTTATCTGTGAACTACCCGGTTTATGGTATTTTGTTATAGCAGCCCCAATAGACTAAGACACCTACCTGTTTATCATGTACCCCCAGAAGAGAAAAACTGCTGTAAAGAGAACTTTCATCAGTGCATATAGAGAGTTTCAAATGGCTAAAAGACGTACCTGGACAGAACTTTTTAGAAAGAAGAATATCAAAAGAAGTTCAGTTTGGAGCCTTACTGCAAAGAAAGTACAGATTCTTTGCTTAGTGGCTGTTGTTTCCCCTGAGGACTGAACCCGTTAATAATCACAAAGTACACAGTATTTGTTTTAGACTTTTTTGTCTAAAGCTAAGCAAAGAGCTTCAGTTGATCACTTCTTTGCTTAAAAGTACCCTGGAAATCTCATTAAGAGGGACTAATCCTGGGTTCAGTTTGGTGTCTTTAATGAGCTTGCAGGAAAACCAACAAAACACACAGGTACAGAGAACAAACATAATTAAAGGGTTAAAAACAAAAGTCCCTGAGGAATAAGTGATCACGCTATTTTGAAGTAACTCAATACATTGCTTATTTGGTTTTGCTATGGATGAATAACCTTGTAATAAGCTATGAAGTACCATGGAGAATGGAATGAGTAGAGCCCTGATTATTGGAAGGCCTTAAATGTAGTACTGGCTCTGCTAACTTGCTCTGTGACTTTGACCTTTCAAGCCCCTTGACTCTGAGTCTTTCAGTTCCTTCATAAGGACAGTAATATTATCTACTACAGAGGTGGAATGAGATGATAAATATAAAATTGCTTTGAAAAACAAACTCAATAATGCAAATATAATTTATATAATATATTATATTATACTATATGTGTGTATATATATATGTATATATCTATGTCTATATACACTTTACTGTAATATTGAGAATTAATAATGTGCTAGTACTCCATGTTGGGGATCTACTGTTTTTAGCTTGGAAAAATATAAAATGACTTAGTTGATTTCAAATAAATTTTGAAAATTATGAAACAAACATTTAGATTAAAATTAATTAATTAATTAGAATTAATTAATTAATTAGAATTAATTCAGCAAAAAGATTTAGGTGGATATTAGAACTCTTGATTAAAAAGTTTCCATTAAGCATCTTTAAAGAACCATGTAAATGCAATAGATGGTTATCAATAAACTGGTTTTAGTCTGGCCCTGTTTGAAAGGAAGTGATAAGTCTAGCTGGTTTCTCGTAGACTATAAGTATCTAACTTTCCCTAGAAGAATTATAAACAGGTAGGTGGATTATAAAGAGGGCAACCATATATGAGTTTGCAATCCAGACTAGGACACTTTTACGAGTAAAAGGGGGCACTATTAATAATTATACAGATAACAGGCATAAACCAAGACTTTTCTGCAAAAGCAGGACCTGTGCTACTTAGTTATGAATACCCCCCTCAAAGTGGGTAATGTCAGAATAAAATCACTGACAATAGGATTCTGGAATGTAACCAGCCTTTCTGTACTGAGGTCAGTCATGTCACTGTGTTGGACTGAGCAGATGTGGGGAGTGGAGGACTGCGGAAACCCCAGGAAGCTACCGTGCATGGACTGAACTGGGCAACTTCAGGCAGGAGAGACTGAAGAAATGTTTCCAGGTTTCTCTGAAGTGAAGTATCAAACACGCACCTGAGCTGTTGGCTACAGTACCGGACACACCAGTCTGGAATGTGAAGTATAGAGATGAGTGACTTTGAATAAAAGCTTCAGGCCAATGTCAAGTCTACCAAATAGAGTTGCAAACAGCTCCTGGTTCTGCAAGCAAAGGCTACAGACATAAATCAAAGAGCAATCTTCCAATGTCAGCAGTGTGGGAAGGACTGGCTACTTGTCACACTTCAGTGTCCTTAGCCACGGTTTCACACATGGAGAGTAATTACAGTTGGTGGTGTCATCTGAGAGTAATGATGGCAAGGTAGAATGTGTCGATGAGCTGAATGGAGAGGCTTATGCACACCCCATGTCTAGGGACACAATTTACCTCTCACCAATTATATTTACTCCCGGAATCGTAGGAAATCACTTAAAAATATTTTCCCTTTGAGATGTTACTTCTCATGCATTAGATAAAATACTGTATTTCTAGCATATCTCCAGCATCTACTTATGTAAGCATATCATAGCCTTATATATCCCTGCCAGGGAAAGAAGCCTAAAGAGATTTCACTAGACAGGTTCCTAGGGGTATATGAATGTTCACAATGTCATATTATCAGGATGGTTCTAAATTCTGAAAAAATGTAATCTAGCACTCTTCCCTAGGGGAGTACCGGGGGAACTGCCTACTCCTGGGAAAGATTCTGTAGCACTTAAGACAGGAAGTCACAAGCAGATTTGGCATAGAACTCTCTTCCAAGTCCTCAGGGGTGTGAAGTCCTGGGCCAGGAATGTCACAGAGTGACAGGTGTGGCCTTCATGACTGCTGGATAGCCAGCTTTATAACTGAAGTGTCGTTGGTTCTTTTGATAGGGCTGCCATAAACTTTACAGTGCTGATCTTTCCAATAAAAAATTCCCATTTTCCCATTTCCTTATGGAGATAGTCATAAAAAGACTGAAATAGGAAATTTTCAAGTGAGAGCAAGAAGCATAAAATAGATGTTTACTTATTTATATTTTGTCTGTTATCTTCTTTTAAAACATATAATAGTCCCCAGAGGCAATGGTGTCAAGTGTTGGCATTGACTTCATGTTTTGCAAGAAACATAAAAAGAAAGAGCCTAACACCCTCTTTCATTGACTGTAGATTCATTTTCATGATGTGTTATTCATTTATTGTATAAAGTTCTATGTTATCAATTCACAAAATAATTTTGGAACTTGCATTATTCACTGAGGCTTCTGATATAATGAATACATTTTAAAACAGACATGTGATCATATTAATATTTTTAACTAAACTGCATTAGACATAGAAGCCAGTACATTGTTATTGCCATGGTAAAGTGTAAATCCCACAATTAGTTCACAATTGTTTTACAGCACAGCCTTTTCTCTGTAAATACGTGAGAAGGATTTAAAAATTAGTTGTTTTCTAACTTCTGGAAAAACCATTTCTTATTATGGAGAAATAGCAATTTCTGAGGTCAGATTAACCTTATATTTTTCCTTCCATTCTGGTAAAAGAGTAGGTCAGTATTTTACTGTCCAATTTTCAAATCACATTATTTCCAGGAATGAGAACCTTTCTGAGGACTGTTCTGTCACCTTTGCCAAATAAAAATATAAACATATGTAATTTTATACTGTTCAGAATGGTAGTTGGGCTCGCCTGTTAGCTCAGTTGGTTAGAGTGCAGCCTTGTAACACCAAGGTGAAGGGTTCAGTTCCTGGTACTGGCCAACAGCAAAACAAAAACAAAACAAACAAAAAAACCGAGAATGGTAATAGCAGAATTTCAAGTAAATTAAGTCTCAGCCTTCAGTGGTACTGGAAATGCCTCCTTAAGTGTGCTTATTGGCAGCTTTTTACCCTTCTGCTCTAGAGTAGATTCTCTAGGCTTCATTTTATTTTATTTGTTCCCCATTTGCAATCGTTTAATAATTGCTTGATAGTTTGAAGTTTTAATTTTGGTTTTAATGTCTCAAGCTTCCTTTAAATTTAAGAAAAATTTAATTTCTTATATTGAATTCTTTTACTCAGAATTCAGGAGACTAATCTTGGTTGATCCCTGTATGCCACACTAAAATGATGCAATATTCTGGCTTTTTCAAAGGATAGTGCCAAACACATTATGGCTAGCTTCCCGTGATGATAGCATCCTAAGAGATCATTGCAAACCTGGACTTTCTGGGGTGCAGAACCGAGGGCTGTCTCTTTGGTAGAATTGTAAATAGCAGTCAATTGATAAACGGCATAATTTGAATTTTTATAGGCTCATCTGATTCTACAATCAGATTGCTCTCTGAACACTTGAGATAAATCTTCACTCACTCTCTAGAATTGTTCAACACACAGGTTAATTCCTCACTATTGATTTTCTCCACTGTTCATCTTGAATGCTTCAAGATCTCTTGACCTATACAAAATATCTCTGTGACAGTTTAAAAAGAATAGCTCTTTAAAAGAATGCCTGACAAATCAGTAAAGATAATGAAATAACTCTTCCCCAACTATTAGGAGAGCAGTTTAACTGGACATTTTGAGTAGGTTTCAAGGAGAGAACAAAATCATGAACATTTACAAAACGAGGTTTCATAGGAGGGTACTTCCAAAAGTTCATGAAAAATAGAATTGAAAGATAATATAAATCTTTCCAAGAACTTTTTGAACTATCCTTCTATATGAACGTTTCTAAATGTGAATACTACACTTGTGGGCATCCCAAGGAGGCACAATAGTCTTATCAAGTGACTGAAATTTTCAAGTTTAGTCAGAGTAATAATCAGAACCACCTTGGGTAACAGAGGGAAGCAACACAGCACAGGAGAAAAGACACACGCCCAGGGGTCAGAAGACACACCAGCCCTGCTAGGAGTTGGGGCTCTCTGGGCTTTTGCTATTCATCTAAAAAAAACTAAAGGGATTGGGTTCTATGAGTCTTCCCAGTTCTGAAATTCAATGCTCTATATCCGAGATGATATATAAATTTTTATTAACAGGAAAACCAAATTAAAAGAAAAACAACAAAAGCAAAGTAAAAACATTTTTGTACCTGTAAAAACTTCAGAAATATGTAATGAGCATGTTTCTTTATTCCATAACCCGTCTTGATACCTGTATATTCTTCTCCCAGCCCATCATTATTGAAAGGTAAAAAAATTCTTTTAACAATTAAATATTCCATTTAGTTTTTGAATTGTTTCTTTCTTCACCCCTGAAACATTGCCCCATTCACAGAAAATGGTGTTAGAAGCACTTTATTAATGGTGATTCCT
The DNA here is from genome assembly GCF_027409185.1 of Cynocephalus volans. Lineage (NCBI taxonomy): Eukaryota > Metazoa > Chordata > Mammalia > Dermoptera > Cynocephalidae > Cynocephalus > Cynocephalus volans. Next base: position 78,771,059 of record NC_084472.1, on the reverse strand, counting down.
TTTATGGGCTTCCAAATAAAACAACAACATCATTAATAGCAACAATATAAAAGAACAGAAACAAAATCAAAAAACAACAACCAAAAAACCCCCCAAACAAACAAATAAATAAATAAAACCACTTCTCATTTCCCAGAACAGAATAAACAGAATTGAAGTGAACCAAGCCATTTTCACATGTCACTTGGAGTGTAGATTTATTTGTTTTTAAGAATCTCCTAAACAAATTATATCAACCTTACTCCATGTCCTTCCTTAATAAAAATTATTATTTTAAAATAATTTTTATATTAACTAATTTTTATATTAATTTTGATGGACAAACATCAGATTTTAAGATTCTAAAAATAATAGAAAAGTGAGAATAGATTTTTTGAGGGGAAGTCACTGTCCTAAATCTTACATGGTGGTTTTGCTGCTTCTGTGAAGTCTTTCTTTGGAGTACCTTGGTAGCATAGTTTGTTTTTGTGTTTAGCTGGATTCATATGAGGGCACTGAGTTAGAACTTGAGCTGATTGATGGAGCATGAACTTTTATGAACAAGTAACTTCTGCTCTAAAAGGAAAATGGCAAATGTAAAACGAAAGAATGGAAACACTGGAAGTCCATTTCATTATGTAATTTAAGTCTTACATTAGATATCGCACCCTTGTTTACAAATAAAACAGAAGGAAACAGGATGGTATGAGCACTCTAAAATCATCTGCAGCACTTTTGAGGGTTGAACCTGCTTAACCCATTCTTATCAGAGAATGGCACCAAAGAGGACAGCTCACCCCTTATGTGTGGCTCGTCCTAAACCTGTGGTGTCCTCAGGTGGTCAGAGCAGTCATGCACTCTCTTCTACCCCCCTCCCACCCATTAATAGGATCCATTCATAGCTACTCACTACTGCAGGATTTGACCTGAGAAATGCTAGGATTTAAACTCAGCAGTGTTTTTGAAAAGTCCCTAAATAATCTTTGCCCTTGGCCAGCAAGGGAACTGCTAGTCTCAAGTTCTCAGAAGCAGCTGGTGAGTTTCTCAGCCAAGGTCTTCAGATGCAGGAAGTTCTTCAAGACAACCTACTTTGACATGGCATTTACAAATCTTGAAACCAGACTTCTTGGATCTAGGAAATGTTATTCCTGATTCCTTTGACCCAGATGCTGGCTAAAATTTAGTTTATAATCTGTAGGTAATCATTCTTTCTTTCTTCCTTCTTTCTTTCTATGAGCTGGCATGGTGGTTAAATTTTTCTAAGACAGTCATATTAATGTGTTCGAAAATCCACTGCTGAGTTTCAGATAGAGGGTCACATCTGGCCATGAAAATCTTCTTCTCTGCGGGGTTGGAATCCATGCAGCTGTTGCTCACAGGATGGAATAATGTTCTGTCCTGGAAGGATCAGAAAGAAAAGAAAAGACTGACATAACGCATGGTGAATGGTTGGAACCTAAAATATATACAAGTAAAATATTTCATTTTATATTTCATTATATACCCACAGCATAAAGAGATCAGCTCCCAAATAAAACCATAGCAGATTGAGTTGCTGATATGGAACACGGTTTCCTAGGATCCATTGGCACTAAGGGCCTCCAAGCAGGTTCAATCAGAGACAAAAATTCATTCATTCGTTCTCTCATTCATACATTTTTGAAAAAGTAATCTATTCATCTCCTGCTTTGTGGTGAGCATTTTGCTACATGCTCGGATTTTGAAGATTGTAAGTATATAGGGTTGCTAGCTAATAATATAGCTGTCTGGGGAGAAACATATACACAAAAACTAATTTTGTCCACAGTAAACAATAAGCACATGCGCGCACACACACATACACATACATGACCAGAAGAGGTGTAATTTTTCTTATCTCACATTAAACCTTTAATGGGAAAGAGAAATGCAAGAGAAACAGGAACCAAAAGTGCTAGGTGCTCAGCTGCCCTCTTCAGATGATGAATATGGGGAAGGGGACAAGGGATACAAAGGCAACAGCTGAATGTACAAACTTATATTTGTTAACTCTCCAGCTGCAGTGTCTTCTCAACCCCTTTCTGGCCGTAACATGTATCCAGTGGTGCAGTTCTCACCTCTTTCTGTAAAAGGGAGGCGGCAATATTCGCTTACAAAAGCCCTAGGTCCACAATATATAGACAACAGCTTAGTGAATCAAAGTTCTACCAGGGCACAAAGTTTGAGCAGTGAGCAAGCCCTTTATCTGAACAGGTTCTATTTACACACACACCTTCGTATTATGCAAATACGGAAATGGAAGTTAATGCTAAAAGAAAAATATCTTTACTTAACTATGAACACACTTCTATCTCTTATGGTATGTATGCTTAAAAAAAAAAAACAAAACGCCAACAATATGGGAAATGAACCCAAATCACCGCTTAAATTTTAGGATTGAGTAATGTTTTATTACTTAGCTTAGGAAATGTTTAGAGGTTCTAGTTATCTTTCTTTAACTGAGGATTACTAAACTTACAATGCTTTCAGAATTGGAAGTTTCTCAGGCACCCTTTGTAAACATTTCTGGGTTGCTCCTGGATTTTGAGACTTACTCCATCATCAACCAATATTTAATGTCCTCTTAGGATCCGGGTGTTGGCATAGTTAGGCACTGCATGAAGGAAGAATGAGGAAAGAGAAAGGCAACCTGCAGAAAATTTTGTTTGCATGTTTTTATTTCCAGTTTAAACAAAGAGCTATTGCCTAACACAAAGGCTCATTATTCTTTTCTGCTCTCTTTAAAGGCAAAGTTTCCTGAGTTTACTGTGGATTTTACTTTCCTTACACAAAGAGATCTCCTTACCATTTTCGGCTTCCCCTACGTTCACTATACGGTGCCTGACACCATGGAAAGGCTCTGAGAAACTCCTTCCTACCCTGGGGTGCAGGGTAGGAAGCAGATTCTAGGAAGAAGGAAAATGTGCTCTGTAGCTTGCCACACACCCTTCTTTCCTGGGGTCCCAGAAGCCTGCTGTCACAAGTCCCTATTGCAGCCACCATAGTTCACAGCAGCTCTTGCATGCACTTCCCCATCCCCAACTTTCACCAGTTTAGCTCCATGGACCTAATATATTCTGATCAGTTTTTCAAAGAGCATTCTTAAACTGTTACACACATGGAAATTCTATGTGACCTGCTAAATTCTAATTCACTTTGTTCCACGTACATTTTCCTCTTTCCCCCTCTTCACGATCTGTATTTCTTCCTATTGCTACCTTTGTCAATAGCTCAGGTGGGACCTTCAGATGCTCACAGTTTCTCCTTCAGAACACATATTTTCATGGAAGCTAAAAAATGAGAAAAGAAAAGGAGTAGAACATGTTTCTATTCTCTTTCTTTCACTAGCTTGTGTATCTCAGTGCGGATGCAAAAGCCAAACCAGATTTTCTGAACGTTTTATTTTTCTGAACATTACTTTTTGAGCCGTAAGATGATCATATTTTTTTTCCAGATCCCATATTGGACCCCATGCTCTGACAAGAGCAGGAATATTCGCAGAGACAACCAAGCAGAATATGCAAATTCAGCACTACCCTGAACGACTCAGAGTATGTTTTCTGGACTTGTACTTCATGTTCTCATAAAAATGGAAAAATTTAACTCTCTACATCTGTCTATGTCTGAGAAGCTTCATCAGTAAAATGAGGGGGTGGATTAGATAAATCTCTAATGCCTCTCTAAGCTGTAAAATTGAATGAACATTTTATTCCAAAGTTCACTGGTGACAGAGACAAACGACAGGGTGTCAAACTGGAGACCATCCAAAATATTCAGTAGATCAACGGGTTGATTGTTCCCTGGTTATAGACTGAGCTCTGCTCACCCTTGTATTTGGAGCATCCAGCAGGTCCTGGAGGTGAAGCTATGGGAGCATCCTCAGTCTTCACCAGAGCATACATTTTCCACTTTTGACCTTGGGGACTACATAATTGTCATCTTTATGTTTCTACCCAGCCAGGCTTTTATTTTATTTTATTTTTTATTTTTTTAATTTTATTTTGTCGATATACATTGTGGCTGATTATTGCTCCCCATCACCAAAACCTCCCTCCCCCCTCCCTCCCCCCTCCCCCCCAACAATGTCCTCTCTGTTTGCTTGTGGTATCAACTTCAAGTAATTGTGGTTGTTATATCTTCTTCCCCCCCCCCCCGGTTTTGTGTGTGTGTGTGTGTGTGTGTGTGTGCGTGTGAATTTATATATTAGTTTTTAGCTCCCACCAATAAGTGAGAACATGTGGTATTTCTCTTTCTGTGCCTGACTTGTTTCACTTAATATAATTCTCTCAAGGTCCATCCATGTTGTTGCAAATGGCAGTATTTCATTCGTTTTTATAGCTGAGTAGTATTCCATTGTGTAGATGTACCACATTTTCCGTATCCACTCATCTGATGATGGGCATTTGGGCTGGTTCCAACTCTTGGCTATTGTAAAGAGTGCTGCGATAAACATTGGGGAACAGGTATACCTTTGACTTGATGATTTCCATTCCTCTGGGTATATTCCCAACAGTGGGATAGCTGGGTCGTATGGTAGATCTATCTGCAATTGTTTGAGGAACCTCCATACCATTTTCCATAGAGGCTGCACCATTTTGCAGTCCCACCAACAATGTATGAGAGTTCCTTTTTTCTCTGCAACCTCGCCAGCATTTATCGTTCAGAGTCTTTTGGATTTTAGCCATCCTAACTGGGGTTAGATGGTATCTCAGTGTGGTTTTGATTTGCATTTCCCGGATGCTGAGTGATGTTGAGCATTTTTTCATATGTCTGTTGGTCATTTGTATATCTTCCTTAGAGAAATGCCTACTTAGCTCTTTTGCCCATTTTTTAATTGGGTTGCTTGTTTTCTTCTTGTAAAGTTGTTTGAGTTCCTTATATATTCTGGATATTAATCCTTTGTCAGATGTATATTTTGCAAATATTTTCTCCCACCAGCCAGGCTTTTAGATGCTTTTCCTGGCTGGAATTAAGTCAGTAGATCAAGTAATCATTCTCTGAATATCGTCTCTGGCTCTGCAACAGCTCTTCACTCCTCTGCCCTTCATCTCATTGGTCATGACAGTGATGCTGTAACAGAACTGAATACAGTTTTGTCTGCCGAAAAAGCTTCTGACTGCGTTGGCAAGTTTATTGTTCAGATGATGATAGATGTACTTTCTTTGCTTTTAACTAGATTGTGCTTTGTTCATTCCTGAGGGAAGGCATAGCATATGCTCTGGCTGTTCACAATGTAACGCAGCATTACATTTTACTTCATCCCTTCCATCTTCCCTGGATGCTTACTTCTTTGTTTCTTGTTTTTGTTTTGTTTTTGCCTAAGAAAATTAGAAATCCTTGAGCAGGAAATGGACAAGTTCAGATCCAGGATCACTGAACTGCCATTCATAATCAATGCCCAGTGCCAGCCAATCAGTCCACACTGAGAAGCATGGGTGGGACCTCATCGAAAGGGACACGTCTTCAGGACAGGTCGGTGGACTTGATTGGCTTCTGTGTGAAGCCCTGTAGCATTCTCAAGCCTGCAGTAAATTTTATTAGATTCCGTACTTACATAAGGTCTGAACTCTAAAAGAACAAGTGAGTTACAGAACATTCCATACTGTGCTTACTGTCATAAAAGAACCAAACCCCAAAGAGGCAAAGATAATAAAATAAGTGTGTAAGTTCATAATGAATAGAAAGATGATTCTGAGAGTAAAACTACCACACAGTAGTAACGTGGTTCTGGGTTGGGATTTACCCAGCACCACATCACTACTTGGGATTTATGGCCACAGGGGACTTGGATCAAATTCCAGTTATGCTACTTACTTGTTATGTGATCTCTGGCAGGTTACTTAATTCTCTGAACCTCAGCTTACTTATCTGTAACATGTAGTTAATAATATACCTCATAAGTTTGTTGTGAGGATAAAATGAGTTAATATATGTAAAATTGCTGACACAATGTCCTGCATATATGTGAGTAACTGAGTAATAGTGATTCTCTTCTTCCCTTCCCCTAATTTATTTTTGGTCAGGGAGCATCCCCAGTTCTAAGGATCAGAACATACTAACCATCTGGTCTGAGACTAGCTGTTCAACACCAAATTGTGTTTTCTAAAATCCTGGCAAAATAGAACTTGCAAAAATTAGCCTCAGCCTCAACCAATTATCAAAATGGATAGAACAATACTTCCCGTTTTAAGCAAAAGGATGTATGGAACAAAGGTAATTTATGGCTCTGAAATGAGCTTTTCTGTGTAATTATGGTCAGAGTTTGTATCTGATCTACATGTTTAGGCTCTTTGCCTGATATGCAATGTTATTTAAGTCAGCTGAATTCAACAAATATTTACTAGGGTGCCTTTTATTTTCTCAGATATATTAGGAAAGAGGCATAGAAAGATAACTTAAGACACATCCCCTGACCCGAGAAATAGGGAAGACCAAAAGTTAAACAAAAAAGTTTTGAAGTAAAAAATTGTCAATGAGATTGTAGATGAAGGAGAATAGAATGAATTAGGTTATTTCAGACATAGGAAAGAACATGTGAAAAAAATATGTGACATAGCATGTATATTTATGCATTCAATTTATTCAACAAAAAATGTATTGGGTACCTATTATTTGCCAGGCACTGTTTTAGGTACTTGGGATACATCAATGAACTTCATGAGACAAAAATCTCTGTCCTCCTGGAGCTTATGCTCTAAAGGTAGGGGTGAGGTGGGGCACACATGCAATATTTGGGTGAAAAGGGTCCCAGACAGAGGGAAGAGCAGTGCAAGGGACCTAAGCAGGCATCGACCCTGGTGGGGTAGAAGATCACCAAAGAAGCCAAGGTGAGACAGGAGCGGTCAGAGATGAAGTCAGAAGTAATGGAGGGCTAGATCATGTGCTGGGGACCAGCAAGCCATTTGCTGTGGCTGGAGTACAAGGAGCATAGTGGTGAATTTCAGACGATGATACCCAAGAGGTAGGCAAGAACCACATTATGAAGAGCCTGGGGTGCAATGTGAGGTCTTGATTTTTCATGCAAGTGTTGGGGAGTGGTCACTGGAGGAATCGAAACAGTAGAGTCATGGAAATATATTTAGGGAGGCAGTGAGGAGGATGTGGTAGGGGTAGGCAGGCATTGGGCTGCAGTGAGAGAGAACAGTCAGAGGCTACTGCAATCACCGAGATTTCAGCTGATGCAAAAGCAAAAGCACTGGGGATGAGTTGGGGGTGATCCAGGGAATGAGCTGAGGGATATTTGAGAAGGTAAACATATAGGGTGTTCTGATTAATAGGATGTGGGGCTTGAGGTGGAGGGGAGAGGTGGATGATTGGAGGAAAAGTAGTACTGAGGAAAGAAATGCAGAAAGAGAAAGGATTGGGCATGGGAATGATGATTTCTGTTTTAGGTATAATGAACTGGAGATGTTTACAGGACATCCAGGTTTAGATGCCCAGTGAGCAGCTGGCTGTATACTAGACCTCAGGACAGCTCCTCTACATAAAGTGGGGAGAATTGAGTTACTCTCTCCTGTTCATTTCCAGGTAAGTAGAAAAAGTAATTATAAAAGAACATACAATGAAAGAGAATGCTTTTGTGAGAGAGAACTTCCTGTCTAATGCCTTTTGTGTCTAACATGTATAGGAGGAAATGAAGACTTGGAATTGTGAGACTAGTTTGTAATCCTAGTTTTTTCCCTGACATTATGCTTTGATGGTCACTTAGTTTGTCATTGATTCAGGTTTTCCATTTGTAAAATGAATGGAGTCGGGAGGAGCAGAGTGGGATGAGATAAGGAATGAAAAAATCTGTTTTCCACCTCTTAGGGCTGTGGAGAATCATGAGGTTGACAGATGGCTGTCCTTTGAGCTCTCTGGAAGAAAGACAGGTTAGGTAGGCTTTTGCTGCTTGTTTTTACTGTCAGCCTCTGAGAGAAGGCAAATAACACCTTGACAGCATAAAAAGGACAAAGCAGTCTTACTGTCTACCTTTTCCATTTTTTCTTTGATAGGTAGACTTCCTCAGAGGAGGAAAAAATTGGTCTTCCTGCCTCAGTGGTTAATTTGGCTAATCAGAAATAACGCTCCTTAATGCCTTGATCAAGCCCCTTGGTGTGTGTGTTGCTCCCTGCACTGACTTTTCTGGGCTACAGGTAAGTGATGTGCATGACCTGGCCTCAATTTTCCTCAGAGCAGCTGAATCATTAAAAAATCTATGCTGATGTATTAGATCCCTGCTCTTCAAACCATTCAAAGATTTCCTGCTCTCTTAGCTAAATTCTTAGCATGCTTGCAAGGTCATGTACAGCCCTGCCCCTAGCCAGATGTCTGGCCTTACAGTTCATCATTTTCCTTCACATTTATGCATTTCAACTGGTTTCTCTCTGTTCTTCTATGAAAACCTAGATCCTGCCTACGTCAGGGACTTTGCACAAGTTGATCAGGATGTCTGGGATCTTTTTCTCTATTGCTTTCTTTGCCTATTTAATTCCTACTTATCTTTTAGTTCTCCATCTAAAACTTAGTCAGAGATGCCTTTTCTATTCTTCTGACCTGGGTAGAGCCCAGTGTTTTATGTTCTGATATCACTCTGTACAGTGAATTTATGTAAGTATTTGTCTGCTTTTGCTTCAGACTGAAAGCTCCATGATTAGAAGAAACCCATCTGTTCCATATCTTCTTTCCATTTGTCCATATAGCTTTATCTCTTCTCAATAAACTTGCTGGGATTCATGTAAACGTAATAATAGCTGCTTTTAATCTAGTGTGTATTTATGTGTCAGGCAGTGCTAAATGTCCTACCCAGATTCTCTGATTGTTTTTTCTACCTAACTGCTTAAGTAACCTGAAGAAATAGTGAATGTGGACAAACAGGAAGCTAGATTCAGTTACTCATTCATTCAACAAATACTAATTAAACACCTAGTATGTGCCACATAGTGTTTTAGGTGCTGGAAATACTGCATGAAAGAAAGCAGATAAAAATCCCACTCTCATGAAATTTACATTATAGTATTCAGCTATAGCTAAATTGTTAAAATAGTACAGAAATGTACAGTATAGAAATACAACAAGTTAGCCCATCTTTTCCTGTATGTAAACCTACTTGGGGAGCTAAAATCAAATCAGGAGATAGCTTGTTGAACACATGGAATAGTAATAGCTATCATCAATTGAATTCTTACTATGTGTCATGCTCTAGGTGCATTTAAATTTTATTTAGTCATTGCAATAATCTTCTAAGGTAGATACTATTATTATCCCCATTTTCTTTTCTTTTTTCCTTTTTAAAATTTATTTATTTGGTTATTTTATCATTACACAATGTAAAACTTTTTTTGTGGCCCTTTTCTTCCTAACCCACCCCCCGTCCCCCTTTCTCACCTCTGGTGGCCTCAATTTCATTCTTTCCTTTTGAAAGTTCAAAGAACTGTTAAGATGGTTGTATCTTTCTTTCTTTTTTTTCAGCTCCCACTTATGAGTATGGACATTTGCTATTTATCTTTCTGTCCCTGGCTTATTTCACTTAACATAATTTTCTCTAATTTCATCCATGTTGCTGTTAATGGCAAAACTTCATTCCTTTTTATGGCAGAGTAGTATTCCATGGTGTATATATACCACATTTTCCTTATCAAGTTGTCCGTTGATGGACATTTACATTGATTCCGTGTCTTGACTATTGTGTAAATACAGCTGCAATAAACATGGCAGTGCAGGTATCCCTTCAACATGATGATTTCCACTCATTTGGGTATATACCTAGAAGTGGGATTACTGGATTGTATGGCAGCTCTATCTGTAGTTGTCTGAGGATCCTCCATACTGTTTTCCATAAAGGCTGCACCAATTTACAGTCCCACCAACAATGTAGGAGTGTTCCCCTTTCTCCACATCCTCACCAGCATTTGCTATTTTCTGTCTTTTTGATACTGGCCAATCTAACTGGGGTGAGATGATATCTCAATATGGTTTTGATTTGCATTTCCCCAATGCTGAATGATGTTGAGCATTTTTTCATGTGTCTGTTGGCCATTTGTACATCTTCCTTTGAGAAATGCCTATTCAGCTCCTTTGCCCATTGTTTAATTGGGTTACTTGTTTTTTTACTGAAAGTTGTTTGAGTTCCTTGTATATTCTGGATATTAATCCTTTGTTGGATGCATAGTTTGTGAATGTTTTCTCCCATTCTGTAGGATGTCTTTTTGTTCTGTTAACTGTTTCTTTAGCTGTGCAGAAGATTTCTAGTTTGATATAATCCCATTTGTTTATTTTTTCATTCTTATTGCCTGTGCTTTCGGAGTCTTGCTTGTATATTATCCCCATGTTAAAAATGAGGAAACAGAAGTAAGGCAGTTTCTGAAGGTTCCAGAGCCAGGACCCAGAGTTGAGCCAATGACTTAAGTCTCAGCCCCTGGCGACCCAGAATCTGTGTTCTTACTCTCTAAGTTATGTTTAAACCCTCTTCTTGGCCAAGCCAGTTAATAGTCTTGCTCCAACCCCACACGTGCTTGGCAGGGAAGAATTGACCTTATCAGCAAATACTAATTTAAGTCACCATATTTCCTATCATCAAGATTCTTTTTTATTTGACAGTCTAGATTTTGGCAGGCATTCAATTCAGGAAGACTTTGTCCTTAAATCAGAGGCTGAGAATTGTATGTGATAGAGCCTTTCTACTTCTACATGACCAGAGAATGGCAGGTAAGTATGTGAGGTAAAATGGTAACTGGTAGGAATATTGCTAAGTTGAAATGTCGAAAATTAGATGGTTGTGACAACTAAGCGACTTCAGCTGGGTTAGACACACAGATAAAAACCAGAATAGAAAAATAACACTATCTGTTGAAATGTTAGCTTCATTGCTGGGGTGAGTACATGGCCTGCCTCGGAGTTAGCCTTCCTCTTTGACAGATGGCTGAACTGTCAATTTGAACTGAAGTCTTCTGCATAGGGATCATAATTTGTTAAGGTACAATAACTTAAGTCTTCTATTACAAACAGGGGAACACTGCAGACTTTGTGCATCTGGTTTTCAGCAAGATGTTTGAAAAGTCCATCTTTGTTTTCTTATGGGCAAGCTAGAGAAAGGTGGCCTAGAAGATACTCTTATTAGGTGAATTGTATCTGGTTAAGCAATTTCCACCAAATCATGCTCACTAATGGATCAATGTCTCCACTATTATATGTTAGAGGGCTCAGTTCCTGACTTGGGGCATTGGGATCAATAACTTAGATGAAAGTATGAATGGATGCTGGTCCAATCCATGGACAGAACCAAACTAGTTCAATTGCTAATAAATTGGATCAAAGAGTCAAAACCTACATTAGGATAAATGTGATGACATAGAATTTAATAGAAACAAATGGACAGGTACATGAATGTAAAAGATGAACCGCAGAGGTACAAGATTGAAGAAATGTGTCTGTGTAGCAAAACATGAACTGATGACTGTGGGTTTTTTTGTTTGTTTTAAATACAGAAAGCTCATTAAAAAGCCAAGTGTGTGAAGTAAAGTGGAAAATCAATCAACTCAGGCTAAAATAATATAAACATTGTGATAGAGTTTGGATGTATTGTCCTCCCAAAACTCATGTGGAAATCTGATCCCCAATGTGGCAGTGCTGGGAGCTGTTTGAGTCATGGGGGCGGATCCCTCACTGAATGGATTAATGTTCTCCCTTGGGGGTGGGGGTAGTGAGTGAGTTCTTGCTTTATTAGTTCCCGTGAGAGCTGGTTGTTTAAAAGACGCTGGCACCTCCTGTCTATCTCGCTTCCTCTCACCATGTGATCTGCTTGTACCCACTGGCTGCCTGCCATTTTCCACCATGAGTAGAAGCAGCCTGAGGCCCATGCCTAATGCAGCTGTCCCAGAATCACAAGTCAAATAAACCTCTGTTCTTTATAAATTACCTAGTCTTAAGTATTCTGTTATAGAAACACCAAAAAATGGACTAATACACATTGCTCATAACAAAGGGTGCTAGAAACTCATTCTACCTTCCTTGATTAAAACACACCTAGACTACTGTGCTCTGTTCTGAGCATCAGGCTTCTCTCTAGGACTATCTGGAGCACATTAGGAGTGAGTGTCTGGGGGACTGAGGTAGATCCAAATGAAGTCATATGAAGAGCAGTGGCAGGAAATTGGGCCATTTAGTCAGAAGTAAAGATTAAAGTCCAGGCAAGCATAGTTCAAATATTTGGGACCTGTCTTGAGTAGAATGGATTAAATTTAATCTTTGTGATACCAAAGGTGAGGGAAGAGGTTTCTCACAGTTGGGATAGTCCAGAAATGAGTTGGCTGACGTGGGAGAATGTGACCACCCGAGTACGACCACAAGTCCAGGATTTTGTAGGGATTTCATGTGTCAGAACCAAGGTTGAATTACATATTTTTTTTTTTGTTAAACTCATATACACTTTCCTCATTTTAGGTCCTAAGTCAACATTTTACCAGAATGATTTAAAATAACAACTTTGTGGCCTTTTGTCTGGCACCTTTGTGGACCGGCATGATTTTATTAGCTGATGGGCTAAAACCCTGGCATATATTATAAGTTACAATAAAAGAGTCCCATGTGGGCACATGCCAAGAATTCCACCCACTCAGGAGGGAGAAGTAGTGCTGCGTTGTTATCCATTGTTATCAAGTCAGTCTGGCAGGTACCTTCGGCACTTCCTGCTTGCTGTTATTTTTAAGTCCTTTCTTATGGAAATTAAACTATAAGAACTACCCAGAAAGCAACTAAGAAAAGTAATTTAAAATCTTCCATTTTTGGTCTTTGGGGAGGTTGTATATATGGTTTTGAGACAGAGAAATGTTTTATATTTTATCCAGCACAGCTTGGGGTTCATGATGGAGGGGTTCCTATCAGTAAACAAACCCAGTGGTTCCTGTAAGCTAGTCATTGAGAGCTTATTTTGGAACTTCATATATTAGATGTTAGGCAGGCCATATAGACATTTAAAAAGTTCTTGCCCTCAGATCATTAAGGGGAGACAAGTGACTGACTACACATAATACAGTGTCACAAGTACAAAGAAGAGAATGAAATGGTATAGGAGTGCAGGCAGAGGGGCAAATTCCAGCTACAGCAGGAGGGAGGAGGAGGTTAAAGAAAGTAGGTAAAAATTGAAGCTAGAAAAGTGTGCCTCCACCTGACTGCCTGGTAGAACCTCTTTGGAGCTTTCAAAAAATATTAATAGTCAGGTCTGACCTTCTAGAGTGCCTTATGCCCATAGCATGCTACATTAATGAATGTACTTTTATAATGTTTTGATACCTGGTGCTTTTTATAATGTTTAGTACTTTAATGCTTGGTTTCTTTTTTGCTTCTTCAAGTTTTTCTTGGCTATTCTTGGCCTTTTTATTTTGATGTAAATTTTAGAATCAGTTTATCAGTTTCTCTGAATAATCTTGTTGGGATTTGATTGATTTTGCATTAAATGTACAGATCAATTTGAAAACTGACATGTTCAGAATATTGAGTCTTATAATCCTTGAATATGATAGACCCCTCTATATTTTTAAACATTCCTTGATGATGTTTTATAGTATTTTTGTGTAAAGGTCTTGAACATTTCGGGTGAGATTTTTTTCCTAGTTATTTGATGATTTTCATGATGACCAAATGGAATAACTTTTTAATTTCATTTTCTATTTTTTGTTGCTAGTATATAGACAACTGATTTTCATCTTGGGGCTATGCTAAATTTACCCATTAATTTTTAATAGTTTAGCTGCATCGTCCTTTGGATTTTCAAAATACCAAAACATGTCATCTGTGAATAGACTGTTTCATTCTTTCCTTTCTAATTCTCATACCTTTAAATTTCTTTATCTTGCCTGATTACACTGACTAGGATTTGCTGTACAAGGCTGAATAGAAGTGATTATAGCCTACACCCTATTTTATTTCCAGTCTCTGTAGAAAAGATTTAACATTTCGCCTCTGAGTGATGGTGGTTGTGGGTTTATGCATATGCCTCTTATTAGATTAAGTTATTCCATTTCTATTAGTTTACTTTCTCTATGGCTAAGGCTACTTAGTCAGATGGTAAAAACCTGAGGATTCAACAACAGACCCATGTATATAAGGCTTCTTGACTTACAACAAAAGTACCACTTCAGTGCATTAGAAGAAATGGTCTTTTAAACAAATGGTGATTAATTAATTGCATATAGATATGCAATTCATATATATATACATATATATATAGGCATATATATATTTGTATACATACATTTATGAATCCACCTCATTTTACATTATACACGTAAAAATATTTCAAGAAATTATATACCAAAATGTAGAAGATTAAACAATAAAGCTTCCAAAGATAACTTAGAAGACTATCTTCATGACTTTGGTATAGGCCAGGGTTTCCTAAACAGGACACAAAAAAACACTAGTCATAAAGAAACACTAATCAAAAGTGTTTTCATCAAGACACTCCACTAGAGAGAAAAAGGCAAGTTACCGACTGGAATAAGATATTGTAATACGTATGGCCAACGAAGCACTTGTATCTAGATATATTAAAAAATCCCTAAAAATCTGTGAGGAAAAGGCAGATAACCCATGTTAAAAAATGGTCAAAACACTTAAGTTCTTTCATCGTAGATATCCAAAATGGCTAACAGACATGTGATATCACTTTACAATCACAGAATAAAAAGAAGAGAGAAACTGACAAGGCCACGTGTTGGTGAGCATGTGGAGCAACTGGATTCTCATGTGGTGCCTGCTCCCTGTCCATGGTGAAGGCCTTACCACTTCACTGCATGCTGGCCCAGCTTCCAGCAATCAGCCACTGCATCTCTTTGCCTAAGGACTTTCTCCGGCCTCAACAACAGTTCTGTCTGTAACAGCAGCAGGCCAGACATGTCGGAGAATAACTCCCTTCGAGAGCAGTCCTAACTGAAGATTGACTGAAGTGGTGTATAAATATCCCAACTCCCTTGCTCTCTGATGTGTGTTTTATATCATTTCTAGAGATCTTTGGTAGGACTGAGCTCTAGCTGCCCACAGTAGTACCTGCTTGTTAATGCACCCTTTATCGGCTCCTATCTCTTCCCCATTTCACTTCCTCCTTCCCTACCAAGACTTTTTTTGGGCCACCTTCCAATGAACCATTTGCACTCAAATTCTACCTTAGGGTACATCTCTGGGGAAACTCGAATTAAGATATATGTTGTACTCCAATAACGTTTACTTAAAAAGAAGAGGGCATGGGAGATAGCTCTTAACTTTGGGAGGATAACAACAGTTAATGTTGCTGAGAAAAGATTGCTTCAATGATGATGCAGTATATCAGGATATACCTCGCCACTAACATCAATATAGAAAGTACATTTGTCACCCACACAGATGGAAATTTGATTACACAATCAGAAACTGTGCTAGAAGTTTTACATGGTTTATCTATTTAATTATCATTCCCATTATATTGATAAAGAAGTGGAAAGTGATAGATGCAAAATAAATAACTGAAGATCACATTACGATTTCATGATGAATTAGGATGTGTTAAGCCTGACTAACTCTAAGGCTCAACAGGCAACCATTATGTTGACCAGATCATGAAGGGTCAGGATGAGAATTAGGAGATGAGGGCGCTTTATCTTCTACTCAATGAGAAACCAAGCGATGTTACAAAACAGAGGAATGCAATGACCAGATTTCATGGGAACTTCCTCTGACTTCAGGAGGGAGGATGGGTTGGAGGGGGAAAGTTCAGGAGGCAGAGAGACCCTTTAGGAAGCTACTGCAGGAATCCAGGGGTAAGATGGGAAGGGCTGCAACCAGGCCAGGGGCTGAAGTGTCAAAGAGGGCATGGATTTTAGAGATATTGACTGGGGGGTGGGGGAGGCGAGACAAGTTTTAGTGATCAGTTAGATGTGGAGGTTGAAAAAGAAAGACAGTTTCTCCTTTCCAATGCTGGGTAACAATTTAAATATTTTTACTGAGGTTGTTTCAACAACTCACTGTTCTCGTAATAGGGGTCCCCCTGGTGGTAAAAGAAAACCAAGAATGGGATTCTTCATCCTGGGTAGCTGCTGTTGTGGGATACAGTTGTGCAATGGAACATAGTCATAAATCACAGAATAGAGGATGCCCTTCTCCTTTTGTAGTGGCAAAGAGCCACATCTAAAAATAACTGAACGCTGATAGCTGCTGATGGACCAGAACGTGGGGCCTGACAACAACATCCACCCATTCAAACAAGGTAGCTCTGGGCACCTTCTTTCTCCAAATCTCTATGTAGCTGGGAGGAGGGGTTGGCTGGCATCAGCAGCACTGAATCCAACAAGCATTGGGAACTCTCCTAGGGAATATTGATCTCATTTCTTAAGAATGTGGCAGAGGAAAGAGCTGAGTCTTTAAAGACTTATTCACCTGAGTTTGAGTGTTGGCTCTGCCACAAATCTGTTAGTATCAGTTTCTTCCTGTGTAAATTATACATAATGGTACTTACATGATTGCGAGGTTTGAGGTAATGTGTGTAAAGCACTAGCTCAATGCCTCTTTAACAGTTGGAGATGATCATGGTGATTACCTTAGGAGCTTAGGAGATGGCCCACTGCAGCTCACTAGGTAGTTAGTACAGTCTTGCGGATCCTAGTTTATTCATGAATATGCTAATATAAAGGGGCAGCTTCAAAGCAAACTCAAAAGATTGTTAAGCTGTTAGAAGCCCCAGGGCCAACTAGTGGTCTCAATAGACTAGGCAGCAGCACCCCAGAGAGATTTCTCCCTGTGTGCTTTCTCTCTTTAGGTCTTGGGCATAGCCCTTGGAATAAACAAGAGGACTTGTCTAAAACAAGTACATTTGAATAGGCCTGAGTCATTGACCAAGATGAGACATCTCAGAAACTTTCCATTTTGAGACTTTGGCGTGTTCCTGATGAAGTATAATTACCTTGCTTACTGTATAAATACACATTGAGGGTTACCTTTTGCTAAGCAATGCAAAGCCAACAGCTACAAAAAGATCTGAGCTGAGAGCCACAGCACAACTGCATCTAGTGGGTTCTTTTCACCAATCCCTGAGGATCCTGGAAAGGTTTTAAGTGTTAAAGCTCATAAGAGTTAGCTCTTGAAATCACTGAAGCCTGTTTTGTTTTTCTCCCCAGGAGCTCAGTGTGCACATGTATTGGTTGGTCTTATCCATTCTGTAAGCTTTTGTAAGCTCCCTAATGAAAACAACTGTATTTCCTTGGCTTAATTGCATATTATTGAGTGGTCTGTCTGTCTCTCATGCTGTGAATGTACAGTAATGAGAAATGTCCTGTTCATTAGGGACCACAAGCATACTAGGCGAATGGTGAAGAAGATGTTTTATTGATGTGTACAGGAAGTAACTTCTTAACGGTCAGAATATAACCATTAAAAAAAATAAAGATTACTTTGTGTACCATACAGACTGTGTCAAAATGAATAGCAAAAGGGTTTCACAGATTAATCATTTATTATACATTTCATAAAGAGAACAGTGAGGTTGTCCTATTGCAGTGATTCCCCCGACCCTCTTATTATATCTGACACCATCTTCTTAGCAGTTCTTTTGATTTTAAATCATTTTGTAGACAGACATCATAACAACTGACACTTTGTACTTTTTCTGGGCGCACAGTCGCAGTCTGCAAGGTGCTGGGGGTGGGTAGTGGTGTGCAGGATAAACTTTATACACAAGTCTGCCTTTGAGTGAATGTGGCTTTAGGGGCCCACCTGTAAGAGGTGGAAACGAGAATGTTTATTGAGGAAACAAGTGTCATGACCAGTGGCCCCTGTATTGATTGTCCATGGCTTCTTCCCCTCAGCTTTCTGTTATTTCTGGGGACAGTGACCTTGCCTCAGCCACAGGATAGCCAAGCTCCTGATTAAAGGGGTGGGTATTACATTTTCTTTATAGCCTAAGGTAAGGCTGGATTATGCCAGGGTGGGAAGAAGCCGATGGAGGACATCTTCTACCTGGCCAGGAAGGCCCTGGCAGCTCTGTGGGTTTGAGGAGCAGAATGGAGCCTCTGGGGTAATTGCTAATTGACGACCAAGTCCTGCCTCAAAAAGCAAAGAAGTTGAAAAACAATTTTGCACAGTATTCTAAAAAGTTATCAAAAGGAATGAAAATATTTTAAGGGAATAATTAAATTGCACTTTATTTTATTAAGTCAATAAAATGTACATTTATATAGTATTTGTTTTTGAACTATTTTCCTGTCATTGTTAACTTTATAATTCTTTAAACTTTCAAGTTTCCCAAATGAATTTTCCTTTGATACATTTAGGATTTTGGCCAAATTACAAATGAGTCACTTTTTGTATAAGGGGTGCAACAATTTTATCTACATAGATATATAAATATTTGTGTAAATGTAATTGTCTTAATCCAGACAGGTCCCAAGCAAGTGAGCCTGAGATATATAACAAATAGGCATCAATCTCTGTGGCTGTATGTGTGCATGTGTGTGTTGTGAACTGGGATTCTTAAAAAGCATGCATGTGTATATTTGTTTATTGGATACATGGCCCCTCTTTGGGAGGTGGCTGGGCTAAGCCTGGACCCATCCCCCGTAGTGCTAGTGTTCTGGCTCAAAGCCATTTTTCAGTCATAATTGATTGTGATGGATGTATACATAACAAGCAAAGCCACGTCCCTTCCTATACATGGTGGCTTTATCTTAATGTATGTTTGTGATCTCCAATTGTGTGAGCCAATGTGTGTGTATGTCTGTCCCATGTGTTTTCAAAGAAAATTTTGAGTTAGAAAACCTTAGGCTACAACAGTTTGAGAATGACCACAATGAACTGACTCTCACCTTCCGGTATCCCCAGAGCTGGTTCCCCTTCATGCCATGACAGTCATAGAGAGTGACTGGGCTGTTGTGTGAGATCGCATCGAAGCAGAATTTTCGGGTGTGCAGTGGCTCACCAGGTCGAACATCTTCTCTCCATCCAAAGGTAAAGAGCTAGCAAAGCAACAATAGCAGAAAAGCTGCAGTGAGTTTATTTTGGAGAGAAGATTCGAGAGCAGGGGGAGGTATGTCTTTTTAGCAATGGAGAGCTCTGCTTTGTGATCTACTAGAAAGACTCATGTCTTGGCATAATAGAGTGTTGGAAAAAGCATGTGTCATGAGGTGCTGTAGCAATAACAGCTGCAGCTTTTGCCCAGGCTGCCAAAACATGCAAATAGGGAGTTCCCAGTTAGCTCTGTGTGTGTGTGTGTGTGCGTGCGTGCGTGCGTGCGTGCGTGCGTGCGTGTGTGTGTGTGTGTGTGTGTGTGTGTGTGTGTGTAGGGGAAGATGGGGGAAGGGGGGAGGGGGGAGAGAGGATGAGAGAGAGAGAGAGAGAGGTTGAAGGAGGAGAGAGGGAGAGGGAGGATTTTTAAATAAAATGTTACTGGATCAAATGCTACATAGCATAAATGAGCAAATTAACTGAAAAACAAAAACAAAAACAAAAACCAAAAACCCCAAAAACAAGGAGTACAGTTGAGCTGAATTGATGCTAGCACCTTGAAAAAATCTAAAGGAAAGCTAAGCTTGATGAAGTAAAGAATAGGCAAATTAATATTTTAGAATTGGTAAGAGTAATTCTGCAGAGCAATATAGAATTTCTAGACTATAACTCACAGTAAGAAACACAGTTTACACACATACATGATTTCCCCTCACCCCAACTGAAACAAGTTTCACGAAATGATATTTACACTTAACAGCATTTAATAGACTCTTACAATCCATTCAAACTTTTCCTATCCTAGTCTATCCTATTTTATCCATCCCAATCTATTATATTAAAAATGATACTTATGATTCACTAAATTGATTTTATGATATATTAAATCAACAAACAAGCAACATTCATGTAGCAGAAGGGCATTTTCTTGAGTTATTTGAGGCTGGATAACAGTTGAGGGGTGCAGTAGGAGAAATCCTTAAGTAAGTGGGAAAGTGGACTAGATGAGCCGTATGATTTCTTCCCATTGGAAAATTCCAGTAAGGTTACATAATTCTTACAATAGGACTTAAGGCAGGCTGGCTGTGTGAAGCCAAGCTGTGAACTGCAAAATAAAGAAGAGCTGTCAGGGAGACCGTGTTGATATAAAAGCAGGCACAATACTGAGCTGTATGTAGATAGCACACTTATTAACACTGACCCGGCCCTCAGTATATTTCAGTTTTATGTCCTGCCCAGGAAAGAAAAGGTAGACTCTGGCAGAATTCTAGGATGGCTGACAAAAAGTGAAGTGGTGGGAGATCTGAAGAAAAATGGGAGTGGGTTAAGTGGTCTGAAGAAAATAAGAAAGAAATGATCTAAATCAAACATATGAAAGACAGTTGCCTGAGTAATGGTCAGTGACTATATTCTGATTCTCTGGAAGGCAGAACACAAGAGAGTATTTTAAACAGAAGGACAAGGGGTTTTAGGTTAGGCATTTGAAATAGATTTATGAGGAAGAATTGTGTAGTCTCTTTTCCTAGAGTTTTTTTTTTTTAATTTACTTATTTTTTAAAATATATTTGTGGACTGAGACATTTTTAGGTTCATTTAAATCCTGTGCAGAAGAATGTCTTCTCGAGGAACTGTCTATGCAGCTATACCTGATTTTATCACTCTCTTCTAATTAGAATTTGCTACTCCCTTAGCCTTTGAAATACTGAGCTCCTCTGTTATTTTATAACTCTGTCTTGCCCATCCCTCTTTTGTCTGACTCTTCAACACAGGTGTTGCTCAGGATTCTCTCTTGGACCCTGTCCTTGCACCTTCCCTGGTTGGTCTTAAACACTCTCAGTTCAAGTCTCCCCAATGTCCTGATACCTCATCAATTGCATTATGTCTGGCTGCTTGTAGGATTTCCCAACTGCATGTGACATGGACATTTCAAATTCAACATATCCTGAACTCAACTGATTTTATTTTGTTTTACTCCTTTGTCTTGTTTTAGTTGGTGATAATATCATTCAGCTTGGCAGCCTGGGAGTCTTTACCTCCTTTGTCTTCCTTTCCATCTTCATCTAATCAATTACCAAGCCTGGCCACTTTTGTTTTTCTGGAATTAGTCCCTTCCTCTCTATCTCCACAACCACTGATCTCAATATCTTTTGTCTGGATTCATTGCAATGACCTCCTAGCTGTTTACATTTTCCCCTCATTTTCCATTTTTGGCTCCCTACGTCTGTGCTCTTCAGCCCCCAGAGAAGCCTGTTTCAATGCCTATTTGACTGTGTTGCCTCTCAACCTAAAATCCCACCAACATTTTCTCATAAACCTTAGAGAATAAAGCTCAAACTCTTTAACATGTGAAGAACTTTGCACAATCTGGCCTTTGCTGTTCTTCCCAGCTGCATTCCTTTCCTTTTAGTGTATGTTCCAGTGCCACTAAAATGTTTGTAGTTCCTTGCACAAATCAGGCTATATTTTGTGTTCTGTAACTTCGTTCATGAGAGTTCCTTTGGTTATAAGGGCAACAACATTCACCAGCCAACCTAGTTAATGCTCATCAGTCATTTAAGGAAGCTTATCCAGGAAGCTGTCCTCTTTGAGCTGCTCACTTCTTTCTGTTCCTTCCCTTATTTCATCATGATCATCTCTTTATGTTTCTGTATTCCTCACTGGACAGTGAGATCCTTGATGCCAGTGGTTGTATCTTTTTTATCTTTGTGTTTCTAGCATCCAGAACAATTTATGATGCATAATAGATGCTCAGTAAAATTTCTATTGAATAAATAACACTTGCTCTCATTATATTAATAGAATGTTGAGATAATTGTCAAGATGAATGAATTAGTCTCTTTAGTCCTTCAAATCAATCTGTGCTGTTTGTGTCTAATTACAACAATAGCAATGATAATTATCATTTTTTGAATTTTCAATGTTGATGATTCTATATTTAATTACCTATTATTTGGATAGAAATTCCCTGGCCTATAAACCTGCTATTAGCTTTGGTTAAATATTTATTTTATTTAAATGTCATATTTCCCTGGTAATATAAGCAGTTCCACCCAGTGTAGCAACAAGTGGTCATGATTGGTTTATTCATTTCCCTCTTTGTCTCTGTCTCTTTTTGGTTTTTATACTCTGAGTGGAAAGGGACTGTAACCACTACCTAGCACAGTCCTTGTTATACAGTTGGGGAAAATCAGGCCTGCGGAGGCTACGTAGTTGCCTCTGCCACACCTCAAGCATCCAGGCTTCTTTTATAGGCGCTATTTTTATACTTTTTATTAAATGGATCAGTTAGGTCCAAAAGAATACCTGTGTTACAGCATACACAGACAAATCTGCCTGTTGGACGGACTTACTCATCTATTGCCACAATTATATCTCAGGGCATCCTTAGGTGACTTTTGTTTCTTGTTTCTGGGTTTGTTATAATACAATGCTCATTCTTACATTTGTAGACTGATTGTTAGACTGAAATTTTTGCAGTGTTTTATGTTTTTTTTTTTTTCATCATTACTTATTATCATTATTACTACTTGGTGATTACTTTCCTGCATCCCAGGTGATATGTCTTCCGATTGTATCAATTGCTTTATTCTTCTGCACCTACCATAGTCAAATTTTTTCTCTCTTATGTCATTGAAATACTTTTTATTGCCATTTATCTTATTCTAATGTTCATGTCAAACCAATCAGGCATTGAGTCTTTCATTCATTAGGCACATTTTCCTGTGTGCAATCTTGTCAAAGCAGAAATAAGCAGATATTATGAAACTATATTCATTGTTTGCTTTGGGTAATATTATTGTGACATTCATAGTTTGTCTCTTATTCGTGGGCTGTTCTCACTAACCAAAGTATTTAGAGTTCATTCAGGTTTCTTGTACAATAATCCCTGATTTTTTTTATTCCAACCTCAATTCCCTCAATTTAAAGTAAATTGAGGTTTATTTCTCCACTTTCTTCTTTCAAGTTATACTTGTAAGTATAGATTTAGAATGATAACTCATTTCTTTGCTTTAATATTAATGTGGAATGTGTAATGCTGCCTTGATCTGTACTGTATTATATAAATAAGCTCACTAGCTTTGGTACTGTAAATATACTTATTATCTTAATCTGCTACCTGACTTGAGATAATTGAAAATATTTTTTCTCTCCGTGGATAGTTATATTTTATTTCATCGTTATGTGGTTTGCAGAAATCTGAGATATAGCATGTTTCTCATTGCACTGTATACTCAAGCATACTCATCTGTATGCTCTGTCCTGATGGTGAGACTATTCTTCCCAAAGGAAAGGAATTTGTTCTTTCGCTGCATGCATCGACTTGCTTGATCTCTGTTTGCTTATCTCCCCTCCAGGCCTTGGAAAAAGAGCATTTGTGTGCTTCCTGAGCAGGGTGAGAGCCTGCTGCAATGCTTCCTCCCCAGCATGAGATCAGAGCCTGTGCTGGGTCTGTAGAGTGAGCACAGCCAAATTAGGCCACAGGGCTCCTGCTCCTCCCTCTCCTCTCCCTTGCACTCGTAATGGGAGTGAGCGAGTCTTCTTTCCAGCCCTCACTGTCTTATTAGGATCTATTTTGATTTTTCTTTCTTGTTCCCTAAAGGAAAGTAAGAGTCAGCATACAATGCTAAAGTGATATCAAACAGCTAAATAGATTGCCTGGAAAAATGAATCATACATTTGCTTCCTTCACAGAAGCCAGATTAGTCATCACTAGTGTTCTGCAACAAAAGCCATTTTATTCTAAACGTGCTTCCATGGACTCCTCTTTATCTCTCATGTAACAATTTTGTTTATGCATTTGTGTTTTATTTTTGTTTTTTTGGGGGGGAAAAAGAAAGAGGATCATTTCAATTCTAAGAAATTCCACCTTTGTGTTCTTTGAATGCTTTTGAATTAAAAAAATACCCATAATTTTCTTGTCCTGACATATTTCTTTTATCATGCAGAAATTTAAGGAATGAATCCTAATTTTTATGTCATTGAGTAATGTACTGAATAAGGCCTACAGTTAATTACTGGCAAATGAAGCAGCTTGTCATATTTTAACTTCCAAGTCAATATATGGTGATACATATTTTAAATATGATGCATTTTTCACCTCCTGTCGACCTTATTTAATCTTCCTGTAGCTTCATTTTTAGGGTCTCTAGAGACTGGAAATCTTTTTAAAGAGCTAGATTAACTGGTGTTTTTGTTCCGTCTATGTAGTTTTCTGCTTGTCTAGTGCTGCTCTCTGGTGACCATATCTTGAATTACAGCCCATAGATTTTTTGCATTTTAGCCGCAGGTGGGAAAATAAATTAACACTTTTTAAAGTGTATGCAATATAGTTGGTGTACTTATATTCATTTTCAGGTGTCAAATAAAATGTGTAGGCCAGAGCAGATTTCATTCCAGAATGTTACTGGATAGAAATATTGAACCTGATTGAGGCATTCAGTATGCTTCATCCACCAGGTGGCCAGGTGTGTTTCCTGGTTGGGCTGAATAGTAGAGAGGAATTTAGCTCAAGAGATGAAGCTTTTTCTTATGGCTTGCTCCTTTTTCTTCTTTCTTTTAAAAGAACATCCTTTTGCCAACTGATAGCCTCTTAAGCCTTCTCTCTTGCTCTCAGGCTGAAGTCAGAATTGCCTGTTGGAGGAGACAGTCCAACGCTGTTCCTCAGATCCCTGGCAACATCCTTGTGGGGCTTACAGAAAGTGCTAGAGCAAGGAGGCGGCAAGGCAGTTTTCACTGATATTTGATTCCTATCAGTAAATCCTGGAGCCACAGAGCCTTCTTGAAAACCCCTCTGGTACGTGTCCACACACCGCAGGATATATTTGAATGAGTGATAACTAGTATTTGGAGACTATGCTGGGAACAGATAAATGGAGACAAAGTCACAGCTGCCTTGGGCCTGAGAGAGATTTCTAACTTGGTATTAGCATAAAGAGATTTTGTGGGTGCGTGTGAGAAGGCAGAAGGGAAAGTACATTTACTCTGCACCTACTACATGTGTGACATGCTGTTCTATCCTAGATATTATTTATTCTCCTAACAACCCTGTCTATGAGTGGGGTATTATTGTTCCTATTTAAAGATGGAGGAACTATGGCCTAGAAAGATTTAACAATTTCACAAGGCCACATGATTTAAACTGAAATCTAGATTGGCCTGACTGCAAGGCCCAGGATCCTTCTAGAACACTATGAGGCTGTGGGGTAATAGTTCAAGGACCGGACGGACCAGTGGTTAGTGGGGAGGCATTGTTGTTTGACTGAATTAATTCTGGACTGTTCCGTAGACTTGGTCTATTTCTGTTTTCCTGATGTCATGCTGCTCTGTGTTGTAATGCAGGGTGGGGGTGGGGGACAGGACGGGCAATAGGGTGAGGAGAGGAAGGTGTCCACATACTGAATCTCAATGTACCTGAACAACACTTTAATGTCCTAGGCTGGGTGGCGGGCCTTTTCTAGTTTAATATGCAAGATGGACACTTGAAGAATATAGCTATAGGAGAGCAGTAATGCCTTTCTGGGGACTGCTTGTTTGCTTTTTTGGTTTTCATAAGAGAGGCATTATGGACAATTCTGGAAAATTGAAAGAACAGGCAAGGCGTACTATCCTGAACTTGGGAAATATCTGCAGAGGAAGAGAACAGAATAGGATGGGGGAAGGAGTTTTAACAGCATCTATAAATTTTTATTCTTTTAAAAATACGACGATGGCTGTCGATACCTGTTAAATCTGTATGATGAATGCACAAATATCTTCTATAATATTTTCTATAGTTTCCTATGGGAATATTTTATAATTTAGGACTAAAGCACTGAAAAGGGGCAGACACAATTCTACCCACTATCTTTTCTATTTCCCAGGTGACACAGTGGGAGGAAAGTCCCAAGACTTTCAAGTTTGAAAGTGGGTTAGAATCATACCTTGCTTAAGCTGAGCTGCACTGAAATGTTTTACAATCAAAAACAGTACCTAGTCTTAAAGTATCCCATGAAATCCATGTCAGGTATTGTTGTCTCAAAGATATCTTTCATGCTTAAGATCAAAAACTACTACTATAACAAGGTCTATGTAATGTGCTTTTTTCAATATACAGCCAGAAGGGAAAAATAAGATTGGATAATGTCCCAAACCAGAAGAACAGAGTCTTTCTTTAAAAACATGAAATATAGTTGGAAGACTGCTATAGCACTCCACAGGCTTTTTGTGTTTTAAAAATTATCATTCTGGGAAAGAAAATAAAAGTAGGGTTACAATCAACAGTTCTACCATCCTTTCTACTATTTAAAGCATATTTGTACACATTATCTCAATTGACTATCACAACTTCTCTGAGAAGAAACAGAAACAGAGAAGCCAAGTGAATCACTTAACTACAGAGCTGGTGGGTGACAGAACGGCGACCTCCCTCCAGGCCCACGTGCACCCCCTAGAGGTCTGCTCCCCCTGCTTTCCTCCATGCCTGCCTCCGTCCCCTCGCAGCCCCACTGCCATGACTTCTGGGAGATGACATGCCTGTTCATGAGACCATGTCCTTTCAGAACCATCCTTGACACAGATATCCAGTCTCAGCTCGGTTCCTGTGGCTCCATGCTTGCTGTCCACACAGAGGTTTGCTGCCACGTTTCGAATCTGTGGAAATAAGAAAGAACATTGAGCATGGGGCTGTTTTTTATTGTTGTATCGCAGCTCCTGTCAATCCTTGTATGGATTATGTAATACATGATTGTCTTTTTGATTACACGACTATTGAATGCGGCCCTGAGTTTGTATGCAATTGATGAAGAAAAGCAGAGAATGAAATATGACGTGGTCTACTCTATATGTGAAAGAATATGAGATGGTTAAACAGCAAAATGGCAGCTGGTTGCAGCAAAGGAATGTGTTGATAATGCAACCTCGGAAGTAGCATAGAGTTCATGACTTCTGTAAAATGGGAGATTTTTCTTTTTCGGGGAGTGCTTAACTTGGAATTTGTTATCTTCCTGCTTCGTAGCACCTTTTACCATTACCATGCTAGCGGGGAGAGAGATCCAACAAGAAGCACTGATGCAGGTAAAGGGTGTGATGCAGGAGCCTGAGTCACTTAGCCCGTATGGCTCTGGGCAGGATATGGTGACCTTAGAGTCCACTTTGGCTGTAATGGTCTTGGTATACACCTGTTGTCATAGTTTAGCATTTAGACAGTACTATTGTAATACTATACTGGATGAAGATTGTCTCCCCGAAGCCTGAACTTTGAAAAGTGTAGAGTGAGAAAAAAAGTGTAATCCTTTACAATTATCATATTAGCACTGAAATAAGGAACTGAATAGTTAGGGAAAAGGGTGAACAATGAAATGTTGTATCAAGAGCAGAAACAGCAACAGAAGCAGAGTCCAAACAGAGATGTGTCCTTTTGTCATCGTTTCCTGGACAAATACACCTGTTAGTGTCAGAGCCACAGCCTGTAGTAGAGTTGGATATTGTTTGTAATTTGTTACTTAGGTGTGTATGTGCACACAGGTTCAATTATCTTAATCCTTTTTATGCCTTTATGTAGACCTAGATTATGATAATCCCATTATGACAATGGAAACAAGAACAGAATGGACCTAAATGACCATTTCAATCAAGGTTCTTTTGCCTGGAATGAGTAGATAAGGTGAGGAGTTTCTTCACAACAGAAGAATGTCTGAACTGGACCTGTTCCCACTGGGAAATGAAGTAGAGAAGCTTATCATGAAATATACTGGGTATCATGAGAGGAGTAAATGACGCAGGGACAGAGATGGTGGCGGTGGAGGGGGCTACCTTATGTTTCATTTCCTCTTGAAGTAGAGGTTGGTATAATATCATTCAGGAGGGAATCAATGTGGTGGGGACTAGTTTCCTTATTCAGGGAATTTGGCAACAGGTTGGGTTCATTTTCCATACTGGACCTCTACTTTAAGGGTCTCTGTCCCTGATGACAGGGGAATATGAAATAATGTAGGATAGAGGGCAACAGTCCTTAACCTACTTTGGCCTACAGATCTCCCTGAGAATCCAAGGAAAGCTATAGACATTTTTTGCAAAAACAAACAAAACTGTAAGTTGATATATGTAAGCAGTTATATATTCATTTTCCTGGAACTCATCGACTACAGGTTTGAATCCTGAATTAGGGAAAATGCTTGCCTACGACCTCTCGCAAACTAATTGTATCCCTCCTCTTAGTAGTTGGGAGATCCAGAAAAACAGGGAATGTACTTGGCTGGGTGTTGGAATGCACCGGATTCACTACTTCTTTTACCTTTTCTCCACCTTCCCTAAAACAAGTACCAGGGAGAAACTTTTCCTCTGGAATTTGGGGGGCCAAGCTTAAAATTGTATCCCTCCTCTTAGTAGTTGGGAGATCCAGAAAAACAGGGAATGTACTTGGCTGGGTGTTGGAATGCACCGGATTCACTACTTCTTTTACCTTTTCTCCACCTTCCCTAAAACAAGTACCAGGGAGAAACTTTTCCTCTGGAATTTGGGGGGCCAAGCTTAAAATAAGCCTTTTGTAAAATCAATGTCTTGATGTGTGATGGTGTTTCTCTAGTGAAATAGAAACACCCAAAAGGTCAGCGTTAGATTTTGCTCTCGCTGTCTGGAGCCTGGCACTCTCCGTAAAGCTCCTATTTGATCTCCTTATCTGAGTCCAGTGTGTTGGTTTTCTAAAGCTGTCTGTAACCTGAGAGCTGCCTGATAAAACTCTGGGCAGGTGTCTGTTCATTCTTGGGCCTTTTGACTCACAGACACACTCTTCGAGAGCCAGTATCAATTCATACTGAAGATATCTTCAGGGTGCTATTATCCTCTCTACTTGAGTCTAGGAGCTCTGAACCACATTTGCGGAAAAAAGGCTTGTAGGTCCATGGTCACTTGGCTATTGACGGAGAAGTTTGCCTTCCTTTGTCAGCTGGCATCTGAGCTCACTCTCTAGAGGGGTCTTCTCTTGGAAAAGGAAGATGTGGGGAAGAAAAGAACACGCACAAGCCAGGGTCGCTGAGGGGCAGATCTGCCTGTAGATGCACACCAAAGCCTCATTTTGCTTTTGAATGTTGTGAGCTTGAAAGGGCTCTGGCAGGGATGGAGGATACCATTTCCAAACTCTTGAATTTTCCAAATTCTCACTCAAGTGGCATCTGTGTAGACAATGGGATAAACTGCTTTGGAAGCCAAATTTCAAGTTTCAATGGCATAATTGTCTACATCTGTGTAAATTCCAGCAAAAAGTTGTGGCAGAGAGGAAATGCTGAGAGTTCAGCATAGGATAAGGTAGGCAGCTGGAGACAGGATTAGTGTCTGGCCACCGCCGCTTGCTTCTCTCCTCATCTTTTTATCCCCATCTCTCCAGCACATACTCGTGTCCTCTCCTTTTGCTCAAAAATCAAACTCCGTCAAAATAAACAGGTGCATAAAATTCTAATAGAACTGTTTCTAGTACTTATGTGTTCACTTGAATAAAAATTTTCAAAAAATGCAGACAAGAACATTTACAAACGAATTATATTTTTCATCATGGGCTCTGTACCTGTGGCTGAAGGTGAAGTGGTTCATACATATACACACGCCCCAAATCTAGGACACAAAATATTGAATGACAGAATAGACAATTTTCGGGCTTTATCCCTTTGATGTCCAGCTTCAAGGCTTGACATCATTAAAATTGTGTCAAGACATTCTGAGAGATGCTGAACAGGTTTGGAAAGTGAGGTTGTGCTTGACTAGGAATGGTAAGAAGGAGGAAAATGAGGGAAGAGGGAATCACTATGTAGGACAGGATTATAGAGATACTCTCCTTTTGGGAAAGGATCAGGAATAGGTCTGGCAGACAGTAAAGGATTTCTTTAGGTATGCAAGAGAAGTCAGGCTCAGCTTTACCATTGTCTCTCTTTCCCAGGCCCCACCCCACACAGGAGGCTCTTATAAGAGGTTACAAAAGAAAGAGAGTGTGATATAAATGTCAAGGTGGCTAGTAGATGTGGGATAGATAATTCAGTTGTCTGTTACAGAGAGTCTACCCTTATCTCAACAAATGAGAGCATGGTGTGCTAATTTCCTCTGAAAGCCTAAGGGTTTTTTAAGTAAGAAGTAGTGAGTTCATTAGTCATTCAACAGATATTTATTAAGTACCTACTATGTCCCAGGCACTATGCTAGATACTGAGTAGACAGTGAAAAATAACAAAGAATCAGTTCCCTTCTTTGTGCAGCTTATAGCCTAGTGAGGACATTAGAGAGCACATGAGTGCGAGAAAGGCTTGAGACTTCCAATATTTCTGGCAGTGAATTTTTTAAATAGCAAAAAGAATGAAGATGCTCCCTTTTATGGACTGTGGTTGATTTTAGAACGCAAATTTACATGCAGAGCTAGAAAGACAAAACACCAGTGCAATATGAGGAGAGAACTGAATGGAAACCGAACAGGTCTGGTTTCTGCTCACAACACGCAAGTGAGTTTCCCTGTAACCTTAGTCACATACCTCTTTTCTTTGGGGAGGGGGCGGTTTGCAGAGCCAGGGGGGCTCTTAATTTTGGAAAAGACAATTGAATTGGTTTTTAGTTGGGGCATGAGCAAGAGGGGGTACCCCAGGCAGTAGACTCCCTGCAAGCGTGGGCTGAAGGCTAAGGCTAGGGCTGAGCCTCAGGTGGCCCTTCTGTTCCCCATGCTCTCCAGCACAGCTGCCTCCCCCACAGGCTCTAGGGCAGCCACAGGAGGGGGCAGGCTAGGAGGGGATGCAGTGGCCATCCACACAGGCGGGACATCAGAAGACTCGGACACCAGCTTCCCATCATGGGTCTTGATGTTTTTCACAACCACACCTTGGAAGAGCTTGTGCAGCTGCAGGAGCAGGAGCTCCCACCAGAGCCAATGCTGGACAGGAAGGAGCTCAGGCCGTAGCTCGGGCTTGTGAAGCCCCGAAGCCCCTGTAGGCTGAGCCCAGCCCACCTGAATAGCCGCTGGTGGTCTTTGTATGGATACATGTTCTGCATCCCTGACTCCAGTCGGCTATCCTGGCCCTCCAGCAGCTTGCGGTAGGTGACCATCTCGATGTCCAGGGCCAGCTGGATGCTCATCAGCTCCTGGTACTTGTGCAGCTGCCACACCATGTCCTGCTTGGCCTGCTGCAGGGAGGCCTCCAGCTCAGCCAACTTGATGTTGGCGTCCTTAATGGCCAGCTCCCCACGCTGCTCGGTATAAGTGATGGCAATCTCTGGACAAGCCCTTTGGCATTTGAGGCCCTCAATCTTAGCCTGGAGCTGGCTAATGTTCTGGTTTATCTCAGAGATCTCAGTCTTCGTGTGATGCAGGCCATCCCCGTGCTTCCCAGCCAGGGTCTGCAGCTCCTGATACTTGATCTGGTCCATGCTCTCAGCCTCGGCCCACCTGCCGTTGATGAGCTTCTCGTACTGGAGCTTGACCTTGGCGATGATGCTGTCCATGTCCAGGGCCTGGCTACTGTCCATGCACAGGCCCACAGATGTGTCTGAGATCTGGGATTGCAGCTCTTGGATCTCCTCGTCATGCAGCTGCCTGAGGAAGTTGATCTTGTTGGTCAGCCCTTCCGGGTGAGACTCCAGCTCTGCCTTGTTCATGGAAGCTTTACTCACATCCTTCTTGAAGGGGACAAGTTCATTCTTCATCTCATCCTCGTACTTAACTCTTCAAGTCCTCCACTGGCCCCTGCATGTTACCGAGCTCCGCCTCCAGCTCCAGCTTCTCCTGGCCCAGTGAGTCCAGCTGCCACCCGAGGTTGTTGGTACAGCTCTGGAACATGTTGTCCATGTTGCTCTGAGCATCTTCTGCTGCTGCAGGAGGCTCCACTTGTTTTCCAGCATCTTGTTCTGCTGCTGCAGGGACTGTTCCTTGTTGATGAAGGGGGCAAATTTGTTGTTGAGGGTCTTGATCTGCTCTTTCTCCTGGCCTGGATATTGAGGGTCCACCTCTAGCTAAAGGGGCTCAGCAGGCTCTGATTCACTGATGGCCGTGATGGCTCCACACCACTGGCCCCAGCGTAGGCCCCACCCAGGCCCAGGCCCATCCTGGCATTTAGGCCACCCTGGAAGCTGCTGTGGTTGATACCTACCCTGGAGAAGCTCGAGGAGCTGATGTGGGCACCAAGAACACTCATGTAGGAGCAGCTGCTGAAGGCCTAGGGGCCAGAGGTGGATACTTTGTAGGACTTCTGGGTCACCCTGATGGACATGGTGGAGGCTGTGGAGGCGAGTGGGCAGAACCAGGTAGAGATTCAAAAAGGAACCAAGAAGCTGCTCTAGGTGGGATTATACTCCTTTTTAAAGCTCAGTTTATCCATGTATAAAAAGTCAACATTCAAGGAGTGTTTCCAAATGGAGGGCACTCTGAGAAGTACGAATGGAAATTCAAAGACTAAGAAACAGTGGCTTCTGCTGCCAAGGAGCCTACAGTCTTGTTGGGGAGACATCATTCTGAAGGTATCTTCTTAAGAGACTAAATGCCAAGTGAGGACTGATGAGAAAATGATCAATTCTGAGTGGGGACAGTTTGGAGCCCTTAGTAGAACCGATGACATTGAAAGGGGCTCTGGAGGATGAGTAGAGTTGAATCCAGAATGAAGGGACAGAAGGATACTGTAGCCTTAGGGACCAGAAGTGAACAGAAACACAGATTTGACAGGGCAAGGCATTTTTTATGGAACAGCAAATGATGTGGTATGGCTCAGTATAAGGTCTGTAAAACAAGGACGATCACGCCACCAACAGTCGTTGTGAGGCTTAGACCGATGCGTGCAAAGCACAGTGTCTGATACATTGTAAGTGGTTAGCAAATGTTAGCTACTTATTTATTTGTTGGTTTGTTTATGTTTTCAGTTGAATCATTTGTGATGGTAAATGGAGTGATGTCACAGACAGATCGTATTTCTATTATGTTATGAGGTGTCCCACAGGCACTTCAAACCCAAAGAGGCTACAACCCAACGAGCTGTAGCCCATCCCTCCAGACCTATTCTTAGTCTGCATCACCAGGTAATCTAGCTAATGTTATATGAAGTCACCCAAGATCTCACCCTGGCAGCCTGGTGCCACACCAGACACACCTATCTTTCTCCTTCTTATTCCCTCAATCAATTAATGATCTCTGCGGATTCTAGTTTTAGATACTGAATATCCCACTCCTTTCCTTTCCAGTCTCTCAGGCCTTTGACATCTTCCATCTTCTCATGTTTTTTTTTTTTTTTTTTTAAATTATAGTAAAATATAAGTAACATGATGTTTATCATTTTAAGCATTTTTAAGCATTGAATTCAGCGGCATTAAGTACATTCAAAATTCTGTGTAACCATCACCACTATCCATTTCCAAAATGTTTTCATTGCCTAAAAAAACAACAATTAACCATGAATAATAACTCCCTACATTCCCCTTTTCCCCAACCCCTGGTAACCTCTATTCTACTGACTCTTTGAATTTGCTATTCTAGATACCTCATATATGTGGAACTATATGTCCTTTTGTGTCTGGCTTATTTCACTTAGCATAATGTCTTTAAGGTTTATCTATGTTGTAGCATGTATCAGAACTTCATTCCCTTTTAAGGCTGAATGGCATTCGTATGAATACATATATGAATTCAGACTGAATATCAAAATGCTTGGGACCAGAAGTGTTTCAGATTTCAGATTTTTCTTTTAGATTTTTGCATTATACCTATTGAGCATCACAAATCTGAATATCTGATGCTCCAACGAGCATTTTCTTTGAGCATGACCTTTGAGGGTCACGTCAGCAGATTTTGGAGCATTTTGGATTTTAGAGTTTCAGACTGGGATGCTCAACCTGTATGCACATGCCACATTCGTTTATTCATTCATGCATTGATGGACACAGGTTATTTCCACATTCTGACTACTGTGAATAATGCTTGTGTAAATGTTGGCATACAAATATCTGTTCACATCCTTGTTTTCAATTCTTTTGGGTATATACCTAGGAGTGGAATTGCTGGGTCATATGATAATTTTATGAAGTTTTTGAGGAAGTGCCAAACTATTTTCCATAGCGGCTATACCATTTTATATTCCGACCAGTAACATAAGGTTTCTCCACCTCTTTGCCCATACTTGTACTTTTCCATTTTTTATATCAGCCATCCTAGGGGGTGTGAAGTGGTATCTTATTGTGGTTTTGATTTGCATTTCCCTAATGATTAAATGATTTTGAACACCTTTTGATGTGATTATTGAAGATCTGTATACCTGCTTTGGAGAAATGTCTACACAGGTCTTTTAGTGCAATTTGAATTGAGTTGTTTGTGTTTTTGTTGTTGAGTTTTAGGAGTTTTTAAAAAATATATTCTGGATATTAATTCCTTATTAGGTGTATGATTTGCAAATATTTTTTTCCCATTCAGAGGATTGCCTTTTTACTCTGCCGATAGTGCTTTTGATACACCCTAGTTTTAATTTTAATGAAATCAAGTTTTATCTATTTTTTCTTTTGTTGCCTGTGTTTTTGATATCTTATTTAAGAAATCATTGCCATATCCAGGACCATGAAGATCTTCTCCTCTGTTTTATTCTGAGTTTTCTATTTTTAGCTTTTATGTTTAGGTCTTTGATACATTTAGAGTTATATTTTGTATATGGTGTAAGGTAACATCACAATTTCATTCTTTTACATGAGGATGTATTAGTTTGCTAGGGCTGCCATAACAAAGTGCCACAAACTGGGTGAAATAAACAACAGAAATTTGTTGTTTCACAGTTCCAGAAGCTAAAAGTCCAAGATCAAAGTGTAGGCAGGGTTAGTTCCTTCTGAGGGTTGTGAGGGAGAAGATGCTCTGTGCCTCTATCTTAACTTCTGGTGGCTTGTGGCAATCTCTGGTGTTTCTTGGCTCGTAGATGTACCACCCTGATTTCTGCTTTCATGTTCACGTGGTGGTCTACTTGTGTATGTTTTGGTGTTCAAATTTCTCCTTTTTATAGGCATACCAGTCATATTGGATTAGGAGCCCACCCTACTTAGTATGACCTCATCTTAATTAATTATATCTACATCAACCCTATTGTATATAAGATTACATTCTGAGGTGCTGTGAACTAGGACTTCAACACATGAATTTTGGGGGGACATAATTTAACCCATTAGCAGTTGCTATGATTTGAATGTCCCCTCCAAAACTCATGTTAAAATTTATTTGTGTGGTGATGGTACTAAGAGGTGGAACTTTTAAGAGGTGATAAGATCATGAGGGTTCTGCCTTCATGAATAAATTAATGCTATTATCATGGGAGTGAATAAGTTGTCACAAGAGTTCAGCCCCCTTTTCCTCTCTGTCTCACATGCTCTCACCCTCTCTTACTATGTGATGTCTTCCACCATGTTATCACACAGCAAGAAGGTTCTCACCAGATGCAGTCCCTCAATTTTGGACTTTCCAGTCCCCAGAACTGTGAATGAAATAAGCTTTTTTTCTTTATAAATTACCCAGTCTGTGGTGTTCTGTTATAGCTGCAGAAAAAGGACTAAGATAGCAGTGTATATCCAGTTTTTACAGAACCATTTGTTGAATAGACTGTCCATTCCTCATTGAGTGATATTGGCACCCTTGCCAAAAATTAATTGACCATATATGAGGGTTTATTTCTTGGTGATTTATTCTATTCCATTGGTCTATATGTCTGTCCTTATACCTATACCACACCTTTTTTTTTTTTATTACTGTAGCTTTTAGATTTTGAAATTAGGAAGTGTGAATTCTCCAAATTTGTCCTTCTTTCTCAAGATTGTTTTCATTGTTCAGGGTTCCTTGATATTCCACATGAATTTGAGAATGAGTTTATCTACTTTTACAAAATATGCCATAGGGATTTTGCTTGGGATTCCATTGAATCTACAGATGAGTTTGGGTAATATTGCCACTTAATGATATTAAGTCTTCCAATCCATAAAAACAGGATGCTTTTGCATTTATTTAGATCTTTAATTTCAGTGTACAAGTTTTTTGCCTCATTGGTTAAATTTGTCCCTACATTTATTAATTTTTAGGGAGACATATACTGTAGTGGTTAAGAGCACAGATTCTGGAGTTAAAATGCCTATGTTTAGAGTCTGATTTACTATTTACTAGCTGTGTGACCTTAGGCAAGTTACTTAACTTCTTTTTGCCTCAGTTTTCTTTTGTAAAATGAAGATAATAACACTTCATAAATTTGATGTGTGTATTAAATGAGTTATACAATAAGGTGCTTATACTAGTATCTAGCCCATATTAAGTGCTCATATTAAATATTAACCTTTATAGTAGTAGTAGCAGTATCAGGATATAGTAAGAAAGGAGACTGGGGAGGTAGGTTGGTACCATTTTGTGAAGGGTCTTGAATATCAAGATAAGGGACGTAGATCTTGTTCTGTTGGCAAAGAGATTATTAGCTGTTTTTGAGAAGAAAAACTTGTTTTAGGCAGTAAATTTTGGTGATTATGGGAAAGACAGATGGAGAGTTATGCAATTATAAGCATGGGGACTAGTACTAATTGATAATGAGAAACTGAACTGTGGGAGTTCTGGAGTATGTCCAAAGAATATATATATATATATATTGAAAGGAAGAGATGTATTCCAGAGACATTTTCCAGATAGCAATTACAGGTCAAAACAACTGCTTACATGTGGATAATAAAGAAGACATGCTGAGTTTTGAGGTGCCTTTGTGACATTGATATATAGACATCCGGAAGTCTGGAATTTGGAAGAGAGGTTAGGGTAAGAAATGCATATTTGGAAATTATCCATTGTGGCAATTATTAATGTACTGCTTCTTAACTTTAAATCCTTCTTTGCCTTACATTGTGATTCTCAAGATGAACCCTGCAGACATTTCTCCTTTGTTAGTGCATACAGTTATAGGCTTTGCTAATAGAGGATCCTTCAGGGACGCTGGAAAGGCAGAACAGAAGGAAGTGTCTCTCCTTCTTTGGTGTGTGCAATGTTTCCATATGATAGCCAGCAAATTGGCATGTGGAGAGATGTAGAAGAAAGTAGCCACCACTGAAGTAACCCTCAGAGATTAGCAGCAGCTGCTAGTCCTGCAAGTTTCTTCATCACGACTGGCTTCATGTCTGTAGTGGCCATGTTGCATCAAGTAAGGTCTGAATCTCAATCTTGGTGGGGGAAGGGTTGGAGAGTTCCTCTGTTTCCAAGTTCCTGCCTTGCTCACATTCCCTCAGCCCGAAAGGTGGTTGCTGTTTTTTGAAGCTGCTGCTTCTGCACTCTTTAGATCCTCTTTTACCCCTTTGGCTACTTAACAATTTTATAAATATTAAAACTTCCCTATTTAAATTACTAGCATGATTTCTGTCTCCTGACTGGACTCCTACTGATGCAACCACATATGAGTAATGACTGAAATCACAGAAGTATGTAATATTACTCAAACAAAGAATATGAAGCAAGATGAGGAATCTCATCTTTCCTCTGGGGAATCTCTTCTTTTGGAAGTGGGTAAAGAAATAGTAGCCAGGAACGAGAAAGGGCAAGGAAGAGGAGAATCAGAAAGAAGACAGGGGGAAGAGTTTCATGCAATGGGTGGAAGGGTCAACAGTGCCAAATTCCACAGAGTGGTCAAGCAGGAGGAGGACTGGGAAGAGGTTGTTGGATTTGGCATTAGGAGGTCACAGGTGACCTTTCAAAGGACAGTTTTTATGGTGTAGTGAGTGGAGGCAGAAGACAGATTTCCAAATGGACTGAGGAAAATTGGGAGATGATAGTGTCAAGAAATGGAAGCTTCCTTTTCAAGAAGCTTGACAGTGATGGGGAAGATACACACAGGGGAAAAGCAAAATTAAAAAACCCAACATTTTGGGATGAGGAGACTTGAGGATAGAATTATACATAAGCCCTGATGTAATTCATCTGAGACGCAGATAAAAAAATTATGAAGTGCTTTTAGAAATTAAAAACTGTATGTAAATATAAAGCATTAAAAATTATTCTGTTATCCTTATAGGATTTTTCACTATTTAAGATTTTGCCCCATGGCCATCGCACCATTTTTCCTCGAACAGATCCATTCCATCTCTGATTGTTCCATGCTAGTCACATCCAACGACTGCTGGCAGAGACCAACTAGCGCCTTTCCTTGAAATTATGCCCACAGAGATTTTCTTCCTATCTTGTGCACATTTTCCTCTTCTGAATTTACCATAAATGTAATTGCTTTGGCATCTCTCACGCCCTGGGACTTACTAGAACCACTCATTTCAGAAGGCTGGCTTACATTATACAAGAGAAAGATGAGCCCTTCGCAGAAATATTACCAGAGGCATTCAGAATTAGATGTGTTCTGCTCCAAATAGTCTTTTTCTAAAACCATGTCCTGCCACTTGAAGTTAAGTATTGTGACATTATTTGTGAAACATGTCCACCATCACAACAGGAACTTTTAAGCTAAGGGTCATTTGCCAAAAACAATTTGATTTTCACAGACACAGAAGGAAATTTGTGTAAATAAGCTACTTCTCTTTGGGATTAAGGTAAGCAACTCTCCTCTGATAGAAGGAAAAGAAGTTAGGATCCCTGTTTCATACTGAGCTAGATGTTTTTACAACCATCATTTCACTTAATCTGCACCACCACCATGCTGTGTATTCATTTACGTTTGCAAGTGAGTCTCCAAGAAAGTTAGTGGTTTGTCCAAGATTATAAAATCAGCAGATGGCGGGCAGGATTTGTATCCATGTCTCTGATTCCTAGACCTGTGCTCCTTACACCACAGAATGATAATGTTTATAATTAATTCACCAGAAAAGTGCCATTTGGGATGATATATCTGTGGTAAATGCTTTATTGAGCTCAAAGGAATATATGGAGATTAAAGAAGGCTATAAGTTCTTGGATTTAGAAAAGAAGTGACCATAGTCAAAAGTTGGATTAGAGTCTGATCTAGGTAGAGACATTGAAGCAGAGTTAGATATAAAGTGACTTTAACACTCAGGGAGCTTCCAAGGGTTGGAGAAGTGACAATCAATTCATTGAGATCTAAGACCGAATAGGAACATTTGGTTACCCCTTTGTGGCTCTACTCTGGGGTAGACTGTGGTGGTACAAGAGAAATCATTATGGGGGATTAAGAGGAGAAACCATTTCCTAACCTTTGCATGAGACTCTAGATTTTGAACCTGGATTTTTTTTAAAAAAATTCATTTTCTGATAGGAAAAGTTAGAAAATAGCAGAAGAGTGGTGACTATCCTACCTACACAGTTCACTGGAAAGTGCCTCATTCTGTGTTCAACATACAGGTGTACCCCACTCCACTTGACTGTGCTTGAGTGGAAGTTTATTTCTGCCTTCTCCTCCTGGCCTTGAAGATTAGAAAGCTGCCAGTTTGGACTGACCCTTTGTAAAGCAGAGAACATAGGACAATTTGTGTTTTTGGAACACATAAGAATTTGAACCTTCAGAAACTATGAATTCTTTTTTCTAGCTTGAATTTTTTCTTTAAGCTTTGGTGTTGTAATTTCATAAAGTCAATAAAGGAAGTATTTTATTATATATCCTCTCATGAGTTCACTGTTGGAACAGAGGCAGGATCGAGTGAAGGACTGACCAATAGCCGGCTTGGCTGAGCAAAGTTTTCTGAAAGCTCAGGTGGCAACAATCATGTTTTGGTATGAAATATACACACATTTTATGAAACAAAATGTGTATTATTGCATGTTGGAAACATGAAAGCAAGCATGATAAACAAGTTGTAAGCAGTAATTCAGGAGATGAACAGGTTTTCTTGAGCCCTTCTTTTCCTCCCTGCAATTTACAAAACTCAGATAAATTACAGGTGTACAGGAGGAGGGAAAATGAAATCTGATGGAAAATTTTACAGTGAGAGTCCGAGAATATCTACAGAAAAACTCATCCAAAGGATATCTGAAAGTCAAGAAAAGCATTTTAAGTCAGAAGCTAATAGTACTTTTTTGGTAGCCTGTGGAGAGAAGGAATCTATAGTAAAAGGAGTTCCCATGCTACTAGTAACATTAATTAAACCTGTGTCGAGAGGTTGAAAAGCAGGAAATGCTATTTTGAAGGCAAATGCAAGCCACAGGAACCATCAGCTTATGTGCTGTGGAGGCAGTGTGGCCCCAGATTGTGGGAAAAAGCTCAAGGTGACCTGAAAGTTGGAAACGGTTGGTCTTCATGCTTCCTGCACCATCACTTTGAAAATGTCATGAAGTGGTCTCTTCAGACTGAGCCACGTTGTGCTGGGCAAGCACCAGCTCTTTTAACCAATGTCTCCATATTTAATATTCTTGTCATTTTTTTTCCTAGAGTGCTATTTTATGGATACAAACACTTCTCCCAGTGTTTGGATTCATATATGAATTGTCAATAAATCTAAGATTTGCTCCGGTTCTAGTACAATCATGAAAAACCACTTCCAAGATTATCCTCAAAGCCAAGGGCAATAGCCACAGGCTTTGAAGATAAAGCATATTTTTAGTACTTGAAAAACTGCTTGTACAACACGGTGTCTACATAAGGTAATTCTTCCTTGGAATTCAGGTCAGATGGTTAAAATGTGGGCAGGTTTAAAAGCTTGTCTACTATACAGTTGTTAAGCTCTTGTGTAAGATTTAGGACCATTAGTTAATGAAGATGTGCAGTCAAAATCATAGGGCTGATCCAGGGAAGGATGTGACCCTTTAACCCTGGTGCAAAATCCCTGGGACACATGATAATCTGTGGGCTTTTAAAGTTCTCCAGAGAAGTAGATTCTCTTGAACCCATTTTTTGAGTTTAATAGGCAGTCTTCTAAGGAAGGTCAGCAAATTGTCTTTATTTTCAGGTAAAATAATAGGGTCTGAGTTTTTAATTGTAAATTTCATCATTGTTAGACATACTCAGCATATTAAAAGGGGTGACTTGGGTCTTCAAGGGAAAAAAATGTGAAAATGTCAAATTGCATCTGGCAAGTGAAACTGTAATGTTATGTTTGTAAAATATTTCCTGGTATAACTACTTCCCTGCAATATTTTTCTATGGGCCTTAGATTATGAAGCCATATCATTTCCACTTTGTAGAGCTCAAAACTGAGGACTGGTCAGGAATATTTCAATCCTATTTCTTACCTCCTGACACAAAAATCAATCAAATGGGGAACAGAAACAGCTGAGTTTTGAAGGTCTAGCCTTAAAATTCTGAGTCACACTGACCAGCATTCCATCATTGTTTTTTTGTTGCAAGGGAAATTCATGAAAAACTGATAGGGAAAACTGATTGATATTTCCTGTAAAAAAGCAAACGTACTACTTCCAAACCAGTAACGTCAGAAATTCCACCCCCAGGTTCCATGTTACACAACAGTTGGTGAGATAATCTTAAAATACTAAAATGCTCTGATCAGCTTTCCGAATGATAATTTTATATCTACTTCCAATCTAAGCTTTTTTCTTAATCTCCCTCTTCCCAAATTTCTTAACTGTGAGTGCAGCTAATCAGTGGAGAGTTCCGAAAATGAGGTGGTTGGGGTTTGGTTAGATTGTGATATGAATGGCGGATGTCAAAAACCAGACTTATCCTTTCTCTGGGAGGGAATGAGACTCCATTTCTCCTTGAAAATAAAGTAGAATAGAACTGATAAAACAAAACAATATAGAACAACCAAAAAGGTTTTGAAAGAAGTCAACAGTGGTCAAGCTCTAGTTTAATGAGTCTGGGTGCATGTGAAACCTAAACCTCTAGTCCAGACCAGCTCAGGTGAGGCAGACCCAACCTTAGCATCTGCTGGCCTTTGGAGACTGGGTTCTGTTTCCAGCAGTGGCCTGCAGTGTCACCTCAAGCCAGTGAGACTTTCTTAAGGAAAAGCTATGCCTTAGTTATCTCTGTAACCCCGGCATCTGGCATGTATTTGGTTGATAGTGTATTAGTCTACTAAGGTTGCTATAACAAAGTACCATAGACTGGGTGGCTGGAAATCCAAGATCAAGGTGTTAACAGGTGTGGTGTCCCCTGAGGCCTCTCTCCTTGGCTTGCAGATGGCTGCCTTCTCCCTGTGTCTTTATATGGTCTCTTCCCTGTGTGTGCACATTCCTGGTGTCTTTTCCTATTCTTATAAGGACACCAATTCTATTGGATTAGGGCCCCACTCTTAAGGCTTCTTTCAATCTTTATTACCTCCCTAAAGATGCTATCTTTAAATATAATCAATTGGGAGTTAGAATTTCACCATATGAATTTTGGGGGAGAGACAATTTAGTCCATAACATATAGTACTTACTCAATAATTGCCTTTTAAATAAAGAAAAATGTTAACTATTTTCTAGCTAGTTTCTCTGTTAATAAATGAGAGGGGTCACAATGACAGCTATTAGTCATAATTATTGCAATTAATCTTAGAATTTCACAAAGAGGCCTGACCAAACATTAAATTTTTCAAATGATTTAAAAGGAATTTATTGCTAGAACTTTTTGTTGGTCATGTTTACTATCCACTTTCTGTTACCACACACATACCAGACCTATACACGAGATTGCTAGAGTGTCAAAGCCATTTACTGTTCATTCATCTCTCAAATCCCTTACCCCGATCCTGACTCATCTCTTCTTATTCCAGGAATGGGGTCATGGGCAAAGCTCCAACAATGACTTTTTGAGCTGCAGGTGGCCCCTGAGCTGAAAGTGTTACTTGCTTGGTTTATTTTTTGAGCCTGGCCTTAATCTTCTTATTTAAGGCTGTGAGTATCATTTTATGTAACTGATTTTTAACTATTTTTTTGGGTCACAGACTCTGAGAATTTGCTGAATGCTATAAATTCTCCAGAAAAATGTGCACATATATAGACACAAAGTTTGACACACAATGTATTCTTGCTGTATATATCTGGTGGCCCGTAAGGACTGTTTGACATGTTTATTGCATATACAGCTTTCTCCCAACCCCCAGTGCATGAATACATGGGAGCTTGGTATTTGCTCTTTGAAATGTATGATGTGATAGTTTCCCTGTACCCCATGGGCCTTGGTAAACAAGAA
The DNA here is from genome assembly GCF_027409185.1 of Cynocephalus volans. Lineage (NCBI taxonomy): Eukaryota > Metazoa > Chordata > Mammalia > Dermoptera > Cynocephalidae > Cynocephalus > Cynocephalus volans. The sequence goes on along the minus strand of NC_084472.1, from coordinate 78,728,107 downwards.
AGTGACTGTAGGTTTTACCTTAAGAAAAAAAAGAAAATAACAAAAAATGAAAAATCTGAGAGGGGTCTTATGCAAAACAAAAATTATTTTACTTGAACCTCTGCTTCTTGTGTGATTAGGTAGTGTGTTGCTTCCTCTATCCATTTGTAGTGCTATTGAGGTTTCAGTGGCAGCAAATAATAGCCAACATTTTATTAGAGCTTGCTGTGTTGGGTCCTATGCTAATTGCTTTCTATGGATTATTTCATTTAATAATAATAACTCTATGAGGTAGGTACTATTATTATTCATATTTTGCAATGAAGAAACCAAGGTGTCTTAGTTTCCTGTGGCTGCTGTAACAAATTACCACAAACCTGGTGACTGGAAATTTATTGTCTCATAGTTCCAGAGGCCAGAAGTCTGAAATCAAGAAGTTGGCAGTGCTGTGCTCCCTCCTGCTCTAGAGGAGATCTTGTTCTTTGCCTCTTCAAGTTTCTGGTGGCTTGGCTGCTGGCATTACTGGGCTAGTGGCTGCTATTGCAATCTCTGCCTTTGTCTTCGCATGGTCTTCTTATCTGCTCTATGTGTCTCTTTGAGCATCTCTTACAAGGACTCTTGTCATTAGATTTAGGGTCCACCTCGATAATCCAGCATGATCTCGTCTTGAAATCCTTAACTTAATTTCATCTGAAAAGGCCCTTTTTCTAAATAAAGTCATATTCGCAGTATCTAGAAATTAGGATTTAATTAGGACATATCTTTTTTTGTGGGCCACCATTCACCCTGCTACACAATGCATCGTTTATAGTAAGTCAGTGGTGGACTTGGAATTTCAACCCTTGTGTTGGGGCCTCAAGAGCCTCTGAAAGCCTCACACTTGCTATTTGTAGATTTCAGTTCCTCCTCTGAGTCTCAGTTATCACCTGTTGACTGGCTGCTGACTGAGCTGTCAGATCCCATTTTGGTAGCTGGTCTTCATTCTCAAGGAACAGTGAAATTGATTCTCACAAATAAACAAAGAAGCTGGGGCCAGGGACAATAGAGCCAAAAATCACCTCCAGGGCAGAGTGTCCACCTCTGTTTTCACTCTCTGGCTCTATTCTGTAGTAAGGTGTCCTATGGTGATTGTGCCATGTGGACAGAAGAGGCAAGGCTCAGAGATCTGCCTGGGCAGAAGGGCAATGAGCCTGTGGAAACATTTGGTTAAAATATTACACACGCTGAAAGAACTTAAAGAAGACATAAATAGATGAAAAGGCATCCTGTGTTCATGAATCATAGGACTTAGTATGTGAAGATGTCAATACTACCCAAAGCTGTCTGCAAGCCAGGAAGAGAGCCCTCACCAGAACCAGACCATGTTGGCATCCTGATTTCAAATTTCCAGCCTCCAGAACTGTGAGAAAATAAAATTTGTCATTTAAGCTCCTAGTCTATGGCATTTTGTTATGGCAGTCTGAGCTGACTACTAAAAATAGTTACAGAGTTTCAGTTTGGGCTGATGAAGAAGTTCTGGAGATGGATAGTGGTGATGGTTGCACAACAAAGTGAAGGTACTTAATGTCACTGAACTAATATGTCACTGGATACAATGATAAATTGTATGTTACATATATTTTACGACAACACAAAAATATTGTGTGGTGCATATTTGGTGGTGATTGGGACTTTTGCTTTTACTGTCTGTAAATCCATGAAAAAGAAAAAGCCAAGCTGTGGGGTCTGGAGGGGAGCGGCAGGTCATCTAAGGCAGGACCTAATTCCTTTGCTGTGGGGTGAAAATTAGGAGAGGGGACATGCTCAGTACGGCCTCTGAGTAAATACAACTTTTTCAGTGTATGTAGAACTGATTATATCTTACACCAATAAGTGTTCCACTCCCATTTTACACATAAGAAAAAAAGTTGCAAAGATATATAGTGTTACGGGTTTATCTATAAAGGTGATAATTATCTTAGAAGAGAGAACTGTCTGGAAATTCCCCAAAGGCCTGGGATTACTCCAGGTTACAAAGAGGAAGTTAAGACCAGCTGCAGCTGCAGCAAGAAGTGGTAAGTATTTTCATTTTTATTTTACTTCTTTAGTTCTAATTTACTAGTTTAATTGAGATTAAAGTCCCTTTCAATCCATATTATCTTCTTTAGAAACTAATCAAGATTATGTTCTCAATATACAGCTCAAGTATTCACAGTTAGGTTTTCCAGCTGTGTCATCTGTGTTTTGTAACCAAGCAGGACAGTTCAAAGTGTTCCTAAAGTTGGGAGAATGTTTGAATGAGCTGGAAGATTCGAAACCAGTCTGCTTTTAAATTCCATATGCAATTTTATAATTCATTTGAAGAGAGAGAGAGAGAGAGAGAGAGAGAGAGAGAGAGAGAGAGAGAGAGAGAGAGAGAAGGGAGGGGGAGGGGGAGAAAGAGAAAGGGAGGGAGGAAGAGGAAGAAGAAAGAGTATTTGAAAAATGGGAAACTCTTGCATTGCTCTGTTCAATTTAATTGACATACAGGCTAGACATGAACTTGAACTTCTTGTTCCCCATTTGCTAACTCAGAATGTCATGGTTGAGTCTGACACTATTGAAAACAACCTATTTTTCCATATTCGGTTTCCTTGTTTTATTTAGCTTCCAACTTCTCTCCAGAATATTTCTGGAAAATTAGACTTTTCAGGGAAGTGTGGAACAATTTTCTTCAGAAGTTATTTGCTTACTTTCACTTTGGCATGGAAATGAATTCAATGTAATTTCTCTTTTAGATAGGGGGTACTTTAAATTTCTTTTTTATGCACTTATGTCAGGTAATCTTTTAACACCAAGGGATGAGTTGTGGATTTGCTCTTTCTGGGGGATGTACAGGTAGGGACTACTGAAGAACGATACATTCCAATTCTGTCATGGCTGCAGACGTGGTCTCCTCAGAAGTCATTATGCACATTGAGGAGAGTTTCAAGCACACTATGCTGGGAGTGAGGTGACCGTCCATGAAAATGATGAAAGCACCTTGCCCTCACTGGAGCTCACTAGTCCTTAAGCTACATGACAGCTAACACCATGTCTGAAATACTCAGCATTCATTTGTTATTAGTAGAGTACCTGGTGGTCCAAGAACACTTGCTAGGTCAGATAGTAGTTATGTCAGGTCACCCAAAGAAGACAGGATGCCCAGCAAAATTCCACAATGACCCATTCAGTAGCTCAGCTTAGAAAAGAGAAAGAATATGCTGATGAGGAGTTGTTCAGTACTGGAGGGACAGAAAAAGGTGACAGAGTAGTAAATGTTGGCAGTCCCATTCAAATGCTGCCCAGGGTCACCACCTACTCAAATATTCCCAGCCTCAATGGCAGGGCTATCCCTAGGAGTGAGACGAAAGTGGGAGGCTGTAGCCAGCAGACTTCAAGTGCTGTACTTTCTGGCAAATCAAACCCATTGGCATCCCTTCTACTGTTAAACATTCTCTTTGCCTTTGTTATGATTCCACGTTCATCAAACAATTTTTTGACTCCTATGTAGTCTGCTTACATGGAGAGAGTGTGCTGATGATATTGATTTCATGTTTTTCTCTCCCCTTTGACAGCAATTTCTCATCCAAAATCAATAAAGGGTTTTCCAATGAGCACTTGATGCCTGCATAGCTTTCTGAGACCAGATGCTCTGACTTTATTCATTCGTGGGTTTCTGAGATCTGGCAGTTGTAGTTTTCATTGTCAATTAATAACGGACATTTTGGTGTTGATCTCAGCCTCCTGTTTATTTTATTTGGGGAAAGTCAGTCTATTGGGATAGAAAAGAGTGAGCTTTTAGATCTTCAAAGAGGAAAATCAGCTTCAAGCATCCATCTTTTTCCATAGGCTGGTGTCTTCCAAACCTTTCTATGTGGACAAGGCTGACCACAGGGAAGGTGAGCATGTATCTGGGGAGTTAGCAATCTCAGATTGAAGTGCAACATTTTCATAAAATATTCATTCTATTTAAAAAATGTGATACAGTGCGCATTATATTAGTAACATATTCCCTTTGTATCAATGCTATTTTTATGTGATGTTATTTGCCGATTAAACTTTAAGTAGAATTGATATATTGGGAAGATATGCTGTGGTTTTCTGTGTCTCCATGGACTAGTCCTGGGCACATGGCTGAGGACCCCTGCAGAGATATGCATATGTGAATTTTAGAGGCCCTGCCTTAGACACCTGCTTAACTTTTGCACTTATTTATGTGACTCTTAGTGTTTTAAATAACTTTTATATTTATACTATTTTATATAAAACAATCTATCTTATGATGTTTGGCTACTTAACTTCACCAGATAGGATTATTTCTTTATACCTGAAAATGAAAGGATCATTTTGACCTTATTAATGATTGACTCAGATTGCTACATAGTAATTTTGGCTGTGGTGATTAGAATCTCCCCTGAACATGGCCCAGTAGTGACTCTTTTCTATTTTCTCTCTTTTTTAATACCAGTGTGTCCTCTATTACTATCTAGTGAAATGATGAATAATTGGGCCATGTGTATCATGAACTTTTGGAGGATTAAACTGATTATAATAAGCATTTTGAAAACATGAATTCTTCTATAAATTTTACTAATGATAGTGTGATTTCAAAGTTATTTTATTTACTGGTGAGAAAGAATAAAGTCTTCTAGACAACTAATCACCAGTGCTCCAACCTTTGGAAATAAGAGAGAGAGGTAGAGAAAGAGATTGATTGATTGATTCTGGCAGAAAAAATGGTACCATCTGCTCATATATTTACAACATCTTGTCTCATGTTATTCCATACCAGTTCTAAGATAGAACTAATAAATATCCTAAATGCAAACTTTGAGTAAAATGTGATACTATCAAGGCATTATGACATTCAACTATTATAGAATATAATGATGTGTTGTAATATTATGGTTTTAGCTCTAGGGTACAAGTAAAATAAAAATAATGATGCCTGACTACCTACAACATCATCAGAAAGCACGCTTATGCTTTCTCTTTCCCAATAGTTACTATGTTCCCACATACCTTCAAAGGCTATGCATTTAAAAACTGTTTATTAAGAAAATTTCTATAAGCTATCACTGAACTTCGAAACTCATCAGCATTTTGCTCTACTTTCTCATCTATTTTTTTCCCCAATTCTTCCCGTTTTGCTGGAGATATTTAAAGGAAACAACACACATCATGTCATTTCACCCCTAACACTTCAGTAAGGTTCTTAAAATGAGAGAGAGAGAGAGAGAGAGAGAGAGAGAGAGAGAGAGAGAGAGAGAGAGAGAGAGAGAATGAATATTTTCTCACAAATTCACAAATTAACTATAATTACTTAATATCCATATTCACATTACCCTGGTTGTCTGAAAATATCTTTATTTTCAGTTAGTTTATTCTATTTATGATTTAAACAGGTTTGATTTCATTGTACTTGCACCTTGTCAGTGTCTTGCACTCTAGAACAGTTTCTCCTTCCTCCTCTTTTCTCTCTGCCATGGATTTACTGAAGAAATTAGGTTCCTATATTCTAGATTTGGCTTGAGGTACTACTTAAATATTTCTCTACTCTCGAATTTCCTGTAGACTGAAGTTAGAGCTAAAGTCTTGATGAGATTCAGTGTCAAGTTTTTGGTTTTTTTTTTTTTTTTTTTTAAAAAAGAATATTTCAGGGATGGTTCTTGATTTCCCAGCTTGTCTAAAATGCCTTTACATTGCACCATATCATATCAGAATGTGTGCATGACTCAGTGGTGCTGAAATTGATCAGTGGGTTTAGGTGACAGTAGTTTTATAATTTTATTGCAAAGTTTTTCATTAATGCTTTGTGTAATGGTTTTACCATCCCATGATGACCATTGCTTGGATCAACTATTGCATTGGGAGTTGCAAAATTTTGATTTGTCTGATTCTATCTTTCTCTTTTAATTTATTATCTGGGCATCTGTATAAAAAAAATCCCTCAACTACTGGTACTCTTTGCACATCGTGAAATACATATTTATTATACCAGAAAAGCAAGAAAAATTCCTAATTGTTTCCCTTATATGTCAGTTTTCAGAGTAGTGATTTGCTGTCTTAGCAACTGCCAATGATGTCTGATGAGATTTATTTTGTTTCTCTGTAACTCCTGCCCCTTTTTAAAAAGTATAATTATAAATTTGCAGCTTTTTATGTATTCAATATTTCTTTTAACTAGGCACTTTTTTTGATATTCATATTGTCTCACCTATGGGAAGTGGGATCCTCTTCTCACTGACTCCTGTGTCCTTTAGACAAGACCTGCATCAGCCCTTGGAAGCTTCCTTCCCTTCCTGCTTTCTAGAGTAACAAAACATCCAGCCCACCTTCTTCTACATTTCCTCCCCCACAACTGGAATCAACTATTTTTCTCAGAATCTTTAGTTCTATTTAGTGAGGAATTCTACTTAGAGACCACAATTGAGAACTAGTATGCTCACTGAGATTGGATTGAAATTGTTTCTAGACTTTTTGAGTGGACAAAGCTAGAAAATTGGTATTTTCAGAAAGCAAGAAGCAAACCATGAGTTGACACTGAAATTTCCAATTTAGGTTTAAGATTATAGAGTATTTATTTCTTTAATTTTAGGTTTGGATCTCTTTATATAAGCTTACAATCTTGTTTGTTAATAACATTAGTATACTTTTAAATCTGTGCACTTGAAAATAAGGAAAATCCAAAAAATGTTTCAGAGTTAAATATGCATATTAGAGCTACATTATTGATTACATGGTTTAGGTTCTATAGATCCTTATTAATTTTGGTTCAGCTATTCTGTTTTGGACTGAGGGAGGTGTGTTAAGTGTCCTATTATTTATGTGTCTCTGTCCATTTCTCTTTGCATTTCCAGCAGTTTCTGAATTATGAAACTTGTTTTTTGACAAATTAGTCTTTGGTATTATAATGTCTCCTCTAGCTTCTTTTAATGTTTTATCTTTTCCTTGTCTTTTCTTTTTTTTCTTTTACCCTGTATTCCATCTTTTTTCATATCAAGATCTCAAACACTGCTTTCTCATTACTTGAATTTGCCTGATATATTTATGCCTATTCTTTAATTTTTAATCTTTCTGTATCATTTTGATTTAGGTGTGTCTTATAAGCAGAGAGTTAGATTTCCTTTACTAGTCATTCTGAATTTTTTCTTTCAGTAGACTTATTTATATGTTTGATCTCATTTCTGACGTACTGATTTATTATATATTGATTGTTATCTAGACAGTCTTTCATCATGTGGTCTGTTTTCTCTTTCCAATCTTTGGTACTTAATATGAATTGTGTTTTTTACCTAGTTACCTTTCACTAATGTTCTATATAATATCTGAAGTTTTGTTTTTTTAGATAATGCCTAACTATATATACCCTTCTCTAAGGAATAATAAAGTTAGCTAAAAACTTTTCCCCTTTTCTTTCATTTCCCCCAGTGTCCAAACACATGTGATGTTCCTTTATTCCTAGTTGATGCGTATGGGACAGTCAGCAAACTCATTAGGGTTTCCATTCACTTTCTGCATTTGTTACTTGTATTACTTCTACATTATCAGATAACATCAAATTCTTCTTTCTGACTCTTTTTCATAATCTATGCCAGCCTTCTTCAAACAGCTCTTGGTTTTCTGATGCTCATATTCTAGCAGGTTCCTCCAAAATGCTTTGGTAAAAATAAACTCTGAGTTTTTGAATGTTTATAACTGTTTTTCCCTGGCCTTTCTTATACTTGAAAAATAGTTTGGCTGGATATAAAATATTCAGCTCATATTTTATTTTCTTAAGCATCTTTACAACGCTGCTCTATTGTCTTCTGGTACAAAATGTTCATGCTTCAAAGTCTGATTTATTCTTTTTGCTTGAATGCACAATTTTTTCCCTTCATTTAAAAAAATACAACTGTTTTATCAGAAAGTGTTTCAGTGTTGATGGTTCTCAGTTGAATTTCTCAGATATGGTCCTTTTAATATGTAGATTAAAATCTTTTATTTTAAGAAAGTTTCCTTAAATTATTTGTTTTATATATTTGTTGTCTTTCATTTTTGGGGGGGATGGGGTGCTTTCTTTGAGAATTCAATGTGTCTTTGTTGTTCCAAACCTTTTGACACATTGTTTTTTTCTCTTCTCTTTATTTCTGTTTTATTATTTTCACCCTTACCCTTCTGTCCTCAGTTTCTCTTATCGTGCTTTCTATGGTCTCTCTTTGCTCTTTTGTTCCTGCTAATTTAGCCCTCATTTCTAAAATACTTTTTTTCTTTTCCAGCCCATTCCTGAGTTTTCTCAGCTCTTTTTATAAAGTTGTATTTCATGTCATTCTAACCATCTCACGTCTAAGCTGTTCTGATTCTGATTTGTATGGTTCCTTCAAGCTATGATTTTTTTTTAAGATTCTTTTAGTTCATTTTGAAATTCTATGTTGCAGTTTTCATCTTTTTTTGGCCACATCTATAATATGTTTTCATTCCCTGTTGGAACTATATTTGTTTCACTTTTATCTCTGTCCTTGGAGTTTTGTTATAATCTGTTTTTATTTTTCATGTATAAATGAGATCGTTTTCTTGGACTATTAGAGGGAAGTTCCTGTGTAGGGCTCTCTTTTCTGTTGTTACTGCGAAGAATTAAAAAATATGGCCTTTTTATGTAGACATTTTTCTGTCTCTCAGGACTCAGCTTAATTCACAAAAACTTCCTGCCTCTAACTCTGTGTGGTTTACAGTTCTAAGCAGTGTTATTACCTTTAAATTTATTTGTGGCTCTGTCCTTTCTGAGGTCTACCTCAGACACCTCTTCTCTGATACTGAAAGCTCTGTCTTCTTCCTGGGATGCCCAGTGTTTCATTTTGGATCCAACTTAGCAATTTTTTTTTTTTTTTTTAGTGTGGGGCTAGGGGATAGGATGAGTCTCTGTTTTCCCCAAAAGGAGTATTTTGGAGCATTTCTGAGATGCTCGCAGGGTAAGTCCACGTCTGCATGGTTTACATTCCCACAGTGCCTGACTGGTTTCCTTTGGTCTCTTTGCACCTGCCTTCAGTTTGGAGCCTGTGAGGAGTTGTTTGAATTTCACTGGTAATTTTTAGATTTGATTGCTTTTATTCCTGCTCTGTAAAAGATCCCCTCCTTTGGGGGATGAATATTTGTTGTCGATTTCTGAGACCTCCCCCTGTAGAAGTGTCAGTACTCCCTCTTTTCTTTTCTGCCGATTCCTTATCTCTGCTGGTCCTTCACAGGATCTGTTGCTGCATGGTGTTTAAGACACACCAACCCATATTCTAGAGGACTTGGGGGATTCTTTGTTATCAGTTTTATGTAAGAGGATATCCGTGCCACTTGTTTTATCTTTTGCTATCTTAAATGTTCTGTGTGGTCTTCATGATTAAGCAAAAACATGCTGCCGCCATGTTCTTAGCATCAGAAATCCCAGTATATTTTAAAGCAAAAATACTGTAGAAAACATAGTTTTTATTCCTGACATCATTCTTCATAGTTTTTCATTATTTTCAATAGCACGGCTGTACTTGAATGTTGGAATCTGGAGCAAAACTATTTGCTACAGACTTGTATGCAATTCGGACCAAAAAATAGTGTAGGTAAAGAGTTTGAATGTGTGTGATTGGTTCTGGATGACTTGGGTCTAGAACAAGACTAAGAAGAGCTGATTTGTCCTTCCTGTTGTAGGGAGTGGTCTAAAAAGTGAAGTTCCTGAGATTATCTTGTTATTTTAGTTTCTCTTTAGAATGGGCCTTAATAATAGGTCATCTTTTCCAGAAATTGACCAACTAGCAGGCATGACTTCGATTGGGAAATAAAGGCTCAACAGAAAGATCCATACATGTCACTATAAGAAGGAAAAGATCTGAGGCAAGAGCTGGTGTAGCCAAATACTACTGGGTTGTTGATTTGACAAAAACAGAATTTTGGAAATATAAGCTGGTAAAAGTTAATTCCTGTATCTCTTAATGTCAATAAGAGGAAATGCAATCAAGTGGATCAAAACACAAAGAAATAATTATAAGAAAATTAAACACAGAGAAAGAATTTAGCCACAGAGGCTGAATGGATAGGAGTGCTTATTTTCCCACCTCCCAAACCAAGACAGAAGTAGCTATGTTTCATGTTGCTCACAAAATCTAAGACTGACTGTTGACCTTTAGGCTGCTAAAAATGTCTCTACTGTGAATGTAAGGGATGCTTACCTTTTAGCAGTGCAATAACTACTCAGAATTTGGAGCAGGGCTGACCAAGGCCTGCTGCTAACAGCACAGCTCAATACATTGCAAGGACACTTAGAGGAATACTAGCTCTTGTTTTTCACTATTGCCAGCCTGCAAATGATTAAAAACAAATTCCAAGCTCAATAATGCATACTGGCATCAGTCTGGATAACTTAGAATTGACTTGCTGTTTTAAAAAAATTATTCCAGGACTCCAGGCAACTTTCCTATATTTTGTTGTGCCTCCACCAACCTGTGGGTGGTTTCTGGATGTCTAAGGCAAGATGAGGGCAGAGGCCACTCTTAGCTACAACAGAAGTCAGCAGGTCACTTTGCTAAAGAATGGATGTGGCAGAAATTTTCCTATGTCCATGACTGGAAAAATGATATAGAATTCTTCCATTTATGCCAACCCTCTGAGGTTGTGGATTGAAAATCCTGTTATGATAATTGAGTGATCCCCAAATTCTATTAATTTAGTGTCACTCTCAGAATTAGAAAGGTACTACTTTTCTTTGAAAAGTACAAATTGAGGTTAATTCATGACTAGGCTAACATACCCTTAAAATTTCATTTGCTCATGTCACATGAACCCAAAATGTATATATTTATGTGTGTAAACATATATCAAATACAAATACATATATTTTAAGGAAGAACTAAATAAACAGAAAAAAAAGACAAAGTTTTGCTTGGCATATTTATAAGTGCCATATTGTAGAAGATAAAAACTTGTTACCTCTGAAGCACCTCTGATTCCATTATGACTTGTGTCAAATTGCCACTGTAGGGGCACCAAGATGTCAAATTTGTTCATATGGGAATACGGGACTAAAATCATATTTATTATGAGACATTTAAAATTGGTTTTCATAACCCTGTCTCAGCTGTGGAGAACTCAGAAAACACATAGTAAAATTTGAAAGGATAATGCAATTCTTTATGTGTTACTGCATTTTTCTCAACCTTGTTGTTGAGCTCCAGAGAGATGAATTAGCATAGTGTACCAGCATTGTTTCTGCTTGAGAAAATAAATGACAGATCAAATCAAGTCTAATGCACTCAGAATGACACATCATCTCTGAATGACTGCTTAATTTAAAGATCTCGTTTCATGATATATAGCACTTAAATGGCAGAGATAGTTCCCTGCATAGTTGCCAGGGGAATAGCAGGACGATTTCACTTTGCAGCTTTCCCAGTTGCAAGACTAGGCTGCAGGGGAGTGAGGAAAAGCTGGCCCTGTCTCTCCCATGAGAATGCGAGGGAATCTCACTTATTGTGCAGAAAGTGCTGGCTTCTACCTAGGCATCGTACATCAGCAGTGCTCGCACAGAATTTGTTTGAAAGAGACAATATCACATCCTCAGATGGCCTTTCAGATCACGCATCTCCCAGTATTGAACTTCCTTTCATGGGAGCTGATATGGAGAAATTTGAAAAGGCTTGTGTGCTGTGAGAACATCAGAAGAAAGAACAAGCAAGCAGGTTAAAAGCAGTCAAGACAGCAGCCTGCAGCAGAGAAGAACTGGAATTATATAGGGTGCCTGTCTTTGTGAATGTTTCACAATTCAGGGTGACATTAATCTTGAGGGAGGAATTTAAATAAGCAGCTGAAGTAGTTCGGTATTGACATGAATTTTTAAAATAAAGATTTTAAAAAACTTTTGCACAGTCGCAAGATGACAAACTGATGTGCCGAGATTGGCACATTGAGGACAGTAAGCAGACATTTCTTAAAAGAATTTATGGCACTGGTTGGAAAAGACACGCTTGTCTATTTCACATCTTTTATTCCCTCTTACACATGATATTTAGAATTCTGCAGAACTCTTCTTTTTAACTATAAAAGAAATCCATGAATTCTAAGGAGGGGAAGCGGTGAGAAGGAGAAAAATAATAGGAAATTCTGTTTCTTTCATTTAGTGTCTTGACACAAAAAGAGATACTCCATATGTGAGTGGGTTAAGGATAGTTTTCCACTTTAATCTTGTTCTTACCCTATCCAACATAGCATTGTGGAAAAGCACATTGCTTTTATTTGAATAGCACTAAAGGACATTAGACTTATTACATGGCTCAGAGTCCTATTTATCCCCTTCCCCCCAGGCCCCATTGCCTCTGCACTTTCCCCACTACCCTTGTGCACCAGAGCATGGAATGACTTCTGGAAAGTACTCCTGTACCAGATGTGACTTTAAGCTCTTCTGCCTTTTAAGTAGGAAGCTGGTAGTGAGAGCTTGGAAATTGCTGGAACAGAGGCTTTTCACTTTTGGAGTTTCTTCTCCTTCCCCTTAGGATGTCAGAACAGAATATCTTGTATCTTGTCTGACTATCATATAGACCTGACAGTCCATCAGAATCAGTTACCTGAGATTCATTACTCAAACTGTCCTCCTGGCCAAGCTTTCCAAAAAGGTAGACTTTGTATGGGTAGGGAGGGCATGGTACAGAGACTCCTCCCCGTGCGATGGGGCAGAGAGAGAGCTCATGTGCCTGTGGAGGCTTCAGATACACAGGCATGTGGGTGGAGCAGTGAATGGTGAGTGGGACAACAGGGAGCCAGGATCCTCCATTTAGTCATTTTTCCTTCATTCAACAAATATTTTATTGAGCACCTACTGTATGCCGGACATGATTTCTTGATGCCAAAAAGCAGTAGTCACACAACAAACCAACAAAATTCCTGTGTCATGGAGCTTGCTCTCTAGTGGGGGAGACAGATGAGAAATACAATAAATAAACATGATACATAGCTTGTTAGATAGTGATGGATGCTAAGGAGAAAAATAAAGGAGGAAAGGGAGATGGGGAGTATATAAGCATATACATGCATGTGTGTGTGGATTGTTGAAATTTTACATAGGATGACTGGGGAAGGACTTACTGAGAAGACAATTTTTTGGGTAAAGACCTAGAGGAAGTGAGTAGGGGTGAATAGAATGAGATGAGACTGGAGGGGATGCAAAAGGTGTCAGATCACTTAGAGTCTTGTAGATAAGGACTTTGATTTTCACTCAGAGAAAGATAGTAGCCATTGAAAGTTTTGAATGGAGGAGTGGCCTGATATCCCATTTTAAGTGGACTGTGTTGAGAATAAACTGAAAGGGGAAAGAGCAGAAGCAGGGAGATGAGTTAGGAGACCAGTGCAACAATCCGGCTGAATTCATCAGAGAAATGAGTAGCAGTTTATAGGCTGTTTATGGTATGTAATATATCCTTTACAAGCTGAGTGCTGACTGCCAGAGCCAAGAATTGCCTAAGCACTTCATTGTTTACCCAGAATCAGGCTGGCACAGAGAAGCAGGTGGAAAATCATTCCAAGTACAAGTGCATAAAACGGCGAGTTGCCCTGCTCCTTGGCACAGATCTCCCATAAAGGATTCTTGTGTTTACATTACTGGAGGCTTGTGGTTCCTTCCTACAACTGCTTTAGAAGAACCACAGAGTCTGCATTCCCCTTTTCGCTTTCTTCCTAAAACAGCAACTCACCTATTACATTTATTTAGGAGTTTCGCCTGATCTAACAATTAAAGTTTACAGAATATTAAAAAGCCCTCTCATATACTGAATTGGTTCCTGGAACAGAAAAAAGACATTAGTAAAAAAACTGGTGGAACAGGTAATGTAGTAAACATAAAACCTTAGAAGAAGCTAGGTAAAGAGTATATACAAACTTTATATACTATCTTTGCAATGTTTTTGTAAATTTAATATTATTCCAAAATAAAAAGTTTACTAAACAAAAATCTCTCTGAAAGGGAAAAGAAATCATGCAAGTTTGAAAATTTTGAAAGTTTTTTTTTTTAGAGATTACGTTGGCGACAGATATATTCTTCATTTTTAGTAATTTTTTATCCACTATTAAGAAATAGATTGTTATTTTCCAATATATGGTTAGGAAATAGTCTCTCTTTTTTCATAATTTCATTTAGATGCAGCTGCATTTGAAATCCTTCACTGTCCTCCTGCATTAAATGCACGTTTCACTTATACTCCCAGGGGCTGAGGAAACAGACACTTTTCAAAACTGTTTACCAGTCCAAACCCTTGTCTCTGGTTGGTTTCCTTTCTTTTTGTCTTCCTCCAATGTTTTATGTCTTCATTCTGTCTGTGCATCACATCTTCACTGAACAAATGTGACTGGCCCTTGAACTACACCCCATTTTCTTCCTTCTTAAGCCTAAATATGATCTATACTTGTTTATTGTGTGGGGAAAGGAAATTGCCATCTTCTTAACAACAACAACAACACCAAAAAACCCAACTTGGATCTTCTCTATGTCTAATTATTTAAACCAGGAATGATGAATGCTCATGTCCCAGGGATCAGGTGAGGCATGTGAAGGCCTCAGGCAATCCAGAGCAGTAGATAAAAACACACTAGCATAACCTCCCAGGTCTAAGATAGTTCTTGTGATTATTTCCGAGAGCTTGTATCTTTTCTAGAACTTCAATGGAAACTTCGAATCTGTTTCCAGACAAGGCACTTTATAAATACAAATTGTAGTTTAGTCAGGTAATGTGGAAAAATGTGACCAGTCGTAGTTTGAAGTCATAACCAGGTATGAACAAAAATTTATATTTCCACACAAGGAGGAGAAGAGATCGATGAGATTTTAACCTGGCAGTGAACCCCACAATGATACTGTGGGGTCTTCAAGTGCATTTCTTAGCTACTAGACAGGAGTGCATTTAAGTCAACATAGAAAGATGGCAAACAGGACCTTAACCAAAAACCTTTTGGAAGAAACTCAACACTTATTGGGGTAACAAATTCCTATATCTTCCAACGCATTAGGCTAAGAAAGTCTTTCTAGTGTTTACTTTAAATTTCCACTGCTGTAAATTAAGCCCATGGTAGATAGCTAAAACTAATACAAGCAGACTATTATTACTAATATTCCAGGGAAGTTTTAATGAAATGTTTGAGATGCAAAGGATGAAACTGAATTGCTAGCTGACTTAAGCAGACAACGTCAGGATGACACACACATACAAAATCATGGGAGAGGAAGCATGTGGTGACGGCCTCTCTCTCCTTCATGCCTGAGTATCCCAGGTCAAGGCTGAGAACGACATCTTCTTGGACCTCCTTAGCAAAACATACAACACACCTTTGACTTGCAGAGCACACTTTCTACAGGGTGCTGGGACAGCTCACCTGAGAACACTGGTCTCTCCTACTATTCCCTGGGGAAACCTATTTTTCAGAGCTCTGCAGTCAGACATTAAATAGGCAATGAAATCTTCTCTCACACACTGCAAAACCAACGACCATGATGAAAAATCTCCTCCACAAGGCATGACAGTCAATTCTTGGCTTCTGAAAAGCCAAGAAAATTGGGGTGGTGCTAGCATCCAGCCCAGCCTGCACTTGCCCCTGATATCCTCTCCTAAAAGCAGGTTAAATTGCTCGGATAAATGTACCCTATTCAATTTTAGTTCTTGCTTTAGCATAATCTTTTCTACAGGGAAAAGGCTATAGTAACAGTATTGAATGGAACTAAACCTAGTGCAATAGTTCTTTTTATGCCAAGAGACAGATATTTTAAATTTGGGACCTGGGACTATTCAGCTCTTTCCATTTTAGATCATGAAGTGAAATCAAATAGAAGCATTCAGAGGTGGAAAGGTTAGTACTTACTTAAGGAACTGATGTGGCTCCCACATGTACCACAGTTCTGTGTATTATGCAAATTAACTTCTCATGATTCTGCATAGCACACCCTGGTTAAGAAAATAGCCAAGCCCCTCCATAGCACTGTCCTTGCATATACAAATAAAGGCTGCACATGGACATTAGGTCACACTTATTTACACAGTAGCATGACAGATATTTTCATTCTCTACAAGCTCCTCTGGTAATTTCACTAATCCTAAATAAAAATATTTTCCTGGTGTATTAAAAACATCCCTTTAGGGAGTCAACATCAGCCAGTATTTCTGGGCTGGGCTGTCAAGGCTGAAGACAGAGTCTTCACCCCTAGTAATTTCTAAAAAGAGGTTGGACATTCATTTATCTGAGATGACTTAAATTAATCTTGCTTGGCTGCAAGGGAAAAGAGTGAAGGTTTTAGCAGTCCCTCCCACCACCTGAAGCTATGAGAGGTGGATATACTCTCATAGGTAAGAGGGTTTCATGCAACCTCTCCTCACCTCCCCCCAGGCAGCAGGTGGGGGCTCCACTGGAGGGTAGTACTTAGGCACATCCCAGGCCACTGCAGCCATGAACCATTTGAAGTCCTTGCACTTGAGCTGCTTGCGCAACTCCTTCTGGGCGGAGATGTCCCCTGTGGAGAGGTGCCTGTATTCGGGCCGTCGCTGGTAAATGTACTCGGCAAATTCATCCATCCAGGTCTCAGCAACCCGCTTCAGGTTCTGTGCGGCAGAAAAAAAATGTCATTTATTGGCTGATGTGCTCAAAGGGTGGTTTTAGTTGCACCACAAATTGAGAAAAGAAAAGTAAAAGAAATCAGGCAACCTCAAGCAGCTCTGGTTGGTGGCTTATTAACAATGAGTTTTCCTAACTGCAAGGAGTGTGATATGATTAGCCTACGGCTTCCCACACATTTCTGCTTCTGGCATGGGGTTTAGTTGCCAGTTTGCTAATTAATTTATCAGAGTCAGTAAAGATTCAGCTCACAATTATATCAACTTTCTCATCCTTCCTGTTATTTCATGATTATATATTTTTTATTTTTTACACAGAACTATAAAGTAGTTGAAACGGGAGAGAATGAAGTTCCTCTTAGGCAGCAAATTGCTGAAAGAATTTCAAGAAACAGGGATCTTGGAAGGAATGAAGACAAACAAGCTGTTTTTTTTTTCCTAACTATGCAGAGATAACCCGGTATTACGAAATTCAAGACCTTGTGTTCTGATACTTTACGTGTGCAACATGAATGCCAGTGAGAATTTAGTAATCTATTGCATGATGGTCAAAGTAGGGCTAAGAGAACCAACCACCAAGTGGCTGGTCTTGTCTACAGATGTTTCCCTGCGGGGAAGGAAGTGAAAGGTAAATGGCAGGGAAGTAAGCACATTCCTTAGGGGTAGGAGAGCATGTGGTTTCAGGGTAGGAAGCTCAGCCCTTCTGTCAGTTTTGGGATTGAGAAAGTTACTTTTATCCATGCTAGGTCTCAGATTCCTCACCTGAAACTAGCAGCAATAATGTGTACCTGCATCAAGGGGGTGGTTGTAGGATTAAGTAAGGTAACACATATAGTGCTTAGAGTAGGACCTAGCACACACTAGGTACTATGAATAGTAGAGCTATTGTTAGTAGTAGAAAGAGTGTGGGATTGGAAATTGGAGAGCCTGGGTGCTGGTCTCGGCCACGCATGAACTGAACTGTTCCTGTGGCATTTGAGAAGGGCGTTAGCTGGAATGAGATGCTCTCTGCCTCCCTTTAGGCTCTGTGGTGCTAAGTGGTAGAGAGAAAAACTGCATTTGCCTAGAAGATACCAGTTTTGATGCCTCCAGCTTGCAGCACATTTTCATAGGCTGGTGTCCCATAGACTCTGGTACTTCTTTTTCCTATTCAAGGCCATTATCTTAGGTGCCTGGCTGGTGTGAGCATTGACCCACTCCAGTTTCTCATTCGCACTTTGAAGATAAAGTGAGCACAATGGCTGGGATCTTTAAAAGGGTCCAGATGTAAGTGACTAAAATAAGAGCTAGTGGTATTTGGGAAAATTGTTTTGCCTTTAAGTTTTCTATGAAACCCTAATTCGGGCCTTGAAGCATACCTAGAGGTCTGCTGGATTTGGAGGTGCAGTCGTTGATATCTTATTCCTAAGGTGACTGTACCCTTCCATTGTTCTGTCCCACCACCTCCAGCTTCAGTGTCTCCCAATGGGCCTCTCCTCTGTCTGACTTCTTGGTTACTTTTGGTCAATGGTGGTACGAAGTAGGGCTCAGTTAATATGGCAAGAAGCAGAAAAGAGACAGAGCTGCAAAGACTGTAGTGACTTTTTGGTTGCTTCTGTGTTCCTTCCTTTCTGAGACACCTGGTGCATAGATGGGAGGGTAGGGAAGTGACATGGAGAATGTGACAATTGTCCCCTGAGAGGCTATAATTTGCCATAGCTGTGCTGCCTGACGCCCCATCAGCAATGCCTGGCCCATAGTGCTTTCTACTCCTCTGACTCCAGTGTACCTTCTTGACCCATGATCAGAGTCAACATTGTCTTGTAATTTCCTAGCCCTTGCCACCAATTCTGAATTGCCTGATGCATGGGGGGACAGGAAAAGAAAGAGATGACGTCTTGAGGCTCCTGCTCTGTGATGGCACGAGGTACTCCATACACGCATATGATCTCAGTGTGAGACTTTGATATCATCTTGCCATTTGCATTTCATTTTGACGTATGTTCTATATTCAAATAATTGCATTCTGTTTTCATTTGTCCTCAGAAAATTTTTATGAGGATTAGCAAAAAGATTCAAAGACAGAATGGAAAAAATTAGTTGATAATATTAAGACTTTCTTTATATCCAAATTTGATTTTAGTCTGTAGTTCCAACCTTTTTTTTCCTAAGCTGCAATTATTAAATAAAGTGGAAATATTTATTTTCACCTACTTTATGCCTCTCTAGTTAGTGAAAATGAATAAAGTCAGGGGAATAGCAAAAACCAGAGGCAAAGAGGTATATGACCCAGGAATAGTGAGAAAGTGACTTTATTATGAGGAAACACCTTAAAAATTCTGATAGCTTGCAAGAAAGATTTATCATTAAGGAATTGACTTGCATAAATAAGCACTTTTTGACTATAAGCACTATGAAGTTAGGGATAGATCTTTTTTTTTTCCATTAAAAATGTCCAGCACCTTATGTGGTTCCAAGCACATCTGGGCATGCTAATTGTTGAATTAATAAAAGACCATACTATAAAATGAATGTGAACAAATTCATAGTTTGCATATGTATCTATTGATAAAAGCAGTGATATAGGAACAATTTTTAAAAAGTGTTGTTGCTGCAGCTCTGTTCGGGGGGTGGATGCCCACGCGGCTCCCGCCTGCACCACCAGGCCACTCACTGCCCCGGTGCTGCCTCCATTTTCCCAGGTGCGGGCAGCTCCGCCCTGCTCGGCCATCACTGAGCCCATTTGCTTGGCCTGGCGTGGGGCTTTCCGGACCCTGCGGGCTGGCCTCCTCTCCCACTCCCTCCGCGGTCCTCTGGCGGGGCTGGGGGTGTGGGGCGTCCCGACCAGTGTTGGGAGGGCTAGGAAGTACGGGCGGGCCGACTGTCACTCCACCACACCCTGGACTCCGGCCCCGGTAAACTTCCTGTTACTGGGAGGCAGATACCATCTCTGCGACCACCAGTTTGGAAAAAAGCCTAACGAATTTCTGGTTGGGAATAGTGTGGTAGGAGAGTTCCCAGGTCTGCTTGAACCTGCCGGAGAGCAGGCTGCAGGTGGGCACTAGACTCGGTTTATACCGGGGGGATACAAAGGTGAACAAGACCCGAGAAAGATCTACACAGTGCTACAAAGGCACCCAGAGAGACCGGTCGTCTGTGCCTAGCAGAAACCTGGTAGACTTCCTGGGCGAGGTGGTGCTGAGCAGGGTCTTGAAGGCCCAGCTGATAGACGAGGGGTGCAGAAGACACACCCCAGCCCAGCACAGTGTGCACAGAGGGGGGAGACGTGCGGCCAGGGAGGCGGAGACTCGACAGAAACCACACACCCGGTGGGGTCGCCACTGCACGATCTAACAGCCTGGGCCAGAGCACACGGAACGGGGAGAAGTCCTGTACAGAAAGTGAAAGCTCAACAGAGATCACACACCCTGTGGTACGTGATCCACCAGCCCAGCAGAGTACAAGCTGACCAGAAAGGTGGCTCCCCGGAGAAACCCAAGACCCGAGGCAACCACACACACAAGACACTAGAGGCCAACTGAGCAGTCACGGTGGGAGCCATACCAAATTGGCAACCACAGCAACATCCTAGTTAGTCATTAGTCTCAAACCGGTGGACTGTGAAACCCCCTGCCACAATGAATAAACACCAAAAAAAAGACACCAGAAATACAAAAAATCAAGAAAGTACACCACCAAAAGTTAATAAATCTCATACTCTAGATCCTATAGAACAAGAAGCCCTTGAAATAACTGACAAGGAATTTCGAGTGATAATTCTAAGGAAACTGAATGAGATACAAGAAAACTCAGCTAGACATCATGATGAAATGAGGAAAAGTATACAGGATCTGAAAGAGGAAATATACAAGGAAATCAATGTCCTGAAAAAAAATGTAGCAGAACTTGCTGAACTGAAGAAGTTATTCAGCGAAATAAAAAACACAACGGAGAGCTTAACCAGCAGGCTTGTCGAAGTTGAAGAGAGAACCTCTGAACTTGAAGATGGGCTGTTTGAAATAACACAAGCAGACAAAAAGAAAGAAAAAAGAATCAAGGACATGGAAGAAAATCTGAGAGAGATATCAGACTACCTCAAGCGCTCAAATATCCGAGTCATGGGTATTCCAGAAGGGGAGGAAAATGGAGATTCCATTGAAAACATATTCAACAAAATAGTGGCAGAAAACTTCCCAGGTATAGGAAAAATCACAGATCTTCAGATCCAGGAAGCTCAACGATCTCCAAACGTATTCAACCCAAAAAGGCCTTCTCCAAGACATGTCATAGTCAAATTGGCAAAACTCAGAGACAAAGAGAGAATCTTAAAAGCTGCAAGAGAGAAGCGTCAAATCACCTATAAGGGAGCCCCAATCAGGTTAACATCAGACTTTTCATCACAAACCCTAAAAGCTAGAAAGGAATGGGATGATATTTTCAAAATACTAAAAGACAAAGATTGCCAGCCAAGAATACTCTACCCTGCAAGGCTATCCTTCCGAAATGAGGGGCAAATAGTATATTTCTCAGACAAACAAAAACTGCGGGAGTTCACTACCACACGACCACCCTTACAAGAAATACTCAAGGGAGTACTGGGTTTGGTTCCTGACAAATAACTACCACTGCCATAAAAACCTAAGAAAAATCTAAACCCGCTAATACAATAAAAATGGCATTCATGAAGAGAAAACAAGCTAACAAAAACACTATCTACAACCTAAGGAACCAACAAACAAAGAAACCAAACAGTAAATCAGAAAGCAAGGAACAAAAGACACCTAAGACAACCAAACAACCAATAAAATGCTAGGAATAAATCAACACCTTTCAATAACAACTCTTAATGTTAAAGGCTTAAATTCCCCAATTAAAAGACACAGACTGGCTGACTGGATCAAAAAGCAGGACCCAACTATATGCTCCCTACAAGAGACCCACCTCACCCATAAAGATTCACACAGACTAAGAGTGAAAGGATGGAAAAAGATTTACCATGCAAACAGAAAAGAAAAACGAGCTGGAGTGGCTATTCTTATATCTGACAAAATAGACTTTAAACTAAAAACCATAAAAAGAGACAATGAGGGACACTACTTAATGATAAAAGGACTGATCCATCAAGAAGACATAACAATCATAAATATGTACGCACCCAATGTTGGAGCAGCCAGATTTATAAAACAAACTCTATTAGACCTAAAGAAGGAAATAGACACTAATACCATAATAGCAGGGGACCTGAACACTCCACTGTCAATATTAGACAGATCATCTAGGCAAAGAATCAGTAGAGAAACACAAGATCTAAACAAGACTCTAGACCAATTGGAATTGGCAGATATCTACAGAACATTCCACCCAACAACCTCAGAATATTCATTCTTCTCAGCAGCACATGAATCATTCTCCAGGATAGATCACATATTAGGTCACAAATCAAGTCTCAATAAATTCAAAAAAATTGCAATTATCCCATGTATCTTCTCAGACCACAATGGATTAAAACTAGAAATTAATAACAAACAAAACTCTGGAAACTATACAAACAGTTGGAAATTAAACAGCATTCTACTTAATGACATATGGGTCCAAGAAGAAATCAAGCAGGAAATCAAAAAGTTTATTGAAACTAATGAAAACAATGATACATCATACCAAAACCTGTGGGATACTGCAAAAGCAGTATTGAGGGGAAAATTTATTGCATTAAATGCTCACTTCAGAAGAATAGAAAGATGGCAAGTGAACAACCTAACACTTCACCTTAAAGAACTAGAAAAACAAGAACAATCCAATCCTAAAGTTAGCAGACGGAAAGAAATCATTAAGATCAGAGCAGAACTGAATGAAATTGAAAACCAAAAAACAATTCAAAAGATCAACGAATCAAAAAGTTGGTTTTTTGAAAAGATAAATAAAATTGACAAACCATTAGCATGGCTAACAAAAAAAAGAAGAGAGAAGACTCAAATAACAAAAATTAGAAATGAAAAAGGCGATATTACAACTGATTCATCTGAAATACAAGGAATCATTCGAGACTACTATAAAAAACTATACGCCAACAAATTTGAAAATCTGGAGGAAATGGATAAATTTCTGGACACACACAAACTCCCAAAACTGAACCATGAAGACGTAGAAAATTTGAACAGACCAATAACAATAAAGGAGATTGAAGCTGTTATCAGAAGGCTCCCAACAAAGAAAAGCCCAGGACCAGATGGATTCACAGCAGAATTTTACCAAACATTCAAAGAGGAATTGACACCGATTCTTTACAAACTATTCCAAAAGATTGAAATGGACGCAAATCTCCCAAACTCATTCTATGAAGCAAACATCATCCTGATACCAAAACCAGGTAAAGATATAACCAAAAAAGAAAACTACAGGCCGATATCCTTGATGAATATAGATGCAAAAATCCTCACTAAAATACTAACAAACAGAATACAGCAACACATACGAAAAATTATTCATCACGATCAAGTGGGATTCATCCCAGGGATGCAAGGTTGGTTCAACATACGCAAATCAATAAATGTGATACACCATATTAATAAACTCAAACACAAGGACCATATGATCATCTCTATAGATGCTGAAAAAGCATTTGATAAAGTTCAGCACTCATTCATGACAAAGACCCTCTATAAGTTAGGTATAGAGGGAAAGTATCTCAACATAATTAAAGCCATATATGACAAACCCACAGCCAATATCATCCTGAATGGGGAAAAGCTGAAAGCTTTTCCTTTAAGAACAGGCACTAGACAAGGATGCCCACTCTCACCACTCCTATTCAACATAGTGTTGGAAGTACTAGCCAGAGCAATCAGAGAAGAGAAGGAAATAAAGGGCATCCAGATTGGAAAAGATGAAATCAAACTGTCCCTGTTTGCAGATGACATGATCCTATATATCGAACAGCCTAAAACCTCTACAAAAAAACTGTTGGAATTGATAAATGATTTCAGCACAGTAGCAGGATACAAAATCAACACACAAAAATCAGTAGTATTTCTTTTCTCCAATAGTGAACATGCAGAACGAGAAATCAAGAAAGCCTGCCCATTTACAATAGCCACCAAAAAAATAAAATACTTAGGAATTGAGTTAACCAAGGAGGTAAAAAATCTCTATAATGAGAACTACAAACCACTGCTGAGAGAAATTAGAGAGGATACAAGAAGATGGAAAGATATTCCATGCTCCTGGATTGGAAGAATCAACATAGTGAAAATGTCCATACTACCCAAAGTGATATACAAATTCAATGCAATCCCCATCAAAATTCCAAAGACATTTTTCTCAGAAATGGAAAAAACTATTCAGACATTTATATGGAACAATAAAAGACCACGAATAGCCAAAGCAATGCTCAGCAAAAAAAATAAAGCTGGAGGCATAACACTACCTGACTTTAAGCTATACTACAAAGCTATAATAACCAAAACAGTATGGTACTGGCATAAAAACAGACACACTGACCAATGGAATAGAATAGAGAATCCAGAAATCAACCCACACACTTACTGCCAGCTGATCTTTGACAAAGGCACCAAGCCTATTCACTGGGGAAGGGACTGCCTCTTCAGCAAGTGGTGCTGGGATAACTGGATATCGATATGCAGGAGAATGAAACTAGAGCCATACCTCTCACCGTATACTAAAATCAACTCAAAATGGATTAAGGATTTAAATATACACCCTGAGACAATAAAACTTCTTAA
Organism: Cynocephalus volans; assembly: GCF_027409185.1. Classification (NCBI taxonomy): domain Eukaryota; kingdom Metazoa; phylum Chordata; class Mammalia; order Dermoptera; family Cynocephalidae; genus Cynocephalus; species Cynocephalus volans. The sequence continues at coordinate 78,703,812 of NC_084472.1, read as the reverse complement.
AGAAAACATAGGAGAAACACTTCAGGAAATAGGACTGGGCACAGACTTCATGAATACGACCCCAAAAGCACGGGCAACCAAAGGAAAAATAAACAAATGGGATTATATCAAACTAAAAAAGCTTCTGCACAGCAAAAGAAACAATTAAAAGAGTTAAAAGACAACCAACAGAGTGGGAGAAAATATTTGCAAAATATACATCTGACAAAGGATTAATATCCAGAATATATAAGGAACTCAAACAACTTTACAAGAAGAAAACAAGCAACCCAATTAAAAAATGGGCAAAAGAGCTAAGTAGGCATTTCTCTAAGGAAGATATACAAATGGCCAACAGACATATGAAAAAATGCTCAACATCACTCAGCATCCGGGAAATGCAAATCAAAACCACATTGAGATACCATCTAACCCCAGTTAGGATGGCTAAAATCCAAAAGACTATGAACGATAAATGCTGGCGAGGCTGCGGAGAAAAAGGAACTCTCATACATTGTTGGTGGGACTGCAAAATGGTGCAGCCTCTATGGAAAATGGTATGGAGGTTCCTTAAACAATTGCAGATAGATCTACCATACGACCCAGCCATCCCACTGTTGGGAATATACCCAGAGGAATGGAAATCATCAAGTCGAAGGTATACCTGTTCCCCAATGTTCATCGCAGCACTCTTTACAATAGCCAAGAGTTGGAACCAGCCCAAATGCCCATCATCAGATGAGTGGATACGGAAAATGTGGTACATCTACACAATGGAATACTACTCAGCTATAAAAACGAATGAAATACTGCCATTTGCAACAACATGGATGGACCTTGAGAGAATTATATTAAGTGAAACAAGTCAGGCACAGAAAGAGAAATACCGCATGTTCTCACTTATTGGAGGGAGCTAAAAATTAATATATAAATTCACACACACATATACACACACACACACACACACAAACCGGGGGGGGGGGGAGAAGATATAACAACCACAATTATTTGAAGTTGATACAACAAGCAAACAGAAAGGACATTGTTGGGGGGGAGGGGGGGAGGGAGAAGGGAGGGAGGTTTTGGTGATGGGGAGCAATAATCAGCTACAATGTATATCGACAAAATAAAATTAAAAATAAAATTTAAAAAAAAGAAAGTGTCGTTGCTGAAGGGTAGATTTTTGTTGCTTTGAGTTTTTGAAAAAGAAATGGGAATTAAAGCAAAAACTCAAAGAGGAACTAATTCAGGTGCATTCAATTGGAAATGGCTCAAAGGGTCATGATAAACGTTAACCAGATTCAGCAATATTAATAAGTAGAAGGGGTGGGACACAGTACATTGATGAACTGTCAACAATGTTAGGGAAGCTTTAGTAAAGTTAAATAGGAGACTAGCCAGGTAGCTCTGCATTACCGTGTCCCTGTCAAATTGAAAGACACTAAGTTGCAGGTTAGGTTTGCTGATTTCTCAAACACTCCAAAGAAAGCAGCAAGCTCATGGATATATTCCAGGAATAATGTCAAATTATCGACTTGTTTTTTGTAGTTTTCCAGAAGACATTAAAAGAGAAACAGCATAATAACTTCAAAGACTGCAATAGCTAGTTTCCCTCTAGCTATGAGTGCTTTATAAACATTTAAACATGAATGAAACATCCAGACCATTCTCTAATGTCCCTGATGATTTATTAGACATCTTTGATTATAGATGCTTTGTTCTCTGTATTGAATTTCCTATCAGGGGGAAGCTTTTAAAAGTGTCAATTATTATAGTCAAAGAACAGCCCTCACTCAAAACTGCCCAGGTGGCTGGCCAAATAAAATCATTTTGAGGTCCTTATTATGGAAATAACAATACACAGTCTTAATTTGTCACTAATTATGAGTCAATACTTAGTTTTTGGGAAAACATTGGAACCACAGCTGAGAAATATTGCAAACAGTTGCAAGAAGAGTTTTGTTGGTCTTTCACAGATGGTAGAATAAATTCACCTATTCCAGGAAATAGTATGATCATATACATGTTTGAGTTCATTGGGGTATTTATATAGGAGCACATATACACACATTCAAATACATGGAGGTAATGGGGTAGGAGCGAAGCAGTATTCCTCATTTAAACATTCATAGCTGTGTAAACCTGTGAAGAATCATGAAACTGAGATATTCCAATAGCATCTCTTGCCAGAGATGGTAAAAGAGAAAAATAAACAAATCTGAGTTTCCTGTCTCTCTGGGATTGAATGAACATTGGCAAAGGGGCTAAAATGTCCAAAAGATAGCTATCAAGAAGAAAGAACGAGTAAATATAGACACCAGGAGATCTATATGTGTAATCATTTACTCCTGAACTATCAGAAGTTACATCTATAGAGGCTGTCATATACCCAAAGCCAGGTGTTAGCTGGGATTCCTGTTTTTTTGAGATTTAAATAAAAGTGCTTTAATCTCCAATCACAAGTCCCTGTCTTCAAGATTTCTGTGGATTTTTTTTTGGGGGGGGGGGTATGTTCAGACATCCACACTTCACTACAGTTTTCTGTTTGGGCCTCTTTCTTTCCTACTTGCGTCTTGTCCTGGCCTTGCTCTCTACCTGCTGTCCCACAGAGACATGAATGGGGTACACAGGTGTGAACTCATTCCTCAAACACCTCTCCAGTAGATGAACTGGGCATCAACTTTTACTAAAGATTTTCGGGCAGTGGCACAGACTTAGATGACAGAACAGCACAGAGGATGATGTAAGGTGGAGTATTTGACCACTCAGATTCTTTCAAATCCTTTGGCTGCTGTAGGGAATTTTTCCCTGGCCAAAATTTCCTCCTTCTGTCTCTTGGCTTCCTGCCATGATCCTCTTCAAAATTCCCCTCTCTGCCTCCTTTGTAGGGCTGTCCCAGAACATCACAATTTCTTCCCCCATTTTATGTGGAGCAATCCAGCTTTCTCATTGCCCATCCCTGCTCATCTAGGCGGACTCTGAGGGCTACCTTTCCATAACCAAAATGGCACTGACAGGTGTTTTGCTAAACAAGATAAGTCCCCTAAAAAAAATTAAAGAGCTCACTCTGGAGTTATACTCCACTCCCAATTTTTTGTTACATAAGGGTTGCCCACTATTTAAGACATTCCATGGCAGGCCCCTAACGGTCTTCTTTAATTTTATTCTGCTACGTGAAACCTCTGCTTATGTGAACTGTTCTATTCAATGCCTCTGAAAAAATGCAGCTGCTCCCTCTGCCTCTGCCTGCCTGCCTCAGCACCCTCTCCTATTTTTCTGATCCCAACCACTCTTTCTTTATTCCTCCCAATTAAAATACGTGGTACATAATTAAATTTGAGTTTCAGATAAACAACAAATTCTTTGTAAATATAAGTAATACTTTTATCGTTAATATTACATGGGATATACTTATGCTAAAGGATAATGTGTTGTTTATTCAAAATTCAAGTTTAGCTGGGCATCCTGTATTTTTATTTGCTAAATCTGGCAGTCCTATTCCTAATATACTTAATTATGAGCTCCATAAATGTTTTTTTTAATTCATTAAGTGACTGTATATGCAGAATCTGGCATATCTTGATGCTATTGCCAATACATAGTTAATGTTTTGCTTCTGTGGGAATTATTCCAGAGAAGTTTCAAGCAGTTCTCTGCAGAGAAGCCTGCCGTAACACACAGTTGATATAATATACCCATACAATCCCACGGCTTTTTGGTTTCTAACAGGTGGGATCCTGCTGGCCCTCTGTCTGTGAAGCAGGCAGGGCGGCAGTCCCTGAACTTAAGGAAACGGCAGTGCTAATTGGCAGCTGGAGGCAAGGGCTCAGCATGGCTAGAATAGACTGGTTAGGGCTTAATGCTAACCACAGTCTGCAAATAAGGAGGTGAAGGCTTTCTGTCTCTGCACATCTGAACTTAGTTTCATCTAGGCCCCTAGTGTGGACAAGGGAGACTGGAGGAGAGAACACAAACCTGTTCATGCTGGATCCAAGAGGTTTTCACCTGCTGGGGATGTTCCCAGCAAGGAAATCATATAACAGTTTGAGGAAGATAGCTTCTTGAGCTGAGGAATAAATTTAATTTTTGTTGTAGAAAGCAAATCAAGGATTTTTCCAGTTTTAAAGGCTGCAGACCTTCACACTTCTTAAATGATAAATGAAATAAAAACTGTTATTCTGACTACCTTCTATGTACAAGACATTGATAGCATTCACTATCTTCATGTCACCCTTCTGTGGTTCCTTGTGTATCACTTCTTCCCCTATTTAACCCATACCAGTACTAATCTCTCCTTTCTCTGTGTTGCCAAATAGCTATTAACACACTTAACACATTTAGCCTTACATTAGAGGTCTTTAGAATTCAAGTCTTGTTTTTCTTTGCACTATCAAACACTAAATCTGTCCTTAATTCTAATACTCATCAGATCCTTGAATTGATATTTTACCAGGAACATTAAATCACATTTCTAGCTCAGTTCATAGGAACAAATTTGTAGCTCTGACTGATCACTTTATTGTGCAGCTTGAGGAAAATAGATAGTTCCATTTATCCCGCTGGTTCACAAAACTGCATAAATCTATCCACTAATTATTATTATTTTTTTGCCAGCAACATTTTAGACCCTACTGTTTGATTATCCTAAAAATATAATTCTTGTTCAATTTCTTGGCATATTATCTGACAATTGATTGTTTCTCTGGCTGCAAGGCTGTCCCGCACACTTGTATTATGTGGGCCGTCTCACTTCAGGAGCATGCTTCTATTTCTTGGTGCAGAGTGTGATTATTACAGGTGCACCGACGTGACCCCAATCCGCATGTTGTTCTTGTGTTGATATTAAGCTATTTTATTACAGTGGGCTGAGTTAGGGTTAGTGGGCTATTTTATTACAGTGGACTTCTCTTTCTTTAGTTATGTATATATATTTTTAATGCTTTCCCTCCAGAAACTGGTGATAGCCAACAAAGCCAATCTCACATAGAAACAGTTTCTTAACTGTCACAGTCATTTCTACAGCAAAGAGTTGTATCACTATGCCATGACTTTAAAAATTCAGCTTTGATTTGAATGTATGTCTTGTGTCCTGTTTGATGCTTAAGGGAGCTTTAGTGGTTCAGAGGTCCCACCCCGAGCCCTCTTATCATTGATAATATGATAATGTCATCATGGGAGCAACTCAAAAGAGAATCTGTGTAAGAGAGTCCCAACCTCACTACAATTATTCAGTGAGCTCTGCTTTTTTGTGCTCTGAAGACTTCTTTGAAGTCAGTAGGAAACCTTCTGCATAAGGGGAGGAGGCGCATCCAGCCCTGCAAGGGGAGGTTTCTCTGACAGGCAATTTCCTCTTCCATTTTTCCCAGGGCCGTGTGAGCTGTTTGCAGGGCTTACCTGCTTTAGCTGTTTTAAATAAGCTTAGCTCTTTCTTTGATTTTACATCTCTGTTATGTTTTTGTCCCAGTATTTTTGACTTTTGTGGTAGTGTTTATGATGGCATGTAATGTAGGACTTAGATATAGGACAAACCAACAAAAAATAACTCCCCAAATGGTTTAACAAAATATCTTATTTAAAAAAAATGCTTGTAAGCCTAATTCTAAAATTGGCTTTATTGAGAAATAATTGATATACAAGAAACTGCTTATATTTAAAGTGTATGATTTGGTATATTTTGAGATCTATCTGTATATACGTATATTAATGAAACCACCACCACAATCAAGACAATGAACAAATTCATCACCTCTAATGTTTCCTCATGCCTCTTTGAAATCCTTTTTTTCATCTCCTTTCTGTGGCACCTATACCATCCCCAGGCAACCACTGATATACTTTTCATCACTGTAGTTTAATTAGTAGTTTTTAGAATTTTATTCAAATAGAATTATACAATATGGTATGTGCTCTCTTTGTCTGGCTTCTTTCACTCAGCAAAAGTATTCTGAGGTTCATCTGTGTACTTGTGTGTACTCATTTTTATTGTATTCCATTGCTGTGGATTGAATGTCTCCCATTCAACTCATTGAAGCTTAAATTCTGTCCCCAAAGTTCCAGGTATTGGAAAATTGGTTCATACTGTGATGGTGTTGAGACAGAGAGAGAAATCTTATTGTGATGGTTGAAAGGTGGGCCTTAAAGAGGGGATTAGATTGTAGGACCATGACATAATGAATGGATTAATAATGATGGTCAGGGGCATGGTTCTGGGGGCTTTAAAAGGAGAGCATGTGAGTGTCTCTCTCTTTCTGCTCTAAAATTTTCTGCCATGTGAGACCCCAGCATTGCTGTAAAGCCACCACCAAAGAAGACCCTCAGCAGATGTATTCCCTGGACTTTGGACTTTCCAGCCTCTGAAACTGTAAGCAATAAATTTCATTTTATTACAAATCACCCAATTCCAGGTATTTTGTTATGAGCACCTGAGAAGTGGGGTGTTGCTTAAAACAAATACTTGAAAATGTGGAAATGACTTTGGAACTGGGTGTTGAGGAGACTGTGAAAGAATTTGGAGAAGTAGGGTAGAAAAAGCCTAGATGTTGGTGAAAGTTTAGAAGACAAGAAAACCAGGGAAAGTTTGGAATGTTTTAGAGACTGGTTAAATGGAGGTGACACAGAATGCTGATAGAAATATGGACTGTAAAGACCATTCTAAGGAGGTCTCAGATAGAAATAAGAAGTTTATTGGAAACTGGGACAAAGATCACCCTTGCTATGAACTGGCAAGAAACTTGGCTGTATTCTGTTCATGCCCCAAAGTTTTTTGAAATGTGGAACTTCAAGATACTGACCCGGAGTATTTGGTGGAAGAAATTCTAAGCAGCAAAGTATTCAGGAGTCCTCATGGCTACTTGCAACAGCTTATGTTGAGTTATGGAGGCAAAGGCATGATGCAAAGCCTGAATTTATAATTAAAAGGAGGCAAAGTGTAAAGATTTGGAAAATTAGCAGCCTGGCTATGTGGTATAAAAGCAGACAGCATTTTCAGGAGAACAACTCGATAGTGTAGCCCAGTGACCAATTGCTAATGAGATTAGTACAGAAGAAAGGAATTACCAAGAAAAGGGAAAAAAGACCTTGAAGGCTTTTGGGCCAGAGGCCTAGGGTGGCAGAATGGTCTTCGGGAACAGACCTGAGGCACCATCCATGGGCACCATCCATGGCCAGGGCCACCTCGGGATCCTGCTCCCCACACCAGTTCCCAGCTGCTTTGCTATTTTATTACAGCTTTGGTTGCTCCAGCTGTGGTTAAATTGGCCACAGGTATGGCTGGACCAGCAGCTTTGGAAAATGGAAGCAGGAAACCTTGGCAGTGTCCAAATGGTGTTAGGTCTGCAGCCTCCCAGAATGCCAGAGCTGTGGAGGCTTGGGAGCCTCCACCCTGATTTCAAAGGCTGTGTGGAAAATCCCGGGGACCCAGGAAGAGATCTGTCTCAGGGCCTGAGTCACCGCAGACAGCCTTTGCTAGAGCAATACCGAGCAGAAATGTGGGGTCAGAGTTGTGGCAGAGAAACTCCATCAGCCTCATGTCTAGTGGAGCCGTGAGAGTGGGACCACCATGGAGACCCCAGAATTGTGGAAGTACCAGCATGCAATGCCCGCCTGGGAGACCTAAAGCATTGCCTAAGGCCAGGAAGCCAGAGTAGAAGAGCTGCCTGAGGACTTGGGGGCCCAACCCCTACACCAGCATGCGGGGGACACTGAACATGGAGTCAAGGTACATGATTCACCACCTATAAGATTTAATGCCTGCTCTGAATGGGAATAGGTACCCTATGCTTGTCCTATTATGTCTTAGAAGTAGATAACTTGATTTCACAGATGGGACTTTGGACTTTGTACGTTTCAGCTGAAACAAGTTAAGACTAGGGGGATGAAATGAATGTACTTGCATGCGAAAAGGACATGAGTCTTGGGGGACCAGGGGCAGAATGCCTTGGGTTGAATGTCCCCCCAAAGCTTAATCCCCACTGTAACTGTTGAGGGTGGGAAATCCTATTATGGTAATCGAAAAATGGGGCCTTGAAGATGTGATTAAGTTGATGGTTTAATGGTGGTCATGGGCGTGGTTCTGAGAGCTTTAAAAGGAGAGTGCATGAAGAACTATTTCTCTTTCTCTCTCTGCTCTGCCATTCTGCCATGTGAGACCCCTGCCTTACTGCCAAGGAAGACCTCACCAGATGTGTTCCCTGGACTTCCCAGTGTCTGAAACTGTAAGCAATAAATATTGTTTCTTTATAAATTACCTGGTTCTCTGTGGTTTTAATTTATTTACATTTTCCTAATGACTAATGATGCCAATCATCTTTACACGAAAGTACTTATTTAACATTTGTATATCTTCTTTGATAAAGTGTTTTTTCATATCTTTTGTACATTTAAACATTGGGCTGTTTTTCTAATTATTAAATTTTGAGAATTCCTTATGGGTACAAGCCCTTTGTCAGAAACGTGATTTGCAAATATTTTCTATCAGTCCTTGTCTTGTCTTTTTATTCTCTTTTTTTTTTTCTCTCTTTTTCGTGACCGGCACTCAGCCAGTGAGTGCACCGGCCATTCCTATGTAGGATCCGAACCCGCGGCGGGAATGTCGTCGCACTCCCAGCGCCGCACTCTCCCGAGTGCGCCACGGGCTCTTTTTATTCTCTTAATAGTGCCTTTGAAGAATAGGAAGTGTTAATTTTGATAAAGTTCAATTTTTTCTTCTAGGGATAATGCCTATTGTGTCACAGCTAAGAAATTTTTGCCTAATCTCACAAAAATGTTTTTCAAGAAATGTTATAATTTTATCCTTTACATTTATGTCTATGATCTATTTTAAGTTAATTTTTGTATGTGGTGCAAGATATGGGTTGAAGTATATTTACCTTTTTCGGTTAGGATATCCAAAAATGGTTCTAGCACTATTTGTTGAAAAAGCTATCTCTTCCCCACTATATTCCCTTTATACCCCTGTTGCAAATCAACTGACCATATGCAAGAATGCATTTCTGTGCTCTGATCTCGTCTCAAAATGGATTCTTCCATGTATCCATCTGGTATTGTTATTGTTGTTGTTGAGTTGTATGAGTTACTTATATATTCTGGATGTTAACCCCTTATCAGATATATGATTTGCAAAATTCTTCTTCCATTCCATGAGCTGCCTTTTCATTCTGGTGATAGGGTCCTTTGATGCTCAAGCTTGTCTAATTTTAAGCTTCACATGTGACACCTGAGGTAATCATGTCCCTTAAGATAAAATTAGGGTGAATGTTGCCGATGAAGACCTGTTAAGCAGAAACAACTGTACTAGTTTTCCATTGATAAATAACAAAATAAAGTTTTTATTTTATCATTCATGATTTCTATTGGTCAGGAATTTGGGAGTGGTTTTGGTAGGCAATCTGGCTTAGACTTCTCATGAGTTCCAGTCAGATTTTGGATGAAGAAGGAATAATGTTAAGCCTTTAATGGGGCTGGAAGATCTTTTCCAGGCTGGCTTCCTCACATGTTTGTCAAGCTGGCGCTCTACTAAGGTAGGAGGACTTGGTTCCATTTCTGCAGGGCTCCTTCAATATCCTCATGGCCTGGTGGGTGGCTTACCCCACAGCAAGCCATCTAAGAGAGCAAGGTGGCAGCTACAATGCCTTTTATGTCCCAGCTTTGGAAGTAAAAAATAGGATAATAGGACAAAAAAGCATAGAAATATGGTTTCTGATTTTTATTCATCCCTTAAGACTGTATTTAAGTTTTGTTTTGTTTTTTGGCTGAGGTTGAGGATCAGAATATGATGGAATTATTTTACGAGACTGATTTTTAAAAAATTCTGGGAAAGTGGAGATAACTAGAAGCTGTTGGAACTGTTGAAGAGAGAGGGTGGAAACAGAGGTCTTTTGTGTCCAAGTGGGTATGCACAGCCCACAGGTGGGGGACAGCCATCCTGTCTCGATCTATCCAGGACCCAGAGAAGTTTGGCATTTTGAGGACCGAGGCTTTGTTTCCTCCCGAGACAGCAGCAGCAGCTAGAAGCTGAAGCTCTTACTGTGAGTGGTGGTGATGGTGCGGCTCCTCCAACAGCTTCTCAGGCAGGAGACAGAGGCAAGTGGAAGCAGAAGCAAAAGAAGCAAACCCGGGCTGGTGCAGAGTGGGTGTGCTTCTGATACATGGGTGCATGAGCACATGCAAGGGAGCCTTTTGTGGGTGTCCAGAGACGCTTAGGGAACAATGTGAAGGGCGTTCTTTCTGGCAATCAAGCCAATGGGTCTCATGCCATTGCAACTTGAGTATAAAAGGAAGTATGACCTTCTTTCTGGATGATTATTATTCATCCATTTGTTATTTTTTAGATAAATCACAACCAGCATTTTCTAACCGCACCCAAAGAGATTATCAAGAGTTTTGTTTCCTCACAAGAATATCCACAGCACATATTCAAACAAACTTTGGTTAAACTAAATGGTGCTCCAGCATTTATTCTAGTTATTAGCAAACCTCGTTTTATTCTCCATGTTTTCAAAACAGAAAAAAATGTTTTTAATTGCTCATGGCAGGGTCCTTTGATTGAGAATTATACCTGTTCAAAGTTTAGGTGATCTGGGAAGTTTTATTTGTATAAACTGTTTTCATAATTAGAACACCAAAAGCATCCAGGCACTGCAAAGCTGCCATTTGATTTCTGGCCATTTCTCAGTTTACAAAACACCAAATGGAACTACTTTTTCTACCTCAATTGGCATTAAAAAGGAGATATACTTGGGTTGGAACTGCAGTTGGAAATGGAATTCTTGCCATGAACTAATAAACTATTAGAAACAAGGATGATTGGAATGGAAATGAAGTAGCAGAAGGCCTCAGGCACAGAGTAACTGGGCATTCATTCACACATGTCACGGTAAGAAGCTAATTCCACAAAATGAGTCCCTCCTGTCCAGATGCTCCTGTGGTTTTGTCATTGGATTGGGGTCCTGGAACGCAGAGTCATAAAGCATCCAGCCCTGCTCGCCCTTGTACGAGTTGCATTTTTTGTTATTGAGATTATCACACGCTAAAATATCTTAATTTGACTAAACTTTATCTGCTTAATTTTGTAGCAGCAGTGACCTATTTTGTCTGAGCAGGCTTTCTCCTTTCTGAGGCTCCAATGGAGTTGTGAATGAAGGAAAACGTTCATAGTCTAATGGGGACAATGATAAAAATGCAATTATAATTCCTCCTCGCCCACAAGTAGAGCTTATCATGGAGTTTGTTTCTTGAGTGTTTCAAGAAAGAAAGCTGTATAAATGCTAAATAACAACATAAAGTACCACAGTGCTCTAGGGAGGACAAAGAATAACCAGCAGACTGGAAAACGTACCATATTCCTATTTTAATTTTGTTAAGAATGACAAAATAGAAGTAATTGTTAATCATGACAGCCAATTATCATGTTACTATCTAGGATCACCGTTTAAATATTATATTTATTGTTTAAAATATTCTAGTAGGTGTAAACAAAAACTAATGTAAAATGTTGGTCCTCATGTGATAGCCCAAGAAATGTTGAATATTGTCCCATAGTGTGGGACTGCTTGACTCAATTACAAACTGTTTTGCACACTAGAAAGCATCAGACAATTGATTCGCAAGTCATAGCCGAGTTGAAACTTAGGAAAACACCAAAGGAATATTTGAAACAATTAAATTGAGCAAAATGATTTAATGTTGGGAAGAACATAGCATGTACGGGAGCTTTTGGGGAAAAAATATGTAAAGCAAATGAATAGGAAGAAACCAAACTAAAAGATAGTTTTGAGAGGTTTTGTGGGAAATTGCTAAGTTTTAAAATAATGTTGTCTTTACTGCACATATCTTTTTCAAGATATTTCCAAATGGCAAGGAACTGTACCTGTCAGCTATTTGCTATTTTACTTTCTTTTTTTAGTGTCTATGTTTGGTATGAAAATTCTATATTTTACCTCCATATTGTTTAAAATATTTAAAGATGGTGTATGATTCTATTATTGTTTTTTAAGCAAACAAACAAAATATATGGATACTTGAAAAAAAAATTGACAGCACTGGGTTAGGAATTCAGGGAGCAGGTAAAGGCCAAGCACTGGGGGATAGATTTCTGTTTCATGTTTTCCCATTTCCTCTCTGTAGGTCCTTGGCAGACAGAATAGTTTCTCTTTCCCTATTTTCCTCATATGCAACACAAGCATAAAATGCCCAGTGTTCAAAAGAGGACAGGATTAATAGTAAGTATGAGAGCTCTACCAGTGTTGTCTACCAGAAACTTGTCTCCAGTGTGGGGGAATGTCCCAAGCTGAGGTGACATTACATTACAGAGGGATGGCTTGATCTAATTGGAAAGGTCCAATGCTATTGGCTTAGCATATCTGGCATGCTGTAGGCATTTCTGCCTGGCATATAGTAGGTACTTAATAAATATTAATTGGTAGAATTTCTCTAGCCTGAGCCTTCTTTGAGGCTAGAGATGACCTTTACATTCATAACATGGATTCATCATATCCTAATGATTTATTGAATCATTATGTTACATAGTAAATTTATGATTGGTTTTAAGGGAAAATATGGAGAATAATGAAATATTATTTGTGGAAGATGCCTAAGTTTCTTAAATAAGAAGCTCCATTTAAATAGAAAGTATTATATGTTAAAATGTAAAATGTGGCCAAGAAAAGAAAGATGTAAACACGATAGTTCATGCCACGTGTTTTGGACAGCCTTATTGCCCTTTTTGTTATATTGTAAGGAAGAATTAGAGACAGTTATTATTTTCAGAAGGATTGCTTCTGCACAGTAGTCCTAGCCATTTATTCAGGCTGAGTCTTTGGGGAACAATTCATCATTTCCTGCTATTTGGGAGAATGCTTATGACAGGCCACCATGTCCCTGAACTCAATGATAGTTTCAAATAAAGCATCTGAACCCTATAGTTTTAAGGGCAGTAAAATAAGTGCTGGCTGCTGTGGATGTCTAAGGTGGTCATGCCACAGCCCTTATTTGCCGTGTAGCTTTATGAGAGTAAACTGATTTACAGTCATCTGGGGAGAAAGGTCAATTTGTGGGAGTGTGGATTTCCCATTCATCACCATACTTTATAGCCTTGTTGGTGATTTTATTTTCAGATATCAAACTAGTCATTTTGGTCCTGTTAATGCTTTTCCTCAACTGATATATTTTTCTGACCTAAACAAGGGAGAGCTGCATATGTCAGATATTGTGCTCTTTATTTCAGTTATTTTGGACAGGGATAGCCGACACCATGGTCAACAATGAAGAAGTATTCATCAGTCCGCTTGGGGTGGTCTGGCTTCTACCTCTAAGCAATATTCCTCCTCCCTATCCTCCTCTCTACACCTCTCCCCACCCTCCATCAATTTCAAGAGTCTGAGATGATCTATAAAGTCAGCAGAGCTGGATGTAACCAGGGAGATGGCACTGGAAGAAAAGGCATCTTGGGAAGTATATTAAGAAGTTGCTTCACGGCTGACAGAGGCAAAACAACTATCCTCCTTCAGACCTCAGGTTTAACCTTCGTGCCCATGAAGTGTAACAACCATAGGAGATCTTCAAAGTTCACGACATTGAGCTAAGAAACCCTGGGTAAATATATAAAGTCAAAAACATTTGTAACTTGTATGTAGATTACTGTAGCCTATAGGATTGTTAAACATGATTTGTTGATATAGATCATATATCACTATATATATATGAAATAATGCTATGTTCAATTTATGATATATACTTCCTCTTCTGTTAAATCATAATCTGATGATAATCTCTACAAAAGCAGTTTATAAATAAGTGAACCACGTAAGATACAGATCTCATTCTGTAGTGAGTTTGCTTATTTTCATTTAACTTCTCTCAACTACACAATATTCTGGCACTGCTATATATAGGTTGCTGGACTGTGTGGACTCTACCTTAGTGTCATAGTCAGGGCCATTAGTTAAGAGAAGTTTATGTTCAGGTTTGGCTTGTTCATCCCTTAAACTTCCAGAGACTAGCACAGTGTGTGGCATAATAAATATTTTTTTCAGAAATAAAAATTTGTTGCTAAAGAAAATCTGCCAAAAGCTCTGGTGGGCTCTCAGAATTCTGGATGCAAAGTCTGTTCATGTCTCCTCAGATCTGGCTCTTTCTGAGCCCACAGGCTGTCACTCAGAATTCACCTTATCTAAAACCCATCTCAGCATGTTCCCCTTTCCTCTTCCTCACTTCCCTATTTCTATACTGATGCTACTTTTTCTCAGATGCTGAGATGAAAACCTCATAGTCATTTTTGACCTCCCCCTCCTTGCACAGTGTAGCAAATCAATAAAAATCTTTTATGAAGTTTTCTTTACAAATGCTTCTTGCATTCAAAATATTACTTTATTTAGTCTTTCTCCCCTTTAATATTTACTTATTGGTTGATCTTTCTATTTTACCTCTTCTATTTTTATCATGGCACTTCCGTTCAAAAACCATCAGTTCCTCCCCACAGTCTATAAGAAAAAGTTTTACACCATGATCTGCATCCAGGGTCCCCCAGAGTCTTCCTTCACTGCAAATTCATGGTTTAACTTCACAGGTCCCAAACACAGTCCTTTGTAACTCTCTGTGCCTGCTCATTCCTACTCCCCGCTTTGCTCATGCTGGGGGTGCCCCTGCCATGAATGCCCAGATGCTCCTGTTTATTCCAAGCCTTTTATAGGGGGCAGTATGGTTAGGCATAGACCTTGGACAGACTGACCTGGGTTCATAATCCCAGCCCTTCTCATTTACCATTTAACCACCTCTATCCCTTTAACTGTGAATTCACATTTTTGAGAACTATGGAACATCTCGCACGATTTGATTTATATGGAATTTGACTTCTTTGGCTTTGGTTTTTATCCTAAAACTTGGAAAAAAATCTAAATTCTACCATGTTTTTGAATAGTTGCCATACAATGCAAGATAAAGTTTTAGAATAAAAAAATTATTGACACTGTGTCAGAGGTGAAACACAGAAGTGTACAGTTTCTTGATTTGCATTCTCTGTGTGGCTTACAGACTTAGGGTAAGGGTTGGGTGTAACCTCGTGCCATGGTTTGAATGTCCCCTCCAAAACTCATGTGGAAACTTAATCCCCACTGTAATGGTATTAAGAGATGGGGCCTTGGGAGTTAATTAGGATTAGAGAAGGATATCAGGGTGGGGACCCCATGATGGAACTGGTGGCTTTACAAGGAGAGGAAGAGAGATCTGAGCTGGCACACTTGCCATGTCTTGCCATGCAACGTCTCCCACCACGTCATGACACAGCAGGAAGGCCCTCACCAAATGCCAGCACCATGCTCTTGGACTTCCCAGCCTTCAGAACCGTGAACTTAATCAACCTCTATTCTTTACAAATTGCCAATCTGTGTTATTCAGTTATAGCAACAGAAAACAGACTGAGACACTTTGTCTCCTGTTGGCTCTAGGGAGGGCAGCTGTGTGTGCTTCTGGGATCACCCACTCACAGTCGGCAGGGCTGCCTTTCTTGGACATGGTGACCCTCCAGGGGAAACTCCCACGAGCCAAACTGCTCCCTTGAGGACTGTTGTGCTACAATCAGCATGTTTAGCTCTTGGATGACTGTCTCAGGTCCAGTGGTTTTGATAGTTTCCAGGCACACTGACATTCATAGGGGAGTCTGTAATTTTTTTCCCTGCAGTGCCAGTAAGTACTCACACTTTGTCAGAGTGCTTGGCTCACATAACAACCTGTCGAAATGGAGGGTTTTCCTTGAGATTCTCCTATCCATTCGCCACTCAGCCTCATCTGCCTGTGGCTGGGCAAACCATCATTCCGTGGTCCTTCACTGAGGAGCTGCTCACGCTTTATGATTAAGGACAGTCAGTGCCATCCCAAAGAAGGGATGACTGTTGCCAGAGCCCTGGTGTCTTTCTAGTCTCCCTACAACTCTAGAGATGAGCCTCCCTTTCCTCAGGGACCTGCTGCCTGCTCCCCCATGCTGTGCCCCAGCACATTGACATTAGGCCTGAAGCAGATGCAGTAAAAATATTTAGGTTTATTAAAGACAAATTAATACTCTGATTTCCAGATGAAGCTGAATTATAAGTCACCATGTCCCAGATTTGTGCATTACATGGGAAATGACATAGTGATGCTAATTTTTGATTATGCTAAATAAGGGCATTAACAAATAACTACTATCTTGTATTCTGTCATTAAAAAAAGAAAAAAGCATATAATTGCTGCAAAAAAGAGATGTTATTATATTGAATAGATTTAGCCTTGTAATTCTTTTATTCTTTGTTTCTTTTAAAAAAAAATTAATTAATTAGTTAATTTTGAATATTCATGAGATACAAAGCTGATTGTCCCCCCTACTGCCCATGATGTTGGGGCCAGATTCATATTGGGGACATACCTATTACCAGAAATTGCTTTTGTACCCTTTGTCCCCTTCCAATTATCCAATTATCCCCCAACCTCCCTCCCCTTCCCCCTCCCCTCAACTTCGATTTGTAGCCCTAGGAATGTTCCCTCTCTCTGTTAGATCATGTGACTACTGGGTCTTTCTTTCCTGCCTTCCTTTCTCTCTTAGCTCTGACATATGAGTGAGCACATGAGGTATTTACCCTTCTGTGCTTTGCTTTTTTCACTCAACAAAAGTTTCTCCAGATTCATCCATCTTGTGCTGGGAAAACTAGATATCCATATGCAGAAGAATGAAACTAGACATGCACCTCTCACCATACACTAAAATCAACTCAAAATGGATTAAAGACCTAGGTATAAGACCCCGAACTATAAAATTACTAAGGGAAAATATAGGTGAATCACTTCAGCAGTTAAGTCAGGGCACAGGCTTTATGAACACGAGCCCAAAAGAATAAGCAGCAAAAGAAAAAATAAACAAATGGGACTATATCAAACTAAAAAGTTTCTGCACAGCAAAAGAAACAATCAACAGAATGAAACAACAGCCTATAGAGTGGGAGAAAATTTTTGCCAACTATGCATCTGACAAGGGACTAATATCCAGAATATACATTGAACTCAAGCAATTATATAGTAAAAAAATAAATGAACCAATTAAAAAATGGGCAAAGGAGCTGAACAGACATTTTTCAAAGGAAGACATACGAATGGCCAACAGATACATGAAAAAGTGCTCAACATCACTAGTCATCAGGGAAATGCAAATTAAACCACATTGAGATACCACCTCACTCCAGTTAGTCTGGCTATAATCAAAAAGACAGTGAATAACGAATGCTGGAGAGGGTGTGGAGAGAAGGGAACACTACTGCACTTTTGGTGGGAATGCAAATTAGTACAACCACTTTGGAAAACAATTTGGAGGTTTCTCAAACAACTACAGATAGATCTTCTATATGATGCAGCAATCCCGCTTCTGGGTATATATCCAAAGCAATAGAAATCATCATGTCAAAGAGAGATACCTGCACTCCCATGTTTATTGCAGCTCTGTTTACAATAGCAAAGATATGGAACCAACCTAAATGTCCATTAATAGATGATTGGATAAGAACTGTGGTATATATACACTATGGAATACTACTCTGCCATAAAAAAGAATGAAATACTCCCATTTGCAACAACATGGATGAGCCTTGTGATTCTTATTTATTTTTTTTGGTTCACTGAGGCCAGGTGAAACTTGGCTAGGATTGGCTTTGGTCACTCATCCTGAGTCTGGTAACCACTGTTCTGTAAAATTTGTTAATTTAATTGAGGTATCCTTGAAGTTCTTCAAATCTTTTAATTGGAGAAGACTGAAGAAGTTCATTACTATGGTACAACTTTCCCCTCCTCTTCCCTCTACCGATACCTGTATATATCTTTACAATACATTTGAACAATTCTTTGCTGCACTGTCCTCTAATGGTTTTGTATGTGGCTATCTTGTCTCTTTCAACCAGATTGTAACGCTAGGTAAATAGAAAGTACTGAATAACTAATTATTTACACTTATTTCTATAATACACACTGGTAGGCTGTTTAGAGGACTGGAGGCTATTCACACACGTGTGTGTGTGTGTGTGTGTTGTGGAAGTCTGAATAATCAAGGTACGTAGGTACGTACATGAAAGGTGCATATTTTTGAAGAATTAAATGAGTTTTGTAAAGTGATAAAAAGCCTTTAGGGTCAAGTCTTCAATATCATCTCCATTTCCTAATGAGGCTGGAAGGACTGAAATACCTAAGGAGTAGATGTGGTTCTGCATTTGAGGCGTCTTTAAAATCTCTCATCATTATAATGCAGGGTGTAGCAAGGTAGTTGAGTTTCTCCCAGAAAACACGAGAATTGTTTTTCATTTTAATATACTTCTTTAACTTCAAAAAAACATAAAATGTTCCTTAGAGTGACAGTTGAACTTCAATATTTATGACTTTCTGATTGCTCTAGCAGTTTAGGAAAAAAATAAAAATGAGACATCAAGTAAAATTTGAGTGGAAAAGATTAAAATTCAAAATTATGGACCTTTTTCATTTGAATGAATAGTCACTTTTTTCCTATAAGTTTTATGTGCCAACCCAAGTTGCCCTATAATTTGACAGTCCTTGAAAGAGTACTTAATGTCTTTCTTGAAAATATATGAATAGTTTTATTTTTTGAAAATAAACCCTTTGGATGAGTACAACTCCTTCCCTCCTCCCAGTTTTTATGCTCTGCTTTTGACTACAAATCAATCACACACACCGTCCATCTTGCACAGTAATGAATCATTTGGGGGCACGAGCTGGGTGAATGAAATGAGTGAATGAAGGTGCATAAATGACAGAAGGTCATTACCTTCAGAGTATTTTAATCTGCTATAATTTATGATATTCACATGGCTGATTGATGATATATGCTCAAAATTGTTTAATCATTTAACTTTTGGTGAATTCTTGTTTTTCAATTATATGTATTGTCTTATGACTAAATTAAAAAAAAATTCCCTTACCCAAGATGCAGCTCTTGAATCATTTTGTGATTTTGTGATTGGTTTCTTCTCTTCAAATAGCATATATCTACAGCTATTTAGCAGCGTATGTTATTAATTTCTAATTGATTTTGGGGGGAGGGAGGAATAATAGGACTATTTCCCTTCAAAGCCCATGTAATGTAACTTTTTTACTATAAACTCTAACTGCTGTAAAAAAGATTCTGGATGTCACTAAAGAAAAATGGACACTGTTGACAATCTCAGAAAGAGAATAAAGAATCACAACCTTCCTCCTCAAAAGACTCAGTACACATGAAAGTTTTATTATACTTCATTAAAATGTTTGTTTTAGTAATGACTTAACACCATAACATTTTCCCCCCTTAGTTTTCCCAATAAAATAACTCCATCAAATATCTGAATGACCACAAGGTGCTGGGAGAATAGCAGCAAATAACACAGACAAAAATCTCTGCCCTTGTGGGACTGATATTCTCATGAATCCTGATGAACCAGTTTATTTATTATTATTCTTTTTTTTTTAAAACAAAATCTTATTATGTGAGCTTATTGAGCTTTACATAAAAGACTCAAATAGTTATATACTGCAGCCTCACTAGTAAAATAATCAAAATGACTAATTCAGGATTAGATCTCTATGGGAGCATTGTTCAAAGGGATTTGGTAAACACCCTTTTTCTAGACTTGGCATCTGAGCAGTAGCAGGTGCATATTGTAGGGAAGAAAACCAACCCAGCCATGAAGAAAGTAACAAGAGAAACAAAGAAATTGTCAGGATTCTCTGGAGAAGGTATCATGACTATGTCCCCCCAAACATGTATGAGGGCACTTCAAAAAATTTCTGGAAAAATGGAATTAAAAGATACTACAAATCTTTCCATTAACTTTTTTGAAGTACACTTGTATGAAAACCTTCTAAAAGGCAGAAGAGAAAGGCATCCTTGCATTTGGTCTAAGAGAAAGGTTTTATTCAAAATCTATCTGGAAAAAAACTCAGTTGGCCAATTTTAGAATTTTGAGGATGGGTTAAAGTTTTAGGTAGAGGTGGGCCTCGATACAAATGAGATAAATTTATTTATTTATTTATTTATTTACTTTTTATGATTACATTATTTATTTTGTGAGTGCTTAGTTTGGACCAGAATTATATTTAGAATTTTACCTTCCATGTTTTAACAAATGAGATATTTACCCGTTGGCCACTTTTCCTATCTAACTTATTATGTTTCCTGTTACACTTTAGGTGGGGGGACGTTCATTCTGAAGCCCCGGGTTTAAACTCCTACTCTGCTGTGAGTACTTGTCATTCATGTGAACATAAGCAAGCTTCCTCAACAAGCCTGTGTTTTCATCTACAAAATAGAGAGAAGAATACAAACCACAGAAAGTAATGGTGAAGATCAAATATAATGTACATGAAAATGCTTTGAAACAATAACAAGAATTAGCATAATAGTTAATGCTTTTTTAAGGAATAAAAATAAAACTCTGAGAAAAACGGGAACTCTCTATACTCAGAGTGTTCCTGTCACACCGTGCCTTAGATTATAACTTGTGTGAGGCTGATACGCGACCTGCTGAAAGCCATGCCAAGCTCAACCTGCTCCGATCCCCAGTTACTCACTCTGGCCAGGCTGGTCCCAGATGGAACTTTGTAAGGGACGTACTTCCTGTAGATGTGACCTACTCTAGAACATGGAACATCAAACATTTCTCCTCCACACATCCAAACCTAAAAAGGGGAAAGGATAACAAAACAGAACAGTGAAGATGTTTTATGAACAGAACAGTGTCCCTAAAGTACAGAAAGTATAACAAAACAGAACAGTGGAGATGTTTATGAATCCTGCTAATAATTCACCCCAAAAAAGGAAGTATTAGCAGGAGCCATAAAACATCTTAAAATCTCTGAAAGTCTCTAAATCAATAGTTTCTATTTATCGTAAATGGTTAAACAAGAAAGCAAGCCACATTTTTTAAAACCCAGATTCATAAAAGTGTAAAACCAAAATACTAGTTTGGTAAAATCATATTTCTGTAGACAATGTATTGGCTTTTTTTTATTCTAGTAGAATTTTATTACAAATATTGCATTAAACTGGCATTTAATGCTTATACATCTTTTCATTTATACAGATATTTGCTTCGATAATCCTGTTGTGAAATCATTTGAAGAAATAACATTGGAATTTAAAATGTGAATTTGAAAATACAAATAAATAGTTGAATTTCTAAAACAGGCGAATGAATTGAGGAACACAAACATATTCATACTTTAAATCTCATCTAAAATCTGAAACTTGTAGCAGTGCTAACCTTAAAAGTCATAGTTGCATTCTCATTCTCCCCACCACCAAACTTTTTTAGGTATAGATAATAATTGGTGGGTGATACGGGTTCAGAGAATATTAAACTCAACTGATGTGTTAAGATGCTGTACTTATACATAGTAACAAAAATTAATTGGTTACATTTTATCATGACTACCTACTTAGACAGACACATACTTAACCATGGTTTGGTGTAACAGACAATCCACTATAAAAGAACTAATTATCAAAATACAAATCTAGGCTTCATATAGCCTATATTTCTAGCTATTTTTATTGTGAGAAAAAACATCAAAAAGAGTTACAGATACTGAGATGGTTAATTATGTGTCAACTTGACTGAGCCATGTTGCTCTGATATTTGGCCAAATGTTATTGTGGATGTTTTTGTGAAGGGTTTTTTTTTTTTTTTTTTTTTCATTATATCAACATTTTAAATCAGGAGACTTTGAGTAAAGCAGATTACACTCCATATTGTGAGTGGACCTCATCCAATTCGTTGAGGAGTGAATAGAACAAAGACTGACCTTTGCTGAGCAGGAAAGAATTCTGCCCACAGACTACCTTTGGACTGGAACAGCAACTCTTACTTGGGTCTCCAGATTGCTAGCCTACCCTGAAGATTTTGGATGTATCAAGCCTCCACAATCATGTGAACCCCTTACTTCTCTTTCTTTCCTCCTGGTTTTGTTTCTCTGGAGATCCCTGACTAATACAGATACATAGCTTATTTTAAGTGTAATACTGAAAGAGAGAAAGAGAAGTGTTTGTTTTGACTTACATTTACTTCCAGCTTCTTTCACTAAGAGGAATGACACCCACGTGAGACTGGTTGAACAAAGAGTGATTGAGGTCAATGAAAGTCCAAGGGGAAATAATGCACTTATTAAAACAATACTCAGTTGCTCTAATTCAGCTCAGAATTACTCATGGTATTAATTTCAACTTCATGGGATATTTGTTCATGATTTGGATCAAGACATCCAAAATAAGTGTGGGTGATACAAAGCTGGTAGGGGCAATGAACATTCTAAACTATAGTATCAACATCTGAAAAGATCTCAAGAGGCTGGAGCTATGCAAGATTAAATGTAAAAAGGGTAAATATAAGGAGCTGCCCCAGGATCTAAAAAAATCAAACTCTTTCAGAGCAGGAGTTGGAAAAAGTCTGAGCACAAATACACATCATCAGCAAAATATGGAGAGTTTAATGATTAAGGGCCTGGATCTATTTGCAGGGCTGAAGTCTTTTGTAATTTCTGGGTAAATGCTTTATGTTCCTTTCTGAAGGGAATTACCAGAGTAGGAAAGGGAAGCACACTATGTCTTATGAGAAGCAATTGAAAAAACTGAAGGTGTGTAGTTTTGATAAGATAGAATTCAGAGAAACCCTTTTCAAATATTTGAAGAAACTAATATTTGGAAGAGACGCTTTATAGAACCTCAAGGAGATAAAACCAAGATTCATATC
The DNA here is from genome assembly GCF_027409185.1 of Cynocephalus volans. Lineage (NCBI taxonomy): Eukaryota > Metazoa > Chordata > Mammalia > Dermoptera > Cynocephalidae > Cynocephalus > Cynocephalus volans. The sequence goes on along the minus strand of NC_084472.1, from coordinate 78,681,088 downwards.
ACAGATCTATAAAGAGAGAGATTCCAGCTCAGTGGAAGGAAGAAATTTCTAATAGACGACGATTAAAGATAAATGGGCTTCCTGCTAGATGTATTGAAATCTGCAGCAGATGACACTTTGCAGACAAGCCTATAACTTGGATTGACAGTTGACCTAACTGATATTTGATGGTAATTCTAATAACAAGACTTAACATTCATAAATGCCTACTATGCCCTTTTCATGGATTATTTCATTTAATACTCTCAATGGCAGACTTAACTATTTTCTCAATTATATAGGAGTGGGAAATGGCAGTCTAGAGAAGCTGAGTAACTTGTTCAAAGCCACATAACTGGCCACCTACAGAAGTGAAATGTGAAACCTAGTGGTCTAACTCCAGTGCCCACATGCTTAATCAACAGTCCATGTACAGAGTCAGCAAAATTTGTGAAGGGCCAGATAGTAAATACTTTGGCCTCTGTGGGCCACATGGTCCCTCCTGCAACTATGCAGTTCTGCTAATGAATAGGCATGGCTGTATTTCAATACTACTGTGTTTACAAAAATGGACAGTGGGCCATAGTTTGCTGGCCCTTATTCTATAAGGTACAAAGTCCTTTCAGACTCTGAAACTCAGTGATTCTAAGATAATACATGTGGAAAATTTTATTTTCCAAAATGAGACACAAAATAAGACAATATCTCCCATTGCACATGCTCCTCTACAGTGTGACCTTGGTAACCTCTCACTGAGAAGTGGGTATGTGACCCCTCTCCTTGAATTTGGGTGGGCTTGTGAATTCTTTGACCAGTAGAGTGCAGCAGAGGTGACTGAGCCTAGGTCATAAAAGGCAACATATTTTCTGCCTGTCCACTGGGGCACTTGTTTTTGCAATTCTGGGCTTCCATATAAGAAATGTGACCCCATTGTTAAAAAGTCCCGGCTACATAAGAGGTCATGTGTAGGTGCTTGGGTCAACGGCCTCAGTTGAGGTTTTAACTGATGGCTAGCATTGACTTCTAGACATGTGAATGAACATTCCTCTGAATGACTCCAGCCCCTAGCTGTTGAGTCAGGCCCAGCTGAGACTCCACATACCATGAAGCGGAGACAAGCTATCTCTTTTGTGCCAGTCTTGAATTTGGTTCCCACAGAAACCAAAAGCTTAAGAAAATGGTTGTTTTATAATGCTAAGTTTTGTTATGCAACAATAGTAATTGGAGCTACATATTTCCAAATCCATGGTAAAGGTGAACTGCTGACACAGATGGCCACAACTGATGAATCACCTGCAGATTTTATCTCATCCTGCTGTGGGAGATACAGTGCTAGCTAGGATTCACCAATTTTATGTTCACTTCTTCCTGAGCACATTTCCAAGCTGTAATTCCCAGCTCCTTTGTATTTAGATGAAGCCATGTGATTACTTCTTGCCCGTGGAATGTGAACAGAGTGATGTGTGACACCTCTGGGACAAAGAAATTATGAGTGGACTTTCTTCTCTACCTACTTTATATAATTTCTTATTTCCCTCAGAGCCTGATCAATTGCAGAAGATCCAAAGGAGGACTCTGAAACCCTAGAAGATGGGGAAGTTATTAAACGGATGGGGCCTGGGTCCCTAAAAAAATGGGTAGAGCAGAGCACACCCCTTCTCCTCCAAACCTGGATCCAATTGTGATGGGAGCAATAGAGAAATCTCACTGATGTCAAGTTGCCAAGATTTTAAGTTTGTTACAGCAGGAGGTCTACCCTAACTGATAACCCTTTATTCCCCAGTCTCTTCTGACACTTTTAATCAAATGTAGTAACTGTAAATACTTGAGAGATTACTTTGTTTCTTATTTCTACACTTTAAAGTGGTAGAATTTGAAAATAATTAGACAACAGGTGAAGGGGTGGGAAATGGGAGGGGATGTCAGATGGGCCTGTGTGTAATCCAGGGCCAGTTCTCACTGGCCAAAGACAGGCAAATGCCAAGACAAAGAAGCCTTTGTCCCATCTGCAGCTAGGAGACAGCCATTTGTTGGCGCTGACTTATTTTTTACAAAAACGTTGACCGTATTGCTCCCTTTAGCTTGTGAAGGTGGCCACTCTTTCCTGAAGGATTAGGGGATGGTGACAAGTGAGGGCAAGATGTGGGGCCGAGGCCTGGAGCAATGCCTTACATTTTCTGCCTTTCATCTATGTTTTGGTTCCTGTGGTCTCGTAGGATACGTAGCAAGTGGGGAGAAGTGGACTCGGTGCTTCTCATGAGACCATTTGGTTTAGTAGAGCTGGCTGGTGGGCTCACTTGGTTAGAGCACTGTGCTCATAACATCAAGGTCAACGGTTCAGATCCCGTACCAAAGGGGGAAATAAAAAAGAATGTGATAAAACCCTAACCCTCAGTGTGATGGTATTAGGAGGTGGGGCCTGAGAGTGGAACCTCATGAATGGGATTAGTGCCCTTATAAAAGGAACTCCAGAGAGCTCTCTTGTCCTGTCTTCACCATGTGAAGATACAATGAGAAGTCCACAGTCTGCATCCCGGTAGACAGCCCTCACCAGAACACAACCATGAAACCTAATCTCAGACTTCCATCCTCCAGAACTGTGAGAATAAATTTCTGTGGTTTGTGAGCCACCCAGTCTATGGCACTTTGTTATAGCAACCCAAACAGACTAATAGTCTTTCCTTTTTAAGAATATGGCAAAACAACCTACTAGACACACAGAAATGAAATTCCTGCTAATTATTTTCACAGGGTCACTCCAGCATAGTTTTAAAGATTTTTGTATCAGTTTTGTATCAGTGTATAACAGATTCCACAAACATAGTGGCTTAAAACAACATGCATTTATCATCTCATGGTTCTGTAGGTCAGAAGCCCATGCAGACTCACTTGGGTTCTCTGCCTAGTCTCACAAGGCTGAAGTCTAGGTGTCTTATCTGGATCCTCTGGGGAAGAATCTGCTTCCATGCTCATTTAAATTGTTGGTTGAATTCAGATGCTTGTAATTGTAGGACTGAGGTCCCCACTTTCTTGCTGGCTGCTGACCAGGACCACTGTTAGCTCCTAGAGGCCATTTTCATGGCCCCATGAATCTTTCATCTCAGCAAGGTAATTTTGAGTGAGTAATTCTGAGTAATTTTGTGTGATTAGGGGAGGCCTGGCACGATCATCTCGCCTTCTTAAGGTGAACTGACTAATAACCTTAATTACATTTGCCAAATTGCTTTTGCCATGTAATAATTATGAGAGTAAACCAAGGAAGAGGGTCATCTTAGAATTCTGTCTACCACCATTTCCAATGAATCAAAATTTATATCTTCTGTCAATAACATGTTCCTAATTCTTAAAATTCCTCCCATCAGAAATTTTTCTTTATAGCTAAGTCACTCAGGAAACTTCTGCCCAGATATTTTTTTATGCTAAATTCAGTATTGAAAAACTATAGAATCCTAGGATTTATTTATTTTTCTCAATACTGCCATTATGATCACTTAAAGGCATAAATCTGAGCATATTATGACTCCACTGAAATCCGTCAGTGGTTTTCTGTTGCTGTTAGGGTAATGTTGTGACTCCTTCATGACATTCCCAAGGCCTTGCATTATCTGGCCTTTGCTTACTTGTCTCTCAGTCTCTATCCCTTGCTCCCCCCAGGCCTCAGCTATTTTTAATTCCTTAGAAATGACCAAGTTTCTCTCTTCAGGGCTTGCTGCCATAGTTGCTTTCTCTATAGGGAATTTCCCCCCTTCTCTTTTCCCCTTCTGTTTCCTATCCCTTGCCTAGTTCTTATTTATTTTTCAGATTTCAGCTTAATAGGCACAACTGAGCCCCTGGATTTGGTTAGGACTCCTGTTTTATGTTCTTATTCCATCCTGTACTTTCTCTTTCACATAATTCATTAACCAAGTCAACAAATGTGCAGTGAGCACTTACTGTGTGCCATGCATCGTTCAACAGGCTGGAGCTATAATGTGTGATTGATTCAAAGTCCTGGGCACATGGAGCTTTCTTTCAAGTGGAGACAGCACTCATAACTGTTAATTAAGTGATTTACTTGTATGTTTCTGTATAATTTGCTTAGTGTTTTCTTTTCCTCATTGAACTATAAGTTCAATGACTATTTTATTCATTATTATATCTCCAGTGAAGGGCTTAGCATTTCACTGGAGATATAATAATGTTAGTATTATTATAAATATTTCTTGAGTATAACATACACTCAAGGAATATTTGAATAGTGGAGTATGATCACCTCTTGTTTCAATTATATTTATGCTGCTACTTATGTAGAAGCTCCTAAGGCTTTTCCAATTTAGTGTTGCTTCATATAACCTGGGGGCCACCTTGCTTGTTACCATAAGTGCTCCATGTCTATTGTCCCTAATCTTAGATTTGTTTTTGTTTCTATAACGTAAGTATCACCATGCACACCGTGCACTTCTGTATTTTTTTCAGTCTTCTGATAACTATGCCTATTTCAGTAGAAGCATCCACATTCTGACACAGTGGAGAGAGATATGTTTAGGTAACAGTGTGGGAACATGCTTCATTAGGAAAGCACAACTCCTGTGGCATTTATCAAATTCTTTATTTGTTCTGAAAGACATGGTTTATATTTTTAAGACATTTCCTGATAGTATGATGTGATGATAGTTAAAAAAGAAATCTATGACATGCCATACTTAAGTATCTAATTTTTAGAGAAATGTTTTACATTTACAGATAATGTGTCTTCTTTTGACAACATAAATATTTTCAAGAAATGTTATTTTATCCATGAATGAACACAAGGCATTGTTTTCATAATGTAGTCCAAACTGACTGAATAATTGAATGTTTGTCTCATTTTTAAATCACTTTTCAATTTCAGCCACAAATTGGAATTTAGACATAGAAAATGTTAAATTGGATGGAATCATATAATTATACCAGCCACATGGAATATGAAATCAGTAAGAAAATTGATTGTCAGAAGGATAATAAGGGAACATTACTGTCAGGTATAAGATGAAGCATAATATGTAATATGGAAATGGTGATCTAAATTCTCAAAAAATATTTATTAAAGCATTCAGTTCCCAAACTGGCTATTTCTCTAATCTCATCTCTTACCCTTCTCTTCCTCCCTCTCTTCCTCAAGCTATTCTGGCTTCTCCTCTGTTGCTCCCAGAAGCCAGATACTCTCCCACCTTAGGGCATTTGTACTGGCTGTTCCCTCTGCCTGGAATTCTCTTCTTCACAACTCCACATGGCTGACCTCCTCATCTCCTCCAAGGCTTAGCTCCAGATCCACCTGCCCCTAACATCCTCTCACTCTGCACTCTCAGTACACATCTTCCTTCTCTGCCTCTGTTCTCACAGCACTTACCACCTTCTCACTCATTAGATACCTCACTTATTTATTATGTTCATTGTTTGCCCACCTCTCCCCACGACAAAGGCAAGGATCTCTGTGGCTTTCATCGAGTGATATAGCCTAAGCCCCTGGAACAGTGACTGACACATAGCTGGTGCTCTGTGTTGAATAAATTAATTACTGAATTATTCACTTACTAATATAAAGCAAGGTTAACTCCCAAGGAGGTGAAAAATCTCTATAATGAGAACTACAAACCACTGCTGAGAGAAATTAGAGAGGATACAAGAAGATGGAAAGATATCCCATGCTCTTGGATTGGAAGAATCAACATAGTGAAAATGTCCATACTACCCAAAGTGATATACAAATTCAATGCAATCCCCATCAAAATTCCAAAGACATTTTTCTCAGAAATGGAAAAAACTATTCAGACATTTATATGGAACAATAAAAGACCACGCATAGCCAAAGCAATGCTGAGCAAAAAAAGTAAAGCTGGAGGCATAACACTACCTGACTTTAAGCTATACTACAAAGCTATAACAACCAAAACAGTATGGTACTGGCATAAAAACAGACACACTGACCAATGGAATAGAATAGAGAATCCAGAAATCAACCCACACACTTACTGCCAGCTGATCTTTGACAAAGGCACCAAGTCTATTCACTGGCGAAGGGACTGCCTCTTCAGCAAATGGTTCTGGGATAACTGGATATCCATATGCAGGAGAATGAAACTAGATCCATACCTCTCACCATATACTAAAATCAACTCAAAATGGATTAAGGATTTAAATATACACCCTGAAACAATAAAACTTCTTAAAGAAAACATAGGAGAAACACTTCAGGAAATAGGACTGGGCACAGACTTCATGAATACGACCCCAAAAGCACAGGCAACCAAAGGAAAAATAAAAAATTGGGATTATATCAAACTAAAAAGCTTCTGCACAGCAAATGAAACAATTAAAAGAGTTAAAAGACAACCAACAGAGTGGGAGAAAATATTTGCAAAATATACATCTGACAAAGGATTAATATCCAGAATATATAAGGAACTCAAACAACTTTACAAGAAGAAAACAAGCAACCCAGTTAAAAAATGGGCAAAAGAGCTAAGTAGGCATTTCTCTAAGGAAGATATCCAAATGGCCAACAGACATATGAAAAAATGCTCAACATCACTCAGCATCCGGGAAATGCAAATCAAAACCACATTGAGATACCATCTAACCCCAGTTAGGATGGCTAAAATCCAAAAGACTATGAACGATAAATGCTGGCGAGGCTGCGGAGAAAAAGGAACTCTCATACATTGTTGGTGGGACTGCAAAATGGTGCAGCCTCTATGGAAAATGGTATGGAGGTTCCTCAAACAATTGCAGATAGATCTACCATACGACCCAGCTATCCCACTGTTGGGAATATACCCAGAGGAATGGAAATCATCAAGTCGAAGGTATACCTGTTCCCCAATGTTTATTGCAGCACTCTTTACAATAGCCAAGAGTTGGAACCAGCCCAAATGCCCATCATCAGATGAGTGGATACGGAAAATGTGGTACATCTACACAATGGAATACTACTCAGCTATAAAAACGAATGAAATACTGCCATTTGCAACAACATGGATGGACCTTGAGAGAATTATATTAAGTGAAACAAGCCAGGCACAGAAATAGAAATACCACATGTTCTCACTTATTGGTGGGAGCTAAAAACTAATATATAAATTCACACGCGCGCACACACACACACACACACACACACACACAAACCGGGGGGGGGGGGAAGAAGATATAACAACCACAATTATTTGAAGTTGATACGACAAGCAAACAGAAAGGACATTGTTGGGGGGGAGGGGGGAGGGAGAAGGGAGGGAGGTTTTGGTGATGGGGAGCAATAATCAGCCACAATGTATATAGACAAAATAAAATTAAAAAAATAAATAAATAAAAATAAATAAATAAATAAATAAAGCAAGGTTACCTCCAGACAACTGAGTTACCTGATGATAACTCATTGTGTAGCTGTCATTAAAAATAACAGCTATGAGCTTTAGTACATACAAATACAAATTTCAAGGTAATAAGGTGTCAGGGGCTTATTTTCTTCCACGATTATTATAAAACAAAGAAATGGCTAATGTTAAAAATATAGCACACTGTATTTAAATAAGCAATTTCTGGGACTGGAAAATAATTTTCTAATTGGATGGTATGATTCGGGCAGGTTAAATTTGAAAAACGTATTAAGACTAGACAGGCAACCACTTTACCGTCTATCTAGAAATTAAAATATTAATTGTTAACCTGAAAAGCTTTGGTGTGTAAATGTTGAAAAAGGCCTGTTTATCTTTAAACTACTTTTCTGAACTGGATGTAATAAAAACTACACCTTTCGGCCTGACGATCTAAAAAGGATAACTCTGGAAAGGTACACCCACACGTACACTTGGTTTGCTTTGTTCTTAGAAACCTGGGATTTGAGACTATTCTTTGAGATAGGAAGAAAAAAAGAACAGCTTATTTTGATCTTTCCCTATTATCCTTTTCTATTTGTTGATTAGAATATAATAAAAGCAGAAATCAGAAAATGTATCTACGGTCTCTAATGAGGATATGGTAGATTTTAGTTTTAGGAGAAAAATCTCTAGATTCTTGAGCCATGTGCTTAGGATTTTTTCAAAATAAGAAATGCTCTATCAGTATAAAAAAAATCATGCCCAAGCTAACTTTCATTTAACGAATTTCTAGAGGTCTGGATAGTGGTAGCAGGACTTCAAGGAGACATAGTCCACAAGATCACTGCTTTTAAGATGGTGAGTTCGTATTTTCAGTAACACTAAGGAGCCTTAAAAACAGTGATTAGGATGGGAAATGAGACTTTCAAAAGATATCTCACTTGCTGGTTTATTTGAAATATTAAGTCTTGGGGAGGAAAAAATGGATTTGAATATCTTCAGAGTGTTTCTTTGGGTAAAATATTATGCTTCAGGTCATAAGCCCTCATTTCCCTTACTCATTATTCTATACTTTAGAAGGTGCATAAGAGACAAACTGTCTGCTTTTCACCCTATTTCCGTATGCCTCCAGATTTTGAGTCTGTTGCTTACCTTTTCTGGATTTACTACTTGCTAAATATAAACAAAAATTCCTTAAGCATTTTTTAACGTTGGCTTTCTGTAGTGAAATGACAACTTCCTTCTTTTAGGAAGATATCCAAATATATGATTTTCCTTTGCCCCTCGGTTGGGCCGTCAATCATGTCACCTTCCTAATGGCAGGGGCAGGAGAACTGGAGTCCTTCCCTGAGGTTTCATCACACTGGAGCCACCTCTCTGGTAATGAAGGAGAAAGTGAAAGACAGGATTCTCGGCCGAGCCTGTGGCGCACTTGGGAGGGTGTGGCGCTGGGAGCGCGGCGACGCTCCCAGCGACCGCGGGTTCGGATCCTATATAGGAATGGCCGGTGCACTCACTGGCTGAGTGCCGGTCACGAAAAAGAAAAAAAAAAAAAAAAGACAGGATTCTCAGCAGCTATGTCTGAGGGGACAGAGGGGAGTCTGTGGGGAATCATGAAGTGGACTCAGAGAGAGGAAGAGGGGAGAGATTAAGGAAAATGTCCTAGCAGCATTTGAGGTCCCCCAGGGCCTTACCCATTTTTTCTGACTTTTTCAGTTTGTTTACATAAGCTTCCTCCCTAATTTGCCCTTTCTTCTAAGTTAGAATGAATTGAACAGTTTCTTAAACAGTGAAGATTTGGGTGTCTAGGAGCACCGAGGGGTGCAGGTTGATACAAGCGCCTTGGACTGAAACCCTACTCAGATGAACACCATGGCAACAAATACTTGTACTTTGGAGAAGCAAAGGGTTTTCTTTGCTTCAACTTAGAAATCCATTTTAAAAATTTTATTTATTTTTTGGTTAAATTTTTAAAGCAAAATTCAATGTAAAGACTTTTCACCAAAATAAAAAATGTGAACATTCTTAAAGGTTCATAATGGCATTTGCAAGTTATTTTTATCTTGAGAAGTTAATACACTTTCATGATGTGGTATAGTGGACCAGGTTTGAATTGGGGAGGTTACCACCCTTTTCTGAGTTTTATTATCATCTCTTGTAAAGTGGGGGTAATGTAGCTACTTCATAAGGGGGTTGTAAGACTAAGGTAAGTAATTCACACAGAATCCTTAGGTGGCATAGAATAGGTGCTTAAGAAGGTGGTCGTATGGGATAGCCTATCTAGTGGACAACTTTATTTTTCTGGGATGTTGAGGGCTATCCGAGGTGGTTGATGTGTGTCCACGTGGGGTCAGGGCAAATGACAACATGCAAGTCTGTGAATGCGTGTGTTGGGGCAGGTAGAGATTGTATTTTCAACTGTAACTCTCACACTTTGGAGAGAAGGAGGGAGTTTGGGGTCTACTTATGTTTGGCCTTGTGTGTTGTAGGTTGCTGACCTTGATGAAGAGTATCAAAGTCAAGTTCTTACACCTCTAAAGTTAATGTGTGTGTTCACTCCAGAGGCTCACTATAATATTGTCAATGGGATTTGGGTGAAGGGCTTGAGAATTGTATGGGGAGGTTTTTGTAACTTATCCAAATAACTCTTGAACTGGGGGGCAAACTGACTCGCTTTATACAGATTTTCACTTCAGAGGCATAGAGTGATTAGAGGATTTCAACAGGAAGTCAGATGATCTTAATGCAGGTACTGAATACTGTGTAAATTGTTATATCTTTCTCATTTTACATTTGTCTATAAAAGTTAAAATAAAATTAAACAGGGATTAGGAAACTGCCATCAGACATAGTGGAAGTAACAACTGGAAGGAATTTATACTTGCCGCTAGGCTTATATCTAATAGGCATAAAATTTAACTTGAAAATGCTCTGTTGCACCTGAAATACCTTTTGTTGGGTAATTGAAATGAATATCAGGCTGGCTTGTGAGACATTTAGCAGCTGTTTTTGTTTATCTTTGAGTTTCTGAATGAGTTTGGAATCATTTTAATATTTTCTTTGGAATATCAATTCTGGGCATGTTGAATTAAATAGATGTTTTTATGTCACCTAGGTTAAAAAAAAAAAAAACCATAGGAGCAATTCTAGATATTTTCTTGTATATCTAGAGGTATATGATGTGCCATTAAAAGGCTTCTGCCACATTTTAGATACAAGATGCAACTACACTTTAAGATACTTTGCAGCCTCAGAAGTAAGGAGCAGTCTCTGATATAGCTGTCTCATAAAAGCAATGAGAAGGTATATAAAATATTTTAGAATCATCCTTTACATAAAAAGGATTTCTAATGAGCACATTTCATAAGGCTGAATTTATTTCTAACAAAACCATTTGTACAAGGCATCATCACGATAGTTCATATAGAGATGGCTTAGGCAAAAAAAAAGTATACTCCTAAAATGTGATTGAGTTGTCCCCTTCTTGGGATGCAAATAAACTACTTACTTTAGGAGTATGAATTAAACACCCCAGAAGGTTTTTGTGTTTTCAGACAACCACGAAGAAAGTGGAAAATGCTTATTAATTAAAACCGTAGGCTCTTTGCTGGTGTAGTGGAGGCTTGTCTTGGGAACCAAGAGGATAAGTCAGTAAGCGTGGGGGCTGGGGAGGGAGTTGCAGAGGGACCGGCTTGGGGACAGAAGCTCAGGAAACAACCCCCTTTCTTTTGGTTGCTGTGTGCCATTATTTTGCAGTTTCTCCTACAGATCTGTGGGTTGTGTAACAGCTGGAGCATGTGCTGCAGACAGTGTTGTGGCGACAGCTAGATGAGAGGAGCTCAGGGTTGGAGGAGTAAGGGAGGGGGAAAAGGATCCACCTTGGGGTCCACACCTGTGGAGCGAGGCCATGAAGGAGAACATCGTTGGTCAAATCACCCATTCTCTTTGCTCAAGGGTTTCCCAGTGGACTGCACTCCTTTCTTTAGCTTAGAAGTTTTGGCCTGATCTGTACCTTGAATTTATTTCTAGAGTCTATATTTAAACAAGCCTGAAATTCATGTAAACATATATTAACATAATAACGCAGATTCAGATGTATTTTAAAAGGCCTTTTCCGATATAGATAGAAATAATATCGTTGAGCCAATGCATATACACATTCTATATTTTGAAGGATATTTCCTAACTTTTCCCCATAGAGATTGTACCACTTTTCACTACTGTAACTGAACGTATTTGAGAGTGTCTGTTTTTTTGAACCTTTGTAAACATGTTGTTATCTAAGTTCTTGATTGTTGCCAGTCTGAATAGATAAAAAATATTTCCTAAGTTTAATTTTCATTTTTTCTTATCCTAATTGAAGAAGAAGAACTTTCCGTGGTTGAGTCATTTGCATTTTCTTTTCTGTGAACTATCTATTCTGATATTTTGCCTGTTTTTAAAAACTGTTTAATCTTATTAATTTGTAGGAAATCTATATATTAAGAATATTGATAGCAAAAAATTTTTTTCTAGATAGCCATTTGACTTTTGTCCATCCTTTTTCCATATAAAATTTTTATGTGGATGAATTCATCTTTTAAAAAATTTATTATTATTTATTATTATCATATTCATTATTAAAAATCATAATTTTTCTTTATGTCCTTTACCTGGCCTATCACTCCCAAAACCTTCCTTTTTGATTGCTTCTAGTTTGTTTGTTTTTAAAAATCACACTAAGGAGACTATCCTCATTTTGGTTCTTCCATGATTTTTGTAGTTATTGTAGTTTTTAAATATTTAGTGCTTGAAATGGTTTATCTTCTTAGTATCTATTTTTTTATGAAGTGTGGTATTCCATTTTATTTTATTTTTATTTATTTATTTATTTATTTTATCAATATACAATGTAGTTGATTTTTGTGTCCCTTTACTGATTCCCTCCCCCATCCTTTTCACCCCTCCCACCCATCAACATCATATCTGTTCACTTGTCTTTAACAAGTTCAAGGAATTGTGATTGTTGTGTCTTCTTCCCTGCCCCCCTCTTTTATTTGTGTATTTATTAATTTTTTTTAGCTCCCACAAATAAGTGAGAATATGTGGTATTTCTCTTTCTGTGCCTGACTTGTTTCACTTAATATGATTTTTTCTAAGTCCATCCATGTTGCTGCGAATGGTAGTATTTCATTCTTTTTTGTAGCAGAGTAGTATTCCATTGTGTATATATACCACATTTTCTTTATCCACTCATCTGATGATGGACATTTGGGCTGGTTCCAACTCTTGGATATTGTAAATAGTGCTGCAGTAAACATTGGAGTACAGATATCTCTTCGGCATGATGATTTCCATTCTTCTGGGTATATTCCCAACAGTGGAATAGCTGGGTTGTATGATACATCTATCTGTAATTGTTTGAGGAAACTCCATACCATTTTCCATAAAGGCTGCACCATTTTGTAGCCCCACAAACAGTGGATAAGAGTTCCTTTTTCTCCACAACCTCTCCAGCACTTATCGTTCTCAGTCTTTTGAATGTTAGCCATCCTAGGAGTGAGATGGTATCTCATTGTGGTTTTGATTTGCATTTCCCTGATGCTGAATGATACTGAGCACTTTTTCATGTGTCTGTTAGCCATTTGTATATCTTCCTTTAAGAAATGTCTGTTCAGCTCCTTTGCCCATTTTTTAATTGGGTTACTTGTTTTTTTGCTGTAAAGTTGTTTGAGTTCCTTGTATATTCTGGATATTAATTCTTTGTCAGATGTATATTTTGCACATATTTTCTCCCACCCTGTTTGTTGTCTTTTAACTCTGTTAATTGTTTCTTTTGCTGTGCAGAAGCTTTTTAACTTGATATAATCCCATTTGTTTATTTTTCCTTTGGTTGCCTGTGCTTTTGGGCTCGTATTCATGAAGTCTGTACCCAATCCTACCTCCTGGAGTGTTTCTCCTATGTTTTCTTAAAGATGCAAGAAGATGGAAAGATATCCTATGATCTTCGATTGGAAGAATTAACATTGTGAAAATGTCCATACTACCCAAAGTGATCTACAAATTCAATGCAATCTCCATCAAAACTCCAAAGATATTTTTCTCTGAAATGGAAGAAACTATCCTAACATTTATATGGAATAACAAAAGACCATGAATAGCCAAGGCAATTCTGAGCAAAAATAAATAAATAAATAAATAAATAAATAAATAAATAAATAAATAAATAAATAAATAAATAAATAAATAAATAAAGCTGGAGGTATAACACTACCTGACTTTAAACTATACTACAAAGCTATAATAACCAAAACAGCATGGTACTGGCATAAAAACAGACACACAGATCAATAGAATAGAATAGAGAATCAACTCATACACCTACAGCCATCTGGTATTTGACAAAGGCACCAAGTCTATGCACTGGGAAAGAGACTGCCTGTTCAGCAAATAGTGCTGGGAAAACTGGATATCCATATGCAGGAGAATGAAACTAGACCCATACCTCTCACCATATACCAAAATCAACTCAAAATGTATTAAAGAATTAAATATATGTCCTGAAATAATAAAACTCCTTAAAGAAAAACATTTTATTTTTTTCTCAAAAATGGGTATTTGCCTCATACTCTTTACTAAGGAAACCTCTATCTCCCTCTTGATGTGAAATGTTAACTTTATCTTATACTAAATTCAGATGTTTATCTGGGTCTATTTAAATTTCATGCCATAGGTATCTGTGTATGAATACATGCAAATTTTAATATGTATTTTATTATCTGCTTTGGTTAGCTCCTTATTATTTTTTCCTCCAAATTTTCCTGTTAATCTATTTATCTGTTTTGCCTTGTGAACTAGAAACATTTTGTTTAGCTAGAAAAAAATTCATGTTACCATTTTTACTGATATTGCATTAAATTCATGAGTATGCTTAAGGAGAATTATCTTCTTTATGAATTTTCATTTATGTAAGTCTTTTTTCGTAGGAGTATAACATTTCATGATAGATGTCTGCACATTACTGAAATTCATTCCTAGTTTTATTTTTTCTTCTACTATTGTAAATGGTGTTTTCCTTTTTATTCTTTGGGTGATTGTTTGTATATGTAAAGGTTATCATTTTCTGTATATTTACACACACACACACACACACACACACACACACACACACACACACACACACACGCACACACACATGCACATACACATTTACCCAGGAAAGTTACTGAATTTCTTATTGTTTGTGGTAGTTTTTCAGTTGGTTCACCTTGGATTACTTAGTCAGGTCATATTACTTGCAATTATTAAAAAAATATTCATTACCCTTTCTACTTTTTATAGATCTTATTTTATTTCTTACCTAACTGCATTGACTACTATCTCTAGAATAATGTGAAATAACATTAAAGAATAATTTAATTAACATATCCCTAGAATTTTCTCATCAAGCAAGCTGATGGCTTTTGAATTAGTATGTATCCATTATATAAATATATTTTAATCATGTTAAGTATTATTTTGTTTAAAAAGAAATTCCAAATTTTATCTAATGCCATCATATTATGTAAATGACAAAAATTTACTATGAAGGTAATTTTGTTAATACGTTTCTCAATATTGAAACATCTGTGAAAGCTGCTCTCAGTTTGGTATATTAGTCTTTAAATAGTTATTCTTTTATATAATCTTTTATGATTTGTTATTTTTAATGTTAGTATTTATAAGTAAAATATGCCTGTGCTATCCTGGTCAGATTTTGTCATCAATATTATGATAGTTTTATAACCAATTTGAAAAACTTCTTTCTTTTCTGATTAGAGAACAGTTTTTGGAAAACATTGTAGCACGTTTTCCTCAAAAATTTGGAAAAAACTAACGAGGTTTAGTGCTTTATTTTTTGGAGGAGACAGCTGTTTGATGATTTTCTCTTTCTCCTATGGTCATTGGTCAGCAGAGTAGGCAGAATTCTGAGATGGCTGCCAAAGCCCCCATCCCAGGTGTCCACGCCCTTGTATAATCTTCTCCCTTTGAGTGTGGGAGAGACTGTGAATATGATGCATTTTACACCTGTGATTAGGTGACATTATATGAAGTAAGTGAAGGGAATTTGTAGGTTTAATTATGGTCCCAATTTAGTTACCTTTGAGTTAATCAAAGCAAAAATCATCCTGGGTAGGTCTCACCTAACAGTTAAGTTGTAAAAAGGGACTTGGCCCTTCCTGGAGGAAAAGATTTGAATATTTCGAAGCGTGAGAGAAATTCTGCTGCTGGTCTTGAAACTGAAGCTGCCAGTTGTGAGAGGGCCATGGAGGTGGCCACGTGGCAAGGACCTGAGAGGGGCCTGTCAGAGCCGAAAGTGGACTCCAGATGACAGCTGGCAAGGCAATGGGGAGCTCAGTCCTACAACCACAAATAAATGGATTCTGCCAGCAACTGAGGGAACTTGGAAGTAGATCTTTCCCTAGTTGAGCCTCCAGATGAGGACAGAGTTGCCTCACCATTTAGTTTCAGCCTCATGGAATCCTTAGCAGAAAACCCCGTGTTCATTGTGCACTTCTAACCCAGAGTCTGTGAGATGATTTTGCTCATTTTAAGCCACCAAGTGTGTGGTAATTTGTGATGCAGCAATAGGAAATGAATATAGTCAGTTTGGGTTTTTTCCTTTTTGTAGGTCAGTTTTGTCATTTATATTTTTCTAAAAATTATCCATGATCTTAACTTTATCTTGTAGAATTAAGCAGAGTAATCTTTCATGATTATTTCAATTTTCTTGAAATTCCTGTTTCTTCCCCCATTATCATTTTTGTGTATTTGTATTTTCTTTTGTTTTTTAACTGCCAATAAAACGTTCCTAACTAATTTATCTGTCTTTATATCTACCTTTGCCTCTTATTAATTATTTACTTTTGGCTTTGAAGAATGAGCTCTTGCACTACCAGTTTTTGGTTTTTGAAATCATTAATTTCTCTTTTTATGTTTTCTAATTTTTTTCTTTATTTCCTTAGGTTTTTTATTTTTGATTTGTAAATCATTTAGATGTTTAATTTACATATTTTATTCTTTCTCTTTATGTAAATGTAAAAATTTACATTTTTTTCTAATTTTCTTTTGAACAGTGCTTTAGTTCTATTGCCTATATTTTGACATATGGTATTTTAATTTCAATTTTTTCTTGATAACACTAATATGAACTCCTTTATCTTTCATATCAGTTTTCTCTAGTACTTTTTAATTGTGTTCATTTTTATTTTATTTTGTTCCTTTTTCTCAACCTTATCCTTTATGCCCCAATATATTTTCAGAATGTCCCTTTATGTTGACTTTTATTTCCAAGGTGATGGTTTTATTTTTTGTTTCCCTTATATCCTGACTGTTGCCATTTCTTTTCCATCTTCTGTTATCTTATGATATTTTGCCTAATTTCATAAATGTCAGCATTTAATTATTGTTTTACAAAGTCGATCTCTCTATTAACCTTTTCAAAAAATTTATAGCAATGTATGGCAACATTATTTTGGTGTCTTTCTTCCTTTCCCCCTAATTCTTTTGTCCTTTTTTCTTATAGTGTTTTTATATGTTATTTTCTTTTAAAAATTATTATTATTTATTCTTGAATATAGTAGGTTCTCCTTCCTAATTACTTGTATGAGATTTCTGAGGGAGAAAGGCCAATGTTACAGTCTAGGCCAGTAGGTATTCACTTTATGACACAAAATGTTGTGTGCAAGTAAATTATTTTAGCCTTTACCTGTATGCATCCAGTAGGGATTGCTGCCGCAGGGCTGCTCACAATATTGAGTGTCTTTCTTCTGTTCCACCTCACTAACAGCCTGCTTCCTACAAACATGGCTTGTCTGTGTATTGCCTCTTTCACAACTGTCCCCAAGTCTCCCATTTGCTGCTTCCCCTTTGTGCCAATCTCAATCCAGGGAAGATCTGGCCACCAGCAACCAGCAAGGGATTGTGGTCTCCCCTTTTAGGATGTGCCAATTATTTTGGAGAGTTGACAATTGCTGACTTCAGATTAGATTTGTGTCTGTGATCATTTCGTCTTCCCATCTTCCTGTTTTACTAAATTTACCTTTACTGCATATGATATCCTTCCTTATTAGTGGTTGGGGGTAAGCTATCTGAGAATTTTATTATGGGTAAAGTTAGATTTTTTGTTCCTATCTCTTGTTCTCCTTTTTTGTTTTGTGTGATCTCTACAAGATTTCTCTTTTCCATTTTAAAACTGCAAATCTTTTGTAATTGTATAACATTCAATTGTTGAACTATAAATATACTTAAAATTTTGCGGTGGTTCATTTACCACATAGGGAAAGTTTACATTTAGCTAATTTTTTGGCATTTAAAAATTTGAGTTTACGTTAAGTACAAGTAAATAAAATTCATGTTTGTTCTTGAAAAGCTCTGTAATGAGGTTAAACTCTAGAATATATGGTTTACTGAACTATAATAACTCCAAAGTGATGCCTGTTACCTTGTTTGAATAAAGAACTGAGTTTTCCATACTGATTAGTCCCTCTTATGTATGTTCAATTCTTATTGAATAACCATTGCATTTTAAAAATACTAAAAAATTAAATGTCCCATTAAATCATAGCAAGATATCAGATCTTGTATTTGATAAAATCAGACAGAAAGAACCTAAATTTTATTTTAAAAAGTAGTTTCTGAGAGTGATAGCCATTTTCACCAAGCTTGTATAGTCTTCTATTTTTCCAGCTAAGAGAAATTAGGTTAATGGTTTTGAGAGCAAACCCAAATTCTAATCCTTGCTTTGATATTAACTAGGTAAGGGCCTATGTTTTCAATTAGGGAATAGATTTTTTTTTTTTTTACCTTGCATCAGAGTTGAATGGGAAAAGAAATTTAATTCAATGACCTTTAAGTGCTAACTCATTACTTTTTCTTGTTAAAGGAATAAATAATAGTTATAATCACCATAGAAAAATAGAGTGGCTACAACTTTGGGACAATATGAACTTTAGTTCAGTGTAAAGATTTTATGTGATAAAAGGGGCACAAAATAAGCAGTATGTTGTCTATTAAAATTGCAGACATAGTTACTTTAAGTTGCATATGTTTATTTGTGTGTGGCAGGATTATAACTTGAAATAGTGACCTGGCTATGCTCAGTGTGTTTTCTATCTTCTTTTTTTACTCCAGGAGCATTTTCTTCCCCCACCCACTCTAAAGTAGAAACAAAGATTAAAAGAAACCACAGAGGCTTATTTTAGGACTGATATTTTTCCTGCTTAAGAGAAATTACATAAGACTGGGCCTGGGGTATGAGAAAAGAAGTGACAACTGAAAAACACAGGAGAGGGAACTGGTCTGGAGAACCAGGGGTTAGGGTGGAAGAAACAAAGGGGAGGGGCACCTCTCCAAAGCTGCCCGCCTCCCCGCCAAGCTCATCACTGAAAGTCACTGGCCATTCAACAATTCTGGCACCTGAAAGCCCTCTGGACAGATCAGGGGACTGGGGCACCTGGTGGGGATGAGGACCAGAAGGGAAAGTCTCACCCCAGACCTGAACTGAACAAGTGGGAAATTAACCTCCATGCAAAAGCAGCAGTATACTTGCCTCTCTGCTGCATGAGCTTTCCTGTCTCTGTTAGAGACAAAATATTTTTGGCAGTGAAGACTTAATCTCTGTTTAACCAATTTAGTGTATTAAACAGCACCCTCTGTAAACTTGTTGAATGACGTTCGTGTTATGGTGAACCTTTGTTGAATACAGGCTACATTGAATACACCTGTACTCTTACGCTCCTTAAGTTACATGCTTACCTCAAAGGCAGTGCATCTTTTCCCCAAATGTGATTATGCTAGTTTTTAAAGTTGTAATTATGCAATTTAATTAAATGTCACTTAAACTGATGAAATATGGTTATGAAAAGAGAAAGAATTGTTCATGTCAAAACTAATTTGAAGAGTTTGGAAAGACTGAGTTAAAAAAATAGCTGTCAAATTAGATGAGGGTGAGGTAATAAAAGATTGGATAAAATTATTAAACAACAAAAGGATTCTATAACTGCATTAAGATAGCTTCAACATGTTAGCTTCTCCTTCCAAACTGGAAATCATAGAGAATGTAGCATGGTTGTGGTTTACGCACCTGTAGTTTTACTCTAGTAAAAGGAACCAAATGCAGAAGGAAAAGCTTTGGCCATCCTTGTGTTAGAAGACTGGTGAATAAAATAAATGTGTGCTTATTTTAGAGAAAATTATTGGTGTGCTTTTTTATGCTTTCCTGCTTAACTGATGTTTATATTTCATGGGTGAAATATTCATCTCCATTGTACTTTATCCATGGGTTTCTACTGAGCTTCCTTTGCCTTTTTCTGCAGCATCTGGCTTGCATATATATGGACTTACAGTGAGGGTTGCTGATTAATATCTTTAGGGAGGATAAACAAATTTCTCAGGAACAGAATCAAGTCTTACTGGTTAGTTAAAATCCCTGTAATAAATAGGAAGAGAAATGTAAGTATGAGTCTCCATCTTTTCTGGGAAGGAAAAGAAAACACTAGTTAAACTGATGTGCAATGTAGACTGAAGCAGTTAGGTGTGGCAGATAATTGATAAAAGTTTCACGGTTTATGTTTCAGTACCTTCATTTGATTTGTGTGGTGATTAGGAGCAACTGTAAACTTTTAGGAGGGGAAAGTAAAGCAATTCAGGAAGAATTTAGTAAAATGTGGGATAGATTAAAAAAGGAGAAAGACTCAAGAAAGGGAGGCTAGTGAAGAGGCTACTGTATATATCCTGAATTATTACTGTAATGTGGGAATAAAATATATTCCAAACAATACTGAGGATAAGGAATTGTGGTGAATTAATTCTCCTGCCTGCTACTGGAGAGTAATCTACTCCAGAGAAACTTCTCACATTTATCTTTAAATCTCAGAGCTTAGCTCAGAGTTGGCAATTGTAATTGATAAGTAAATGTCTGTTGAATGAATTAATGACTGATAAGGGCTGAATGACTATGAGACATAAGTTAAGTTTTCCTTAAACGTCTACATCTTAAGTTCACCACATAGAAAGGAGACAGCACACAATGAAGGTGGTTATGCAATATATTATAATTCATTAAAAGTGATTTGTAATGGGCTATGGGGCTCCCAGTTTGGTTAGATTCATTCTAGGAGGTTGGCACTCACACTCATCTCATCCGGAGCCTTGGACTCTTCTGTAGAGCTGAGGATGTGGGTCAAGAGCTCCCGCTGGTGCTGTAGTTGGCCTAAGAAACACTGGATCAAAGTGGGACCATGTTGATCAGCTCCTTGGGGTGGAAAAAGGTAGCCCCAAGCAAATTCAATGCTCTCCCACCTGGATCCAAACTTTATGTCTGGTGTCAGAGGATGCTGCAGAATAGAGTCCCTGAGCTTCCTTCTAAATCTCCTGTGGGTGCCTGATTTGTGTTGATTGTTTACTTTCAGTTTCTCAGAGGAGTTTTCTGCAATCAAGGAACTGATCTTTTGGAAATGCTAACATTTGGGTGTTTATCTTTAAGGAATGGATGTAAAAATGCTCTCTGAAAAGTCAGAGATATAATTTCAGCAGACAACATTTAAAAATGTAGGCTATGTCTTTTATGCTTCACTGTACAGTCTGTCTTGGACACCTCCTTGTTTCCAGGTGCTCTCCAAATTGAGTACCTGGAACAATGCCTTGCATAAATTAGATACTCAACAAAAGCTGGTTGAATGATTGACTAAATGCTTCTTTCCCCTCCCCAGCAGCTGGCTAACCTAACAACGTTTGAAAGACAGCTGGATAATTGTGGGCCACGCAGGAGTCCAGATGCATATATAAAAGAGGCTGAAGACTGGGCACGGTGTAGACAGATCATTTCTCTAGGGAGCTCCTTTTCCTCAACTGACTCCTGGAAATTATATTGGTTGGCTTTTATGTTATGGCATAAAATTTACTCATCTAGTCAGATTTTTAGAAAAATGAAGTAAAGATATTTATAGAGAAAGAGAACTGAAGAACACTCCTATCCAAATACTATTTGACCCCAAACTTAATCCTGCTTTATATAGCAGAGTTTTCTAGAAATATTTTCATTCAGCAGTGAAATCTTGTCATAATCTTTGGTGAAATTATTATTTGTTTGAAAGTAAAGAGCAATGATAGTGACCATTCATAAAAGTATTTTGAGTTAGAGCATTTAAGTTCTAGACTTAAAACAATTTCTGTATTATGAAATGAAAGAGGCTAGTGAACTCTCATTTATCCATACATGTTTCCCAAACCTTAAGTGCTGACTAGTGTATATCTTACAGTGTTTTACACTATAAAATTAATCATAGTTTATGGGACATGTCCAAAAATGCAGACATTTGATTTTTCCCTTATTTTTATTACAATTTAATAGAGCTATTTGTATACAACTCTTTTGATTCTTTTTACATAGGGCAAATTCTTCTTGCTTCAATGCAAATTCTACTAAAGCCTGTTTAACTTTGTCCCCTCATGTTACAAATACTAATAGGGAGTGACAAGAACCCCGAGGTCAGCAGACAATAGTGAGAAGAATGAAGGGATATGTCTGAAATGGGACACTGTTAAGACATAGCTGTCACCAAAGAATCTGTCATTCCAACCAAACAACCTGGGGCAATTTAGTCCTGAACTTCCAGTGCTGTTGCCATGGTTTCTAGACAAAGACTACAAGGTTGCATTCCAATTATATCCTTCAGAATGACAGATAACTGAAAAATAGGAAATGGGGTAATAAAATCTCAGGTCTCTCAGAAGAGATATAATAGATCCAGGTGACAGAGAAGTGAAAGATGCGAGTTTATGTTTGCCTAAAAAAACTTTGTGGTTTAGAAAGCAAATGTACATTCTGGAAACTCTCCAGCTTTTCAATAGCAATTTTATCCACCATGCGGTTTACTATTCAGAGCCAGGTATCTCTTGCTTAATAACAAATTTCTTAACATTTAAACTTAAAGAAATTCTGAATCAAGAGAATTAAAAAAAAGTCTCTATCTATGAAAAGTAAAAAGTATCCCTTGAATTCTGATGATATTGCAAAAACAGCAGTGCCTTTTAAATTTTTTCTTTAATGCTGGAATGAAATGTAATATTCTGTTTTTCCAGTTGAAGGTATTATTGTAAATTCTGCACTCAGCTAATATTTAGGCAGTATCTGATAATCAATATTATTTTTCCAGGATCAACAGAAAGTTTGCTGCTAAGCTGTTAGTCTATAAAGAAGAGACCGGCATCTATTCAATGAGATAAACCATCACATAGGGATCAAAAGGTTAACAGTGAACTTGAGAATGGTGTTGGTAGATATGACTCGGGTCACACAATTTCACATCTCTGCATTCTCTGCAGTTAAGCAAAAATGGAGCATTTTAATCTTCAAATGATACTGTGTAATTTATTTAATCTTTAGCACTTAAAAAAATTTAATCTAAATAACTTCAAAATTTTAAGACTCAGTTTCTTCATAGGTAAAATGGAATGATAATACCCACCTTTCAGGGCTGTGATTTTAAGTTAGATAATGCATATCAAGCATTTAGCTCAGCATCTGATATATACCACTAAGTAAACGTAGTAGATGTTACTTCTATAATTACAGCTACGATTATTATTACCTTCTGCCATATACACTGTAACAGGGTGTACAATTATTGCTACAACAGAGAAAACCAAAAAACATTGGTAAATTCAAAAGTTTGAAACAATGCATCTTCAAAACGGTTAAAAATAAAGTACCTTAGAGGTGAAATTAGATGTGTTTGAATGATGGTGAAAAAAAGCACTCATTTAATAAATGGCCTTTTAAGGATTACCACCAGCATAGTGAGAGGGAGAATTCTAGATGTCCTAAGGACTGTAGTTGTGCCTCTTGAGTTTCTCCTTGGGGGTATTTATTTTACGACACTTTGAAGACAACATGACATTTCTGTTAACATGCTGAATATAGCTTTTACAGTTTAATAGAAATCAGTTTTATCATTTGCTCTCAAATATTAATTCAAAAAGTTAGCTGGATTCTTATGTTTGACTTGTTCTATATTCAGGATGCATTTTTTTGTTCTTTTCCTGAGCAAGAACTGGTTTGATTTTACAATAGAAGTAATGAGCCAAAGCTGATTTACTTAATGATTTCTGTATGATAAATGTTGCATGAATCAATCTATGCTTCTATATAAATAATGATTATGGTAAAGGAAAAAAAGAAAAAAGTATTTTTTCCGTTATCAGACTGCTTTAAAAAAAAAAAATCTTGGCAGTTTGGAATATAACTTTTTGCATGATTTATTTTGTTTTGCTTATCTTCTTCATATGTTGCAGTGGGGTGGCTGGTTAGTTCAGTTGGTTAGAATGCAGTGTTGGTAACACCAAGGTCAAGGGTTCAGATTCCCCATACCAGCCAGTCGCCAATAAATAAATAAATAAGTAAATAAACTAAATAAATCATATGTTGCAATTTTTTTCATGAATAAGCCCTGAAATTTGATACTCTATCATAAATATGTATGTGTGTGTGTAATAAAGTATATAATTTTACTGAGCATTTATGATGAAAGCAAATAGAGCCTTGGGCAATTTCTGATAAAATAATCAAAAAACTCACTCATTTGGGATTATATGAAGAAGAGCTTCAATTTGCCATTTATATTTTTAAGTTTATTCTTCTCCTACTGTAATTTTGGGATAAGTGGTTATGAACAAAATTGGAATTACAATTTCTAGAACAAATACAAAGTGCAAAAGCTCTAATAACTTGATTTCTTTCATGCTTATTCATCTTAATTCTTCTATCTGTATCTTTTATGTACTTTGGAAGCAATGCACTTATCAGTGGAGAAACACTAAGTTTCCCATCTGTAAATGGAAGTTTTGATTATTTCTTTTTGCACATGGCATGGCTATGTCTCACCGAAACAATAGAAAAAAGTAGCTTTCCTCATCTGAAAGCTGACTTGGGAAGATGACATGTCTTTTGCCTTTATTAAGCCATCTTAAAACACTGGTCACAAAGCAAAATGATGATATTCTATTAGAATTGCCAATATTATGTAGACAGTGTGAAGAGGGTCTTGGTGGCTTACCTTAAAAGAGATTTCATACTGTTCTCCTCCCCAGATTTCTAAACCTGGATCATAGCCACCCAATTCCCAAAACCACTTTCGATTCACAGCAAAGAGACCTCCAGCCATAACAGGAGACCTGTGAAATGAATAAAATAATCTTTAAAGGACTATGAACATCAGGGACAATGGCATTTTGCTTGAAAGAAAAAAAGCAAGTTTCAAGATATTTTAGTGGTCAACTGTGTGGAGCTTTTCAGCATTGGTTTTCTCATGTGGTCTCTTATTGCAGTGGACCTGGGGTGGTGGTAGAGAAAAAATCCTTGTGAGCATTAGATTTTGCAATTCAGGTTTTAATGCAACAAATGTTCTGCTGAGCCACATTTACTCCATCTGTTTATCATTAGAGAGAAATACCTGAGTTATAGTGACTGATGTATTAAGAAATATAACTCAATTTTATGGCCATTCCTCAAATTTGAAAGGGATCTTATCCTATCAGGCAGATAAAAGTATTTAAAACGCTCTTACAGACAGTGTCTTTGACTTAATCTTTGGCATTCACTGAGAATCTACTATGTGCAGGTCCAATTTACACAGCATGAAATGTTCAGTTAGAATAAAATAACAAACTAGAACGGGTTACTTTATTAATATGGCAAAGTTGGAATTTGAACTAGGTCTTTTCATTTTTTATTATTCTTTTTAGGCCTTCTCTGCCTTTCTAAGAAATATTCGCTTTGGTTAAATGATAACTTTCAAGTATTCCACTCCTGTGAGAATACAGCTGTCATGTTGCTCTGTGATAAGATAATTATAATCATCAGGCAGGCCCTGACCTAGAATTTTTTGCAGTTCAAAGGTAGCTCTTAATTTTTTGAGTGCTCACTCTGTGCTGGGCTATAGGCTAATATCTTTACACAATTACCTTCATCAGTCCTCACAACAACCTATGAGTAGCATTCCTATGTACAATTTGAAGAAACAGGTAGGGAGAGCTTAGGAACATCGCCCAAGGTTGGGGCTAGTCTGTGGTGAAGCTGGGGTTGGACCCAGGTCTTCTGATTTCAAAGCCTTTGCGATCTTCACTACTACACTGTTTTGGTTTCAGTGTTTGGGGGGTGAAGAAAAATTGCTACATATACGTGGATGTAAAACAGCCAACACCTTTGTGCAACCAAGCAAATCTGTAGAAATATACATTGTCAACATAGTCTATGAAACAGTTTTGAAAAATTTTTGAAATGAGGGATATTTATAAGTAACAGGACAAGGTATTCAATGTTGATTTACATTTTAAAGTATTTATAATCATAGTAGATACCAATTTACAGCCTAATTGAGGATTTACTCTTGGTAGTGTTTTATGAGGCATTTGGGCCACATAAAACTGAATTTGTTTAAGTGTTTTATATATTTCAAAGATTTTGCATGTTAAGATGATACTTGGTCTAATTATTTCAGTTTAGGAATACTTTTGAAGGCATACATTCTACGTACATGGAAAAATTAGAAAGCTTGAAGAGGGATTTATTTTTCCCTGTAGGAAAGTGAGCAAGATTCAAAAAATAACATAAAGAATCTCATGTAGTTTTTAATTTTGCTTGAAATAAAAAATCCTAGAATCAGATGTACCTTACTTTACCCTCTCTCCAGCAGCCTAATCTATTTCCATTTTTTACGCACTGAATTTCAGAGTGGAATTATGTGGTAGCTGGGACATTTATTGGGTGCAGTTCCCCAGTAAACACATACATGATCACAGCGTAACCTTTACTTCTGCAGGGATCGGTTATAAGTAATCAGAAATTCTCAGTTCTATTCAATCTGAACCACAAATAGAAAGAGCCTAAGTCATACAAATATATTCTCACTGGATTGTGTAAAGCATGAGACCAAAGTGCATTAAAATTTACACTCTGTAGAATGAATCTCAAAACTAGAATTATCACAGAAATCGTATTATAGATATTGGGCAAGAGAATATCCTAAATTGATTTTTTTTTATTGTAAATAATTTGTTAGAAACACAGTAATCTTGTTTTCTTACTGAGTTTATACATAAAAAAATCCCATGTCGTGCATTTTAGGTTAATTTTAAACAAATAGCATAAATTCAAATGGATCTTCTTTACCTTCATTGATGTTTCTACCAAGCCCCAAATAAGTTAGTGTCTCCTATCTCGATGGGTGTGAATGACTTGTAAGAAATAAACTTTTTATTTATTTGTGTATTTACTCACATTTGTCCATGAATTTTTAAAATGGCTTAATTGAGGTATAACTGATGTACAATGAGTTGCACATATTTTAAGTGTACAAATGGATGTTTCAATTTACGTGTTCCCCTGTGCAGCCATCACTGCATTAAAAAACATGAACCTATTCATTAGCCCCAAAAGATTCCTCATGCCTCTTTGTAATCTCTCCCTCCTGAGCCTCTCCTCATTTCTTTCCCACAGTCAATCACTGATCTGTTTTCTGTTGCTAGAGATTAGTTTGCGTTTTCAGAATCTTATATAAATGGAATCATATAGTATGTACTTTTTAGAAGATCTGGCTTCTTTCACTTAGGGTAATAATTTTGAAATTCATCCAAGTTGTAGCATGTATCAATAGTTCACTCTTATTACTGAGTAATATTCTATTCGCATGAATATACCACAGTTGATTACCTATCCACCTGTTGATGGATATTTGGGTTGTTTCCAGATTGGGGCTATCACAAATGAAGCTGCTATGAACTTTGTATGCTAATCTTTGTGTGGATATGTGTTTTCATTCCTCTTGTGGAAATTTCTAGAAGTGAAATATCTAGCTCCCATAGTAGGTATATGTTTAATTTTTGAAGAACCTGCCAAACTGTTTTTCTAAGTGGCTGTACCACTTCATATTCCCAGAAGCAGTGTTCGAGTTCCAGTTATTCCACATCCTCACCGATACTTGGTGTGGTCAGTCTTTTGAAGTTTAGCTATTATAACAGGTATATAGTGGTATCTTCTTGTGGTTTTATTTTGCATTTCCATAATAATTAATGATGTTGGTGTATTTTTGTTATTTCTCTCTTTTTTTTCCCTAGTTCGTTTGGCTAGAGGTTTATTAATTTATTGATCTTCTTCAAGAATTGGCTTTAGTTTCATTGATTTTTCTCTATAGCTTTTCTGTTTTACATTTCATTGATTTCTCCTTAGTCTTTATTGTCTTAATTCTTCTGCTTTGGATTTAATTTGCTCTTCTTTTTCTAGTTACTTAATGTGGAAGCTAGGATAACTGGTTTGAGATTTTTTTTTTCTAATATAGATGTTTAGTGCTATAAATCTCCCCCTAAATACTGCTTTCACAGAATCTCACAAACGGATAAATAATATGTAGTGTTCTCATTTTCATTGTGTTCAAAATACTTTCTCATTTTCCCTTTGATACTTTTATATAACTAGAGGTAATATAAAAGTATATAATTTAGTTTTCAAATATTTGGGGATTTTTTTTGAGATCTTTCTGTTATTGATTTCTAATTTAATTCCATTGTGGTCAGAGAATACATTTTGTATGACTTGAATCCTTTTAAATTTATTGAAACTTCTTAAAGGCTCAGAATGTGGTCTATCTTGGTCAATGTACCATGTGTATTTGAAAAGGATATTTATTCTGTTTCTGTTGGGTGGAATGTTCTATAAATATTTATTAGGTTCTATATTCTTATTGATTTTCTGTCTCCTTGTTCTATCAATTATTGAGAGAGGAGTATTGAAATTTATGGCTATAATTCTGGATTTGTTTATTTCTTCTTTCTGGTCCATCAGTTTTTTGCTTCATGCTTTTATAGCTCAGTTAATGGGTGCATAAATGTTTAGGATTTTTTTGTTCTTGATTAATTGACCTCATTATCACTATGAAATGACTTTTATTATCCCTGGTAATATTCTTTGCTTTGTCTTGACATTAACATAGTCAACCCAACTTTCTTAAGATTTGTATTATCTAAACAATAGCATTTATAACTTTTTTTTTTACTTTTAAACTACTTGTGCCTTTATATTTAAAGTGGTTTGCTTATAGGTGACTCATACCTGCATCCTGCTTTTCAATTGGGTTATTTAGATCATTTACTTTTAATATGATTGTTTATGTGGTCAGGTTTAAATCTATCACTTTCTTCTTTGTTTTCTATTTGCCCCACCTATTTTTTTTCCTGCTTTTTTCTGTCTTCTTGAATATTTTTCATAATTCTATTCTATTTAGTAGCCTTTTTTGATGTAGTAAAAATTCCTGTTTTATTATTTGAATGGTTGTTTTGTTATTTTAATGGTTTATATTCTGCATCCTTATTTTATCACAGTTTACCTTCCAGTGAGCTTATGCCACCGCACATGATAACGAGCATCTGATAGTATGCTTCCATTTCTCCTTCCTGACCTTTGTACTTTGTCATTACACATTTTACTTTTACATACGCGACAAACCCCACATTGGATTCTTATTATCTTTCTTTAAGCAGTCAATTATCTTTTAAAAAAGATTTAATTAATAAAATTTTATCATGAACACCATTTTACATATATGAAATTATATTATGAGCATCATTTCTGTATTCTGTTGGATTTAAGTGGTTCTGAAGAAAATTTAATATTGACATATTATCATACACAGCTGAGTTTGTGGGTTGAAATTTATACCCTTCCACACAAAGAGGAGTTAACTATTGTGTGATGTTGCACTAAAGTCAAAAGAAACATGACTGTATTGATCATATATTAAAGGTAAAATATTTTCATGTGTTACACTGTTTTATCCTCTGAAAAAAATGAAGAATAACAGTTTGTTATTTTCAGTACGTTCTTCTGCTCTTTGTTTTCCATTTTAAATATAATACTAATTACTTGCAACTTTTTGCATTGGTCCCATTTCCACACTCTCTCAATTGTTTGTCTTCACATTCCTTGATTTCTTCCAAAATATTCTTGCTATTTTTTGTTTCCCTGGGGGAGGTATGACTTTCCCTGTCATGTCTACACCATAGACATGTATTAATGTGGCTCTGTGTCCATGTAACTTTTAACATGTTAATGTACTTTATGAGTATTGCTTGCAGTATCATCAATCTGGCTTTGAGTTTTGCTATTAAAAAACACTTGTCATCCTTGGGATGCCTTTTAAAGTTAGCATGTTCTTATTGAAGATTCTTTATTCTTCAGGCTGTAGAAATATATGGCTTTTCTGAAGACCTTATGGAAATCAATTTTCTATTTTATATTAAGATGATTGAACCAGGTAATAAATATGCTTTCCTTTTCACTTATGGTAGTCTAGTTTACTTTTATACAGCAATTATTATTTTCCAAACCTTGCTGAATTTTAAATTAATGAGGCTATAATGTAAAAGTGTACTAAAACCATTCTTTATTTGCTACCAGTGAAAAACTCTTTATGTTCTCATTTGCAAATGTATTTTTCAAAGTGTGTAGTTGGTTGTCTTCTCTAAATCAAGATACAGTACTTAATGCTTGTAGCTTCATCCTATGACTTCTACAGCATTCTAAGGAGTTGCTGATCTGTCTAATATTCTCTATTTCACATATTGACTCTTTACCCCATATATGAAAAAAATGGTGAAGTTTTAATTAACATTTTTTTTCTGTAGGTTATTTTTGCATACTTTCTCACATTTTCAGACAGAGTATTACTTTAAATTTTAATTCATCTCATGTAATATTTGGAGGTTAGAATAATAAAGAACATGACATCATACTGAAAGATAAATATACATAAAAGAAATTTATTTTAAAAACCTTCCTGGCGATTAAAACTAAGCCTCAGTGTCTAAAGAAAACTGTCAATTTGGCCTCTTAGAAAATAAATTGGCTTTCAATTGCCATTCATTTGAGGAACTACAGTGAGAATTCTGGACATGTGTGTTGAAATGTGAATTCGATCAGAAATGAAATGTCACCATTTCCCCCAGGCCTCAGTCAAGCCAAGTCAATCAACAGAAAGATGAACCACATAATTTTCAATTAGGTAACCAGAAATTTTTAGTTGGCCCATGATTCAGAACACTTACAGCTAAAATATAATTATTTTCAACTAGAATTCAATTGCTGAGTAAAATGATGTTTCAGATTAAAACACAATTTTTCAATACTTTTGTTTTTTAAGTATTAAAGCATTATTTAAATTAGAATTTTAAAAAGAGTGGTTAAATAACTACTGATAAATATATTTGTGTAACTTATCTTTAAAAATGACCATTTTTGTGTAATTTCTTTATTTTTTGTGGTGTCATGAGGTACTATAGGAATGGGAGAGGAATATTGCTTTCCCATTCTCCTTATGCAAGGAGGTGGTTAGTCTAGGGGCAAAGAATGATGTGGGTCCTGGGCTGGGAGAAAGGTCCTCTTTGGAAGGCCAGGATGCAGAAGAGGAAGGAAAATTTGATTCCAATTTTGTGACTTCTGACTCTTCTACCTTGGGGCTAAAGATGTATAATGGGAAAAATGGCTCGATAACATGAAAACTAAAAGATTTGTATAAGTGAAGAGGTTTCACACTGAGAACCCAGGCCTGTGCCTGGAGCCAGCCGTGGTGACTAAACTGAAGCTCCATCTCTCTGCTCTGTGCACTCCAGGGAAGTCACACTGGACAAATGACTGGTCTGTCTTAGCATCACTTCACTTCTTGCTTCTTCCACTGGACCACACCTGACTGCTGTTTTTTATTTTTTAACAGGAACATGTGGCAGTAGAAGCAAAAATAGCAACAGAGATTTTCTGCTTTTCTTTCTGAGAGGCGATAGTTACTTGGACTGTATCGTAGAAATGAGAGGTTCTTTGACTTACCAAGTAGAGATGGGCTCCAAAAGTAACAGCATTAACAAGATTGGGATCTTAG
Source organism: Cynocephalus volans (assembly GCF_027409185.1). Lineage (NCBI taxonomy): Eukaryota > Metazoa > Chordata > Mammalia > Dermoptera > Cynocephalidae > Cynocephalus > Cynocephalus volans. The sequence goes on along the minus strand of NC_084472.1, from coordinate 78,649,836 downwards.
ATTTGTTAAATTTGAATATTAAATGGAATGTAACCTTATGTTGATGGTAACAATAATGGTCCTAGTGAATCATGGCTTTTTGTACCCATGTCCTTGTGGGGTACACTCCCACAGAAACTTGCTTGGTTAAGTGACTTGGTTCAGCCAGCATCAACAAATGTTGATCAGACGCATTGTGCCTTGGGACCTGAACTCTCCCTTACTGCTTATAAAAGCTTGTCACCCTGTGAAGAAGCTTGGGCTAGCCTGTGGGAGACACGTGGCCTAGCTGACAATCAGCACGAACTGCCTGTATGTAAATGAGACTACCTTAGATCATATAGCTCCAGTTGAGCCACCAGATGACTACTGCCGCATGAGTGAACCCAGGCATAGGGTGACCAACTGTCCTGGTTTGCTTGAGACTGATGAGTCTTCTGGGATGCTGGACTTTGGGTGCTAAAACTGGGAAAGTCCCAAGCAAACCAAGATGAGTTGCTTACCCTACTTAAGAGAGATCAGTAGTACAAACATTTAGTAAAGCTTTGTCTCAATTTCTGACCCTGAGAATTGTGAACCAGCAACATGGTTGTTGTTTTAAGCCACAGAGTTCTGGGATGGATTGTTATGTACCCCTAGGGAGCAGATAACAGACCTCATTTTGAGATTCAAGCTCATAAAGGAGGATGTATGCTACTGGTAAATGATAATAATTCTTGACAGAGACAGGATTTTGGTTAGTATCTTAATTTCTAAAGTCTGTCTGATATAGACTTATTTTTTAGGGGTATTTTTCAGGTAATCTCCACTTGTACCTTAGGGTATATTGCAGTGCATAACTGGATTTCACAGCTGCTCAAAATGAAAGTAAAAGTTTCTCCTTAATAAATAAATAAATAAATAAATAAATAAGCTCTTTGTTTTTCTAGATTTACAAATGCAAATGTTAATGTTAGAAAAGGGTTAGTTGAAAAGGAATAGGGCCAACTAGTTATCCAAAATCAGATGGCAGAATTATGACTTTTTGGCTTTTTGGATAAGATGAGGAGAAAAACAAAATGGTAAATCACAGTACAAATTTTGTACTGTTTTGTATCATGATTTATCATTTTGTTTTTATCACACACATAAACACATATAGTACTATGTTATGGCTTAAAAGGTTTTACAAAATGGAAAATGCTTTCTGCTGCTTACTTCGTATTTAAAATAGTAGACTCCTCTGTGAAAGGATATAAAGAGCTGATGGAAGAAGAATCTTGTGGATGTCAGTACAAATTACATAGGGCATTAAACCAAAGTACAGCCATAAATACAGTGTGATGGCCTTGATTTGATGTTTCAATTAAGATGTTGGTTCTGAACTTGCTCAGAATACTGCTGCCTCCATATCTTCAGTGGTTGGCACTGACCTTAACGTGAGACGAAATCAAAAACTCTGGATGTCAAAAGGCTACATCAACAATGCTTTAGTGGATATAGGAGGGGAATGGATAAAATGTGCTAAATATTTCTTTAGCCTTCTGTTAAGCAACCAAGAAGCTGTGTCCCTCAGCTACTTTTCTGTGGCCTAAAATGGGGCGTGTGTGTGTGTCTGCGTGTGCATTTGTGTTTATGTATGTGCAAGAGGAGGACCTACCAACAATGGAGACAAGAGAGATTGGTTCCAAAATACCTTTCCTCACTCCTGCAGTGAATGTATTTCCTGGTAATATACTCTTTAAGTAGGTACCTGCCTGTTAAGCAATATACTGGGGCCACACTCTCCACTCCTAAAAATGGCAGAACAGTCCCTAATGAAATCTCAGCGGTGTCTGCAGACACATACAGTGTTAATGTGATGGCTTATTTTAAGTCACTTCCTGTCTTTTTTTTTTTTTTTTCTGAGCAATGTGAGGCATGGGAGCTTTAGTTCAAAGTATAGCTTTGAATTTTTCTTTATATTTCAAAATTATGCCCCCAGCCTAATTATTCTGCAATTCTTATTGGATTCATTCATTTCTAAGTGGCCACAGATTTTAATCATAGTCTCATATTATATATCATGGTAATGACCATGGTGACCGTTTCAATTATTAATCCTTTCCTTATACAATCTAAACACTGAAAACTCTCCCTGCCTCAGATGAATGAGGTCACATCAACTAACAGTCACATTACAGTGGTCTTTGGGTCCATCTGCATGATAGCAGGGCTTCAGTCTCCTGCCCACTAGATTTACCTGCTTCTCTGGGAATGCCCAGAGATGCTGACCACATGCTCAGGAAAAAGTCTGCTTATGCTTTTCGGCTCCAGTCCCTGAAGTCACCTTGCTGTGGTGCTTATTTCCAGCCCCCACCCTGAGAAAGCTGCTGTGTAGCCATGGTCATGCTCTGCTGGTGGTCCCTGAGAGTGCACCTTCCTGGGGAAGGCTGCCCTGGGACGTAGGCCTAGCACCATGTACCCTACCCTGCACTTGAACTCCAAAGCCACACTGCTCATGCTCAGAGTTTCATAATATCATCCCTCAACACAACTTTTTCTGTTTCTGAAATTAATCTTATTCTTCACAGGGCCACTGCCCAGTCCCTCAAGCTAAACAAGGGAGAGATGGCAGTTTATCACCTTGAGATCCTCCTCATTGCCTTTTGTTTCTCTCCCAGTTTCCCAAACTCTTCCCTACTTCCTTAGCTTAAAAAAGAATCTGCCAACCCCACACCTATTGACACATGTAAATAGATACCCAGAGGATGTCACCAGCCCACGGGTATAGTTAGTCTCTGCATCCAGTTCGGGCTTAGCAAAGATACCCTGCTTCTCTTACAATAAACACAGACCAGATGTCGTAACATTATCAAGATGGGGACTCCAAAGTCCTCCTGCTTCCCATCTCATCTGTCTTCCAACATGATCTTCATCCTTTGCTAAATTCCATATTTTGATGTGGAGGGAGCCCTCAGATCCTTACACAGTGCTGGTGAGTGCACTACTTTGCTTTAACTTCTTCATCTCCTCTCTGTTCTAATCTGTCGGGTTCCACATCCCCTTTCCACTCTCTATCCACCCCTGGAAAGATCCTTCCCACATTGCTCTCTCCCTAGTCCAGGCTCTTATCACTCCCGTCAATACCAACTTCAAAAGGAACATGCTAACAACGTGAACTGGCAGAGCAAGTCACTCTTTCCAGCAGTACGAAGACTGTTCAAAAGCTAAAACTCCCCAGTGCAGAGTGGGGAGCCTTTCTTCTTGCATACAAATATAACTTTCCATTCCAGGGATAAATGCTAGTTGTAAAAATCCAAGCATGGATGAAACTGCAGGAAAGCTTGTTGTATAGTTCATTTATTTAATAAGCACTTGACAGTTTCTTCTTAAGAAAACATTACCCCTTCATCTTAGTAATGAATGCAAAATATGCTTTTTTCTCTTCAGCACTGATTGCAGCAAAAGCAACTTTTGTCTTATTTTCCGGCATTTTATATCAAGCTAGAATTTACTACCCAGAGCATGGATTTTTAATACCTTTTATCAACACTTTAACTTCTAATATATTGACACTGTACACAGACTCCCTGCTTAATGACCTTAATTCCCTCAAAACGAAACAGAGCAAAAGAAAACAGGGCCTGAGGAAAAGAGCTGTTAAGCAAAAAGCCTAGAGCTATCGTTTATAAAAAACCTGAATAAAAGCATCACCTTACTTGCCCCCTGGGTCAGGCTTATACACAAGGAAGTTTCATCTAACGGTATATTACAGGGAAGTAAAAGAGCACCCTCGTTGTGCTCTGTCTGTTTCTGTCTCTGTCTCCCTCACGTTCTATGGCAGCTTCGAAACATGTTTACACGTTCTTAAACCCCCTTCCCACTGAGAGGTGGAGTCTTTGTACCTCCCCTTGAATCTGGGTGGGATTATGACCCAAAGAGCATGGCAGAATTGACACCCTGTGACTTCCAAGGTGGCTTATGTAAGACCACACAGCTTCTGTCTTGCTTGTTAGACCACACAGCTTCTGTCTTGCTTGTTAGACTCAGATCTTGGAGCTCTGAGTTATCACTTGAGAATTCAGCCTACACTGAAGCCACCAGGCTAGGAGAAAGCACAGCACGTTGAGGGTCTTTGTAACACTAAGAAGCATAAATATGACTTATTTGGAACCTTCAGTTCTTATTCTTTCCTGGATCATGGGGACTGATGGAAGCTGTAGAGTCTTTCCCTGCATAAATGCACATCCACACAAAATTCTGCATCAGACCCCAGGGAAATAGAGATATTCCTGGAAGGCCAAACCAAGGAGGTTTATGAACCTTGGGTTAATAATCTTAGACAGTATGTGACTGAGTACCACTGAAGACTTAACCAGGAGAGTAATGTATTCAGATTTCTGTCTTTGATAGACTATTCTGATGGCAGTGTAGGGGGTGGATTTGAGGGTGACAACACCAGAGCAGACAGCCCTGTCAGGAGGCAATGGCAGGGCAGGTGAGAGGCAATGAAGCACTTGTGTTGCTGTTGTGGAAAGTAAAAAGGACGGATGAATAACCAGGAGGTAAAACTGGCAGGATTTAGCGACTGATGTGGAGAGGTGGGGTGGGCTGGGCCTGAAACTAGTTAAGTTATCCCATATAAGAGGGAGTGCGGGTTTAGCAGAAACATAAAATATCAAGCTAACATTACAGTTTTCAGTCCAAAAGTAAGATCTGACTAGAAAGAAGTGAGATTTCTTTTCCAGTTAGACTTTTAGACAGATTCTGAAAATAACCTGGAAAAACAAGTTCTGGAGTGTTTCCTGTAGTTACTTAATCTCCTGAGGCTAAACAATGTGCTATTCTTTTTGTGAAGGATGATTCATTTGAATGGATATTTCTGCATCTTTCTTTATTTAAGGTCTCACTACATTGTAGTCAACCTTGCATTCTTAGGAGAAGGTGTTTATATTGAGGTTCAAGCGTGCTCATTTAGAAATCATGCTTAAAATGAGTAATGCTTAAAATAATTGAGATGAACTGAAGGTAATTAGAATAAACTTTCACTAATTTGTACTAATGGAGCGAAAGGCCAAAGTGCATCAAAATCAGAGGTATAGGATGCTGTTTTCATTTATATTTTTATCTAAAAATAATGTCAGAAAAAAAAATAGTTTTGATCCACAGTTACATAATTGCTTCTTATTTCTGCTCTGCAAATTATCATGTAGGATACCTGTAATCAAAACTCTACTTAACTTCCTATGGCCACTATTGATGGTGTTGCTATGGCAGAGAAGAATTCCAGATTATCTCTGTATCCTTTTTTTAAAAATTGAAACATAATTGGTTACATGTATTTGTGGGGTACAGAGTTAAATATCAATACCTGTGTACAGTATGTGATGATCAGATCAGGATAATTAGTATATTCATTATTACAAAACTTAATCATTCTTTGTGTCCATTAACCAATACCTTGCTAACTCCCTCCCTCTCCCCCTTTCCTACCTCTGGTAACCATAATTCTGTTCTTTCCTTTTAAAAGTTCAATGTATAATTGTAATTTTCTTTCTTTCTTCTTCCTTTCTTTCCTTCTTTGTTTCTTTGTTTCTTTTGCTTCCACTTATAAGTGAGGACATGCACTATTTCTCTTTCTGTGTCTGGCTTATTTCACTTCACATAATTTTCTTCAAGCTCATCCATGTTGCTGTGAATGGCAGAATTTCATTCTTTTTTATGGCTTAGTAGTATTCCATTGTATATATGTACCATATTTTCCTTATCTAGTTATCTGCTGATGAGTATTTATGTTGGTTCCAACTTTTGGCTATTGTAAATAGAGCTGTGATAAGCATGGGAGAGCAGACATCCCTTCAACATGATGAATTGAGTATATACCCAACAGTGGGATTGCTGGATCACATGGTAGTTCTATCTGTAGTTGCTTGAGAAACCTCCATACTGTTTTCCATAATGGCTACACTAATTTATAGTTCCACCAACTCTCTCTATGCTTTTGTTCAGAAAAAACTGAATTTTACCAATCATTCCTAACTGACCATTGAGAAACAATTCTATCATTTGTTTTGATGGGCAATTTTGAGTGTTGCTTCCTAAGTTTTATATACAGAATATCATACACACATGCACACACACCCACACGGAAATTGAGAGACCCCAGAGTCAGAGACTATATAGATGCTACTGTTTGCTCTGTTGGGCTAGAAGATGTGAATGTGAAGTCTGGAACGTACATGTCTAAAGACTGTGACGTTTCCCTCACTGATAAACTATGGAAGAAGACTGAAGATGAAGTGAATCAGTGTAACCATGTCTAGATAGCCTCTCTGTTGGGCCATTTCCTGTTGGGGAAGACTGAGACCTAGGAGGGTGCATAAACCCGTTCCTGTCAGGACACGTTCATCACTCACAGTGGAGTTTCTTTACCCAGCTGAGCACATGTCCAACTCAACATGAGGCCAGTTTGAATGTCCTGAATCCTGGGGCAAGTCAGATAAAGGCTATCATTTCCAGAGGAAAATACAAAGACTGGGAGTCAGAAGGATTTGTTTTAGAGGCCTGATTGTGGTTGTAGCCTGGTACCAGAAGGAATTGGAGTACAGTACAGAAACTCCGTGAGGAGTAGCAAAGCCTCCCCCAAATCCTGTCCCCTCCTTTAAAAATTTTTTTAAATTCTTTTTTGGTATTTGTAGTTTTAGCTTCCCAAATCTGTGGGCCAGCAAATGAAACACTCTGGGCTGGAACAAAACATGTCTGAAAATTATTTGTAAGAATACACAAATTTAATGCCAATATGAAAATGTATCCCCAATTGTCCTTGTGTCTTCTTCAAGTTGCTGTTAATGGGCCTGGAGAATACCATACATGTTACAGGTATGGCACTTAATCCATGATATTTTCTGAGTAAGTGCTTTCTTGTTTTAATCTTGGTCACATTTCTTTAATAACCTTGAGATGAATTTATCATGTACCTATAACCAGTTTAAAGATTATCATCAGTAAACCAGAAATGTTTGTCATAGGCTTGTCTGAGCTGTTTCATTATCTCCAGAGCAGAATCTGCTTTGCTCTGTAGCTCACACTGTCCTGTGACCTGATCTATGGCAGCTAAAATTTTGGAGGAAAAAACTTTTCATTTTGTATCAAACCTATGAAACTATTCCTCATAAAAGGGACTAAAGACTGAAATGCACACAGTCCCAGGGCTAAGTGAAAGGATATTACCTGAAATAGTTCAGTGCTATAAAATACAAGAGAAATGGATTCTTTGCCCTGATATAATAAAAAAAAATGCTATTGAGTTATAAATCCACCTGCAACAAAAATATATACAATTACAGCAATAAAGGAGCACTATAGAAACTGGTTCAAATGGTATGGACTCTCTCTGATTGCTAGGTTTTTTTATGCTCCTTAAACTTACCCCTGTTTTCCAGGGGAGAGGGGTAGGGGGATATTGGAATTTCTGTCTTTTTTAGACATCTGATGATGATGATGACAGGAAAGATCACCTGGGCCTGCATACTTCAGAGCAAATACTAGGGTGTATGAACTGAGGGAAAAGAAGAAAGGAATCAGGAAGCTAAAGAAGAAGACTGGAATAATCCACTCTGCTTCATTGGTGGACTATCTGTTTGTCATTGTCTATTTGGATGAATCTTTCCAAAGCCTAAGAGGGAATGACTAACACACAGTGCATGTATTAATTAGCTTATGCATGGGGTGATTGCTCCATTTCTAGAGTAGAAGGTAGAGTCAGCTACATTGGAACCAAACAGAATGAAAACAAAAGAGGAAGTTGTTCCTAGAGAGAAATAAGGATGTGGGTTACAAGAAGGTGGTAAATGGATGTTGTATGGCACATAAACAGGCATACACTACAGGGTCTTTGCTTGCACATAATTGCAACTCAGAGAACATTGGGAATAAGTGCACTGTGTTAACAGTGGATGTTAAGAACGGAGTAGAGTTGGTAAGATGGTAAGAATGGCTTAGAGCCACAGTTAAGAGCACAGGCTTGGGAACCATACTGAATGGGTTCAAGTCTTTTCTCTGCAATTTACTTTGAAAAAATTACTTACTCTCTGTAACTTTGTTTCCTCATTTGTCAAATGGGGCTGATAATAGTAGACAGCACCTGTGTTGTTAGAATGAGTGTTAGTTCATGTAAAGCACCCAGAATTTGGCTTGGCTCACAATGAGCTCTTAATGAACCCTGGTTATTGTTATTAGCTGTTAACAGTTTGTGGGGAAATGAGGATAGGTGAAGTTTGCCCAGACCTAGAGAACTAGTCCATGTGAAATAACTTGTTTTTTTGTATATAACCTCAAAAGCTGAATGTTGAGAATTCTGTAACTTTATATTTTTGGAGGGCAATGCTTTTCATAGACAACTTCTTTTCATTTTAAGGGAGAACCATCACCAGATTTATTAAACTAGGCATAGCTGGTCTGCACTTAATGCTGACCAGCAGCCTCGCTTAGATGAGCAGTGTTTTTCTTCCTCCCAAACAACCTGGGGTCCTGCCTCACTGCAGAGCAATTTTCCAAAGATGGGCTTAAGCTAGTGGGGTTTTGTACTAAAACTAAAACTGGGTAATTTTAAAGAAGTAAAATTTATTTCTTACAGTTTTGGAGATTGGGAAGTCCAAGGTCCAGGGGACACATCTGGTGAGGGCCTTCTTCCTGGTGGGGTGACTCTCACAGCAACTCAGGGTATCACAAGGTGAGAATGGGCTGAGCAAGAGAGCTAACCTTCTCACTTGCTCTCCTTTTAAAGCCATCAGAACCAGACCCATTACTCCATGAATGGACCAATGTATTCATAAGGGCACAGTCCTCACAATCTAATCACCTACTAAAGGCCCCACCTTTCAAATACCAGAACTGGATTTCCCATACTCTTAACACTGTTACAATGGGGGTCAAGTTTCCAACACATTAAATTTTGGGAGAAACATTTAACCCAGAGCAGCCCCCCTTCTTCATGTTTTGGCATTGTAGAATGGTTAAAATACTTGATTCGGGATGATTAAAAGCATTATACGTGTTTATCATAGCAGGTGCATATTCTTTTAATCAGTGTAGTAGCACTTGGCATGTTTTCTGTGATGAGATGAATGCCTAGCCTTACATCCTTCCAAGAACTCCAGCTCATTTTAGGAGATTTGATTTGATTTGATTCCATTCCAGGCCACTTCATGCCATTCTATTTCATTCACTGAGGAAACACTAAATTCACAGCACACTGCAAGCTGTGGTGGGAATTAGATGATAATCATGGCCGGGGCTCTTCTCAAGAGGAGTTTATAATATAGTTTCAAATTTGGAATTTGTGTAGCAAATACTAGAAATTTTGAAAAGTGCATAAAGTAGGTATTTCCAAGTTAGCTCATCAGTGGTTTTTAAATAGTCCACATGATTTCAGGCCTAGAAGCTGCTGGCACTCCATCTGGATGCCCTTTTCCTGCTGGAACACCCATTTCCCAGCCCCTGCTGGTGCTTTGGGAAGAACTCACAGTTGCTTTCTCTCTGCATGATTGTCTTTGCCTGAAGGCAGCTACCTTGCCCAGAGAAGCCTGGGTGCTTACACCCACTCCCTGCATTATCCTCAGGGGTAACCAGTGACAGGCTGACATGAAGATGGAGAAGCCCAGCCCCCTTTTCTCATGGAGGATCAGTTCTGCGTGCAATTTATGCTCCAGACTCCTCTGATCAGGCCATATCCTTCTTGGCTCCTTCCCCTTTCTTGTCCTTCTCTCCTGTTTCCTTGTAGGTCTTTCCTGAAGCACACTCCCTTCAGAAATCAAATGCACCCACATCTGTCTCTTCATCTCTGCTTCCAGAAAGTTCCACCTAGGTCAGTTTCCTTACTGTTTATTGTTTATTTTATGGATTTACGTGAGGAGATATTAATTTATATTCACCATTTTAAACTTGTCTTCTTAAAGATTTTGCATTTTAAACTTTCTAGTGGCCAGAAATAATTTGCACTAGAATTCTTCTCTCCCCTTGACTGAAAATAATTTTCTTATTCACATCTGCTTCTTATAGACAGTTCTCTGCCTTCCAGCATAACCATCAGATACACCAATGAAATCAATGACTGCTATTTAGAATCAGGTTCAGTATTTAATGTCTGCACAGTTAGTGGAATGCATGAGTACACGTACAAAATGACAGGTTGTTATGTAGCATGTCAACTTCATAGGTTATGGTGTGCTGAGAGGTAGCACCCAGAACAAATTTTAGAAAGAATTGTTTCTCAGTTTACTTGTTTAGTGTTCTTAGTTTCCAGGATTTAAAAAAAAAATGCTCAGTATTTTAAAGTTGTGTAATTGTCCACGGATGGTCAAGCCTTCTACATATGACTTCATCTGATGAAATAGTGAGATAAATTTACATTTCTATTTGCCCTAGTAATTCTCAGAATTTAAAGACCTCCCAAAGATCTACTTAGGCATCGTTATGCATTCTAAAAAGCAGTTTTTCTCTGTTATGCAAAGGCAGAAAATTAACATTTTGACTGCCTAGATTCTTTCTTCTTAGGAGATTTGTATATCGTATATTCTTACACTTTTCCATCTCCCTAAATATACTCTTTCTTCCTAGGTCAAGAAGATGCTGAGAAGATGAAGGGTAAAAAGTATCTTATAAGTGCTTTGACCTGCTTGGGGGCAGGTTCTCCATTTAAGCTGGGTGGTATTAGCTCCAAGAGCCTATGATTACTGTGTAATGCCACTATGGACTTTTCCAGGTTTGAATCATTTATCTATGTATACATCCTTTCAGGCATTGTAAATTGCAGTCACCAGGTCACCATTGGCTTCTAAATATTCAGTTTTGGCTATAGATAGAATAGAAAACTGCCTGTAGCTCATGCTATTCACTGCTGATCTGATAATACAAGAAAGAGCCTGAAGAACCCTCTTCTGATCTTTGTAATATGACATTTGTCAGCACCCCTTTGGGGAACTAAATTTACACAGTGTGTGTGGAAGTGAGGGTTCTTGCTCTGATTCTGTATGTGTACCAATTCCCATTATGTACCGGGTTATCCTTAGCTGTGTGTTTCAGATGTTATTACTCTGCTGTTACTCCAATGGGAATAAGGTTCAGATAACCATGTTCTGAGGGTATGGTTCTCTCCCTGTGTGGTCATAATGTTCTCTGTTCTCTAGAGCTGAAAAAGAGAAAGCCATTCATTTTGCTGAATGTCATGGGTCACAGGTACACCTGCCTGTGCTACAAAGATAAGGAAATCTGGCCATGTGACGAAGCCTGATAGCGTCTGGAGAATTAAAGCTTTGCTGCTGGCCTTAGTCATGAAGGAAATGCGGTGCTCAGAAGACATCGTGCGCCCTTCTCTCCTCTGCCCTCACCACATCGTACAGGTGATGCAAGCTGACAATTATACAGAGGAATCAATAAAACCACAGGAGGATGATTTCTCTCTTTTGCTGTTTAGGAAGCTCATTCCCCTTTCCTCACTTTGCTTACTGCTCACATGCTTCTCCTTGCTCTGGAGATCTCTTCAGCCTTCTGGGTTTTCTGACTATTTTCAGGTATACTTCCTATTTTCTCTAAAACCCTTGAACTTCAGGCATTCAACAAACACTCAGCATCTGCTAAGTTGTGTCGGGAACTATACTTCATTCTAGAGGTGGTCACTTGAATCTATAACATAGGAGGTAGACACATTCATTACAATATAGCTGTAAGTAGGGTGATGTTATGCCCTGTTTGTCCTGGACAGTCTTGGTTTATGCCTATTGCCCAGAGTACTCATTAATAGCACCCTTCTATTCTTAGGAGTGTCTCAATTTGGACAATGAATTAATGAATGTCAAATATAGTATACTCAGAAGATTCTGGAAATTCCATTTCTTCCAGAGAGCTATCTCAGACCCTTAAAGGCAGAATTAAGGACCCCTTCTATATATTCCCATGAAGCTTGAACACACACCTGTCACAGCATTTGCTATCCCACTACAACCTATATGCTCTTTGAGAAAAAGATCTGCATTCCGAGACATCAATTTATTCTCATTTGGCATAGGACTAGCACATAGAATACATTCAGTTTTTGATTGAAATGATTATTAGGTTCATAATACAGGCCCATAATCCAGATGGGTGTGTAAGTCAGGGGCAATGGTCCAGAGAAAGAAATGCCTGTCAGAGCCTTGAAGGGTGAGCAGGAGGTGGGTGGAAAAAGAAGGGCACAAGGCAGGGCATTTCAGACACAGCAGCAGTGTCTTCACAGCAGGAGGCAGAAGAAGCCACAGTACATGGCAGGTGACATGGCAGAGTCCTGGGTGTGAGGGCTTGGTCACAGATGAAGCCGGGAGGCAGTAAGTTCTGGCTGGTTGAGGGGAGGGTCTGTATGTATCACTGAGGAGCTGGACTTTGTCAAGTGATAACAACCACAACTAACATTGGTCAAACACGTAATCATATGCCAGGTACCGGGCTAAGCACTTTGCATGGTTTACCTCAATTCATTTTCACACCTCCCCAAAAGATGTTACCTCCAAATTAACAGATGAGAAAACCCAGGTTCAAGACAGTTTAAATGATCTGACTGATGTCACTTGGTTGTGTGCATTCGAATCAAGAGGGTGTGACACCAAAGCCTAGATATTCTCTTTGTCCTTCTCTTTCTCTCCCTCTCTCTCCCCTCTTTCCTCTCTCTCATGGACACAAACTCACACACACCATCTCTGAGCCAGTGAGGATTTCCTGAAGGGCTTCATATGGAGAAGGACACTATCAGATTTCTATTTTAGGCTATGTGGGCAGAAGTTTGGGAATAGAAGTTTGGAGTAGGATACCAGGCACAGGACCCTAGGCGGGAGGCCAGGAGGCTGTTGCAGGCATCCAGGTGGGCAGGATGAGAACCTGATCCAAGGCAAAGGCAGTGGGATAAAAAGAGGAGAATCCAAGAGATTCTGAGCTCATAGAAGCAACAGAACTTGAAAAGGAGGTTGAAAAATTTGGTTTCATTTCAAGCTTTATATCTTTGGTAGCAGTGCAATTCCCCAAAACTGGGAATCCAGCATGGCAACGGGTGGCACGATGAGTTTAGATTTGGGCATTTTGGTTTGAATTGTTTGTTCAATATCCAACTGTATTTATTAGACAGGTAGGAGAATATACAAGACTGGAGACTCAGGAGAAAGACCTGGGACAGTGGTGAAGATGTGGGAGTCAGCAGCATGAAATCAGATGAAATGACCCAGGATAGAGATGGAGGGGGAAGAGAAAAAGGCCAGGACATGGGGATACTAGAGGCTCATAAAGAAGTATAAGAAGGAGAGAGGGGAGAGGCAGGAGAAAAATTATTATAAAATCATGTCACAGAAGCCAAGGGAGGAGAGAAGTCAAGGAGGAGGTTATGACGAATGGAGACAGAAGATGCAGAGAAACTGACATAACGCAGCCTCTACGAATGGAAGAAAATCTGGTACTTACAAAGGTGGAATAATGTTTGTCTTACAAAACAATTAAACAGTGGTTTGCATGAGTGTATTTAAAAACATTAAAAGCCAAATTGATACTTAAAGGTTTCAGAATTACAGTTGCTGTTCAGCTCATTCATCAAAAGTCTGACGATATCTGACTACTAACATGTACCTTAATTTAAACCTAGCATTCCCATTGATTCAGCCTTTGGCAGACAGAAATCCTTTGGCCAAAATTCTGCAGATGTCATCCAGACCAGATGTTACTTTTGACTGTAGTGAGTGAGATTCTGAATATCATCAGGAATGTAGCCCTGCAGTGCTATGCATGGGGCTTTCTGAGCAAACAGCGTTTATTTTGATGTCAGAAGCCCAGCTCATCTTGATCAAATATGCAGTGTTGGCATTTTTATGGAATGGGTCACCAGACCCAGAGGAAGAAAAACTGAAGTTATTGTGCCCTTGTGTACCAGCCCTTTCCCTATGACAGCAGTTTTGTCCTTGTCCTTGATATAGATATTTGAAACACTCAAGTATAATGAATTTTCTGCTCTATCTGGATATGTTCCCTTGGCAGCACATGGCAAACTTGAAAAAATACTGAACAGGTTATCAGAGGTTAATAGTTTCTCAACTTCCTTTTTTTCCTAGGAAGATAACAAAACCCAAATCCTTTCAGGCAAGGAGATTCAATAATGTAACTATAATTACGACATGACATAATATGGGTATTGTTTCACTAATAATTTTCATGTATCTAAGAATTTTACTTTATTTCTTTCATTGCCCACTTCCTTCCAAAATCATTTAAAATATTTTTATTAAGAGGCATATGTACAAATACAGTTAAAATGGAAATAAAAAATCAAAGACCATGTAAAGGGAAAAAGGAAATAAGCATCCCATAAACCCAATCTATGTTATATACCTTAACATCACATGGAGCTTTGAGATTTCTTATAGATTGAAATAACCTTTTAACGATCTGAAAGTATTATTAATCAACATTTCCCATTCTGTATTAAGGAGCCCTGTAAAGTAAGTAGATGACTGTATATCATAGATAAAGAAACTGAAGTAGAGAGACCATAGCTTTTCCAAGGGAAACGGCACACTGTAAAAGAAACAGAATGAAACCATGCAAAAGTTACTTATGCCACCTTCTAAATATGGACAGGGCATTCTTACTTAATTTCACAGAGAATTCTAGTGCTTTTCAATAGTTTTTTTCCTTACTTCTTCCTTAGGGTTTTTCCAATGCTGTAAGCCATTTCTCTGCTTACAAGGTGAGTTCCATATAATCTACACCTGCCTCTCTTCCTGTGTAATTCGAACAAGATATTGATCTCATCATGGTAACCATGGTTGTCTTATTCAAGTACTTATGATCTGTACCTGGAACGATCCAGGAAGTGATCGTCTCTGCTGGTAAGTGCCTTGACATGGGCTCCAGTGACAGAACACCCCCATGCCCTGCCCCCACAGGCAAAAGCCAAGCAAGACAGTGCCACCACACAGTGAAGCTTATCAGTGTTCCAGAAACAGGCAGGTTGAGGGATATCCTACAGATAAAACAGGAAATATATTTCTCAGCAGCTTCTCCTCAAATCTCACCTAACCAAGTGCACTTCAGTGGATTCTAGAATACTTTCTCTGTTGAATGAAGCTTATAAATATTTGTTTATGTATCCTATCAATCATTCTGAAGAACACAGTCTCCATTTTTGCATGACAGAAGAAAACAGCATCCAAGTTTCTCTTTTGCAAGCTAAACACAATGCCTGGAGCTGTAGTCAGTTTTTCCTGAGGTTATCTATATTGCTGATGGACAGAGTGACATTTACAAATGAAGAGGCCATACGGTATTCTGTACCCAATTAAGCATAGCACTTATTAAGGAAAAACAGTCAATTATCAGGGAAAGATGATTTCCAAATTGTTAAGTAACAAATATTAAGTAACAGTGTAAAAGTCACCTGTAAAATGAAATAATGGCTGAGTATAATACCAGTGATTCAAGTCTCATTAATGTGATTTGGTTTTAATTTCTATATTTTAATAATAATTTTAGGCATTATTTATGTACCTCCTTTCCTCATAAATATCACTTAGGAAAATCTTCCACTTACTTTATTTATAAATACTTATAGTGAGATACAGTTTATTTTCTATGCAATATTTATTAGTTTTCCGAGTTTCCACAGCACCTTTCCATAGAATACCTGGTTGTTTATAATACATACATTACAACATACCTCCATACGACATTCATTTTCTTTTGAAACAAAAAATAGTTGTTCTGA
This sequence comes from Cynocephalus volans, assembly GCF_027409185.1. Classification (NCBI taxonomy): domain Eukaryota; kingdom Metazoa; phylum Chordata; class Mammalia; order Dermoptera; family Cynocephalidae; genus Cynocephalus; species Cynocephalus volans. The sequence continues at coordinate 78,634,124 of NC_084472.1, read as the reverse complement.
GTTACAGAAGCTATTTTTTGGGGGTTTGTTTTTTTGTTTGTTTGTTTTTAAAGTAAAAAGCTAGGGAAATTTGACCTCAATAAATGTATTTTTTATTGTGAGATAAAGATCGACAAGGTCCAACTGCAGTGTATCCCCAATGAGTTTTGTCATAATGTATTTGGAAGCAATTAGATGCTAGTTTTTGTCATTGTTCTTTCACGAGGTTTTCTTAAAAACAAAAAGCTGCCGAATTTTATAGCTCTAGAAAAAAATTAAAATACTTATACTATATTACTTAGTATAATATGCTGCAGCTCACGGGCGTTTGAGTAAGAAGGAGTCTCTGTCTTTAAATTGGTTGCACTCTGATCAATGAACAATTTATGGATAGCACAGAAATACATACAGAACCTATAAAGTGTAAAGCACAATGTGCATACCATAGAGGACAGAGTAAGCTGTATATTTAAACCTGGTCTATTTCAAAATGTGCTTTTCAAAATGATCACAAATTTGTGTTGTTTTATTATTATGATTTTATCCATTCATGATGTTTTAATGACAACAAAAATAACACTTATTAAGTAATTGTGAGCTCAGGTGCTATTCTCATTGCCTTATATGCTTTATTTAATTGTCAAAGCAACCCGTGAGAAAAACAAAGGCCAGGGAGGTTTTATGCTAAGGAGTGGGCCTGGGAAACATATGCAAGCCCAGTCGATTTCCGGAGCCTCTGTTCTTAACTGCTGTGCTACCCAAAGATAGCAAAACTCAAGGAACCATCAATGAAGCATCACCTCATCAGACTCATTCAGACATTTTATTTTAATGTACCATTCCTCTCTGGATCTCAACACTTGTTTTAAGGCTAAAGCACCCAAGGTTTTCTTGGTCTATACTTTTCTGTTGATGTGGTCAGATAATTTGTATAATTCAAGCACTAGTGAGGATTTTAAAAAAAATCTCAAATATTCAGCATAACCCCGACCTCCTGCTTACTACAAGGCTGTGTTAGGTCTTGGAGGTGTCTTCTGTTCTAAGCAGATATTAACATGTCTCCTTATTTCTATCTGTGCATGTTCTTTTTAACTTTTTTAAAAAATAGAAATAACATAATTAAAAGTTATAAGTATTTTCTTTCTCCTTCCAAGTTGCAACTTGACATAGCAGCAGACAAAAGGTAGTTACATAGATTTGCCTCTGCTTTCTCTGTAACTTTTACAATCAGATCAGCTCAGTAGCTCAGTATAATTTATGTGTGGCTCAGGTGAGGATGTGAAACTAATTCACTTATTAAAAATGAACTTGACCTTGATAACAAACAAACTAAAAATAGCAATAAATAAGGTATTAGTACTGCTTCTCTCTGGGGCCCAGTGTTATCGAAAAGCTGCATAGGCGAGCCAGATGGAGAAAGCGTTGTTCAGGCTGCAGCATTGCTTTGTTCACTATCGTTGGAGCAAGTAAACGGTGGAAAAGTCTACACCACATTCACCTCAACTCAGCACAGAAACACCTGCCAAAAATGAGGTGTTAGTGAATCATGGAGATAGATACAGTTGTTCATTCTTATGCTGTCATTTTTAGTAATCATTTATGGATCTCAAAAGCAAATACCTGAGTATACTATATTTGATCTCTTTTGTCTTTTATAACTACCATTTTTTTTGGTAAGCTCTTCATTTTTTACTTTTTATTCTTTCTCTTTTTGTTTTTTCTCAAACCTGTCCATCATGTCCCTGTAGTGGATAGTTACTAATTTTTGGCTTTGCAACATTCACTTAATTAACACCACGATTTATTTCCCTTTGAGGAATTGAGGTGCAGGGGGATGGCTAATTAATATATTCCTGCCTCCTACTAGAAATGTGGAAAACATCCTGTAGACTCCTTATACTGAGGCCCTTCTCATACTGCCTTGGTATAACCAGGAGCCAGGACATAAGCTAATCTTCCACGACCCTGAATCTTGAGCAAGGGTAGAGACAGACAGCTATCCATGAATTTATTACAGGGGAGGCATCAGGAAAAAGTATGGAAATGCTGCTTAAACAAAACCTTCTGGCACTTCCTGTTTCTGCATGTGGGCTTCAGCCTTCCTGTTGCCCTAGGGAACTCTATACATCCTGCTATTAAATTCCCTTTTTGGTGAAGTTAGTTTGAGTCTGTTTCTGTGGCTTGCAACAAAGGAATTCTGGTTGATATGATCCTTGATTCATTTTCTATTCCTCTATTATTATTGTTATTTTTTATTGAGATGTATTGATTATACATATTTATGGGGTATAGAGTTATATTTCAATACATGTATACAATGTGTTATGATCAAATCAGGGTAATTGGCATATTCATCATTGCATAACTTGATCATTTCTTTGTGATGTGGACACTCTCCTCTCTTCTAGCCATTTGTTAACATGCAGTAAATTACTGTTAATTACAGAAGCCTAGCTTGACTGTACACAATATTATTTTTTTCTGACCACTTCCGTTTATTTTATTTCTCTCTGTTTACTTGTTATCCTTCTTTTGGACCCTTGAACTTTGTAGTTTTTTTTTAAAAGAGATCATAATTTTTTTGATTTCGTGGAGATGGGTTTGTTCATTTTAAATCTCCTTTGTGGGTGTAGTTTTTCAGTGTACATTTTTTCATTTGCTTTTGTTACAACATTTTCTTGTGTGTTATCCAGTTATCTAGCACAAGTCCCAATCAGGCTCCTATCTGATTGTTCATCTTTGACCAGGCCATTCTTTTTTGGGTTGGCTTGCCAGGATGCTGGATACTGAAGAGGAGGCACCTTGTGAGTGAGCAGGAACAACAGCTTAGATTTTAATCTGCTTTCTGAGCCCTTTCTCACCAACACTATGCCCTGATAGTAGGTTCTGCACCCAGGACATCTGCCAGGCTCCCAGAGAGCCTTTGTGTGCTATAGACGTTTCACAGGTGACTTAGCCAGATGCAGACTTACCTTAAAGATATCGCTCTGTTCTGAATGTTTGTGTGCCCTCAACATTCACATGTTAAAACCTAATCTCCGATGTGATAGTGTTAAGAGGTGAAGCCTTTGGGAGGTAATCATGAGTAGGATTAGTTACCTTATAAAACAGGCCTCAGAGAGCTGCCATATGAGGACACAGTGAGAAGGTGCCATTTCCATGAACCGGGAAGTGGGCTCTCACCAGACACCAAATCTGCTGGTACCTTGACCTTGAACTTCCTAGCCTCCAGAACGTAAGAAATAAATTTCTGTTGTTTATAAGCTACCCAGTTTATGGTATTTTATTATAGCAGTACAAATGGATTGAGACAATAGTGAACCTTAATTTTCAGTGCCCTTCACTTTCATGGGGCCCTTTCTGAGGCTCTGTTCACATGGTCATATGTTTTAGAAAGATTTGTTAAAATAAGATATTTTAACTTCAACTGGATAGGACTGCTGGCTTTCCCTCTGCCATACTTGCCTTATATCAAAGAGTATTTGGAGTGGTTGTTGAGATCCAGGGAAAGTACAGAAAAATTCCTTTACTGTCTTAATTTTTTAGGCTGAAGGATTTTTAAGTAAGTTACAGGTACTTTCCCCATTTTATCCCTAAATATTTTAGTGTTCATCCTAAAAAGAAAGAAAATTTTCCTACAAAATCAAAAATAGCATTATCATATCTAACACAATAATACTCATTCTTTGATAGATTCTAATACCCTATCCATATTCAAATTTCTGTACTTGTCCTCAAAATATCTGTTCGGCTCCTTTGCTCAAACCAGGATTCAATCTAGTACTACACATTGTATCTGGTTACTATGTTTTTTAATCTTTTTTTTCACCCTAAATAAATAATTCCTTTCTCCACTATACTAACTTGCTGAAGAGAGTGAATCTTTTGTCCTGTAGAATTTCTCACCTTCTGAATTTGCCTGATTGTAGCCTCATGGTATTGTTTAGAAGGTTTCTCTGTTCCCTGGAAGTTATATTTAAAGGACTGATTATATTTAATTTAAATGTTTTCAGTTATAATACTTCCTGTGTACTTCTCACTGCATCATATGAGTGGACATGTAATTAATTTCTGATTTCCCTACCAACCTCGGTTTGACCTCTGTTTTGGTATAGTAATAGCATGATTTCTTAATTGCAGAGTTATATGTCCCACCTTGAGACCAATGTTAAAACATTAATTGGGAGGCCATTAGGCAAGGCAGCTCCAGTACCCTGGGTTCCTAAATAAGCAAACTGAAATCCAATTCAGTATAAATGATAAAACAAAACTTAAGCTTAACCAGTCGGGAACTGCCAACTAACCTCTAACCAGGGACTTCCCATAAGAATGATCCAAATAAGGCTACTGCTGCACTTTCACTAATCAAGTATTTTCTTTGCCTTGCTTCCCGGTTCACCTTATGTAAGTCTTTCTTCGTGCCCTTTGTTAGAGCCCCAAACTGCCTGTAGTCAGAGCTGCTCAATTCATGAATTGCTGTTTGCTCAAATAACCGCTTTAAAATTTTAATGTGCCTAAGTTTATCTTTCAACATCAGAGTCATCTGTGTAGTGTTACTTTGGACCATATTAATAACTCCAATCACTCACCTGAACACTAAATGACTAAATGACTTGCTTGAATCCATAACTTCATTTGAGTGCTACACAGTGACTTTCTAAAGAGGCCCCATTCTAAGCCTTCATTATCTCTTACCTAGTTTAGTAGAATAACCTAACTGGTCTTCCCATGTCCTTCTTTGCCCCTACAACTTATTATCTACGTGACAGGCAGAGGACCTCCTGGAATATCAGTCAGATCATGTCACTTTTCTGCTCAAATCCTTCAGTGGCTTCTCATTTCAATCACAAAAAAGCCACAGCCCCCACCATGGTGCAGAAGGCTCTTTACATTCTGGCTCCCAGCTTTCCCTCTGACCCTGTCTGCTTCCACCTCCCCTTTCTCCGTACTCAGTCCGCTCCAGCCACAGTGGCCTCTATTTCTTTCTAGGACACCCAGCCAGCTAAAGGTTTTCTTTGGACTTGCTCTAACCCCTGTTAGCAGCATGGCTTGCTCCATCACTTCAGATTTTTGCTTAAATGACATAATCACACGAGAAAGTAATTTCTGATCACCATATTGAAAGTAGCTCCCACAACCCCTCTACCTACACTGTCTATTCCCTTACCCTGCTTTATATTTATGCATAGCACTTACATTTTTGGCTGGTTATATTTACTTTTCTGGATGGCTCCTCATGGGAGTATGTACTTTGTGAGGACAGACATGTTGCCTATTTTACTTATTCCTGTGTCTCCAGCTCAGAGCATAATGCCAATGCAGTAAAAGTAGCACTTTAAAATTGAGAACAGCTGTTTCTTTTATAAGAGGAGTCACCCAGTGAAATGGAATGTCACCTCTTTTTCACCATGGTTCTCGCTGAGCCATTGAAAGATGCATTTAAGGAAATTATCTCAAAATCAAGTACTTTTAAGTAATTTCCATAAAGTGCAACTCAAAAGATGCTTCTCAAGGGCACAGACTCTTGTCTTGGCTTAGAACCCTTCAGGAAGAAAGTAGAAATCAAGAGAGCTCCGTTTTCTTAAAATATTTTCAAAGGATTGCCTGCAGAGTAATCAGGAACAATAGGTCACCAGCGACTAGTCTCCAGTTACACTCAATGCACCCCTACCAAAGCAGATGAAACAGCAAAAAGCCACTTCTTTCCTCAAAGCCAAGATTTGCTTTAGGAGGGATTATTTTTATACTTCTTCACAGGCTCATGAGTAGAATTTAAATTCAGAGAATTGCTTTTTATCCCATTCATTAAAGAGTCATTGAATTTTAAAGCCCTTTCTAAAAATCTAGAAAATGATAGCCTTAAATTCATTCACTTTTTCAAAAACTCAGGCCACTCTTAGTATCTCAATTCAATGACCCTGATACCGTTGTCTCAAAGAGAACAGCCATGAACTTTTATATTTGGGAGGGATAGTTTGAAAATGCTCATTCTCTCTTTAAGCTCTGTTCACTTGTCCCTTTTCTTCAGATAGATCCTTTCAAATTCTGATGCCTTGCACATATATATTGATATAATAGGCCTTTTTTCCAGGCTCCCTCCAATGTGTCTCACAGTGATCCTGACTTCAACAGGTGGGGGCTTTATACTTTGCTAACTTAGTGAGGCATATGGCCAACGATGTGACAAAAAGCTGGGGATGAGTCTATTTCTCTTTGATCAGACCACCAGTAATACTCTTCGAGGCAGTCCCCCTCTTCTCTCCTTTGGATGCACATTGCTCTAATCTAGGCTTCAGGGGCAAGTAAATAAAACATAATTATAATATTTCCTTTCCTTCCCACCTACAGGGATTATCATGGAAATCCAATGCAATTACATGCTGACATCAGTGAAGACTGAAGCCAGTGGAGCTGCCTGTCTCTGCTACCTGAAGCGGGCTGGACAGCAGTTTCCAGAAAATCCTGTAATTAGGTTGTGAAACGGTGGCAAATAGGATGAACTGAAGAGGCAGATGTGTGGCCCAAAGCAATTTGGTTTCGACTAAAATGTGCTGCAACCACAACCTTCCTATTTATTAAAGCCCTATAATATACCATGTTATGCCATTATTGAGGGTAATGGGGAATCAGACACTTAGCTATAATGAAATTAGATTTTCCCTTGCCTGCACCAGCGACACAGTGACATTTTCTTGTAAAAGCTGTGAAAGTGGTTGCTTAAAAATAGGCTTGACAAAAAAACACTGGAATCCACTTCACCAAAAAGAATAATAGAGCTAAAAGCTGATGAGGTTGGACATTTTATTGCCCCCTTGTCCTGCCTGTTTTTAATTTGAAGTTATTGTACAGCCGGACAGGTAGAGGAGTAGAAACCATAGTCAGTGAACCTTCATGTTTTATTAGTCTACAAAGAGGAGATTGTTTTCCTATTTCTAGGAAATAAAGAGCAACAGACAATAATGGTCCTGCCTTGCAATCATGGTCCTGACTTCTGATGTCATCTTGAATTTGCAATGTCTTTGCTTACCTCCTTTGAAGTATGGATATGGAAGGCAAAAAAAAAAAAAAGAAGAAAGAAAGAAAAAAAAAAAAAAAGAAAAAGTGAACAGATTGGAAAATAGGCATCTAAATAATGTGATATTATAAAATAGTTTGAAAGTTTGTGGGGATGGATGGTCTTTGTGGAAGGTTATACAAAAACAATTGATTCCATTGTTTCTCACCATTTTTTAAAATCCTTTTTGTCAAACTCTGATCTGTCTTGTGCTTTTGAGCTCAATCTGATTTCAGGTGTGAGTTGCTCTGATCACTAATTGCGTAAGTTGATGTCAGGAATCATCAGGCTGTCACAAGAAGGATAATATGTAATCATATAGTTAAGAATGAGCAGGAAGGACCAAATCCATTGATTAGAAATTGCAATAAGTGAGGATAATGATGCAACTGGTGATGCAGTTTTCAGTAAATGAAGCAAAGTGCGGTATTCTTTTAATACCATAGCTCTTAGACAGAGATGTCAGCTGTCCTTGCAAGAGGAACAGCTCAGAGCTTCCTGCTGGGCCATTGGGAAGGAAGTGCTGGTCCATCAGAGACCAAGACTGCAAACCAGCTGACACATCACAATCGCACCATAGACTGTGGGGAGTTTGCTGCAAATCAACAGCCAGTCCTCTCTAAGAAAGAATAGAGGCACTTTAGCAATAACAGAAGCTTAATCATTCAAGCTTCAGAAAACAGCATGAGCCCGTGGTCTTGGTAAGGCAGAGCTGCACGAAAGTGAAATATTAAATGTTGAGGAAATCAGGGACATTAGTAGAAATCGTACTAATGTGACAAGTGATATAATGTATTCTTTTAAAAAGCAGATACCCAAAGGCTGAAAACCCTTGAGAGAAATCTATAATTTACATTCAGAGATAGAAGTGACCTGAGATCAGAGGGTAGAACTGAGAAATCAGAGTTTCCAATGTGATCTCATGATCTTGACTGATTCCAGTTAGAACAGGGAATGCCACTGTTTCTCAAGCCACAGTCCTTTGTGTAGTCTTCTCACAACTTTGATTACATCCCATATTATTTGAACTATTGATTATTTATCTATTATTTTCTTTAAACTTAAATTAATTGATCGTCATCCTGAGCAGAACTATCCCTGCGATTATTATGTACTTTTTCTAATACAAATTAGAATAAATATAAAATATTAAAAATAAAGGGTGTGTATCTCTACAACTTAGAGAAACTTAAGCATCACAGTGGTATGTGAACCACATTTTAGGAAAACCATTTGTAAAGACACTCTCTGTGTGTTTGTTTTTTTCCCCCACCTGAAAGTTCTCAGAATTCTAGTCAGCTTTCTACTTGCATTCCCTCTTCAGATTGGCTCTTTTATTTTATGTTTGTTCTTGTTTTAAGTAAAGCATAGTTTTTCTTGGATTTAGAGCATGGTTTTTTAAAAATCCCCTTTAGCATAAAGTCTTGCTAGCTTTGCAGAGACATTTCTTCCCAGTTTATTTAATAAATATGATTTCACCACCTACTATTGCAGGGTCTGTCCTCTTATTCTGAAAGTGTAAAAGAAAAACATGATGGAGGTAGTTCCCACTACTCAGGAGTTTAAGATCTAATTGTGGTGAGTCAGGCCATACTAACCACAACACAATACCATGAGAGATAGACAAAGAAATTAAAAAACGACAATGAGGATGTAATTTTAATTAAGAAGGTCAAGGAAATTTTCATAGGGGAAAAAGAAATTTAGCTTGATCCTTAAGATTGGGGAGGATTTTTATAAGTGGATGTAGAATGGGGAAAGGCATTCTAGTTGAAAGGAGCAACCTGGGAAATGGGAAAACTTAGGGTCTTCTGATGTGATGAGTATAGGGTGCTAAAGCAGTCTTTGTTGGGAGAGTATATAGCAATTTATAATGATATATATCATTATAAGGATTTATAACGCTTCTCAGAATTTCCCCTCTAACCCATATGGTTGATTGGAACTTACCATCCATTTTAATTCTTTGGGTTGTATTCAAACAGTTTGTTTTTTCCTATCTAATACATATATGCTTCAGGATTTTTAAAAAAGTTATTACTACTGTATATATTTTGTACTCCTTTGTTAAGTATACTTTATAGTTATTTTGCTTTCTAGACTGGATGCTCTATAAAGTGTCTATATTGACAAGAGTCCACCCCCAAATTTCTGAGCCTTCAGTTTAGTTATATTTTCCTGTGGTCAATTTTGTTCTCTCTTCTTGAAGATACACTGAAAAGACCAATAATCATAGATATCTCTTGTCCTGTTCAAGATGCCAAGAATGACTGACAGTAAGGTTATGTGAGGGATAAGAGGGCAATTTTCGCCTCTGTCTAATGCCCTATTCCTGTGGGCAGCTCCTACTCTTTATAAGATTCTTTTCATCTTGTAGGCTTTAAGGACTGTCCTTTTTCATCTACAAAAACTCCAAACTCAAACTCAGACATGTCAGATAAGTAAGGTAATACAGTTTCCCTTCCAAAACATGCTCTTACGTAGTATAAAGAGGAAAGACTTTAGGAGTTAGCACTTTTCCAGGAAGATATTAAGTCTCATTTTTTTTTTTTTTGCCAAACCTTAAATATTCTAAACAACCTAGGTTAGGACATTGTTCCGTTCTCCCTTACTACATTTTAGCCCATACCTGCATGTTGTACCTAATCTATTTTCTTTTCAAATTTTCAATGATTCCTTGTCAGCAGGGAAAATCAAATGGTTTGATAAACTCTCTGCCACTCATCTCTAGGTTTCGTATGTAGATTAAAAACAAGGAAAATTACTGTTTCACTGCATAAAACTATGGACACATAGAAAACGCAGAAAGTATCTTTCACTTTGGGGGAACAAATATCACATATTATGACTATATCTGCCTTGTTCAATAAATTTATTTTATTTGTGTCTACTTAAAAGAAATCATGTATTCTATTCTGAATGAATATATTTTAAGGCAAATGGAAAGCATCTGTTTTGTCCATTCACCCATCTCTTCTCCCATTCATTCATACAACATTTTTTTTAGTGCCTATTCTAGGAACTGTTGGGTCTACAATGGTGAGTAAAACAGAGTTTTACATTTACAGAACTGTTGCTCAGAATCTATTTAATCCCCTCACCCCATTTTGAATGAGAAAATTTTTACTTTGTTTCACTATTTTCTGAGATGTGCCTTCAATTGGGATTCTGTGAGCTAGTTTCTTGTTCAATATCCCTAGAATTAATGAGAGCCCTTCTTCAGGGTTTTTGGCTCTCAGTCTTCCTCATTAGGTTTTCTTTGAAAAATCATTTTCCTTTTTGAAAGAGAGAATTATATTGAGAACTAAAGTCCATCATGTCAGACTCAATAGTAAAATAAGATAAACTAAGATAGCAGAGAAGACTGATAATCTTCATGGCTCTCCCAATTCACCTTTCTAAAGCTTCCTCCTGTTGGTTGCTTTTAGGGGGGATGCACCCAGCAGTATTTCTTGGTTGTAGCTTTCCTCAGCTGTGGCTTCTAGAGCAGCCTCTTGGTGACTGTCCTAATGATGACGATTCCCACTGGCAGCTGCTCTCAGTATCCCCTGGTGAAAGGAAAAGTCAGTGGCTGCTCCTGTCAGTAATGGGAGCTGCTTGTAACTTTCTAGTAGCTTCTGCTGGAGTGGCAAACCATTTCAAGGGATTTCTAACAGTTTTTTCTATTGGCAGCTGGAGAATAATCCTTACTCCCTATAATCTCCAGTAACTCTTGCCTCTCTGAAAGGACCAGGCCATAGAAGTTCTCAGAATGGGCTACGCTGTATCTTCTGATGGATGATTTTGAAGAACCTTGAAATTAACACTTACAGTGTTCATTAGATAGTGTCACACTCTCTGACTATCCCCATGAACTCTCTTGGTTGTGCCAGATTCCTTATAAACTCAGGATGAGCTCTTATACTTGGTAAGGGGACCCAAGAAATCAGCAATGGGCCCCATTTTTCTAGCACTGTCTGAATCCAAGTAACTGGGAAGTTTCCCAGTTCTGTTCATTCATTCAGTTAACATTTTTCTTGCGTGTCTATTCAAATAACTGTTGGAGCTATAATAGAAGCTCTACTATAGTTAAAGCTTTCTAAAGATCAAATATTCATATATTAATATATTATGTTAATTACATTAATATTCACACCAATAGGTAATTATAACTTGTAATAAATACATAACAGTGAAAGGGAAGTATAGTGTGCTATGAAGGAAGGTAATGATGGGAAGGGTGTTTAGGTAAGGCTGCCCTGGGCAAGTGACGTTGCAGCTCAGATCTGAAAGGCTTCAGTCAAGTGGTGTCTTTAGGAATTGGAGCAGTGCAAGAGGACCGGGTTGTCAGGGTCACAGACACCAGAACCAGATCATGTCTTAAAGATATCCCAAGAGAAGAAGCCAAATGGGCAATAGAGTCTATCAATCTAATCCAAGAAACTTAGTCCAAAAAAGAAATTTGGACTAAGATATAAATGAGGGTGTCACATTTATATACATGGTTATTAAAGCCACTAGACATGCATAATGAAATGGCCTAAGGAGAAGGTGAGGTGTCAGAAAATAGAGGGTATGTTGGATTGAGTTTGAGTAGCTCCCATACCTGATGTAATGGCTGGTAGAGGAAGACAGCTGGAAAATGTAAAATTCCATACTTAAGGTCTCCAATCATGCACTCTCCCTGGAAGTTTAGCGATCCCTCGTGTTTTGTAAGTTTGAAAATGGATTTATATAGATGTCCTTATATCCTTTAAAAAAAGTTAAGGAATATGAAAAAATACTTGTGTGAAGATTAAGTTAATGTCGATCTTCTTTGTTAGATGAAAAACTCAATGGAGGAAGAGAACGTCTGTCTCATTTGCCCACCCAATTCCTAATACTTAGGATAGTGCCTGGCCCACTAACCCGGGATTAGTAAATATTTGCTGAATGAATCCAACTATCATATCCTCTGGGAATAGCATAGCAACTTAAATAGGTTGAAGCAGGATCAATCAGGTGTGTCAGCAAAGGGAATTACTTAGAATAAAATAATAAAAAATATTTAGATATATACACACACAAACACACACATACACTCAGAAAATTCATCTCTGTTTACAAAACATTGATCTGCACAAACTTTCTCATCATGCACAACTCTTAACTCTGTCTACCTGGGCTGGGAAAAATATTAATATATATATATATATATTTAGAGAGCTCTATAATGGAATAGAATGTTTTGTTAGATCCAAAGAGTTGTAAGAAAGGGAATACATACATTGGAGGCCAAGATAGTAGGTAAGAACTCAAATAAACTTGATAGATTTATCTCAAATAAATCCTCAAGGGAGATGCAACACCATGTTCAAGCTTAAAATGACAAACCTCTGAAATAAAGTTTGGCTCATGGTTTCTATAAGTCAAGTGACTGCTTTAAAGCTGTAGGAAAGAGAAAATGTAATCCCTTTGTTATTGACTCTATGCTAATCAGTAAAAAGATGATTGTGACTTATATTTGTGGAAATTTTTTAATGTATAGTTCTCAGAAACCTAAGCCAGGAGCAATGTGGGGGGGGAGGGGAAGTGGGGTGAGAGAGATGGGGTTGGGGGGGGACAGAGAGAGAGAGAGGAACAAGAAAGAAATTCAATATATTGTAAGACAAAAAAAAATTGTCATTATCATACTAAGGAAATGGCTATATAAACAGCATAAAACTCCTAAGAACTAGTGTAGTTAGAATTATATTTGGGATTGGATTTATCAAAAATATTAAGATTTAAAATTTTCTTTTCATCAATAGTGCCCACAATATGCATGGTGCTATTATAGGTAAATATATAATATTTGGTCTGTAAATTAGCAATAATGATAGTAATAATTTTAATTCCTTCTTCATAAATGAAAGGTTCATTGCTGAGATCCCCTCGTGCTACTAGACTAGTAATTTCACATGATAACGGTTATTTAAAACCACAAACTGAGATCCACTATATAGGATGGATTTTTTTTCCTTTTTTTTCATACTACAGAAAAATCCATTGCTGTTATTGTTAAAAAATACTATTTAGGGTTGAACTGACAGCTGTTCTAACTATTTTGCAAGTTTCATATTTTGAACATTTATCCTAGAACTAATTTAAAAGGTATATGACTATGTTCTGTGTCTATACACTAAGGACAGATAATGATCTAATTATGTTCTTGATGTCAGTTTGTAAGTCAGTTGTTTAGAATTCGAAGTGTATTTTTTTCATATAATAATCACAGTAATTTTGAATTTGATGTTGAAATATCACTATTATATTTTCTAAGGTTCATGTTCCTGCTAATTTTTTTTTAATTGAAACATTATTGATAGTACATATTTATGGGGTACCGCATTGGATATCAATACCTGTGTGCAATATACGATCTTGTTAAAGTTTTAAGTTTTCTGTTAAATAGGCTTCTGGTAGTTGGCTTGGGAACACATTAACTATAATATTTTTTTTCTTTAAGGAAATACATTCCAGTTTCCAACTGGGGATACCAGGACTATATGCTTTTCTCCCCCTGATGGTGGCTCTTCCAGCCCTGGAACAGTGGGCCAGGGCTCAGTTGAGAGGGACACTGGATACATTTGAGCATTTATAACTTGATCATCCTTTACTTGCTTAATAAAATTGTATCACAATTTACTTATTTATCTCCCTATTGTGGACATTTAGACTATTACAACAATTTCACTATTATAAACATTTGTGTATGAATCTTTGTGCACATTTTTTATTAGAAAAGAACTTTTATTTGGCTCTATTTCTGAGCCAAAGAGTATGACCATTTTGAAAACTTTTAGTACAAATTTCCAAATTATTTTCTAAAGCAATTTAAATATTACACAAATTTACAATCCTACAGGTAATATACAAACTAGCCTGCTTCACTTATACTGAGAATTAATGTTAAAAAAATAACTTTGCTTATTTGATGGGAAACAAAACAAAACAAAAACTTCATTGTTCTCACAAATCATTTTTTAATTAGTTTAGAGGTTCACTTCAGTCCACTTAAGGTCTCTATTAGTGAGGTTTTACTGTAGCTACAAATTGATGAAGAGACATCAAACTAAAACTAATCAAACTATTATCCACTAAATTATTATCAGTCTCAGTGATTTTCGAAGGTAGAACTTATTATATATTTCTATTAACAACACCACTATTCAAAGCCAGAATCAAGGAGAGTAACTTTGTCTCATTGTTGGACTGAGCAGGACTGAAGCCATGTTGGGACCTAAAACTGCATGAGCTATAGGCAAATTTTAAAAAAGACGCTTGTTTTCTTGGCATGCATTTCTCTTAGTTCCCTCTTTTCCCATGTTATTTGATATTTTGGACCTTGCTTATGGGGCAAGATGACATTATTTACATGAATGTAAAGTTGTTTTCCAGCCAGACTGAAGTTGAGATAACAGCAAAGATGGGTGCAGAAACCAGATAGAGTCTTGGCGAGACTTTGCACCTGAGACCCTGCATGAAGCCCTCGCTGCTCACGTGTCCCTCCCTCCTGCTTTCCATTTCCCACATTCCATTCCCTCATCCCCATCTTTAAAACCCTTCGGTAAATCTGAGTCTTTGAGGTGGATTTAGCCTGGCCATTCTCTGTCAGTTTTACTGGAGAGATGGGTTAACCTAACATCTCTCCTCAGGTCACCGGTATTCCATAATAAAAACTGACTTCCATTTTCACAAAAATTTGACTTTTGGCTGGTTAGTTTTTGTCTGGAGGCAGGCAGCCAGACTTGTGAGTTTAGTATCAATTTTGGGGAGCCTCAGCCAGGAGCTGACTGTGCCCTGCAATATCATCTTGCAAATTCCAAATTGCAGCTCTTATCGGGAAACCCACTTCCTCCCCATGCCCTCCCCTCACAGTCTAATGTGTTTCCCAGGGTGGTTGTGGACCACGTGAGAGTAGTGCACAAAATATATTCCTGGAATTTACTTGAGATCTATTGGATTAATGTTTCTGAGACCCAGGAAATTGAATATTTTTAAACGATTGATTCTTGCATGCATGTAAATAAGGTGAATCTTATTTTTGTTTTATCTTTGCCTCAAATTGTACTTTCTATGAGTGAGAATGTTATTTTTTCATTTTGCTTTTATGCAAAACTTATAACTCTTTCTGGAGGTTAATAAGTCTCTGGTGAATCTAATTATAAACTGGCAATAAAAAGCTGTCTATGAAATGCTTGCATAATTGACCTGTGGCAGTTACGGTGAGAATACTGCCACATTCTACATCGTTTTAATTTAAATAGTGTTTGGTAAATCGACTTCTCATTTAAAAGAATATTAATTCAAATACACTGACATCCACATAGTCTCCATTTTGTCTGCCAACGAAAAGAGACTTTCTCATTTTAGATATTAAAAAGCAGATTTAGGACAACAGAGGAAAAATTAATTTTAACTTGAAACCCTCGCTGAATTTGATAAACCACTGAAGTCCAGTGCAGGGAGTGAAAAACTCATAAGCTTTGAAAGAAAAAGATGTGGGTTTGAGTTATAGCCCTGCCACTCTCTAGCTGTAGGTGCCTGAGCATCAGTGTTTGTTCCTCTGTGAAATGCAGGTGCTAAGAGCTGCCACACAACATCTCAAGCTTGTGGTGAGAATCAAGGGGGAGAATACGGATAGGTGCATATGACTTTGAGATTCAGAAGATCAGCTCTTGCAATGTCCAGTTGAGTGACCGCCTTTTCCAGTCTTCCCACCATGGAGCCTGTGATTCTATCTGGCAGAAAGCATGTCACATATACTCAAGGTGCCCGGTATGAACCAAGACCTTCTTGTGTAGGATTTAAGGTGTCTTTTTTCTGTCATATGTCTCTTCCAAATTTAGGCTGCCAACCATTATTTTTAAATGGCTGTTGAGTTGCATCACAAAGGGAAATTGGTCATCTCTTTTGTGATGCATTCCATGATTTTTATTATTTTGGAATTTTGGAAAAGCAAGGCTTCTGTCATCGTGGTTTCTTTGTTTTAACTCTCCTGAGCAAGCCAAATGACTGCAGTTTTCACAGCACCTGATCTTGGAAGAGAGCACTGGATGAGCGACCTGACTTTCAGAAGGAAGGAAAAGTCAAGTACACTAATATGGATCTCAGAAGTTATGGCCTCTCTTTCCCTCAGTGCAGGAGGCTGGCAGCTGACATGTGGCAGGCAGAATAAGTGGACAGTGGAGCAAGACTTCCCAGGGTTCATACGTGTTCATCAGGGGCTGGTCACATGAGGTCTTACAGTGGCCAGCACCCAAGTCACTTTTAAATACCAAAACAGTAGGTTGGGATTCCACAATCATGGAAAAGGATGACGGAAAAGAGGCAAGATGGAAGTGAAGGGAGTGGGAGGTGAAATAGGGCAGAAATTTTGGCCTATAATCAAGAATCTCCACTTATAATAGCATATTTTTCTGGACCTTAACCTGCCCTTGGAGGGAAAAAGGTAATAAAATGAAGACAAAGTGCCCTTGAGGGGATGGGGGAGGGGGAGTGGGGTGCCACTACAAGTCATTTATATTATTTGAGCCTGTTCCCAGAGGGTGAGCTTGCCTTTCACTGCTGGGAACAATTGTCAGGCAGCAAATAACAGAGACAAAGAGTGAGAGCATTTCCCTAGTCAAGGAGTGAGCCCTGCGGGCTTTGCTGTTCTCCATCCATTTGTTCTGTTTCCAGAAGCTGGTGTGTGTGTTAGAGCTGTTCTTCCCTCACAGCTCACTTTGGTTATAGTGAGACAATTAAAGGGTCCATTTTGATCGGGTGAAATTTATAACCCTGTATTTCTGAAGGTGACAAATTCATGTAATTTTACTGCCATAAAAAAATGACACAAAGGCAAACCTCTTACTACTCCCCTCCTCCAGCTCTCCAATCTGTTACCTCAGCCACAGGAAGGACTTCTGCCTGCTGAATTAAACTAATTATTCATGGACCAAAGGCCCCAGTGGTCTCTTTGAAATTAAGTTTATCTGCAAAAAGCAGATTATGATGACATCATATTATTAGTATACATTGTGAACTGGGATTTCCTAGAATTTACATCAACGCCCTAAAAGTATAATCATACATGTAATGTGGTCCATTCATAGCATTTGGGCTTAAACTGAAGAGTATGATTCTTCTTTATTTGAGTACAGGTTCTAGTATACCCTCAAGGAGGTCTTAAAAGAATACATGGAGAATTATTCTGTTCAAGTAGTCTAGTTTTATGGATCACAGCTACAGCTGTGTTAATGGACGGAGGGGTCAGGTGCTGTTTTCCACATCTCTGGGGTGTTTGGAGAGTATCTAAGGTAGCACAACTAAAAATGATGGATCCTAAAGATGGTGAATTCTTTAATCCATTTTAGGTTAAGTATAGTTTATAGTTCATAGGTTAAAGATAGTTTAGATGTATCCTAAATAACTTAACTTTGAAGAACTTTGTTTTAGAGACATAAATACGAGATTTGAGAATGTCTCTGCTACTTGCAAACTCTATGACTTTGGGTAAGTCATGTAATCCTTATGAACCTATTTTCTCATTGGTAAAATGAGAATAATTAAGCCTGGCCTAATTCATGGGGATGTTATGACAGTAAGTTGGAGCTATACAGGGCTTACAACACAGGGCTGGCATGTGGAAGGGTCTCAATGAATGGTAGCTGATATTATCTACAAGAGCAGCTAAACTGCATAATTCCACTGTAGTTACTAACAATGCACAAAGTTTGTTATAATGCTAGAGCATTAGGGAAATGGTATAAGATAGTGGTAAAAAGAACACACTTTGGAGCTGCCTGGGAGCCATTTATTAGCTGTGTGACCTTGAGCTTGATATCTGAATACCTTGTCATTCCCTTTACTCACTGGTTGAAAGAGATTAATAGTAGTATCAATTTATAGAATTGCTGTGAGGATTAAATGAGCTGATATGTATAACATCCTTGAAACAGTGCCAGGCACAGAGGAAACCCTATGTTGGTCTTTGCTAGTACTATCATTGTCATTATCATTATCATTGTTATTATTCTATTTTGTTGCAGCAGTCTCCAGTGGTATATTCCTGAGGATCTCATTGTAATGCAGGAAAGCTAGGGCCATAGTTCATTTAAAAAATGTATTCAAGAAATGTTGCCAGTTGGGTTCTCCAGGAAGCAGATCTGGCAGCATGTTTTTTAGGAAATGTCTGAAGACTCAATACCTTTGGAAGTTGGGATGGGTGGGGAGGAAGCAGGACTGAACAAAGAATTGAGTTGCATGCACGCCTGAAGGATAACTGGCCCCATAGGGAGCACTGTGATGGGCAGAAGTGGCTATGCCTTTGATCCATCGCTGGATGCTGTCAACCTAGGAAGGGTGGGTCTTCAACAAGGGGGGTGAGGCAATCCCTGAAGGGAGAGCAGCTGATGGATATTCATCTTCAGCTCTCCCTGCAGCTGGGGCAACAAATATTCCTTGAAGGAGGATCTGGGCAACACATATCTTTATCTCTCACAGGAATATTTATTTGCCAGGCACTGAGCCAGTTATATTTGTACCACTTCAAAAAAACTATGTATTCTGTGTGATCTGAAATTCTGAATGCATGCTCCTTCTACACAGTGAACTCTAAGCTGCTGGCGGGTAGGTACGGTGATTTAATTCATCTTTGCCTCCCAAGTACCTAAAATAGTGCCCAGAGCATAGTAGCTGCTCAGTAAATGTTGCTGTATGAACAAATGAATGGATGAATGGTGAGCAGAATAAAGGATGTAGAAAGGACTGGCAATCACAGAAGAGAATGATAGGGATTTTCTATACAATGCAGAACAATTGGGGGAAGGGGAAGATAAATGTGCAAAAGACTTGAGTCTGAAAATAAGGGCTTAAAACTGATTCAATTGATGGATTTAAAACTAAACCTGTGGACTTCCAGTCAAGATGGTGGAAAAGACGGTCCCCAGCATTGCTCTCCCACAGTCAACCAATCTACAACTGTTACAAAGCAACAACTGCCAAGCTTGGGCTGCTAGAGACCAGAGGAAGAGGAGGAGGGACCTATGGAGCTCGTGAAGGCAGAAGAAGCTGCAATAAGTGGTCTTTCGAAAGGACCACTCTGACCGTTTCAAGCTCCAGACACTTCAAGGCTGGCCCTGGTGAGAACATGTAGCAAGGGCTGGCAAAAGTCGCAGCTGTGCCCTTTGTGTGAAGTTGCTTGGAGGCTGTAGGGGAGAAGAGGGCCTTGGTGGTGCCCAGGCCAGCAAGAGCACTAACAGGTTCTTGTGGACCCACATAGGAGTGAAGGACCACAGACAGCTGAGAAAAGGAGCCACTCAGAGGCCAGTGAGTCATCACAAGGGACCAGCACATGGCCTGCCCCATGGGAAGTGTTTGGAGTGAGGAAGTGGGGGAGACAGGCCCACTGGGGGAAGACTGGGTCACAGCATGGACAACTGATCTGCCCTCCGATCAGTGCAGGATCACTCAGTGGAGACTGGTCAGGAATATAGAACTGCAGGGGGTGCAGTTTGCTGAAAAGTCTCAGGCCCAGATCAGAGTTTCCACACAATCCAGGTGTACCAGGCTTTACAAGACCCAGAAGTGCTTACAAGGTCAACAGTTAAAACCTGAGCTGCACAAAAGGCCTTCCCCAGGTAATCAGCAGCAAAGCAGCGATTTAGCTCAACCACAGGGCTCAAGTGCTGGACCCCACAGGAAGTTCCCCCATTTTAGAAGTAAGCAAAAGACAACAAATTAGTTCCAGCACAGAGTTTAAGTGGTGGGAATAGTGAATAATCCAACACAGAGCTGAAGGAAAACATCCCAGCACTGAATGAGCCACAGACAGAAGCTCCCTGGGCTCTCCTGCCAGAATGAGTGGGGGGCCATGGGCCTTGTCCACGCCCCCCTCCTCTTCCTCTCACCTTATCTCCTTCCCTTTCTGCTTTCCCCTTCCCTCCCAACTGCTCCACAATATCTTAGAATGTGAAAAAAAAAATAAATGAGTATATTAAAAAATAAATAAATAAAACTAAACGTGTAGAATTTGAACTCAGGGTCTAGAGACTTTCCATATGATGACCGACTGATTAGGAATTAAGAAGTGCCTTAAAATTATCTATAATAATTCTAGTCACTGAAAATTTGGGGATAAAATGCATTATTAATTATACTTTCATAACTTCAGAAATAGAGTATTACAGAAAAGTAGGAATATTTGCTCTGATGCTTTTGGATTTATTTTATAGGTTTTCTTGTGCAGCTCACTTACTGAGGACATGTTAATTTTTATTTCTAAGTACATTAAAAATGTAAAAATATTCTGAAGCATTTGCTTCTGATTTGGTAACTTGAATTAGCTCATACCTATAAAAAGAAAGAATACTAGTCTTCAATATTATATATTTTTTTGTTTAGAATCTTGAAAAATTGCAAATGTTCACATAAAGAGAATCTTTGTTTTTCAGGTCTCATTCAAAAGGATCTTGTGCTGCATGTCAAGAAATGATCTTTTCTGTTTTGAAAAAAGGAAAGGGTAATTTTTCTCTGATTAAAAGTGTTATGTTTTCTGATGTTTAGACCAGAGTCTCTTTGCCTCAAAGGTAATTCAACATTTTGAAACAGGTATTATATTTTCAGGACTAGCTAAGCATGCTAAAACTGTTACTTAACTCATCTCCTATAAGGACCAAAGATATATCAATTCTGAGTGCTAGAATGACCTTTAATAATGATGAAAATCTATCATCTTGAAAAAATTGGACTCAAGCAGGTTTTCAGAAAAAAATATTAAATAATACCTCACATATTACACACATACACATACACACCCCACGATCATCTCACCTCTATGTTGGTATGATTCTGCAATGGCTCACAGTTTAATCAAGACACTTAAAATTTTTTTTTGTTTAAATTATTTAGGTTCCGAGCAGGTCATAGTGATATTCAGATAATACAGGTATGATATCTGAAGATTTGATACTGTCACTGGCATTACATAAATTTTGCATGTTTGAGAATGAGATTAACTCCAGGTAGTCTCTGATTCTTCAATATTCACACTATCTATAAGACAGCAGGTGTGATCACCCACAGCCTTCAGTGCCTGTGCTACACCCCTATTCCAGCTCAGACCCACGACCTTGCATCCCCTCCCAAAGGGGGTGCGATGCACACTTCCCACCCCTGTGCTTCCTTACCTTTTTATCAAAGCAAACTATAAACTTATGTCTGTCATCTTTCCTTTATTATGACCTCCCTGGCTGTTTTAACAACCTGCAATAACTATCTCTAAATTAAAAAGCCAGTTGGTGTTTTTATAGCATGTATAATAAAACAAACTCTAAATTAGTTAAGTTTTCCTCCACTTACTGACAGGTTCTCCAGGTGGAATATCTAATTTGGCATTCTCCCCTCCTTTCACTCATTGATTTATTCCCTCTGTTGATGGGTTAAACTGATTACCTGTAAATTTGTCTAAATATCAAATGTAGAAACTATTTTTTATTATAATTATTCAAAAAAGAATTTTTCAGATAGTGGAGTCTTTGGAGACTATGTGAGTTATTTATACACATCAGAGGGAACCGAGGTAAGTAGGGAGTAGTGACATGCGGGAAAATGCAAGCCATTTCTAAATGACGGAGTCTAATTTTTCTGTGTGAACCTGCCTCATTTCCCAGAAAATTGAACTATAAAAAATTGTATTTTATTCTCCTAACAAACCAGGGACTTCGGCTGCAAGCAAAAGACACCTACTCTGTCTAATTTAAACAGAGAAGGAATTTATTGGAAGGACCTCAGAGGGCTCACAGAATTGTCCAGGTATCAAACACAGGTGACAAAAGAAGAGATGGCAGTCATGGCCAAGACCCACCCTTCCCCCTCCCCCAAGAACAGTGTGTGCAGGACAGCCAAGCTTGGCACATCCCCTCATGGGAAAACACCCCTGCCCTGCTGCACTCTGCCCATCTGACACTTGCTGTTATGTCACTGGGCTCCTGAATCCACCCCGTTGCTGCTGCCACTGAGAATAATCCCTGTGCTCATCACCAATTCTTTCAAGATTCAAAATCCCTGACTGCCCTCAATGATGTGCAGAGTGGGAGGTGGGAAGTGGGAGAGGAGGTCAGGGCTTGCACCCCCCATCCCTCACCGGCCCCCCATCCCCCACCTTGAGATTTCCAAACATAGGAATCGTGATTCTATGCTGTGCAAACAAGCACTGACAAATGTCCACTAAATTGCGTTCCTGTTTTGGAGGCATTCCTCTCCATAGTAGATAGAGAAATAATAAGATACAGATGTGCTGAGATACATTATCCTGTGCTCAACACTGCTGTCAATATTGGCCCTTGATATCCGTTTAAAACTACAATATCAAGAACAGTGTTGATAATGACAATAATTATAAAGGGTGGATATAATCAGTGTTTATTATTATGAGTTAGTAAAAGCCATGAAAGTAGTTTTCAGCTATTTATAATAGATTATTCAATCAGAGGACTGTCCCTTCCTCATTTATATGTCTCTGGCTGTTGGTAATCCAGCAACTTTCTTCTTAGAATTGCCTTTTATCATAGGAAGGTGGATTAGAAGAGGAAGAAAAGTTAAATTTCACATTAAGTAAACATTGCCCTGTTTTATTGGCAGTAAGGGTAAACATTTTGGCTCTAAGTTTAAAATGTAGGTTTTTCCCCTTACTTTTTCTAATTTTTTGTTGATTTACCACCCAACAGGTATTTATGTAATGCCTCCTCTGTGTATGAAAGGAAATATGCTTTGAGGTTATCTTATTTATTTCTTTTCCACTTATAGACTCTTATTTTTGTTATCTGTTCATCGGAATTACCTCTCTTTCCTATTTTTTCACTTTGGTATTTTTGGGAAAAGCAGTATAAATACAACAAAAACTACAGATTATCAAAGTCACAAATGATCTAGGGAAAAAAGTGTCAGTTGATCTGCTATTGTGTGGGCAGTCATCCAAAAGTCTTTAGAAAGATTTGTATTATCTTTTAATACAATTTTTTCAAGTACCCTCCCATATTCAAGGCATTGAGTCTGACATAAAGATGATAAAAATATGATCCTGGACCACGAATATTTTGATGTTAAAGAGAATTGAAACAATTCTTTACAATGAATTTCTGGCAAAACCAGAATTAGGGAGGTTGGAACCCCAAACCCACCTACCTCATAATATTGCATAAAGTTGGACAGGTGTGGCCCTTGCAATCAACTTGCATATTGCCTTTGGTACATACATAGCTGAGAACTATTGTAAGATTTAATTTTTTAAAAATAAAAATCAATGTATAGCAGGCTAGAGATTTTTTCCTATGTTTTGATGATTGGTAAAAGTCTTTTTCACAAGGGTAACTTTCCCTAAGTAAAGTAATCAAGGCCAATGATTTGCTAATTGATGCATGGGGAAGTGCTTTAATGAATTATTGTAGCACTTGGCTCAGGTGTGCGTCTCCTGGGGACAGAATACACAATTACAGCCTAGCAATTAGACCGTCAATGTTCCTTACCCAGTTGACCATAATTAAAATAATTTTATTCTTGGTTTGGTACTGGGAATTAAAACTCATACCTCAGTTATCTGGTAAAAGGTTTTCAGGGCTAATGGCATGAGGCATGAGGGCTTTAAAATGCCAACCTGTGCTCTTCTTCTAAATATAGAATTCTTCAATCATGCATGTCTGATTAAAGTTGTATTTGACTAATTGATAATGACTTTTCAATTAGTAAAAGCATTTTTTATTTAGAAATTACATTTATTTACATTCATTTTTCTCCTCTTCAGGATGTCTGGGTTTCTGTATGCATTTTGACCTAACTGCTGCAATGCATAGGAAGACTTTGCAAGGGTAACTGACAGGCATTTCCCAAACACAGGCTGATAAAAATCATGCTTTGAAGAAAGACACTGCAGAAAGTATTATTTTTGAAGAATATGTAGGGTCTAGAATAGAAATCCACTCTGGTTCTTCTGGGGGCTTAGGGATGGAGACAGAGCTGTTTCTGCCATTGGCCCTAGTAGGCAGCAGAGGTGACCCCACTACTCCTGAGGAAACAGTGGCCCCAATTGCCAAGGCCTCATCATCAGGTAGAAGCTGACTCTTCCTGCACCACCAGGCCACTCACTGCCCCAGTGCTGCCTCCATTTTCCCAGGTGCGGGCAGCTCCGCCCTGATCGGCCATCACTGAGCCCATTTGCTTGGCCTGGCGCGGGGCTTTCCGGACCCTGTGGGCCGGCCTCCTCTCCCACTCCCTCCGCGGTTCTCTGGCGGGGCTGGGGGTGTGGGGCGTCCCGACCAGTGTTGGGAGGGCTAGGAAATACGGGCGGGCCGACTGTCACTCCACCACACCCTGGACTCCGGCCCGGTAAACTTCCTGTTACTGGGAGGCAGATACCATCTCTGCGACCACCAGTTTGGAAAAAAGCCTAACGAATTTCTGGTTGGGAATAGTGTGGTAGGAAAGTTCCCAGGTCCGCTAGAACCTGCCGAAGAGCAGGCTGCAGGCGGGCACTAGACTCGGTTTATACCGGGGGGATACAAAGGTGAACAAGACCCGAGAAAGATCTACACAGTGCTACAAAGGCACCCAGAGAGACCGGTCGTCTGTGCCTAGCAGAAACCTGGTAGACTTCCTGGGCGAGGCGGTGCTGAGCAGGGTCTTGAAGGCCCAGCTGATAGACGAGGGGTGCAGAAGACACACCCCAGCCCAGCACAGTGTGCACAGAGGGGGGAGACGTGCGGCCAGGGAGGCGGAGACTGGACAGAAACCACACACCCGGTGGGGTCGCCACTGCACAATCTAACAGCCTGGGCCAGAGCACACGGAACGGGGAGAAGTCCTGTACAGAAAGTGAAAGCTCAACAGAGATCACACACCCTGTGGTGCGTGATCCACCAGCCCAGCAGAGTACAAGCTGACCAGAAAGGTGGATCCCTGGAGAAGCCCAAGACCCGAGGCAACCACACACACAAGACACTAGAGGCCAACTGAGCAGTCACGGCGGGAGCCATACCAAATTGGCAACCACAGCAACATCCTAGTTAGTCATTAGTCTCAAACCGGTGGACTGTGAAACCCCCTGCCACAATGAATAAACACCAAAAAAAAGACACCAGAAATACAAAAAATCAAGAAAGTACACCACCAAAAGTTAATAAATCTCATACTCTAGATCCTATAGAACAAGAAGCCCTTGAAATAACTGACAAGGAATTTCGAGTGATAATTCTAAGGAAACTGAATGAGATACAAGAAAACTCAGCTAGACATCATGATGAAATGAGGAAAAGTATACAGGATCTGAAAGAGGAAATATACAAGGAAATCAATGTCCTGAAAAAAAATGTAGCAGAACTTGCTGAACTGAAGAAGTTATTCAGCGAAATAAAAAACACAACGGAGAGTTTAACCAGCAGGCTTGTCGAAGTTGAAGAGAGAACCTCTGAACTTGAAGATGGGCTGTTTGAAATAACACAAGCAGACAAAAAGAAAGAAAAAAGAATCAAGGACATGGAAGAAAATCTGAGAGAGATATCAGACAACCTCAAGCGCTCAAATATCCGAGTCATGGGTATTCCAGAAGGGGAGGAAAATGGAGATTCCATTGAAAACATATTCAACAAAATAGTGGCAGAAAACTTCCCAGGTATAGGAAAAATCACAGATCTTCAGATCCAGGAAGCTCAACGATCTCCAAATGTATTCAACCCAAAAAGGCCTTCTCCAAGACATGTCATAGTCAAATTGGCAAAACTCAGAGACAAAGAGAGAATCTTAAAAGCTGCAAGAGAGAAGCGTCAAATCACCTATAAGGGAGCCCCAATCAGGTTAACATCAGACTTTTCATCACAAACCCTAAAAGCTAGAAAGGAATGGGATGATATTTTCAAAATACTAAAAGACAAAGATTGCCAGCCAAGAATACTCTACCCTGCAAGGCTATCCTTCCGAAATGAGGGGCAAATAGTATATTTCTCAGACAAACAAAAACTGCGGGAGTTCACTACCACAAGACCACCCTTACAAGAAATCCTCAAGGGAGTACTGGGTTTGGTTCCTGAAAAATAACTACCACTGCCATAAAAACCTAAGAAAAATCTAAACCCGCTAGTACAATAAAAATGGCATTCATGAAGAGAAAACAAGCTAACAAAAACACTATCTACAACCTAAGGAACCAACAAACAAAGAAACCAAACAGTAAATCAGAAAGCAAGGAACAAAAGACACCTAAGACAACCAAACAACCAATAAAATGCTAGGAATAAATCAACACCTTTCAATAACAACTCTTAATGTTAAAGGCTTAAATTCCCCAATTAAAAGACACAGACTGGCTGACTGGATCAAAAAGCAGGACCCAACTATATGCTGCCTACAAGAGACCCACCTCACCCATAAAGATTCACACAGACTAAGAGTGAAAGGATGGAAAAAGATTTACCATGCAAACAGAAAAGAAAAACGAGCTGGAGTGGCTATTCTTATATCTGACAAAATAGACGTTAAACTAAAAACCATAAAAAGAGACAATGAGGGACACTACTTAATGATAAAAGGATTGATCCATCAAGAAGACATAACAATCATAAATATGTACGCACCCAATGTTGGAGCAGCCAGATTTATAAAACAAACTCTATTAGACCTAAAGAAGGAAATAGACACTAATACCATAATAGCAGGGGACCTGAACACTCCACTGTCAATATTAGACAGATCATCTAGGCAAAGAATCAGTAGAGAAACACAAGATCTAAACAAGACTCTAGACCAATTGGAATTGGCAGATATCTACAGAACATTCCACCCAACAACCTCAGAATATTCATTCTTCTCATCAGCACATGGATCATTCTCCAGGATAGATCACATATTAGGTCACAAATCAAGTCTCAATAAATTCAAAAAAATTGGAATTATCCCATGTATCTTCTCAGACCACAATGGATTAAAACTAGAAATTAATAACAAACAAAACTCTGGAAACTATACAAACACATGGAAATTAAACAGCATTCTACTTAATGACATATGGGTCCAAGAAGAAATCAAGCAGGAAATCAAAAAGTTTATTGAAACTAATGAAAACAATGATACATCATACCAAAACCTGTGGGATACTGCAAAAGCAGTATTGAGGGGAAAATTTATTGCATTAAATGCTCACTTCAGAAGAATGGAAAGATGGCAAGTGAACAACTTAACACTTCACCTTAAAGAACTAGAAAAACAAGAACAATCCAATCCTAAAGTTAGCAGACGGAAAGAAATCATTAAGATCAGAGCAGAACTGAATGAAATTGAAAACCAAAAAACAATTCAAAAGATCAACGAATCAAAAAGTTGGTTTTTTGAAAAGATAAATAAAATTGACAAACCATTAGCATGGCTAACAAAAAAAAGAAGAGAGAAGACTCAAATAACAAAAATTAGAAATGAAAAAGGCGATATTACAACTGATTCATCTGAAATACAAGGAATCATTCGAGACTACTATAAACAACTATACGCCAACAAATTTGAAAATCTGGAGGAAATGGATAAATTTCTGGACACACACAAGCCCCCAAAACTGAACCGTGAAGACGTAGAAAATCTGAACAGACCAATAACAATAAAGGAGATTGAAGCTGTTATCAGAAGGCTCCCAACAAAGAAAAGCCCAGGACCAGATGGATTCACAGCAGAATTTTACCAAACATTCAAAGAGGAATTGACACCGATTCTTTACAAACTATTCCAAAAGATTGAAACGGACGCAAATCTCCCAAACTCATTCTATGAAGCAAACATCATCCTGATACCAAAACCAGGTAAAGATATAACCAAAAAAGAAAACTACAGGCCGATATCCTTGATGAATATAGATGCAAAAATCCTCACTAAAATACTAGCAAACAGAATACAGCAACACATACGAAAAATTATTCATCACGATCAAGTGGGATTCATCCCAGGGATGCAAGGTTGGTTCAACATACGCAAATCAATAAATGTGATACACCATATTAATAAACTCAAACACAAGGACCATATGATCATCTCTATAGATGCTGAAAAAGCATTTGATAAAGTTCAGCACTCATTCATGACAAAGACCCTCTATAAGTTAGGTATAGAGGGAAAGTATCTCAACATAATTAAAGCCATATATGCCAAACCCACTGCCAATATCATCCTGAATGGGGAAAAGCTGAAAGCTTTTCCTTTAAGAACAGGCACTAGACAAGGATGCCCACTCTCACCACTCCTATTCAACATAGTGTTGGAAGTACTAGCCAGAGCAATCAGAGAAGAGAAGGAAATAAAGGGCATCCAGATTGGAAAAGATGAAGTCAAACTGTCCCTGTTTGCAGATGACATGATCCTATATATCGAACAGCCTAAAACCTCTACAAAAAAACTGTTGGAATTGATAAATGATTTCAGCACAGTAGCAGGATACAAAATCAACACACAAAAATCAGTAGCATTTCTTTTCTCCAATAGTGAACATGCAGAAGGAGAAATCAAGAAAGCCTGCCCATTTACAATAGCCACCAAAAAAATAAAATACTTAGGAATTGAGTTAACCAAGGAGGTGAAAAATCTCTATAATGAGAACTACAAACCACTGCTGAGAGAAATTAGAGAGGATACAAGAAGATGGAAAGATATCCCATGCTCTTGGATTGGAAGAATCAACATAGTGAAAATGTCCATACTACCCAAAGTGATATACAAATTCAATGCAATCCCCATCAAAATTCCAAAGACATTTTTCTCAGAAATGGAAAAAACTATTCAGACATTTATATGGAACAATAAAAGACCACGAATAGCCAAAGCAATGCTCAGCAAAAAAAATAAAGCTGGAGGCATAACACTACCTGACTTTAAGCTATACTACAAAGCTATAATAACCAAAACAGTATGGTACTGGCATAAAAACAGACACACTGACCAATGGAATAGAATAGAGAATCCAGAAATCAACCCTCACACTTACTGCCATCTGATCTTTGACAAAGGCACCAAGCCTATTCACTGGGGAAGGGACTGCCTCTTCAGCAAGTGGTGCTGGGATAACTGGATATCGTTATGCAGGAGAATGAAACTAGATCCATACCTCTCACCATATACTAAAATCAACTCAAAATGGATTAAGGATTTAAATATACACCCTGAGACAATAAAACTTCTTAAAGAAAACATAGGGGAAACACTTCAGGAAATAGGACTGGGCACAGACTTCATGAATACGACCCCAAAAGCACGGGCAACCAAAGGAAAAATAAACAAATGGGATTATATCAAACTAAAAAGCTTCTGCACAGCAAAAGAAACAATTAAAAGAGTTAAAAGACAACCAACAGAGTGGGAGAAAATATTTGCAAAATATACATCTGACAAAGGATTAATATCCAGAATATATAAGGAACTCAAACAACTTTACAAGAAGAAAACAAGCAACCCAATTAAAAAATGGGCAAAAGAGCTAAGTAGGCATTTCTCTAAGGAAGATATCCAAATGGCCAACAGACATATGAAAAAATGCTCAACATCACTCAGCATCCGGGAAATGCAAATCAAAACCACATTGAGATACCATCTAACCCCAGTTAGGATGGCTAAAATCCAAAAGACTATGAACGATAAATGCTGGCGAGGCTGCGGAGAAAAAGGAACTCTCATACATTGTTGGTGGGACTGCAAAATGGTGCAGCTTCTATGGAAAATGGTATGGAGGTTCCTTAAACAATTGCAAATAGATCTACCATACGACCCAGCCATCCCATTGTTGGGAATATA
This sequence comes from Cynocephalus volans, assembly GCF_027409185.1. Lineage (NCBI taxonomy): Eukaryota > Metazoa > Chordata > Mammalia > Dermoptera > Cynocephalidae > Cynocephalus > Cynocephalus volans. The sequence goes on along the minus strand of NC_084472.1, from coordinate 78,604,300 downwards.
CCCAGAGGAATGGAAATCATCAAGTCGAAGGTATACCTGTTCCCCAATGTTCATCGCAGCACTCTTTACAATAGCCAAGAGTTGGAACCAGCCCAAATGCCCATCATCAGATGAGTGGATACGGAAAATGTGGTACATCTACACAATGGAATACTACTCAGCTATAAAAACGAATGAAATACTGCCATTTGCAACAACATGGATGGACCTCGAGAGAATTATATTAAGTGAAACAAGTCAGGCACAGAAAGAGAAATACCACATGTTCTCACTTATTGGTGGGAGCTAAAAATTAATATATAAATTCACACACACACATACACACATACACACACAAACGGGGGGGGGTAAGAAGATATAACAACCACAATTATTTGAAGTTGATACAACAAACAAACAGAAAGGACATGGTTGGGGGGGAGGGGGGGAGGGAGAAGGGAGGGAGGTTTTGGTGATGGGGAGCATTAATCAGCTACAATGTATATCGACAAAATAAAATTAAAAAAAAAAAAAAAAAAAAAAAAAAAAAAAAAAAAAACAAACAAAACTTTGGAAACTATACAAACACATGGAAATTAAACAGCATTCTACTTAATGACATATGGGTCCAAGAAGAAATCAAGCAGGAAATCAAAAAGTTTATTGAAACTAATGAAAACAATGATACATCATACCAAAACCTGTGGGATACTGCAAAAGCAGTATTGAGGGGAAAATTTATTGCATTAAATGCTCACTTCAGAAGAATGGAAAGATGGCAAGTGAACAACCTAACACTTCACCTTAAAGAACTAGAAAAACAAGAACAATCCAATCCTAAAGTTAGCAGACGGAAAGAAATCATTAAGATCAGAGCAGAACTGAATGAAATTGAAAACCAAAAAACAATTCAAAAGATCAATGAATCAAAAAGTTGGTTTTTTGAAAAGATAAATAAAATTGACAAACCATTAGCATGGCTAACAAAAAAAAGAAGAGAGAAGACTCAAATAACAAAAATTAGAAATGAAAAAGGCGATATTACAACTGATTCATCTGAAATACAAGGAATCATTCGAGACTACTATAAACAACTATATGCCAACAAATTTGAAAATCTGGAGGAAATGGATAAATTTCTGGACACACACAAGCTCCCAAAACTGAACCGTGAAGACGTAGAAAATTTGAACAGACCAATAACAATAAAGGAGATTGAAGCTGTTATCAGAAGGCTCCCAACAAAGAAAAGCCCAGGACCAGATGGATTCACAGCAGAATTTTACCAAACATTCAAAGAGGAATTGACACCGATTCTTTACAAACTATTCCAAAAGATTGAAACGGACGCAAATCTCCCAAACTCATTCTATGAAGCAAACATCATCCTGATACCAAAACCAGGTAAAGATATAACCAAAAAAGAAAACTACAGGCCGATATCCTTGATGAATATAGATGCAAAAATCCTCACTAAAATACTAGCAAACAGAATACAGCAACACATACGAAAAATTATTCATCACGATCAAGTGGGATTCATCCCAGGGATGCAAGGTTGGTTCAACATACGCAAATCAATAAATGTGATACACCATATTAATAAACTCAAACACAAGGACCATATGATCATCTCTATAGATGCTGAAAAAGCATTTGATAAAGTTCAGCACTCATTCATGACAAAGACCCTCTATAAGTTAGGTATAGAGGGAAAGTATCTCAACATAATTAAAGCCATATATGACAAACCCACTGCCAATATCATCCTGAATGGGGAAAAGCTGAAAGCTTTTCCTTTAAGAACAGGCACTAGACAAGGATGCCCACTCTCACCACTTCTATTCAACATAGTGTTGGAAGTACTAGCCAGAGCAATCAGAGAAGAGAAGGAAATAAAGGGCATCCAGATTGGAAAAGATGAAGTCAAACTGTCCCTGTTTGCAGATGACATGATCCTATATATCGGACAGCCTAAAACCTCTACAAAAAAACTGTTGGAATTGATAAATGATTTCAGCACAGTAGCAGGATACAAAATCAACACACAAAAATCAGTAGCATTTCTTTTCTCCCATAGTGAACATGCAGAAGGAGAAATCAAGAAAGCCTGCCCATTTACAATAGCCACCAAAAAAATAAAATACTTAGGAATTGAGTTAACCAAGGAGGTGAAAAATCTCTATAATGAGAACTACAAACCACTGCTGAGAGAAATTAGAGAGGATACAAGAAGATGGAAAGATATCCCATGCTCTTGGATTGGAAGAATCAACATAGTGAAAATGTCCATACTACCCAAAGTGATATACAAATTCAATGCAATCCCCATCAAAATTCCAAAGACATTTTTCTCAGAAATGGAAAAAACTATTCAGACATTTATATGGAACAATAAAAGACCACGAATAGCCAAAGCAATGCTCAGCAAAAAAAATAAAGCTGGAGGCATAACACTACCTGACTTTAAGCTATACTACAAAGCTATAATAACCAAAACAGTATGGTACTGGCATAAAAACAGACACACTGACCAATGGAATAGAATAGAGAATCCAGAAATCAACCCACACACTTACTGCCATCTGATCTTTGACAAAGGCACCAAGCCTATTCACTGGGGAAGGGACTGCCTCTTCAGCAAGTGGTGCTGGGATAACTGGATATCGATATGCAGGAGAATGAAACTAGATCCATACCTCTCACCGTATACTAAAATCAACTCACAATGGATTAAGGATTTAAATATACACCCTGAGACAATAAAACTTCTTAAAGAAAACATAGGAGAAACACTTCAGGAAATAGGACTGGGCACAGACTTCATGAATACGACCCCAAAAGCACGGGCAACCAAAGGAAAAATAAACAAATGGGATTATATCAAACTAAAAAGCTTCTGCACAGCAAAAGAAACAATTAAAAGAGTTAAAAGACAACCAACAGAGTGGGAGAAAATATTTGCAAAATATACATCTGACAAAGGATTAATATCCAGAATATATAAGGAACTCAAACAACTTTACAAGAAGAAAACAAGCAACCCAATTAAAAAATGGGCAAAAGAGCTAAGTAGGCATTTCTCTAAGGAAGATATCCAAATGGCCAACAGACATATGAAAAAATGCTCAACATCACTCAGCATCCGGGAAATGCAAATCAAAACCACATTGAGATACCATCTAACCCCAGTTAGGATGGCTAAAATCCAAAAGACTGTGAACGATAAATGCTGGCGAGGCTGCGGAGAAAAAGGAACTCTCATACATTGTTGGTGGGACTGCAAAATGGTGCAGCCTCTATGGAAAATGGTATGGAGGTTCCTTAAACAATTGCAAATAGATCTACCATACGACCCAGCCATCCCACTGTTGGGAATATACCCAGAGGAATGGAAATCATCAAGTCGAAGGTATACCTGTTCCCCAATGTTCATCGCAGCACTCTTTACAATAGCCAAGAGTTGGAACCAGCCCAAATGCCCATCATCAGATGAGTGGATACGGAAAATGTGGTACATCTACACAATGGAATACTACTCAGCTATAAAAACGAATGAAATACTGCCATTTGCAACAACATGGATGGACCTTGAGAGAATTATATTAAGTGAAACAAGTCAGGCACAGAAAGAGAAATACCACATGTTCTCACTTATTGGAGGGAGCTAAAAATTAATATATAAATTCACACACACACATACACACACACACACAAACCGGGGGGGGGGGAAGAAGATATAACAACCACAATTATTTGAAGTTGATACAACAAGCAAACAGAAAGGACATTGTCGGGGGGGAGGGGGGGAGGGAGAAGGGAGGGAGGTTTTGGTGATGGGAAGCAATAATCAGCTACAATGTATATCGACAAAATAAAATTTAAAAAATAAAAATTAAAAAAAAAAAAAAAAAAAAAAAAAAAAAAAAAAAAAAAAAAAAGAAGAAAAAGAAGCTGACTCTTCATTAGCCCACCTGAGCTTTGGGGGATCTATAGAGCACAGCTGGCTCTGCGGGGTCTCTACTTTTCCCTAGGAAATAAGGTGATTTCTGTGGAAGTTTGTAGGCCGTATTTCTAGAACAGCAGTCATGTATTCATGGAGAGAAGTCTATACAGGAGAACCATAATCAGTCCTATCTCATCTCTAACTGATCTCTTCACTGTCTTCTTTTTTTCCATTTCAGTATTTACATTATATTCACCTCTTGCCCAGTGCAAGTGCATTCAGTTTCTTTCTACGCCAACTATTCTGGACAGTATACCCTGTTACCTGACTTATTTTCCTAAAACAGAAAGAATCAAAAACCTCCTATGGTTTTATTTAAGGAATAAAATCCAAATTCTTAAGATTAGATTTAAAATGCCATATGTGAACTCTACACTGTCTTCTTGGTTTTAGCACGGACAGTAACTCCCCATGGAGCTAAGAGTTCGCTCAAACTAGCTCATCCATCTCTGCCTGGATCTGTCTCCACGGCTCTACTCATTCTGTTGTCTGTATCTCGAATGGCTTTATCTTTCTCCTCCCCCTTTTTACAATCTCTTAGCCCTTCAAGGTCTAAATCCAGTGCCAACAGTCCTCAGCAGGAGTTTTCTAGCAGCAGCTTGTGAAAAGCAGTTGCGACCACATATTCTTTTGTGAGCGGTCAGTTCTCCCCACGCCTTGCACTCTTTGCTTCAAATTCCTTTCCCAAGAGAAACGCCTTCGCTGCATAATGAAAGATGAAAACGCAGCAGCGGCAGTTTATTGACCAAGATGAGCTGGAAACTACTTTATTTCTCTCTCATCACTGCTTTCAAACACGTTTTTCAGGTTATCCTTCAGAAAGATGACATCTTGATCCTTAGCTGTACATGAATTCAACCAGAAGATGGGTTTCTTCAGATATTAAAGAGAAAACACATTCAATCAGAATAAAATCTTTAATTTTTTATCCAATTTGAAGCTTTTCTCTTCCTCTCCCTCAACACAGGCCTCACTCATGGTTCTGGAAAAGCCTCCAAGAAGGTAGAACGCGAGGCTCTCTTGGTGTCTCTTTTGTGCTCCAAGGCAGAGGTAACCCGGGGTGGGCCTACACTTTTCTACAGCCTGGAATGCTCTGAGCAGAGTGAGATGGCTGTCCCCTGGAGAACCCCTAAATCCCTTCAAGGGCTTCTCTGGGAGTTTTTTCTTTTAAATTAGGGGTTGAGGAAGCAGACCCCTCTGTCATGGATATTTAGCATATCTGTATAGAAAGAGTTTTTTGTTATCCATTGACTTCAGTTTTAAGGCTTTTAATCATACTTCCAAGAAATTAGAAAAAGTTTTTTTTTACCATAGTGTTACTGCAGAATGGGATTAGTATCAGAATTAATGGCCTTAAGTTAGTAGCCTTTTAGGAGAGAGAATAATGACCTGAAGTCACATTAGCTGGAAATGCTTGGTACCTGGTCAAACCAGCCCTCCGTACTGACCCGGACGGACAAGGCTCAAGAGTGAGGGAATGAGGGGCCTGCAAGGGCAGAGGAGCAGAGGAGCAGGGCCAGGGGGAAGAGCGCCAGTGACAGCGATGGTGGGACCACGAGGCAGACTTGGCCGTATCCTGTCCTGTCTAGAACACTATCGAGGTGATAGGAGATGACACTTTGTCTGGTTTTCCTTCCACTGAAGGGCTCTCTGATATCCACCAACAGCAATATCTTCAGAGTGACAAGTGGTTATCGTTTCTCCCTTTATATGACAGTTTTCCTACAAACTATCAACATAAGGTGTCCAGAATTATTGAGAAGAGAAAATACTGGGCATTTTAGTTTAAAATTTTGGCTTACTAGAGAACTTGTATAAGCTGGATGCTTTTCATCCAGCATAGGGTCTGGTCTTGTGGTCAAGTACCGCATACATTTATTATTGGATCTGCCCAGAAGAACACCCCGTCCTAGGGGTAACACACTTCACACACACACACACACACACACACACACACACACACACACACACACACACACACACACACACACACACACACACACACACACACACATCCACACACACTCACACACACTTGCCAGGCAGTTCTGTGGGGCTGACAATCACAGCTTCTCTCCCCCCCAGGCTGGAACGATTGGGGCAGGACTGGCCGTGATCCAGCTCGGCAAGTGAGGTCTTTCCTTCATGTTTTTTAGTTAAAGCCAGTGCGGATCACCGTCTCTTCCCTGACTGCAGAGCTATAAGGTGGTGAGATGAATACCACCTGTGGCCATGCTTCTCTGGAGGAAACCTATGGCCTGGGAGGAGGAAGCCACCCAGACAAGAGAAGCGGAGATGAGAGACAGAAGTGAGTCCAGATGGAGCTCAAGACCAGGTCCAGCTGTCCCACAAGGGAAGCTCTTGCCCTTTCTGTGACAGGGTCCCATGAGCCCACTGAGTCCCATTTCTGCTTAGGCTGTTTGATTCTGGGAGTGAGTTATATGCCAGCCGAGGAAGCCAGCCTCCCAGGGCCTAGCCCAAGGGTAGTTCTACTCTGTAAATGGAATTGGAGAGAAATTTGTGAGCCTACACGGTTACACATCTTTGCAGCTTAGAAAGAGAATGGTGGTAATTTAAGCTTTGTCACAGACACAGACCATTAAATCAAGGGTCATTCCTGGTAGAGATAATAAAAAGTGTTAAACTAAAAAGACCTTTAGAGCCACTGAAAGCATTAGGATGGTCCAATTTAAAATATTTTAGCATGCTAGTAATACCCTGAATGTGACTTGCTGGAACTACTTGCATTCTGTCTCTGTTTAAAATTCTAGTTCAGCTTTGTTGAAGATCTAGGAGTAAGTAATCAACTTCCCTCAATCCCTGCATAATGTTCTCTGAAATAAGCAGATTTTAGCATTATTGATTTTATGTGAGGTAAATAATCACGTGTCTGAGAGTCACCATGCTGCGGTGGAGAGTGGGGTCAGACGGATGTAGATGCCACTTAACTGTGTTTTACCGAGAAGCCCAAGGCCCAGTGAAGTAGATTCATTTCCCTAAAATTACAAATCTAGTGAGTGGCCTTGCTGGGCTCCAGCTATGCTGAAAGCCATGTGTCCCTTGGTCTCAGGGGAAAGTACAAGGCTCCAGGCTTGTCTCCCTCAGTTTGTGCTGCTCTAACAAAGTGCCATCCATAGACTGGGTGGTTTAGAAGCAACAGAAATTCATTTCTCACTGTTCTGGAGGATGGAAGTTAGAGATCAGGGTGCCAGGGCTGTCAGGTTCTGGTGAAGGCTCTCTTCAGGGTTGCAGACTGCTGATTTCTCATTGGATCCTCACATGGCAGAGAGAGAGAGAGAACTCTGCTCCCTCCATCCCTCAATAAGGGCACTGATCTCACTCTGGAGAGCTCCACCCTCATGGCTTAACTCCTAAATACTCCACCTCCAAATACCATCGCCTTGGGGATTTAGGCTTCAACATATGAATTTTGGAGAGACACAAACACTTAGTCCACAGCAAGGCCCTTTGACCAGCCAGAGCCAGCACCAGGCCTGTCCCCATCGGTCAGTCGCAGCCCTGCGCTTCTTCCCCTCCGTGCTTTCGCACACAGCTTCCCTTCCCTGAACATCATCTATTCTTTTTTCTTTCCCTGTCTCCCTTTCTTTTTGGTGTGTGTGTTGATCTTTCAAGGTATAGCCCAAATCTCACCTCTTTGAAGCTTTTCCTGACTCACCCCCTTCCAATTTTCTCTGACCCCTTCCCTTTTGGCAGATCCATTCAGAGCAGTTTGAACAATCATCCGCTTTACTCTTGGATGGAGCACAGCGTGCTGGGGGTGTCTGTTGATGTCTCTGTCTGCATCAGCGGACAGACAGAGAGCAGAGGCAAGGCATTGCTTGCTTGTGGCTGTACTCGGGTTCTAGGCCAGCGTGCATTCACTGCAGCTTCCCATCATTTGCATGGTGAATAAACGAACCCAGGTCTTTTGATTCTGAATCTTGTTTTTTGTTTACGTCTAGTTCATGTGCCAGCCATTTATCTCCACATACCTCCCTAAACTACACTTCACAATCTCTGAGACCTCTTTTCTCTGTCCCCATGTTCTACATAATGAAGAGCTACTCTGCACTCTCTTCAAGAGAGCTCTGTTAAAGGAGATCTCAGAAAGATTTGTCAGTACATCCACTCGCCTATAAATAATGCCACAGTGTGGCTGCTTGATGACTTTACAGTCAGTGTTTATTTCATCCATCTTCCATTCAGAACACTGTAGATGTGGCCTGGATGTTATTTATTTTGATTCGCAGTGTGCGTTACCTTTAATTTAAGAGTCAAAACCTTGATTGCAAAAACAAGGATTCTGACCTTTTGTCAATGCTTTCTTTTAAAACAATTTACCTTTTTTCCAGTGGGTGGCAGTGTAACACAAACAAAAGCTTGAGCAAACCACGGTCTGAACATTTTAGTCTCACTTCAGCCTCACAAGCAATAGGAGTCCCACATTCTGTGTCAGATTTCTATAATAATTCCAAATTTAAAAATAAGGCCTTCCTAAATATTTGATTTATCGGTCATCTTTTCACTACTGTTCTCACATATTTTCTCAAGTAGGAAAGTTTAGCCCTGATTATATTTAAGAATTCCTTTATCTTTGGCATGTCAAAAGTATAAAACAAAAAAGAGTCTTTAGGAAAAATCCCTTTAGGTATTTTATTACACATATTAATTTAAATGAATTTTTCGTAGTTATATTTAATTTACTATATTATGTTAGTTAAGATAAAATTATTTGGGCTATGATGTGAACTCAGTTTAGAAAATGGTCTTTCTGTGGAATTTATTTGAACATGTGAATGTTCTAGGCATATGTATATTTATGGAAGCATTGAGAAAATGCACCAAACAAGTTCAAACGCATATTTATACATGAATTATTTCAGCCTTCCAGAATTATTCTTTATTTTTTATACTCAGCATTGTTTGTAGAATTAGATTTCTTTGATTAAGTTTTTCAAATTTTGCTTAATTATCTATAACTCCTGGGGAATTTCTCAAGTAAAACAGAAAGAAAGTATTCATGAGAGAAAGATGAATTATATGTTTGAGGAACCAAGAAGTAGTTTGCTGTATGTGCCTAGATAAAATTTTGGATACGGAGAAGCGAAGATTAGAAGCACATTAATAGTCAGAAATCTATTACTTAAGGATGTATCTATTACTTTTTATTCTCCAAAAAGGTGAGGAATAGCAAAATACTCAATTATAAATAGTAAATGGTTGCAGTTTAGTTTATTCCAATTCCCTTGTGTATAATATTATGCATTTGAACTTGTTTGATGCATTTTCTCCTTCTAGAGACAAGAAGAATCTTTCTACTGTGAATCCCAGCCCCTGCCTCCCCATTTACCTTCTAGTAAATATTTTAATTTCTTTTCCCATTGTGCTGGTCCAAAGTGGATAACAGATAACAGAACCTGAGCAGAAATGAGATCCAAAGGGATGGGTGGAAAGAAAGATCTAGTACAGGGCATCCTTGCAAATACTGACTCCAAACTCTTTTCATCCAAAAAATACTTTCTAGTACCTACTATCTGCAGTCACTATGTAAAGTGGTAAAGACACAGCCAGGGACAGGCAGACCCACTCTCTGCTGATATTCTTGTGGATCTGAGCCCTGGTTCTCTTTCTCTACTATACAAGGGCACTTCAAAAAGTTCACAGAAGAATAGAATTAAAAGGTAATATGAGTATTTCCATAAACTTTTTGACAAACCCTCTCTGTTTTTTTTGCTTCTTATTGGATTTAGATGGATGGTCAATGTCTTGCATTCATTTCTCTTGTCTTGTAACTTTTCTCTCTTAGGTTCCATCTCATGCACATACAGAGGAAAGATGATGTGACCACACACAGGGGAACACCATGTGGGACACCAGAGTGACGCATCTACAAACTGAGGAACGTGTGTGGCTATGAGAAGCTGACAGAGAGGCCTGGAACAGATCCTTCCCCAGTGCTTCAGAGGGGGGCGTGGTCCTGACTTCAAACTTCTTGGTCTCCAGAGCTGTGAGACAACCCACTGTTCTTGTTTTACACCGGAGAGTGGTACTTTGTTATGGCAGACCTAGGAAACTAATACTGGTTTTGGTTCCTGTTTTTGCTGTAAACTATGAGAGATTTCCTTGACTTTCTCCTCCAGATTGCCAGCTTGGGCTTTAGCCCTGTTCTTTCTGTTATTTAGACCATACATTGATTTTTATTATTTTCTTTTGTAATCATATTTTAAATGTCCATGAGAATTCTATTTGTTTCTTTCTGACAAAAACTGTTCTAGATTTTGAATGAGGATAATCAGATTTTTAAAGTGTCTTTTTTCTTACAGGTTCAGTTATTCTGTTGGTTTATTCTGTTTCTATTCTTTTCTTTATACTGAGTTAAAGAGTGAAGGTGATCAGATCATACTTTTGAGTAAGAGACATTGATAGGTTTATAAGGTCCTGTGTCTGTGTGGCTGGTGTGAGACAGCTTGGTGGAGATGATTTTCCTTGATGGCAGGGCTGACTGTGGCCTCCAGAAAGTGGACGGCCACAGGCAGGCTTCCCTCCCTGTGGCCTGTGGGGTGCAGGGGAGGCAACTGCCAGAATAAGGAGGGTTTACTTGGGGTCGGAGTGCTTCAGCACATTTTCCTCCTAAGCAGAACTGCTTTGCCTTTCTCCCTTCAATGTCTAACATGCAAGTAGAGGGTTAATTAATTTTTATTCCTTGCTCTACCACTTAAAGAATGCATTGAAAAAAACTTGTGTAGTGGAAAAATATTTTTAAAAGAAATTATTATTGATTTTTTTTCTTCTTTGTCATTCTTGTTGTATTTGGCTTTCTGCCCATTGAAGCTCAGGCTTCTGTTGCTTTAGAGGCAGGCAATGCACCACCAAGAATAGGAAAGTCATTGCTCAGCTTGGCTTTCAAAAGAACATAGCATCAACGAAATAGAGCTTTCATCTGTGAGAGAAATGGTTTTTGGGAGAAGGAAGAGGATTTGTGGTTCCAAATAATAAAACTTCGGGGGCTTTGAACCAGCTCTCATGAAGGGCTAATAGAAGGATGTGGTAGAGAGATAAAGACTCCAGATCAGCTTTAGGATTCCAGAACATAGAGGGATTGTCCTCACTTCCTCTCAAGAACTCAGGGTTTGGGTATAGTTCTAAGTAACAAGCTCTCTGCCAACATGTGACAGTGCACTGGAATGAAATGGATGGTATGGTGTATGGGATAGGGCCTCTTAGGTCCCTGCAACCTGCAGATGTGTAGAACCTGAGTAGGGCTGGGTCAGATGGAGGGTGGCCTTACCATGCCAAGAGACCAGATAGAGACATGACAGCTATGAACACTATATCTAGGGGTCCAGTGAGACCAAAGCCTCCTTTTAAAGATCCGCTACATTCCACCTGAGTGCAGCTGAAGCTAGCTGAGAAAGGCAAAGCTTCTGATGATTCCTCCCCCCGTCATGACTTTCCCCAGTATCAAGATGCCATCCTGGGAAAGGAGGAAAATGGAAGAAATTCAAGCAGAACAATTTAAAAAGGAAGAAGAAAACCTATCCTGACATGGAATTTGATTCTTGAACTGACTGAGTTTGAATTGGGAATTTACTGAGTATTTACATATAAGAGACCAAGTTCTGGATCAGAAGAAATATACCTTTAATTGGTGGGGCCAAGGGCTCACTTATGTCCAGCAACTTCAGATTTAGGAAAGAGGGCCTGTACTCTAATTTCCTTGGATGTTGCCTCTCTGCAGGATGGGTAGTCCTGGGCACTAAAGGAGTGTGCCCACTGGAGGCTGCACATCTCTTGCCATCTGGGTTCTCGAGACTGCACTATTCTGGGCACAAGTGGTTCTGAGCCTGTTTCTAAGGCCTGTGGTAGGCATTCCCTTTTTGATTCCTTTTCCTGGGGCTGCCCTCCTGTGGCTTAGAATTTATACCCTTAGGGCTGAGGGGCGGCCAAAGAATGGCTATTTTTGTAGAGGGAGTTGGACATGTGGGCTTCAATGTCCACCCGCGTGCAGCCATAGGCTGTAGAGGAGCAGGCAGAACAAGTAGAAAGAGGGCAGGGGTGGGCTGCAGGCTGCTGTACCATCCCCACTGCTGCATCAGCTGTAGAACTCTAAGGAGGAACCCTACCTGCAAACCTGGCCCTGTAGGTTGTGATGAAGTCTATTTATCAAGGTAGGAGGATAGAATGAATTCAGTAGTTTGCCAACTCGACTTATAATTTCTAAACACTTAGACATATGCCACCAAGGCCTTCATTTGCCCTCCTGCCCTGGGCCCGAATGTGTTAGGAGGTCAGGAGCCAGCCTGCAGCTTGCTCTGGAAGCAGTACCCTGGGCTCTGCTGAGCTAGTTAGAGAGAGAAGGAAAATTCCATTAATGCGACTTGCACTGTAACTGTATGTTTGAAACCTGCTACATATGCCAGAGTATCTGAGATGATTTCTATTACTACAAAAAGTTAAAATTTAATTCTTGGAGCAATGTTAAGCAAAGAAAGAATACCTAGCAAGCCTCTGTGCTTCACTGACTTTTACATTTGTGAGGGGTACTGGTGAGGGACAGGCCATGGGGAGGGGAGGGAACACTGTGGCTCCCCGTTAGCATATGCACCTGCGAGCCCAATTCTCTCTCGCTCCTCACAGCTGCCCCGCAGTCTGCCTCTACCCACAGGCGATCGGACCTGCTTCCTCTCCTCTGGCTCGTAATGCAATTATTCTTCCTCTCACTGATACTTTTGCCTTACCCCTCACATCGCTCAGTTTCTGCCTCTGTGTGCCACTTCTGGAGGCCTTGGATAAGTTTTCCAACCCATCCAGTGAAGCCTGCTCCCCTGACCTGGCTCACCTGAGTTCCATGAGCAGGATCTGGGCAGAGTCTTTGCCTCTTGTTCTAGTTTCTATGGATGGAAGAGCAAGGCAACATACAGGAGGAAGACACGGTAACAGCACACGTCTCGGTGTTGCCACAGAGCTCCGCAACTGAAGAAAGCTGGAGCAGGAGGACGCTCTTGAGCTCACTTTTGGGTCAGAAACTGCAACCTGGGGAATTCGGGTCTCTGCCGCCCAGCCAGCATGAGGCTTTCCTTCCCGATGGGTGGCCTGGGCCTTGCCATTGAATTATGTGACAAGAGTTCACTTTGTCTAATTTTTATGGGCACTCCAAGAAACAAAAACAGACTTTTTTTTCTCTTAAGAATATTTCCAGTTGGATCTACCCCGAGAAGTATTAGACCAAAAAAATAAAAGAAAGAAAAGAAAGCATCATCATAACCACTGCTTGGTTATTTCCTTGAAGGAAGGAACGAAGGTCTCAGCAAAATCAGTGCTTCTCCCTGTAGATACTGCTCCTGGATCCAAATAAATAATCTGAACAGAAAACGATAAAGCCTGATTACTTCAGCCACAGACAAGCTAACCACAGTGTCTTACTTTTCTAATATCACTCATCTATTTACATCGAGGGGAGGGTGTACATTACTATTCTATCTTATGTTTGCTCTAACTTTGCAAGAATATTGAAATAGGGAGTTGTCTCATTTCTAAAGTCTTTTTTCAGTCATATATGTGGCTCTCTCTGAGCACAAACTCACCTACTACACATGTGATCCTGAGCAAAGTCCACCCACCTCAGAAGACATCAGCATAGACTCAAAGCCAGGCTTTGTCTCTTTCTCACTTCTGTTATTCCTATGTATCCACTTTCTTTCAAAAATAACTTGAGGCAATTTACAAGCAAAACTTACACACACACACACACACACACACACACACACACACAGAAATAAATCTGGTATCAGATTATACATATATGCTATACCATGGAAATTGGGTTCTGATGAACAGCCCTGCAGCCAACTCTGTTCTATCTCTGAGGCAAAGTAATAGAGTAATGTGGGACTAGAGACTTTCAATTGCCCACTGTCCTGCCCTTTGTGTTAAGTTACAGGCCTTTCTGTCCTCTGACTCTTTGCTCAGGTCCTGTCTCAGCTTGGCACCATCAAACTACTGCTGCCTGACTCCCTGACACAGATTCTCGTTTTTGTCACTTCTTCAAATATGAAACACTCAAGGCTTCACTGGAACACCACATGTAAGGCTTAGTTTTCATAACTAGACTGTGAGATCTGTACATATTCGCCAGGATTGGTATGTGTGTCTACTCTCCAGTTCTAAGACCATAATATCCACCAAGCCCACTTGCACACCAAAACCCTGCCCTCAAGCATGGATTTTTGGCCAACTCTCTGGAAATCCATTGCTCCACCAGCTTGGGTTCTAGTTGGTGTTTAGAATCTAGACAGCCCTAGATTCTTATAGCATCTTGTTGTTTGTTAGAAATGGACAAAACTCAAAGATCGATATTATTACCTTAGTAAGAGCTGGGCTCCCTGTTAAAGATGTTGTTATCTCCTAGATCGTGGTTTTAAAAATGATTTTAATTGTCATTCATAATGCAAATAACTCCAGGAAGGCCTTCTGTTTTTCCTAAAACATTCTTTCATTGCCTTTCTTCCTTCTATATACAGAATAACGTTCTTCTGTAGTCATCTTCTTTCCTTTTGCCTTTTCTTCTTTATTTTCTACCACTGCCCTATAAGAATCTATGCTCTATTTAGCTGGTCTATAAATGACAACCTTCAAATATTGTACTCAGTCCCACCACAGCATTTTCCTTAGCTACTACCTTTTTCTGAAAAACTGTCACCTCTTCTTCAAATATGCACAGGCTTGTGTGAACACTTCCTCTCCTGATCTATTAATAGATATGTGCATATTTATTCCATAACATCCAGTAAATATTTACTATGTGCAAGTACTAGGAGCCAGTGATGCAGCACTGAACAAATAAATAAAACAGTCCTCCCTACCCTTATGGAGCTTAAATTCTAGTATCAATACTAGCAATGATTAGAAAAAAAAAAGGAATTGTTGATTGAGAAGGGAAGTAAAGAAGATAGCAGAGCTGGAGCAGATACTTTAGCAATGAAGCCTCGGGTAAGAAAATATAGCTAACTATACCCAAGCCTTGGGTCAATATTCCTGTCTGCTGGGAAGGGAGGTGAAATTTGGGTAAATGGCAGAGAGTTCTGTTAAGTTCCCCATGCTCTTGTATGATGTTAACAGGTGCAGAGTAAATGTTGCTGAACCTTGGTACTGGGAAGAGGACTGTGACCATATTTTCTCCTTAAATACTAGCATGACTTTAATTAAAGAAGGCTGGAGAGCCATAAGAAGGAGATCCGGACATAGTATAATTATATCCTAGAGCACAGAACCCATAGAATAGTCCAGTTAAGGAGTAAATGTACAGAGTCAAGTCACATCTTAAGGGTGGGAAAGGGACAGAGCAAGCAGTCTTCACATGTTGGACAGGCAGATGAAATCAGGGCACCAGAGTGGTAAGCAGAGCAAAGCTGGGAATGGTTGAAAGAACATCAAAAAGAGCCATCGATCCAAGTGTGTGAACTCCACAATTCTTAAACACATAGGGAACCATTGCTAAGTCTTAAGTGGTGCAGTTTTATCAGTAACTCCTGGGTGGTACTGGAGGACTAGAGGGATTGGTTAATTGTACCCAGAGGTGTTTGGGATGAAGAACTCAGGCTCTAGTTGGACTGTTGAGGAGCTAATTAACTTGGTTGCAGTGAAGCAAGACCAGGAATGAGAGTCTGAAGTCCAAGGCTCAAGAGTTGTGGTAAGGTTTGGATAGAGAACAGGGTGTTCCAGACTTCCTGAGACCATGGTCCAGAGTGACTGGTATAGAGGGGTGAAAATCTCTCTCAGGAAGGAGGGATATGTCTCACCTCCCTTCACAATACCAGGCCACCTATGATTGGATGTCCTTTGGAAGGAATGGAGGCAGAAAAAAGAGGTTCAAAAGTCCAAACACATGGTCAGAACACAGAAAAAGGTGGTCTCAAAGCCAAGGCTATCTCAGGAACCCAGAGATCTCAAGATGCCAGGGAGAACTAAAAAAGAACAGGGAGGCACCTGCAGAATAATTGTATGATTGCTAATTTAGGAATTAACTTTGTCAGTACTATTCTGAGTAGGGAGCATCCTGTTGAGTTAAAGATCATACCCACAGGGAAAGGAAGAAAGAAATAGTTGCCAGTGAGCAGAACCTGACAGGGAAAAGGAGATTGTTGCAAACAAATGGTGAGAATTTGTTTATCAGATGTAATTCCCCAGGAGGCTGGAGACCTCAGACAGCCAAATGACCTCTGGAGCTGAGCAATGGAGAGGGGTCTTCAAAAGCAGAGATGGGCGATTAACAATTCTGCTTAGCAGTATCTCTGCCTGTTTTAGAACATTTTTCCTTACATCAAAAAAATCTTCTGGGCTACTTTGATTAGTTTTTTAGACACTTGAGCAGTGTTTTTTTTTCATTCTCACACTCTATAGATTGGGGCATCATTTAGAAGTTTGACAGTTTTTTCCCCTAAACATTTTGTCCTTTTGTGGTTGTCAAATATTGAATTAGATCTTGTTATAAACAGACAGAAGCTGGAATTGTTGACATTTCCCTTCGTTAGTAAGTAACTGAAAGCTGACATTTTCAACCTATCCACTCTAGTTTGGTCTAACGATAAGAACACAGAGTGGAAATGAGGCAATCTGTTTCCTTTTTGGCTCTTATTAGAATTCCCTGTGAAACATTAATTGACAAAAGTATATCACTTAATGGGTGCCTAAATTTCTCTTCAAAGGAGAGGAATATTATTGATTAGCCTTAGAATTTAAAGTCTCAATGAATGAAAGAAGGCATTGATTACATTCCTAAAGATTATTGATTAAACCTAAGATTTGAAATCTGAATGAACAAATAAAGACATGGATTTGAGTGATGATTTTGCCTCTTATTAATTGTGGTAGTCTCGTAATGTCTTTGCTTTGTATTCTCTTTATCTGTAAAATTGGAAAAATAACCATGGCTACTTTACCTACTCCAAAGGATTATTGAAGGGTCAATTAGATAATGTAGCAAAGGGCTTTACATACTGTGAAGTGCTAGACAAATGTTAGTTTTTACATTGTTAGTTTTTATATTACATACTACATAGGTTTGATGAAATGGTTATTTGGCCAGATTAATTGAAGAACTTCTGGAATAATGTGAAGTTCAGGCAAGATCTGTGGTTGAGGTTGTAGAGAGCTTCAGTCCTATTTCACTCTCCTGGAACACATCTGTAGACTAAATGTTGGGTGAATATTCTAACCTAATTTCTTCAAAAGTTTGGGACTACAATTTCAAAATCTCAATGATAGAGAATTATGTGGTTGGAGGTTAAGGCCGAGGAAGCAAATACTTTGATAGTTTGTATACATCAATTTTTTTTTGAGGAAAAAAGGAGGTAAGATTTGAAAGCTATTGCTTGAAGATCATGCAAAATCCATGAGAAAATTAACATGGATAGAAGAGCAGGGTATGAGCAAAATTGTCCCACTCTACCCAACTAAAACTCCAGGCTTTGGAGCTTGTCCAATAGAAGCTGGACTGAGAAAAAGAGAGGATGATCAGTACCCAATTCAACTTAGAGGTGAAAGTGAACAAAACCCCCAAAGTTCTTCTTACTTTACTTTCTACATTAAATTCATAGTTCGACTGGTCTCTTTTTCCATGGGGAGTCAATTTCTTGCCTTACTGATTTTGATTAAATTTGAGATTACCAATATTGGGTCAACATTCACATAGAAAGAGTTTTGTGTAAAAGAGACTATCATTTCTTTTAAATTCTGAGTAAGGCAAGGTACCCCCAACTCTCATTGGAATTTACCTAAGCAAGATGTTAAAATTTTTAATGCCAATTAATGTCATCAATAAGGTGCTGATAAAAGCTAATGATTCATTCTAGGTGTCAAGCAAGTTGATCCTCAATCTGTTATCTTCTGTGCATTAATAAAGTAAAGCTTCTATGCCCCCCAAGGAGAAAGAGCCTCTCTTCTTCCAGGCTAGACAGCCTAAGTCTCCATCCATGGCCTTCTGAGCAGAGGGCTGGCTGGATCTCAGCCCTACTCCTACCCCTCCACTGGGCACCCTTGTGTAGGCAAAATCTGTCTGTACTAGGCAGCCCTGCAATGATTTTGTTTAACTCAGTGTCCTGAACATGTTTTGAAATGATACTTGCTGTAAGAATTGGTAAAAGCCAGTGATGCTTTCAGCTGCATTGCTGTGTTTGGGGAAGAAGTTATTGTATTCTCTGAAGAAATTTTTTTCTATTTGAACATAATTTTTTCTTAAGCGCTAAAGAATGCATCTTCATCGAGTAGAAAGGGAGGTAGAAATTTGCATGAAATAGTGGGAATCCTTAGCTCTGGGTTCTTATTCCAATTTTCTGTGTAAATTTTGGAAAACTGTTTAACCTATAAGCCTGAATCCTCTCATTTGTACAAATGCAGACAGTAGCACTTATTTTATAAGCTTGAAGTAAGGATTAAATAGGTTAAGAATATATGTAAATTTCCTAGCCCAGTGTCTGATTCATAGCAGTAGACATTTAACAGTGGTTAATTTCCTCCCCACCACCATGGTGTGAACAGCATGGAATGGTAAGCCAGCAGCCCCAGATTCTAGTAGTAGCTGTTAAATTTATTAGTTGTGACACTGGATAAGTCACGTAGACTCTATAGCCTAGGTTTCCTGTTTTATAAAAATGAGAAGTTGAACTAGTTTATAGCTTGATGAATTTATGTTTATTCACACATTTTTTTTTCTGATTCTATTCTAAGCCTAAATTTAGCAAAAAGTTATATTTGTTATCCAAGAGGGACTGACTTTCACAAACCATTGGCATCAATTCTTTCCCTCACTCTTAAGAGAGTCAGCAAGCTCTGCACTCTGTCCCTTGGAAGAACAAAGAAAGACACTGTAAGTAAATCTTTAGAAGGCATTCTACTTCCATGCAATAGTGATTCAATTCTCTGTAATTGAGAGGTGGAATTTTATCTATTTTAGCATGGGCTATGCTTTATACTTCTGGACTATAGAACCAACTCATGAGGATTTCCCATTTGGTGTATAGATCCTCAGGGGATTTCTGTAGTTGAAGTGCCTACCTCGAGGTGCTTGGCAGCCTCCACGCTATCCATGCCTGGTGCTATCCATGCACAGGGGCATTTCTAGGCTAGTAATGGTCCTGGATGAGGAGTCACAGAATTCAAACTGATGTGTCCTTGGACATAGGGTTTCTTAGAAAATAAATGAATGTTTGTAGCTTGTGGGTTAATTTCCCCCAGTGTGGATATCCTTATTTTAAGAATTCTGGAAATCAGTGGAAAATAGAAAATGTCAGTCCTCACTAGTGGTTGTGTACAAGAATTCCATGTGTGATGATTAAACCTCTAAGTTTTAGAAGTCTTTGAGGAATTGTGAAGATCTATCTGAGGAAGATTGGCAGTGTAATAATAATTTCTCTGCAATCCAAAGACCAGATAGAGGTGAATTCTGAAAAATACAATGAACTTTCAAAATTGAGTGGACTGCTAAATTGATTCTGAATACTTAGCCAAAGGAACCATGATCTCCAGGAACCAGTGCAAATTCTCTACAAATTAACTTTGTTTTTATGGTTGTCAGAGTCATATATTAGGGCCTGAGCACGTGAAATATTGGATGAAATATTTTGTGCCATCCTTGTGGACAAGTTGGAGAAACCTGGGTAAGAGTGTCTTAGTCAAGTGAATTTATAGACATTGAAGAGTTACCTCAATGAACATAAACTTTTACAGAATTCTGAAGACCTGGAAAACATGATGATAGAACTTTAAATATTTAGCTTAGTCCAGAAGAGAAAAAGTTTTTCCACCTGGGGAGTGATAGGCATGTCAGCTCTTTTCAAATATTTTTAACAGCTTGATCATTGAAGAGGAATTACACATTCCTTGTATCTCAAGTAGGACAATTTTGATCAGAAAGGCAGACTTTTCTTAATACAAGGGAAATGGTTTCTGTCACGTCTGATGGAATAGGCTGTCTTTTGAGGTAGCAAATTTACTTTCCTGACGAGTTCAAGCACAGGCTGGTTACCCGCGCTGGACATTGTCTAGTGGTAGTTTGTATTGACAAGGAAGTTTTGCAAGATACTTTCTTCTGGTCCTTTTTAAACTTTTAGATGATGTGATAAGGTTGAAGAAGTAAGTTCGTGGCCAGGAGCAAACAAACATCTTCCCCTCCGTCATGATGGCTTAAGAAGCGTATTATGTTTTGACACACAGAAAAGGCTTATATTCTTTAGTGCTATGAATTCAAGATAAACCAGAAATAAGGAAACCTTTTAAAAGCCACAGATAACAAGAAATTTCTAAAGGCATTACATCATGATATAAGCCACCAGTAAAGGGGAACATTTTGTTTTTCTTTAATCAAAAGACAGAAGTGCTTCTCAAATGTATCCAATCTAATTCATTTTATCTCATATTCTAGTAGCAGTTTGTCTGAAAACTAGATCCCTTTGCTAGTATAAGTAAATCTTTTCTTAGTGTTCAAAATTATCCATGAGTTTTTCTTTTCTTTCCTAGTTAGATTTTCAAAGATTTTGATCCCCAGTTTAGGAAGTTGGTGGATTTTTAACTCTTTGACTATGTAACTCATATTTAAAAATATGGCTTATAATACCATGACGCCCCAGGACCATATTTGCATTATAACTAAAACCAAATATTTGAGAAATAATACTTATACTTACACATTAGTATCATACCCTGAATTTTTTAATTCAATTCAAACCAATTCATTAACTAAACACTGTTGATGCCCCACTAATTTCACAGGATTTTTAGGTCAAAAGGCACTGCTCTCATCAGTAGCTGTTAGTCACTGAAAACTCAAATAATGGCAGAATAAACGAGAGAATTCAGATCTTACCATATGGGACATTTGATAAACTTGCTATAGAAAGATAATTTCTTGCATGTGTATTGTATGAAGAGTTCTGGCATTTGCAATACTCTTACATATTCCTCTTCACTTCTTTTCTTTCTGTCTTTGCTGCCTCCCCTCCCCCTCTTGCTACAGAAAACCACACTCCCCAGCAGCAGCCTCTTGAAACTTGAAAGGCTATGAGATATATAGATAGACTGCATTTGTTCTGTGTATCTAGAGAAGCAAGCTTTAGCCTAAAGCATGTCTGTTTATGAGCACATTCAGGTGACTGCCGTGATAATGGAATTGCTGATACACTGCTCAGAGCTGCTTGGGTAACCATTCTTTTATTATCAGGAAGGCAAATGCAGTTTTTAAGATCAAAGTGGACACCTCTTGGAAGTTACATTTATTACAAAAGGCTAAAGTGTCCACATTCCTAGCAATCAGAGGGATTTAAAGCAGAAAGACAATAATATCCTACAGACAATGCAATTTTTGACAGGACAGCAACCACTTAAGTAGGTGACAGGAACAAGAGGTAACCTAATTCTGAAAGTTGGGGCAAATAACGTGCTTGATATTGTGATAGCCACAGCTGGGGTCTGCCTGACAAAAATTTCAGCAGTCAGTGCACTCTCTGAGAATACTTTTATAATTTTCATGCTTGAGGATTCCTTTGGTCGCATTTTGATCCCAGTGTTTCAGAAAGTAGGAACCCCACTCTGCTATCACAGTGAAATTAAAGCAAGGGGTCACTGTAATCAGGCACTATTATAGTATTTTGGGAAACCACCATGAATGAATTTTAGCCCTTAAAACATGGTAACCCCAGTTAGTAGCAACTGAACTGTGACTATTCTATTGTTTTCTGCCATCTAATAACAGTTCTACTGTGTTTAGGGCCCTTTTGTACTCCCGCCACCCCTTTATCTATATTTTTAACATTTGAAACAGTTCTTTAATTTTTATTTCATTTTATTTTTATTTATTTTTAATTGACAAATAAAAATTTTATATAATTATAGTGTACAACATGATTTTTTGAAATAGGGACACTTTCTGGAATGGCTAAACCAAGCTAATTGGCATATGCTTTGCCTCTCACATATCACTTAAATCACCTTACCCTCTTTGCCTAGATGTTCAGATGGTTACATTAAAGGAAGTCTGAAGAGCATCTCCCAGCTAGGCCTACCTCAAATGCTTATTAGAAGCTCCTTTATTTTTAGATCACTAAAAAACTTTTCTAGTAGTTTTGAATATCCATGAAATTTGGCCAGAGCATTTGGGGAAGCAACAAAGCTCTTTCATTTTTTCTTTTAAAAAATTCTCCAGTAATTTGAGAGTCTAAAGAGGCCTAACTCCAGAAACTCTGGATATTTAATGAAGGTGCTTTATTTTACAAAAGAAATGACTTCTCTCCCATCTTATCAGGCAAATGTCTTCTGAAATCCTCTTTGCTTCCCCAGGAGTTCATCTTTCTAGAGACTACAATTAGAGAAAACATTTTCCTGATGATTATTACATGTTCATTGTAATTTAAAGTGTTAATGTCACAGAAGTGGTTTTTTACTCAGTAACTTCTCTACTGCAAACTTTTATGACCCATATTATTGATGAAAAGACAGTATGGATTTTGATGCATTTTAAATGGACTCTTACAGACTGTGCAAAGCCTTGATCACAGACATTTTTCTTGCACTTAGAAAAAATATATATAATGGTTTTAAAATTATAAAGGTTTTAGTGAGATCAAAGTATGAGAAATATAATACGCCTTGGGCAATCTCTGGGTTAACTGCTGGAAAAAGTTCACATTCACCATTTTATGGTCTTGATAGTTTGCCAAATTAAGCCATATATATATATATATTTTTCTTGAGATGCACAATTCCCATGTCTACACTAAACAAATGAAAGGATTTAGTTTTATAGAAATTAATCGATAGATTATATTGTAAGTTCTTCTCAATAAAGTACTTAAATTAGGGGCAACATTATCAAAGATTGTTTACTCTGGATACATCATTTTGATTGAATTCCCCAAGTTTAAATTATGGGAGCACCTACTTAGGAGCACTATCGTTCATCATAGACAATTCCCAACAGGGAGTAGGATGTACGCTTAAATACTGGTTCATATTTTATATCAATCCCCCATAAAAGAAAGATAAAATAGTTAATTTCAGTAGTCCTTTTGGGAAAAGTAAAAAGAACAGAGAGAACTGGCAATAAGAAGAGAACATCTAAATGGGGAACATGCATTTCTTCTCTTTGCATTTTCTGTTGACTATACATTTTCTGGATTCTTCATCTGCACACGTTCTCTCACGCTTAACAAAATTGGAGGCGGGGTGATCCATGTATATTTGGTGTAGCTTGTAATTTTCTACAGCATGTAGGTCTGCCCTTTCTCTGATGTTTTGCATATTGTTGCCACCTGTTTTATTCTATTTTATCAGAGATAACTGTCCTCATAGGTCTCAGGTTTGACACACATGGAATGAGTTCCCTGCCCTCTCTCCCTTGACCCTTCCCTCAGCTGCTACTCACTCAAAAGGGTCGCTGGGATCTGCCCTCTGGAGCTCTGGAGGGATGGGGATTCTTTTGTAGTACATTTCCCAGTCGAAGGCTCCTCGCATGGCATCCCCAGCTTGTGCCTCATACCCAAAGTGATTGTGGTCAATGACATCGATCATGGGACACACGATGGTTTTGTGGTTTAGTGCAATTTGGTCTGAAAAATGAAAGCACAAAATAGGAAATGACATGACTGCGTAGGTCATCTATCATTTTTCAGCAAAGAGAAGCCTACGGCCCCTAGTCATGCATAACACTTGCAGCCTTGGCTCCCTGTCCTCGTCAGAGCACTTTGCAGGAATCTCTGTTGGAATGGTGGACTTAACATGATGGGACAGTGATTAGGTGCAATTAGAGTTGTACTTTCTTTTAAGAAAGTTATGTCCCAGAGAGACTTTCAGAAGTCCATTTAGCTCTACTTCTGTCACATTTTTCCTCTGACCTGTCCCCAATCTGTCATTTTATCGTGCATCCAACATGTGCCGAGTATAAGCGGTACTTGTGCTCCTTCAAGCATACAGCTAGAGTCTGCTGAGAAAATAGTGGCCTGCTTTCTGGAGGTTCCAAAATGTAAATATTTAACTTCATGGTTTTTGTAGCCTCTAATCTTACAGGAGTCATAACGGCTGTCTCCCACTAAATGCTGACAAATCGTATGTAGAATGCTTTGCTCTCAGGTTTGTCAGAGATTTTGCCAAGTCCCATTTTGCCACTGTTCTTTGAGACTGGCTCTGTTTATCAAAACTTACATTTTCCTCTTCTCTCATTATATCCAAAACTATATTAGGTGGCAAGAAACTACTGCTTATTACTACTGTTACTACTAAATTCTTCAGCAACTACTAAAGAGTGTGATTTATACTCATGCTATTTCTAATACTCTTAGCAACCCTATGAGGAGGCTATTATTGACACTTCCAATTTATATATAAGGAAACTGAGCTCAGAGAAGTTAAATAACTTGTCAAGGGTCACTCACCTTTTGAGAGCAATAACCAGGATGCAACACTAGCATGACAGTGTAATTCCAAACCTGGCCTTTCCAGTTTGCCATGGTGCTTCTCGTGGTAGCAGGAGATGATTTTTTTTTTTTTTCATATCTAGCACCTTTCTTTCTCATGTAGAGATTGTTATCACTATGACATTAACAGCCAGCATGGGCACCTGGAATTTGTATGCTTTGGTCACACAGAATAGCTACGTATGCAGTATCTTTCTTCCCAAGAATATGCATTTAATCAATATTTATTATAACAAACCAATATTGTCTGACAGGCAGAAATTTGAAGTGTAATATCTGCTCTCTTGTTAATTGGAAGACCTTTGGATGTGGCAAGTGACATTAAACAAAGGAACAATAGATATAATTTAGAAATACTATGAAGGTTGGTGAATATCATATCATTTCCCCCAGTGATCCTGGAGTAAATGTAATCTGTGTTAGGGATAAAGTTCTGACAGTCAGGAAACTGTCCATTTGTTTCAGAAGTTTCTCCTAAGCATAGGGCAGGAAGCATATGGATTATTGACTGTAATAACAAGTGGCTCTATTTTGATGACACCTGTAAAACAGGGTGTGGAAACCAGAGAATTCTGTGGAAGATCTCCCTTCCAGATGTACATGCTTTTTCCTTCCTTCCTTCCTTCCTTCCTTCCTTCCTTCCTTCCTTCCTTCCTTCCTTCCTTCCTTCCTTCCTTCCTTCCTTCCTTCCTTCCTTCCTTCCATTTCAACAGTTATTTATTGAGTAGAAACTATGTGATAGTCACTTTTCTAGGTCTTAGGGATACAGCAGAGAATAATACCATAAAAATCCTTGTCTTCAGGAATGGAGCACAGACAATTAATAAATACAATAAATAACTAAATGATACAGTCTTTTAGAAGGTGATAAATGAGATGAAAAGAAAATGAAACAGGGCAAGGGGAATGTGGAATGCTGGGGTGTGGAAAGGGTTGTAATTTTAGATAGCAGGGCCCCAGTAAGCCTGAAAACCTGGAGGTTGCCTTTATCTTATTTCGGCTGATTAGTAGCCAGAGAGACCCCAGCACTATTGTGAGTTAATCTCCACCAAGGGCTCTATAAGTTTCCATTTTCTCCTGGGCAAGCCTTATAATAGGTTTTAATCTTTATCTAAATGGTGTTTCCCCAGAGATGTCTTTGATAGAGGAGATGGTTGTCCAAAATATTTCTTCTATCACCTCTGCATGTTGTTTTAGTATTAAGGTTTCAGTGACTTTCTTCATCAAATTCAGAATCAGGTTTATTTACAAATTCCTTGACCAAAAAAGAGTCCCAAGGTGACCCAAAGAGAATGTGTCTGTTTAATTAACTGTCAACTTCCCTTCAAATCTCCTTTCAGCTCTCATCCAGCGGCACTAGCTTAGGGTGAAAGCAGCATGACTAATTTTTCATCCAAAGCTTGAGCCTACATTTCAATTTCCAGGGATCAAACAAACAGACTCTTAATGGGAACTTGAAATTCAGGTATAATCCCATGGTGAAAAATGAACCAGGAAACTGTGCAGCTCCGCCTGTTTTTTCATTTTGGATGATGTGTCAAGACACTGATAGAGGAAAATAAAAAGAGATAGTGATGCTGAGCTTGAATCATTTCTTATCCATCAGGCTACAGGAAATGAAATGCTTTAATGAGAAAAAGGGGGTGGTGGGTTTCTCTTACTCTCTTTCTCTTTTTCTTCCCCTATCATTTTTCTTCCCTTTTGGTTAGATTCATAGTAAATAATTAGAGACTCGATAATTGGCATTTAGGGATTGCTTTGGCTCATATTAAACCAGACTTTTTGCTGACTTTTTTGAGTACTCAACACCATATGGGTTCAATTTAGTTTGAGGGAATCTCACTGTTGCTGATGAAGCTCTCAATCGTTACGTCCTTGGACAAGGTACTTTTAATTAAAGGCTTGGAGGAATCTCTGACTGTAGGAGCACTGAAACATTCCCATTGATTAGGGTGGCCAGGCGGTTGTCTGTGCAAGGGTATGTGGATCGCGTGATGTTGTGGGGCATGTTAGGTGTTTTAAATCCTGTACAATTTCAATTGACTCCCCCCGCCGCCCATCTTTTACTAATGGAGCTTTGCTGGTTCTAGTTGATATCCTACGCAGCAGTCCATAGCAGATCACTCCTTTTGAGACAGCTATTGTGAAGGCAGTTATTACTGGCTTTAGTTCCAAGGCCAGGGATTTATTTACAATAAAAGTTGATTTAGCACAATCTGGGAGAATAGGAAAAAGTACAATATGTGTGAACCAAGAACTTTTTAGAGAGAGATTTTTTTCTCAGGCTTACAATTTATTTCTTATCCACAACTGGACTTTGTATGTAACTTCATTGTAAGATAAAATTAAAAAAGTAATGAAGCTTGACCTGAACCACACCTGTTTTCTAGCTTTGATTACTTTTAGTTCTTTCGTGTTTCCCTAACAGTTCAAGTGTGATGTGACCGAGTCCTCTTCCTTCCCTCTTCTTAGCCATATTGAGAACATTAAGGACATCTCACCTGGATAGCAGCTCTGAATGTTTGAGGGCTTCTATGAAAATATGGGGGATTATTATCTACAGCAGAATATGTAGGGATATAGGCTGGTGCTAGAAGTGTAAAGAATAACAAAATGAAATGGCATTAGAAATCCCAGAAACTGTCAAGGTGCTTATGCTTTAACTGTATTGTGGGGCTGAATACTTTTCTTTCAACATTTTTATCCTTTAATAATTATTTAAGAGAGAGAGAGAAAGAGAGTGTGTGTGTGTGTGTATTTTAATCTTACTGTAGTTATAGGTGACTATAACAACAGTTTGGGACACTTTTTTTTTTGGTGTTTACTCAGTGAATGTATCTGCAATCAAGGAGGATGTCTAAGATAATAGAAACCTTTTTAAAACCTAAAGTTAGATTGCAGTTGGCATTATCTAAAATGTCACTTTAAATGCAGTTTTCTAGTTATCTATTTGTCCTCTGCAGTGGTTAAGGTACAATTCAAGGCTCCCAGTGGAAAAATTACAGAAGGGCTCTCTAGCCTTGGCTGATTGCAAAGTCAACATAAGTAAACTGCTCTCTCCCTCTGAAGGGCTGTAATTCCCCAGGCCCCCGGCTCGCAGGACGCCCTGCAGTGGTGGTGGTGTGTACTCACTAAGGAGGGGCGGTAGCCAATTCACATTGACCTCGCAGTGGGAGTCCAGGAACGTCAGGACTTCTCCTCTTGCCATAGATGCCCCCAGGAGTCGGGTCCGGATGAGCCCTTCCCTTTTCTTGGTACGAACAATCCTCACTTTGGAAAATCGAGCCATGTAGTCTTCTAACTTATCCTTCAAGTGTTCTAGGAAGGAAGTAGAGAGTGCACGGAAAGGACATCAAACATTAGTCGCAGCAGAATTATTCGTGGATGTTTGTATATAGAGAGTATGTGAATGATGAATCCCAGCATAATATTGGTAAAGTCCATGTTTATCTTCTCCTCATCTAGAGGAAAGATACTAATAAAATTTTATGCCTAGAGGTTTTTATACTTTATACTTCCCCAAATGCTTCACAAACTGCAAATATTGCCCTTTGTTTGAGCATAAAATTCACTGACACACCAGAGCTCTATCCTGTGGGTACTGTTGGTGAGTGGCCACCATATTTAATCCTTGACCAGCACTCGCCAAGATGGGCACCAGCCCTGTGGTTCCTGCTGTGTAAAGTCACATGAACATTCTGGCATATGGGCTCTTTCCAACTAGACGGCTCTTTAAAGCAAGGCTTTGCCTAGTATTCTGTGTGTTGAAAATAATGCATGTAAAACAACAAGAAAAATATCTGCCAAATCAACAAGAACCAAACAGATTTCCCCTACTGCAAAGTAATAGACTTGTGAGTAAGTTCAGCATCTGGCTTTGATTTGAAGAGGAAAGGTGAATGACTTCTTGTTAAAATAGACATGGAAAGGGAAGGCAGATGAAATACTATATACGCATTCAACTTACCTATTTAAGATTTGAAAATATTTCTTAGCTATTTAAATTGGAAAATGTTTCTTTCCCTAATTAAAAACAAACAGTGGGAACAAAATCAAATCAGATGACTTATTTACAGAAAAAAACCTTTCCTACTGGCTGTGATAAAATGCATCTATCTCTCAGTTTGTTTTATGACAAATAAGTGCATTTGGTAGCTTTCTGTGGGATGTGTACTTATGTATTTTACAAATTCTGCTTTCAGTCTCTTATATCTAAGACATTATGAGGGCTTTATTGTAATTTCTGACAGGTATAGCCTAATATTCACTGAAATAAAATCTTAGAATGCAGTATGCTCTGTTTTTTCACTTTTTAAACTTTTTCTGTATGTCTGTAATCAAAGGCAATGTTATTACTGTCTCCTACCATAATCTGTAGCAATAGGCATTCATGTAGGATTTATGATCCCTTCCTGCTGTCCAATTTAACAGACATCAAAATTACTCTGTATTGGAGTTTCTCTCTACATAAAGATTTCTTCTTATTATTATTATTAGTGGTTTTTAAAAAAAACCTTAATTTCCTGTTTTTCTTGACTGCTCTGTAACTGTGTTTCACAAAACACAGTTTTGTGAATGCGTCCATTAAAACAATATTTAACTTTCTAATTTTCACTATAACGGAATACAGGTGGGATCTTTCACAAGAATATTTTAGCTCAAAATATGTTCCACTCTATTTTGCTCTTACTGTAACTAACAGAGATATGGAGATCAATCTATGGAAAGCAAAGATTCCAGGATTTGGAATGAGAAGAGACCTGGGAGGGTCTGTAACAGTGACATATATGGGAAGGTCATGCAAACTCTCTAAGTCTGAATTTTCTCACTTGCAAAATATAAGGAACTTGGGGGATTGTTTTTTCCTCTTGGAGTGTGGTGGATGGTCAATCTTTGAGTTAGGCTTTGGATAGAGACCTGCCAGTACTCATTCAACAAACACTTATTAAATCAACAATTGAAAACTCTAGTAAGTCACTTGCATTTCTGAAGAGAAACAGAATTTCTATCTGAAGAAATGCCTTTAAATGCTAAGCCTGAAGGACAAAAAATATAGAATTTTTTTAATACTACATTTCTATTTAAAGTCATCTAGTCAGCCACCTCAATTATTTCCTAAGGTGGCTACTTCAATATTCTGCCAAAAAGATATAGAATTTTAAATTTCTTGGCGAGATGTTGATAATTCATCATCTGGTATCTATTGCAATTTTGAAGAAAAACAGTTTTGGCAGGCAATAAACAAACATATGGGAGTACAAAAGCACTATTTCAGTATCCCAGTGTCTCAGCTAAGAGGCTGGTTCTACTGCATCTCCCTTTGCTCTGAAACAGGTCTGCTGGGCAGGGGGCCCACGTCCTGCTCACCCCTCTTTGCTCATACCTTCCACCACGAGGGCTCCTGGCTCCCCTATGTGCAAGCTGCAAAGAAAGATTCCAAAGGACTGTATAACAAAGCATCCCCTGTGAGTAAGGCTGAAGGTTTACTACCTTGTCAGACAAATAAAGCAGATACAAGCCACACAGTTGCACAATCAAAGGCGATGAGTAAGGATGAGTGATCAGGATGAGGACGTATGTGTCAGCATCTTGAAAGGCTCACCTTTTGTCAGGATTCCCCACAGTTACAAAGGTTTAAGAAAACTTTATAATCTCATTACAGTAATTTATTCAGGCATTGAAATCTTTCTGTATCACCAATTTACAAACAAGTGGCATTCAGTAAGTTTATTGGTAAATTGTTTTCTTGAACCATTGAAGGTATTGTCTCATAGAAATAGTGTCTTGACAGTCATGGGGTGAAAATAGATTGCAAATATTGTTAAGCCCATCAGTAGTGTTTCCCCCCCTTTAAACCTCTCTGTTCTTCTGTCACATGTACCGTCTCATCAGTCCAAGATGCATTTCCTTCTTCCGTCACTGGCCCCCAAGAACTAAGCAATAACTCTTGGGGAAGGGGAGGAGTAACTATAACTGTATAAGATGTTCTAGAATATTCTCACTTCCCAGGTGTTTCAAAGTGAGAATCAAAGGTTGTTGGTCACCTGGGAGTGGTTGTCCCAACTTCAGATTCGGACTTCCATAATCTTTAGTTTATAGAAATTTCTTTGGAACTCAGCTGGGGTTATCTCTACATGTTCTCTTTCCCTCAGTGCACTTTTTCTGATTCTATATATATATTTTTTTAAATCCCATTTTAATGTACTAAGAAGATTATGGTGTGAATTCACTAAGCACAAGGGGTTTGACTCAAAATATTGTCCACTAGATGTTTAGATCAATTCCTCTAGTTTGAACTTCATGGTGATAATTAGCCTGCTTTGCCTCGGATAATGATCTGGTTGACTGCCTTTTGAGGGGTTCAGCCTCTGTTAGTAGTTCAGTTATAACATCTAATTACCCGTAACTCACAATGAAGGCAGGTATCATCAGTCTAATTAGCAAATTAGACTCTTATACAAGGAAGTTACTGAATAAGAGAAGATGGCTTTAAATTAAATACATTTTGCATTTCTTTTGTATGATCAATTTTTAGATTCACTTTTAAAATATTATTAAAATGATTTTGGATTAATTCAAGCATAGCACCTTTGAAGATCACTTTTGAACTCATTTAATTTTAAATAGTACCAAGAGAATTTATGGTATTTTTATAAAACAAGCAGATTTCTCTAGTGACTGGGACATATTTGTAGAACTGTTAAATTTTTTCTGGTCAATAGCACTAGACTACTAGTAGATATATTACTATTAAGACCCACCAAGTAGTATCCCAATGATCTGAAAGAGTGAACACAACTTCAAAAATAAATTTTTGCCAGGGTTTATTGTATCATGGTGAGGTAAATAAAATAAAAAGTTCTACTCAAGGGAAATTTTGGTGTTATGCTCCTGTGAGCACTAAATTTAGCAGTTTTGCAGAATATATTTTTCTCTTTTCTCAGATATTTCATTTATGCTCCATAAATTTATATGAAAAATCTGCCATTTATTAGTAAATTTAGTTTTTAGAGTAGCAACTGAACATTAAAATATAAAAAATCATTTTCAGTGATTTGCATGGTCAGAAGAGTCAAGGAAATGAGTTCTAGTTTTATTGCTGATGGGCCACATGGCTTTGGCTGAATCACTTCACACCAGTCAGCCCTCATTTTCTTCAGCTATGAGATGAAGGAAATGTGACTGGTTGATCCAGAATGTTCCTTCCAGTTTTGTGACTCTACGACCCCCTTGTGAAGTTTTACTTACCAAGCAGATCTAGCCCTATCAAATACTTAGTTTTTTTTAAATGCATCTTAGTGGTTGATATTTTCATGTTTTTTTTTTTTTTTTTTTTTGTGGTTGCATCTCACTTTTGAAAGTAAGAGTCAATTCAAAACAAAGCTAATACATATCAGAGGCTTAGTCAAAAAGCAAACTTCAGAGTATTTTCTTGAGTCAGTACAATGTCCATCTAATCTCCTGCAGTTCACTGTCTGTAAGACTGTCACTGATGTCAAAATAATGACTTTGAAGCAGTGGAAGTTCATCAAATATTTAAGTCTGTTCAATAAGTTATGCTTATTATGTCAGAAAAATATAGTAACAGAGTCTAGGAAGCTTTCTAGTCTGCCTTTGAGGAATTGTTCCCAAGGGGGCAGACAAACTAGTCACCGTAAGTATTACAGAGCATGGCCAGGGTATCCCAAGTAGAGGACTCACCAAAGGCCAGGCAAACAGCAACCCCAGCTGAGCCTGGTATTGAGGCCCAGCAAATTGTTACCCAGTTCTTTCTGTCTCCTTTGAATTCCCTAATTTAAGTCTCAAGGGGAAAGCAGGAAAGGCCAGAAGACACTATTGATTTAGAGATATGGATTTGTATATTTAAGTACACACCTATGGAGATGAAATTCCTTTGATGTTTATACTTTGGTGTTGGCAGACGGCAGAAGAACATGACCTTAAGATCATGTAAAATATGTGCTAGTTATTATGGGTGATGCTGAGTTATGTGTCCTGAAATATAATGGATTATACACACACAGAAAGATACATACCTTAAACTTTTCTGGTTAATCTTGACACAGCAAGAATATACTATTAAGAGCAACTCTAAGCACTAAATAGTATATTAACTTAGAATTAACTCTAATTCTGGATAGTATGAGGTTTTAGAGTTAACAGAATTAACTCTAATTCTGGGTAGTTTAAGGTTTTACTACAGTGACAAGAGTACTTCACAATTAGAGAATATAAGATATTCTTCCATTTATTAATGAACTAGGCACATGTCATGTGTATTCTGACCTGAAGTGAAAATGTTAAGGATAATTGTCTACTTAGCAGGGCCTGTGGAGACTTTTTCTATATTCTTTACACAGGAGAAACATACAGATTTTAAGTCTCTAGTTGAATTCCAGAAAATTGTCAATCTTTTTGTGTCCCGGTTGACCACACTAAAATCTGTCCCTTTGATTGAGTTCAAATATAGACATTTCCATTTATATCTAGAGCATAAAAAAATTCAAACAAGAAAGTAATAGAACTGAAGAAACAATATTCAATTGCTTCTATTATGATTTTGGCTAGGTTCGATCTCTGGATGTCCAATTTTATATTCTTTTAATATGCAAGACATCTTTAAGTTATTTGGGAAAGATCTGGGGACACCAAACTTAAATAAATAGACAAAATATATTTCAGTTAATATAAAAAGAAAAGATATAATTAGAATGTCACACTTTTGTAACCCCTAATGAATTAATGGATCAAGTCATCATAGGCTGCTGACTTCACAGAAAAAACAATAATGGCCTCTTATGTGCTTCCTGTTATGGAAAACACATTACTGCTTAAGAGGTATTCTTATCTTTGAATCTGAATTTGATCATGCCTTTATATCTAACTACTGACTTATAGGAAATAAAGAGATTAAATAATATTTTAAGTGGCACATCAGGGATACACTCAGTAAAATCCAAGCCATGGGAAATTCTTTGGGACAAATAGCTTGATTTCTTCCAACAAATAAATTATAAGGAAAAAAAAAAATGGAAGAAGACACTTAAGAAACATGTCAACCAGTTCAATGGGAGGACATAATATGAATCTTGATTCAAATAAACACTTGAGAGAGAAAAAAGTGGTGCCTGATGTTTGCAAACTGGTGAGATGCTCACAGTTAGGTCATGTTGTTCTATTGTGTCTAACAATGTCACAGAACTTAACATCAGACAAGGTCACCACCATGATAAAGTGAGAAAAAAACAAGATTACTGTGAAGCCCACAATATACCAAATATGCCCCTCTCTCAGCTAAAATGAGTGACTGCTTTTTACCTATTATATCTTAATAGGTTCAACCAATTGTGAACAGGACTTGACAATATTTTTTTTCCCCATGAGAATCCTT
Organism: Cynocephalus volans; assembly: GCF_027409185.1. Taxonomy (NCBI): domain Eukaryota; kingdom Metazoa; phylum Chordata; class Mammalia; order Dermoptera; family Cynocephalidae; genus Cynocephalus; species Cynocephalus volans. The sequence goes on along the minus strand of NC_084472.1, from coordinate 78,570,465 downwards.
GACTCCATTGCAATCATGGGAGAAGAAAATTGAACACCATTCTTCATGGCTTTTTTTCATTTCTGTGCCTCTTGTGAGTGAGGCAATGACTGCCCTTATTTCAGACTATCATTTCAAGGATGTTTATATAGCAAACAGATGTGGCAGACAGACAGTATCTCTCTCAGAAACAAAGGGCAGGATGGTTTATAGCCCCAGAAGCAAAGATAGTATTCCTCTAGAGCAATGGGCAGGCATGCTTGCTGCCCATTAAATAAGATTTGAGTTCTTAATTTCAACATCTTTTCCCTATAACATAACCTACTGTTTATGGAGGAATCCATCTGGGCACATCCACATTACTTCCATGTGACTTGGGGGCAAGGGAACTGATACAAACTGATCCTTCTGCTGCTTGCTGAGAGGAATAAAGTCCATTGTCTCAGATCCAGGAGTTTCATGTCTTCTGTCATTAAACAATGGCAGGCTAACATGTTAACTTGCAAGTAGAATAAAATCTCAGATTCTTTATAGTGCTTTACAGCTAGGTGGGAAGATCTCTAATGAAGGACTGTTAAACACTACATGGCAGTTTTGGAGTTCTTCTGATCAGGGTATTGAAGGAATTTTGATGTATTGTCCTCTCAGAACTCATGTGGAAATCTAATCCCCAATGTCAGTGTTGGAAGCTGTTTGAATCAAGGGGGCTGAATCCTTATGAACGGATTAATGCTTTCCCTAGGTGGGGCAGGCAAAAGGTAGTGAGTGAGTTCTCGCTGTATTAGTTCCCCCGTGAGCTTGTTATTTAAAAAACCCTGGCACCACCCCTCTCTTTCTTTTGCTTCCTCTCACCATGTGATCTGCTTGTACCCACCGGCTGCTTGCCACTTTCTGCCATGAGTAGAAGCAGCCTGAGGCCCATGCCAGATGCAGCTGTCCCAGAACCGTAAGCCAAATAAACCTCTGCTCTTTATAAATTACCCGGTCTCAAGTATTCCATTATAGCAGCACAAAATGGACTAATACAAGCATAGAGAGAAATCTACAGGAGGCAGAGGTTGTGTAATTCCACGTGCCAGACAATCTAATTCTTAGCCCAGGCACAGCCTAGCTCTGGCTCCACTGAGCTCCACTTCATCGCTCACTTCCTTCTTGTTATTTTCTCCTCCAGTTAAATCCTTTTAGTAACTGAAAATGTCTCTGTCCTGTGTAAAAAGTTCATACTGAGGAATAGTGAGCTATATTTATCTGCAGAATTCTGATACTTTTCTATGATCAGCTCCTAGAACCCTATATTTTGAAGTAGAAAATGGGAATGGGCTATATTTAAAGTCAGGCGAGGCTGGACACTAGGCAGTTTCCTTAGGTCATCCTCTCTCTCTCCTTCTCTTCCATTCTGTCTCTCTGTCCCTCATTATTTGCTTAAAAAACAATTCAGTTATGAATTTTCAGAATTGCTTTTATTGTGTAACATTTTCAGAGTAACACAAAAGCAACAAAACATCAAGTCTTAATCTAGACCACAGCACCTATTCACTCACCCTGGTAATGACCCTCATGGAGTAGTGCACAGCATCACTAGTGGAAAGCTCTTTTGCATGATTAGGATTGCACATGGGTGTAAAGTTATCCCTCTGTGAAATGCCCATATATCAAAGATTATTTGTGCAATACTTCATGAATAAATGCCCAAAAAGTTAAAAAAAAATTATACGTTCCGCCATACATAGAAGAATTAAGAACTTTTCCAAAAAAACCCACAATGTATAAGAGGTGGGGAGAGAGAGATCTGCAGTTAAAATACTTATTTTTCTGTATTCATAGAGTATTTACTCTTAGAATGAATTTTGAAAGAGGCAAATAATAGATTACACAAAATATTTTGGGATCTTGGTAATAGCCTAAAAACTGCCTATTCAAAAAATATAGCATATCTTCAATGCAGCTTTTATTTCAGTTCGTTTATTATAAGTTTGATTTGCACAATCATTACTTATTTTAATTTTGAGAAGGTAATGTATACTCAGCAATAATGTACTTGAATTCTATTTTTTCCTTTCCATAGTATTTTCTTAAGAAGTACTTAAAAACTGTTTTTGTCTGATGTTTCAAATACTTCTCAAATAATTAATGTTTAAATTGTACGGTATTTTTCTAAGCATTTTATATTTTTCAAAAGTAGTTGTAATTAAAAGTCTTCCGTGAATGAATAAAAATGAAGTAATGAGTATAATTTATAGTTTATAAAAACTGTTCTGTTTACATGAACCTATGATGAGAATTTTGTATTTTCTTCAAGGTAGGCAATATAAAATTAACTGTAATTTCAAATTATTTTATTTGTATCATTTCTTCTGATGCTGTAACTTTTGCCTCAAAGAAGAAAAAAGTTGTCAATAGAAAATGAGTAAAACTTAGAGGTTTTCTATAAAATATTGTTGCTGAGTATTTTAAAATATTGTTGCTGACCCATTTGCATACAATAAAAACACTTCTTTAGTAGTGTTATTAGGTTTTAAACATTCTGTGTATTGCAAATGAATAGGCCAGTTTACAATTTTAATTTGTGCCAAGTATCTAATGTCCAATCCAAATGCCCAAATATAAATGTCTTACCATTAGCATTACAAAAAGTCAGTGGTTCTTTGTTATACTGTTTGACCCTGAAAATATTTCAGAATATTGCCAAAAATACTGTCAGGATTTACTCTGCAAATATTGGAGAGTATCTTAATTCTAGAAAAACATATAATGCAATCTTCTGAATAAGAAACCCTATACAAATAACATTTGAATCATCAAGGCTGACATAAAAGAACAAGTCTCCAAGTTAATCTATATTACCTCTTCATTTCATCCATTCAGTTTTTTAAAATTGTGTAAAATATACATAACAAGAAATTTACTATCTTATTCATTTTTAAGTGTATAGTTCGCTAGTGTTAAGTATATTCACATTGCTGTGTGACCAATCTCCAGAATTTTTTATCTTGCAAAACTGAAACTTTTTACCATTAAGACAATGACTTCCCATTTCCTTGTCCTCCTAAGCCCTGGTAACCACCATTCTACTTTCCATTTCTACAAGTTGGACTATTCTAGAGAACTCATCTAAGTGGAATCACCCACTACTTGTCTTTTGTAACTGGCTTATGTTACTTAGTAGTGTCCTAAAGCTTCATCCATGTTACGGTATGTGCCAGAATTTCCTTCCTTTCAAAGACTGAGTGATATTTCATTGTATTTATATACTACATTTTGTTTATTCATCATTGGTGGGAATTTGGTTTGCTTCCACCTTTGGCTATTGTGAATAAGGTTTTTATGAACATGGCTGTACAAATATCTCTTTGAGACCCTGCTTTCAGTTCTTCTGAGTGCATACCCAGAAGAACTGAGTGCATACAATCTGGATTGTATGGTAATTCTTCTTTAATATTTTGAAAAACCATCATACTGTTTTCCATAGTGATTGCACCATTTTACATTCCCACCAGCACTGCAACAAGGGTATCAATTCCATTTTACAGTCCTTGTGACTGTTTTTGTAAAATATATATCTAAAATAATTTTGGTTGACTGTGGAGGAATGCTCTGGCAAAGAGTTTGAGAACTACTTATTAGAAAAAATTCCCCCAGTGGGACTCTTCCTATTCCACTACATACCAAGTTCATTAAAGAAAGAAAAGTCTGAGAATTGAAATTGATAAATACTTTCAAGATAGAATTTAGCAGCTATCAAAATAAGAAAATAGCATGGACACCGAAGTTTCAGGACTAAAACTGTTAGTAAGAAAAGACTCCAGAACTTGTTTCTTTTCCCCCACTGGAATATAGATTAATCCAGAATACCTTATTTGAAAACATTCTTCATGTGATTATAGAGTTTGTCATGTGTGATTTACATGTATGTATCTGTGCCCGTTCCTCTCCGCATGCCTCATCTCCCATATGAGGTGTGTGGTCTGCGGGCGGCATCTAGTAACCATTGAGGCCTCTGCCCTCTTTTGGCCCTGTTTCTTCATTGTCAGGTATATCAGGGAACTAAATGACACTTTGTACTTAATTATCTTAGTTAGTTAATCTCCCATATTTATAAATTCATCTTTTAAATATCTTATTTTCTTCCCATTGTAACAAAACTCACTACTTATGTTTTAATAATTCCCTTAATCTTTAAGGTGGTTAGAAATGCATATTTTACAAGACCATTTGTCTTGAGATATGAGATAACTACTTTAAAAAATAAGTTTAACAAAGAAATGACATCAAGAGAACCAGTATATTTATGCTTTTATTTTCTAAAGTTCTTTGAAGGTAAAATTTCATTTATAAATTTCACAATTCTTCAGCTACCTCAACTTATTGTATTTTGTTAAACACCAGGTTATGTGTTCTTAAACTGATTCTTTTTGTACTACAGCATTAAATGCTACTGTTAATTGTTGATTTATTTGTACTTGCACACACAAATTCACAGCTTGGATAAGTAGCTTTTTGTGAGGTGGTTTGACTTAATGACCATCTCTAAAAATTGGAACTAAGAGAAATTTTTTCCATAAAAATTATTCATGATTTCCTCTTACTTGTTTTCCCAAGACAAACTCAAGATGAGAAATGAAAACTATGGGTCTGAACAGTTACAAGGTAATATGAACCCATATCAACACGGCTATTGCTAAGTTCAAGTCATAGCCTCCCAGTACAACCAGATGCTACATGTATCAAATCAGCAAGGTACACAGAATCCACCTCTGAACCACAGGGATTTGCAAATTCATTTAGAGCTATTTTTATAAAATTCAAAGTGAAAAACAAAACAAAACAAAAAACCAAACAAGGCCAGAATGCCTGAGAAAGGGAGAAATTGATCTCTAGTTAGTAAAAAAAGCATAAAATGCCAGTGGGACAAAAAATAAAAACAAAAATCTAATACAGAGCCCAGAGTCAAACCCACACACTTACAGCCAACTTATTTTTGAAAAAGGTGCCAAGAATATATGGTGGGGAAAGGACAGCCTCTTCAATAAATGGTGCTGAGAAAACTAGATATCCACATGCAGAGGACTGAAATTAGACCCCCATCCCTCATTATACACAAAAATCAACTCAAAGTGGATTAAAGACCTAAGTTTAAGACCTGAAACCATGAAACTACTAGAAGAAAACATACAGAAAACACTACACGAAATGGGAGTGGGTAGTGCTTTTTTGAATGAGACTACAAAGACACAGGCAACTAAAGCAAAAATGCACAAATGAGACTACATCAAACTGAAAAGCTTCTTCATGCAAGGGACACTATCAACAAAGTGAAGAGAAAACTTACAGAATGGGAGAAAGTGTTTGCAAATTACTCATCAGACAAGGGGCTAATATCCGGAATATGTAAGGAGCTCAAATGACTCAACAGCAAAAAATCCCCCAAATAACCCAATTAAAAAATGAGCAAAGGACCTGAATAGACATTTCTCAAAAGAAGACATACAAATGGCCAACAAGCACATAAAAAATGCTCAAAATCACTAATCACCATGGAAATACAAATTAAAACCACAATGAGATATCATTTCACCTGAGTTAGAATGGCTGTTATTAATAAGACAGAAAATAACAGATGCTGGCTAGGATGTGGAGAAAAGGGAACCCTCCTACATTGCTGGTGGGAATGTAAATTGGTACAGTCATTGTGGAAAACAATATGGAGGTTCCCCAGAGAACTAAAAATAAATCTACTTTATGATTCAGCAATCCCACTACCGGGTATATATCCAAAGGAAATGAAATCAATATATTAAAAAGACACCAGCACTCCCATATTCGTTGCAGCACTATTCACAATAGCCAAGAGATGGAATCAACATAAATGTCCATCAATGGATGAATGGATTAAAACACTGTGGTATATATACATATTGGAATACTATTCAGCTGTAAAAATAAATGATATCCTATCATTTGCAGTAACATGGATGGAACTAGGAACCATTATGTTAAGTGAAGAAAGATGAATAGCACATGGTCTCACTTATATGCAGACCCTAAAAAAAAAAAAAAAAAGGTAGTTCTCAACAGAAGTAGAGAGTAGAATAATAGCTACCATAGGTGGGGGGTGGGGGTAGGGGTGAGGAAAACTGGTGGATTAACGGGTATGAAACTATGCTATCTACCCTAAGTGAATCATTGTGCAGTATATGCATGCATTGAAACAACACACTGTACTCCACAAAAATAAATATAAATAAAATTGAAAAAAGTGCATTCATAGATGAAGTAAAAAAAAAAAAAAATGCGACATAGCGGCACAGATATTAAATGGGAACAATAAAATCTCTACTTTCCCTGAAGGTACTTTCAATTCTGCATTTCTTTCCAGTTGAAAAATATCTGATTCATGCATACTAAAAGCCATTTTATTTTTCTCCAGTTTCCTTAGAAGAATCAACTCAAATTACTGGATGTGAATGCTACATGGGTCGGGCTACAGAGACCATAATCTCAAATTAACATGTGGGTGAGTGGTTGAATAATGTCACCAATAACTGCCAAAACAGCCATAAAGACCTCTGAGGTTTAGCTTGACTTCACAATAAATAAAGACAAATTGGAAAGAATTCCTCTGAACTGTTAGTGTGAGAAAAATTCTATATCAAAATTTTAAGTTAGATGAGACCAGAACTAAATTAAATATCTGGGAATTGGTCCTGTTCCCAAGGCTACTGAAACTCCCAGTTCTTAATGATATTCTTGTACTGCAATATATAGAAAAAAGCATGCAGGAAATGAGTTGTTTGCCCTTGTTGAAGAAAATCAACCTGCTGCAGATATGTCTTCTCAAGGAATTCCTTCATTTTCTTGGTAATGCTATTAAAGAAATAAAAGGAAAGGGACCATGTAAAATATTGTCTTGGTTTAAAATTAAAAAGAAAATATTAAAAGGACCAAAAATGTGTCTCATATTCTTGAATAAAAAGATTCAATAGCACAGCAGCAAAATATGACAAAGTAATATATGGACATAATAATATTGTTGACATTTATTGAGTGCTTACAGTATTGCCAGACACCATTCTAATATACATTCATGTATTAACTTATCTAATCCTCATTTTACAGATGAGGAAAATTATCCTTATTTACCACTGAGAAAAACGAGGGTCAAGAAAGTAAGAAATTTGCCTAAGGCCATACAACAAAGCAGTGCCTAGAATATTGTAACTACTCAATAAATGCCAGTGGTTATGTCAGGAGAAATAAACTATCTGGAACCTAAATGTATCCATCAAGAATCTTTAAAGTAAAAAGGGATTTTATGCAGGGAATTATGTTCTTGTAATAATAATGTATAATTATTATAGAAGACCTGGGAAATATAGAAAAGGGGAAAGAAGGAGGAAAAAACACTAAGAGATTATCACCAAAAATTAGTGACTGATCATGTTTTCCTTATTTTTGTGTTTATATTTAGAGTTTACCTGTTCTTTTAAACCTAACATTGAAATGTTCCATGTTATTATATCTTAATAAATATTATTTTAAATGTGCCATTATTTTTCCTTATTGTTGGAGATTTATGTTGTTTACATGATTACAGCATTACTACTATAAATTATATACAATGAATATTTTTATAAATAACGTTTTCTGAATCTATAATTTTCTTTAGGAGATAGTCCAAGAGCGAAATTAGTACATCATAAAGTATAAGCCTGAATAGATATATCTAATTAAAAGAGGCTGAAAACTCTGTCTTCATTTGCTATGGAAGTCAAAGAATTAGGAGTGGCCAAGAGGACTTTCATGACCATAAAATCCATTCCATTCTTTATTGAAAGAGAACTGAGACCACTAGTCATATCACCAAATTGCCAAACCATCAGCATGTTTTTTCATATGCTGTATTAGTCCGTTTCTGTTGCTTATAACAAAAAACATGGAATGAGTATTTTATAAAGAAAACAAAATGTATTGCTTACGGTTTCTGAGGCTGGGTGGTCCAAAGTCCAGGGAAAACATCTGGTGAGAGCTTTGGTGGTGGCAACAGTGATGGCAGACTATCACATTGTGAAAATGGTGGAGCAGAGAGACAGAAAAAGAGACTCTCTGCTTCTTTTACCCTCAGAACCACGCCCCTGACCACCATTATTAATCCATTCACAACCACTACAATCTAATCACCTCTTCAAGGCTCCACCTTTCAATTACCATAATAGGGTTTCCCACCCTCTTAACAGTCACAGTGAGGGTTAAGTTTCTAATACATAAAACTTGGGGGTCACAATTCAAGCTTCAGTGAGTTTTGGGGGGACATAATTCAATCCACTACATATGCTCTTTCTTTTCTCCTGTTAAAATGAATGAACGATTTTAGCACCCATATAAGGCCACCCTCTCCATTTGTGTGCTGGACCCCATCCTTTCTCATCTGCTCAAGAACATGGCTCCTACCGGAGCTCATTTTTAGTCTTTCTACTGAGTCGCTCCATTTCCAAAGACATTGCAATGTTTTTCTTCTAGAAGGCAAACCTTCTTTGACTCACACCATTCTCCAGCTTCTGTGCTGTTCCTCTACTCCATTTTGCAGCAGGATTTTACGAAGGAGTTGTCTGGGCTGCAGTCCCCACTTCATCTCCTCCCATGCTCTCTCGAACCCATCCCTTTTGCTCTTTCATTCTTGGGTATCCGTATGAATAGCATTGCCCTAGATAGCGTGATCATGTATCTTTGGGAACAGGCATGAATTTTGTTTCAGAGAGATTCTTCTGCCAAGAAATAGCTCTCATTCAGACTCAGAGAAAAAGGGATGTGATGAGAAAACTGGTTATAGAGGTAGAGTAGGAAAGGACAAAGGGAGTTATTACCAAGAAAATGATTTTGAAGTTCATTGAAAGAGAAAAGAAAATGAGTTGTGAGGCATACAGCTCTAATTGTGAGCACAAAGGATTTTTGTGGTCACCTGCAGTGTTAATTCGGACCAAGATTCAAACTTCGCCGATATATGCAGGATGGCTGGGGTTATTAGGAAGGCAAAGGTCCTGGAAAATGTCTGAAGTGGTGAAATCCCCTTGCTTGAGTAATTGAAAGCTAAACTGGACAAAGCACTATGAAATATAATTTGGCCTGCTTCTCCAGGGGATGGAGAAAATGATCTAATAGGTCTTTTCCAACAGTGCTTTTTGTGACCCCCGGCTGTTAACATCACTCTCCCTTCGTTATGTCAAAATGAATTGCCTATTTGCTACTGAACTCTAGAAAGCAATTTTTCTCCCTAGGTAAGGCAACAACCTAGCACTGGCTACTTGCACTTCATTTCAACTTAATCAATGCCCAAGGAGTCATTTTTAAATAGGGAATATTGTTTCTAGGAAATTCTGCTTACTTCCTGGGTATGTGGTTCTCTTTCACTGACAAGCCAGAGCTCCCCCAAATTTTAGAAGAAATTCCCCAAAGAGTGGAAAATGTGTTTGCAAAATGGGAAGTAAAATGGAGTGATATGGCCTTTAAATTGCCAATAACCTTCATAGTAGGACCACTTATTAGTACGGGAATCGGCTCAGGCTGTTTTTTTCCATGACAATCAACACTGAAAAACACTGATGTAGGATGACTGCATTTATATTCTACAGTACTGCATAAATTTCCCTTTCTCAGGTAGGCAGAGGGAATAGAAGTCATTATTTAAATTTCTTACCAAGCAATAAATAAATGGTATTCTCCAGAGAATATATATGTTCTATGTGTGTGTGTATAAATTTAAATTGTATGTGTGCACCCATACATACACACACATATATATGCACACACATAATACATATGTGTATATATCACTTCTGTCTATAAGATTATGTGAAAGGTGCCTAATTTGTAATTTACAAAAAAAACCCCCATTGTTTCCTGCACAGTTTTGATTAAATGAGGCAATAAATCATATGTCTAAAACATGCCAAGCATCTGCCAAGGTAAAAGTTGGCTCAGAAAGTGACAAATACAGAACTGTGGAGCTGTAGGAGTTTTATAGTCTGTCACTGGCATGACAAGTAATGATAAAGGGCAGTATTATGTCTCCTCTACTGATAGTCCAGGAACAAATTTTCTATTGTAATTCTTTTGTTTGGCCCTCTGTATCTTCATTTAAATAGGCTGCATCTCCTTGAGCTGAAGCAAAGATATATATTTTCCCTGCTAATGATGTGTCTCCCAGGTCCCAGGATTATTTTCACACTTGATAAAGTTCACCTATGGAGCAGACTGCAATCAGTCAGTGGCTCCAAATGGAGACAGACATGACGTTGATTTTTTGCACTCTCTGTGGTCAGACAAGCCCTGCATTGCTAGTGTTTTACCAAGACTTCTCTCCCAGGTGAGATTTGTTTTTCCCAATAACTTTATAAAAATCATTTAGCGTGTAAATTCTACCTGACTCTAAAAATTTGTGTTAAACCAAATCTCTGTTTTGGAGTCTGAGGCTACCCTTTCTACATATTTCATTAAGGTGAGAATAAACAAATACAAATTACAAGCTGTTTAAAAGACTAGTTGATAAAACTAAAAATTAATAGGCATTAAGGTCAATATTAGAAATGCAATGCCTCTCTTTGAACAGCCCATGAGTAAACAAAATGTAATACAAATACAGCGTAAAGTAGCAATACAGTGATTGCTGGAAAGTATAGGGCACAGCACTCAAAGTTGTGTAGCTTACGATCTTAGCAGGGATATAGTAAAATTTCACATGGGGAAGTAATATCTCCATATATGGCTAATTTATTCTAGGTGATTGGTACAAATAATACATGAATTCTGAAAAGGAGGATCCTGGAACTGGGAGTAAGATTTATATACATGAAGAGGAAGAAGGAAAGGTGCAGTCTTGGAAATGAACTACAGTCAGCAACAAAGTACTGCGTATCTTTGAATTGCTAGTCAAGATAACATTGAATGCTTCCAACGCAAAGAGGTGACAAATGTTTGAGGTGATAGATACACTAGCATCCTGATATGATCATTGAACACAGTATGAATGTACCCAATTATCATATTGTACTCCATAAATATATATAATTATCATGCATCGACTAAAAATATAAAAAGAGAGAAAAAAAGAGAGAAATGGAGAATAGAATAGTGGTTACTAGAGGCAGAGAAAGGTGGGGAGAGGGCAAAGGAAAGATTGGTAGACTGGTACAAAGTTACAGTTAGACAGAAAGAATGAGTTCTGGTGCTCTAGGGTGACTATAGCTCATAATTCTGTATTGAATATTTCAAGTTAGCCAGAAAAGAGGATCTTGAGTGAGGATTTCACAAAGAAATGATAAATGTTTAGGTGATAGATATGCTCACTGTTCTTATAGGATCATTATACAATGTACACATGTATTGAAACAAAAAAGAGGAAACTTTCTTATATAAATGTCTGTGGGTTATCAATCTGTGGGTTTGTGGGTGACTTATATTTGTGATTTGGGAGATAAATTTTTATTACTGGAATTTTTAAAAAGGCAAGGAATAAGCAGTCCTGAAATGGTCCTTTATAATTAAACACAAAACAAAAAAATGAAACAACTGACCAAACAATCAACCAAATAGCAACAACAATAACAATTCCTGCTTGGATAGCCTCTTACGAAAAAACGTTAAATTAATGCGGTTACATGAATCCAAGGAAACCAAATATGGGAAAACTAGCCGCGATCTCTCATCTCCTCTTTTCTCCCTTAGTGACGATAATTTTAAAAATGTTTTCATTTTCATATTGATAGCTTGTAAGCTAAGTTATATGTGCACAGGCAAAACATTTAATACATAAGTATATATGGAAAAATAAATCTCACCCCACACCTTCCGTACTCCATTTTTCCTCACCAGGAGTAAGATCTTTTACTAGTTTCTTACTTATATTTCTAGCACATTTTCAGCATATAAAATTATATATATGCATGTGTGTATATATGTACACATACATAAATACACACACATGTGTATATGTAGACATACATGAGGGTACTTAAAAATGTTCATGGAAAACTGGAATTAAAAGACAATGTGCTTTTTTCATGAACTTTTTGAAGTACTCTTATATATGTGCGTGTGTGTGTGTGTTTCTGTATGTATAATAAATTTCTACCATAAACTTTTAAACTCTGAGTGGATTTCTTTTGAAAATCTGTCAATAAATTGTACTATCAGCCATAGAAATACTCTATTTATTTATGTTCATTTCGTACTAAGAAATGGTTTCTGTTTTCATTTTACGGTTCTGGTGAATTCTGATGAGATTTAACTAAAAATCATCACTAGAAGAGTTGTGAAATGTCTCAAATGGTTCCTGGGAGAGACACCAACATGAAAAGCCAAACCAGTCCATAGCATTGGAACTTGTGCTATCTGGGTCTTGATCCTTGGACTAAAATCACATAGACAGGAGCTTGTTATAATTTCTAACAAAAATAAACTTTTAGTAAAATGGCAAGAGTAGGTGCCAGAATAGCAGAATCCAAAGTGCCTTTTTACTTCTTTGTTAAGTCCAGAGCTAAATGTGAATGGGGACAAAAAAGGCAAGTTGTGAAGTATTGAATTCTCATACTCATGGCCACGTTATGTATGAGGTGACACATCTGGAAAGATGCCTAGAAATTTGGCTGGGCAGTTTTCTCCGACAATGAGTTTCAAATAATGGTTAGTTTCTCAGTTAGGTATTAACTTTTATTTATTTATGTATTTATTTTCAAACAAAGAACGGAGACTTATTTAGATAAGTTGAAGCAGCAGGGGCTATTTCATGGATCACAAAAGCAGGCAGGATAGCTGGGTTGTCCTAAAATGTACCTTCATTTCAGGTGTTAGAAAACAGGGATTACAGAGGATTCACAACTGGCCCTTTTCTCCCTCCTTTCTCTTTCCCATTTTTCTCTCTCCCATCTCTCCCTCCCTATCCTTCAGAGGACACAACCCGTAACCACCCGTGAAGTCTTCTCTAAGGGAACCACTCAGGTCTTCCCTCATGCCATGTCAGTGGAGAACAGGGGAGAGGATGCTTTTGCTGCTTTCAGGTGATTATTCTTCCACTCATAGACCAAACCAAGCAAACCACTCCATCCACTGGCCTTTGATACTCGTGCATCCAGCTGTGCTGTCTCCATCTGTCTCCATCACTGATGTTCGTCAATTTTCTGGTTGCTCCCTCTTCTCAATTGAGGGTATTGGAACCTGAGAGATTTACAAATCTACTTTGATAATTCATCTTCAAACTTTGTCTCCTTGACTTCAGTAACAGTTACTTTCATCACACTTCATTCATCTGTTCTCAGGACCACATCTCTGTCTTGCCTTCACCCTAAACTGCTCCATTACACAGAAATAATAACTCTAGTGTCTAAATCCCAGACCACAGTTTTCTGCCATCTTTCTGCCCCTTGATTTTCTGCTTTATTCCATTGTGTTCTCCATTTATTCCCCAATCCAATAGTTTTCTCCTGATACCTATTTCTTCTCTAGCCAGCATGAATTCCATGGTTCAGTATGTGAACCAGCACTATTGAGTTCTCTGACCTCACATTCCCTCTGCACATACTTGGGCAGACTTTAGCTATGGGTTCACAGGTACTGTATGCTCTGTTATTCCTAAACCCAGGTGGCATAGTTGATGCTTCTGTTAGTCTTCTGAGGCTGCCATAACAAAATACCATGGCTGGGTGCTTGAACAATAGACATTTATTTCTCACAGTACTGGAGGCTGAAAGTCCAAGATCAAGGTGCCAGTAGGATTGGTGTCTTTCGAGGCCCCTCTTTCTGGCTCAAAGTTGGCTGCCTTCTCACTGTGTCCTCAAATGCTGTTTATTCTGTGCACACATGTGTATAGAGAGAGAGAGAGAAATCTCCAGGACACTAGTCCTATTGAACTAAGGCCCCATCCTTATGACTTCATTTAACCTTAATTACTTCTTCAAAGACCTTATCTCCAAATACAGTCACATTGGGGTTTGGGCTTTAGCATATAAATTTTTGGGGTATACAATTCAGTCCAAAAGAATATTGAAGGAAATATAATATCTGTGTGTATGGGCACCACAACAAATAGATATCCTTCAACCTCAGCCGAACCCTTGAAACCAAAAGCCAGTCCTCTCATTTGTTCTTGGTGAGCTCCTTCCCAGTTCTTTTGAATGAATGACTTTGCCTGTCTTGTCAAGCTTCTATTCAGTCACTACTCTTCATGCTACCAATCAAAGCTTTTGACTCATATTTTTCAGTGAAGGTTAGAATCTATTTTAGCTCTCACTAGCCTGTGAGCTACTTGAGGTCAGAGACCACGTCTTGTTCATTTTTTTTATGTCTTTAGCAGAGTGCTTGGCATATCTTAGACTCTCAATAAATATTGAATGAATAAATTTCCTTTTCTGTATCCACAAAATGGTCATAATCTATACTCCAAATTATCTAGTCGCAAAGACTGTGTTTTTCTGCCTTACAGGATCATTCTATCTGCCTGTACCCTGAACCTATCCCTTTCGGCTTTCTGGGACCTTGTTTAATGAGTTGTGGCCTCTCTTATGTATGCACATTCATCCTCTATTAGCTCATTCTCTTTAGCTATAAATACTTTCAAGTCTTTCTAATATTAGATAAACTAATAAAAATATCCCTTCAAAATAAAATTTTTTTCTGTAGCTAATACTAAAAATGTACTTTTTATCATCTCTAAAATTATTGAAAAGATAATCTTTATTCCTTAATGCACCATGATCTGGCTTTAAACTCTATCTTCATTTTGAAATTGCTTTGCAGTTACTTCCATTGCCAAAGCAAACATACCTTTTAACATTTTTGTCTCACTGAACCACACCACTTCTCCTGACACTTCATCCTTGGCTTTTATGATTCTATAATTCTATGATAGGCTCCTCTTCTCTTCATCTGTGAACGCTGGTGTTCCCCAGAGACCTTTCCTTGGTCCTCTCTTCTCACTTATCTCTCTGGTGATTTCAGTTTAGCCTGTGGACTGATGACTTCATTGTCTCTGTGAAGTAGGGGCACAAATACTGCAAAGCTTTGCATTAAGGCACAAGACCATATAGCTGCCAGTTTGAGATGACCTAGCTCAGGGTTTCTCAATGCTGTTGGCATGTTGGGTCTGCTAAGCATTCGTTATGGAGGCTGTCATGAACGTTTAGCAACATCACCGGGCTTTTTTCACTAGATGTCAGTATATAGCCAGATGTTCACTGTGGGGTAAAATTGTCCCTAGTTAAGAACCCCTGATCTATCCGAAAGTGGCTTTATAATAACAAGAAAAAAAGGAGCAATTAGCTAATTGCGGTATTCTTAGGTTCCAGAAATAAGCTCTAATTTCAAACTAATGTGATCTTTTTTTGAATGAGATCACTGTCTTAAAATCTGCACTTCTCCCCACGCCCACCATTCTCATTGACTTTGCAACTCAGCAGGGCGATTTGGCAAAATTTCCTGGGATTTTATTTATTTTTTCACTCTTTGTTCTGTTATTTACTTTCCTTAGAAAATAAGTTGAACAGCAGTAGCAGTGGTGGGCAACCCTAACAGCCACCCGAAATAGAAGGTTCTTGTGGAGGGAGAGGTGGTGATTAATGACAGTTAACTGATCATGAAAGAAGGAAAATAAAACTTTTCAGGGAAACAATTGAAACCATACCAACTTTTTAAATTACTGAAACTTGAAATGGCTTGGTCTCTTTATGCACATGAACTAATAAGAAAATAGGAATTACTTCAGTAAACTTTTGGATTTTTATTACATTTGATTTCTACCCTTTTTAGATTAAATATGCACATTTAATTCTTTCCCATTCTAATAGATTGTGCACATTCCATAAGAAGGTGCCCTTCCAGAACACGCTTGGCAAAAAGACCTCTTTCTACCTGCTTTGTTTGTTACTTATTGAACCAATCATTGAAACAGTCATTGAGAGTACGGGCTTGGCTGCAACAGTTTTGGAAAGAATTGGTGTCTTAGAGTGAAAACCTGAACATGTGTAGGTAGAAGAGGTCATTGGTTTAGTCTGAGTAGACAAAGACAAAACAAAATGCAAGAGAATTAAAAAAATAATCTCAGCTAAATATTTACTACAGATGATTCTCAACTTACACTGGGTCTATATCCTGACAAATCCATTGTAAGCTGAAAATACCATAAGTTGAAAATGCATTTAATGGAAAATGTGGTACATCTACACAATGGAATACTACTCAGCTATAAAAACGAATGAAATACTGCCATTTGCAACAACATGGATGGACCTCGAGAGAATTATATTAAGTGAAACAAGTCAGGCACAGAAAGAGAAATACCACATGTTCTCACTTATTGGTGGGAGCTAAAAATTAATATATAAATTCACACACACACATACACACATACACACACAAACCGGGGGGGGGGGGGAAGAAGATATAACAACCACAATTATTTGAAGTTGATACAACAAACAAACAGAAAGGACATGGTTGGGGGGGAGGGGGGGAGGGAGAAGGGAGGGAGGTTTTGGTGATGGGGAGCATTAATCAGCTACAATGTATATCGACAAAATAAAATTTAAAAAAAAAAAAAAAATATATATATATATATATGCATCAAACATCATCTTAGCCTAGCCTTAACTCTAGGCACTTACATTAGCCTAGAGTTGGGAAAAATAATCTAACACAAACCATATTTTATAATACAGTGTGTCAAATAAATCGTGTATTTTATTGAATACTGTGCTAAAAGGGAAAAACTGAATGGTTGTATAGGTACTTGAAATATGGTTTCTACTGAATATGTACTGCACCATCGTATAGTAGAAAAATAGTAAACTAATATATTGTAAGTAATGGGGACTGTCTGTATATTAAAAAATCTTATAAATTAGAAAATCCTTTCCCTTTCATGAAATGGTAACTCAGTAGATTAACTTTCCCTAAAATAAGAAGAAAAATATCATATCCACTGGATGATAAAGTGAACCGTGACAATTATATCCCACTTGAAATTTGACCAGAACTTATATTTTGCAAACCTCTCCATTCTTTGGTTGTAGATACAGCCAAAGGGGAAATATTCACTTCTGAGCAACATTTTGAGCTTCCTGTCTGTAAAAGTTTTATAATTTCTGAAGTTCCTTAAAGCAGCTCTGTTGCCATGGCTGACATACAGCCAGCTGATTAGAGAAAATTGGATTTCAGAATTGGATTTATTTTTTCTTCATTAGTGTCTCTGGATCGCCCTATTTTAAAGTCATTGGCATTTTCTTCCTAGAAAATTCAAGGCACGCAGTTCCCCCTTTTCATTCATCCATGGAACTGTTAACCGGGCAATAGAGGAACTGAGGTTTCCCTTAAATGATTCTGACATTCTTCAGAAGCAAGACCATTGATCACCCTTAATCTTAATGGATTGGAACTAATTTCTTAAGACCTAAGGTTTCCTCAACTGGAAAGGAAATAAATTATAAGAAACAACAACAAAAACCCAGATACAGAAAACATAAGCTCCAGAGAGTAAAAACCACGTCTTAACCAAACAGATAATCAGTGATGATTAATGCCTTTTGCATAAGACTTTATTATACACTTCACTCTGGAAAACTACTTAGAAATTCTTTTTATGTAGTACTCACATAAATTTAACCTTAACAAGACATTTCTTTCTCCCCATCACTCTCCGTTCCCTAACCCTCCTTTATTTTTCTTATAAACCGCTTATGGCCATCTGATGTACATTTTTATTTGTGGTTATTCGCTCTTTCTCCACTAGGATCTAAGCTTCATGAGAGCAGGGCCCTTATTTATTTTTCTTTACTGCTGAGTACTAAGTTCTTTTTATCCTGAGTACCTGGAGTAGTGCTTAGCACATAGCAGAGACCCAATAAATGGCCATAAAATGAATATCATTTCTAATTAGCAGGTGTATTTTCATAGTTTTAAAATTTAATTTTACTTCTTCTTGTGTTTGCTGCTGCACCATTTTATACTCAACCTAATATGACTATATTATTGCCCTGGACAATCATAGGTTAATTTACTATCTTTAAAATTAGAGATTGCAGAATCCAAATTTTATACTCAAGGTAGAACTGTACTCAAACAGTTGTTTACTCGGGAAAGCCCACTCAATACTTCTTTCAGCTATTTATTCAGTTGTCAAAGCTATAATCAAATAAGCTTCCAGAATTTCAATCTTCATCTTTTGAAATGTTACCTTTTTCTCTGTCATATTGATGATTTCTTTTGCATTTAATAGAAAATGATCTTCATTTTGCATTCTCTCTTTTGGGTTGAATAAATCCAGTTTAAATAAGATAATGAAATACTTTGAAAAGTATAAAGTATTCTAACATTATAAGTCTTCTTGTAAAGTTATTTCTAACCCCACTGGATTTTGTACGTTTTTTTCAAGTAAATTATTACGATCTTGTATCTATTTTTCATTGCCTCATTCCTCAATTTTCAGAGGTATTGTTGTATTTTATTTAATCAATTTCTGTCCTTCACAAGGGTAATGCTAAGAAGGGCACAACCTCCAAGACACACTAGGAACAAGAACGTGTCTCTGTTTCTCTTGAGTTTTGTTTCTTTAAATACCATTTATTTGACAACGAAGGTATGCACTATGTATGTACTCATGGAGACGAACTGGCATCAGCAAGAAAGGTATGAGACCTGCCAATTAAGTTCTCACCACAGCTTGTCTTTCTTCATAGGATGATGTCTTTTGCATTTGTTCTAGTGTTCAGAGTGAAGGTCATAGCCACAGGCATTTGCTGGGTACTGATAGCATCCCCAATCATGTTTGTGGAAACTTTCCTCAGCCAAGACTACTTTTATCTTTGTAAGTCACAAGGAGGCACTTCGTCTAAATTGTAAATCAATAAATTATAAACATACTTTCCATTCCAATGATTCTCCACTGGGAAAGGTTGGGAAAAGGGTAGCCAATTTTAGAATTTCCTGAGGAAAATTTTCAACTATACAGCCCCTTCATCAATTCTAATGTGGCTCTTAGATAACTCCATTTGGTGGCTGTGATAGACAGGATAGGTTGGGAAAGTCAAGGAAACAGGTTCTCTTCTAAAGCCTCCAGAAGAAACATGGCCCTGCCTACTCATTTTGGACTTTTGACCACCAGAACAGTAAGATCATAAATTTGTGTTGTTTTAAGCCACTAAGTTTGTGGTAATTCATTATAGAAGCAATAGAAAACTAATATAGTGCTCCTCACTGATGTGTGTAGTTTGGAAAAAATCTCAATATTCCTTCTGTTCTTACTAAGAACCACTGTTTAGATATTTTACTAAGAGCTATTTAAAATAATTTTGTGCTT
Source organism: Cynocephalus volans (assembly GCF_027409185.1). NCBI lineage: Eukaryota > Metazoa > Chordata > Mammalia > Dermoptera > Cynocephalidae > Cynocephalus > Cynocephalus volans. The sequence goes on along the minus strand of NC_084472.1, from coordinate 78,551,150 downwards.
TCTTATATTAAATATAAGAATATTGACAAGAGAAAAATGTCAGACTGAGGGTTTTATTTGGAAAGAAGTCTTAACTACAGTATTAAAAAAGTCTGGAATATGCACTGATGGGGTAATGTACTAAAACTTTACTGCTGTCTTTTGTACAACTGTACTAATGATGGAATTAAATTTTATAGCTTAAAATTAGTCTGTTACTTGTTGTCCCATAAATAAAAATATTTATAAAGTAAACATAGACTTATGTTGCTTAAAATAAAATACTAAAAATTAATGAAGGCAGATTTGTGACAAAAATTTTAAGAACTTTCACTTTATAAGGAAATAATAGACTTCTTGCAAACTCCCCTAGTGATCTGATTTACCATAATTTTGCCAACTTGCAACTTTTCAGAAGTACATCTGTAATCTGAAGGAAGGTTTCATCAACATATCACAGATTTGAAAGAATATTGGTAGGTAAATACTTAGAGGCACTAAAATGTAATTCTTCATAATAATCTATTCATTTTTCAAGTGATTATGAACTAAGCAGTCTCTAATATGCTAAATTGGGCTCAGAATTGCTAAGTAAATACATGATTGGCTAAGAGAGAATTTTCGAACTCCAACTTTTTTGGTGGTCACCTGATGTTGAGATGTGCTGAGTGCAGTGAACAAAACTGCAAAGAGAGAAGATGATCTGTATGAATTAGTCACAAGGGCAATAGGATAAGCTACATGCACCACCCTGTATGACAAAAGGGAGCAGAAAATGTGTCAAAAGTGATTACTTTGGGCCGGCCCCATGGCGCACTCGGGAGAGTGTAGCGCTTGGGAGCGCAGTGGCGCTCCCGCCGCGGGTTCGGATCCTATATAGGAATGGCCGGTGGGTTGCGATCCCCTTACCGGACACAAAAAGACAAAAAAAAAAAAAAAAAAAAGTGATTACTTTCCCATGTCTTGACTCCATGGAAAATTATTAGAATCTCTTAAGGTAATTGTAGTGGTTTAATAGGCAGTTTCACCAAAAATTATGCAGAAGTATTTCTCATATATTTGGTCTTTATTTATGACTTCACTAAGAACTGAGAGCATACTATTTAATCATGGTTCTGTGATATTATTTCTACAGGAGACTAAAGTAATGAGAGTCCAGCTATGTAGATTCAGTGAAAAAACAAAGACAAAAACAAAAACAAAAACAAAACAAAGATCCTGCTCCCATTTTCTGTGCTGTTAATAAATGGCACTTTGCATATATAGATGCAAATCTTTTGAACATTTTGCAAGGAAGGTAAATATTATTATCCCATCTTTAACAGGTGAAGAAACTGGGTTGAAAGAAGTAGATTAACTTACCCAAAGTGGCAGAACTGGGATTCGAATCCAGATCTATCTAACGATATAGCCTGAACTCTTTCCAGACTTGATATATGAGAATATATTAGGGAAAAGCAGGATGTAATGTTCTCTAAACTATGCCTGTCAAATACAATTGGCTTGATCAATTTTTTGGATAAGAAGAATTAAAGCTGAAGGTACAAGCAAGCATCTGAATGCAAGTATTGTGGTAGTTTAAAAGAATTAGGAGAAAAAGAGACCTGGGAACTTTAATTACTTTGCTTCTATGCAGAAATATTGATAATCTATCACGAGAGTGCAACACCTTCTTTTGGTATTTTTGTCTCAATGGAGAATGAACCCATTTTTGCACAGTGAGCTTGAGGGATACCAGGACTGAATTTGCTTTAGCAAGCAAATTTAGTTATATTCAAATGTTCCAATAAGAATTCATCTGAAGATCCAGAAATTTATAGCCTAATGCATGAATGAGGAGGTCTTAGTCTAAAAGTTTTTGAGAAGACATTATCTGTTTCAACATTGTTATTGTACAGTATTTGATTTTAAATATACTACAGTTTGACTGTCTCCCAGGAACCACTTAATACCATCTCTCTGCTTGGGGAGTGCAAAAATAATTTTGGAACAGATTCCGTTGATAATAAGCTGCTTTTTCTGAGAACAATTGGCCAGCCAGGTTCTAGCTTACTGAGGCCACCCTTAAAATGCAATGATAAAAGGATATTGAAGATTCTTTCAATTGATCTCTTATGAAGGGATCATGTAGTTGTTTTATCTAAAATTTAATTCTTATTGCCTAGGTATAATTTAAGAAGAAAGTTGAAACAATTAAGCTGGGAATTTCATCTGCCATAAGCCCTTTCCTCTGATTCTTGGGGAGGTATTTTAAAAAACGACACAGAAGATAAGGACTTTGGGATGTAATCAAAGATTTTTAACAATATTTGGACAACGTACTAAGTCAAATGTTGGCAATTGAGAAAAGATGATAAATAGTGGAAAAATTTTTTTTCACTTATATGACCAATCACACACAATTTCAGCAAGTGTAGTTGTATAACTACAATTATTCCTAAAATTTGCATGTTTCTTGGATACACTCAGCCAAATGCTTTAATGATGATGAGACACCTGGCATTCAAGACTGACCTTGACGTTGTTTTAATTTGGCTTGATGGAGTTACGGCTTTTTGATAATTAAGTGGGTGATAATTTGAGTTCATATACCTAAGGAAATATACTAATCTGTTTTCCAAAATATAACTACACCATGTTAAAGGCTAGATTCTTCTTTGCTGTTACAATTAATACATTGCTAAGCCCAAACAGTGTGCTCATTCCACTGTGCAATATTGCACAAGATATGAGCCATCCATAAACACCACATGGTGCATGGGTCTGCACCACATTGAGTACATATAGAGAATATCCACCTGAGAACCAAGGAATCCATTTCCTCTTAAATCTAGGATTTGTTGCTCTTAAGCCCAACACCTCGGGATGGGAAGACCTTAGGATGACCCCAATAATTCTCACCTCCTAGTGTTCATGCCTTTGTGGTATGCCTTCCCTTTGAATGTAGGCATGACCTGTGATTTGCTTCTAACCAAGAGACTACGGCAAAGGTGATGGATATTACTCCCTGATTAGGTTGGTTTATGTGAGATCTCATCTTGGTGGATTTGAGAGATATTCTCCTGGAGGGCTTGATGAATTAAATAGCCATGTTGGGGAAGTCCTTATGGCAATGAACTTTAGGCAGCCCCTAGGAACTGGGGTTGCCTCCAGCTGATGGCCAGCCAAAAGCTGGGAGAAGTCCCACAGCTGGAAGAAGATAAATTCTTTCAACAGCCTGAGTGGGCTAAGGAGCAGATTCATCACAAGTCAACCCCTCAGGTGATAATGGAGCCCAGTTATACCTTGATGGCAGCTATGTGAGACCCAGATACTAGGACTCAGGTAAGCTGTGCTGACCCATGGCTTCTGACCCATGGAACTGAGATAATTAATGTGTGTCATTTTAATCTTCTACATTTGTGGTAATTTCTTATGCAGCAATAACAGATGAATACAAGGATTTTAAAAACATCAAGCCAAGGCATAGATGTTTTTTAATGTCAGAGTTTTAGGAGTATCCTGATACGTTTACTTCTCTGCTCTTGCTATGCAGAGAGGAAAGAGACACTCTGTACTGTTAAATTACCCCAGAGATTGGTTAATGTATGCCAAAAATAGGAACATCAGCAGCTGCTGCCAGAGGCCTGGCATTTTTTCTGATACTTGTAGCTTAAAAGACAAGTGTCCAACGTTGTGCTGCATTGACTAGCTAAATAGGGTGAAATAGAACTTGCTTGTTAGGGCTCAGTTAACATTCATTATTCAGACATTTTTTTTTTAGACCATCTGCTTTCAGCAGTCTGACTCTCTATACATTGTTACGGGAATTTGACAGAGTGATCTGAGAAAAACATTATATTTGATCAAGGGATTTTTTTAAATATTGGGAAGTTAAGTGGACAGGAAAGAATAATAAACATACAGCAGAGGAATATAGGAAAAACGTATGGCAAGAGGAGTGTTACAGATTAGTTGTTGCTAAGGTGCCTGCAAATTCATTTGTACTCTACTGCACTTGTTTCTGATTATCTCCTCTGTTACTTTTGGCTTTTACTAGATGAGTGCTCCAAAATGTGAACCACTGCCAGTAGTCTGACAGACTTAGGTTTATTTCCTTGTTTTCCTACCAATCTTTCTTTTACACTGTGTATTTATACTATGCATTTCTATTACAGTGGATGGGGGTATAAATGGGAGAGAAATTGAAGAAATCCCAATTCAAACAGGAGTAGAGATAAAAACGACTCCTTAAAATATCTGGGAATAGAGCGTATAGTCTTTACAAGCAAGGGCAAATTATATGCAAATGATATGTAACTCATATTTATTTTGCCTTCTATCCTTCTAATCACTCAAAGATTAGAAAATGAAATAATGATTTGGGGAATTGACAACAGCAACTAAAAATAAAATTATTTATACTTTACTAAAAACATGGCCACTCTATTTTTTTCTCTATTACCTGTGACCTTGGGTATGTCATTTGATAGGTCTGGGTCTCAATTTCCTGATGTGCAAACTGAGGAATTGAAAACCTATTGTTGTAAGGTTGAACTGCAATTCCACTGTGCTCATGATGCATAGCTCATAGAGTTGTTTTAAGGCTGAAATGAGAAAACATTGTGTCTGACTCATAGCAGGTGCTAAGTAAATTCAACGACAATTCCTTTCCTTTCCTTTTCCCTTTATTTTTAGTTTATTTTTCTATTTATGAGTTGATATGGAGACAGCAAAAACTAGACATTATTTAAATATAAGTAGGAACTTCCTAAGAAGGAAGTGAGATTTTTCTCACAAAGGAGTGGTTGCATTAAATATCTGTATTTACAAAAGGATCTGTCTTTTCCTGAACATTATAACCCGTAATTATAACACTCAGGCAATGATACCTACACAAGTAATTCTTGGGACTGTGTATCACAGTGAATTCAGGTGGGGCTTTGAATAAACACGTATGCCATGGTGAGTTCTCTTTGTTTCCTAGGTTGGGGCAATGAAAGGATAGTTTATTGCTTTCCATTGTCCTGTTATTTATTGTCACAACAATACTAAGCATAAAGCCATTTTGTAATTATGTAGAAGAAGAGCTCAGAAAAAGGCATTCCATGAATACAAATTAGAATTCTCATATGAATTGTTTCCAACAGTAAGTGGCATTGGCCATTGATATATTCATGTTATTGCATTCTGGGTGCAGGATTGATTGTTAGTATCTAGACATCACATATTTAATAAAGACATCCTTTCTGTATTGAGTCATCTGCACAGTTTTAACAAACTGCCAAGCACATTCAAATGTTTATGGAAGGATAGGTGGCCCAGTTACATCTACCAAACAGTACGGAATTATTTATCCCACCTGCCAAAAGTGTTATGGGAAGGCAGAGTAATAAACAGTAGTTCTTGCAATCTAGGGACATATGATTTAAATCTGTACGTACATAAGCCACATGTAGGCACAATATGTTCAAGATACATCACAGCTAAGTTGGTGGTTGGGACTATAAATTCTGCTTGCATTTAGAAGACGTAAATTAATGATTAAACAGAGCTGGAGTAACAGTGTCTCATGGAGAAGCAGACCTCCAACTAATTTTATTTTATAGGCAGAATGAAACGCCAATGTGCAGAATATTTCTGAATATGACTTTTGACATTGCCATGGTGTGTTTAAATTGGTGGCAATTTGTAGCAGTATAGGAATCTAGCAGCAATATAAAAATCTAGGGGGAAGATTTGTATATTTTGCCACTGCCAAAGTTGGACCATGTTGGTGTATTTGCAGGAGAGCAAAGCAGAGCCATCCCGATTTAGGCTGCTAGTGGTAAGGAAGGAAGGAGTCAGGCATTCTCCCTTCTCTGACTTCCTCCAGGGCTTACTTAGTTCAAATGTTCAGAGACTATTTCAGAAAGAATAGAACCTTATAAAAAGGAAGAACCATATAAAATCATAAACCCGTTTCCTGCCTCACCCTCTGACCTAGCACCTCACCCTAGAACTTCTCGTTCTATTGCACTGGTTTATTTCTCTCCAAAGCCCTTATAGCCATCACCATCTGTCTCTCTTTCTCTCTCTTTTACACACTCACACACACACATACACACACACCCACCTTCACTGACTTTCCATTTTTCTCAGGCATGGATCAACTTGTATACTTGTACCTCACATAGCCAAACTCCATGAATGAGTTTTTCTTACTGGAATACGAGCTCCATATGGGCAAACATTTTGTTTTGTTCACTGTTGTATCTACCCAGAGCCTGAGGCATAGTAAGTGCTTCAGAAGTGTTTGGTTAATGAAAAAGTACAACATGAAATTAGAAATTACTGCGTTAAAGTGTCCTATGTTTTAAAGGCCGGTAAGTTGAGACAAAGTGGTCATGTGCAAGAGCGTGGTGCTTTGTATATCTTGACAACACCTTGGTTCATTGCTCCAGACAACTGAAAGTCTTCACCTTCTGATGTCTGGGGAGCCTGAACTCTCCTAGGTGCTGGGCATGCACAGCACTGCCAGGCACTGCCAGTGTGCTTGTTGACAGAAGTGGGGTTCTGCAGGTCTGGCAGTGAATAGAATCAGTCATGCTCAGGGCTCCCAGTAAAGTCAGGGGAAAATTCAGCAGGTTATGTATGGCTGACATGCGATCTCTGGGCTCGTTTTTATCCCATTCAAATCTCCCTTTCTCATTAATTTGAGAAAAGCCAACTGATTGGAGGAAAACCAAATGTTCTCTAATTGTCGGTTCTCTAAATGTTGCCAACACTGTAAAAAGACAAAGTGTATTTTTCTTTTTTTGAATGGTTACAATAGACGGACGCATAGTTAGCAACGGGTTAAAGCTGCTGAAAGCCCATCTGTAAAAAACTACAATTACTAACACTTACTGACAGCAGTAGTGAAAATGAAAAACAATTTTCTTAAAGCTAATTCAAGCAATCTTCGGAGTGGTCATTTGTAGGAATAAATAGTTTGCTGCTGCCTTAGAGGATTTAGAGAAAAATTTTTCCCCCATCGTGGAGCTAAACCAAGCACATATTGAAGCTCACTTGGGGAAGGAGGAAAGAAAGTGTGGGAGACATATATCTTATTAAAAAGCATTCATTTCTCTGTTCTCAAACTAATGTGCCATGCCATTACTTCACTATATAATGAGTGAAACATTGGTGCATAATTAGGCATCACCTTATGACAGCATGAGCCATTAATCAAACAATAATTTTAAGGGTTGTCATGGAAGGAAGGTTCAGGTTTATTCATGGATTTTTTTTTTTTTTAAGTAGTACAAGCTGCTAGGCAGTGAAGCTCTGAAAAAAGAAACATCAAACCTTAAGCATCAGAATCTTTTCTTTTTAACTGAAATAATCTGCCTATTCATTAGAGGTTGTCATTTCTATTCAGGATTGCCTTCAAAATTTTCTTCTGGGATTCTCATTAATTAAAGTATTTTAGTCTCCTAAATGAAGAGTTCAATGAAATTAGAAACTTTAAGTTTGTTGTTAAATAGGGGTAAAAATTTGGGCAGGTAAATTTTAGTGCTTCACGTTTTTCTCTTCCCTGTTATAAGTAACATGAAGATTAAATATACTGAAGTCATTTTTATATAGTATTAAAATAACACTTTGCAGGTTTAAAATTTTCAAATGACCAGTTAATTCAGCTCAAAAACAAAGCAAGTGGGATTTGGCTGATTTAATTGCTTTGCAATTTATTGGTTTGAAATTAATAAAAATGCTGTTGCCTTGACACTTTTCCTCAGCCATCTAGACTCTAAAAATTTTATTCACTATGTTAACGTGGGTGGTTGCAACATCTATTTCACTCACACAAGCAAAATGCCACTCCCGTGTAAATCTTAGAACCCACTTTTTAATTCTCTGTCACTCTGCCTTTAATAGTGGAACATTACCGCTTAATTGAGTTTTGAAATGTCTCTGTGTTTGAAAGAGGCCCAGTTGGTCAGTTTGATATGGCTACTGAGACGTCTGGGCTCTACAACTACATCGGCTCCTTGGGCTTTACATATCGGAGCTACAATACTGCTCACACCAGAGGATAGATGATTTCTTCCTGCCATACAACTGTATTCCCCCAGGACAGCTAATGATCAATAGTCATATCTTCAAAGAATTTGCCATTTTTCAGTAGGAAGACAGTAAAGGGAGACATGAGAACACTAAATGGAAAAAAATATGTTTTATTTCCATCAGCAATGAGATTGGTAGGCGGTTCAGCAAATGAAACAAAAAAGGCTGAACCACAAGTCCATAAGGTAGGGAAGTATGCCTGCATTACTTTATAGCCACAGTGTAGCAGCGAAAGACACCAGTCATAGAACCTTAAAAGCAACCTAGACATTGACTGTAGTCTGCTGGCCAATCACTAATGAAGTGATAAGGATGACCATTAAGATATTTTTAGATGAAAACCAAGCTATGAAGTAAGGCTTTCAAAGAAGAAGTAAACAAAAATTTCTAGCTAGGTCTGGATCTTAGCCAATTAATTCAGATTATTAAGATTAAAACTAAAATTAAACTAAATAAAAATTTAAAAAATATCTTATTTGAATTACAGCTTAGAATGAAGGGAAACAAGTGTGATCTGTGCATTTAAAAAGAAATTTTCTAGGTAATTAACTTTACATAATATTGAAGGGTTGACATGTTATCTTTTCCTGTCCCTCCCAGAACACCAGGTACAGCAGTCCATACCTGTTACCACAGTTATACTGATCAGTTTAATTAACAGAAAATGCCATGAAATGTGGATCTTAAACATTCTATACGGCTGCCAGTAGGCATTTAGAATCATTGAGTGACATCTTTCTAAAGGCTTTTTCTTCTCTGGAAGGACAAAAGAAGCTAGCAACGGTGGTTAACTTCAGAGAAGGAAACTAAAGGATTGGGAGATGTGAGGATTAAAACTTATTTTCACCATATAAACTTTGGTACCTTTTGAAGTTTGGTTCACGGGCATGTATTATTTATTCATATGCATGTTTTGAAATATACACTTTCAAATTCATATATTCTAATATTTAAATGACACATTTGAGATATGTAATTTATCACTTTCTTAATACTTAATATGACTTTCTACCTCTGGCCAAGGTCTTTGGTCCTATATCAGGCCTCCTTCTTTGTTCCTAATAAATCCAGTGCCTAATTTAAAAGTGAAATAGTAACCCCCTACAGACCCTCTCAGTTGACCATAACACTTTCTTAATTCTACCCTCATTTTTTGACCCAACTTGCCTTAAAAAGAAAATTTTAAAGAAGGTTCCTTTTACTTTTGTAATCTCTCATGGGAAATATCAATAGGGCAAACTCTCATATGCACACATACATGCATAAATAGTGACTGATATTCACAGGCACATATGAAATGTTGAACTGCTCTTTGAGAAAAGTAAGATTTAGCCTCCTGAAGAAAGTCAGATAAGGTCTAAAAGTGGCACTGTGAATAATTCCAGTGAGAGTTTGACGGGGATGTCATTCTATTAGTCTATTGCTACCTCTCATCTTTCGACTCTGCTGGATAACCTCTTATGACTTCTTAGCTATATACTTATGAAGCAATAAGGGAGTTAAGTATTCAGAGGCCTTTACTGTCTTTTTCACAGAACATATGTTATTGATTCGATAAGTGTGTTTAAAAGGAGAGAAAGTCTTCATGTTATAAGCATAGACACAAGTTTGGGGCTGTATTATCTGTTGGATCTATCTCCCCCACTCTTTATCCTTTATCCTTCTAGCATCTTAAAAGAAAAAAGGAAAAATAAAAATTGTTTTCAGAGGGTCCCTTCAATACCTGGGAGTAGGTACACTTACCTCAATTTTTCTGGGTTAAGATTAGCCTTCACACTAGTTCATTCATTAAATTGTCAGCAGAAAGAGTACAATACAGAAAGAAGAAAAAGAGCAATCTTCCAACTGCAGAAATTGAGGGAAAGTGTGTGCTTAATGAGGAAGGAGAGCAGTACTTCCCATTATTGTGATTTCAGAGAAAAAAGTACAGTGATGAGGCACAATGACTTTTTGAAGAGCTTGTTATGCACAAACTGGGAAAAATGTCACAAGCATTTTCCAGGACAGAGCCCAAGACGCAGGATAATTGGCGGATACAAATTAGTGGTGATCAGCTCAAATGTCCCTTATTTCTGAGAAATCATCACATTTCAAACATCTCAAATCATTTGCTTCACTTGAAACATAATCACAAAGGCTTTTCTGATTTGGATCTGTCATAGCAAACTTAGGGCCACTTTCACAGTCCTATCCTAAGAATTGCTGATATGCTGTTCATCTTCTGTCTCAATAGCCTTGATTAGAAACTGACATAAAAGTTTTCAGATTGCTGGGTTTAAAGAAATGATGGGATAACTGTAGAATTTTCAGAGAACTAGAATTATTTGTTAATTTCTAGTTACATAGGGAAGAAATTCTTTGTAGTTGCTTAATTTTTAATTTCCATCTTCGTTAAATTTCATTAAAAGGAAATTCTGAGATTTCAGCACACAAACTCAATATAAAAAATTAATTTTATTTACATGTATATTAGCAAAATAAAAAGATTGGAAAATGAGATAATAAAATTCTACCTACAATGACATTGAGGCATCAGATACTTAGAAACAAATTTAGTAAATGTGGGCATGACCTGTACACTGAAAACTATGAAACATTGCTGAGAAAAACAAAGAGGACCTAAATAAATGAAGAAGTATACTATGTTCATGGATTAGGAGATTTGCTATTGTTAAGAATCAGTTATCCCTCAACTGATCTTTAGTTTCAACACAATCCCAATCAACCCCCCTGTATGCTTTTTAAAAAAAAATAGAATATGTATTAATTTTCTATTGTCACCATAACAAATTACCATAAACTTAATGGATTAAAACAATGCAGTTAATTATCTTACAGTTATGAAGGTTGGAAGTCAGAAATGAATCTAATGGGGCTAAAATAAAGATGGTGGCAGGGCTTATTCTTTCTGGAGCTCCTAAGAGAGATGCTGCTCCTTGCCTTAACTTATGGTGCTCTGAGAATCCCTTGGTTTGTGGCCACATCACTCCAATCTCTGCTCGCATTGTCATCTTGCCTTTTACTCTTCTGTAGTCAAATATTCTTCTGCCTTGCTCTTAAAAGGAGACTTGTGATTATATTTAGGAACCACCTGGATAATCCACGCTAATCTTCCCATTCAATATCCTTAACTTAATTATATCTGAAAAGTCCCATTTACCAAATGAATAATGTTCCCAGGCTGCAAGAATTAGGACCTAAATATCTTTGAGGACCATTATTCAGCCTACTATGGAACATGTAAGCTTATTCTAAAATTTATATAGAAATGCAAAGAATCTAAAACAGATAAGTAAAAGGAACAAAGCAAGACGGCTGACTAGAAGGAGACATTGCTCATCTCTTCCACAAGGACAGAGAATGCATTGAATGCACAGCCACACCTGGACAAGAAAAATGAAAGGAGGGAGCAGGAATACATTGAGGGAGCAGTGGAGATGTTGGTGAATGCAGAAACTAAGGATAGTCAGAAAGAGAATGTAAAAATTCTTTGCCACCACCACTCCATCCCCCAACCCAGAGCAGTGGAGATTTAGGAGGAGTTTCTCACTACGGGAAGGAGAGCAGACCAGCAGCCCAACCCAAAAGGAGTCTGCGCTGCCCTTGCAGCCATGCACTTGGTGTTGTGAATGGCTGTGGGCATGTGTGGCTGCACTGGCCTGGGAGGGATACACATGGAACCGCCCCCACCCCTCAAGTCCCAGACTGCTGTGTCAAGCTTTGGACTAGGACTGGTTCTGAAACCCTTGATTTGGCTTCCACTCTGTGTCCTGGGAATGGATGGTTCAGTGCAGCAAGGGTGCCACCCTCAGGATGGAAGGGTCAGTGAGAACACCCTCTAGACCCAGAAAGAACTAAACCACTCCTACCTCATTAGTCCCAGGCCTGTGCAGTGGTCACAGATTTGAGATTGGTCCCAATACCTGAGACCATTTTGCTCTGGCCCTAGCAGCAGTTTCACTCCCCTGTGGACACATCATTGTGTCAGTTTGCCCATACCCATATACATGAGGCATCCTGTATCATGAGAACAGGTGGTCCAGTGCAGTGAGCATGCTACCCACAGGAAGGAGGGAGTTGGCACACACACTTTGTACAGTCAGAAGACTGCCCAGTTGAGGAGTCTATCCACTGCTGGAAACCCCACCTTCTTTAGTGAGATGACCTTGCAATTCATGCAGCTACAAAGAAGTGGTGGATGATTTGTATACCTCTTTTGGGTATGGACACATGCTTGCACCACCAGTGAGCCCACCCAGGGCTGCTGCCCCAGCAATGGAGCTTCAGAGGGATCCAGCATCTCTCTTGGGAGCACAGCAGCCCACCAACAGCTTCATCAACCTTGTGTGGAGCAGCCCACCCTAGCTTAGGAGAGCCATAGTGCCCCAGTAATGCTCTTAGGGTCACAGGAGACAGTCCACAATTGCAACATCCTTGCTGCAAATGGCCACTCCAGCTGAACTGCTATAGAGGCCCCAACATCGTTCTTGGAGGTGAAGGGCCCCATCGAAAACTGCTAACAACTTGTCCAGAGTGCCGCACTTCAGCAGTGGTGCTGCAGACCATCCAAGTGTCTCTCATGAAAGTACAGGGTTCCACACACAAATTCTGTGACCCCATTCAGTGTCACCCACTTCAACAGTGAAGCTACAGAGTAGCTTAACACCTCCCTTGGGGTTACAGGGCTCTACCCAGAGCCCCAGTGACACCATTGATTCTCCCACTCTAGCTGAAGGGCTTCTTAGCACCCCATTATCTCTCTGAAATCCTAAGGTTCTAATCCTAACCCCCCCAGGAACCCTGCTTGGGGTCAAGTCATCCATTTATGCTAAGGACTTTCAGATCACCTTAGAGAAACTATCAGGGTCAAGAGACCCTAGACTGAGTTGTCAGTGAAGCCACTCAGGGACACCAACCTCAGCCAAGGAGTGACAGGATATCCAGGCACTTCTCTCAAGAGCTTGAGATCTCACCCACAACCTCGATGACCCAATGTAAAGTCATTCACTTCAGAGAGGAACTACTGAGTGCCCCAGTGCATGGGCCATGGAGAGACTCACAGAAAACTCATATGTTGAATATGATTGAAATAACCACACAGTGAGTACATTACCACAAGTAACCAGAACCAAAATGAAAACACCCTATCCAACTGTCAATATAAAACACATCTGCAGGAGGGAGTCTCTGTCCTCAAATACCACTCCTGAGTATTAGCAAAAGCAACTGCTCAACCATATGCCCAGACATCAATGTAGGGATATTAGAAATACAAAAACAAAAGAAAATATGATACCCCCAAAGAAATAAAATAATTCTCCATTACCAGACCCAAAACAACAGGAAACTTATGAAATGATTGAAAAGGAATTTTAAGCTAGCATATTAAGGAAACTCAATGAGGTACAAGAAAACTCAGATAGATGACACAAGGAAATAAAAAACAAAAACAAAAACAAAAAAAACCAGTCCAGGATCTGAAGAAGAAACTTTATAAAGAGATAGGTACCTTGAAAAAGAACATAGCAGAAGTCTTGGAACCAAGGATTCATTCAATGAAATAAGAAAAATAAAACAAAGAAACTGAGAGCTTAAGCAACAGGCTAGAGCAAGCAGAAGGAAGAATTTCTGATCTCAAAGATAGACTTTTTAAAAGAACCCAAGTGGACCAAAAAAAAAATTTTTTTTTGAGTAAAGAAAACCTACAAGTGTTGTCAAACAACCTTAAGATTGCAAATGTCCAAATTATGGGTATTCTTGAGGAGGAAGAGAAAGGAAAAGGCATTGGAAAACTATTCAGTGGGATAATAGTGGAAAACTTCCCAGGTGTTGGGAGAGATATGGACTTCCAGATCCAAGAGGCTCAAAGATCCCCAATCATATTCAATTGAAAAAGATACATTGTAGTCATCTGTCAAAAGTCAAAGACAAAGAAAGAACTGTAAAAACAGCAAGGGAAAAGTGTCAAGTCATCTATAAGTGCGTCCCCATCAGACTAATAGCAGATTTCTCAGCAGAAACATTACAAGACAGGAGAGAATGGATGACATATTCAAAGTGCTGAAAAAGACAAAAAAAAAAAAAAAATGTGAGCGAAGAATACTATATCCAGCAAAGATATGCTTCAGAAATAAAGGAGAAATAGTGTATTTCCCGAACAAACAGAAACAAAGGGAGTTGACCATCAGAAGACCAACCTTACAAGAAATCCTTGAGGAAGTTCTGCATCTGGAACCCAAAAAACAATAATCACCACCATGAATACATGAGAAAAAGCAATACCCTCATACAGCAGATATGCAAATGAGGAGAAAGAAACTATATTTTACCACTTCAAAAAAACAACAAACACTGAAGATAAACAATAAAAGGGAAAAAAAGGAATAAAAGACATCTATTTTATTTGTTGATTATAAATATTCATGAGATACAAAGCTGATTGTCACTCCTCATGCCCATGATGTGAGGGCCAGTTTTATACTGGCAGCATACTCATTACCACAAATTGCGGTTGTACCTCGTGTCCCTGCCCAATTATTCCCAACCTCCCTTTCCCTCCCCCTTTTCTCCCCACTCCCCTTTGTAGCCCAAAGAATGTTCTGTCCCTCTGCAAGTCAAATTCACTACTGTGGTCTTTCTTTCCTTCCTTCTTTCTCTCTTAGTTCCCACATATGAGTGAGTGCATGTGGTAATAATCCCTCTGTGCTTTACTTATTTCACTTAACATAAGTTTCTCCAGGCTCATCCATCTAAAACAACCATACAAAAATCAATAAAATATAAAAATAAATAAAATAAAATATCTTTCAATAACAACCCTAAATATAAATGAATTGAATTCTCCCCTCAAAAAATGAACTGGCTGAATGGGTTGAAAAACTAGACCCAACTATATGCTGCCTACAAGACACTCACCTTACCTGTGAAGACTCACACAGACTAACAGTGAAGGGATGGAAAAAGATATACCATGCAAATGAAAACCAAAAATGAGCAAAAGTAGCTATTCTTATATCAGACACAATAGACTTTAAACCATAAACTATAAAAAGAGACAAAGAAAGTAATTATATAATGATATATGTATCTGTCTAGCAAGAGGATATAGCAATTACAAATATATACACACCTGACTTTGGAGAACCCATATATAAAACCAAACACTATTAGACCTAAAGAGAGAGATAGACCTCAGTATGATAATAGTTGGGGGCAACATCCCTCTCTCAACATTGGACAGATCATCTAGGCAACAAATCAGCAGAGAAACACAGGATTTAAACTACACTTTAGACCAATTGGACTTGGCAGACAACTACAGAACATTTCATCCAACAACTACAGAGTGTACATTCTTCTCATCAGCACATGGAACATTCTCCAGGATAGATCACATGTTAGCCCACAAATTAAGTCTCAACAAACTTAAAAAATTGAAATCATTTCAAGTATCTTTTTAGACCACAATGTATTAAAACTAGAAATCAAAGTGAAACTTTGGAAACTATACAAATACATGGAAATTAAACAATATGCTCCTGAATGACCTATAGGCCAAAGAATAAATTAAAGGAGAAATCAAAAAATTCTTGAAACTAATGAAAATAAAGATATGCATTACCAAAAACTATGGGATATTGCAAAATTAGTTCTAAGATGTAGTTTTATTGCAACAAATGCTTACATCAAAAGAATAGAAAGACTTCAAATAAATGCCCTAATGTTATACCTCAATGAACTAGAAAAACAAGAATAATCCAATCCCCAAATCAGTATATGGGAAGAAAGAATTAAGATCAGAGCAGAACTAAATGAAACAGAGATAAAAAATTACAAAAGGTCAACAAAAGTTGTTTTTTTGAGAAGATAAACAAAATAGACAAACCATTATCTAGACTGAAAAAAGAAGAGAGAAGACCCAAATAACAGAAATCAGAAATGAAAAGGAGACATTACAACTGATGCCACAGAAATACAAAGAATCATTAGACACTATTATGAACAATTATATGCCAACAAATTTGTAAACCTAGAGGAAATAGGTACACTTACGGACACATACAAACTGCCAAGCTGAACCAAGAAGAAATAGAAAACATGAACAGACCAATAAGGAGTAACAAGATTGAAGCAATAATCAGCACAGTCTCCCAACCATGAAAAGCCCAGGACTGAAAGGCTTCCTTGTTGAATTCTATCAAACCTTTAAAGATGAATTAATATCAATTCTTTTTAAACTATTCCAAAAAATCAAAACAGAGGCCATTCTCTCAAACTCATTCTGTGAGGCCAGCATCACCCTGATACCAAAACCAGACAAAGATACAACAAAAATAGAAATCTTCAGGCCAATATCCTTGATGAACATAGATGTAAAAAATCCTTGATAAAATATTAGCAAACAGAATAAAGCCACAAGTCAAAAAGATTATATGTCATGATCAAATGGGATTCATCCCAGGAATGCAAGGATGGTTCAACATATGCAATTCAATAAATGTGATACATCACATTAACAAAATCATGGGAAAAAAATACATGATTATCTCAATAGAAAACAAGAAAACATTTCAAAAAATTCAACATCCCCTCATGATAAGACTTTCAACAAATTAAATATAAAAAAGACTTTTAGTAAATTAAGTATAGAAGGAAAGTATTTTAATAGCATAAGAGGTATATATGACAAACTCACCATTAATATCATCCTGGGTGGTATGAGAACAGGAACAAGACAAGGATGCTCACTCTCACCACTCCTATTTAACATAGTATTGAAAGTACTAGCCAGAATAATCAGGCAAGAGAAAGAAATAAAGGGCACTTAGGCTGGAAGAGACAAAGTCAAATTGTCCCTATTTGCAGATGATATGATCCCATATATGGGAAAACCTGAATGCGCTACCAAAAAACTCTTAGACTTGATAAATGAATTCAGTAAATCTGCAAGATACAAAATCAATATATAAAACTCAGTAGCATTTTATATTCAACAACAAATAGCAGAAAAAGAAATCATGAAAGCAAGCTCATTTACAACAGCTATCAAAAAAAAAAATGCCTAGTAATAAATTTAACCAAGGAGGTGAAAGATCTCTACAATGAAAACTATAAATCACTGCTGAAAGAAATTAAACATGACACACAAAGATGGAAAGACATTCCATGTTCGTGGAATGGGAGGATTAATATTGTGAAAATGTCACACTATCCAAAGTGGTCTAAAGATCCAATGCAATCCCCATCAAAATACCAATGACATTCTTCTTCATAGAAATAGAAAAAACAATACTAATATTCACATGGTACAACAAAAGACCCAAATAGCCAAAGTAATCATGAAAATAAATAAATAAATAAATAAATAAATAAATAAATAAATAAATAAATAAATAAAGCCTGAGGCATTATACTACCTGACTTCAAATTATACTACAAAGCTATAGTATCCAAAAGAGCATGGTACTGGCATAAAAATGGATACATGCTGAATGCAACAGAAAGAGAACCCAGAAATTAACCTCTTTACTTAACAGCCACCTGATCTTTGACAAAGTCTCCTGGAACATACATTCGGGAAAGGACAATCTTTTCAATAAGTGGTGCTGGGAAAACTGGATATCCATGTGTGGAAGAATGAAATTAGATCTGTACCTCTCACTATATACCTAAATCAACTCAAAATGGATTAAAGACTTAAGCATAAGTCCTAAAGCTATAAAACTCTTAAAAGAAAGCATAGGTTAGAAACTACAGGATGTAAGACTGGGCAAAGACTTTATGACTAAGACCTCAAAATCACTGGCAATGAGAGAAAAAATAAACAAATGAAATTATATCAAACTAAAAAGCTTGTGCACAGCAAAGGAAACAATCAACAGAATGAAAAGACAACCTACAGAATGGGAGAAAATATTTTCAAAGTATACATATGCGAAAGGATTAATATCCAGAATATATAAAGAAACTCAAACCACTTCATGGTAAAAATAATAATAATAATAATAATGTGATTAAAAATGGGCAAAGGAGCTGAATAGACATTTCTCAAAAGAAGACATACAAATAGCCAACAAGTACATGAAAAAATGTGCAATATCAATAATCATCTCGGAATTGCAAATCAAAACCAAATTGAGATATCATATTACCTCAGATTGCTATTGTCAAAAGACAGAGAATAACAAATGCTAGAGAGGATGCACAGAAAGGGGAACACTGTTAGTGGGACTATAAATTAGTACAGCCTTTATGGAAAACAGTATGGAGGTTTCTCAATCAACTACAGTTGGAACTACCACACAATCTAGCAAATCCACTACTGGGTATATATCCAAAGGAATGGAAATCATCATGTTGAAGGGATACCAGCACTCCCATGTTTATCATACCTTTATTTACAATAGCCAAGACATAAAACCAACCTAAATGTCCATTTATGGATGACTGGATAAGGAAAATGTGGTGTGTATACACAGTGGAATACTGCTCAGCCACAAAAAAGAATGAAATTCTGCCATTTGCAGCAGCATGGATGAGCATAGGGAAAATTAAGTGAAATAAGCCAGGCACAGAAAGAGAAATACCACATATCCTCACTCAAAAGTAAGAGGTAAAATAAAATAAAATAAAATAAAATAGAAATAACAATCACAACAATATGTTGAACTTTCAGAAGGAGAGAGCAGAACTGTGGTTACTAGAGATGGGAAAAGGGGAGAGGGAGAGGGAAATTTGCAAGAAATTTTGTGAATGGACAGAAAGAATGATTATGTTATGTAATTAATTATGAATATAATAATTATTTTGATTTGATCATCACATGTTGTATACAAGTATTGATACAACTCTGTACCCCACAAATATGTATAGTCAATTAGGTTTCAATAAAAAAATAAAAAATAAATTGAGAAAAAATAAAACAAAAAAGATAAAATCTATATAGAAATGTAAATACTCTAAAACAGGTAAGACAATCTTAACGTGGAAGAACCAAGTCAGAGGATTTATGCTACCTGGTTTCAAGACCATATTATAAAGCTATGTTGATCAAGTGAGTGGTTTTGGTGAAAAAACAGGTCAATATACCAATGAAACTGTGTTCTAAAAAACACTAGCCTCCCGAGCCATGGAAAGATATACATATATATATATATACTAAATGCTGGAGAATGTTTGTTTTTACTTCTAATACATAACATAACAATTAGATCTGTAGCTTTTTTTTTTTTTTTTAAACTTCTCTTATCACCTGTAAGGTCAAACAGTTACATCCCTGGATAGGAATTTAGATTAACTTTAGGTCTGAAGGTCCTGGGAGACTGGAGTGTTATCTTCCTAGGTATTTCCATTTCAAATAATCTAAATTTCTGCATAAATGGTATGGAATTTTCTCATGCTACTTAAATAAAAAGTGATTCTTCTTACCAAAAGAGGTTGAAATTCCTGATGATATGTTTAACATTCACTCAGGTATTCCTAAATTCAACCTGTAGAAATTTACATACAGTATTTCTGGAAAGGGACCAGAAATCTGCTTTTTAACAATTCCAAGAATTTCTGATGCAGGTGGTCCAAAGACCACTCTTTGATGACGGCCATAGAAAACGTTGATTCTTCAGAGAAAATGAAGATTCAAAGTACTTGCTAAAAGAGATAAACAGCAATTTCCAAACCACCTCAGGAGAAATCAAAGTCTTCCATAGAAGCCAATTAATAATGTGAGAGAAATAAAATGGGCTACTCAAATGGATCCAAATGGAACAAAGTACTGTAATATTAGTCCTACTAATTGAGGGCCCTATGAGGAGGACCTGGGGGTAATATCACAAGTAATAATTCATTAGTTTAAGAGAGAAATAATAAACTGAAGTATTAGTAGGACATATCGAAATTCTTGGAACTTAGACACTCTCTAGTCCCAGTGACCTTTATAAAACGTTTTTCACTTGTTTTGAGTTACCGAACTCAATTAGGAAAACTACTGCTATTTCTTATTTTCACCAGATTATCTCAGGCAAGTTTTTCATTTGGGTTAACAGAGTTCATGCCAGGTGATTATGTCACGGTTTTGAAGAAATTTAATATGTTTGGAAGTGAATTGTGCATAGTTGCCCAATTCAACTAACCTTTCAGGCCATTTTAGTTTCTTTCGGAAATGCATATATCTGAGTTTTCAAAACTGCCTCTTCCCATGATATATGAGGTTTTCCCTTTGGTCTGATGTTACAGCTAAACTTTGCAGAATTCCACTAAAAATACAACAAAGTCAGCATAACAGTGTTCCATGTCTTCTGTCAATGCCAATACTGTGTACAAGTTTAGTCATTTTAGTCTCAGAACATTGGGGTGTAACTGTATCATTAGGTAATTGTCTGTGGCAGGGTAAAAATCTTAGTCTTATTAGTATGATAATAAAATTTAGTGTCCCAAATAGTCCTATATGCTAGTAATTAGAAAAAGATCAATAGTTTTGCTTAGCTTACTTTGGAAATGCCAGGAACTTTATTCATGGAAGCTATTCGCTACATGTTCATGGTGCCAGAACAAATGGTATATTTAGTATAAAAGTCAATTACAAACACAATAATTATATAAAACTTTATTTGCCAATTTAAAAAATAAATTTAAAAAGTCAATTAAAACTTATTTGCAATTAGATAAGTAAAAATTTGCCAATTTGCCCATTTCTACTTTTCTACCAACTGGTTGGTTCATGTGTACCCTTAACTTTTCTTGGTACGATTAAATAATACCTCAATTAAGTTAAATATATCAAGTATAAGTAGTTCTTTACCTAATTTAGCAGTCTTAACACTTTAAGTACACTTAAATTTCTTTCTTTACTATTTTTGATGATTAAAACAACAACAAAAACCTGAACAATAAAAAAACAAGAGCAACAGTTATAATTTATTGAGCCACTGATGTATGGCAGGTATCATGCGAAATCTTTTATCTATAAAAACTCATTTATTCCACATTATAATCTTATAAGTATATATTATACAGGTAAGAAAACCAAGGGTCAAAGAGTTTAAAGAATTGTGTAAGAAATCATAGATATGGATCTAAGTTGGTCAAACCCCAAAGCTCAAAAATCCCTCTTCACATGGGAGTAATATTAGAAATATCAACAGTACTATTCAATTATGCAAAATACAAACACAGATTGTGATGTAAACCTTTCTCTTCATTTGTAAGGTAAGTTAGCATCATGTCAGAGATACAAATATAAAGTAAAGACAAAGCAAATGAACTTTTTGCTCTCTCTTCTTTAGCTAAATAACTCTCAGATCTCTATCTCTTGCTCTGACATTTCTCCAAAGCCGCTGAACATCTGTCCTTTGACTATCTTTGAGCTCTGCAAACTCAAAATGTCAAAAACTGAGCTCATTATCTTTCCTCTTATGTTTCTTTTTCCAAAAAATTTATTTATTATTAGCAAATTCATTACTACAAGTTGTGATTTTTCTTTATGCCCTTTACCCTACTTTACAATTTCTTTCTGCCTGTGACTGCATGATCCACAAGTTACCAGGCTTACATTCTAGTACCAGTTCTGAGTTTGCCCTCTCCCTAGCACTCTACATTTCTCAGCTGGCAAGTCCTCTTGATTCTTCCTTCAAAATTCCCCTTTCCTCTGATTTCATGGTCATTACCCTCATTCAGGCTGCTTTTATTTTTCCATATATATTTATATATGTATGTGCACACATATATTTATTTATTTTAACCTCATACCAGAGCATTGCTGGTTCCATATCAATGATTCTGAATTACTGCTTTGATTGTGCTAATCGACTACTCCACAGCGTCAGTGGCTCCATATTGCCTAGGTTTTGGGATTGCCAGATAAATTGCAAGATTCCCAGTCATATTTAAATTTAATATTTGCATGAACATACATATAGTTAAAAAACATTTATCATTTGCTAAATCTGGCAACCCTACTATATTATTAAATGTAAACTCTTTAGCTAGCTATCCACCAAACAAGCCCAGCAAAGACTCTAGTTTTATCCATCAATTCTGCTCTTTCTGCTGTTCACCCTTCAGTCAAATGATATTACTTAGGTACCACAAATGAAGTACCCTACTCTGTGCTTTTGTTTGACTACTAATTACTTTATGGACTAGTGGAAAAGCTACCTCTTGAAGGAGCCTGTAATTCCTCCAAGCGGAAGGATCTCTGTCTTCTGTGAACTCCATGGCATTTGATTTGTCCTTTCCGTACTTTATTTATTCCATTCCAGCCTGTGTAATTGTAAGTTGTCTCTCTTCTCCCCCATTGACTGCAAGTTCCTTGAGGACAGGTCCATGTCTCTCTTGCTTTCATATACCTCCAATTGTAACATTGAGTTTTATATGCATTAAGCACTCAATATTTATTAAATAAATCAATGAAGTAGTAGGAAAGATTTAATTCTTTTAACTCTAAAAGGGAATTATCCTTTCTCATCCATTTAGCATCAATCTCCCAGAAAGAGAAAAGAGAAATGCCTAGTGGGGGTGTGTGTTAAATGTGCGAATAGTATACTGCTTTATTGATACTTCATTATACTCTGTTAAAATCAGAAATCCATTCTCAGGTATCCTCAAGAAACAATCATAGAATTTCCTTTCTGTCCTTCATGGGAATGTTAATTGTTTCTAGTTTTATTACCCTAGATAACCTAGCAATGATCTTGAGATAACAGATTTTCTATTAATCAGGAAAGAAAAAGATAATGTGGCCATAGGGTAAATGCTGTGTAAGGATAAATGGGAAAGCGGGAGAGATGCACAGCTTGGATATTTGAAAAGCCACTGGTAACAAGAGTAAAGATCTGGATCCTGTGGACATAGATTTTCATTTCTACAAAGCATGCATTTTACACTCCTCCATGTGCACTTTGGTATATCAAACAGGGGTGTTCTGTGAAAACATTTAGCCTCCGTGATACATTTTCATTCATTTTTCTACGAGGTTATATCGAGTTTTCTGGTAAATGTCAGGTCCATTGCATTCTTACTCCGACAGATAAATTGCATCATTTTGGTTGTTTCTGATCTGACACACACAATAAGTTGAAAGACATATCAGTTTAGTCCTCTGTGGACAGGTTTGACATGACTTCCATCTTTACTCAAGATTCTTTAGCTTTGATTTATTAGCTATTTTTCAAGAACATAGATATAGATGTAAGTTTCTTGGTGTTGGAAAAACAATGCCTAGGAACACAGTTCTGGGTTCTCCTAGCCTCATCAGTATGTAAATCATCAAGTAAAATAAAAATGCCCGGCCAGCCAAATAGTCATAATGACATTCCTGCCACTGCATATGGATGAAGCTATGGCCAATAAATTCCTTCTCCAAATATGCTCTCTTGCTGCATTATTTATGGACTCTGAAAATGCAGGTTGACTCCTGCAGTAATTCCTTGGCAGTATATTCCTCCTAGTGGAGTCTGTGAGCTGTAACCTGACCCTTGGATAGAACACATTTATCCTTTCCTTCACAGAAAAGTTGTTACTTTAGACTAGCAACAATCGTACTAAAAAAAAATTTTTTTTGAGCCTTTACAACCATAGAAGTTGGAAGGACAGGTGAAGGTTTCCCTGCTTTTGCTGCCTTTATGAATCTAGAAAAGTATTTAATATGCTTCACTATGGTCCTTTTAAAAATTAGAATTGGAGCTTGGGATTTTTAAGGCATGTTGAATTATCTAGATGTTTAAATAAATATTCCCAGTACTATTTAGTTCAGTTTCTTCTTCCCTTAAGTCTCCTTTTCTTTTTTCCATTTGGTTAGAGCTATTGAAAGCATCCACAGAGACAGTGAAATTTGTTAAACAAATTTAATGTAAAGTACAGACTTTTTCAGGAAGCCACAAAAGGCAAAAGGACTTTTTGCAACATAGACATGAAATGCACAAAATACTTCAGATAAGTATAATACAATTCAGGGCAGGAGGGATTGTTCTAAAATATCAAACATTTCACTTGGGAATGCATACTTTCTTTTTGCTTAAAACCTGAAAATTTCCTTACAACTGTACATATTAAAATAAGCTCAGGGTCTGAAAGAATATGCTCAGGCTGAAGAAATGTTTAACAAGCTGCTTAAGAAACAGAAGTGAAGAAGAGAGGCAACAGGGAAACAGGAAAAGAAATTATCTTCCTGTGCTTGTAAAAAAATCTCTGCCATTCCATTTGCCCCAACTTTTTAATGAGCTCTTTTGTTTCTTCATTCTATCCATTTCTATCTACCATCATGTTACATTTGAATGCTGCTTGCCAATGGTCCAATCTTAGAGAGGTTTATCACCCTGAATGGTTTTCCGTTTTCTTTTTCCGATGCCATCACTGAAACACGACTCTGAAATATGTCCTTGAAATGTGATGCCTTTTCTCTTTTTCACACAGTTATTTCCTATACTTTTTTTTTCTTTTCAGTAAATACGTATTTGTTGGGAAAGTCTGAGTTTAGTCTGAAGATTGCCCTCCTGCTCTTTGCTTGATGTATTTTGGATGAGTATGAAAGGATGTCTAGGAATATCCTATGCTCTCAGCTAAATTGTGCAGGAGAAGACTGAGTAAGATGCACACAGCTATTTGGTCAGCAAATAAGAATTAATGCAAAACTGTCAACATCTAACTCAAAGGCTGTATTAGAAATACATAAAGTTTTATCATCCACCATTCTTTGCTGATGCTACTGGTATTTCATGTTGTGATTAGATTTCATAATCCTGAGCTAATTTTAGGACAAGTAATAAACGAATGACTAGACTCCTTCAGCAAATGGGCAATTATTTAATAAATGATAATGGAGAAGAAAACCCAGTATGGCCTGCTCCCTGAGCATTTCCTCGCCTCAGATGGATCAGCAGTCAATTCCACGGGAACTATTTACTAAACAGGAACTCAGATGGCTTATAGGGTGTTTTGGATTCATATAGCAGTTTTTCTCCAAGAAATCTCATTTATTCAGATGCTGAAGGACAACATAAATATGGAACTGAATTTTTATTTTTTACTATACCACTTTTAAAAAAAAGTCAAGTTTTAGAAATATTTGTACTGCTATATTTTGGGAACATTAATGTTCTGTAAGTCACTATAGTTGATCTTTCTGCATTCTCTATGTAATATAAGTGTATTTCTCTCTGTTGGTATTGCTGGTTTCATTTTCCTCTTAATTGCTCCATTAGCACATACTCCTAAATTGGAGGTGACTACTCTATGATACAAAGCTGAAAACCCAGTCGTTGTCCCCCAAATCTCAAGGGAACTGGGGGGTAATCATTTCTGGATTGCTATTGTGCTGCTGTTCTAGAGAACAGCAACTTGTTCCCTAAGGATCACCCTTTCCTCAAATATATGTTCTTTGGTGAATGAAAACTGAGAACGTAGTTCACAAAGTCCTTCCTAAGATTCCTTATAACTCTTGTTCAGAAAGTAAACTTATTTCACGATAACAATGCAGGTCTTGTTGAACTAATCTTCAGTAGTCATATAAGACAAACTATCTCTGCTTACTTTTTTTTGAGTTCTCAATGATTCATTTTATTAACTTGGAAAAACATTAATAGTAAAACCTTATAAAATGATGCAAAAACATCACACATGAATGGAAATGGGAGAAAATTTGAATAAAATATTTGCAAAGAAAATTAATCAAACATAAAAAAGATATACCGTAAGCAAATAAATGCAGAAATGAAAGAGATTCATTCTCAGAGAATTTGACAGTCTATTTAATCATAGTTTACTTTTTTATATGATTTTACTATTGTAAAGGGGATACATATAAGACCAGTTGGTAAAAAGAAACGGATAGATAGCTGAAGAAAATCATACATGATTCCGTAGAAACAATATTCGTATTTTGATTTATTTCCTTCCAGGTACACATACACACATTATACTTTTTGACTCAAGAATTGAGCATTCATCCATTCAAAAGAATCACTTTAAGAGTTGTTTATTATGTATAATAAGGTTACATCATACTTATTGCTCAATTCTTATATTTAATTTTTAAATTTTTTTGTATTAAAAATAACTGCACAATGAATATTATTATATATGTTTTATCTGATTATTTCCTTAAGAGATATTTCTAGTACAAAAATTATTAGGCAAAGGCAAAAACAAACAAATGAAAAAAATCCCCAACTTTGATATATATTTTAAATGGTTTTTCAAAAATGTTTTAATAATTGACTTTCTCACCTTGTTCAATAAATTATTCTTCCTCATTTTGTTAGGAAAAAAAACCCACCTTGCTTGAAATTGATTTTCTTTGATTATTAGCAACATTGAATGCTCTTGATTTGATTACTAGTCATTTCAATTTCTTTGTGGATTTTTTGTTAGTGTAGCTTATATTCTTAAAATGCCAAAATATTGATCACCGCTCTCAGGTCTTCATTTTTATTCCAGAGCTGTACAAAACAGTATACATACACTATGTTTTGTACAAAACTAAGCCACTGTTTAAGCATAGCTATTTTTCTGATTCCAGGAATCTAGTGAGGTCACCATTCTCATTAAAGGCATTTGTCAAATACTCATGCTCAAAGCTAAACAAGCTCGATAGATACAATTCCTTCACTCTAGGCAGTTGAGATGATGGATGTGAAAGTTTTAAAAAATGTTTACATGATAATTATTTGAGTACTTGCTCTAATGTAGCTATCTGTTTTAAGAAATCTTTTTGTTTTTAAATTTATTTATTTACTATTATTTTTTACATTCTAAGACTTTGATGTAGGGCAGTTGGGGGTGGAGTGGGAGAGAGGAAGAAGGAGTGAGATAGGGTGGGAAGATGGAAAAGGGGGAGGGGGGGCATGGTCAAGGCCCCTGGCACCTTTCTCATTGCAGCCAAGGAGCCTAGGGGGCTTCCAGCAGTGGTTCAGTCCTGGCTGGGCTGGATGCAGGTGTCAGAGGGTATGGCTTAGACCCCTGGCCCCCCACCACCCCAGCTTGGGAGCCCAGGGTGCTTCCAGTTGCAGTTCAATGTTCATCACTGGGCTGGATTCGGATGTTGGGGGGCCTGGCTGAGGCCCTCGGCTCCTCCATCCTGGCTCAGGAGGATTTGGCACTTCCAGCCTGGTGGTTGTCATTGGGCTAGATGTGGATGTCGGGGGTGTGTGGCTGAGGCCCTTGGCCCTCTCCCCACCCTGGCTTAGGAGCCCAGGGGGTTTACAGTCCTTCTAGGTATTATAGGTGTTCTTTGATGGTGTTAAACCTTTACTGATTAATATTTGTCTCTGATCTTGGGGTTTTTGATTTTTCTTTCAGTTCTGTGTTGGATTATTTGCTGTTTCTACCACTTTATCTTTGCACTGGAACTAATTTGTTGACCTTTGCTTACTTCTAAAATGGGGGAACTTCCTGTGGGGACCAGCACTTGAGCCCTGTGTTTGAGCTAAATTGCTGCTTTGCTGCTGATTCTCTGGGGAAGGCTTTTTGTGCAGCTCAGGTTTTAATTGTTGGCCTTGTAAGCACTTCCAGGTCTTGTAAGGTCTGGCACACCTGGATTGTGTGAAAACTGGTCTGGGCTTGAGTCTTTTCAGCAAACCACACCCCCTGAAGTTCTATATTCCTGACCAGTCTACACTGAGTGGTCCTGTGCTGATTGGGGGGGCAATTCAGCTGTCCTTGCTGTTCCCCAGTGTTCCCCTGGTGAGCCCGTCCCCTCTATCACCTGCATTCTAAACACTTCCCATGGGATGGGCTGTGCTCTCGTCCCTTGCGGTGATTCACTGGCCTCTGAGTGGCTCCTTTTTTCAGTCGTCTGTATCCCCTCACTCCTGTGTGGGTCCACAGGAACCCTGTTAGTGGTCTTGCTTGCCTGGGGGCCTCAAAGGCCCTCTTCTCCTCTGCAACCTCCTTTCAACTCCATACGAAGGGCACAGCAGTGGCTTTTTGCCAGCTCTTGCTCTGTGCACTCACCAGGGCCAGCCTTGAAGTGGCCATGGCTCAAAATGGTCGGAGCAATCCTTTCTTTCTCTCATCACAGCTTCTCCCACCTTCATGAGCTCCCTCAGTCTCTCCTCCTCTTCCCCTGAGCTCTAGCGGCCACAGCTTGGCAGTTGCTGCTTTTTAATAGCTGTAAATTGGTTGATTGTGGGAGAGAGTGATGCTGGGGACTGTCTATTCTGCCATCTTGACCGGAAGTATGTTTTAAGAAATCTTAACAGAAAAACTGCATTTTGTAAAATAAATTATAATAAAATGATTTTCAAACTGATTTTGTTCAGTGCAGTCTTATCCTTTGACTTAAGGCACCTAAATGTCTAAAAACAGTAGAAAATGGAATGGTTTCAAGGTCTGTTTTGATTGTCAATGAGGAAATGAATCTAAAACATGGACTTTTAATAAAAGAACATGCCAGGTATAGCTGAATATCCCAGATCCTAGGATTTATCCTTCCCTTACTTCACATCCTATGATTACTTATAAATGTATATTTTGCCAGTACATTTCTCTGGTTCTCCAGTTTTTTGTTTTTTATTTATGGCACATGTACAGCTGTAAGACACTCAACTGTAATAACTTTTTCTTTCTTCCTTTGTATTTCTACTGTGTCTACCTAGATGAACAGACCACAGTGCTCTGTGCTTGGTAGATGGTGACTGACTAATAAGCTACACAAGGGAGCCATGAGGATGATTCACTTTTAGGCAGCAATTATGTCAAATGGCAGACTTGAGAATTTCTTACTTAAGCAAAGAGGAAACGTTGCATTGTGAAACTCTTCTAATGTCTTTTACTAAATATTTATCCTCCTAACTGGGAAAACTTGTTTTTCTGGCCTTGAATCCCACAAATATTTAAAGGAAAGCATAAATAAATACTATTTTCATCGAGCTTTTTTGAGTGACTGCTTTTTGAAAAATAATTTGAGGGATAATTTTCATCCAATCTGTTTTTACTTCTGCTTCAAGAGCTAATTGTGGTATTATCAGCAGTATATATTATATTGTAGCAGTGCATGTACATAACTGCTTAGCCATGATTAACGTCACAAGATAAAATTAGAGTATCACGCTGAAAAAAATTCCAAAATTTGAGTCAATACAACAGAGAGTTAGTAGCAAGCTTGTAGGTAAGGGACAGGAATAAAGCAGACTAGAAAAGGTGAAGCCATAAACAGGGAATATTCCAGTGGCAATCTCATATAATTTCATGTCAATTTTTTTTTTTTGAGTCCAACACAGTCATTTTTCTTTGCCATAATAATAATTTTTTTTTTGGTTCTCCTTCACTGGCAATTATTTAACAGCTTTTTGAATAAAAGCTAAATGAAATGGCATAGATCCAGTTTCATTAATGGAAAACATTTACACAACTCAGCCCCCTAAAAACTAAATATTCGAATCTGTCAATCCTCTGTATTTGACTTTTCCCTCTTGTACCTCTGCAGTTGAATGAACAGAAGCAAAATTGATGCTCAAATAAGCTTTTCTAGGCTATTGATATGTAGATCTACAAAGTAAGTATGCTCCTATTTTGTCTTTCCATATGGTAAGTACTATTTTTTTAATTATGTAAATTACTTGGGTGCAGGGAGGATTTTTTTTTAATTGGAAAAGAAAGAAAAAAGGATCAGTAAATATTAACCCCCTACTTGATCTGGCATAGTTTATAGTCCCTGCTGTCACGGGCTTACATATTAAGATGTGTCACTTTGCACTTTATACTAGTGAGCTTGGTCAGGTTGAAGACACCAATGTTTCCTGAGAAATGGGAAGAGTGGAAGAGCAAATAATCTTTGAAAAAAGAAATATCTTCTCTCATTAGCTTATCCTAAATAAGACATGGTCTATATTTTTTCTGTGTTCTGGTTCTATTTGTTGATTATAATACTGATTATATTCAACTGAAGGTTTGTCCCAAAGGGATGTTTCATAATAACTCTCTATTCTCACATGTGAAGGTATGTGGAACAGAACTACAAACCACTATGAAGCTTTCTTTAATTCAAAATCAAGGCTGATAAAATAAATTCTCAGATTTCATAGGAGGTCTAGGCACAGAATCTCCAACTTTCTAATTTTTTTCTTTCTAAAAGGCAGGTGTTTACGGGAACAAGCTGTAAAGGGGACAACATTGTTCTATAACTTGGCCTATTCCTAACTTTCCCAGCCAAGCGCCATCAATTCTCCTAGATTTTTTCTCATTCAGAATGTGTTTGCTCCTGTCGTGCGTGAAGAGCCCAGCCAGGGAATGGCTCCCTGTTCTCTCTTGGTCCACACCTTTATTGAACCTCTTTTTCTTTCCTGTCCTTTTAATTCAGTGACTCCTTATTGGTCACTGCCTAAGGGAACAATTTGTGTCACTTTGTCTATTTTCTCACTTCTGTGGGCTTCTTTGATACCACTGATCATTGAGGGTCCTAGCGAGGTATGTGAAGTCTTCCCTACCAACTACCCATTCAGGACACATATTGGGGTTGGCAGGGATCAGACCATTCCTGGAGGAGAGAAGTCATGTCATCCAGTATGAGTGGAGCTGGCTGTGGGGTGGCACATTAGCAGTGACCAGTGCCCTTGCCCCCCATCCCTCTGCTGCGTTCATTTGTTGACAGTAGAGGTGGCTAGAAAGTCATAGGCTGAGGCAGGTTATTTCTGGGGAAGTTGTGGGAAGCAGGGCATTAGTGTTCTCAAGAGAATAAACAACTTTGCTCAGCAGAAAAGGGTCATCGTAGCAGAACCAGCATCTCAGGAATATGGTGGGATGGTAGGAGCCGGAGAGCTGGGGGGACTTGTTTCAGAGTAGTTTTTTGGTATAAAGATTCTAGAAATAATGGTACCAATTATGACCACTGAGTAAACCTAAAACGCAAGCATTTTACTTCTAGGTATATTATAGGGAAACTCTTGCACATTTGTACAAGCAAATGTGTTCAAGGCTCTTGTAGCAGCCTCATGTACACGACAAGGTGGTCTTGAGTTCAACATGTTTCTCTTGTTGTCCTAGCCAAGGCTTACAGCTGAGACCCATGGGGAGAAAAATGGCCCATATTATAGGTTCTGAGAACCACCAAAGTGGCTGGGTTCAGCCTACCTACAGGGTTTACTGAGAAGTTCCATTTTAAATAACTAGTCCTTTCCCCTCACCACAATCCAAGTTGATATAAGAAGAGGTCTGAGAGAAGAAATAAACTGAACACTTCAGAGAATACAGGATTTGTGAAGAAAAGCTATTTGTTCTCTCTGCGCTATCTCAAGAAAGTCACTCCCACAGGTTATGGGTGCTTGAGAGCATGGGAGACTGCTATTTCACTTTACATATGGATGTTCATGGTTAGTGCAACAGGAGGAGACAGCACAGTGGGGACTGTCAGGCAGAGAAGATTCCCCAACACTCCCCTCCATGTGCCTAGGGAAGGAGATCCTAGTGGGTGGACGAAACTGTTGACTACAGTCTTATCTGAGTGACAACAGACACGTCCACCTAGAAGAAGATGTGTGACACAACCAGCTGGGTATCAGTGAGAATATGCTGTTGGATCTTGCAAAGTATCCCAAATGCCCAAAGGAGCAAACTGTTCACAGGGATCCAATAGGTAATAAGCCAAAGTGATGTTGCTCCCAGTTTGCAGAATTTAACTGCATCCATTTCATTGGCAAGAATAATCATGTGGCTATACCTACCTTGAAAAGGGCAGGGAGTTTTATTCTCCATGTACCCAGAGGAGAATTGGCTATTAGTGACCAATGCTGATTCCTAACCCATCTTCCTTATCACCTGCACAGATGAAATCTCTGGATAAATCTAGGATAGGGCCTTGGTGAGTGGAGGAGTTCAGGGACACTGCGTTGACACTCTGCTCCTACCTCTTCTTGTGGTTAGGGGGCAAGGAGATAGGTAGAGGAGGGACATGAAGGCTCATACCAACATCACCGACTCTCAGTTTTACTGCAATGAGCTGAACATCTCTGATTAACTGGTTCTATGTCTAATAGAGAAAAATCAGGAAAAGTCTAAATATCCATCAGTGAGAAGATGGATTGATAAAATGTACTGCAGTAGTTACAAATCAACAAAATTATAATATATAGAAACACGGATAGATCTCAATTATGATGTTGAATGGAAAAAATTGCATAATGAAAAGTTCAGTGCAACAACATTTACGTAAAACTAAAACATATATACAACACTCTACCCTATACTTTTAATGGATATATAGATGTATATGTATGTATATGTGTGTACATATAAATATAAAGTTGGGCCAGAAGTACATACCATATTTATGATATAGGTTAACTTTAGGAAGAGGAGAGAAACAGTAGTGGGGTTGTGAGTTAGAGGGAGCCAAACAATGCTTCGACTTTCTGTGTAATGTTTATTTATTTATCCAAAAGACCCTCTATGTAAGTGTGGCAAAATGCTTACAATTGTTAATTGATCATGCTAGGAACATATACTTTTGTTCTGGTTATTCTTTGCACCTTTTTCTATTTTTATGATTTATCAAAAATTAAGTACATTACAGTGACAAGTTAAACAGGGGGAAAAAAACATAGGAAATATAAGCTCAACATTTAGTTTGCATGTGAGGAGACAGATCACATATATGTTCAGTTGTTTGTGTAGGAAATATTACGAGAATTAAAATGGAATGTTTCTCATATGCTATGTGTAAGGTTACCTAATACTTTCTAATTAGTTCACGGAAGTACTGATTTGCATGGAGTTTGCATAATTTTGAAAGATGCTGCTGCATTCAATTGATGTTTGTACTTTGTGGGTAAGTAGAGCTCAGAGCTTTAGCCAGAAGAGTTCAAGCTGTCATTTTAGTGTTTCCGTATTGTGTGGCTTTTATGTCTTATAATCTCTTTGAGACTCAGTTTCCTCACTAGTAAAATGATGAAAATATGATTTGTCTTATCGTTTAGGGTTGTTGCCAAATCATATTACCATGTGGAAACATTGTAAAGCCTGGATAGCACCATAAAACTTTAATTTCTGAATTTTAATTTTATTAATTGAAAATGATTGTTAAGGGAAGAGCCAGTAAGGTAGGGAGAGAGGGAAATGAGTTTTCTATTCCAATATAGAAAATGCTTTGCAAAACCTCAAGGCCAAGGAAAATTATAACTTTGTTTTCTTCTTTGTAGACCTGAAGAGTAGCCCACAAAACTATGCATCAGATATTATACATGGTAAAGATGTGCCAAGGCCTGACATGCACAAGATGCTTAATCAATAGAAATGACTATTCATTAATTATTATTCATAAATTTTTATGTAGTTATAGGGTCAATTCATAATTAATGGAAAAAAAAGGATAAAGCTAGAAACTCTCCAGTATTTTACTAAGAAAAGAACATCATATAATACACAGATAAAACAAAGTCCTGCTCCCTAGGAATATCTCAAAAATGATCAATTTAATCTTTCAAAAATATTTTTGAAATATAGTTCTAAAATGAAAATTGGTCAGTTTTTTAAAGTATATCACATTTATCCAGATGAAAATAAGTCTATCTCAATATTTTACAAATCAGTTTTAATGCAAAAGACTTGGAAACAGAAATGTCAACCTTATATTTTAGTTCCTAGAGAAAGTGTACAAACATGTCTTTCCTCTACAAGAGGCATTAATTCCTCAACAATCACACAGCCTCATAATTGAGTTTTTATAATCAGCATGGGAGGAAACTCTTGCAGCAACTTATTTCTATGACTTCAGTGAACACACCACCAGTGACTCAAGTAATATTGTCCTATGCTTATTTTTTAATATTTTCATAACTACTGAAGCTTTAACAACTGAACCCATTAAAATTTTTAGTAGACCGTGAACTTCAGGTATTGTTTTTGCTTCAGTCTGTTTCAAGTGCCAATTTTCCTTTCTACAACTTTGTAAGCTCTAGAATTAGGTGGCTACAATAATTTACTTCTGAAGCATCTGCACTGCTGAGCTACCAGAATTCTGGGTAGTGACTATCTTATTTTATTATTACCTCAATTTTTATAGATAAGTATAAAGCTTAATAATTATTGATAGCTAGAAAATTTAAATTATGAATCCTTTTTGCTTTTGGATTGATACCCAACTGAAAGGAAATTTACATATGCTGTATCTCACACCAGTTAATACTCTGAAGAACGAATTAAACATAACTAAGTATTTGAAACTCAGAAAATAAGGGTACTGAGGAAAACATAATGGATATGGTTAATACAAGGCACAGGAAGAATATGCCATAGAAAAATCAGCAGATGTTGAAGGATGCCTAGTAAAAACAGTTCACCAAAGTCAGCTTTGCTTAATTTAAGTAAAAGTCACAGTGCAATCTCAAAAAGCCTGCGAAGTTTAGACTGAAAATACAAAATGCGTTTGTATGTTGCATCTGCTTTTAATCTCAGACATATGAGCACAATGAGACAAGAAGCTCTATCCAGAATTTGAGGCTATATTTTAAAATTTAGAAAGATTGTAGTTTTATTTGTTAATTCCAAAATAAATGTTTCTCCAAGCTTCTACTTCTGTGCACAAGCGTCCTGCAAGCTTCTTGGGCAATACTGAGTCTTTAGGAGAGAGACTAAACTGATGGAACCAGCAGGGATTCCATACCTTTATCTGACGTTTGTGATGTATCATCATTTTTACTTTTCTTGTAGAAGCCTAGTCATATGTTTCACTTCTCAAGAAACTTGGGTTGAGTAAGTGATATTAAGCGAGTCCCCCCCCCTTTTATTGGCTATTTAGAAGTTTAATTAAAGTAAGCATTTTGGAAAAGAATCTATCTATCATAGGTCATTTATCCATCACATATTTTATGGTTTTTTCAGTGGTCCCTGATAATTCTCTATAACATTTTTGAATGGTGTAATAAATAGGAAGTGTACCGTGACTCAGAGTTAACCTGATGGAATAAAAACAGCATTTGTAGGTAAGTTAGGACAATTGGGTTTCAGTGCAGACTCAGATACCATCAGGCGTGACTTTTTATGAGATATTGGTGGATAATTGGTAGTTTTTATGTTCTGTGATGCCGCAAGGGTTATGCAGAAGAGCTTAGGGATGACAAAAGATCTCCCTCTTTCTCATCAATCCTTCCCCTTTCCCTCATTAAAAGAACTTTTATCTGTTTTCATCTTTTTTTGGTGCGGGTGGGGCCCCTTGAGTGCTGGCTGTGAGTGCTATTGTAGAATCCACAATTCTATTCTAAATTGGGGAACAGTTGAGCCAACATTATTAGTCAGCTAAAGAATTGCTAAAGAAGTCTAAATATTACAATCTTTAAGATCATTCATTCTAGAAAAAACATAGCTTAACTTTGTATTTTAGAATTAGATAAGAGATACTTTTGATAACCTATAATGTATAAATATTCAGTTGGGCACCAAGATAAAAATCACTTTTATATTCTCTTTCTCTTTCTCTCTCTCTTCCATTTCCTCTCTTTCTCTCCTCATGTGTGTGTGTACTATGTGATATTGACAGAAAAGGAAGTTTTATAGTTATTGATAATGACTGTCAAAGTTAAAATATGCAGAATGTGGAAGGAGTTTGACTGACAAAAAGCCTTACATAATACTTCAAAATGCCTTTCTCAACCATGGACTGATCCCTCAAATTTTAGCATTAGAGTTTTATACCTTAATCTTAAACTTAAATCTTTATATAAAGAGTGTAATTGTCTTTCTTTTTTTCTGTATAAAATTCCAATGTGCTCATATAATTAGTTTTTCTAAATTCAATACACATCTCTTCTTCCCTGTCTCAGTCTTTCTTTTTCCATTAGCAATGAAGAACTGCTTATTAGTATCTTCATAGTTAAGAGCTGTTACTAAGTCCTTCACAGATCTTTTTTTGTTTTTTTCCAGATCCAAACAAACATAGCTCTTTTTAAAAAAACTGTAATTCAAACTAAGTCTGGCAATATTTTTCCTTACCTTCTCTAGACAATAAACTGCCTAGTAAACTGATCCAGAGACTATTTTGATGAAAAATTATGGTATGATTGCACTTTACTCTATGATAGACCCAATGTATTTTAAAGGGGTAATTATCAAAGATTTTAGGAAGTACAAATAGTGATAGTACATATTTTGGGGGTTTTAAATTAAATGTTGCAACTTCAGAAGCAAACAGTTTTGAAAAATAAATTGGAAAAGCATAGCAATTAAAATGTTGTTACTGTTGATATATGTTTAAGAATCCTATGATCTTTTTTTCAAGTGATATTGTCAGAGATTTATGTGAGAAAATGTTCATCACATAATTTTATGTAATACTTTGAAAATACTTCAAAATAACCTAAATATCCAATGAGAAGGGAGTGATTAAACATACTGTATTCATATGTGCAATCAGTAATTAAAATTTATTTTTAAAACTTTTAAAATTATATTGGAAATGTTCATTGTAATCAAAAGTACAGAATGTAGATGACTAAACTGAGTATACTTTATCATCCCAGTTTTTGTGAAAAAACATATCTTTACAAAAAAAATTGGAATAATGTGAACCAAAATATTAACATGGTTTTGTTTGTGGGCTAGGAGATTGCATGTCTTTTTTAATTTTCCTAGTTCATAAATTTTTAAAGTTTAAAAAAATGAGCATGAATACACAGTTTTATAATCAGAAAAATAATTAAAAATGAATTATGTAATACATTCAGATTATTTAAAAAATCTTCATAATGTTGAACATAGTGATTCCACTTCTGGGAATATTTCTGATGCAAATCATTCATTCAACATATGGAAGAAATTATATTCATGAAGTACATATTAAACATTTAAAAAACGTAATTGTAAAAAATCTAAACAATTTAAAGTCAAAATCAAAGAACAATTAAGCAAACTACGTTACATTTACCAAATGGACATCATAGCTATTAAAAATAATGATTATGCATTTATGTATCTACAAGAGACAATATTTACTTTTAATGTTAAGTAAATTTGCAGTGCAAAATTGAATGTATAATGCCTCAGGGAAAAACATGAAGGAAGTATGCCAAAGTGCTAACCATATTGTTTTAGCATGATTTATATTTTCACCACTTATTTTTATTTACTGTTGCTGTATTACTTTTATAACAACATTTAGTTTTATTTAAAAAGCCCATAAGAATCCAGGGTTCTTATATATTCTGATAATTAGTTGTTTCCTCAACAAGACAGAGAATGATTAATATATATTAGTTTTTTATGCAAACAGCTATTAAATAAACTTACTAAAAATTGATATATTATTTACATCATTCATGGTAGGGTTTTGGCAAATGCTCACTTATGGGGCTTTGGCTAGTACCCACTCTCAGGCATTTTTTTTTTTTTTTTCTTAAAAAAAAGGTTGAGTTGATATGGCTTACTTAACATAATTACTTATTCCTCTTAGGGCCACTACACAGTCCATTAATCTAATAATGCTGGGTTTCCACTTTGATTTTCTAATGAAAGAGTTCTTGCAGGGTCATGAGAAGTACAAGCACGTATGACTTTGTAACTTCTCGGTGAAACTCAGACAGAATAATTTAACAAGCCAAAGGGACAGTTGTTAGTAAAGTAGGTAGACACAGCTGCCCTAACTAGAGGTGCTGCTATTACTTGTGGTAGCTGCTTTTTGCAGTTATTAAAAAAGACTAGAAATCACAGCCAGTGCATCAGAGAGAGCACTGTCATTTGTATCTTACACGAATATGACCCACAGCTGTCAATTGGGCATACGAAGCCCTGTGAAGTCTGAAAATGAGGTCCAGCCTACACTGTTTTTATGACTTCAAAAGGCTCAGGTACATCACCCCAGCCTGTGGCATCCCTTCTAAAATTGTCACTGCTCTTTCTTGCCCTTTCTTTGTGGTTCAGGCAGGATGCAAGGATTCTAAGGCATGCCTAGCTCTGGATTTATTTTGTCCTTCTCAGGGTCTCACACAATGACAAAGAAAAATTAGTGAAATAGTTGGCGGCATTTTTGAGATCAATATTTTGTTCTATTAGGACGTGGTGAGAATTTTTTCCCCTGATACTACTTAGGGCCACAATTACCCCCTACCTTAATATAAACATTTAACTTTGAGTCTCAACTCCATTTGATCTTTGACCTAAACACCTACACTTAAAATCACCATTCATTTTGTTAATGATTTCAATAATACTTGAAAGACTGAAGTCTCAACAGCCTTGAAAAGTGAGTTAGTAATGTTTTCTCACCCTCCTGTTTCAACCTTGGTGAAGAGTTAAGCTAATTATGTTTCTATCACTTTTACATGCTTAAAAGATAAAATCCTAGCACAAAATCAAGTACCAAAAAAACAGTATGTGACAGTATGTGCCTTATAACCTATAGTCAAAGGGCCAACAATAGCCCTTCATTATGTAGGATGGTTCTAAAGAAGTGGGAAGTTTCAGCTCTGGTGTCATAAGCCACCACTTCAGACAGCAGCACTTAAGGTTTTCCTTTATCACAACCCGCATAAAAGACTTGTAGTTGAAAGGGGACTCCTTTTTTGGAGGTATATTCCTAGAATCTTGACTACTTAGACAACATTAAAGCTCCTGAGTCAACTAGAGAATTTGTTGCCAGCAGACTTAGCCTAGAACAGCTAAAGGAAGATCTCTAAACAGAAAGGAAATGATAAAAGAAGGAACCTTGGAACGTCACAAAAGAAGAAAAAACAAAGAAAAGAGCCAAAATATGGGTAAATACAGTAGCCTTTCCTTCTCCTTTTGAGGTTTTTAAAATACATTTGACTGTGAAGCAAAATTACAGCAACGTCTATTGTGGTTCTCAATATGCATATAGAAAATATTTAAGAAGATTCTATTATACATGGGAAAAGGTAAAGGAACATAAAGAAAGGAACTGCAGATTTGCAAGAGTGAAGCAAAGAGCTGAGTGAAAGTCTCCTGATGTGGGAGCATTTCCTTACAGGAGTTCAGTCTTGATGCAAGTGTCAGTGCAGGAACTGGCTGCTAAAAGGAATATGATGTCTCTTGACAGGTCATGCCAACCACTCTGGACAGTAATGTTGGCATCATCTGAGGTGGCAGGCAGGATGTCTCCTTCTGATTTATTTGCATGTGTAGCTGAGCAAAGGGAAGGTTGGATGATTTTAAAAGAAATAAGGGATTCTTGATTAGACTGAAGACTTCATTTGGGAAGCACGACCTTTAATAAGTAATATTTTGGGTTGATCCACATATTTTCCTGGAAAAGTATATTTCTTTTGCAGCAAAATCTTGTCGGGGTTATATTATTGAGGAATAAATTGTGATGAATATGTGGATATATTATTTAATGGTATACTGTACCAGAAATCTGAAGACTTGTAGCAGATGTAAAATTTCAACTCTTACAACTTTTTAAAAGACTGTGGAATTATTGAATTACACATGGATCAGGGAACTCTACCTAAATCATTTTATAATGCAGACAATTTCAGTAGACTGATCAATAAGAAAATTACAAGCATTTCTTTTTAAGGCTAGTAACAATTATTTAAGGATATAGTTAAATAAAAGATCTTATTCACAAAATAATAAAAATATATCAAGGAATGACCATAACTAAAAGGTTGGGTCTGTAAAAGGTAACCTCTAAAATATTGTCACAATTATAGAAGATACGATAAAATATATCATGTTTCTGAAAGGAAAAATTGAATGATATTTAGATGCTAGTTATTCTCAAGTTAAAAGCTATTGAAAATTAGATGTTACCCTAGAACTCAGTAAAACAATTGAAAATTTAATTTCAAAATAAATACACTTAAGTTATCTAAGGAAAGCTTAAAGAGAGATGAGATTTTGGGATGTGGGATTTGACCTCTCAGCCACTTAAAATATAATAATTTTAAAAGCAATGTGGCATTTGTGTAATTGTCAAAACCAAGTCAAGTGCTCAGAAACACATCCTAGTATAAAAACTTATATTCAATAAAAGAAGCTTCACAAATAAATGGGAAAAGGAACAGATATTTTAAAAACGAATGGTATTGAGGAAATTTGTTAGCTGGAAAAAAATCACTTCACATGATTCAACAAACTAAATTTATAATTTAAATATTATAGCTAATAATTAAATTGTAAGTACTATAAAAATTAGGGGTATATAAAGATATTTTATGTTAATATGGAGGATATTCTAAGTGTAGACATAATAGAAATTCACAAAACAGTGAGATATGCTTAAATATATTAAAATCCCTTCCTGTGTCCGTAAAAAGCCATCATAAAGAAAATTAAAGGACAAAAGAGTAAATAATAACTGCAAAATACTGTTATAGACAAAAACTAATATAGGGAAAATATTTACAAATTAATAAAAAAGCTAACACCTTTAGAGATCAAGGAAAAGACCATTTACTTCTTATACAGTATAAAACAGTGAATATATCCAATTAAAATACAAAAAAACTTATTGAACTTGATAAGCAAGAACATTTTAACGTTTATTTTAATTTCCATACTTTGGTAACTAATGAGTTTGAACAGATTATGGTACTAATGATGGTGATACATAGGGAAAACAAATTGATTCCTTTAGTATAACAACCTCTATGGACCAGGTACTAGACTATGCAATATCTCATTTAATGCTCACTTCAAGGTTGTGTGGGAGATTTTATTATCCTCACTTTATAAAAAAATCGCAAGGCTTAGAGAAATCAATTAACCTGGTTAACAACATATAGCAAGCAATCACAATGATGATGAATAATATCAATATCTTATAATAAAATTGCAGATTTACTAGGCACTCACTCCTCAAACAACACTATAAGGCAGATATTATCATTATGCTTTTAGTATCCTCATTTTTACTTTGAGAAACTAAAGCTGAAAGAAGTATTTGGCTCATGGTTTTTGTAACATGATTGGTAACTGGTAGCAATAGAATTTAAACCTAGAAATGTCTTAGTCCGAAGCCTATGAACTTCCAACTCTGCCACACTCTTCATACCTCAAATTGACTGTTGATGATTTCAGCATTGAAATCCACCAGACATCTGAAGCTCACC
This sequence comes from Cynocephalus volans, assembly GCF_027409185.1. Taxonomy (NCBI): domain Eukaryota; kingdom Metazoa; phylum Chordata; class Mammalia; order Dermoptera; family Cynocephalidae; genus Cynocephalus; species Cynocephalus volans. The sequence goes on along the minus strand of NC_084472.1, from coordinate 78,510,114 downwards.
TGCCTAAAACTGTCTTTTTCATCTTATACCTGAGTGATCTTGGTGAAAGGTATAGTTATCCAACCAGGTGCTCAAGTCTGAAACCTCTCCTCCCTCTCTTGCATCTCCTCTCCTATCTCCTGCCACTATTCTACTCAGTCATCTTTAAATTTTGACTCTATCTCCTAAATATTCATTCCCCTCTTCCTGCAGTGACTACTTCTGCCTTGGTTTAAGTCACAGTGATATCTCAACCCATAATTTCTTATTCAGACTAGTGCAATTGGCCCTCATTAATTTCTGCAACTCTTAGCTAGCCGTGGAGATCCATCTTCAATCCATTGTCCACACTACTGGAAAGACAATTCTGTCTTTTTGCCCCTACAATTTTATAGCCTATTTTTCTGATTATAAAAGTAATATGCAAGTATATTTAGAAGTTTTGGAAAAATAATGACCTTTAATCTCTACAATCCTGTCCAGTTATAACCACCACTAATGTAATATAACACAATGTAACAATATAACATAACACAAGCTCTATTTTTATTCACCTCTGTTTTTCTCATTTCCCTATGCCCCACAGCGGTGAGTACAAAACTTGAACCTGCTTTTTAATCCTTGCACAAATCCTCTGACCACATTCTCTATCTCTTCTTTTTTTTTTAATTAATAGAGAAACTTTAGTCTACTATCTTACATTATAGATTTTCTACCCTTTCCTTTGTCTCAGTTTCTCTTATTTCAGAGGAAAAAGGTGTTGGCCATCCTGTTCAATGCTGATCTTGATCATCTTGCTATCACATTGATCCACTATACTTATGCCATCATGATAATTTTTTCTGATGAACCAGAACCTGGAAATTACTTTACATGTATTAGTGAGACACAGGCAGGCCAGTGGGTGGAAGATAAAGAATATTGGAACAAGATTGGAAGGCCAAAGGGAAGAGGGAGTTTTTTCTTCCACTTTGCTAACATTCTGTCAGAATTGCTCTAGCAGTGACACTGCCCCAGCAGCAACTGGGCCCATGTGCCAGATTCTTTCAGTACTTCTAGAAGCAGCCTGATAATATCCCTTCAGAGGTACCAGAAGCACCCAGGAGGTGTCTTACCCCTAGGGTCTAAACACCAGCTCCACATGGCCCCTTCAAACTTCTAGATTCAGATAACCCTAAATAACTCCCATTTTTCTTTAGACCAAGGGAGAAAAATCCCACTGGCTTTTTACAGCCATTATCTGAGTTACTTCAATTTTCCTTTTTGCTTCTTAAGTCCTCCAATATTTTTATTACTCATTTCTTATATTAATTTCCTTCTGCTGAAGTATCTTGTGTGGTTTCTGTTTTTCTGACTGGTGTCTGACTTATAGGGAGGTAAAGAAACAACTCATGTGAGGAAAAGATGGTGTCAGTAAAAAAGAGCAAAGTTCAAAGACCCTTAGAGAACTATGCAGACATATCTGAGGAACAGAAAGCATGGTATAAGATGAGGACAGAGAATGAATGGCAGCCAGATCCTGTAGGGTTTTGAGGGCTTTGCAAAGGCTTTGGCTTTCATCCTGAGTAAGATGGAGTGTTTCTGAAAGTTAAAATGTGTAGCCATCACTGCAAGTTTTTTTTAAAAAATATTATTTCTTGAACCATTCTCCTTTTTTTAAAAAATAGAATTTTACTTCTAACTTTCCCCTTGTCTCTAACCTTTTCCTCACTGAGAGGCTCCTTATAACAGTTATTTCTTTTTACAGATACAGTAACACTCTATAATTTATGACTGATCTTTTGTTTCTCAGCTTTATCTAAAGAAACTTCTGAAAATGTTATAAAACCTTAAGAACTGAGAGATTTTCATTCTTAAGAGAGACTTGCTGGGATGGCAGATCTAAAACAAATTGTTCTTGGATTCTAATTGCTATCGATAAAGTCTTTGAGACCTGTTATGTTTTACTCCAAGTTTGGTGTAAATGTACAAGTTTTGGAAAATTTACCTAAAGTTCTAGTTTAATGATCGGGATAAATTCTTCCCAAATTCTCTAATTTTCTTGACTTTTCTTTAATAAGGCTGAAAAATGAACCAGCCAGACACCCTCCCATCCACCTACCAACCAACCAACCAAACAAAATGGGTGCTGACAATTATTACTCTGTATGTATCAGCTCTTCTCCCTAACTTCCTATACTTTAACAGGATTTTGAAAACAGATGAGCCTGAACTTTCTGTCCTGGTGATAAGATTTAGGAGCTGAGGTTTCACAGTAAATTTTAGTACATCAAATCTCCTGTTATTCTTTGCAAATCTGACTACAAATTTAGTGTTTCAAGTAGCAAATTAATTCAAAACCCCTTTATATTGAATTTTTTTATAAATAAATATTTTCTTTACAAAATTACAAAAGAATTTTCCAAAAAATGGAAAATGGCAGAAATAGTCTTTGACAATCTCAATAATTTATTTATTTATTTATTTATTTAATTTATTTAATTTTATTTTTTGTCCTTTTTGTGACCGGTACTCAGCTAGTGAGTGCACCAGCCATTCCTATATAGGATCCGAACCCGCGGCGGGAATGTCCCGCGGCGGGAACGTCGCCGAGCTCCCAGCGCCGCACTCTCCCAAGTGCACCACGGGCTCGGCCCTCAATAATTTATTTAATATGGGCTACATTTCCTTCCAGTACATGTTGAAAAATATGTTTTATATATAATCATGCATTCTGTATTTAAAAAATATCATTCAAGTATTATATCCCTATCTCAAATACTTTTTGGAATGAAGTGGAGTATAAGTGAAGTGGAGCATAAAAATATATTGTGATTTTCTAATGTTTTTAATGGTTGAATAATATGCTGTAATTTATTAACAGTTCTCTTATCATTTGGCATTTAAATTTTTTCTATTCTTATTAATATATGTAATGGTGTGACTAACATCTTTATGTATATGCTTTTGTTCAAAATTAGGACAGATGCCAGCAAATTGAGTTACTGATTCAAAAAACATAAAAAAGTTAATAGTATGTGATACATTTTGTCAGATTTATTTCTAAAAGGCCAATTAACACTGACATCAGCAAGATGAGATTACCAATGTAACTACTTTTTGACAGTACTGGGAATCGTCTTTGTAAAAACAAGATTTGTTTGTGCTAATTTATTAAGTAAGAAACATACCTCGTTGTTTTAATTTGAATGTATTTGTTTATTAGTGACTCTGAACATTTTTCAATGATTGTTGGCAGGATTTATTTTCTAGTTTGTACATAATTACTCATCTTTTAGACTTGGCAGCTCTTGAAAATATGCAACTAGAATGGTAGTCAGTAGCTGTGTGGCGTTAACTATATGATTTTTTTGGAGACTAATTTAGATAAAAGAGACCTGTGGATTACTACAGGTTGTTTCTTGAAACAGTGGAGGGGACAGTTTTTCTGTGGGAGCATGGAGAGTTTGTGTGAAGAGTCATAAATTACACTGACACAAAATGACACTGAAAGATAAGAACTTTACTATTGAGGTAGATAAGTATTCTTTGTGATTTAAACAGTTTTAAACTCATTTTATATATGTTTTATAATTTTCTAGTTTATCAAGTTTTTAATCTGTAGGCCAGTGGAATTCCTTTCTCCTTTGACAGAGTTGCTAATACTTGATTATTGAAAGTTGTTCTCTCTTGGGGAATGATTGCACCAAATGGATGCCAATGAGATGCTGAAAAATGATCACTGATGAAAATGATCTGACATTTGATGATTGCTTGACATGCTGGGTAAGATCACAGAAGCAAGGGCTATTACAGATAGAATAGGAACCTTATATACAAGATAAGAAAATTTTCTGACAACCTCTGAGTTCTTTCTTTTTGTATCTCAAGTTCCTAGGACAATACCTGGTGTAAAATAGGCTCTCAGTAAATGTGTTGAATTGTATGGCTCAAGGTAAGCTTTCAATTTTTTAATCCCTAGGTATCAAGAAATTTTCATTCTTCAATTCATCACTCTACTTTGATCAAGAGTTCTTGTCACAATATAATATTTTGATATAACAATAATAATCATAATTATTATCATTATCATCATCATCATCAGTGAACTTCTACAATATTCCAGACAGTATTTTAAGGAGGTTTTATGCATTTCATAATTTAGTGCTCACAACAACCCTATAGGGTAGGTACAATTATCATCCCTCCTTTATCCAATTAAGCATTTTATCTTTCTTGTTCATCAGCATGTACCTACATGCTTACGATATTATGTGGCACATGGTAGAATCAAATTAATATTAGTAGAATGAATAAATAAATATTTTTTTCACTAATGAGGAAATTGATGCTTATCCTTCATCAATCAAATTCAGACATCTTTAAAACAGAGCTCAAGATCATTAGAACATTTGTCAAGAAACTCTAACCTTATCCCGAACCTTCCACACCTAATCTTAACCTTTGCCCACATTTTATCTTTGCCTACATTTATCTTAAGCTAAAGTCTCTAAAAGATTTCAGCCTAAGTAGAAAAATTTTTATTGTTTATAGTCTTGACTATCTTTGATAGAGAGTGGCTCCAGTTATATTAAAAGCCCATTAGATCTGTTGAGAATGGGATCCTTTTTGCATTTAGATAAGCAAAATGGACTTAGAGGTAAGTTTAGGAGTGGCACTGTTCTACCTGGTGTGCTAAGGGAAATTTGGATTTCTAAAACTAGAAGATTGTATGATGCTTGAGGTGCAGAAAAAAACGAAAAAGTTTGAGTGTGGGGTGAAGAGCCAAAAGACTTAGAACCAGGGATATTTAATATTCGGTTGGGGCTGGCTGGTTAGCTCACTTGGGAGAGCATGGTGATGATAATAGTTGGTACGTGCTTTTTTTTCTGTAATTAAAATCTATATTAATATCCATAGATATTCTGTAGTGTCTACTATACATGCAAATGTCTTGTTAAGTAGGTTTTCTGAAGAACAGAGGAAGGGGATGAGAGTTATGCCTAAGTTTCTATAAGGAATAGAGAAATAATCCATGACTCAAACTAACTCAGTTCATACAGAAACTTGGAGACAGGGAAATTCTCCAGGAAAAAGTCAGAAATTCGAGGGTATTGGGAGAGATTAGGACTTCCATAAAATGTGAAAATTAAAAAAATTAAAAGTTTGAATCAATTTTATCTAGGTGTCCTGGGAGAGGGAAAGCTTAGCCAACATGTCATTCATGCCCCGGTAATGTTTAAGCTCCTTTCTTGCTCTTATCCTTGGTGCCCACATTCCAGGACTTCACATTTTGATTCCTTAATTGCAGATTCCTTGTCTAAGTCCTTGATATCCTATTTATTTATTTTTTCTTAAGATTCTGATTCATTTCTACCTTTTTTTTCTGAATTTCTGGCCTGTTGCCATATTTTGACATAGGAAAGCTGTCTGATTCTTTAGTCCTTGACTAACTACTTCAATATCTCTCCTTCTTAATTCATTTATTTAATTAATTTGAGGGTTTTAAAAGAAGAGCACATGAGAGGTTAGTCTCTCTCTGCTTCCACTATCTTGCAGTGTAAGACCCCTGGCTCACAAATGTGTCTCCACAATCAACAAGGCCCTAGGCCCTCACTAGATGTGTTCTCTGGACTTTGGACTTCCCAGCCTCTGAAAATGCAAGCAACAGAAGCCAGACTGATGCATGGGGGCTCCTTGGAGACTGGGGCTGTGGGTCCTAGCCCTGTCTCTGCCACCCCTGCCACCAACCCCTACACATCTAAACCAACCATGGAGCCAGCCACATGCCTGGGACCCTGAGAGATGGAGGCCAGGACAGCACTGCCCCCACCCTTAACCAGATCCTAGAAGATACATATTAACCATATGTATTTCTTTGGGTGCTTGACTTATCTGCTCATATCCCTCACCAAATTTCAACTTACATTTTTCTAATTCGGTTTTCAAGAGTTCTTTTTGCAATAAAGATATTGATCTTTGCATGTTTAAAAAAAGTAGAAGATAGAATAATGATTAGCAAAATCTGGGAGGGGAGGAAGTGGGAGAGAAGATAAAGGGTGAACTAATGGGAACAAAACTATGCTATCTACCCTAAGTGAATCATTGTGCAAGATATGCATATATCAAAACACTGTACCCCACAAAAATAAATATAAATAAAGCTGAATTTAAAAAAAATAATTGTTACATTGATGTATTGAGAGCTTAATTTGTGTCAGGAAACATATAGGAAACCTTAATTTGAGGAATCTCAGACTATGGAGATGGAAGGCACTTAGAAACAGAAGCACAAGACAGTTGAACAAAGGCTGCTACAGACAGATCAGCACAGAGAGAGAGCTCAACAAACTCTGCTGGGGCTAACTGGGAGAGACTTCACAAAGGTAGTGTCATTCATTTTTGGGTCCTAAAATAACAATGAAATCTTGTCTGGAAAAACAAAAGAGGGAGGACATTCTAGAGGCAAAGCCACAGAATCAGGGAAGCAAGTTTTATTAGGATAACAGTGATAAATATAGGATGGCTGAAATGTAGGGCGAATACATTGGGAAGATAGGAGACAAATCTGGGGAAATAAATTGGAATAAAATTATGATAGGTCTTAACATGCTATGATAATGATCTAGGGACATATGCACTGGGCAAAGAAGAGTTAAGGCCCATTTTAAGTTTGGTTTTATTTCTTAGGTAGATCAATCTAATGGCAGTGGGAAGGGTTAAACAGAGTGCACAGATCACTGATGTCAGGTTGATGAATTGGGAGTCTATAGTATAGCAGTAGACCAGGTGCAGCAGGTACTCCTATTTCCTAGTAACAGATTCTGATTTTGTTGGGGGCAGCAATATGTCCAGCTATTAATACTCTACTTCTCAGGCTGCCATAAACACAGTTTTGACCAATGATATATTAGTGGTAGTCACTAGATGAAGATTCTGGGAACATTGCTTAAAAGGGGAACACTGTTGACTGTCATGTTTCTTCAGGCTCTTTCTCCTTGACCCTTTGTCCTTACTCTTCTTCCTGCCTGAAATGTAGTTGTAATAAATGTATGTGTGGCTACCACCTTGTAATTATGAAGAAGAAAAGCATCCAATAAGGATGGAAGAGCAAGGAAGTTGGATGACTCTTGGTCTTTGAAAATCCTTGACTCCTCAGTAGTTTGGAACTTTCTCACCTCCAGATTTTATGTTACATGAGGAAAACAAAGCCTATGTTGTTTGTCACTATTTTTTTACTTAATTTTTTAAAAATTTATTTTTGATTATACGTATTTATGGGGTACAGAGTTGACTATTAGTATTTGTGTACAGTGTGTGTTGATCACTATTGATTAGATTTTCTGTTGCTTGGGTTTGAATAAATTCCAAATGATACCTAGGGTAATAGAGACTGATGGCTTGAAAAAAAAGGAGTGATAATGTGGGTGGGGAATTTTGAGAGGAAGAATTCAAATTGAAAGTCATTTCTAAATAGTATTGAAAGTGATTAATTTCATAGGGTGAATTAGGTTTGAGCAATAGTGTGTCGTTAAGAGATTAGGAGGGGTACCACTCACCTTCTTGAAGAGATTGCAAATTGCACCCACATGGATATATGACCTTAACATGGTTCAGTCTCCTTCTCCAGTGTTTCAAATGGTTGCTTGTCCTGGCATTTTTCCAGACCAAGAGTTTGTTGAGTGACTATCTGGTCCCATTCACAGGTATTTTTGTGGTTCAAGAAATATTCTCTTTCTAGAAGAAAATGTGTCAGGCTACTTATTTTTCACAAGCGGATTATTAAACCTACCACATCACTCTTTGATATCTAAAGTAAAAGGATTTTTCTACTGTCAGTAATACATAATTCCTACATATTGGGTATCTATCAGGGAGCTGAGTGTTAAATATTGACTGTTATTCAGCATCTGCCAAAAAATGTGGTTGAGGCCATGGGTATTTAAGAGGAGTTGATGCACACTGGCCCTCCATTCTTCAAGGAGCTTTAAAAGTTCTCTCCTGCTGTCAAATCAAATAATCAGAAAAAAAATGTACTAGGACTTTATAAGCTTAGGTCTTAGAAGGAAATTCAATTTTATACTATTGGCTTCTATTAAGACTTGATAAAGTTCAACAACAATAATACCTATGATTAACTGAGTTATGTGCTAATTATTTGACATATCCATTTCACATAACAACATTTTAGGTTCCATATTATGATTTCCTTATGATTTCTTATTATTAGAAAAGGAAACAGAGGGTCATGAGGTTAAATAAATTTCCCAAGGCCACATAGCTAGTAATTGTGGGAGGCAGTATTCAAACCCAGGTCTGAGATTTGAGGTCCTCTGTTTTTGTTTTTGTTTTTAATGCTACACTCTGGTTGGTTGAATAATGCCCCCCAAATATGTCTATATTCTCATCTCCATCACTGGTTAATATGTTATTTACGTAGTTAAATTAAGTACATTGAGATGGGAGGAATCATCCTGGATTGTCCATGTGGTTCTGACCTAACCACGTGGACCCTGAAAAAAAGACAACCTTTTCTGGCTGTGGAGAGAGGGCAATATGACTTTGGAAGGGTCATCAGGAAGATGCAACTTTGTTGGCTTTGCAGATGGAGTATGAGAGACACGAGTCAAAGAATGTGGGTAGCCTCTAGAAGCTGGAAAAGGGAAGGAAATGGATTGTCCTCTTGAGGCTCCAAAAGTAACATAGCTTTGCTGACAACTTGATTTTAGCCTAGTGATACCTGTGTCTGGTTTCTAACCTACAGAACTGAAAGATAATAAATTTGTTTTGTGTGTGGTAATTTGTTATGGCAGCAATAAAAAACAAATACAACCAAAGCACGTGCCAACTCTTCAACATTTTTGCTAAATTTCTCCTTTTAGTTCTGGGAAAAGTTTTTACTTTCTCACAAATTTGTTTAAGATTTATTCAAAGCACAGTGATATTTTATTCTTGCCTTGGCAGACCAGAAAACCAGAGCCAATTTTAGCATTCAATTGTAGTTATGACATAGGCAAAAATAATTTTTTCTGTTCTTCTATATGGCTTTTGATCTCTTCAATCTTTATTTGCATTTCCTGTGTATATTCACACACACACACACATATATTTTATCAAAATATTTCAAAGAGAAAGAAAGAAATAGAAAGAGAAAGCAAGCACACCATCCAAGTTTTATGAAAGCACAGAGGTGTCTCAGTAGTGTCAAGGGACATATTTCAATGTTTGTCTTTATTTTTTTTAATTTTTAATTTATCAATATACAATGTAGTTGATTTTCATGTTCCTTTACCAATCCTCCTTTTCTTCCCTCCCTCTTACCCCTCCCCCCATCAATATCATATCTGTTCACTTAACAAATTCAAGGAATTGTTGTGATTGTTGTGTCTTCTTTGCCCCAGCCCCATTTATTTATTTGTATATTTATTTATTTATTTTTATTAGCTCCCACAAATAAGTGAGAACATGATGCATTTCTCTTTCTGTGCCTGGTTTATTTCACTTAATATAATTTTCTCTAAGTCCATTCATGTTGCTGTGAATGGTAGTATTTCATTTTTTTTTTTATAGCAGAGTAGTATTCCATTGTGTAGATACACCACATTTTCCTTATCCACTCATCCGATGATGGGCATTCATAGGCATTGATAGGTTGTTTCCAACTCTTAGCTATTGTAAATAGCACTGCAATAAATGTGGGACTACAGGTATACCTTTGACTTGATGATTTCTATTCCTCTGGGTATATTCCCAGCAGTGGGATAGCTGGGTCATATGGTAGATATATCTGCAATTCTTTGAGGAAACTCCATACCATTTTCCATAAAGTCTGCACCATTTTGCAGTCCCACCAACAGTGTAGGAGGGTTCCTTTTTCTCTGAATGATTGTCTTTAAAACTTAAAAAACTCCTGAAGTTTTGTACAACTATGTCAATGCTTTGTAAATGCTTATTCGGAGGTATTTCCTTGCCATTGCTATTTATTTTTCATATGTACCTATCACTATTTATTTCAGATTGTATAAAAGTCTCATTTCAGAAACTCAACCCCCATTTAGAGAAGGTTTGTATACAATTAAACCTGGATTGTGGTATTATGATAATACTGCTTTCAATTCTAGTGGAGAGATTGATAAAAACATAAAAGAGTAGAATCTGTTTCAGAGAAAGATTTCTAACACAAATGAGGTTTGGTTTGTACCTTGCTGGTATATAAAAGATAGGCTCATCACATTGTCAGAAAGGAGCCACATCGCTAATCAGAACTCTGCTCTTGCAGGACTAAAAGGAAATTAGGGAGTCACGATTTCAGAAAAAGAAAAATAGCCTTCTACCACCTCCATTGCAATATTTGTGTTACTAAGCAACACAATGCTTCTATTTAGCAAGGCCCTAATGATGCTGGCAATACAGTCTTGGAAAAATGCTTAATACAACTTCATTATCCCCACCACTCCAGCTGCACTGCATAAGGCAGTGCCTTATTAGGGATAATGATAAGTAGAGTGAGTGCTGTTTGGTGCACTATCATGTAAAAGACCATATAAAGTATTGATTTGGATGAATCTAATGACAGCCATTTAATGTGTTTATCTACTCACAGCATTCATTTGAACTGACAAAGAATGTGAGACAACCCACTGTTAAATGTGTTCTAAAATTATAAAGCCTTAATGATTCTGTCATGCCCGGTCACATACACACAAAAATGATGACATAGTTTTAACCAACTCTATGACACCTGGTGTGGTCTTTCCACAGGAAGATGTTGAGGAAAGCTGAAGATTGAAATCACCTGATGGCTTCCATATGGCTTTTGAAAGCTGAAAAACTTCCTCTCTGTATTAAGAGTCCTGTTATTTCTACAGAAACTCTAATTTTAATATATTAGAAAGTTTGTTTCCTCTGTCCTGGTTTTCATGCTGAGAGGAGCTGCTTCAAAGGATTACTCATACCTTTGTAGGTATTTTCTTCCTCTTTCATTTTCTGCCCCCCTTCTCTTTACCTTTGCCTTTTCCTCCAAGTCTGTGGTTTCCAAGGGTTATCATTGTGGAGCAGATTATCAAGAAAGATGTGCTGAAAATAAAATCCATGACTATCTTGGGTCGGAATCTTTTCAAATGTTATTATTGACTAATAAGGGACATTTATGCCATAACGTTTTAAATTCACAAAGGAATTTAGAAGTATCCTTCCATTTTTCAAACTGTCTTATCCTTTTTATTCATCTCTATTACTGAATGCATTTTTATAGTGCCTGAACATAGAAACAGAAAGGAGAAATATTTAATATTTCCTTCTGCCATTCCTATGGTGACATGCAACATGTAGAGTATAAAGTGGTAGGCAATTCTAATTCTATAAGAAGGAAGAATCATTACCTTGGAAAGTATAGCACCAAGCTGAGTTCTTAAAATGTTCTTTTCTCCCCCCACACCTTAAATAAAAAAGGATTAAAAAAAAAACAACATATAACTATGTCAGACAAGACATGTAGAATAAGTGGAAGTAATATTCTAATTGAAATTGGCTGGCAGTGACAGGTGAAGTACTTTTCTGGTTCTTTACTAGTAAAGACGGACGCATTGAATTGGGCTATTCAGATCCTACATGGCTGTCCATACCCTCAATCAGTTTGATGAAAAATTAATGTGGACAGCCATTTTTATTTTTGCTTATATTGATTTGGAAGAAGTTTTTCATTTTCAGTATTATTCTGGTGTTCCAGAGGAAAAAACCTTGTTGACCAATTCTGCTTATTTATAATAATCACAGATTACATAAAATATATCTTGTATCTATGGATTTGGCTAACTGCTGTCGTTGAGCCACACTTCTGAGTCAAATATACTATTCCAATTTTCCACTTTCATTTAGAAGTTGTCAAATCTTCTTCACAGCAAGGTGTTCTGGTAGTAATAAAGAAAGGAGAAAAGAAGAAAGTTGTTTTTTTTTCTTTTTTTTTTTGAATGTGTGCCTATGGGGCTATGTGCATTATGTACATTGCTTTAATTAACCTCCAGCCAAAGTTAGGAAGGCGTCATTTTCTCCATTCGACAAATGAGAACACTGAGACTCAAAGGAGTGTTGTAATCGGTTCTAGGTCGCCCAGGTAAATAAAAGACAAAACAAGGATTAAAACTCAGGTTTTTCTGACTTTAAAATGTTATTTTACTGGGCCGGCATTTTGAAAATTCATGCTTGGTTCTGAGATTCAGGTATGCAGACAGGCCTGATCCATTTTGAATATGTTTCCTTTTATGAAAGCAGAAAGGGCTAATTTGGCTACTAGTTTCTCTTCTAAACTGAGTTCAACTATAATTTTAATATATATATTATTAAGCAATTACACACAAGGGTAACTCCTTTTGAAGCTGTTCAAAGGAGAGAATTCTGGCCATTTGCCCACAATAGTGTTATAATTCAAATTTAATACAAATTGGAGAGTGTTTCACTCAGTAACTAATTTTGAAACACTTTGCAAATACGATTGCCTTAGTTGTGTAGAAATTCTTCTTTTAGAGAAGATTCTCTTATTCAAGAAACTTTGAATCTGCAGCAGCAATAGAAAGATGGTGTTCCGGGCCGAGCCCGTGGCGCACTCGGGAGAGTGCAGCGCTGGGACCGCAGCGACGCTCCCGCCGCGGGTTCGGATCCTGTATAGGAATGGCCAGTGCACTCACTGGCTGAGTGCCGGTCACGAAAAAAGACAAAAAAAAAAAAAGAGAAAGATGGTGTTCCTCATAATGATCATCTGACTGTTAAATTCTCAAGATTCTGATTCTCATGCCCCACTTTGTATTATTCAGAGTAAGCCTGGCATGTTGACTTCAGAAACACATATGGAAGTCCTCTGACATGAGACTGTTTTTACATATTTCCAGATGAGTGTTTTAGAGGTTAAGAATTGTCTTTGTGTATATTTGTTTAATTTTGCCATTATGGTATAACAGTATATAAACTAGTAAATGTGTATTTAACCAAAAAAAATAGAATTTAAACAACCTCCTTTTTTTTAATGTCATGAATCACCATAATGGGGAAAAAGATTCTCTTTAAGTATCTGCCCCAGAGAGCTGTAGCTATTCAGTAGCTGCTGAATTATATTCTTTCCATCCAAAACTTGAATAGATCTGCATGGATATAAAACAAGTCATTCTATAGCTAGTTAGTTTTTAGTGGATATAAAGATTCTTAATATTACACTCTAGCAATGTTGCTTACATCTGTAATCTTGAAACTATGTGTGTACAAGTATACATTTATTTTTTTATTTTAATTTGTCAATGTATAGTGTACTTGATTTTCACGTCTCTTTACCAATTCCTCCTTTTCCTCCCTCCCTCTCCCTGCTACCTCCACCAACATCATATCTGTTCACTTGTCTTAACAAGTTCAAGGAATTGTTGTAGTGATTGTGTTTTCCTCCCCCCCCCATTTATTTATTCATTTTATTATATTTATTTATTTTTATTAGCTCCCACAAATAAGTGAGAATATGCAGTATTTCACTTTCTGTGCTTGGCTTATTTCACTTAATATAATTTTCTCTGAGTCCATTCATGTTGCTGTGAATGTTAGTATTTCATTTTTTTTTATAGCAGAGTAGTATTCCATTGTGTAGATACACCACATTTTCCTTATCCACTCACCTGAAGATAGGCATTTAGGCTGGTTTGAATAGGCAAAGCAATCCTGAGCAAAGAAAATAAAGCTGGAGGCACAACACTACCTGACTTTAAATTATACTACAAAGCCATAGTGACCAAAACAGCATGGTACTGGCATAAAAACAGGTACATGGACCAATGGAACAGAATAGAGAACTCAGAAATCAACCTATACACCTACAGCCATCTGATTTTCAACAAAAGCACCAAGACTACACAGTGGGGAAGAGACTGCCCTCTTCAGTAAATGGTGCTGGGAAAGTTGGACATTCATATATAGAAGAATGAAACCAGACCCATGTCTCTTGCTATATACCAAAATCAACTCAAAATGGATTAAAGAATTAAATATATGTCCTGAAACAATAAAACTCCTTCAAAATAACATAGGGGAAACATGTCGGGAAGTAGGATTGGGCACAGACTTTATGAATCTGATCCCAAAAGAACAGGCAACCAAAGGAAAAATAAACAAGTAGGATTATATCAAACTAAAAAGCTTCTGCACAGGAAAATAAACAATTAGCAGAGCAAAGAGACAATGAACAGAGTGGGAGAAAATATTTGTAAAATATACATCTGACAAACGATTACTATCCAGAATATACAAGGAACTCAAACAACTTAATAGCAAAAAAACAAGTAACGCAATTAAAAAATGGGTGAAAGAGTTGAACGGGCATTTCTCAAAGGAAGATATATGAATGGCCAACAGACACATGAAAAAATGCCCAACATCACTCAGCATCTGGGAAATGCAAATCAAAACCACTTTGAGATATCATCTCACTACAGTTACGATAGCTAATATCCAAAAGACTGGGAATGATAAATGCTGGTGAGGATGTGGAGAAAAAAGGACCTTCCTACACTGTCGGTGGGACTGCAAAATGGTGCAGCCTTTATAGAAAATGGTATGGAGGTTCCTCAAACAATTACAGATATGACTCAGCTATTCCACTGCTGGGTATATATACTCATAGGAATGGAAATCATCATGCTGAAGGGTTACCTGTACTCCCATGTTTATTGCAGTGTGTATAAATTTAAAAGCTTTCACAACTGGGTGACTAATGACATCCACTTCTCATTAAGAGCTGGTGAATCAATCATGGTAACAAAAAGGTGAAGAACATGTATACACATACACAGACACATGGTCTCTAAGAGGAGACTGTCCTTTAAAGTTTCCTAGGGTTTTCCTGTTTTTAGACTTCTTAAAAACTGTATTAATTTTTCAAGTCACCAGGATACCATTTAGTAAATGAATAGCTTTCTTGTATTAGTTCTATTTGGCACTCAGGAACCTTTTACTTTCAAAGGCTTATATTCTTTTTTCTTATATTTCTTACATTATACTTTTCTTATATTCCCTTTCAAAATCTGTGTGTTGTGTCTAGGTGGTAGTAACTGTTGTAGTAGCAACATGGTATATTGTATTTCATTCAGTTTGGATTTTCAAATGAAAAATGCGTCTAAAATAGGCATTCCTCTTTTTTTTTCTCTCATAATGGCCCACCAGTTGGTGCTCATCTGCTGTCTTTATTGATTCTTGACAACTTTCTAGTGTTCATTTTGACCAATGTATGCTGCTTCTCACATGGATTGGTTTCAACACACAGAACACTTGATGTCCATTGGTCCAAATGGCCTTTAGTCCAGTTTAATCAGGATCAAATTTGAGTCAGATGTAGTAAATAGAGATTTCTGCATGGTGCCATGATTAATGAGAATATTTAAGTGGCAATCTTCTTCTACCATGGTGCCCTTTTATTGGTATAAATTTGATGTTAGAGGTATTTCAGAAGCTGAGCATAAAATTATAAAGTGTTTTGAATAAGGCTTTATTTTGGCTACTGAAAATTAAGTGACATTGAATTTCTTGTAACTTAGTGATATATTTTCACATAATGGGCCATTGATGTTTAATGCTGGTAAGATATAATTTGTGCTGAGGCCCAGGAATTTAATTCTTAAAAATTTTAATATATGAAGGCATCCACAAAATGTACATTTGGTATCTTCTTAAAACCATAATTCTTTAATCAGTTATATTGGCAGATATTTTTCAGGCACCTTTTAATATATGAAAATACATAGCATATGAAAAATGAGATAAACTTAAACCATTACTTCTATTCAAGAAATCTGTAGAATAATTATGGGTGACTTAAGAGAAAATAACTAAATTTTCTTCAATTGTCTTTTCCATGTTGAGACTAAGTAAAATGTGTGCACTTATAAAATGCAAAAATCATTGCAGATATTTTTTAAAAAGTCAAACAAATCAAAAATTATTTGAAAGTGAAGTAGCCCTGGCAAAATGTAATATCAGGTTACTAAGTCTAAGTCTACTTGAAACCTTTGTTTTCTTAGATGTAGTACAGAAAAGAAAGTAAGAATTGGAAAAGCCCTTCTCTGTGGCAATGGAAAGTGGTTTGCAATGGGCCAGGGAACTATTTATCTGAAAAATCAGGAGCTGGGCTACGGGAGTGAACAGAGACCATCCAGGGAAGCTACTGGAAACTTTTGGCCTAAAGTGATACTTCTCCAAGGGCCACTCATGCAGCAGAGAAAGAGCTTGCACCAGGATGGTAAATCAATACATTGTTTTTTTCCCTGAGAATCTTATTATAAAAAATGTCAGCTGAACTACTTTGTGACATAGTTGATTCACATTCTGGTGCAAGCTCCTTATCGTGTCATAAACATGGTTTGGGGGGATCTGCAGCTGGTCCATGAACCACAGTGGAAGCACTGGCCTACAGCAGTGTTTCTCAACCTAGGCACTATTGACATTTTGGACTAGTTCTTTATTGTGTGGATTGTCCTGTATATGATGCGTGTAGGATAGTTACCAGCATTCTCCAGCCTTTCTCTACTAGATGCCACTCGCACCTGCCCCAGTTAGAGGTGACAATAAAAAATATCTCCAGAGATTGCCAAATACCCCACAGGGATGTGTGTGTCAAAATTGCCCCAGTTGTGAACCACTCATTGGCCTAGAACATTTCTTCATGCCTATGTGATCTCTGTATTGTTACCATTCACAGCACTTGAATGCTAATCTATTGATAAATTACTAAATGCCAGGAATGATTTGGGAACTATGACCCCAGTTTGTCATCACACAATTACTTTATGAAGTAACATAGTGTACTTTGGAGTAATTCACAAAGTTATATGTAGTTCTTTGCATATTGTCTACAGGTATGTGCATAGCCTTTTAAAAATACCAGATCCTGGTCTATCACTGAAAATGAATCTAATAGGCACAAACAAGACCATTTAATTATCTTTTCCACTATAAAAAGTAGCAAATGAATCAAGCCTCAGGATTTGAACAGAAGTATTCATTAAAAATGCCTTTTCATAAGGTCATTAATTATGCCATTATTATCATTATTTTATGACATACTAATTATGTCATTCATAATGTCATTAACAATGTCATTATTATTAAGAAAAATATGTGAACAACCAACTGATCTCTGAATACAAAAGACATATGTTTGCTTTCTTCTGGTTATTTATAAAAGCAGGAAAATCAATAACACAATACCATTACTTCCTCACACTTTGAGAATACTCTGTGTTCTCAAAATGCTTTCACAGGCCTTATTTCCTTTCATCCTTAGTTTAGTATTTCTGTCTGCTGCTTGCCGAGCCTGCACTTTTTGTGCTGGCCTTTCTCATTCTAATAGAAACATAGAGACATAGATCATAGAAACATAACAACATTGGTTCTTGATACTTGTGTGCAAAACACTCACATACAAACACACACACAGCAATGTTGCTTTTCTTACTACCTTCATAATGGACAGTGTCCTTAAGGGTTTTCATGAATTCTGCCTGATAAAAAAAGGCAGTCTAAATCATAGTAGAGCCTAAGGAAAAAAAAAAAAAAATCCATGGCTTCACATAGTAGATCTACCAATTTTTTTGAATGAAATAATTAGATATTCTGTAAAAATCTACTAAATTTCTAGAAACCAGTAGATCTTAATGGATTTTGTTGACGTCTAGAAACCAGAGGTCTTAATGGATTTTGCTGACCTTTTTCATACAGGGTTTTATTAGCTTTCCCTTTCTTGGGGTAAATGTCAGACTTGGAGTTGACAGCTTTAGCAGTGGTGACAAAAGGAATATTATTGAAAATCAGAAATCTTAATAGCGCACCTAAATGTTCAGGTCTTTCAAATGCACAAAACTTTATATTTTAATCTTGTTTTAATGGAATCACCATTTTTTATCATGTTAAAACTTGTGATTTGGAAACTCTATCCTCATGTGCTCTTAGGTAGCATAGCCTTCTACTCACTGACTGCCACCAGCAGGCCTTCCCCACCATCCCCCCATTTATCCAGCTCTTTTCCTGAATGCAGTACTGAGTTTCAAACCAGTAATTTTAAAGGGCCTATGTATTGATCA
The DNA here is from genome assembly GCF_027409185.1 of Cynocephalus volans. Lineage (NCBI taxonomy): Eukaryota > Metazoa > Chordata > Mammalia > Dermoptera > Cynocephalidae > Cynocephalus > Cynocephalus volans. The sequence goes on along the minus strand of NC_084472.1, from coordinate 78,492,052 downwards.
AAAGGTTCTGTCTTTACTTTACTGAACTGTAACCAAATTAATTTCATCTGAGCGGTTCCACTGGCTGGGCAGTTTGCAGAAAAAAGTTGATTCTGTCCTGACCTGCATTTACCAATTTTTTAATTCACTTTGCACATCCTGTTTTCCATTTGAATACTTTTCCTCCTATTCCTTCTTTGGTAAATTAAAAACGTTATTAGATTAGAAACAATGACTGAAATGAATTTCAGAATATAGCAATTCGAAAGAACAGTTGAAAACATAGTGATTGTTACTTTTTTATACTTTCATATTTTATGGAGCTGCATACTGTTTGGCATTTGTTGGGGTCATCTCTGTAATATACTTTAGGGCTGGCTGGTTAGCTCAGTTGGCTAGAGCATGGTGCTGGTAACACCAAGGTCCCTGTACCTGCCAGCTGCCTAAATAAATAAATAAATAAAGTGGAGTCTAATTTCATCCCAGAATTGTCACCCTGCCACATGGCTTGGAGCAGACTGCTTGTTGTAAGGTGTGTCAGTCACAATGATGGTGATACCGGTTCCCTTCATGAGGATTCCTCATGGCTGGACATGCCACTCTTGAGAAGCAGAAAGGGGATAACACCCTGAATGAGATTTGGAGAGACCGCTGACTGAGAAAGAGAGAAAACCAGTGCAGAATGGACCCATACACGATTGGAAACATACTCCTCACCTCCAGCCTTCCTCTATTTTATGTCTGCTTAACAGCAAGTGTAGTGAAATAGGACACCAAACAGTCCTGGTGTTCCATGGGCTGGCAATAAGCTGCTGTGGCATTAACTTTATGGTTTTCTTTAAGGAGGGTAATTTCATGGTAAATGTGAAAATTCCAACCCTTTTTGGGAAGGCTAAAATAATACCTATTTTATTCATTTTTAACATGCAGTTTTGGATTTTTATGTTCACATTTTTATGTAGGTTGATTATACCCTACATATCAACCTGTATTATCATTTATACCCAAGTGACTTCAACTATTTGTTGAAAAAAGGAGGGAGAAAAGAATATAAATATACACACACACACACATATTAGGAGGACCTATTATGAACAAGGAACAGCCCCAATGCATAATATTTATTGTTTTGCTCAAACAGGGCCAGCAGATTGCAGTGGGCAGGCACAGGTCCCGTCCATGTGAAATGGCTCCTTTTGAGGTTGTACTCAGCCTGCATGACTAAATGTGGCTGCCTATGTTAAATCCTTCCCTGCCCTGTCAGGTAGGTTTTATGATGCTTATGATTCTTATTTTGCAGATGAAGCTAAGATCAGTGAAGTTACTTACCCAAGAACCAACAGTTCAGTAAAAGAACCTCAATTAGCAAGTGAGTGTGTGCGTGTGTTTGTGTGTGTATGTGTGAGCACATGCACACACGTGTATATATCTGGCATCAAAGCCCTGGTCTATCTCCTACCATTCCATCTCCCTTTATTCCTCCAATCAGACGAAAGGTTACTAGCAGCTCTTAAATGGCTGACCCTGAGCTGAGCGCTGAGGGAAATATGTTGTAGCCCTTGACCTTCGGGAACTTAGAGTCTTAGTGAACAAGATAAAATTTGTGCACAGGGGTAGTTATGTTACAAAAGACTGCTTTTATTTTTAACCAGTGAGTCCCAGATGTACCCCTAAATGATAAGATTATGGAGCATTTAGTCATATCTTATCATGCACCTGTAGTTGGAAGGAAAAGCCAAGCAGAGCTTCATTCTCTGTGGGTGGGTGAAGAGGCATTGATGCATGGAAGCATGCGTGATCTGAATCACACTGCTGAGAGAGAGGAGGAAATGTGGAAGGAGGAGGAGGAAAGAGATGGGAAGGGTGATTTGAATAAAATGGGGTTTCTGTTCCTCAGTTTTTCTTTGGGAACAGCTCTCTACACTCGGACTTGAGTCTAACTGCAAAAAGATGTGCAGTTTAAAAAGCCAACGATATTGCATTAGTAAAGGTGAGAAAGCATGACAGGTTTAACTAAGGCCATAACAATGGGACTGGAGATTAGGAATGGATTTGAGATCCTTTTTGGAGGAGCACGGACAGGTCTGGCTGACTGATCAGAGAGAAAAATGGGTGCAGGCAGACTCCTGGGTTTCTGACTTGAGGCAAATTTATGATTTGGTAAGCATATTTTCATATTAATTTCTCATAAAAAGGTCATGTGACTGTTAATATTAGGTTTCAACTTGGCTGGGCCACTGTGCCCATGTATGTGGTCAAACATTATTCTGGATGTTTCTGTGAGGGTGCTTTTGGATGAGATTAACATTTAAATTAGTGGATTTTGAGTAAAGTAGATTTCCCTGTGTAATGTGGGTAGGCCTCATGTAAGAGGCCTGAGGCCGTAAATTGAACAAAAGACATCTTCCCCTGCAAGAGGGAATTCTGCCAGTAGACAGCGTTTGGATTTGAACTGCAGCATCAGCTCTTTCCTGATCTCCGGCCTGTGGGCCTACTCTGCAGACTTTGAATCTCATGAGTTAATTTCTTAAAATAAATCTCTCTCTCTCGCTTAACCTGCTATACATCCCATTGGTTCCATTTTTCTGGAGAATCCTGACTACCACAGAAGATAATATTAATTTTCTTATAGAGTTACCTAGAGGGAAAAACTTTAGCTGAAATGGACATATGTCATAACACTTAAGAAGTTTTCAAATATAAATTTGTTTCCTAAACAAAGCCAGGGAACACTGTGTACTTTCCAAGACATAGGTGTACTGCGCACTGTAAAGATTACAACCTCCGCCGCTCAGATGGATATTTTATGGCCATTTTATAGGTAGCGAAATTAAGCCAGAGGTTATATAAGTTGATAAAGGTTTTGGTGCCAGCAAGTGACCAAACTCAGGTGTATTCACCTTTAAAATCTATATTCTTAATTTTATTCCTCAGTAGCTTCTCTTCTGAAGAAGAGAAGAGTTCTTTAACAAATAATTATGATGTGTGATATTTATGCAGTGCTTAAAGTATTTCAGGGACTATTTTAAAACCATATGTATATATATATATACATTTATTTTTTATTTATTTTTAATTTATTATATATATATCTCTGGGGTACAGAATAGAATATCAATACATGTGTGCAATATGTGGTGGTCAAATCAGGATAATTAGTATACTTGCATTTACAAAACATAATCAATCTTTGTGACCCTAAACTGATTGCTTGCCAACCCTCCTCCGCCTCCTCCTTTCCTGTCTCTAATAACCACAGTTCTGTTCTCTTTTTTTTTTGGAAAGTTTAATGTATTATTGTGATTCTTTCCCTCCCTCCCTCCCTCCCTTCCTTCCTCCCTTCCTTCCTTTCATCCTTCCTTTCTTCCTTCCTTCCTTCCTTCCTTCCTTCCTTCCTTCCTTCCTTCCTTCCTTCCTTCCTTCTCACACTTATGAGTAAGGACATGTGTTATTTCTCTTTCTGTGCCTGGTTTATTTCACGTAACATAATTTTCTCTAAGATCATCTATGTTGCTGCGAATGGCAGAATTTCATTCTTTTTTATGGTTGAGTAGTATTCCATTGCATATATATATACACCACATTTTCCTTATTCAGTCGTCTGTCAATGCGCATTTAGGTTGATTCCAGCTGTTGGCTATTGTAAATAGAGCTACAATAAACATGGGAGTGCAGGTTTTCCTCTGACATGATGATTTCCTTTCCTTTGAGTATATACCCAGCAATAGGATTGTCAAGTCATACAGCAGTTCTATCTGTAGTTGTTTGAGGAAACTCCATACCATTTTCCATAATGGCTGTACCAATTTGTAGTCTCACCAACAGTGTAGAAGTGTTCCCCTTTCTCCACATTCTTGCCAGTATTTATCATTCTGTGTTTTTGATAGTAACCAGTCTAACTGGGGTGAGATGATATCTCAAAGTGGTTTTGATTTGCATTTCCCTGATGCTGACTGATGTTGAGCATTTTTTTCATGTGTCTGTTGGACATTAGTGTATCTTCATATGAGAAATATCTATACAGCTCCTTTGCCCATTTTTTAATTGGGTTACTTGTTTTCTTACTGTTGAGTTGTTTGAGTTCTTCGTATATTCTGAATATTAATCCCTTGTCTGATGCGTAGTTTGCGAATATTTTCTCCCATTCTGTAGGTTGTCTTTTTGCTCCGTTGTTTCTTTTGCTGTGTGAAAGCTTTTTATTTTGATATAATCACATTTGTTTATTTTTTATTTTGTTGCCTGTATTTTTGGGGTTATATTCATAAAGTCTTTGCCCAGTCCTATATCCTGAAATGTTTCCCCTATGTTTTCTTTAAGGAGTTTTATAGTTTCAGATTTTATATTTAAGTCTTTAATTCATTTTGAGTTGATTTTGGTATATGGTGAGAGGTATGAGTCTAGTTTCATTTTTCTACTTACAAATATCCACTTTCCCAGCAACATTTATTGAAGAGGCAGTCTTTTCCCCAATGTATGTTCTTATTACCTTTGTCAAAGATCAGTTGGCTATAAGTATGTGGGTTGATTTCTGGGTTTTATATTCTGTTCCATTGGTCTAAAGGTCTGTTTTTATACCAGTACCATGTTATTTTGGTTACTATAGCTTTGTAGTATAGTTTGAAGTCAGGAATTGTTATGCCTCCAGCTTTATGTTTTTTGCCCAGGATTACTTTGGCTATTCAGCAATTGCATTGAATGTGTAGATCACTTTGGGTGGTATGGACATCATTTTCACAATGTTAATTCTTCCAATCCAAGAGCATGGAATGTCTTTCCAACTTTTTGTGTCCTCTTTAACTTCTTTCAGCAGTACAAAAATCATATGATTATCTCCATGGACAAAGAGAAAACATTTGACAAAATTTGACATCTCTTCATGATAAAGACTCTTAGCAAATTAGGTACTGAAGGAAAGTATCTCAAAACAATAAAAGCCATGTATGACAAACCCACTGCCAATATCATCCTGAAAGCTTTTCCCTTAAGAACAGGAACTAGACAAGGATGCCTGCTATCACCACTCCTATTCGACATAGTGTTGGAAGTACTAACCAGAGTAATCAGGTAAGAGAAGGAAATAAAGGGCATCCAGATTGGAAAAGTCAAAGTCAAACTGTCCCTGTTTGCAGATGACATGATCCTATATATAGAAAAACCTAAAGACTACCAAAAAAATCTTAGAGATGATAAATGATTTTGGTAAAGTTGCAGAAAATAAAATTAACATGGAGAAAGCAATAGCATTTTTATACTCAAACAACAAACTACCAGAAAAAGAAATCAAGAAAGCAAGCCCATTTAAAATAGTGTCCAAAATAAATAAATAAATACATAAAATACCTAGGAGTCAATTTAGCCAAAGAGATGAAAGATCTCTACAAAGAGAACTTAAAACCACATATATTGTAACTCATTTAATCCTTACAGCAGTCCTGTTTTACAGATGGAACAGACACAGACGTTCTGTGAGATAAATCTCACATGATAACTTGTTTTATCATTTACATCTAAATGGGGGCCATTTGATGAAGGATGAAGAAAAGAAACTCATATTTCTGCAAAGACTATTAGAAACTTTATCCATAATGCTATTTTCTTTTCAATAAGAAAAATAGTATTCAAGACGTGTAGTTGGAAAGAATGTAAATCAATATTCTGGCATTAATTTATCAAATTTAGCTTTTGAAAACCACTTATATTTGTCCATAAATTCTCTATTTTATGTTTCACTTAAAACATGTTTTCCTTACATTAGAAATAATAATGTTCAACTACTATTAATATTTTGCTTTATTTATTTCTAATTATACATTCATCCAAACACTCACATACCCACCCCTACATACCCACACAGACATGTACTTGGAAAAATGTTTATTGTTAAGCCTAATGGTTACTCCTAGCTCTCATCTTACTTGACAGAATTGATCACTCTCTCCTCTTCAAACACTCTTCTCCTGCCTTCCAGGACACCACAGGTTTTCCTGTGGTTTTTCTTTGGTTTCCCTTACTGCTCATTTTCCTTTACCTCCTCCTAATCTCCCTGACCTCTGTAGGTTGCACTGCCCCAGGGCTCAGTATTGAACTTCTTCTCCACTCATTCTTCAGTGAATTCATCCATATGAATTAAATTAAAGACCATATATATGTTGGTGTTGCATAAATTTCTAGCTCAGACCTCACCCCCTTGAAGTCCAACTGCATACTTGTTAGACTACCAAATCAACATATATATAATCACCTACTCAACATATCTACTTGGAAATCATAGCAAATTTGGACACTAACATGTTCAAAAACAAAATTTCTTCCTAACATGCTTTCCTCAGGAAAGAACTGAAAGAACAACTTCCTGTTGTTCAGGTCTCAGCTTTTGAAATTATCCTTGAACCCTATCCTTTGCAACCAGCACACATCCCTTCATTGCATGTTCAACCTGGAAGCCAGAGGGATCCCTTTATGATGCAAGGCCACTGAGTTTGTGTCACACTCAGCTCAGAATCTTTTAAGGGCTCTCCATTTTGCTCAGAATGAGAGAAAAATTCCTTTCAAAGGGCTCGAGGACTCTAAAGGATCTGAACACACTCCTGTCCCCTCATTCACTCAGCTTCAGCCACAGTGACCTCCATGCTGTTTGTGAGACTCATCACAAACTTACTGAAAAACTTACCGAAGGTGTTTGTATGGGGTGATCCATCTGCCTGGAATGCTTTTCTTCAGATCACATGCTGACTTTCTCACAACCATGCAACCATCAGGTGTGTGATTGAATATTATGGGAGCAATTTCTGATTATCCATTTTAAAATTTGATCACATTTCTCCTACCACACACACCTTATTTCTCTTCCCTGACTTCTTTTGCCCTATAACACATATTAAATTTTATATACTCTTGTTTTGCATATGTACTTGTTAATCAGGAGTTCTCTCTGTCTCTAGATTGCAAGCTCAATGAGGGCAAATACTTTAGTCTGCCCCTCCTCCACCCTCCACAACACTGTTGTATCCCCAGTACCTGTAACAGTGCCTGGCATGTAGTGGAAGCTCAGTAAGTATTTGTTGAATGTTCAATGATTGTTGAATAAGTCTTTATCATAATTGGGATTGTTAAATACAGGTTTTTACCTCGTTTTTTCTTGTATTACTAGTATGGGAAAAGTAGATGTTTTAAGATAACTTTTGGGAAAATATAATTTTACTTTACAAAAATTATCAATTTAATAATTCTATCAAAAAGTATATATCAAGTGGGTCCCATGTTCAACACTGAAAGCATTCTTTCTCTAAAAGCAAATTATAAAAACAATACAAAACAACCCCCCCAAACTAAATTTGAACCAAATTTTATAAGTACAGAATCAAAGCAGAAGGAAACAGTTGGATAAAGCAAACTGATCAAGTTAAAATAGCTTGAACGTTCCATATCCACTATAGAAGTATTTTGTTTTTCTTTGAGTGTGAAAAACCATCTCACTGCTAACACCCAGTGGGAAAACATGATTTATAATATCTCAGTGGCATCCCATCATATATAAGCCATAACTATTTTATTTTCCTTTCTTGGACATTGGTGATTTGCAACTCTTTACTATTACAAATAAAACGTTCATGAAAATTCCTATGCTTATATTTCTTTTAAACACATCTCTGATTACCTGATGATAAATGAATATATGTGAATCAAAATAAAAGAACATTTTTAAGACTGTTGTTACATTTTGCCAAATTGCTTTTCAAAAATGTTCCTCTATTTCACTCCCCAGCAGAGGGTAGAGTGCTCCTTCTCTCACACCCTGCCAGTAATGGGAATTATCTCAGAAAAGTATTTATCACCAAATTTCTGGGTTATAATGTATCTAATAAAGTAATTTACATTCTTTAATTGTTAGTGGAGTTTAATGCTTTTCATATGTTTATTAGTCATTTAAAATTTTCTATTGTAAATTGCCAGCTTTTCCTTTACCTCTTGGTGTTAGTCATTTTTTATTCAAATACAAAAGCTCCTTTAATAACAAGTATGTTAGTACTTTGCAACCATTTTTTTCCGGTCAATTCCATTTAAACTTTTTTGCCCTTAAGTTGGGTATATCAAATCTATCAATCTGCTCCTTTATGATTTCTTGGTTGACTGTTCTAGTTTATTCTTTTTTTCTAATTCTCCTATTGTCTCATTTTTAAAAACAGGTAGCATGATTCATTCTGATTTTATTTTGCCATTATACGAATTTATCACTGTGCCTCTAAGCTGTGTTAAATAGCCATGTAGGGCCTGATTTGTGGCAAACCTTTCCCCACACTTGGCGGAGGCAGGCAGGGAAGGCTGACAGGGCTGAGGGCCCTGGTTGTTGACAGCTTAGGCACTTCAGAGAATAAACACATCAAAAATGAAGCTCACCTGCAGAGAGTCTCTGAGTTTTATCCCCAGACTGAGCTCAGCCTCAGCTGTTTCTCCCACAGGCCTCTGTGTTGTGTGCTTATTAAAGGAAGATTGCAGCAAGTCAGGCTGCAGAATGAAGACCTTTCTTTGAAAGCAGTTTTCTGAACTAGAGGATGTGCCATAATCTTTTTTGACTGGCTAAAAGGTGTTATATGGTGTGGTTCCTTTTTGATTGGCTTCCATTATTTTTTGTCACCTTTCCCTTTTCAGCACTGGTTGTGTCCCAAAGGAACATTGCACTCAGTCTTGCTTGATGGGGGAGTCAGAAAGAAAACTGCTGGGCCCTGGCATCCCAGAACTTCTGGGACAATGAATGTCAGTGCAAGGGGAGATAAGGAGTAATAGCCTAAACAGAAGTGACTCCATTTTGTTAAACTTCTAAATTAAAAACAAAATTTTCTTACTCTTGGGACCTGAGCCTTGCAGCTGGACATTAGAAAACAATGATACTTGTTCACACAATTGCTAGAACATAATGATTCCTGCTCACACTGTACAAGGAATAATTATAGAAGAAATTATTAACCCAGCTGGTCATTCTTTGCTAGCTTACTAACTAGATCTTTTTGAGGTTAACAGGAACTGAATCCATGACTTGACTTCACGGAGGATGGTCACCATGAATCAGCTCCCACCTGAGAAGTTCTTTTATGTTTATCTGCAATTCTGTGATTATGCCTGCACGTCCCTGCTTAGCTCACCATGAATCAGCCCTCTACCACCTGTCCCTATATAACCCTTTGGCAAATCTGGGAAAAGTGGAGATGGTCTTTGAGACAAAAGTCCACCATTTCCCCAGGCTGCTGGCTTCCTTTTTTTTTTTTTTTTAATTTTATTTTGTCGATGTACATTGTGGCTGGTTATTGCTCCCCATCACCAAAACCTCCCTCCCTTCTCCCTCCCCCCCTCCCCCCCGACAATGTCCTTTCTGTTTGCTTGTCGTATCAACTTCAAATAATTGTGGTTGTTATATCTTCTCCCCCCCCCCCCGGTTTTTCTATGTGTGTGTGTGTGTGAATTTATATATTAATTTTTAGCTCCCACCAATAAGTGAGAACATGTGGTATTTCTCTTTCTGTGCCTGACTTGTTTCACTTAATATAATTCTCTCAAGGTCCATCCATGTTGTTGCAAATGGCAGTATTTCATTCGTTTTTATAGCTGAGTAGTATTCCATTGTGTAGATGTACCACATTTTCCGTATCCACTCATCTGATGATGGACATTTGGGCTGGTTCCAACTCTTGGCTATTGCAAAGAGTGCTGCGATGAACATTGGGGAACAGGTATACCTTCGACTTGATGATTTCCATTCCTCTGGGTATATTCCCAACAGTGGGATAGCTGGGTTGTATGGTAGATCTATCTGCAATTGTTTGAGGAACCTCCATACCATTTTCCATAGAGGCTGCACCATTTTGCAGTCCCACCAAAAATGTGTGAGAGTTCCTTTTTCACTGCAACCTCGCCAGCATTTATCGTTCATGGTCTTTTGGATTTTAGCCATCCTAACTGGGGTTAGATGGTATCTCAATGTGGTTTTCATTTGCATTTCCCGGATGCTGAGTGATGTTGAGCATTTTTTCATATGTCTGTTGGCCATTTGGATATCTTCCTTAGAGAAATGCCTATTTAGCTCTTTTGCCCATTTTTAAATTGGGTTGCTTGTTTTCTTCTTGTAAAGTTGTTTGAGTTCCTTATATATTCTGGATATTAATCCTTTGTCAGATATGTATTTTGCAAATATTTTCTCCCACTCTGTTGGTTGTCTTTTAACTCTTTTAATTGTTTCTTTTGCTGTGCAGAAGCTTTTTAGTTTGATATAATCCCATTTGTTTATTTTTCCTTTGGTTGCCCGTGCTTTTGGGGTCGTATTCATGAAGTCTGTGTCCAGTCCTATTTCCTGAAGTGTTTCTCCTATGTTTTCTTTAAGAAGTTTTATTGTTTCAGGGTGTATATTTAAATCCTTAATCCATTTTGAGTTGATTTTAGTATACGGCGAGAGGTATGGATCTAGTTTCATTCTCCTGCATATGGATATCCAGTTATCCCAGCACCATTTGCTGAAGAGGCAGTCCCTTCCCCAGTGAATAGGCTTGGTGCCTTTGTCAAAGATCAGCTGGCAGTAGGTGTGTGGGTTGATTTCTGGATTCTCTATTCTATTCCATTGGTCAGTGTGTCTGTATTTATGCCAGTACCATACTGTTTTGGTTATTATAGCTTTGTAGTATAGCTTAAAGTCAGGTAGTGTTATGCCTCCAGCTTTATTTTTTTTGCTCAGCATTGCTTTGGCTATGCATGGTCTTTTATTGTTCCATATAAATGTCTGGATAGTTTTTTCCATTTCTGAGAAAAATGTCTCTGGAATTTTGATGGGGATTGCATTGAATTTGTAGATCACTTTGGGTAGTATGGACATTTTCACTATGTTGATTCTTCCAATCCAAGAGCATGGGATATCTTTCCATCTTCTTGTATCCTCTCTAATTTCTCTCAGCAGTGGTTTGTAGTTCTCATTATAGAGATTTTTCACCTCCTTGGTTAACTCAATTCCTAAGTATTTTATTTTTTTGGTGGCTATTGTAAATGGGCAGGCTTTCTTGATTTCTCTTTCTGCATGTTCACTATTGGAGAAAAGAAATGCTACTGATTTTTGTGTGTTGATTTTGTATCCTGCTACTGTGCTGAAATCATTTATCAATTCCAACAGTTTTTTTGTAGAGGTTTTAGGCTGTTCGATATATAGGATCATGTCATCTGCAAACAGGGACAGTTTGACTTCATCTTTTCCAATCTGGATGCCATTTATTTCCTTCTCTTCTCTGATTGCTCTGGCTAGTACTTCCAACACTATGTTGAATAGGAGTGGTGAGAGTGGGCGTCCTTGTCTAGTTCCTGTTCTTAAAGGAAAAGCTTTCAGCTTTTCCCCATTCAGGATGATATTTGCAGTGGGTTTGGCATATATGGCTTTAATTATGTTGAGATACTTTCCCTCTATACCTAACTTATAGAGGGTCTTTGTCATGAATGAGTGCTGAACTTTATCAAATGCTTTTTCAGCATCTATAGAGATGATCATATGGTCCTTGTGTTTGAGTTTATTAATATGGTGTATCACATTTATTGATTTGCGTATGTTGAACCAACCTTGCATCCCTGGGATGAATCCCACTTGATCATGATGAATAATTTTATGCATGTGTTGCTGTATTCTGTTTGCTAGTATTTTAGTGAGGATTTTTGCATCTATATTCATCAAGGATATTGGCCTGTAGTTTTCTTTTTTGGTTATATCTTTACCTGGTTTTGGTATCAGGATGATGTTTGCTTCATAGAATGAGTTTGGGAGATTTGCGTCTATTTCAATCTTTTGGAATAGTTTGTAAAGAATCGGTGTCAATTCCTCTTTGAATGTTTGGTAAAATTCTGCTGTGAATCCATCTGGTCCTGGGCTTTTCTTTGTTGGGAGCCTTCTGATAACAGCTTCAATCTCCTTTATTGTTATTGGTCTGTTCAAATTTTCTACGTCTTCACGGTTCAGTTTTGGGAGCTTGTGTGTGTCCAGAAATTTATCCATTTCCTCCAGATTTTCAAATTTGTTGGCGTATAGTTGTTTATAGTAGTCTCAAATGATTCCTTGTATTTCAGATGAATCAGTTGTAATATCACCTTTTTCATTTCTAATTTTTGTTATTTGAGTCTTCTCTCTTCTTTTTTTTGTTAGCCATGCTAATGGTTTGTCAATTTTATTCATCTTTTCAAAAAACCAACTTTTTGATTCGTTGATCTTTTGAATTGTTTTTTGGTTTTCAATTTCATTCAGTTCTGCTCTGATCTTAATGATTTCTTTCCGTCTGCTAACTTTAGGTTTGGATTGTTCTTGTTTTTCTAGTTCTTTAAGGTGAAGTGTTAGGTTGTTCACTTGCCATCTTTCCATTCTTCTGAAATGAGCATTTAATGCAATAAATTTCCCCCTCAATACTGCTTTTGCAGTATCCCACAGGTTTTGGTATGATGTATCATTGTTTTCATTAGTTTCAATAAATTTTTTGATTTCCTGCTTGATTTCTTCTTGGACCCATATGTCATTAAGTAGAATGCTGTTTAATTTCCATGTGTTTGTATAGTTTCCAGAGTTTTGTTTGTTATTAATTTCTATTTTTAATCCATTGTGGTCTGAGAAGATACATGGGATAATTCCAATTTTTTTGAATAAATTGAGACTTGATTTGTGACCTAATATGTGATCTATCCTGGAGAATGATCCATGTGCTGATGAGAAAAATGAATATTCTGAGGTTGTTGGATGGAATGTTCTGTAGATATCTGCCAATTCCAATTGGTCTAGAGTCTTGTTTAGATCTTGTGTTTCTCTACTGATTCTTTGCCTAGATGATCTGTCTAATATTGACAGTGAGGTGTTCAGGTCCCCTGCTATTATGGTATTAGTGTCTATTTCCTTCTTTAGGTCTAATAGAGTTTGTTTTATAAATCTGGCTGCTCCAACATTGGGTGCATACATATTTATGATTGTTATGTCTTCTTGATGGATCAGTCCTTTTATCATTAAGTAGTGTCCCTCATTGTCTCTTTTTATGGTTTTTAGTTTAAAGTCTATTTTGTCAGATATAAGAATAGCTACTCCAGCTCATTTTTCTTTGCATGGTAAATCTTTTTCCATCCTTTCACTCTTAGTCTGTGTGAATCTTTATGGGTGAGGTGGGTCTCTTGTAGGCAGCATATAGTTGGGTCCTGCTTTTTGATCCAGTCAGCCAGTCTGTGTCTTTTAATTGGGGAATTTAAGCCTTTTACATTAAGAGTTGTTATTGAGAGGTGTTGATTTATTCCTAGCATTTTATTGGTTGTTTGGTTGTCTTAGGTGTCTTTTGTTCCTTGCTTTCTGATTTACTGTTTGTTTTCTTTGTTTGTTGGTTCCTTAGGTTGTAGATAGTGTTTTTGTTGGCTTGTTTTCTCTTCATGAATGCCGTTTTTATTATACTAGCGGGTTTTGATTTTTCTTGGGTTTTTATGGCAGTGGTAGTTATTTTTCAGGAACCAAACCCAGTACTCCCTTGAGGATTTCTTGTAAGGGTGGTCGTGTGGTAGTGAACTCCCGCAGTTTTTGTTTGTCTGAGAAATATACTATTTTCCCCTCATTTTGGAAGGATAGCCTTGCAGGGTAGAGTATTCTTGGCTGGCAATCTTTGTCTTTTAGTATTTTGAAAATATCATCCCATTCCTTTCTAGCTTTTAGTGTTTGTGATGAAAAGTCTGATGTTAACCTGATTGGGGCTCCCTTATAGGTGATTTGACGCTTCTCTCTTGCAGCTTTTAAGATTCTCTCTTTGTCTCTGAGATTTGCCAATTTGACTATGACATGTCTTGGAGAAGGTCTTTTTGGGTTGAATACATTTGGAGATCGTTGAGCTTCCTGGATCTGAAGATCTGTGATTTTTCCTATACCTGGGAAGTTTTCTGCCACTATTTTGTTGAATATGTTTTCAATGGAATCTCCATTTTCCTCCCCTTCTGGAATCCCCATGACTCGGATATTTGATCGCTTAAGGTTGTCTGATATCTCTCTCAGATTTTCTTCAATGTCCTTGATTCTTTTTTCTTTCTTTTTGTCTGCTTGTGTTATTTCAAACAGTCCATCTTCAAGTTCAGAGGTTCTCTCTTCGACAAGCCTGCTGGTTAAAATCTCCGTTGTGTTTTTTATTTCGTTGAATTACTTCTTCAGTTCAGCAAGTTCTGCTACATTTTTTTTCAGGACATTGATTTCCTTGTATATTTCCTCTTTCAGATCCTGTATACTTTTCCTCATTTCATCATGATGTCTAGCTGAGTTTTCTTGTATCTCATTCAGTTTCCTTAGAATTATCACTCGAAATTCCTTATCAGTTATTTCAAGGGCTTCTTGTTCTATAGGATCTAGAGTTTGACATTTATTAACTTTTGGTGGTGTACTTTCTTGATTTTTTGTATTTCTGGTATCTTTTTTTTGGTGTTTATTCATTGTGGCAGGGGGTTTCACAGTCCACTGGTTTGAGACTAATGACTAACTAGGATGTTGCTGTGGTTGCCAATTTGGTATGGCTCCCTCCGTGACTGCTCAGTTGGCCTCTAGTGCCTTGTGTGTGTGGTTGCCTCGGGTTTTGGGCTTCCGCGGGGAGCCACCTTTCTGGTCAGCTTGGACTCTGCTGGGCTGGTGGATCATGTACCACAGGGTGTGTGATCTCTGTTGAGCTTTCACTTCCTGTGCAGGACTTTTCCCTGTTCCGTGTGCTCTGGCCCAGGCTGTTAGATCGTGCAGTGGCGACCCCACCGGGTGTGTGGTTTCTGTCGAGTCTCCACCTCCCTGGCCGCACGTCTCCCCACTCTGTGCGCACTGTGCTGGGCTGGGGCGTGTCTTCTGCACCCCTCGTCTATCAGCTGGGCCTTCAAGACCCTGCTCGGCACCGCCTCGTCCAGGAAGTCTACCAGGTTTCTGCTAGGCACAGACGACTGGTCTCTCTGGGTGCCTTTGTAGCACTATGTAGATCTTTCTTGGGTCTTGTTCACCTTTGTATCCCCCCAGTATAAACTGAGTCTAGCTCCCACCTGCAGCCTGGTCTCCGGCAGGTTCAAGTGGACCTCGGAACTCTCCTACCACACTATTCCCAACCAGAAATTGGTTAGGCTTTTTTCCAAACTGGTGGCCGCAGAGATGGTATATGCCTCCCAGTAACAGGGAGTTTACCTGGGGCCGGAGTCCAGGGTGTGGTGGAGTGACAGTCGGCCCGCCCGTACTTCCTTGCCCTCCCGAGACTGGCCGGGGACGCCCCTCGCCACCAGCCCCACCAGAGAACCGTGGAGGGAGTGGGAGGGGAGGCCGGTCTGCAGGCTCCGGAAAGCCCCGCGCCAGGCCAAGCAAGTGGGAGGGCTCAGTGATGGCCGAGCAGGGCGGAGCTGCCCGCACCTGGGAAAATGGAGGCAGCACCGGGGTGGTGAGTGGCCTGGTGGTGCATGCGGGAGCCGGGTGGGCATCCACCCCTTGAACAGAGCTGTGCCAGGTCGGGCGCTCACTCTGTCTCTGATTTGTTGCCTTTCCAGTTCTCGGCCGCTGCCGCCTCGGGCTGTTCAGTCGTGGCGCGGCTCGGGCGCTCCCAGGAATCTTCTTTAATGCCGGCCTGAAACCTCGAATCCTGGATAGGGCAGCTGGCCGCCTTCAGCACAGCCCCGGCCTCCGGGATCCTGGCTGCATCCACAGCAGCCCTGGCGACGTGTTCCCTGTTTAGAGACTCGCTTTTGCAGCTAAGAAACAGTTCTTTTCCTGCTCCACACTTCAAAGCTGTTGCCTGTAAATGAGGCAGCCTTTCCTGCTGGGGGTTAAGTGGCAGTCACCCCCACGACCGGCCAGCAGCTGCAGTCCTCCCTTAAGAGATGGCGAGAGGAAGGTCCACAAGTTTCCCGGCTGCCTGAGGCCCAGTGGCCGCCTTTTCCACCTCAGCTACTCCGCGCCAGCCGCCGCAGCCGCCGCCATCTTGAGAACTCTCGGCTGCTGGCTTCCTGATTAAAGTCTACCTTTCCTTACTTGTTTCTCAGTTATTGGCTATTTAGTGGCAAACTGACCTTTGGGGTTTTGGTAACAGAGGGACTGAGAAGGTGGGAAGGAAAGAGAGCTGCAGGTGATCATTGCCTCATTTGACTAGGACAGACAACCATGCATGTGGCTATAAAAACACACAGCATAAAACATGAAATGAAGGAGTAATGGACATAAATAATAGAAGCTAATAGAAGAAGACAGAAAAACTATTTTGAAAAGAATGCCTTTCACTCAGCCCATGCCTCCTCAAAGTCCGCATCCAGTCCAGCCACAACCGAGCTTCCTCTGGAAGCCCCCTGGGATCCCCTGCTGGAATGATCACACGCAGTATTTGACTTTCTGTGTTGCGTTTGTTTCACTTAACATATGTCCTCCAAATTCATCCATGTTGTCACAAACGGCAGGATTTCCTTCTTTTTAATGGCTGAACAGTAATTCCATTGTGTATATGTACCACAGTTTCTTTATCCATTCATCTGTTGGTGGACACTTAAGTTGATTCGTATCTTAACTATTGTGAATAGCACTGCAATAAACATGGGACATGGGAGTGCCGGTATCTCTTTAACATACTGACTTCATTTCCTTTGGATATATACCCAGTAGTGAGATTGCTGGATCATATGGTATTTACATTTTTAATTTTTTGAGGAACCTCCGTGTTGTTGTCTATAATGTCTGCACTAATTTACACTCCAGCCAATAGAGTATAAGGGTTTCCTTTTCATAACACACTTTTATCATTGGTCTATGCATGGCCTCTTTTATCTTGTTTATTCTTTTATTTACATAATAAAACATCAACACTTATGAGCCTGACACTCAATATTTAGAAGCTTACTACTAACATACAATTTTCAAACTGTAAATGCAGCGATCCCATTTTAAAGTATACATTTTGTAATAGATATGTTATTATTGCTTGCTTAATGTTCTTTGTCTCCTCTTCCAGGAAAGAGATCTGGCAACAATTTTGCTCTATGGACCCTTTATTCCTTGTGATCTTATTCAGACAGTTAACCATAAATTGCCACTAGCCCCTATCATAGCTAAGATGTAAAGCTATGACTGAAGTCCAGTCAGCCAGATTTTCTTTCCCAAGAATTTGAAGCTGGTAAGAGTCACCTGGGGACACAAGACTGGCTTGATGTCAAGATTCCAAAGAGAATGCCCACTTTTTTTCCCTTCACGAGAATCCCAGATCTGCCTGGTTCCTGCCTTTTGAAGTCCTGGGTGCTATGTTTTTTCTTAGATTCCGTGAAAAATGCAACAGCCTCCTAAAAATCAAGTTCTTTTTCTTAAGTAAGCCTGAATCAATTTCAATTGTTTGCTTGTTTGCTATAAAGAATTATAGCAACTACTCTTCTATTGAATCTAACTGTCTACATGATTAATGATGCAGGTTCATAGTTATGTGAATATCTGAAGTCTAAGTTTAGGTTCACCAAATGTAGCTACAGTTCTGAGGACATAATATCCCACCAAGGAAAACTGCACACTACTAAAAAGTCGATTTGTCCAACCAGAATCAATGAACATATCTATAATCTTCTTTGAAAATTTGTCAATAAATAAGATGAAAGAGGTAAGAAAAGGCTACCCACATTGTCTCTAAAGGAAAATAAAATCTACTTACTTAAGCCATATTGCTAAAAGTTTTGAAACGTGTTCCATGAGGTCTCAGGCTCCTTGAGTCCCATATGTAACAATTTTTCCCTTCTTATGGGAAGCAGATGGGATTAACAGACTGTGGCATTGTCTGCTAAAATGAAGCATGGTTCCCCTTTTTCCTTAGATAGACTGACTGCCTGCAGCAACAGAGGAGACTGTGTAATA
Source organism: Cynocephalus volans (assembly GCF_027409185.1). Taxonomy (NCBI): domain Eukaryota; kingdom Metazoa; phylum Chordata; class Mammalia; order Dermoptera; family Cynocephalidae; genus Cynocephalus; species Cynocephalus volans. The sequence goes on along the minus strand of NC_084472.1, from coordinate 78,474,210 downwards.
ACTCAAATTTATATTTTAAAAATCCTCTTTATTCAGAAATTATTCTTATTTGCTTTGCACACCTTTGTAAAGCAATAGGGAGAAACCTGCTCTAAAAGTGGTTACTAGATGACATGAGTGCTAACAACTTTTCAGGGAGCAATGTGGTAAGTGATAAAGAGATTAGAACACTTCCTTGCCTATTCCTTTGGGAAGGGTTACTTGGCTGTCCCCTCGAGGTCTGACTGTGGAAGAGAAGGTTGACCTTATTTCTATCCTCATTACTAAGGAAACCACACCAGCTCTGGAGTCCAGGACTGACTAGATAGTTGAGGAAGCCTACTTTCAGTAAAAAGCTGACCACAGTGCATTCAGTACACATCAGTAAATAAATGGTGGCAATCACTCTCCAATTATATCCACTCACATCAGCACCTACGGTCATTAGCCATTCATCCAGTTATGTGTCTCCTTTATTTGATCAACATCCTTTAAACTTCCTTCATGTTGTTTTTTAAGAATATTATTAAATATTTGTCTTACGATCAAGGAATGCCTATTGTATTTATAATCAACAATACTTGCAGACATATCTAAAGAAGAAATCAAATTACTTTGACCTATAATAAAGTCAGTGAGACCATGTTGACTTCTCTTGGTTACCAATTTCCTTTCAATATATTTATGTCATAATTTTAGTAGCCTGTATTAAAATTAACATTGACCAATTTTTTTTTTTTTAAGAACTACAGTTATTTGTTTTAGACTTCCACAATTTTTCCCATTCTTGATAAATCCTTATGGGTGAATCACTGACTGAAGTTCCTTGACATCATTTCTAAATTTTCTCAGTGATGTGCCATGCAGTTTATTTCCAGAGTCTTGCACTCATTTAAAAGTCTGGATAGTTGTAATCTATTACAGGATTCAACTCCTTCTCTATCAGTGTTTGGTTTACCCCTTTCGGGGATAAAAAAAAAAAAAAAAAGTTCTTTACTAAGAAAAAGAAAATAAAAGTTCTCTTCCTTTTATTTTTGTAATACATCAATATTTCACCACTGGCCCCAAGCTCTAAACTTATTGATTGGAACAAAATTTAAAATGTCCTTTTACATGTTCATAGCAAATATGTAATGTTAACTCTTCGTAGCTGTGCTCTCTCTCATGATTATACTATCTGGTCATATGCCTCCCTGGAATTAGTGAGGATTTGTGAATGTGGCATTTCATTCCTTCACATAAGATCCTTACTCCTTTTAGCTTGTTTTTACTGCAGATTTATTTCTAAGAGAAACTCATTGCTTTTTTTCTTCCTTTGTGGAACTCCAAGAGAGGGTTATTTATGAGATAAGCTCATTTCTCTTCCTGAACCACACAGCTGTGAAAGTCAATATGATGGACTGGACCTTATGTGTATATGTGTATGATATATTAAGTCAATCCTGTTTAATTCTGTGTTTAGTTAAACTGTATATACACACACACAAATTTATGTTAAATGAAGTTTTAGCAGAAGTGTCAAAAATTACCATGCAGAATGCTATGGTTTGAATGTTTGTGTCTCCCCTAAATTCATATGTTGATATCCTAACCCCCTATTTGATGGTATTAGAGATGAGGGCTTTGGGAGGTGATTAGGTCATGTGGGTAGAGCCCTCATGAATGGGATTAGTGCCCTTACAAAAGAGGTCTCATATTGCTTCCTTGCCCCTTTCATCATGTGAATTAACAGGAGGCCATCTATGAACCAAAAAGTGTGTCCTCACCAGACACCAAATCTGCTGGTGCCTTGATATTAGACTTCCCAGCTCCAAAACTGTGAGAAATAGATTTCTGATGTTCCAAGCTACCCTGGTATTTTGTTATAGAATGACTAAGACATAGAACTTGCAAAAAAGATGTGGGAGGAAACCGGTTGGACAACATCAAACTTCTCATCCATATTTACAGCATAAAAAGGCCAGATGTTGGAAATTAGGGGAAAAATTTTGAAAGCTGCTTTAAAGTGCGTTGTCCTATGTATCTCACCTTCTTCTTTTTAGGGAAAAGGTGGGAGGATAACTTCTTAGAGAAGTGGACTTCCGAGATAACACCCAGAGAGTTTGATATGTGACTCCCCCTTGCCTCTCCCAAACTATATTTTTCTGGCACAATGAACTTGTGCCTGAATCACCCTTGAGAATTCCAAAGCTTGAGAGTTGGCTGGGCTAGCCCATGGCAGCAGAGTGTGGTGCTGCATTTTAGGAGCTTCCAGAGTTTGTCAAAGGAAAGGAGGAGATGTGAACATATGGAAGGCAAAGCCCACATGGGAGGCCTTACATCCTGTCCAAAGACCAGCAGAAGTGGAGATGGGACCTCAGCTGAAAGAAGCTGGCCATGGCTTCCTAATGCTCAGAGGCTATAGAAGGAGCCACAGCTATCTGGAATACTGATGCAATTGCCCATGTCAAGGGACTGCAGGTGGGAAGTCCCCAGCTACAGGAAATCTTCAAGGAACTCAGGATAGGAGAGAAAGAGGCAGCTCTGAACAACAGTGAAGCCCAGAAAGACGCAAGGTCACCCGCTCCACTCCAACCAGTCAAAACAACCCAGAGGAGCAAAAAAAAAAAAAAAACAAAACAAAAAACAAAAATGTTTTCGTAATGGGAAGGAAATTCTCAGGTATAGAGAAGAAGAAACTAAGTTCCACTTCCTTATTTGTAGGTGCTCCTCCTGTAATAGGTCTGTGCTGCAGGTGATTCCCAAAGGCCAGATGAAATGTGATGACATCATCACACCGATGGCCAATGGCATGTGTGCTTGTGTTCCTCTGTCTCAAAGTGCTCATTTAAACATTTTAATTGGGTAGATGTAACCCAATGGGCCCTTAAACATTTTAAAGGTGTGAAGCAGTCCTTAGACCAAAGAGTTTGATTATCTCTATTTTAAACTATTTTCTAAATACTTATTATACCAGTGGGCATAAAATTAAAAAACAAAAACAAAAACAAAAACATAAAGTTAAACTGGTACAAATGAGTATGTATTGTTAGAAGCCCACAAAAGACCAATACTTCTTACCATTCTGAGGAAATATTATTTTTAGTAACTTTTCCATGTAGTTTGCTATGAAAAAAGGCATTTGGAAAATCTTAATTTCCATGACAATCACTTAACCAAAAAGGTCAGAACCACACATTTGTTGATTTAATATACTGACAAATATTTTTGAAGAATCAATGTTTTGTAAACTAAGCTCATTGGATATAGATTTACTTTTAAATTGTGTAGTCCAAATGGCCAACAGACATATGAAAAAATGCTCAAAATCACTCAGCATCCAGGAAATGCAAATCAAAACCACACTGAGATACCATCTAACCCCAGTTAGGATGGCTAAAATCCAAAAGACTCTGAACGATAAATGCTGGTGAGGTTGCGGAGAAAAAGGAACTCTCATACATTGTTGGTGGGACTGCAAAATGGTGCAGCCTCAATGGAAAATGGTATGGAGGTTCCTCAAACAATTGCAGATAGATCTACCATACGACCCAGCTATCCCACTGTTGGGAATATACCCAGAGGAATGGAAATCATCAAGTCGAAGGTATACCTGTTCCCCAATGTTCATCGCAGCACTCTTTACAATAGCCAAGAGTTGGAACCAGCCCAAATGTCCCTCATCAGATGAGTGGATACGGAAAATGTGGTACATCTACACAATGGAATACTACTCAGCTATAAAAACGAATGAAATACTGCCATTTGCAACAACATGGATGGACCTTGAGAGAATTAGATTAAGTGAAACAAGTCAGGCACAGAAAGAGAAATACCACATGTTCTCACTTATTGGTGGGAGCTAAAAATTAATATATAAATTCACACACACACACACACACACACACACACACACACACACACACACACACACACACACAAACCGGGGGGGGGGAAGAAGATATAACAACCACAATTACTTGAAGTTGATACGACAAGCAAACAGAGGGGACATTGGTGGGAGGGAGGAGGGAGGAAGGAGGGAGGGAGGATTTGGTGATGGGCAACGATAATCAGCCACAATGTACATCGACAAAATAAAATTTAAAAAAAAAAAAAGAAAAAAGAATAAATTGTGTAGTCCAGAGGAAGCAAATGAAAAGCATAACTATTGAATATATAATGTGGCAAATCAGTCATATAAAGTAAATTCATGTTTTCTAGTTACTATGAGAATAATTATCTATGTGTTACTTCTCATTTTTCTTTTTCAAGACAACTAAAATGCATCTACAGAAGTGGAGCTTTCTCTCCCAAACTGTTGTATAGAAAGCAGTGGGAAAAAACTGAAACACACACACACAGCTAGAAGGCCTGAAAGGTAGCCGTAGCCTATATCTCCTTTAGGCAAGGAAAAGTTTTTTGTTCAAATATTTAAAATTGTGTGAAACAACAAAAGGAAAACATTCTTTTAAGTTTTGTAAATGTAAGTGAGAAGAAATTAAGGATGACTGGCCCAATCTTTGAGAATGATGTGTAAAGAGAAAAATTAAAACCAAAAATGGTCTTCTCAAGTCTTGCTTTTTATGGAAAGTAGAAAAATACTTTAATTAGTGACAGGAGAATCATTAGGCAGTTGGAAATCTAAGGCTATAACTAGGGAAGTTTTGCAAAGAGTTTTCTTAGTATTGATTGAGTCACACATATTATTATTGACCAACGAACAGCGAATAAAATAATACATTATTTAGATGGGAAAGATTTGTTGATACCCAGGAGAGTAGGATTTAAAATGCTTAATGACTTGGAAAGATGGCTCAAGATTACAATTCCTCGAAGGGAAAAATATTGATGATAAAAACAATTAGAAAGAAAACATAACTCTATCAATTATGAAAAATGAAATAAAAAGGAGAGGAATCTCTGCGAAATAACAAATAAACCTCTGACAGACAGGAATTAATGAAAGCAGAAATCACAATGAAGCTGTGAGAGTGTCACACTTGTTGATACTTTTGGATATATTTTTGCCATTGCTAAAAATTATAATCCTTTCCATTTGATTTCAAGATCTACAGTGGGACGATTACCATAATTTAAAGTCTTATGATAAACAGAAATAGAACTAGAAAAAGAAAAGCATAGGTGGTCAGGAGGTCATTAGCCTGAAAGGATAAATCTTGGAATTCATGAAATAATGGTTAATTCAGGCAAACGAATCAATCAGTTACACAAAAGATCACCTACATTCATTTCTATGATTGCTGACTTATCTTCTCTGGTTGTTTTTGGCTCCAGTAAATTATTCTCTCTCCTTTGTCTAGTGTTCTGATTTTTTAAGCCTTGGGCTCCTACTTTTTCCTTATGTACATTATAAAGGGAGAAGAGAAAGGCGATGGACATTTATAGGGTGTCATCTGTGTCCTAGTAACTGTGATGGGCATTTATATGATATCATTTGATCTTTACAAAAATCAATAAGGTACATACAGTTGTCTTTCTTTTTCAGATGATGAACTGCAAGAACAACTTACCAAAGACAATACAGTTGAGGAATGACCAAGCTCAGTTAGTATTCTTTCTACTACACCATGATTCCAAAAGTAATTGGTAATCATAATTATGAACATGGAATATTCTGGAATCATCAAAGAAAGTGAATTAAATAATCTTCAGTATGCAATATTTATTTAGTTTTAAAAGAGGAGAAAAAACTTTCCTTAACAATTGACCCACTCTATATTTTGTCACTGGAGATAGAAATTTTACAAAAGGTAAAAGGGTACATAAGGGAGCTCATTTCTCTTGTGGGTTTATTCCTCTGGGAAAGAGCCACAAATCAAGTCCACAGGTCTCATCTATGAGGAAATACTCTGACTTTCCTTGTGTTGTTCCAGTCTCTGCTTACAGATCTGGTGCTCTCTGGCTTCTGACAGGCTGCCAGTTCCATAGATCACTTTCTTCAACCCACTCAAAACCAGAATTGAGATGGTTTTTACAAATATGGGGCAGCTGCTTACTGATCTGCCTTCTCTGACTGCTCGATACGCCAATAATTCTTAGACCTCAATACTCAGGCCAATTTTATTCAAAAGGTTTTTGTTCCCAGAGGAGTTGTTAAACAATAGGTAGAGTCTTCAAAAAGTTCATAGCAAGATTTGTATTATCTTTTACTTTATTTATTTTTTAATTAGTTCATTTTTTAAATCGTACATTTTTATGGGGTATAATTTGTTGTTTCAATACGTGCATATATTGTATGATGATCTGATAAGAATAGTTAGCGTATCTAACACCTAAAAATTTACCATTTCTTTGTGGTTGTAACATTCAAGATCCTCTTTTCTGGCTGTCTTGAAATATACAACACAGCATTATTAGCCATAGTCACCCTAGAGCACCAGAGTTTATTCTTCCTCCCTAACTATCACTTTGTTCAAACAATGCTCTCTCTACGAAAATCTCCTGGAGTTCTGATATGCACCAGGGACAGTGCCAGGCCCTCCTAAATAATAATAAAAAAAAAAAGAAGAAAAATAATATTATTATAAATGCCAGTGATTCAGTCATATATTCAAAAAATACTCTAGTAGAAATTGTTAACCAGAATGTTTGGGAAATGTTGTGGTCTGGTTAGTCAAATTTTCAGGTTAGCTGAGAGATATGCAGAGAATCTTTTATCTTACTTTAATTGGGAAAAGTTCTCTCAAGTGCATTTGCTCACTTTTCTGCCTTAGGAATCACAAGAGAGTGACACGCTGCACTGTGGTGTGCTCAGTGACTTCCCATTGTTTCTGCAGCTAGAAGTGATTTTACCTGAGTTCTCATAGTACTTTATGACCATCATATGAATATTGCCTATTCTGTTTTTTCTTGTGGTATTGACTAGATACAGAAATGGATTCTTTTTTAGCTTTTATATTCCCCGCTGGGCCTGGCCTAGTGTCATGAACATAGGAGGTACTAAAATATTCGTGAAATGGATTGAAGAGACTCAAAGAATACAAAGAGTCATTATTTTAAATATCAGAAAGAGATTTCTTTTAGAAGGTGTAGAATTTGGGATGAAATTTGTGCTGTAAACAAAGAGATCAATAGAGAGTTACTTTTTACATTAAACTTCACTATGAGCTCATTTTCAAATTATTTGAAACTTAGAAAAATGAGCTACATTAAATCCATTTAATGGAGTGTGTTATTATTTTTCCTGGCTAATTGAGACTTTTACCACATTATCCTTAAACTTTTCTCCATGATAAGAAAATCATTGTAATTTTAATTTCTAATATTTTGTTACTATTAATTCTTAGTCTGACCTCTCAAAATTATTCATGGCTAAACAAAATATTACAGTTTGTAATATTTTGTCTCAAATATAGGTATTTGAAAACCTTTGTGTACTTTGTACACTGGTTTTGATTTTTTTAAAAATCATGAGCTTTACATGAAAGTTCTGTTGTTCTCATCCAGTTTTCTTTAATATTAGAAACAATACATAAAATATATTGTAAATTTGAAGCAACATATGCTTTTCTTTCTTACTCTTTGCTCTCCTTTTCAGGACCGAGAAATATTTGGTGTATAGAGACAGGGCAAGAATCATTAGCAGATGGTGAATGGCTGTGTTACTGATGAGCACATACCCCAATGGGAAAAGTACTAGGAATTTAGAAGATCTCACCCCTTGCTGGCAATATGTGAAATGACAATAATGATAATATCTGTCTCCCATGCCTCAGAGTCATGATTGTGAATTAAGAATAAGAGATGCAAAATGCTTGAAAATGTTAAAGTATCATAAAAAAAGCAATTTGACATTTAAAATTTTACTTTTCAAAATGTTTTCATATATGTTATCACATTTAAGTCATATAGTGCTTCTCTGAAGTTAGGGTAAGCTTTGTACTTTCCATTTTATTGATGTGGAGAAAGTTAAATAGTATCTTTGCCTGTTTTCTGTTGCTCATAACAGGATACATAAAACTGGGTAATTTGGGTAATTTATAAAGAAAACATTATTTTTTACAACTCTGGAGGTGCATCTGGTGAGGGTCTTCTTACTGATGGTGTTCTCTGCAGAGTCCTGAGACGGGGCAGGGCATCACATGGTCAGATGTCTAAGCATGTTCACGTGCTTTCTTCCTGTCATTATAAAGCCACTAGTCTACCCCTGTGAGGTAGACTATTAATCCATAAATGAATTAGTCTATTCATGATCCAATCATCTGTTAAAGGCCTCATTCTTCAAACAGCATAGTTTGATTTCTCACCCTCTTAATACTGTTACAATGACCTTTAGAGGGGACATTCAACCCACAGCAAATGGTTTGTCCATGTTTGCCTGGAAACAGAAATTCAAAGAATAGAAAGGTATTTTAACTCCGAATCTAATTCTCTTTCCAGGATATTACACAGTCTACCTTTTTCATACTAAAATAACTCTATTACCATTAAATATAAGTAGTTCATACTACCCCAGCTGTAAACACACCCTGGCCCCAGATCACCACACAGTAATTAGAATGGAGAAGAGGTGGGGATATCTGACTTCTAGGCAGTGGTATACTGCTCAATGTTTAACAACTGGCTCTCTTTAAAATAAAACACTGATTTATAGTGTGTGTCAATTTCAGTGGTGTAAATGCTCCCATTGCAACTGACTTCATGATGCCATTGAACAGGGAGTTGGGAAGAGATGAGATGCACACAGCTGAAGAGGTGAGATGCTAGCACAAAGAGAGAAGTATGTTTGCCTTTGGAGGGTATATACAGGCTCTGCCCTTAGGCCGATATATGGGACGCAGGCACATATAAGGGAAATATTAAAAGATGTCTTTTAAGAAAGGAGCAGCTGAGGGATCTCGCTAGAATCATTGGTATTATCAATAGGAGAAAAGTTCACCACATAGATGCAAGTGGGGCACCCGTCATACACTGGGGAGAGCCGCTACACAGTAATATGTGCAAGAGAGCATTCTGCACACAATCGTAGAGCAGTGGTGTCAGGGGACTGGGACACAACCTAAGGGATAAAGAACTTTCTTACTGGAAGTGCATTTTCATGTAGCATAATATATCTTCTGAAGAATTAGAAGTAACCTCCTTACAAACAATATGAGCAGACTTTTTATTTTATTTTATTATTTTTTTATAGGGTTGCAATTTTATTTTATTTTATTTTTTGTTTTTTTGAAATCTCAAGAGAAATTTTTATTTTTATGTATTTATGCATTTATTTATTTAGTTTTTATTTATCATTACACAATGTAATTGATTTTCATGGCCCTTTACCAATTCCTCTCTCGCCCACTTTCCCACCCTTGGCAACATCATTTCTATTCTCTTAACAAGTTCAAGGAATTATTGTGATTGTTGTGTCTTTTTTCCCCCTTTTTATTTGTTTGTTCGTTTGAATATTTTTATTAGCTCCCACATATAAATGAGAACATGTGGTATTTCTCTTTCTGTGTTTGGCTAATTCCACTTAACATAATTTTCTCTAAGTTCATCCATGTTGCTGCAAATGGCAGTATTTCATTCTTTTTCATAGCAGAGTGAATTCACATTTTCCTTATCCATTCATCCGATGATGGGCATTTAGGCTGGTTCCAAGTCTGGGCTATCGTAAATAGCACTGCAATAAACATGGGAGTGCAGGTATCCCTTTGACCTGATGATTTCCATTCCTTTGGGAGTATACCCAGCAGTAAGATAGCTGGGTCATATGGCAGTTCTATGTGTAGTTGTTTGAGGAACCTCTAAACCATTTTCCACGACGGCTGCACCACTTTACAGTCTCACCAACAGTGTAGGGGGGTTCCCCTTTCTCCTCATCCTCCCGGCATTTCTTATTCTCAGTCTTTTTGACATTTCTCTGTTGTACAGAGGTGAACTTCCAGCTCTTTGAGTGGAGACCCAAGCCATAGAAATGGTGCTTTTCGTCCTCTATCTAAGCAGTCTTTCCAGTCAGCACCACCACTTGCTACACACATCACCATGCTCGGGTAGAGTGAGGTAAAGTGTACCTCTCAAGGTCATTGTGAGGATGATGCATGTCAAACACTTAACACATGTGAAACATGTTCAAAACAATTAAGCAATCAGTACATCATTTATACTAAGTCTAATAATTTTATAGAAATTCTAAGAGATACTTATTTTCCAAATGATGGCAGATGTCAAAAATCAATTCTTTTTTAATATCCCCAATTTATTCCCATAGTTTCTGGTTTCTTACCTTGAATTACGTAAAGAAATCTATTACCAAATTCATAAAAGGAGAAACATTTCAAACTTGGGCAAAAAAACAGAATCACATATGCTACCTAGCTGGTAATAATTTACTATGAATCTAAACTTATTAGTTATTCCTTAGATAGTTTGCCATGTGCGTTGTTTATGGGGTCTTTCCCCTTTGGTGGACTACAGCTGTCATATTAATTTTTAATCAAATTGTAAAATTTTGTAAGTAATTCTTAAAGCCAAGTGAATAAAAAGAAAAAGATATCCAGGAAACAGTATGGAAATGTATTCTATTTCTACAAACACATTTGCTATTCACTCTAAATATCAAATATCAAAATAATTTTAAGGAAGATAGTTAAGACAGGTCACACATCCAGTTTCTCTAAGTAAACTTAGACCTATTTATGGCTGTAAAATTCCATATTTTCTGAATATTTATGATCCTGAGACTGTCCCACACTGTATTGTTTTCCTCAAGGGCTTTTACCCAGCCCACATGAGAAAATGGAAACCAACATTCTCTGCAATCTGCCAAGTGCTAAACTCTTTTCCCCAAAATGAAGTGCAAAAATTATCTTAGCATTAAAGATAATTTGGATAAATCATAATTTTCATAATTTGCATAATTTGGAAAAATCATGAAAGGAAAAGTTCGGCAGCTTCAAGGAATTATTAACAGGGATAATTCTCCGTTCACTCACCTTACGTGAAAGTGCCCACTCACGCTCATACATAAAACACATTCTTATTAAATATATTGAGATGGAAATTTCAGATGCAAAATTCAGGAGTTGAGAATATTATTATTATTGTAGACTAAACCAAAAATCTGTGAAACACAGATCCTGTAAAAGAAGCTTCTATTTTGGCAGGTTCTATTTGACTTGGTAGGAAAAAAGTACATTGAAAATGCATATATGATTGGACCCTTTGAAGAAAAAACTCATTCCTAGAGAGCCATATAAGCTCAAAGGACAGCACAAAGCAATGTGTCCTATATTTGGGAATAAATATGATTCATTCACTCAATACTTTGATATACAAGGTTTTAAAAAGGTTAAAAAAGAAAATAATTTTTTTCTATGATGTTTACCTCTACTTTAAAAAAATTTCCTGCATAGAAATTTGCTTGCACATACTGTTTAATTATTAACCATATAAGTAACTTGCATTCTTGCCTTTACATGTAACAATTAAGATACCAGAATCTAATTTTTGTGTGTAGATTCCTTTGGAGAAAAAAAATAGCATTGCAGAACAAAGCTCCTGAGTAGACTAGAGCAAAACTTCCCATGCTTTAATGTGCATGTGAATCATGTGCAGACCTAGTTAAATGAAGATTCTGTTTAGAGGTCTGGGTTTGGGGGGTGGGGAGCTGAGGTTCTGTTCAGATGATGCTGATGTTGCAGGACCATATTGGACAGGAAGGAACCATAGAGGATGGGATCCCAGAGGGTACATTCATCTTTGCAGGAGAAAAGGCAGATGGTGTGGCTGCAGAGCCTGGTATGTTACTGGATTTGGCAGTGGGTACCTGAGGGCACAAGGCATGATGAATTCCCCTAGGTGCCCTGCGTGAGGAGGATTGATTTGCTTGTGGAAACTTACTCTCCATGGGCTTATTTTCTAAATATAGTGATCTAATTCTATTGAATATTTAATCAAGTGTCTAACATATACTTTGAATTAGATTACTCTAAAGTAGTCTCTTTGGTGAAACCTAAGCAAGGATATTGTTATACTTAATATCTTACTCTGACAGATGGCATAGAGCATCTGGAGTCTCAGAGGGGACAGACTACTTGTTCAGTGCCTGTACCTCTAACTGGCTTACAGACAAGGGGATGAAGAAAAATATGATGCCACAAATAGACCTTCCCACCCTTGCCCCGGCCTTTACTCTGACTTGATATGAAAGCAGTTGGATCAGTTTTTAAAAAGTTGTCTAGTTAAGTTACAGAAAAGATGAACTTATTATTAATTGGAGACATTATTATAAAAAGGATTGACTTATTTAATTCTCAAAAAGAGAATTCACTCTGGCCTGGTATTTTAAAATATGGAGCCACAGGGGAGTTGGGGGGAGGATAAGTGAATAAGAAGGTTATAAAATTAGTTTGAGAATACAGAAGAAAGTGGATGAGAAGATATTCAGTTTCTTCTTTAATGACCCATTCTGCAAAGCACAACTGAGAATCTTTATGTCTTGTTTACACTGGTAATCAATTCCTGCTTGGTCCAATTTTGTGTTTGGATATCACAGTAACAGATATCACTATAAGCAATAGTGAACCAATAAGTGGATAAAGAGGCTGAAATGTAACTAAATTTTCCATAGATCTGTTCTGAGAGATGTACAAGCACAGTTTATAATTTTAGCAATTATGATATTTATTTTTATTTTATTTTATTTTATGTTGGCTTTTCATAGCATATCAATTTTTATTCCATTTCTTAGAGTTGGAATAGGAAAAACAGCTTTATTTCTGTAGTCAAGGCCAAAACAGTGGCTTATGGATTAAATTATAAGGTGTCACTAAGAATTCAATAAATTATTTACTTAAATACCTTAATTTTACAAAGAGGCAGAAAAAAGTAATCAAGCCCAAATGTCCATCATCAGATGAGTGGATACGCAATTATATTTATAGTGAAGTAGAAATGCCCATAAAAAATGAGTGAACAAATGCCAAAGATTAGTCAAATTTTTAAACTAGTGAACAAGATTTACTAAATGGCTTGCTGTGGTATTTCATTACTGAGATTTAAACAAAATTATGCCTATATTAATCTTGTTGAATTTTTTTGTTTCATCTGTCCTGCATTCCTTCCTTTTTCTGCATATTTATAGTAAATTTCCATAATATTTTCCCCTATGCATCTGAAAATTTTGAGAATTCGAGTAGTAGAATGCTTACCATGTGCAAGGCAGTATCTGAAATGCTGTAGGAGCTTACAATGTAGTTAGGGAGATACAATATGTACACAAGTACAGCGTCCCTCCATATCTCCAGGGGGATTGGTTCCAGGACCACCCCCGCTTCTGCAAGTCCCCAAATCCCCCAGTGCTCAAGTCCCTGATATAAAATGTCATAGTATTTGCATACAATCTACACATATTTTTCCGTATACTTTAAATCATTTCTAGATTATTTATGACACTTAATACAATGTAAATGCTATGTAAATAATTATTATACTGTATTTTTTATTTGTATTTTTTATTGTTGAATTGTTACTTTTTATTTTTTCTGAATATTTTCAATCTGCACTTTGTTGAATTCATGGATATGGAACCCACTGAAAAGGGGATCCAACTGTGACAATCATATTAATGAGTGTCATGAGTTTGATTATTTACTCTTTGAATGAAAATCAATTAACTTCCACCTGGAGTGAGCAAGAAGTTGCATAGAGTAATTGGCATGTTAATAGTAAGTTAAGAAAATGGGTAGGGTTGAGAAATGTAGAGTTTGAAGATAAGAAAATTTCAGGTGGAGAAAGCATCATGTTAATGTCATAGGAGAGAGAAATGAAATATATGTGTGTGGGATGAAAAGTGGTTCAGTGTTAGTGAAGCTCAGAATACTCCTAAGGGAGTTCCAGGACGTTCAACCACAAGTTAGCACCAAAGGACAGTTCCTTCCCATGTTCAGTCTTTGCTCCATCTGTTCCTCTTCCTAAAATGCTTCTGGCATTCTCCCAATTTAACGTCTACTACCCGCCCAGTTTCTTCTTACTTTTACATGACCTTTATTTCTCTCCCTATGAACCCTAGCACTTGCATGTTTTACTTATTTAGCACTTAATCGAATAGTTTTTTGTGTCATCTAATTGATTGTGTTAATAGTTAACATTTTACGCACACATTTTTTTCCCTTTTAAACTTACATGACCAAATTTGAAGGTTCCAGAGAGCAGAAACTGGCTCACAATTGCTTGTACTCCCAAGTGTATTAGTTCATTTCTGTTGCTTATACCATAAATACCTGAAATTGGGTGATTTATAAATATATATATATATATATATAGTTTACAGTTTTGGAGGCTGGAAAGTCCAGGGAACACATTTGGTGAGGGCTTTCTTTGGTAGTGACTTTACAGCAATGCAGAGGTCTCACATGGTAGAAAATGGCAGAGCAGAGAGAAAAAAGGACTAACTTCCTAATTCACTCTTTTTTTAAAGCTCTCCAAAGCACACCCATGACCACCATTTTTAATCCATTCACTGCTGCACAGTCCTACAATTTAATTACTTCTTCAAGACTCTGCCTTTCAATTACCATACTAGGATTTCCCACCTTCCTGACTGCCACAGTGGGGGCCAAGTTTCTAACACATAAAACCTGGGGGACACAATTCAAGCTTCAATGAGTTTGGGGGAGAACATTCAATCTACTACACCCAACGTCTAAGGATAGGTCTGCATAAGGTAGCTGCTAAATAAATGTGAAGTGGTAATTGAATAAATGAATGTATAAATAGATGTATGCATAAATGAAATGAGTGAATGAACTAGATGGAAATCTGAGATCTAGAAATTAAAGACTGTTGAACTTGATAATTTCTGATGATTTCTATAATGGAGGTGACAAATTACTTTCTGCTTATGTACAGAAAATTCTTAACTCAGTTTTAAAATATTTGATCTAGTTCACTGTGGTGCTTAGCTACTGAAATAGCTAATACCTAGGGGGATAGAGATGTGTCCTTATTTCTAGCAATTTTTTAAAGAATGGACAGCTATTTATCTGTCCTTTTTAGATTCATCTAAAGTTGAATGAGCTGAATTTGCAAAGTTGGGGGCTAGGTTGCATGACTTCTATTTCTGGAAGATGAGTGAATCTGTGATTTTGAGAATGAGTGAACCTTTCTAGGTCACAAGAATGGCCTCTGTGTAATGCCTACAGTTAACTACTTCTAAAAAAAGAAAGGTAACTCCTGTTTCCACCTATTTGTTTTTAAGATAAAGAATAATTCTTTCAGTTAACTGGTATTATTTTGTGAAATATAATCCACCCTGCTTAGTTGTAATCAGTGTCTCACTAAACGCTTCATTCTGCCCAGTTGATGTGTCATTGGCCCAGTAGTTAACAAGATTCTAAATGAGCAGAACTGAACTGTGGCAATCCTTTCTTTCCATTTCTGACTGTAAGATCCTTGGTTGAAATTTGTTATGTACTGAGTAGTTATGACCAACTGACAAATAAGAAGACCTTTATCTTTCCTAATAAAGCTGTGAGAGTACTTTTTCATGGATTTCCAGTAAAAATAAACACAAAATCTTTTTCAAGGGTCAGAGTAAAAAAGGTGTTTTTAGTTAAAATAGTTAAAACAATTATTGTACACATTGTGGCACACTGACTTAAAAAAGTAAAATAGTCATGTTGTATATAACTATTTCCAATTATCAAAGTACTTTAATATTGACTTAAAATGACATGATGAACCATTTTTCATCATCCAGTAAAGCAAATAGATATTTCTACCAGCTTTGGAGATCTGAGGCTCTGCCTGGAACTGCATTCCATGACCACAGGTCATTGTGATCCAAGAAATGAATGTATCTCTTTGATGACAGGACACACCACAGCCTGTCACTTGGAGTTGTGGTTTCATTGGCTCTCCGGGTTCAGCTGTAAATTAGGTCTTTGTCTTTGGCCCCAATGTCTCAACAAATGCCCAATTCTTAACAAAGGTGAGCTAATGAGAGAAATGAGCACAGAAAGCAAGCTCATGTTGCTGTTTTGTACATTGAGAAATAAATTTTCTCTTTGAACCTCATTTTTATCATCTTTAGAATGTGTTAGAAATATCTATCTTAAAGATGTGTGTGTCAGGATTAATGGCAACTTATTGAATGCAAACTTCCTTGTATGGCATATGGTGCACAGGAGCAGCTCAGACTCCCCCCCCCCCCCCCTAATTTCCTTCTTCTAACTTATGGAGAACACATTCAGGCAAATACCAAACAAAAATCTCTATTTGCAAAACTTTAAGGAACAGACCAGGTGAAAATTGTTTTAAATGTCACATTTAAAAAACCATCAATAACGGATCAGCATTTGTGGGTGGGGAGAAAATACCACGCAGTTTACTCATTGCATAGGTTGGCATTGCTGGCTTTTAAAAGCATCTCCTAGATATATTGGCTCAATTAGAATTGCCAGATTTATCAAATAAATATGCAGGGCACAATATTTGGGACATAGTTCTAACTGAAAAATTATTTGTTGTTTATCTGAAATTCAAATGTAACTGGGCATCCTGCACTTTATCTGAAAACCCTAGCCCAAATTCTATTACAAAATCTCTACTACAGACACAATACTACTTTTGAAATTATTCCTGATTTCACTCTTCCCAATAGTGACACCTTGATTTTATGTATATGAAATTCCATTGGCTTATTATACATAATACCACTTTCTATTAAGGATTTGCCACAATAAAAAAATTTAACGAGATACAACTCCATTTTCTTAAGACATGCTAATGTTACCATTCTTGTAAACTGCCTTTAAATGGCCTAAACAAAGAGCTCATTTTTTTTCATTATCTTAAATAATAAAACGGTAAATCTGTCAGTATTTTGCACAGTAACAGTTCAAGTTTTCATCTATCAGTCTAGGTTATGGATCTATATTTCCATCTGATTATGGATTCCATATTTTGTTCACCAAATTCTGTCATATTATTGTGCACCCCCCTGTCCTTTATCTCTCCTTTCTCATACAAAATTTATTTGGTTTGTTCTGGCATTTTTAATCTTGTGAAAAGATAAAGGTGTTTTTCTCACCTTTTCTTTCCTGCACAGACAGAGGAGAGGAGAGTAATAGAACAGGAGTAAGAATGGTACAAAGAATCCCAGAGACTTCAAGAACACTGTTTACTCTTTCAGCAGAAAAAAGAACAAACCTAGTGAGGTTTCATTATTTATCAGGCATTAACAATTGATAAATTCTGCTTGATTACCTGCCATTACCCTTCATGAGCTGTATTGGCCGAATGCAAGCCTCCATTCAGAATGTGGAGAAAGGGCACCCAAGGGTCTCTTCAATCAGAAGCAATGTGCTGCTGTGATGGGAGCGAGGCTAGAGTTCTGTCAATAACAGGAGATCTTTTTCTGTGTCTACATGCTCAGGGCCTCTTTCATTCGGCTTTTGACCCCGTCGTAAAAGAGCCTAGCCATGGCTGATTATTATTCTGCGGTGAAATACACTTTCTCATCTCAAAGAATACTTGTCTTAACTGATTACTGTTTTGTAACCCTTGCATTCTACAGGGAATTGTGCATTTCAATCCACGCTCGACATAAAATATCTGTTTTGACAGTCTTTGATTTTACTTAAATAGTTCAGATTTTAAATAATCAAAGAGGTCTTATATAATAAAGTTGGAGGTCTCAGAAGTGATTTTCTGTCAGTAAGGGGGAGAAGAAAAGCAGAAGGCTTTTTAAAAATAGGATTACAGAATTATAGAACTAGAAGATATCATGGAGATCATCTAGCTTCAAGGACTCCGTTTACAGTTGCCAAATGAGAAATACAGAGAGACGAAAAGCTAAAGTAACTTTCCTAAATCATACAACTCATTAAAAACAGTCAAATCTATGACTTAAAACTCTTAATTTCTAACAATTTTTTCTCTCCACTACAAATTTTAAGTTTCTTTCTTCCTTTTTCTTTTCCTTCTTTCTTTCCTTCCTTCCATTATAATTTCTTCTTATGAGCTTAATAGTTAAAGTATAGGCTTTAGAGTTAGATTGCATGAGTTCAAATTCTGGCTCTGCCACTTATTACCTGTGCAATGTTAGGTAGATTATGTAGCTTCACTATGACTCAATTTTTTGTCTATAAAATGTAAATAATAGTACTATTTATTTCATAGGGATATTGAAGATCAAAAGATTAAAACATATGTAAAAACTCAGCCCTGAGCCTATCTCAAAATATTTGCCATTATTATTGTTACTAATCCACTTTTATTAGTCTCAATTTTAAGAGCCAAATTGATAAAATTAAAGTAGTTGACTCTTTCATTTCACATATGATGATGATTAGAAAGTCAATACATAGTTACAATGAGAAAATAGAATTAGATAAGAATTACCAAAGTTCAACTCCAAACATGGAGCAGTGAAATTGAAAAAAAAGGTAATCATAGGTGGATATATAGGAAGGAAAACCTGGGAAAAGAATAAAATTAATTGGGGAAGATATGGAAGCCACGCATATTTTTTTAAGAGAATTGGTACGATATTCAAATAGGATTGAATGCTGCATCTGCCACTTAAAAATTGTGTAATCTTGGACAAAATTTCTTTAACTGTATGTGGTTTTTTTTATTAGGTATATCACATAGGATAGCTGCCAAGATTAAATAAGCAATGTATATAAACTATGCAGAGTAGACAATAAAGATGACAATAACAGGTCAAGTAATAGAGGTGAATTAGTAGTAGCAGGTGAGATGAATTAGTTAGTAGTAGCAACCAAGTCAGCATCTAAGGCAGAGAATCATGACACGCTTACAGAAATAGTATATAGAAAAATATGTAATGCTTTAAAAGTGCTATGGGCAATAGGTACACCTTCTGAACATTTTAGAACACAGATTGGCAAACTGTAGCCTGTGGGCCAAATCCACAAATTTAGAATGACTTACATTTTTAAATGTTTGAAAAAAATCAAAAGATAAGTAATATTTCATGACTTGAAAATTCTATGAAATCAAATTTCGTTGTCCATAGCTAGAGTTTAAGTGAAACACAGCCAAGCTTATTCATTTCATATTGTTTGTGGCTATGTTGATGTTATGATGGAAGAATTGAGTAATTGTAACAGAGCATGTTTGGTCCACAGAGCCTACAATATTTACTATGGGGCCTTTTACTGAAAATGTTTGACAACTTGTTTTAGACCATGAAATCATCTGTGAAAAAATGTATTTCTATCAGACTCGGAGTCCCTCAGAAATTAACTCATTTGGCTTGCAAGCAGGAAAGTGTTATCATGGATTACCAGATGAAGAAAGAGGAAAATCTTTTTCACATCTACCAAAAAACCAAAGCAGATCAAGAAAAAGTTGAGGACAACTGCCAATGGTTGCTCTCAATGAATGGGAAAGAAGATGGTGGAATAAAAATGGTAATTATGAAAGAACGGAGATTCTTTAAAAGAAAAGGCTAACAAATGGGCAAAAGAGGACATGTTTTCCTCAGAAAGGAAATGTCCCTGTGTCTTTACTTTATTCCATGGGTTAAGCTATTCTAGATCTTCTAAACTTCGAGGTTGGACACCCCTGGAAAACAATCTGATTACAGCCAGTGCCAAATTGCCTTGTGGACCCCGGATGGAGACAGACCATTTTTGGAAATTCTGCATGAGGATCTGGCATTACGAAATGAAAAAATGTCCATGTGAGGACTTAGTTTGCACTAAACAAAAAAGTGCATGTGAATTAGAGACAAAACGTAAAACTGCAACTGACCACACATCCCTCTCTTTTCCATATACCCTGTTTCATAGTAGTTTTCTAAATTCACTTTGAACTTCCCCTTCCCAATACAATTGCTGCAGCTGTTTCCTCAATCAGAATTTTTATCTTCTGCTTTAGACATCTTTTCCAACCTTCAAAATCCTATTAATTTCCTCCTTTATTGAAAATTCTCCCTGTATATTTTAAGAAAATTCTCCCTATATTGCTAGTTAGAATTGTTTTCTCCCTCTTCTGTTTTTCCACAATTCTTTAGATCCACCTGCTTTACCGTTTATTCTATTCTTCCTGAGCCAGTTTCTTATGTGCATGACTGCAAGCATTAGTGAATCATAAACTCCTTAAGTATGGGACCATGATCTGCTTTTTGCTGCCCCACATCATTAAGATCAGTATTTGGAACATGGTGGAGGCACTCTGAATAGCTGTTCAATTGAATTGCTAAAGGCATTTCTCGCCTTTACCGTTTTTACTTTTCTCCAAGGTGGAGATGTCTTCCAAACAAGTGGCAGGGAAAGTAATGAGTGCTATTAAAAATTAAGTAGTGCTGAATTGGGTCAGAAGTCAGCACAATCCCAAATCTCCATGTATTAAAATATTGTACACTTAAACCAAAATAATTCTTAATATGCGAAGGGTAATTAACACACATTAAACTAGTCATTAAACATGAGTATAGAACATTTTTTCTTCTTGATACCATATCAGTTCTTAGAACAGTACACTTGGAGAATTTTTTTTAGCTATTTGTGAGAAAAATCAGGTGGTTACAGCATTTTCAGTGGTAGAACACTTAATTGGCTCGAGCAGGTGATTAACACCAAGAAAATAACAATTTGATCCTGTGAGCCTAATCAAAGATTGCACAGATTATACTTAGCAGTTCAAGTCTTCAGCTGAACTCTGTAGTTGAAGAACAAGAACAAGATTGTCTGTCAAGTCAAGAACATTATATTTGGCATAGTTAATAGTACCTTAAACTCAGAAACTTTTGAGAGCCCCCAAATGGCCTTATACATTTAAATGAAGATCACATTTAAGAGACGATTTCTGAAGCAAACAAATCTTTATGACTCAACTTTAAGCAGTTGCTCAGATAGAAATCACTCAGGAGAAATCAGAAAGCAACTGAAGTTATAAAAAAAGAGATGTATGAAATGAAGTGGGCAGCCATCTCATCCTGTCCCTTTCAGTCTGAGGAGTGTCTGTCAATTTCATGAGTCATATGTAGGATAGTGCCTATTAATAATACAATATATGTATAACCCATATTTTTAAGGGCATGTTTTGTATTTTGTGTAAGAAAGCAGAACCATGTAGAGAATTGCTTTTGCAGCTTGCCCAAGCTCACAATACAGTGGGAATCAGTTACCTGGGAAATGGCAATGCCAGCTCGTGAGAGTAGTACCCGTTTGGCTGTACAAATGAGAGTATATTAGTATACACTTCTATTTTCACATCCTTAGAGCAACAAATCATTATTGCCACGACCATTTTGTGTTGTTTCATGAATTGTTTTTCCCCTAGAGTACGGAGAGAGAAGTCACTTTTTCCTTTCTCGAAGAGAAAATTATACAATTTAAAATATGACATGAAAAAAACCCTTCTAATTGGAAAGAATTAAAGTTGGTTATGTCCTTTTTAGTCTTTCTCCATATTTTATAAATGTCCTTGAGTTCTTTTATTAATTACTTGATTATAAAGTCTTTTCAAAAATCAAATGCTTTACATGACTAAGTGGTAAAAGTTTAATTTAAAAGCATCAGACCATGACATAATTTTAGCTTAAAATGAACCTCCTGGGCTAAGCAAATTATACGTATATTTTTCTGGATCACAAACTATGATATACACTTTCGTATTTAAAAACATTACTTTGGGCAATATCTAAAATTCTTTCATATTCTTTTCCTTTTCCATAGCTAGGTATCTAATTTTAGATTTTAAACTTTAATACTATTAAGGAATCCAATTTGAGGACATTCCTTATACTCTCTGGGTGTACATGCCTCAAAGATTCAGAGATGATAGAAAGCACTAAATATTGAGACATTAAAGAATTGGATAAGGGTTCCTTTAGAGCACAGTGATTCCTTATTAATATTTGTCTCTATTCAGTACCTAGCATAGTGTCTTGTTTATAATGACAACTTAGTAAATATTTGTTGAATTAAAAAAGAAAAATAAAAATAGTAACCTGGGTGTATGCCATTTATTAGCTGTGTGACCTGGGGCCACATATTTAACTTTTTTGGACTTTAGTTTAGTTTTGTTTTGTTTTAAATCTGTAAAATGATGATGCTTGAATTACATGGTCTATTAAATTCCTCTGAGTTACAGCATTCTGTAATTCCATAACAACTTGACTGGCCATTCCAAAAAGAAATGACTGCTGAAGTGGCAAAACCAAACAAAAAGCCTCAATTGGCAGATTTTTTTCTTCCACGATTATATCTAGCTTCCTAAGCATCCCCATCTATCCTCCTGGACATTGGAGGATTGTCACTCAAGTGAGCCATCTATCCATTTACTTAGAGGAAATGTATGTAAATATATTTTGAGGTAGATTATCTTCAGTAATTCTTGAAATGAATATCTTGGTTAAGTAAGGAAAGCACTGACTTGATTGATAACTGTATTATTGTGCAGGTTAATCTTAAAAAATATTCATGAAATAAGTACACCTTTCCAACATAAACTTTTTTGTTGTTAAATTCAATACAAAATCAGACAGCATGCTTCTGGTGTCTAAAATTATCCCCAGGCAGTAACAAGAACATCCATCACAACTTTTGTCATCAAAGGCCTGAAATAAATCTTATCTCTCCTTATTTTCACATGGATATTTTGAGATTAGTTAAAATAATATGAGGGAGGCATAGTAACAATATAAATTAAAAATATAATTTCTTTTTTAGTTCTAACTATGTGCCAGGCACTGTGCTAGGCATTGTGGAGATATTGCCTCTAATTCGTTTGACAATTCTGAATGATAGCATAATTTGTCTCTTCATTTTTTATTAAACTTTGAGTATTTAAAAGCTTTGTTCATTCAATCAAGCCATATAATCAGTAAGCTATAGAGTCATAATTTCAACCAGGAGTAACTTTAGGACTCCAAACTCAACAGACATTTATTAAAATTAAAACATAGTGCTTTTAGTTATTTTCAGGAACTTGAGTATTTTGGGATAGCTAACAAAAGCTTAATTTGCTTCTGAGAGCTCCTCATACAACTAGGATATACTTTTGATTAGGTCTGCTAACTGAGGGTTCAGAATTGAGGTATTCTTCTCAGAGGCTAAAGCAAGTAGCCAAAACAATAGTAAGTTTTAAAATCTTGAATGCTAGGCTCATTGCTTTCAGCCACATCTATGAAACAACAGGGGTTAAATGAAATAGAGGAAAAAATCAGTGATCATCATATTTTAGTCTTGGTTTCATAAAACACGACTATCGAATACAATTTATACATAAGTGGATGCTAATGGTGTTGAGTTAATTCCAGATAATCTAACACCCCAAATGACGGATCTTAACATTAATATCTCAAATAGTTTTAATGTTATAACATCTATATTACAGAACTAAAGTTATACCACAAAAGTGTTTTTTTTTTTTCCCCCAAAATGTTTTAGAGTTTTATGCCACCACTTTCTGGATTCAAGAGTTTTCAAGTTTAGTACTTCAGTCCTATGTTGGCTGAACTTCAAACTTCTCAGCTGCCCTGAACTTAATCAATGTGGTGTTCTGCTGTTCAGAACCTCTCATGTTAGAAACACAGCTGCTCCACTTTCTACATCTTACTTTTTCTTCTCCTTGAATCATGTGATGAGCCCCTTGAAGTGGGGCCATACACAGGGAAGGATATGGCCTTTGAGTGGGAACTTTCCTCTGTTACTTTAGATGGGAAGTTATGTTAATAACAAAAGAGAGAAAAGAGCTTTTTAGGGCTGAGAGAGGCCTATACATTGTGAAACTAATTTGAAGTACTGCTGATTAGGAATAAAATAAGCCAAGCAGGCAAGAAATGCTCTCTTTTCATTAGACACCATGGCTCTGCCAGAAAGTTAGTGTACCCAAGGTCTCCTTATGACAATTATGAAAGGACTGTGATTTTGCTCTCAGCTTTTAAATTAAGCCTTTTCATGGCCGAAATCCACATCAGCTGCTTGATCTTTCTCTTTCCAGGTCTCCCAGTTATGACACTCTCAAATTATGTGATTCCTCTTGAGACTTCAGCGTTCTGAGTCTTTCTCATTAGCGAGTTAGCTAAACATGTAAGATTTACATAACCTTTGCAATTTTAAATTTAGCTCTTGGATACTTGTGAGCTATCATTTTTCAATTCAATTTTGTGAAAGATAGAATTCATTCAATTCCATTTCATTTAAATTCCTAGTAGAGAATATTAGTGCTGTGAAACTCATCAATGACTAATACTCAAGAACAATACGATTTTTCTCATATCTTTTTTTCCCCTGTTTTCTAGGCAGTAAGTTGAACTCAAAAATTTACCTTCCAAACTCTCCAAATCCCATTTTATTGACCCGTGACAAAATAATAGCAGGGCAAAAATAATCTATAGTCATGTCCTGGGCAAGAAGGAAGTCTGTCAGTAGTAGACAGACATAGTGAAACTTTGAGGAATTTCTGTTTCAAATGAAGCATTTAATTGTGATTTAATGCAGAGAAATATTGATGAATGGTTCTCACCACGTAATTCAGCACAGGCAAAGGAGGAGTTTTCCTAAGAAGTAAGAGAAAGTGCTCCCCATATAAAATCCTCCAAATGATAAGCAGAAGGAGTGAGTAAGGATGGACAGTGGGCACCTGAAAATAGGCAAGATAAGGATTTGCAGACTCTTGCTAATGGTTACATAAAGCAGCTTTAGAATAGTAGAATTCTGTAGATGACCCCACCCCACCACACCAAGTTGATTCTAGCAAGTGCTAATTAAGGTACTGCTGTGAAGAGACTTTGCAGGTGGAACTGGGGTTACTAATCAGCTGACCTAAATATGGGGAGATCATCTTGGAAGACCTGGGTGAATCCATTGTAATCACACGAACACTTAAATGTACAGAGGAAAACAGAAGTGTCAGTCAGAGAGATGCTGTACAATAGAGGGAGAGATTCAGAGTGTGAGAAGACTCACTGTTGCTGGCTTTGAAGTTGGAGGAAGGTGGTCCCCCCAAGGGATGTGGGCAGCCTCTAAAAACTGAGAACAACCTACCTCCGGCTGATAGCTAGCAAGGACACGGGGACCCCAGTCCTACAATCACATGGAATTGAATTCTGCCAACAACCTGAATGAGCTCGGAAGAGGATTCACCTCCAGAAGCTCTAGAAAAGAACACAGCCCTCTCACCACGTTGTGAAAACCACAGCAGAGAACCAGCTGTGCCTGGACTTCCAACCTACAGAATGGTGAGATAATAAATTGGTGTTGCTGTAAGCTGCTAAATTTGTGATTCTTACTGTAGCAGTGGAAAATGAATACAGCAGTGGACACAGGATTTATCACAGTGTTTCCCCTGGCTTTGACTAATTCGTCAATAAAGTGGAAGATTTGCTGCAGAGAGCTTCTAATGTGGGTGATGGAGCCATCAGAAGGGAGCAATACTTCCTATTGGTGGCTGGGCTCTAATCAAATGGATTCCCCTAGGATTCTCTCCACTGCCCCACATGAAGTGATGGAGGAAGGAAGATGTGGGCTGGATGAGGAGCAGCTAGAAAAAAGCAACTGGACTTATCATCCCCTCAGGCTTAACTTGGTGGGAATAGCTTTGGAAATGAAGTGGTGTGTTTGCACTAGAATGTCCACCTGTTGCCTGCTTTTCTCTACAGTATCCAAGATGGTTTCCATCTACTCGGAACCTGCCTTCTGGTGTACACCGGAGCTATCACTGGAAGGCAAAAGTTAACACAATTCTTATGGAAGTCCACAAAACATACAAATACTCATCAGCTTAGACCGGTGCTTCTCAAATGTTGGAGTGCAAATAGGCTGTGATTCCAATTTAAGATCCAAAGAATCATTCATATGAATGCAACAGAAAGTTATATTTGGACATGCAACGATTCAGAAACACACCATGCATTCACTTAGCCTAATCTGATTGATGCAGCTGTTGGTAGCAATGAATGGGGTGTTGCCACAGAACAACCTAAAATATGTAGCTTCCCTTTTTATTTATTTTTATTTTTTTTAAAAAAAGATGACTGGTAAGGGGATCTCAACCCTTGGCTTGGTGTTGTCAGCACCACGCTCAGCCAGTGAGCTAACCGGCCATCCCTATATAGGATCCGAACCCGTGGCCTTGGTGTTATCAGCACCACACTCTCCCGAGTGAGCCACGGGCCGGCCCATTTTAAAAAATGAAACCACTGTCTAGTTTTGGCCTGTAAGATTGCCACAGTTTACCAACCCTTGTTCTAGGGAAATAGTTTATAAAATGCAACATTAACATTTGATTTTGGTTATTGTTGGCTGCATTTATCAGGGTGCTAACAAGACAAAAATGAATTGAGAAAAGAATCAGACTTGGAAGAGAGTGGATTGAGGGAGCCTAAAATTTTGGGATTTGCAGCACAGAATCCCACCCTTTAAAAGATAAAAGATCTTTGAAGTCATATTCTTGCAGCAAGTATGAAATCAAAGCTATGGCTGTCACACCCACTGTTAAAATCTTTGACTCAGAGCAATGACCCTGTAAACGTGCAGTATCCCAGTCTTTTCAGTTGGACAAAATGGCTCTCCCACCTAAACTGAATAGTTCAACATACTCCAGTTATGTCCAGAGAAAAAGAAACAAGAAACTTGGGTGTGAGAAAACAAAAATAGCAAACAGAAGGAGTATGTCTGGAAAAAGATGTAAATTTTTGAGAGAATTGTACTGTCAAATGGATCACCAGCTGGGACAGAAAGGGGCAGTGACTTTTTGAGACTTTAAAGTAAAGAACTATAGATGGGCAGGCATTGGGCATACTCTCTAATGCATACTTTCTATGGAAGCCGAGGAGAATAATATCAAAGGAGGAACATCTCAGAGGATGGAGTCAAGGATTTTGGAAAACTGAGAATCGAAGCCTAAAATATTCTCTGCTCCAAGGTATTGAACCCTCAAGCCTAGTGGGATTCCAGAATTACTATTGTCTGCGTGTGTATCTGATATTCTTCCCCCTTCTAAATGGGAGTCTCTTTAGAATCATTCTGTCCTAACTCCACAACTGCGTACTGGGTGTGGGTGTGTACGGGGGTGGGAGGTGGGCACCCAAGTCATCTCTTTAATTCACAGGTTGCTGGATGAAGAGAGGTCACATCCATACCTGATACGGAAACCACCACGTCGACTAAGAAACCACCACGGAGACTAAGATTCGTCAACAGAAGATCCTCAACTCAGAGATGATTCTCTAGCTGGTCAGACTTTTGGGTTGTCTTTCTCAGGAAGAGGGTGAATATATAGCACATGGGGTAAAGAGAGGGGGTCAACTCTTTGGTGAACAAAAAGCTGACTGTTAGTCATTATGCTGTTCACTGAATATTACCAATTCTCTATCCTTGCAGGTCTGTGGTAGGATTGCATTTCTCTGTCCTTTGAAGTTATTTCCATCACACTGGCCTTCTTTTAGTTCACCAGTGTATTCTCTTTCTCCTCATTACAAGACTCCCACTTATGCTGAATATAGTACCCAGAGTGATCGTTTTAAAACATAGTTCAGAGCACATACTTCCATTGCACTTAGAATAAAATGCAAACCTCTGAACAGAATGGAAAGCTCTGGGATGTGCGGTCTGACTGCCTCTCCAGACTCGTCTTAAACCATTCCCCACCTCCTTCATGTTCACTGCTGGGCTTCACAGGGACTGTGTTTCTGGTATTTTTTCATGCCAACCTTGCTCCTGTCTCAAGGCCATTACACTTCCTCTCACCTGCCTGGCAAACTCTTTCTGCAGATGTTCAAATGGCTGGGTCTTTCTCTTTATTCAGGTACCAGGTCACATATCAGCTCCTTGGGGATGGGCAGCTGTCCTGACCTGACCTCCATCTGAAAGCACCCTATCCTACCCTGTCTAGTTTCTCCACTCCATTTCATTCTCTTAACATTTATTACTGTCTGAAATTATTATTTTTTATTCACATGCCTACCCTTCTTTCTCTAGACAAAAAGAAGACCCAGTAAGGACTAGTCTGGCTAATCTCATCACAGAATCTCCAGAAGCCTGAATCAGTGCTGGGCACTTTGTAGCCACTCAGTCAGTATTAGCTGAATGAATTGATCGATGATACAGTGGATCGGTGAGGCAGGAACAAATCACCACCATACCTCAGGGGCTTAGTATGACAAAGTTTATTGCTGTTCTCTCAAGCTCCATGTTAATTCCAGGTAAGTTGAATTTCTGCTCCAGGTTCCCTGTTGACTGAGGAATTACTAGCTATACACTGCCAATTACCATGGTGGAAAAAAAAAATGGCAAACTATACAATGGTTCTTAAAAATTCCACCCAGAAATGACACAGGTCCATCCTGCCCATATGCACTAGCCAGAGTAAGTCACTTGGCCAGATCCAACTTCATGGGGACAAGGAAGGACAATTCTACAGGGTGCCTGGGAAGAGAACTTGTAATATCTCATAGTTAGCAAGAATGATTGCTTTGTAGGAATGATTACTTTTTCCTCTGCTTTGTATTCTCTCCCTCTTCCTTTTCAGATCTCAACTGGAATGTCCAATTCACAGTGAAGCAGTTTTCTTTATCCCTTAAGCCAGTTGCTACTCAAATTTATTGTGAATACCAATCACCTGAGGATCTTAATAACGTGCAGGTCTGGGGTGGGGCCTGAGATTCTGTATTTCTAACCAGGTAATGCTAATGCTGCTGGTTTGTAGACCACACTCTGTGTCGCCATGTTTCAGACTGCTCTGGATGTGTCTGTTATATCCTCTCAAGTAAATGGGCATCCTTCTTAGTAGCACTTATCTCAGTTTGTAGGTGTGCATGCTTATTTGAATAACATTTGCCTCCCACCTAGATTCTGAGCTCCATGATATCTGGGACTGTTCTGCTGTTGTTCACCATTGTCGTGCCCCTGTGATGAGGAAGCTCAATAAATATTACATGGATTAATGAGCTGTTGATTTCCCAGATTTCTAGAGGTCATTCATGTTTCTGAATATGTCCCAGAAGTCCTGTAGCTTGCCAGTTAGTGACTCTGAAATTGGTATGTGCTCTTTGGAAGGGACACTTTTGGCTATGAGTATTCCATTGATCCCTGTATGTTGAATATATATTAGCATATACTACAGGAATTGTTCCTTTTGGGACCTGAGCATTAACATGTCCCAATGTTAGTGAAGAATACTTGGTTAAAGCAATAATTAGTCTATGAGTACTTCTGGATTCTCATCTATATTCCTGAAGTTCATCTGGTTATTTCCAGTGTAGTCACTGTAGTAGTTGGGGTTTACTCACTGTATTAGTTGGTGCTGAGATTGGATGCCCCCCAATCTCATTGAAGCTTAGTCCTCACTGGAGCTGTTGAGGGTGAGAAATCCTATTATGGTAATTGAAAGTGGGGCCTTGAAGAGGTAATTCGATTTTAGAACCATGCTGAAGTGAATGGATTAAAAATGATGGTCATGGGCGTGGTACTGAGGGCTTTAAAAGTACAGTGCATGAGGAACTGGCTTCTCTGCTTCCACCATCTTGCAGTGTGAGACCTCTGGGTCACTGTCACCACCACCAGATGGACTTTGGACTTCCCAGCCTCAGAAACTGTAAGCAGTAAATTTCATTTTTCTTATAAATCACCCAGTTCTGTGTATTTTGTTATAAATAACAGAAATGGACTGATACAGTTGGGGTTCTCCAGAGAAACAGAACCAACAGGATATGTGTGCGCATATATATATATATATATATATATATATAGAGAGAGAGAGAGAGAGAGAGAAAGATTTATTTTAAGGAATGGGCTCATGGAATCATGGAGGCTTGGCGAATACAACATCTGATGGGGTAGACTGGCAGTCAGGAGACCAAGGGAAGAGTTGCAGTTTGAGTCCAAAGGCAGTCTGTTGGCAGCATTCCTTCTTGCTGGGGAAACAGGGAGGGGATTTTGACAGTCAGTCTTTGTTCTATCAAGGCCTTCAACTGATTGTATGAGGCCCACCCACATTTCAGAGAGTAATCTATTTTCCTCAAAATCTACTAATTTAAATGTTAATTTCATCTCCAAAATACCTTCATAGAAACATCCAGGATAATGTTTGAACAAATATCTGGGCACCATGGCTCAGCCAAGTTGACACATAAAATTAATCTTCACGCTTACCTTTCACGTTCTTAAGAATGATTCAGATCTCCTAGTAATAATAACGACCTTAATAAACGAGTCATAAAATCTTTGCAGTATGTCAGTTTAATATTCATTTATGCTTTGAGTTCATTTAGCACTGTTACTAGGACTTACTTTAAACAACGAGAGCTGGCTCAGAGGGAAGAGGATAACTTAATTACCTTCTCATTTTAGTAATGTTCATATTTCTTCCTTCCTCTATAGCTCCTTTTAATATTCTGCTATAATTTATAGCATTATAATTAGGAGTTCTGATGATATACTTGAGCAAAGTGTGTGCTTATGGATAAGTGGGGCCATTAATAGACCAGGAACTTTGTGTCCTGTCTGTTTCCTTCACATGACTTTGAAAGGTACAGATGCTCCGCTTTTAATACATGAATGACAGGCAGCTGCTTTAACTCAGTTGCTGTTAGCTAGGACTGAAAAGGCCAGTCAGCTGGGCAAAGCATTTAAAAATAAGGACAAGGGCAATCAGAACTTCCTCGCTGAGGATAAGAGTTTTCCTTCTGGCTCAGTGGTTCACTTCCTTGAGGTATACTCCCAGGTGACAGCTGTGAAGAGAAAAATGCCAGTGATCGGGTAAGGGCAGTAAAGTTTATGCCTTTTGCCTCTTGAGGGAAACGAAACAGATGCCTGTGTCTTCTTATGCTTAAGTTCTATGATCTAATTGAAGCTATTGTCCAATATTAAACCTGGAGTATGCTCCAGTGGCTTTTACTGTCATATGACACCAAGGGTGACAGAGTAGTGTCAGTGCTGTAGAGCACTGGTGGCAAAAAATGAGAAACAGGTTGTTTTTGTAATTCTTATATATTACAGCTTTTTTTTGTTTAGATTTATACTAACTTTGTGGTCTTGGCTGAGCCAATTAAACATGGTTTTGTTTCCCTTTCTAAAAAGCAACATATTCCTCCTCATTCCTAAATATATTGAAGGGGAGGAAGAAAAAGGTTGAAGATCTAGTGGCTGAAGCAGACTAGCCCAGTGGTGAAGTACGTGAGCCTTGTGGCTGTATCGGTCAGGGAAGTAGATCTCATATGAGACACATACTGGGAGATGTGCTGTAAGGAATTGGCTTAAGTGATTGTAAGTCCCAAATCTGTAAGGCAGGCCATCAGGAAGGGCGGTGTGGAACTCCTGGAGATGAGCTGAAGCTGCTGTCCATAGGCAGAATTTCTTCTTCTCCAGGGAAGCCTCAGCTCTGCTACTAAGGCCTTTCGACTGATTGAAGCAGGCCCACCAGATTATGTAGAATAATCTCCTTACTAAACGTCAGCTTTTAGAGAATGGAATCACATGCATAGAATACGTTCACAGCAACATCTTAGATTAATGTTTGATTGAATAACTAGAGACTGTGGCCTAGCCAAGGTGACACATCAGAAAGATATCACAGTGCCCCAAAAGCTTGAGCCTTCACTCTCTATGATACTTGTGTCATAGTACTATTCCATTTATTTGTAAAATGAAAAAAAAAATTATAGTGTCACCTCATAGGTATTTTGTGTGGATGAGATAGGATTAAATGACCTAATACATGCGTACTGCTACAATAGAATCTGGCATAAAGTAACACTCAATAATTAGCTTATACTTTTCCGAGCATTCTCATATTAAATATTGAATTTTGTGGTCATATTAAGTTCTTATGCATGAATTTTTTTTTAAGATGAAAAAATGAAGCAGGAAAAAATTGAAAAGTTATTTTGGGCACTTGTTCATAAAGTCTCTTCCCAGTACTAGTTCCTGAAGTGTTTCTCCTATATTTTCCCTTACTAGTTTTACAGTTTCAGGTCTTATACTTAAGTCTTTAGTCCATTTTGAGTTGATTTTGGTTTACGGTGAGGGGTGCAGGTCTAGTTTCATTCTTCTGCATATGGATATCCAGTTTTCCCAGAACCACTTATTGAAGAGGCTGTCTTTTCCCCAATGTATGTTTTTATTACCTTTGTCAAATACCAATTGGCTGTAAGTCTGTGCATTAATTTTTGGGTTCTCTATTCTGTTCCACTGGTCTGAGTGTCTATTTTTATGCCAGTACCATGCTGTTTTGGTTACTATAGCTTTGTAATACAATTTGAAGTCATGTAGTGTTATGCCACTGACTTTATTTTTTCTGCTCAGGATTGCTTTGGCTATTCAGGGTCTTTTCTTGTTCCATATGAATGTTGAGACTGTTTTTTTCCATTTCTCTGAAGAATGTCATTGGTAATTTGATGCGGATTGCATTGAATCTGTAGATAGCTTTGGGTAGTATAGGCATTTTAACAATGTTAATTCTTCCAATCCAAGAGCATGGAATGTCTTTACATCTTTTTGTGTCCTCTTTAATTTCTTTCAGTAGTGTTTTGTAGTTCTCATTGTAGCAATCTTTCACCTCCTTGGTCAAATTGATTCTTAGGTATTTTATTTTTTTGGTGGCTATTGTAAATGGGCTTGCTTTCTTGATTTCTCTTTCTGTTAGCTCATTATTGGAGAATATAAACACAACTGATTTTGGGGTGTTGATTTTGTATCCTGCAACATTATTGAAATTGTTAATTAACTGATTTGTCTCCAACATGTCCACTCTAGGTAATGCAGTCAGGGCTAGATACCATGTTTGCTCCTTTCTGATGCTTTTTATAACTGAGATAACTGTGTCACTATCAGTGTTTCTGTCATTACCAACATGGTTTTCAGAACTTTAAATCATTTATACATAACACAAAATAAACAATTGTTAGTTACCTACATTATAAGAATCAAGGTTTAGCTGCAGTCGCTCCATCTTTTTAGATTTAAATGCAATTTGATTCAAATATGTACACCTTGTGGTGGAGAACTAAATGTCCTTCCCAGTATCATTGGGGACTCTTGGGAGGCCATTTTCTGCTGCCATTCCTGACTTTGACTTCCCTGTTCCTGTGTCTCCTTTCTGTGACCAAATTTGAAATGCAGCCCCATTTCCTTATGCCCATAGGTATTTCAGTGGGTACAGATGTCGTTGAATGGTAAGAGACTGGGTTTATACACAGCCACATCTGCCCTTAAGCCCACTTTCCATAGACATGAACCTGGCACTTTTCCCTCAGACTCTCCCCTTTAACATGTGGTTTTGACTTTCTGTATCCTCCTCTGTTCACCTCTCTTGCTCCTCGTCCACATTCCCAAATTCCAGTTACTATTTTTGAAGGGTTGTGACCATGTCTTTGAGTGAGGTGGGAGTCAGGTGCTAGAGGTGATCAAGTGGCCCAATGGTATATTTTCCAAAGCAAAACCAGGTCTCTTCCTAAAGGAATTTTAAAAAGAAATCCTGTTCTAGTTATAAATAAAACAAGAGATTAATTTTCAGACAATACCTGTATTAAGGTATAAGTGTTTCCACTATGGCTTTCAAAAGAAAAAACAAAAACAAAAACAAAAACAAAATTCACAAGATTGATTGGCAAAAAATAGCTAACAGCTATGGGCTTATTTTACTTCATGCTTCAACCCTTCACTGACCTTTAGAAGATGAATTTCTACTATGCTGTGTAACTGTTGTTCTGTGGAATCATCATTAATTATCAGGAGTCACAAACAAAACTTGCCATGATGGATTATCTCACAGCATAATTACTGACTCTAATCATGGACGGCTCTGGTGCAGAGGTGCTAGATATGAGCACAGTAAGTTTTGTGTGTGTATTTCAAGAAAGTATCATAAAGCTTGAAGAGGAGAAAAAGAAAGACTATTAATATGAGTGCAGCTCAGTGGCCTGTCAGCATGTATTTTTGACTAATGGTTAACAAATTCTCAGTAAAATCAGCTATGTTTATAATCTTTCTCTTCTTTTGTCCTTTTTTCCCTCTTCTTTAATGAAAGTAAGTACTTGCAATTATTTCACCTAATAAATTTTAAACCAAGTTTTCTATCCCACATGAGAAAAATGTAGATGATGAGACATTTAACTTATCTTCCAAGGTTTTATTTTTGTAAGAATAAAATGTTTGGAAAATGTATGTTGAAAAACAGGAATGCCAAGTTATAGTTTGGGAATCAAATTTGTTTTCAAGGAAATATAACTCCAAGATTATAATGCAGAAGATTTGGCATACCTCTTTGGGATACTGCTCTTGAAGCCACTTCTTTTTAGAGGGAGGAAATAGAATGTGCTTTGGGGGCAGAAGACATTATGTTTAGTAATGTCAGCTCTGCCCTTTATGAGCTGTGTAAATTTGGACAAGTTAGTTACCTACTCTAAGCCTCATCTACAAAATAAGGATAATGGAAATGCTTAATCA
Organism: Cynocephalus volans; assembly: GCF_027409185.1. Lineage (NCBI taxonomy): Eukaryota > Metazoa > Chordata > Mammalia > Dermoptera > Cynocephalidae > Cynocephalus > Cynocephalus volans. Next base: position 78,439,873 of record NC_084472.1, on the reverse strand, counting down.
AAGATAAGCATGAGGAGTAGGAACCAGGTAAAGGACTTAACACAGTGCCTGGCTGTTAGTAGGCACTAAATAAATGCTTGCTATTAATCTTCTGATGAAGTTAACTTAAAGTAGAAGGAAACTTTAAATTTGATGGCTGTGAGGGTGACCCATAAATTAATTAATAAGTATAAAGTATACATATGGCTATAAAAAGTCATTGTCTTAAAGGCACACACACACACACACACACACACACACACACACAACCACCACCACCACCACCCCACCACCCTGGAACCTATTAAGATATTCGGAACTAGCTAAGAGTTTTTAAAGCTAAGACAGAAATTTATTTCTGATAGTTTTAAATAAAAACAAAACAAGATATTTTCTTTAAATTTCTAATGTTAAATACAATCAAATATTATGAAAATCTATGATCTAATATACACTCATTTTGGAATTGTATTGCTCATCACAGCATTACAGACATGTGCTCTTAAACTTAGTCTGCCTTGTTCAAACTGTTTCTTACTAACTGTTTTACTTGGGCAAATTTCTTAACCTTTCAATTTCTCATTTTCTTCATCTGTAAGATGGGTAAAATTATAGTATCTACAGTATAAAGTTGTAACAAGGATTAAATGGTTAATACCATTAAGTGTTCACAATAGTAAAACAGTAAGTATTGTTATTATCAATTATCACTGCAATTCTATTTTTGCTTTAGAGGGCAAAAGGGGAAAAAGTGGCCAAAGAAGGGGAAAAAATGTTGTGGTTTTTCTTCCCTACTTTCCTTCAGAAAAAACATGATTGAAAGGTTTGCTTGTTTTCCTTAAGTAAATGACAGCACTTCTCGACACAGTTGGCTGATCACCAGAGTGAGACAGCAGTGACAGCTCGCATTTGTGGAAGGTTCAGCATGCAGTTCAGAATATTTTATTGTCAGATTGCCCAAGGAATTTCTAAAGTTGAAAATAGATGACACCAGGGACTCTGCAAGGGAAATTTTTCATATTCAATATTAGTACAAATTTTTTTATTTCAAAGGTATTTGACCTAAATAAGAAAACAAAAACAAAAACAAAAACACCTCCAGTAAGATAGTATTTAAAGGAAAAATTAAATAAAGCAGCTGGGGCACCATGGAAAGAATTAGTGAACTAAAGTTAGGGTTGATTTCAGCACAAGAAATAGAACTCTAGGCAGATTTGTTTGTTTGTTTGTTTTCTGCAGGAAGATAATGGTTTATCTGAAAACAAGTGCTATGCCTGAAAATTAATGTTAATTGTACCTATAGTATAGAACCACAGAATTACTGTGTAAACCAGAAATAAAGGAGAAATTAAGCAGTCTGATCCTCCCCTTCTAAAAATGTGAGTTTATTTTTGAATTATATTGTTTTGACCTTTTATACTGAGTAAATTCCACCAGTCTGAAGAAGGTTAATTTTCCTTGGTTAAGTCTGAAAATATTTCCCATGAAAATGCTTTAATGATAATCAGAACCACTGTATTAGTCTGTTTTCTGTTGCTTCTAACAGAATGCCTGAAACTGAGACATTTATAAAGAAATGAAGTTTATTTCTTCATTTAGTTTTGGAGGCTGGGAAGTGCAAGGTTAAGGAGTACACATTCTTCCTGTTGGGGACACTCTGAAGAGTCCTGTGGCAATGTGAGGTATCACATGATAAGAGGGCAGAGTGCATGTTAATATGCTCACTTGCTCTCCTTATAAAGCCATCAGTGATAGCTTTTTTTTTCCCACTACTCTTGTGATAGACCCCTGGCCCATTATCCCATTAATCCACTGACCTATGAATAGGTTAATTCATTCATAAGTACAGAGCCCTCACAATCCAGTTACTTCTCAAAGGCCCCACGTCTCAACACTGCTACTTTGGAGATCAAGGCCTTCACATGAGGTTTAGAGGGGAAATACATTCAGCCCATTGCAACTACTAAGGATATAAACATCTAATAAGAATGTTTGTCTATGTGTGTGTGTGAGAGAGAGAGAGAGAGAGTGTGTGTGCGCATTTCCTTAATACACATATAAACTTACATTGTGAGTCACAACACACATAACAGTTTTATCATAATACCAGAAGAGTTATGCATATTAAAATATTTGTTAAGTATCTACTCTTTAGTTGAAAATGAGATGTCAAGTGCCATGGATACAGGTGCAAATAATGCATAGTCTTGATCCTCAAAAAGCACATAGTTTAGAGAGGAAACATGTAGTGAACAACTGCAATTTTTACAATCTCTCTTGCCAACACAAATCCAAATTATATTCCAAATCATGAAATTATCTAAATATTTTATTCAGGATCCCAGAAGTGAGGCAGGGAATGATGGAAGGGACCTCTTTTAGTAAAGTATGTATGGGGGGGGGGAGTGCACAGATAGTAAAGTAATTATTTTCTCTTTCTTTCTTCTAAGAAATAGAAGAGCAGAATGTTGAAGTCAGACCACAAAAAGGGAGGAAAAAAGAGTGAAGCTATAAAAGAAAAAGAGGAAGAAGAAACCGAGAAAGATAACTATAAAGTACAATATTTTGGAAAAGGACAGAGTTAGTTGAAGAAAGTAGTGGGAGGTGGTCAACAATATAAAATGTTAAAGCAAGCGGGAGATGATGAGAGATGGGAAAAAGCATTAGATTTAATGAAGAAGAAGTAAATTTTGTTCTTTGATGAGCGGGTGGTTTCAGAAGAGTTTTAAAGTCAGATGAAAGCTGACAGAAACTAAGATGAGATTTAATAAGGATAGGACTTGGAAGAATGGGTATAGACCAAATGTTTGAAAATCTTAGCAATTATTTCTTAGAGAAATAATTAATAGACCTTAAAAGGAAGGAAAGCTAAATCAAGAAAACGTTTTATGGGGAGAAAATATTTGCACACTATGCATCCAATAAGGGATTAATATCCAGAATATACAAGGAACTCAAACAACTATACAGTAAAAAACCAAATAATCCAGTTAAAAAATGGGCAAAGGAGATGAATAGACATTTTTCAAAGGAAGACTTACAAATAGCCAACAGGTAATTGAAAAAATGCTCAGCATCACTAGTCATCAGAGAAATACAAATCAAAACCACATTGAGATATCATCTCACCCCAGTTAGACTGGCCATTATTAAAAAGACCAAAAATAACAAATGTGCACCAGGTTGCGGGGAAAGGGGAACTCTTCTACAGTGTTGGTGGGACTGTAAACTAGCACAGCCAGTATGGAAAACGGTATGGAGGTTTCTGAAACAACTACAGATAAACAACTACAGGTAGCAATCCCACTGCTGGGTATATATCCAGAGGAATGGAAATCATCATGTCAAAGGGTTACCTGCACTCCCGTGTTCATTGCAGCTCTGTTTATTTACAATAGCCAAACTATGGAACCAACGTAAATGTCCATCAACAGACAACTGGATAAAGAAAATGTGGTATGTATACACAATGGAATATTACTCAGCCATAAAAAAAAGAATGAAATTCTGCCATTCGTAGCAACATGGATGAGTCTGGAGAAAATTATGTTAAGTGAAATAACCCAGACAAAGAAACAGAAATATCACATGTTCTCACTCATAACTGGCTGCTAGGAAGGAAGGAAGGGAGAGAGGGAGAGAGGGATGGAGGGAAGAATGAAGGAATGAAGGAGAGAAGGAAAAGACCCCAACAATACATTGAACTTTCAGAAGGAGAGAACAAACCTAAGAATACTAGAGATGGGGGGAGGGAGGGATGGGGTTTGGGAAGTGATAGGTCAGGCAAAGGGCATAAAGAAATATCATAAGTTGTAAGAATGAATATGCCAATAATAAATAGAAATTTTAAATAAAAAAGTAAAAAGTTTATGATTAGTAAACAGGAAATCTTTTCACATTTGAAAGAGGAATAGATGCTATCTATTGAGTGGAATTGACTGAGAAGAACTGATTAATTATGGAGTGAAATTCTGGAATTAAAGGGAGAAAAGGAGTTAAAATTTAGTTAAATTTCCATTTTAGAGAGTAGGAGACAGAATTTACTCAGAGATTTTAAGGTAAGATGTGAAAACATATTGAAAATAATGGAAATCTAATAATTTCTCTTCCCTCATTAAAATCCATGCCCTGGGGATAGAGTCTGATATTCTTAACGAAATGTCAAGAACTCTTGCATCATCTGGTGCACGCCTGTGTCCACAGACCCTTCGCGCAGTGCTATCCCTGTCTCTCTTTATGCTGTAGGCACAATGCTCTCTTTCACCGCTTCAGAGAGTCCATGCTTCTTCTTACTTCAAGGCACTAGCACATACCCTTGCCTTCCCTGGAAATATTTCTGTTCCTTTGGCCTTGACTAACAACACGACATATCCTCCGAGTCTCAGCAAAATACCCCATTCAAAAAGATTTCTTCCTTAAGCCAGCAACCCAGGTTAAGTTCCTCTACCTTACTTTTAAAGTACCCTGTTCTTTTTTTGAGGAAAAGATTTGGCATTATGATTGACTGCCACACTCCTGAAAAAGTGTGGGGATTGAAATTGACTACTGTAAAATGCATGTGACCAGTTACAGATGGACTTTGGTGAGAAAGGAAAAATAATCCCCATTCCTAGAAAATAACCTAGATGACTTTTCCAATGGTCTTCTGTAATATATAGAAATGTTCTAAATACTGCATTTCATGGGTTCTAAAACTCATATTAGTCTTAGAATTAGTTTTACATTTGCTCTGGGTCTAGACTGAAGCCGAGTGCTTCCAGAGAGGATTTTGCATTTATTTCTGCCACTTCCAAACTGAAACCTCGCTATGTCTCTGACGTCTTTGGGGCCATAATGGTGATGTGAATTCAGAATTGCAAATCTGTGTGAGTACTCTTTGTGGTTCAAATTTTCCAGGGAAAATTTTTTCACTGTCTGTCCAGTGAGAAGATTGTGGCACACAAATTTAATTTTGTAACTTTCTGTGTGGTAGCTTTACTTTTTATTAATTTTATACTTTGATTTCCAGCCTGTTTGGGGAGGAAGGAATTTCCCATCAGATTCCCCCACCTTAATTTTTTTTTTTTTGTATATAAATTAGTAATGTGTCACAATCAATGACAACTTACAATGTATGGTTTGCTGGATATGATAAAGTAAGATAGTTTTTGTTTTTGTTTTTTTATTCCCTCCTTGTTCATAAAGGCTTCTTAGATGAGTTTAGCTAACCAATTAGTAGGCCAGAAGAGTTCTCCTTTATGTGTTTACCAGTGGGGGAAAAATTATTTTTTCAATGCCTACTATATGCCAGCCCCTGTTCTAGGCATTGGCAATTGACAAGTGAACAAATCATACAAAAATCCCTGCCTCACAGAGTTTAAATCTAGTTCCTATGTAACTTGTGAAACTTGAAGCTGTCTGGCACAATAGAATTGTATTTGCATCACAATTACCATTGTGCACTGATTAATTCCTGTTGCAATGCAACTTCTTTTTGTAGAACTCATCACAGGTATAATTAAGTAAAGATGAGGTAATTTCTTTGATGTCCATCCTCACTATAAACTCCATGGGTTCAAGTACTGCCTTCCTTATCTGGGCCTGTATTCCCTGCACCGAAAGCAGGCCTGGCATCTGGTGGGCAATAAACATGAATTAATGAGAGAGTGAAGTTAACGACTCATTACATCTGCCTAAAAATTTACCAAGTTCTGATAACCAAGTAGATGTCTTTTATCAATTTTTATACTTAAAGGTGTCAAATAATAAATGTGAAATGCTTCTTTTCCCTGATCTTCATGAAAAAGTACTTAATTACTCTTATCACACTTCACATTAAGAATTTCAATACCACGCTTTCTTACATGCTGTAGTCTTTTTTTTTTTAATGTATTGATTGTACCTATTTATGGGGTACAGAGTTGTATTTCAATGACTGTCTACAATGTGTGGTGATCAAATAAGGGTAATTAACATACTAATCATTGCAAAACATTAATCATTTCTTTGTGATGAGAACATTTGATGTCATCTCATTTGATAACATACAGTAAATTATTAATTATAGATGCCTAGCACTACTGTATACCATTAGAACTTATTTTCCTTATCTAGCTGTAATTTTGTGTCCATTGACCACCCTCTCATATCCCCCCTTCCCTTCCCAGCCACTAGTAACTACAGTTCTACTGTCTACTTCTCAAAGTTCAAGTATTATTATTTATTTATTTTTTTAGCTCCCATATATGAGGTAGAACATGTAGCATTTATCTTTCTGTGCCTGACTTATTTCACTTAACATAATATTTTCCCCGCTCATCCATGTTACATACTATAGTCTTAAGGAAAACTTTTCAGTCTCATATATTCAATTCTTTTGATGCTATCAGTACTTATTTGATTAATGTAGCCCATTTTATTTTATTTTACATTTTGATTTTCAAATCTCATTCTTTTGCTTCATTTTCTTCTTTGGCAATACTATTATTCAAAGTTAATTCTTTACGTTCTATTCTCAATATTCATTGTAATTTCTGACATTAACAGACATCTGCACAATCCCTCTACATTATAGGTATGTGTTTAGATTTATTTTCCATAGCATCCTGCAGTATCAAGCCAGATTTTTAAGGCTTAAAATTATTTAATTTTTATTTGCTCTACTGGCATTTTAATTCTCTGAATTTTTTGTTTATCTTGACCTATTTCTGTTTAATAGATGTAATGTCTTCCTTGATCTCATTGACAGTAAGTAGCAATGCTCTGTTTTCTTCCTGCCTTATTAATAAAATATTTTTTGGAGAATGAAATTTTCTTTTAAGCCATCTAATATCTCCTGTCTTCTTTTAAGATTTTTTTTTAGGTTGTGTCACTGTGACTTTCTGCTACTAACTTATATATTAATTTAATTTCGTTGATATTTCTTCTCATAGAAAACTCAAGACGCTGCAAAGTGGCCTAGATGGTCTTTTTGAAAGCACAGCACATTCTGGGGCCATGGCTTAGGGGCAGGCTGGAGGGGGAAGCCACTTTTAATACTGCTGTCCCCAGTCTGAACACTAGATGGACATCTCAGATAGATCCAGGGATAGAAAACAAGAATATCAGGTGTCTTTCTATAGCCTGAAAATTGTTTGCAGGTAAGTTTGAAACATAATCATGGGAAGTTTGAGGATATTTCTATCATAAGCTTCTTTCTGCAGAAGATGCTTAACAAAACACAAATGCTATAGAAATGCTGTGATCTCCCTGGCCACATCTTAGCCCAAATAACATAAGACATGCCTAAGTGCTTTGTACTGAATAAGATCTGTGCTATGCCTAGTAAAGCAATTTAACTTAACTCTCATAATTTATAAGGAAAATAATATACATAATATACCCTAATACAAGGTCACCCAGATAAGACAATTTCCTGATTTATAAAATAAATGTGTCACTTTGTTAACTTGAAAATATAAATCTTTAGCAATAATGTGAACTAATCACACATCTACTCTTAGTATTTAATTCACTTACACATACATGTACAAACCACTTATATAAAATCATACCTTAGAATAGTTGCTGTGCTTCTGATTATCCAGGAAACAGTTTTATAAGAATTCTTTATGAACACATCCAACTTCAGTTTGTCTGTCATCTCTAAAAGACACTCTGTGAGTATTCTAACCCAGAAGAAGAGCACATCATCACTGGATAATTAAACCATTTTTTTTTCCTTTTTTATTGAGAGTTTTCTTTTTAAAATTCATTTTGTTTCTATTTGTTATTTACTCAACATAATCAGTTAGTGTAACACTTTGAAAATTGTCTTTAAAGATTTTATTTATAATAACATCCAACACTTGGCACCAGAGGCTGCACTGTCAGTTGTAATAACTACAATCTATGTGAAATATCTTTGCTCCCTTCCTTTTAAAAAACACATTTCTTTAGGTAACACCTGAGTATCCCAAACTGCTAGTTTCAGGCTAATGTGTTTCTCTTGTTTGCTCAAAATAAACCAATTTGAGAATATGACTTGTAACATAAAATTTGTATGGATTTGAATACAAGGCAACTCCTTCTGCTGAGTTTTTTGGAAAAAAAGTTTCAACTTATATTGAAGTACAGGGTAAAGATAAACTTAGTATGCCTCAAAAATGGGAACTAAATTACTTGAATAATGTTGTCAGTTATTAAATTAGAACTTATAGCTATGATTTTAATGTCTTTCGCCATCTGAGCTAAGTGCAGTTATCAAATGCAAATCTGAATTTTTTCAGAGATAAAATAAAATGAAGAGTAAGGGTGAGCACCAATCACAGACAAAAAAATTAATGATTTTGGTGAAGTATTGGGCAAGGACTTAGACGAGAATGACCTAATCCAGGGACAATTATTTACTAAGTGACATCTTGAAGTTGGCAAGAGGAAAGGCCCATAATGCAAAAATAAGCAAAAGATAGCAAGAGTGGTAGTTGGAAAAGGATAGGATTTGTTTTTACATTGGGTGTACACTGGTATTGTCAGTGCCGACCTACAGCTATGCCAGGCATGGTGGTGACTCAGCAGATACTGTACTATCAACTGAATGAATATAGACTTAGGCTTCAGGTAAGTCCTGATTCTTTCGAAGTTAAAATTGTTTGAGTCCTAGTTCTTACCACTTATGAGTCATGTGACTTTGGCCAAGGTATTCCTTAGTTTTCTCATGAATAAAATGGAAATTTTATTAATCCATATTTTTAAAGCATTTTGTAAAAAGTGAATTATATCACATACATAAATGAACTAACTACTAACATTTGATACCTTGATACCTTGAGAATAAAAAGTTCCTATGTCCTAAGATTGTTTTTTGGCCATGTGTGGAGAAAATAGGATAATTAAGCCAGGCTACCTCAAAATTTCTTGTAAACAAGTTGTGTGTGGGTGGAGTTAGTGTGCATGTGTGCCAATGTATCTTTTTAGTTTTGTGGCTATTGTGTGTTCTTCAGTTTGTGAAGCAGGCTGGCGGCAGAGCTGGGTCTAAGCGTCTAAAAACAGAGCATGTTTACTCCGCTGGCAGCTACTCATTTTCGGTTTTTCTTTGTACTTTGCTGGTAGTAGTTGAGTTTCTGAGTTTCTCTTTGTACTGCCTAACTCTTAGACATGTGCGTGCTGAATAAAGACTATTCCTACTTCAACCAAGGCTCCAAGGAGCTTTTTGCTGGTTACCTAGCTCACAGACCTGCATGTGAGGGGTTTGTGAATGGGCTCCAGGGGTCTGTGAGCACCAAACCCAGCCCTAGCTCTACAATTGGCGTCGTTGGCAGGATTACGCCACACCATGCTAATAAGTAATCACCAGAATCAGTTTTAAATCCATTCAGAATAATATAGGACACCTCGTTTAGGAACCGCACTCTGGAACCCAGTTAATCAGTGAAGGCTTAAGCTTCTAAACATCTGTTAATTGGCAACGACCTGATTCAATAACCCAGTTCCTGAAAGTCAGTGAGTCAGCCAGTCCAGCTCCAACAATCCTGCTACATGTCTAAATGTCAACCAATCCCTAAACAAGGCCACTTCCAAAATCCACCAGTCCTGGAGCCCCACACTTCCACAAACCCAATAAGATGAGTTGTCAGCTGTTTCCAGAGAGACTGTTTTGCAAGCACACTTCTCCCTCAAATGGCAAGCAACAAATTCAGCTCTTTTTTGTTTGTTTCAGGTATTGAATAATGGGTGTTTCCTTGACAAGTGTATGGCATACAGAAAACATTCAATAAATTTAGTAATACTATTGTTGCTGCTGTTTCCCCTGTTACTAGTTTTAATCATGGCATTAAAGTTGCAGGTGCACTGAGATTTCCTTGCCTCCTTCAGCAATCAGGAAAAACGTAATTATATTAAAAAAAGAATTCAGGAGAAGTGATTTGGGATTTTTTATCGGTCAGTTTGGGAAAATTTTGTGATATAACCCAGAACTGTAGTGGGAGAAGGTATGCTGAGCATTATTAAATACATGCATAAAGTTATACAGTTAGGAAATCTATGAAGCTCTAGGTAGACCAGATAGGGGTTGTTGAAAAAAAGATCTGTAAAATGCTTCATTTTCAAAATATTAGAAAAGTGAGGCTTGGCCTGGGGCCTGGAATGGAAGACCCCAGCACTTTTCCTCTGGGGTGGAGAAAGTTTTATGTGCCTCCACTCCTAACCTACCCTAGTCCCTCAGCAATGAAATAAAGAATAATATTAGAAATTCAGATGACCTCTGCTTTGCACTTTTTTCTAGGCGATTTAATAAATGACTTATGAGTCACTTTGAAATAAAAACTGGAATTTACTCTGAGCTGTTTACTCTGTATTACCTTTCAGAGAACATATTAAAAAGTCAGATATAATTCCTGAGGTTTACTCTACTTTGTGAAGCACCTCACTGGATCCTATTCTCCTAAAGCCCACCTGGCGTCTTCTATCTGGCTGGAAGAGGGCAGGGCTGGGCATAATTGACAATAATTAATTGCCTCTGAAGGCCCAGAGTCTTCCTTGAGGATACCTTGTGTTACGATTACACAAGGGTTAAGTCCTCCTAACTCTGTCCTATCTGCCTTCAGAGGGGAGGTTTACAGCTCCTACTTCATCATTACATATAATCGTGCTGTTAAGAGATCACTCAAAATCTTGATTTTCATTGTCAACCTTACTTCCAAAGGGACAAATTAACTTGAATTAATTTGAATAAATGCTTTCAAGAATACTCATCCTTGTAATTTTCTAACGTCAAAATTGGTATCGACTACAAAAATTCTTTTTCAGAAATCTAAAATGGTAATTTGAATTTCTAATTATTTAATGGCATGTTGTTAAACAATATGATTGATTGAAGCTATTTCACAGCTTTATTTGAACAGCAGTTTTAAGAATTTCTTTTTAGTTAAAAAAATAGTTATTGTGGTACTTGAAAGTCTGTATATAGAAAATTTATGAAATGAAATGACTTTATTACAAGGAGTTAGTGTAATTGTAGTAAAATCAACTATAGTGTCAAATACTGTAGAATATAAAATTAAATATAAAAAAGAATATGTGATACATAGTATTATAAAAAAACAAGGGCTGAATACAAGGGCGATATATAACAATCAATTGTATTTCCATATATTAGCAATGAACAAATAGAAAATAAACAAGAACACCATTCACAATATTGTTAAAATATAATTAAATACCTAGAAATAAATCTACAAAAGTTGTGAAATCTTCTACATTTATAACTATAAAACATTGCTGAGAAAAAGCAAAGAACACATAAATGGGGAAGCATACTATGTTTATAGACTGGAAAACTCAATACTGTTAAAATGTCAATTATTCCCAAATCTATCTATAGATTTAATACAATGTCAATCAAAATCCCAGTCTTTTTTTTTTTTGGTGGAAATTGACAAGCTGTTTTAATATATATTGTAATATAAACTACCTAGAGCAACCATGAAAATCTTTATTGAGAACAAAGCTGGAGAGCATAGACTACAAAATATAAAGACTTTCTATAAAGCTATAGTAAGCAAGAAAGTGTGTTATTGGAATGATGACATTCGAGATGTGCCACACCAAAGTACCAAAATGACAAAAAACCTCGACATTTGAGAGAACAGGAGCAGGAAGTCCACTTTCATTGTCCTCTTGCCCTTCTCCCTTGAAGCAGATTGTACAACCTTCATGTGAAAGGTGCCCTCTCTATACCCAGAGGAAGGAGTATCCCTATCTCTGAAGACACAAGGACACAGAGAATAATCTGGACAAACAGGCCTTTCTAAGTCCCCTCACCCCAGTTTATATACCCCCTTAGTCCAATTATACTTCTCCTTGACTATCTACCTCTTCATCAAGCCTAAGCATAAAAATATGCAAATATACTTGTTTTTTGGGGTCTTCATTTCCTTCTGAAGGATACCATGTCATGTAAAACATATTAAATTTATAAGCTTTTTTCTTGTTAATCTGTCTTTTCTTAAAGACCAAGGATACCTAGAGATAGGAAGGAGAGGTTTTTCTTTTCCTTCACAGGAGTAAAGAAATATCATTCTAATGGATACTAATGAACAGATTAGAATCCAAAACTACCTTCTCCCATATGTATCCTGAAGAAATGATTACAACAAATAGAATGTACAAAAATATTCATGGCAGCTTTACTCAACCCAAATATTCATCAACAGTAGAAAGGGCCAGTATATTGTGGCATATTTATAAATTGTAATATTACAAAGCAACACAAAGAATAAACTACTGTATTGCTCCATGCAGTGTAGATGGTCCCCCACTTAATGATGGTTTGACTTAGGATGGTTTGACTTATTGATGGTATGAAAGTGGTGCCATTCAGTACTCTCCTCAATTTATGATGGGGTTACATCTGGATAAACTCACTGTAAGTTGAAAATACTTTAAATAAAAAATCCACTTTCAACTTAAAAGTATTTTCAATTTACAATGAGTTTATGGAGACAATAACTTCATCATCAATTGAGGAGCATCTGTACATGGATGACTCTCGCAGACACAGAAGAGTGTGGTTCTATTTATTTGAAGTTTAAGAATAAGGAAAACTAATTTACAGTAAGAGAAGTCAGAATAGTTGTAATCTCTTGGACAATACTACCTGAAAAAGAGTAAGGGAGAATTTTCTGGGTGCTGAGTGAGTATGTTTTATATCTTGCTGTAGATGGTGGTCACCTTGGATGTATACATATGTACAAATTCATCAAGCTCAATGGAGACATGTGCACTTTATTGTATACATGCAATTTCAAAACCACACAAACACATAGAAATTAAATTGATGTGATACCACTACACATACTCCAGAATAAGTAAAATGAAGATAGAAAATACTAGGTGTGGAAGAAAGTGAGAAACAACTGAAGATGTTATACATTGAAAGTAAGAGTATAATTATAATCACCAATTTGGGAAACCATTTTGTAGTATTTACTAAGACTGAACACAAGCATACCTTATGACCAGCAATACTACTTCAAGACATATACTCAAGAAAAATGTTCATCAAATGACATACACAAAAAAGTTTGTAGCAGCACTATCTATTGTAGTTATAAACTGGAAACAACCTGAACATCTATCAACGGCATAAAAATAAACTATGGCGTATACAGACAATGGAATATTATAGATCAAGAAGAGTGAATGAACTACAACGATGCAAAATAACATGAATAAATATTACAAAAAATGTTGAACAAAAATTGCCAAACACTAAACAGTACACACTGTATGATGACTTTTATAGAAAATTCAAACACAGGCAAAACTAATCTATGAGGTTAGAAGTCTGGATAGTGGTTGTTGTTGAGAGTGCAGGAGTCAGTGGCAAGCCAGGTACTTTAGGGAGACATCTAGTGTGCTAGTTTAATTCTGGTTCCTGATCTGATAGTTACATGACTATATTCACTATGTGAAGCTTCACTAAGCAGTAAGTACATGACCTGTACACTTTTCTGCAAGTATTTATTCTTTAATAAAAAGTTCATTTTAAAAAAGCAAGGTCTCTTCAGGTTCCACGTTCTATTGAAATTCTGTTGCTAATTTTAACTTGATTAATGCAACAGATGTGCCCCTATAATTAATTAAATCATAGTTGCAATCAAAGTCATTTGCTTATTGATTTATGTGGTCATTTTGAAGCCATTTTATCTTCATTTACCATTGACCTTCAATTGAAAGACACCTCAAATACTTCATTTTGGGTGACATTTCCTTCCTATTTCTGTGTCACAAGATTCCCAATGACTATATAATGTATTAGCAGTAATTTGTTTTTTTAAAAGAATCTTTAAGAAAATATTTTAAATAACCAAATTTATCTGTTGGGTAAAGTTGGATTATCATATATCTATTAATTTTTTCTAAGTAAGATCTGCAGAATCATAAGATTAAATTTTGGTGGTTGAAATAGACAACAGAAATTATGTAATTTAACCTTTGTATTATAGAAGGAAATAATTCGAGGCTCAAGAAGATAAGTGATGTACATAAGGCTTGTCATTCATTTATTCACTCATACATTTAAATATTTATTTATTTATTTAATTGACAAATGAAAATTGATTATATTCGTGGTATACAACATGATTTTTTAAAATATGCATGCATTGTGGAATGGCTAAATTGTGATAATTAACATATGCATTTCCTCACATATCACTTTTTTGGTGGTGAGAACACAAAATCTAAACTCAGTCATTTTTGAGTATAAAATGCATTGTTTTATTTTACTATATTTATTATTTATTACATATTGTTTGTTTTATTATATTATTTTTATTATATTTACCATGTTGTGCAATAGATATCTTGAACTTATTTCTCCTGTCTAACTGAAATTTTGTATCCTTTAACTAACATCTCGCCAATCTCCCTCCCTGTTATGGGCCCCTAGTAACCACAATTCTGCTTTCTGCTTCTATAAATTTGACTTTTTAAGATTTCACATGGAAGTGAGATCATGTGGTATTTGTCTTTCTGTGTCTGGCTTATTTCACTTAGCATAATGTCCTCCAGTTTCAATCATGTTTCAAATGACAAGATTTTCTTTTCTTTTTTTTTTTGGAGGACAAATAGATGCCATTGTGTGTGTGTGTTTATGCATATATATGTTTATATATATATCACATTTCCTTTATCCATTTATCCATTGATGAACCCTTAAGTTGCTTCCATATCTTGGCTATTGTAAATAATGCTTCAATGAACGTGGGGGTGCAGATCTTTCTCTTACACACTGTTTTCATACCCTTTGGATATATACCCAGTAGTGGAATTGTTGGATTATATGGTAGTACTGTTTTTTTTTTTTTGAGAAACCTCCATATTGTTTTACATGATGGCTGTATTAATTTACATTCCCAATAGTATGCAAGGGTTCACTTTTCTCTATATCCTTGCCAGCATTTATCTTTCATCTTTTTGATTCTAGCCACTTTAATAGGTGTGAGATGATAATCCCATTGTGGTTTTAATTTGCATTTCTCTGATGATTAGTGAAGTTGAGCATTTTTTTCATATGCCTGTTCGTGTTTGTATGTCTTGTTTAGAGAAATGTCTACCCAGGTTGTTTTTTTAATTAGGTAATTTGTTTTCTTGCTATTTATTGCAAGAAAACAAATTATACTGCCTTAGGCCCTTTGGATAAAACAGGGGAGAAAATAAATAAAGATCCCTGTAGTATAGAATTTACATTCCAGATGTGGAAGACAAACAATAAAAATAAATATAATGAATAAACAAATTAGATAACATGCTAAATAGTAATCCATGCCAAGAACAAAGAAAAAGTCCAGGTTGAGAGTGGCAGGGTGAGATTGGCAGGGCTCAGGAGCAGTAGTCAATAGGATTGGCAGTGAAGTTTTCATTGATAAGATGAGATTTAAAATAAGTCTTGAAGAAGGTGAGGGAGCTAGCCATGCAGATCTCTGAGAGAAGAGCTTTTTAGACAGAGGGAGTAGATGAAACAAAGTCACTAAAGCAGAAGCATGACTGGTGTGTTTTAGGGTAGCAGGAGGCCAGTTGGGCTGAGGTGTAGTAAATGTGAGAGGAACAGGAGTAGGTCAGAGAGTATGGGCTGGGGAGGGGAGGCCCTTGGAGTCCATTGGAAGGACTTTTGGTTTTATTCCAGGTGAAATGTAGAGCCATTGAGGGAGTTTGAGCAGAGAAATAATATGATGTGATTCATGTCTTAAAAGCATCGCTTATGGCTTCTAGGTTGAGAATAGCTTATAAAAGGGCAAGAGGGAGACCTCCTGGGAAGCTATTGCAGAAATGTAGAAAATGGTGGTGATTTAGTTCATGGTGATAGCAGTAAAGAACATGATAAATTGTCATATTTTTAATGTATTTTGAAGGTAGAGTTACATGATTTCCTAATGGATTGGATGTGAGCTTTATAGAGGATCAAAGATGATTCCAAGGTTTTTGATCGGAGCAGTGGAATGATGGTTAAATGGAGCAACTGAGACTTGAGACAAGGGAGGCTGTGGTGGAGCACCTTTGTAGAACAGAGTCAGTGGTTTAATTTGGATATGTTGATTTTGAGACATCGGTAAGATATTTAAGTAGAGATGTTGAGGCTATCTGTATATGTATCTGGATCTGGGGAGGAACGTGTAATCGAAAATTTAAAATTTGGAATTTCTATATATTATGGGCTAAGTTGTGTCTCCCCAAAATTCATATGTTGAAATGGAGAAACTCTTAGTACCTCAGAATATGGCTATATTAGGAGATAGAGCACTTAAAAAGGTGATTAAATTAAAATGAGGCCCTAATCATGTGAAGAGTTGTAAAGTAATAATGAACTAGAAATATATAGTTTAATTACTTGATAACATTAGGGATTCCCTTGAGGTTACGGACGTTATTTTAAGAGAGAGCAGTCAGCTTGCTTGTGTGCTTTTCTTCAGCAATTCTCAAGTGCATTTCAAGATCCAGGAAAGGAGTGGGTGAACAGCTGTGGTTTTCACAGGAAGTGCAATGAAGCAAGAGAAGATATAATACATATATATATGTATTAATGTGACAACTGGTTTAATTCAAATAAGGTCTGTAGGTTTGTTAATAGTATTGAGTCAATCTTAATTTCCTGGCTTTGATCGTTATACTTTGGCTGTATAACATGTTAACATTTAAGGAAGCTGCAAGAAGTATACATAGGAACCATTTTTACTGTTTTCGCAACTTTTTGTAAGACTGAGGTTACTTCAAAACAAAGAGGTAAAAACCAAAAAGCATCATTAGTTGTGGTACCAGAGGGAGTATGATCGAAATATAGGAGGTAGTTAGTGGTCAGAAGCTGGATGCTTCAACAGTGGGTCCTCATAAAGCTAATATAGCTGGAGCTCTAGGGCCTCTCACTGCCAGGAGCTTATTTCCTGGGAGGGGCTGTAGCTATACATTCGTAGGGACACATGCTTTTGCAATATTTGCAAAAATTAACTATTTTGACCCCAATCAGTTAAACTGTCTGTCAATCTAACTTCCTCTGCTACATTTGTCCTTTTGTTGGACAGCAATGGAGTAGCTACAGGCATTTTTGAGATCTGACCAAGCTAAGTTGAGTTTAGGATACACCGACTTTGCTTTTGGTGATTGTGTGTGTGCATGCGCACACGTGCATGTGGTTTTAAGTCACTTCTGTGTATAGTTAAGTTATTGCTACAAGGGCTGTACGAAACAAAAGAACCACTATAAGGAAAACAAAGAAAAGCCATGTTATGTTGAAGCAAGAAAGTGAAGGGAATATTCAGAGACTGATTTTAGGATATAGAGTATTGCCTCAGATGAATTCTGAGGGACACAAGGAAAGATTTCAGGAGTTGGGGATGAGTGACAGAGGGAACAGAAATAAAGTATGTACAGGGTGCTATGGAAGATTAGTGTGGGAAATTAAGGTGACTCAGAGTCCTTGTGGTGATTGACATAGACAGGGATAAATCACAATCAATTATTTCCAGTGGATTTAAGGAATGTTGTTAGTGACAGAGTTAGCTGTAGAACTTAAGACTTCTGACTACCCCATAAATCATGTTGCTTCTTGATTTACCCTTGAGATTAATGTTTATGTAGTCGGTGGGAATATTCAATTATGTTAAATGATTTTATTGTTTCACCACACATTGTAGAATTTATTGTTTTGTTTTTAATTTGACAGGCATTCTTATTGAATACTTGGGAAAATGAATACTTATGCTTTCAATAATAAAGTAGAAATTGCTTAAGGATAATTGATGTGATTAATATTTTTGACTAGTGGTGCAGTTGCTTTCATGTTAATGAAAGGTAAATACACCAATTCTGTTTGATTTCACAAATCAATTTCATTTCATAAATCTTAAAGCATTTCAGGAAATGAATGGCTGAAACGTCCAGCTTATTGCTTTTCTTTTCCTTTCTAAAGCATTCTATGATCATTTAGAAATGTATTAACTTGATAATGACTTATATAGATTTTAGTCATAGCATTTTACACTGTTTCCAAACATCTGAATTGTGCAATTTTTATTTAACACTATTATTCTATTACTCTAAACAAAGTTTTAAATCCTTTATTATTACCCAAAATTAACCTTTAAGGTCTAAGTTATCATTTAGGAAGAGTTAATGATAATATAATAAGTGTTTCTGGGTTACCAATTAACTAATGAATTAGTCATTGATAAGGAGAATGAGACTTTTTAGTACCATTTTAGATTATTTGGTTGTTTACTTTGTTTTTGGTGTTAGAAACCAATGGTTGTTTGAAAATATATTCTACCAATTTAAGTATCCTTGACAAATACAAAAAAAAATTATATTCATCATACTAATTTCTTTCCATGTAATACATGTAAAGTATAGCAGGATTGAAAAAAGTCAAAATACTGAAGGCACTACTAGGAAGAATAAAAAAGCTTTATGTTCTTTAATAAATATCTGTCAGAATAAATAAAAGTATTTTATTTCACTTCCAAGAGAGCCTATTAGATGAGTACATTTTTTTACCAGGGACATTTGGTTAAGAAGTATATTAGTTTCCTGTTGCTGCTGCAACAAATTACCACGCTTAGTGGTTTAAAGCAATGCTAATTTATTCTCTCACAATTTTGCAAGTCAGAAATTCAAAATGGATCAGGCTTCCTTCTGAAGGGTACAGGTAAGAATCCACTTCCTTGCCTTTTCTAGCTTCTAGAGGCTCCTGCTTTTCTTGCCTTGTGGCCTCACATTACTCTGATCTCTACTCCCATTGTCACAAGGCCTTCTCTGACTCTGACCCTCCTGCCTCCCTCTTATAAGGACTCTTGTGAGTACATTAGGACTACCCAAGTAATGTAAGGTAATCTCCTCTCAAGATCCTTAACTAAATCACACTTGCAAAGTCCCTTTTGTCACATAAATTAACATATTCACGGGTTCTAGAGATTAGAACATGGACATCTTGGGAGGCCACTGTTCAGTCAACCACAAATTTTGACATTTTTATTCCCAGTTATTTACTGAATAAAATGGTATGCAGTTATCAGCAAGACATATGTTGACACGTCATTGTTTATTTTTTCCTCTCTGACATCAGGCTTATGATTATTATCATAGTCACTTCCCACAACAGGGTGACTTCTACAATAGTGAATTTTATTTTTTTGTTAACGTAATAATGTAAAGTTCTATGTTACAGCAAATGACTGGGTGATGAGATTACAATTCTAGGACTCCTTGGACCTTAGGGACTCCATACCATGAAAGTGTCTCCTACAGAGTGAACATTGTACTTGATCAAGACAGTGCTTGAAAGGTACACTAAAAAATTTCTTTCAAGAAATGTGAAATATATAGCTCTTATAGTAATGCTGCTGTTAAAATGATAGGTTTACTATATTTACAAAATTACTGTCTAATCATATGCTGTAGTAGATCAAGCCAAACATCTCATTAAGAAGAGACAGATGGATAAATTAAGTTCAGTGCCTGTCTACAGTATGATGTGCTGCCCCAAATAATTATTGGATATCAGGCTTGCTCAAATAGAATATTGTCCATATCAAGAAAAATAATTCTGCCAAACTCGGGCCTGATCATTCAAAATCTAGAACATCGTCTTCTGTTCTGAGTGCTATGTTTTACAAGGAATGTTTACAAAAGGGGGGAACATTTGGGAGACAAAAAAAGATGGCAAAAAAAATGAAGTGCAAATGAAGCCATGTGAATGATTAAAAGATATTTTCACATATAAAAAATAAGTAAATGAGTGAGTTTTTGAGGGAAATAGCATAACTCTTTTAAAATATTTGAAATTTGAAAGGATGTTCCTGGAGGGGAAAGAGATTAATGGGTCAAAGTCAGGGAAAAGTAGAGCTTGCTTTTGTAAAAAGACTCACAAACTAAAGCTAGAATTGTCTTTAAACTGATGTGAGTTTGAATTGTGATAATTCTGAGACTGTTCAAAATAATTCTTATTTGAACTAAATCTGAAATAAAGAGGTTGCACTATATTTGAAAAATATTCCAAAACATTGGTAGCTGTAACAACTAATTTATGTAAAATCTATCAAGTAGAATACTTAACCCAAACATTTAAAATATAGTTACATTTTAAAGTGTGATACTGATTTCTTAGTTCTTCATGATTATTGAGGCAGATGTTTTTCAATTTATTCAGAATCACAATTAAGACTTCCAGGAGCTTGCAGCCCAACTGATAACAGAGATATTTATAATACTCTTGTGAAAACTAAATTGATAAAGGCCATCCCACCTGTTAGTCATTTATTAGTAACGTCTATGAAGAAGTTAGCTCTTTGAATGCCACACAGCTAATGTCTAGAGAGTTTCTTTTCATGCCTTTTTTGTATAACTCTCTTATTGCATTTGTATTATAATAACTTGTTTAGATTTCTGTTATACTGACTAGATTATGAACTCTGGGAAGGTTGAAATGTACCTTTCTCTTCTCTTTATCTACATTTCCTCACCTAATGCTTGGTAGGAAACAAGACTCAAGAAGTATTCATTAAGTTATAGTAAGTAAGCTCATTAAACATAGACAAACATGGTTGACTTTATTTAGATTAAATAGTGTTATGATTCTACAGAGAATGTTGAGATATTTTTCCTCCCGAGAACTACCAACACCCACTCCTTTCTGACTGAGAGCTACCCCATTCCTTCCTTTCTCCCCATAATCAGTCTTTCTCCTTTTCTCCCCTTCATTCAACATTGCCAGTTTGGCAAGAAAGTAGCTTTGTGATAACAACAAATGCTGAACACTCAATTAGTACTAATCCGTTTTGGACAGATCAGGGAAGTTGCAGCACTATTCTCAACTTTGCCCAACATTCCCCCTTCTGACAACACAAGGCTAAACCTCCTTCATTTCAATGCTTAAATTTCCACCCCCAGGAGAACATGGGTTATATGTAATATACACCATACAGCATGTGCTTGCTAACACTTACTTGAATATGCATAAAAGTAACCCAGCCTCTTGTTAAATATATATAAGCTCCCGTAGCTAGATCTTAAAAGGTGTAACCCTGTCTATTGGGGGAGTTTAGTTTATTTTAATTTGTAAGACCAACCTTGCTCTTGGCTTGTGCAACCCAATGTGCAGGATGGCTTCTTTCTGTTCAGTGCTGTCTTTTGTGTTTCTACTGGCATACATAATAGACAGGACTTTGTAGGTGCAGGGTAAGAATCCTGAATGGTTGTTTCACTATTTGCTATAAGAACTTCATTTCTTTATGTCAGAGACTGAATGTTGAAATGCCTATAGCAACCCAGTCTAAGAAACAAGGAGAAATGAAAACTGGGCTAGATCAAGGAGAATACACCCTGCCCTATCAAAAGAGTTCCATACCCATTCGGCTCTAGCTAGTTGTTGCCATGAAGGACAGTGTAACCAGACATGCCAGTTTTTCAAGTGAAGATGGAAATCTTGATTTTTACATAGAAATTTCCAATTTCTAAATACAAGTGTATTTTAAAAAGTTCATGGAAAGATGTCTATTATCTTTTAATTCTATTTTTCCACAAATGTTTTGAAGCACCCTCATGTTGGCCTCAGCGTGGCCCATAAAATGCAAGCCTTCAGCCCATGTTTCACCTGCAGGCAGCCTGTTGTCACCTCTGCTTTTAGGTTTTAGACTTCCTATTGGCTGGAGGGAAAATATTCCAGATGAGAGGCATAAAGTGAATAAAGTTGTGCAATGATGTCCTCAGTACAGAGATTAGCCACTTTTGGGGGGATGGAGGGGACATACTGGAAATAGCTGGAGGTGAGTTTGTACTGTACTTGGTAGTCATACTGGGGAGAGCTACACTAGACAAGCTGTCAAGTTTAGGACTAGCTCCCCTGAAATGAGGACCAGAATTAAATGACTTAACACACATGGAAGGGTTGTAGAGATGCTTGGCCTGACCAAGATAAAGATGAGGACCACAGGAAAAGGAAAGAGGAATGCTAACTGTACAATGAGAATATAACGATGGTCAAGAGATGTCTTTGGATAGGATGGTCTTGGGAATAAGGGAGAAACAATCAAGGGTTCAGCCAGTTTCCTAGTTGGCAGGTGGATTGTGGCAACAGAGAAGTCTGCCATTAAACTCCTGGAAAGCAAGTAGGCAGGCTGGCTGTTGGTCTGAGGCATGTGATGAAATCCATGGCAGTCATGAAGGTAGATTCAAGTGAAACTAATACCATCTAAGTAGGCATTCAATGTGGAGAAACAAAACAGAGAATCACAGCTGGAACTAGTGTAGAAGACTAAAAATTAAAAAAGAAAAGTTTGGTCACAAGGGAAATGTCAAAAACCCTTTCATCAAGGTAGTCACAAAAATGTATATGGAAGTACCAGCAAGACGACTAAATGCCAGGCTGCTGGGTGACAAATTAGGCTTCTTTAATCTCCCCAACCAGGAAGAGGATTGGCTGACCCTGCAGGTGTGGATGAGTTGACCCCAGAAGTTTGCAGGATGGCTGCTCTGGCTATTAAGTAGGTTGTTAAACATCCCCATTTCCTATCCAGCACCAAAGGATAACAACCTTTTATGTACACCAGTGGGGACAATTGTTAGAACTGGGGCACCAGGAGTAACTATACTCACCTAGGGAGATTTTTAGTGTGTTTTGACAAATAATTTAATTCACTTAACCATGTAATAATACTTATGTCATAAAATCATTTAAGAGAAGTATATACTCAGAAAGAATATATTTGTGTTTTGGAACGCCAGTACAATTTGACATAACTTTTAGAGATCCAGAACTTCACATTTTTGGGGCCAATGGATGAATTTCAGTGAAGCAGAAGGTTATTGAAATATCCTTTGTTCATATAAACTAAAATTAAGTCTGTACTGTTACTATATTTTTTTATTTTTATTTATTTATTTATCTTTTTTGTCTTTTTGTGACCGGTAAGGGGATTGCAACCCTTGGCGTGGTGTCGCCTGCACCGCGCTCAGCCAGTGAGCACATCAGCCATTCCTATACAGGATCCGAACCCGGGGCGGGAGCGCCGCTGGGCTCCCAAGCGCTGCACTCTCCTGAGTGCGCCACTGTTACTATATTTATAACATAATAATAATTTCTTTGATCACTTGACTGGAGAGTTCTTTATTAATACTCTTTATATGTTTGCAGCCATATATCCACATCACCTTTACCACCGACAGAACACATATTTCTGGGGGGAAAAAGAATGATTATAAAATTAACAAAGCAATAGCTCACAAAGGTTAGAGGTGATAGCAATGGTAGGATATTATTCCTAAACGTTACATGTGCACATAGCTGTCAGTGAGGTCTCCTGCTCATACTAATGTCACTATAAGGATACGGCTGCTGTTCCATTTGTTGAGGCCCTTCTACTTTGAGAAATTTCAGTTGCTGTACGCAGCTAGTCAGCCATGTTGAAGGCTGTTCCTTGAACTAATTAAAGAGTTAGGAAAATACATTTTTTTTCACAACATTTCCCCCCCAGCATTATAGACACCAGATTTTCCTGGAAATAATATAGTGTAACTTTTTTTCATTGAGAAAAAAATGTTCTTATTTTTTACTATGCAAGTATCACTTGAGTATTTATCGTCCTTAAGGTGGTTGTGATTATGTTACATGCATAAAATCATCTTGAGGTTTTGGACAGTTTTTAAAAACTCAGTATACATGAGGTAAATTTTTGTCTTGATCTTAAAATATAGGACAAAACCAAACAAAGAAAACTCTGCACAGAACTGTTCATTCATTCATTGATTCTTCATTCATTCATTATTTATTTATTCATCAAAAAATAGGAAATAGCTAAAGTATAGTATAAACACTCAGTGCACTATTAAAAAGGTATTTAAAAAATAATTTTTAAGGTTATGTAAAGAAAATAGAAAAATGTATTGAAAAGAATGCTAATGTAAGTTAATGGTTATGACTAAGTAAATGCTATAAAAAAGTACATAAGAAAAGGCTACTAAGGCTTGCATTATGGTAGTAAAATAATGGTAGTGTATTTTTTTCTACTTTGTAAAATAATGTTTATTAATTTTTGAATGATATGAAAGAATTCAAAACCTTTGTAGAACTCTGAAAATAATAGATAAAGACAAAGAAAAAAGTCACCATCTGGAAAAATTAAGAGAAAACCATTTCTATTATTTAGTGTACTTCCTTCTAGTCCTGTTTTGCTTTTTCAGTTTGCTCACAGACATGTTCCTGACTGTGTCCGGAAGTAACAGCAAAACTGAAGACCCATATCATATACATTCACATATTGTTTTATTGTGCAATCTTATAAGCATTTTCATGTCATTAAATATTTTTAAGACATAGTGTTAATATCTATATAATTCCATCATACAAAGGCTGTGTATTTCTGGATACCTAAACATTTAAAACATTGACTTGGACTTATGGTCGTAAATCAATTATGAATTATGTATTCAGATATGTTTGGCTTAATCAGTATGATACTTTCAGAATTACATATACTTTCCATATTCAGGCACATATGTTATTTGCATGGCACATAACAAAAACAGGTGCTAGTGGAGCCCAAGTAGGAAATCTCGAAAGCAAATCAAATTCATTTTGCTTCACAAAAACATCGTTATCTACATGTGAGTTTTAAAAGAAAATTTTTCTTGTAATCTTACTTTAATAATTAATAGATATGGTTTATTCTTAGCAGGTTAGTTAGGACTATAACATTCAGAAAAGTAAAGAAAACAAAACAATGATATAGATTCCTTAGTATAGCATAAGGATTGATATTTGTATAATGGAAAATTTGGTCTTTCTTCGTATCTTCAAAACATCAAAAATTACTACACATTCAAAAATAAAAAACTGTGTTTTATTGAAATCAGTACTTGTTAGATGTCTAAAGAATTTCATGTTTTGCATTGGTTGATGTTTCATTTACATAACGACTTTACAATTGTCAATTATATTTTCTGTGTAGTTTTAATAAATTTCATCTCTATATATTATCACATTCAGTACTTAGTTTTCTAAAGAATTTTGTTTTCTGTTGGTAAATGAGTTTTTATATAATTAGTCTATTCTAATATCAGTTATATTTTCTATGCAGTATATATATATATACATGTATATATAGATATGTATTTCCATAGAAATATCTTGTTTTTATATAATGAGGTGAAACATGTCTTACTAAGTTGGGGAAATAAGGAAAAGTGATTAAATGAAATACTTTTTAAAATGAATCTATAAAAGCATAAAAATAAACTAAAAAATAAAAAAGATAAGGATTGGAAGGTTGTCTTAAATACAGATTACCATGGAGATAATGGCTGTTTCACAGGCTCAGAGACAAAACTGTTGAGAAGCATAATTTTTCCCCTCTACTTTCTGTGGCAGTGTGATTGGCAGAGACGATGCAGGTGCATTATCAGCTTGATGATGCTGCCCCAGAGTGACTGATGGATATAATTATGATTTCTGGTAGGAAAAGAGCTCTAGAGATGATCTGTTATGTGAAGATAAAATGCATACTTGTGTCCTTACACAATATGACCTTGTTTTTGAATTTTAGGTTTCCTAGGTATATTCACTGGAAAACTCTAGTCTCACGTGGGTTTGATTCTTTGGCTTAGATCCCAGGATTAGATGTTTTATTTTGGCTTATTGTCTTTTAAGCTATTGGAGAGTTAGACTTTCTCTTTTTAAATGTGCTGAAAATCTGAAGAAGACTGACAGTAAGTAAACCGGATTGAGAAAAAGTGATGATGTTTGCAGATTTAAAAACAACAAAAAAAAAAACTTCCTATTTTGGGGAAAACTTTAGTGATGAAGGAAGTTATGACTCAGGAGGATGCCCCAACATCGGTAATGTTCTTGGACAGTAAAATTCTCTAACTACGGAAAATCATATATTATGTAAGGGTAAGATGGTCAGAGAGGGAGAAGGCATAACAATATATTGCTAATAGCAATCCCTGAGGAAGTAATTATAAATGATCCTCTAATGTGACAAGTATATTTTTAATGATTTTATCATCCTGAATCCATAAAACACAAGTCCTACGGTGTCATAATAAATACAGGCTGAGGTAAAATTTGATTTCCCAGGTGCACAAGGTTTTATTTCATATGAAATGTTTTACATCAGCATCAAAATCCCTAGTTCCAGGCTCCACTTATATCCACACCTACAGGGAACATAAACAAGCTTTTAATTGATGTGATAATCCATCACAGCCTTGATGGTGGATAAGCGGCAGAGACTAATGTTAAAATGCCCCAAGTTTAATACTGGTAACTGTTGAACTTTAAATTTTGTTATTTACTGAAATGTAATTATAAATTTTAATGAAATAAAAAAGCAATAAAAGTTGGTTGTCACATAGAGGGTAGAGTCTCAAAATACATTTTACTTTAATACCTTTTTGTGTTTAAAAGAATATTAATAATTAATAATTTCATAATATTATAGCAAAATTCAATTCAGATGTTCACATTAGAAAGCCTATATTTTTAAGAGTCACAAGACTAATGAAAACTGTTCACCTTTTACTGATATAAAATGCTCGCCTCTAAATTGTAAATTTATTCTTTTAGAAATCTTCAAAAATCCTACAAATTTGACTCTTGTAGAAAAGTAAATAAGTTCTGTTTTCCCCGTACTGCGTAACTTGTTTCTCTTGCCTCACCACAAGTTAAAACAGAACAAAACACATAGACAGGCACAGACACACACACATGCAGCTGTAACAACAACATCGTTGTATGTGAAACAGTGATTTTGGGGGGGAATGTGTGTCTGTGTGTTTGGGTGGGAATTTGGTAGATTAAAAAGGCCACAACTCCCAAAGAGTATATAAGAATCTTTGTGGCATATTTCAGGTTAGGGGAAAAATTATCTTGTGTACTCCAGGTCAGTGATATCAAAATAGTTAATTACAACGTAAGTTTATTTTTTTTTAATTAAAGGATCTTAAAAATCCTTTAATAGTCCTTAAGAATTGTCAGGAAAGCTTTACATTTTTTGCCTTAGAAAATATGGGAAAAATTTACTTGGCTATGGAATCTTTAAGAGGGTTTTGTAACATTATTGTTCCAAAACCTTCCCATGGGAAGCCACTATCTAAAAAAAGGACAATATTAACTGTGAGCCCTTGAATAAAGGTGTTCACAGAGAGATACTGACAATACACGTATTCACAAGTACACAGTTTTTGCCTTGCCAGCACCTATGAAGACTATTAATTTTCCCAACACAGAAGCATCAGTTTGGTTCAAGAAAAGGCCAAGGCAATAAGCCAAGTTTTCTCTAAGAGAATAGATGGTTTGCATAAACTTAAAACAAAGAAGCACCTAAGTTTAATGATTCTGATTTATTTCCCTAAGGAGGTTAGAGTACTTTTAAGATTTTCATTAAGTGGTCAAGCTCTCTGAAGACAGATTCTAAATTTTGCTATGTTGTGTTTACAGTATAGTTAGTTAGTATAGTTTCTGGCCCATAGCAGGTGCTCCAAAATTATTCTTGAATAAATAAATGTACAGTTGACATAAACACTGAAATTCACGTGGAAAATGAGGACTTTAAATCTTTATGTTCGAAATTACTGACATTGATAGCAAGTCAGCTCAAATTCAGATGAGATTTGATCATCACCTGTATGAAATCCAGATCTTTCACTAAGTTTGTGTCCACATTCACACACATATACACACACTTACAATGATGACAACAAAAACAACTAAATTTCCTCCAATATGTGTTTCATTACTAACTCCATGTATGTGTATTTACAGAGTGATATCAATATTTCATGAATGGTAAGTTCATCCTTGCCACTCGATTGCTTAAAATACTGCTAAGGCTTTACCTTCAATTGAGTAAATCTATATCTGCACCCTGTCTTACAGAAGTCTGACCCCTGCCTTCTTTTCTGATCTCATCTCTATGCCTCTCCACCCGACTGCAGCTACACAAGCCTTCCTTAGGGTCCAGGAACATACAAGCTATTTCCACCACAGGGCCTTTGCCCAGGCTTTGCCCAGCTTTGTCTTTGGCATGAAATTCTCTTCCGTTTGATCTCAACACGGTTGGTCCATTCTTGTCATTTAGATCTCAGGTTATCCAGAAGTGATATTCAATCACTCCGTAAAACATTTCACTACTTAATTCTCAGCATAGAATTTATCCTTCTCTCTTTTTTATTGTTTTATTTGTTTACTTATTTGTCGTTTTCTCTCTCACTGCTGGAACATAAATTCCACGATATAGACTCTGTCTCTGTTTTATTTCTGGCTCTCAGAATGGTGCCTCACACATATTAGATACTTAATAAACAATTTTTAATGAATTAAAACATGATTTAGGTAAAAGAGGATTTATAAGAGACAGAACAAAAATGGAAGAATGTGTCAGGAAGTATTAAATTGGAAAATGACCCTTCAATATACCTCTCAATAATATTCAGAATGAATCATAATATGATTTAAAAACTTTTTTTGATTTTGCAACAGAGTTAATAGTTTGTAAGTATTTATTTTATATTGTAAAATTTTAATTATTCTTTCCATATGTTTACCTGCAGCAGAGTTTTAATATTTAATGGAGAATTCAACCCAGGGTTGAATGTTTTGAGGAAGGAGACATCAGTGGGACATGAAAAAAATATTTGTAAAATTGTAATTGATTTATTCACATTTAAATGTATGTTTTCTCCTCCCCAAAATGATTAAAGCAGTGGGCACTAATATACACTAAAAGACAAAATATTCACAGTAAAAGTGAATGGAAAATATACATATAAAAGAATCCTGGTGTTTATCAATCATAATAATAAACCAAATAAATAATCACTTTACTGTGACTAAAGGTCAGGATAGTAAAAGAAAATCAAAAGATATTAAAAAAAACATGAGTTACAAGGGTGCATTAAAAAGTTCTTTTAGTTGACCCTATAATGTAGCAGCAGGTAGTGAATACATTTTTCTTTATTTGAAAGAGCACTGCACAATAGTATACACTCACAAGGAAAACAAGATGATGGACACAGTCCAGTGATGTCAATAATGATTTAGAATGTGCTAGAAATACTACAGTGTGATTTAATTGCTTTTATTTTCAGTGTAGTAGGTACCTGTTGGTATCCTCACTGTATGCCTTCCTTCCCTGAGAAATGCCTCTTTTACACCCAAGGAATAGACTTCTAGAGACAAGGTTTGGACTCCATGGATTTCAGACCCAAACTGGGTCACATACTCTCTTCTAAGAATTTGAAATTGGGATTCCTGAAAGTAATTAATCTCTGAAGACCACCAGTATACAGTTGCTCAAAAGCTGTAGGAGAGCATTTTTTGCTGGGTGGATGGAGAAAGAGAGATGGATCTATCCAGAAAAAGAAAATAAAGATGTTGTACCTTGACAGAGAGAAATGAAAAATTGTGAGATCCTAGAGAAAAAGAAGGCATCTTTCTTTACAGCATTCATGTAAAGCTTCTCTGCATTTGATTGTATATCTCACTTTTTGTATCCAAGAAAAACCCTGAATTTATTTATTTATTTATTTATTTATTTATTTATTTATTTATTTATTTATCTATTTATCTATCTATTTATTTATTTATTTATTCATTCATTCATTCATTCATTTATTCTTAAGCTAAAAGAGTTTGTGTTCTTGTAAACATAAGGGTGCAGATTTACACAGTGATATATCCAAATTCTTAAGACTTTAAGATGGGAATTACATTTAAATTACATTGGTTGATTCCTGTTATAAATTATGGCCCCCTAATACTTAGAAATTTTGAAAATGTTATTCTCAATTCTATAGAATCCATGATTTATTATAAATGGAAGTTCTTTCACACTAGATAGATTAAAGGAAAATACATGCAAAAATATAGTTGATGCATAAAACATCTTATGAATAAGATTTAGGAAATAATGGTAGGTTTGACAAAATGGAAAACACCTAAGATGGACAGACGCCCAATCTGAAATAATGAAAGAAATGCCTTCCTGACTCAAACCCAGCTTAGACACAATGTTAGAACAATAACAAGGCTTTATCTGAATGGACAAGGCTGGAAGGCATATTGTCTTTCATTGTGGCCAAGGTAGAATGCCAGCCAAGAATTAGATTTATTGCAGGAGAGCTGGAAAATTAGTCGAGTTTTCCCATAGAAAAAGGAATAAAAGAGTTGAATTAAAGCTGATTAAAAAATATGACCTTAACTTTGTTGAATGATTACATTATGTTATTCTGTGTCTTGATTAATGCCTTTAACATTAAAATTCCTATCATTTTACAAACATATGGTCATTCTTTCTGGCTCTCAGGTGTTTTCTATTTCCTCTTATCTCTTTACCCATCTTTTCCTCTTTCTCTCCCTCCCTCTGCCCTTCTTTCCTTCCTTCTTTCCATCTTTCTTCTAAGTTTTTACTTTTATTAAAATCATATATACATGTGTGAGTGTGTATATTTTGAAGAGCAAATATTTTTATAAGATTTGTTAAGGAAAATATCAGTTCAGAGCATCCCCATTTCTCTTCCCCTGAAGCAATCCTTTTTAACTCTTTAGGTTGATTCTTTGGATATTTATTTCTGTAGATCAATATAACCTGCTCTCATTGTTACTTCTTGATTTTTCAGTTTTGTGCATGGATTTCCTACAATGGAGGATGAGGATTTAGTTTTTACCCTTCTTGTCTCTTCTCCTCTGCCCCACAGACTTTCCATTCTATCATTTTTTGAATTATCTTTCACCATAGTTTCAGTTGGAGCTCTTAGTGTTTAACATCATTATCATTAGGCTGTCAATTAAGTCTTGCGTTGAACTAGGATTACTTTTCCTCTCTTCCAAACCTCTTCTATTTTTTTTTTTTGGTATGCACTTAATTTTTATTCATATAGCTTTGTAGGTACCTAAAACTATTCAACCTTAAAACTCTGCCAGTTGTCTACATCTGCTCCCCATCAACTTAATCTTGAAGAACCTACTTGTAGATCCTCAGATCTGCATCACCCTGGGCTGGATTTCTTTTATACTTGGTGCATCTATCTTCATGAACAATTGTCATTCTCATCCTGGGGATTTCTTTGGACTGTTTTCTCATCAGGCTGTCCTGCTCCTGTTAGTGTCTCATGCATTCCTTTTTCTTAGTTTCTTCCTAGTTTCAGAAGAGCACATTATCCAGTAGCTTTCTGGAACAGTGTTTGTGGAAGGTGAAATTGTTGAGAATTTGTAGGTCTGGAAATGTCTTTAGCTTACTGTTACAGCTGACAGATAATTGGTATAGAATTTAAAATTGGAGATAATTTTTCGTTAGAATGATCTTCTAGCTTCTAATGTTATTCTTGAGAAATGTGAAAGTATTTCTTAGTCTTTTGTAGGTGATCCATTATTTTCTTCACTAAAAGCTTATATAATTTTCTTTTTGTTCCCTGCTTTCTGAAATTTGAAGATGATATGTTTTGTAGTGGGTCTATTTTCATCCACTGTGTTGGGCATTAGATGGGATCTTTTAATTTGGAATTTCAGTTGTGGAAAACTCTCTTAAATTATTCACAATTTTTTCTCTCCATTTTCTCTTTCTTGAGTTCCTATTACTGGGATATTTGGAACTGTTCTCTTAATTATTTTTTTTTTTTCGCTTTTATTTTCTTTTTAAATTCTTGCTCTATTTTAATGGAGGATTTTATCATTTTTTTAAATCTCCCATTGAGTTTGCCATTTTAGCTAACATGTTTTCAATTTTTAGAATATCCTTTTTGTTCTCTGGCCATTTCTTTTTTATGGCATCTTGTTCTTATTTCATGTATGCAATACCAGTTATTATCTCTCTCTTGAAGATATTAGAGATAGTTTTTAGTTTTATTTTTTGATGTTTTCTTCTTTTGATTCATCCTCCAAATTAAAAAAAAAATACTATTTTAATGTTTGTTCAGTCTCTATCTTTCACATTAGAGACATTCCTTGGGTGTCTGTAGTTCTTAGTTTTCTGCTAATGTTTAAGGGCAGATGACTGAAAGCTGATTGGAAACTCTGAGCAAGTGGATAGGAGCTTTTCGGCAGTAAGCTTCACTGCAATGGATCTGCCTGGTTTGTTTATGGTGTGGGATTCCTGATATCAGTGTTTTTAAGTCTTTTTCTGGATGTGTTAGGCTTTCCAGAGATGATTCATCCTTCTTTTTTTTGAGGACAATGCCTGGGCTGCAGGGTTCTGGGACCTAACAGACAAGACAACTGAAGTTCTCACATTCAGGAGCTATACAATTGTCTAATGCTTCTGTTTGCAGTAAATTTCCCTACCTTGAACTCTGCCTAGTGCCTCCCAATCCAGAGATCTTCTGTTGTACCTTCCTCAGAAAAAAGAGTTAAGTCTATAATCAGAGTATTCGAGAGCAGTAGTCCAGTAGCATGGAATACAGGAGGGACCTCACTCTTAAATGGTCTCCCGTATTTCAGTCTCTGTCCCTTTTACCACTATTTCTAGAAATAACTACATCCTCTAATTTCTGAGACTTTTAAGAATTCTGCAGGTTGGTTCTTGGCTTTCCCAATTTTTTTCCTATATATATAAATTTTCTTTTTTCTTATTTTTTTAAACATTTTTTTGTTTCCCTCTTTTTCTTAGATTTATTTTTTGAAACGAATCGTAATTGATTATACGTATTTATGGGGTACAGAGTTGACTATCAGTATTTGTGTACAGTATGTGATTATCACATCAATATTATTAGCATGTTCATTATTACAAACCATAATTATTCTTTGTGTCCCTTATCCAATCACTCCCTGACACCCCTCGCCCTCTCCCTTTCCCACCACTGGTAACTATAGATCTGTTCTCTCCTGAAAGTTTGGCATTTTATTGTTGAAATAAAAATTCAACTTCCTTCCTCCCTTCCTTCCTTCCTTCCTTCCTTCCTTCCTTCCTTCCTTCCTTCCTTCCTTCCTTCCTTCCTTCCTTCCTTCCTTCCTTCCTTCCTTCCTTTCCTCCCTCCCTCCCTCCCTCCTTCTCTCCCTCCCTCTTATAAGTGAGGATATTCAGCATTTCTCTTTCTGTGCCTGGCTTATTTATTTATTCTTTAAAATTTATTTATGTGTTTTTTATTTTTGGTCACAAAGTAAGTCTTAGTACATTTTAAAAGACTAAGATCATAGAAAATATGTTCTGTGACCACAATAACAGAAGGAAATTTAGACAATTTACAAATGTGTGGAAATTAAACAACACGCTCCTAAATAAACAATGGTTAAAAAGAAATATCACAGGGAAATTAGAGAATATTTTGAGATAAAAATCAAAACATAACATCTTAAAATTTATAGGATGCAGGGCTCATGCAGTGCTTAGAAGAAAAATTATACTAGTAAACACCTATATAAAAATAAGAGAAATCTCAAGTTGTAGTGTAAACTTCTAGGTTAAGAAAATAGAAAAGGAAGACCAAACTAAACCAAAAGCAAATATTAGTGGGAAATAACAAAGATTATAACAGAAATATATGAAATAGAGAATTAAAAGACAATAGAGAAAATCAACAAAACCAAAAGCTGACTCTTTAAAAAGATGAACAAAATTTACAAACCTTTATCTACACTGACCAAGAAAAAAAGAAGACTGAAATTACCAAAATCAGAAATAAAGCAAGGGCATTATTACATTGTCATTATGATTTTTTTTTTTTTTTGTAGTGGTAAGAAACTAAATGTTAGTTTCTTCCTCTTTCTTGTTTGCGTTTTTGTTCTACCAGTGTGTATTGTTCTTTCTTGTACATTCGTTTCACTGATTAGCATTTTTCACATTCCAGATGCAGGACTTCCTTGAGGATTTCTTGTAGAGCCGGTTGTATGGTGGTGAGCTCGCACAGTTTGTTTGTCTGGAAAATACACTATTTTTCCCTCATTTCTGAAGGATAGCCTTGCTGGGTACAGTATTCTTGACTGGCAGTTTTTTCTTTTAGTATTCTCAATATATCATCCCATGTTCTTCTGGCTTGTAGAGTGTCTGTTGAGAAGTCTGCTGTTAGTCTGATAGGGACTCCCTTATAAGTGACTTGACACTTTCTTGCCTCTTTTAAGATTCTGTCTCTGTCTTTGAGCCTTGCCAGCTTGACTATGATGTGTCTTGGAGAGGATCTTTTTGGGTTGAATCTGTTTGGGGATCTTTGAGGCACCTGAATCTGAAGGTCTATGTTTCTCCCTATACCTGGGAAGTTTTCCATTATTATTTCATTGAATAGGTTTTCCATGCCTTTTCCTTTCTCCTTCCCTTCTGGAACACACATGATTCGAATCTTTCTGCACTTAAGGTTGTGTGCTAGCTCTCTTAGATTTTCTTCATTTTTTACAATTATTTTTCCTTTTTTTTTTTTTTTTTTTGTCCGCCTGGGTTATTTCTAAAAGACGATCTTCAAGATCAGAAATTCTTTCTTTTGCTTGTTCTAGCCTGCTGCTTAAGCTATTGGTTCTGTTTTTTATTTCATTGAGTGAATCTTTCAGTTCCATGAGTTCTGCTACATTCTTTTTTAAGATATTAAATCTCTGTAATTTTCCTCCTTCGTATCCTGGATTTTTTTCCTTATTTCATTATGTTGTCTAACTGAGTCTTCTCATATCTCAGTGATTTTCCTTAAGATTGTTACTCAGAATTTTCAGTCATTTCAAGGGTTTCCTGCTCTATAGGGTCTAGTATTTGGGAATTACTGTATTCTTTTGGTGGTGTCATTTTTCTTGGGTTTTCATATTTCTGATATCTCAACACTGATGTCTGGTTCTGTGGTAAAGCACTATTACTCTGGAGTGGGCTTTGAGGAGTGAGATGTCCTATTCTTTTTCTGGTCTCCACTGGTGACTCTCCTTGTGTCACTGTAATCGAATGCCTGCATGGTGGCTGTGGCTACTGCTGTGATGTTGAGTCACTTTTGTGGCAGCTATGGCTGTGGTGGTGGCTGTGGGGGCCACCTGCACAGAAGTGTTGTTTTGGGTGTGCTGCTTGCCTGCTTCTGGGTGGGGGACGCTGACCTTGGCTCCTGCCTATGGGCCCCAGGCATGCTCTCTTGCCTGCTTCTAGGCAGAGGGACTTCCCTTGGCTTCCCCCAGGCAATTAAAATCTTTCTCTCCTTGAAAATTTTCAGCAGTGTGAGTGTTATTTGTGACTTTTACTGCATTTTAACTTGTTTTTTAGTTTTTATTGCATTCTTATTAATATTCCCGTATATTCTAACTATTAGGTTTTTAAAAATTTATCTTTTGTTCAGTACCTGGTAGAGTGTCTTATAAAGAGATGCTGCTCAATGGAGAAATAATAAGCCAAGTCAAATCCTAATTAAGTGAAATTAGTAATGTCCAGGTGGATGCAGGCTCCAGGCCCAAGTCTTTTTCATCTGTGCCTTCATAACAATGTCTTACTTCTCAAGAACTTTATTCGACAAAAAGAAAGCTCAACCCCTTAGTTCCTGAATAACGTTCCGCTGACAGAGGGTGTCTTAGTAAGGCAAGTTCAGAAGAAGAGTTTTTCACCTGAAGCTGTGTCTGTACCAATATCGACATACAGCTG
Source organism: Cynocephalus volans (assembly GCF_027409185.1). NCBI lineage: Eukaryota > Metazoa > Chordata > Mammalia > Dermoptera > Cynocephalidae > Cynocephalus > Cynocephalus volans. The sequence continues at coordinate 78,404,357 of NC_084472.1, read as the reverse complement.
AGCAGAAAGAAAGTCTTATGAAAACTAAAAGGGGCCAGATTTTGATTCATGAATCCAAAGTAGAAGACCAAGACTTCAGATAAAGGGAATAAGGACCATGGGCACTATCCCAGAATGAACACTAACTTTTGCAGCTGACTTCAATATGCTAACACCTCAGGAAGGTGCCTGGGTTAAGAATTCTTATTTAAAGGGCAAGAAATGGGATAAGCCTTCATTTTAGCATTCAAAGTCTTTAATTTGGTCTTGTTATGTAACTAATGAAGAGTTATGTGGAGAGAAATGTTTTTAGCTTCTGTAACAACCTTTAAAGTAATATTTAAATTCATTTAATGAATAAAGTCATCAACATAATTTTGTCTTCAGTGCTTGCAAGATGATTTCCGTGCATAGAGGTGTATTTGCACCCTGTGTTAGCATAACCGATATTTTCAGTCTAATTTTTATTTATTTATCTATTTATTTATTTTTCTGATCAGTAAGGTTATCGCAACCCTCAGCACGGTGTGGTCTCCACCACTCTCAGCCAGTGAGCGCACCGGCCATCCCTATATAGGATCTGAACCCGCGGCCTCAGCGCTACCAGCGCCGCACTCTCCTGAGTGAGCCACGGGGCTGGCCCTCCAGTCTTATTTTTAAATAAAGCAGTATAACCATAAAATATATAGTGTGCACTGTCAGAAGCAAAATGAAGAGAATGAAATAACCGAAACATTTAAAATTTTTCTGAGTGCTGTACAGGGTAATCTATTTAAAACAAGTCAATCTTTTTAAACGTAGTGTAGATACCTCCAAGTGTGACCTGTTTAAATAAATTTGAACAGAAACAAGCAAGATTCATGTTAATGAATTATTCTGCATGGTTAAAAAAATAAAATAAAAAAACTAAACTAAACAAAATCCTTTCTATATTGGAATTTTCTCCCTTCCCCACTCCTCCTTTAATTCTCTCTGTGTATTGTATATATGTTATTATATTGTGTAGTTAATTTCAGCAAAGTTTAAATGAACCATGAACAGGCCTACTAACTTCTCTTTAGTAAATGTAGACTGAAAACCTGTAGATTGTTACAGTTCCTTTGGGGAAAAAAAAATAGACCCACAGAGATGCATGTCATTATGAAAGGAAAAGGTAACTTTGAAGAAGCATGTAAAATGTTTGCAACCATAGTTCAGATATGTCTCTTGGAAAGTAGAAATAATTGACTATACACAGGAGAAAAGTGTCTGCTGTTTCAGTGACATAGACTTCTGAAGAAAAGATTTTCTTTGGCATATGCTTTTTATAGTACTTATGAATAAAAAGAAAGGTGAAGCTCATACAGCTAGTCTTATCTAACATATATGTATCTATACACAATCCAGGATATTGTTATGTTATCTGACAGTTATTAAATTTCAAAACTTCACTTCAGGGATTAGATAACCAGACACTTAAAAACAAAACTGACAGAAAATACCCAAAGCAACCTCAAGAAGGTCATGCCTCAATAACTAGTTTAAGTTTTTTGAGATACTCTACTGTTGCATTAGACTTAGACCTGAATCTTACATATTTTGAAAGCATATGACAAAGTTCCAAATCAGTGATTCTTGCCAAATCTGTAAAGGTATATTTCAAAAATGGAAAATTAGTTTGTGGGTGTGAAAAAAGTGGCTAAGACAGAGAAAATCAATATGAACATAAGAGCCATATTGTTGGGCAAAACTCTTCACTTTTGTTATTTCAAAAAGAATGAATGAATTGACAGAATAAAAAAGCATTTATTTGTGCAAATGAATGACAAGGATGAAGAGTGAAAGGTTTCTGGTCCAGCATTGCCTGTGCACTCATGCATGCTCCATCCATGATTTACAAGTGGATGGATGTGACTGCCTGTCAACCTGGCACAAAGGCTAGAGGACACAGGGCACATGGGAATCTTTTTGTACTGATTAAATTATTAAAGGTGAAACTGCTGTTTTGATTTGGCCACAATTCGTGTCTACTTCAAAATCCTTTAATAATTTCTGATATATTTAAAAATGACTTTTCTCCCAGCCTTATTTTTCCTGGCTCCTTATTTATGGCATGAAGAGAAAGGGAAACTTACCAGCCCATTCAAAACGAATCAATGAGTGATTTTGATGTTATTAAGTAACAGATTAAAATGGAGCTTCTCTAGATGGAGAATATGGAAAAAGGAAAAAGAAAGAAACCCCCCAAAACAAAAAACCAATGGAATGTTTAGATGCAAGTGATAATAGTTCTAAGAATCTTATATCTAATCTAATCATGTTAAGTGATAATCACGGGTTTGGGGAAGGTCCATTCACCATGATTTTCACTGTCTTATAGAGGGAATGCAGAGGAATTTCTTTTATTACTAAATTCATTACCAAAGAAAATATGGATGAGTGGGTCCAGGGCATTTACTGAGCTATATTATTAGGAAGTGTAACATTAGAGGAAAAAGAATAGATAACTTTTTATGGAGGTAATCTGAGTCTTTATTCCTTGGCATGTTTTCTTTAGAATTAACTTTCCTCACTATCAGAGATATGGCATTCCCAAGCTATCATATTATGGCAGAAAATAACTTGCCAGGCAGTCAGCAGGAATGAAAGAGACCGTTACATGTGACCAATCTAGGGACACCAGCTGCCCCCAAACCCAACCCTTTTGCAATCAGGGCTGAAGGGATTGATATATCCTTACATTAGTACCCCCTCCTAATCCCACCAGTGTGATAGAAGAAAGCAGAAAGAAGGCTGCTGCTGTGGATTGATTGAATTGTGCCCCCAAATTTCATGTATTAGAAGCTTAATCCCCATGGTAACTGTTGAGGATGGGAAATCCTATTATGGTAATTGAAAGGTGGGGCCTTGAAGAGGTGATTAGGTTGCAGGACTACGCTGTAGTGAACGGATTAAAAATAGTGGTCATGGTCATGGTTTGGAGTGCTTTAAAAAGAGAGTGAATGAGGAGGTTGGTCTCTGCTCTCTCTGCTCCGCCGTTTTGCAATGTGATACCCTGCCTTCACTGTCACCACCACCAAGACCCTCACTAAACGTGTTCCCTAGACCATGGACTTCCCAGTCCCCAAACTGTAAGCAAATAAATTTATTTTTCTTATAAATCACCCAGTTTCAAGTATTTTGTTAAGCAACAGAAATAGACTAATACAGCTGCCTAACTCACTGTAAGAATACATTAAAATTCAGAGCAAATTAATAATGAAGAATTTGCATTTGCCTGGCCTTATCCTTTGTGCATGTGCCTTTGGAGGAGACTTTGGGGACCTTTAGAAAAGAAGGGGCAGAGACAAGATAGGGTTTCAGATAGAGGTGCATGTGGGAGCAATTGACTCTGGCAATGTACAGCCCAACATTATAGTAGTGTAAAGGGTTAGTTATGTAAAGATGAAGTTACTCACTCCTTTGGGTAGTTTGTATTTGCTTGATTGTTTATTAGTAAAAGACACCTTAATAGTCTGTTGATCTCTCAAAGGCTACACCCACTTTGGGGGTTTTATTTAAATTTAGGTTAACAAATTTTTTTTTTCTGTTGAGTATCTCTTATGTTCTGGGTTCCAAGATAGTGTCTGTGCAAAGTCAAGGATGAGTGAGACGATCACCCTGACATTAAGGCTCAGACCATGGTAGCCTCAATAGCTGGTTTCTTTAATTCTCAAACACTGTTATTACAAAAGAGCTTATCATTTTTAAAATTATGCATCTTTTTTTTCCTGTCTTTTCATCAAGGACAGAACTCGTACACACATATAAACTACACCCAAACTGCCACATAATCACACACACAAACATACACATTATCTACCTATCTATTTAAGCAGGAGAACCCAATACAGAAACTGTGTCTCCGTTTTTGGCTGTCTGCTCAACACAAAAATTAAAAAACATTTTACCTTTCCCTTTGCTAAAAAAAGCCAAGAGCTTTTGGACCCGGGATCCTGGGTTACTCTTTACCTGGGAATTTCACTGAAATTCAAGACTCTTGGAGAGAATAGCTCTTCTTGATGTATAAGTGGATATTATGGATACACTGGTAAGGTGGGTGGATTCCCTGAAAAGTAGAAACCTCTGCTTTGCCCCATGAAAAGAAACTCCTGAGGATCCAGGCTACTGAGAGATATGGTAACAGATTTCTAATAACTAGCCTCTAGGAACGTGTGTCTGGGGAGCATAAGGAGGCTTCCTTGAAGACCATGTTTGGCTTAGAGAACATAGATGCTGTGATTTTAGACCTGCCCACCTTCAAATGAAATATTCAGGTTTTGACAAAGACAGGTAAGAACCAGGAACATGTTGAACAGAAGACCATGTCTTCTTTTTCCGGTCTATCTAGATTTAGTTATTCTCTAGGGAAAGGAATCATTGCAAAAAGATGGAGCCTAGATTTCCTGCCAACATTGCCACTTGAGAGTGAAGCCAAATCTAATTTGTCTTGAAAAAAGGTATCTTTTTTCTCATATCAAAGTATCGTAAAACAAACATGTACCAGTTAGACAAACATAAATACATATATAATGGAAATGGCTCAAAGTCTCTGTAGAATGTTAGCAGCATTCTGAGGAAGTCGGTCAGGACAAAAGCCAAAAGAAAAATAAATGAGTGTTATAAAAAACAAACAAACAAACAAACAAACAAACAAACAAAACCCTCCTATTTAGTTAAAACAAAGAGGATGAAAGTGTTGGGTTAAAGATTTTCTCCACTGCCTGTGAAGCACAATAGATCTCATTAAAATTCTTTAAAAATTAGTTTTAAATGAGATCTGTTGTGATCTGTCTTATGAGGCTCATTTCCAAATTTCCAAATCTTTATAAAAGGCCAGAAGTAGATGTTACCAGGTATGGGCAGAGGATGGTAGCAGAGAGCTCTCCTTACGTTTAAAGTTTGACCCACATTCAGCCAAATATTCAGGCACTTTGCATTTTCAAGCTGTTTCAATATAAGTTTTTCTATAATTGCATATTTTTAAGGCTTTATTTACTTAAAGAAATAAAGGCAAGAGTCTCCAGCCAATGGTATATGTGTGGTTGTATTAAACCATCAGAAATGATCTGCTTTTACTAAATAGAGTAATTGTCTTACTTTTGTGAAACTCTGATTATTTTAGATTCTTGTATCTAATTACAAGGCCTGCAAAAATGAATTTGAATGTATGGGGTTAAATAGCTTTGCAATGGAGATTATAAATCAGACTGAGTTGATATATATTGTATTTTCAATCCAACTCAAGGGATTCATAACCATCAATAGACATGTAAAAGTTATGGACTTGATTTATAGTATACACATTCTTGCCATACATCATAAAATTAATTGCAAAGAGCAGTGTAATAAATAGAATGAAGCTCATTGCTTTCATTTGAGAACTTAACAGACAGAGCATTTTCAGTTTATAAAATGAGCTTAATTTGTGCAGGGAGATAAACTCGGGAGAGTAAGAAGGCCAGTGTTTTTTAAAAACTGTGGTTTCCTTTTGGCAAGTAAAGCAAAATCGTTTTCTTGATGTGTTGCCCAGGCTTGTCTTTGTAAAAACATTGAGAGGAAAGCTATTATTGGTGGAGAGGTGAAAATGCATTCCCGAAAACAGCAAAAGAGGTTAATTTTTAATGAAAGAGCAAAACAATAAAAGGCATATAATAAAAAAAGAGCAGGAGCATGTTTTACCTACTCTAATGACAGAGGAGAATTTTTCTCACTATGAGATATTAGTCTAGACCTTAAAAAATTTACCTGGTTTATTAACAGATAAAATTTATCTGGGGACTTCGCATTGCCTAGATTAACACAATTTCAGCAGGTGTGCCAATACCCTAGCCTCAGAGGTCACGTGCCCTGTGGCTGAAAGGTGTATCAGGGAGGCTTGGTGTCTCTTCTGGGGTCATCTCAGCGAGAACGCACTGTTGCACTGATTAGAACATTTCTAAGGAATGAACTTCTCATTTGCAATTTGGAAAGCATACCCGTACATTCCTTTTGGAATACATTTTTTTTTTTTTAACTTTCTGCTCATGGTTGACCTCACCTTTTTTGTTTAACCAAACCCATTAATCAAACATATCCCAGAGGTGGCTAATGATCTTTTAGAATTCTAATAAAAACAGAATGTCAAGGACAGTACAAATTGATTCATTATTAACCTCCTTCTTAGGTTTACAGTACTGCTAGTTTTTCCCTCATCTTTTAAGAATAACAGCCTATCTGGTCAGCAGAAATCTGCTGTTATAACAATGAGAAAGATTTTATTGTTGTACAAGAATAAAAATGGCTCTGCATTTTCTAGAAAGTAGTATGTTGCAAATCTTTTCTGAATAAGTTATCACTCCTTTCTAGTATTTGAAGATGCTTATACACATTAAATTACACAGTACAAAATATTTATATCATTGAGAAAAACACTTTTTTTGCAAGACCTCAGTTATTAAAAATTCATGTCTTTTCTGTTATGTTTTTATATGATGATTATTAGCTAAAATGCATGAAAAAAAACAAAAATATAAATTATTAGGACTGATTGGTGAATATCTGAACTGCTCTAATGAACTACTAGCCTGAGTTCAGCTTTGTAGCTGCATATTTGGAGCTTCAGAATCTAGCTCTTAAATGGATCCAGAAAAGATGAATATATTGGAATAAAGAAAAAATTCTTTTTCTATGGACTATTTTATTGAGAGCTTCTGTTGTCTGCATATCACTCCATTACAGAGTTAAACAGGAATACTAGAGACATATAGAAAGGGATGGAGCTAGAAAGATAGAGACAGGGATAGAGAAAAAAAATATATATATATAGGGAGAGAGATAGAAAGAGATGCAGAGAGATAGGAGGAAAGACAGAGATACAGAGAGAGAAAGACCAGCTTTGAGAGGAGAGCAGTACTCAATGGTCTTTCAAGAGATAAGCCATCTAGGTTTCTGCCCAATATGGGTCACCTACTTTCAGTTCAAACCTAATCAAAGAGTTATACTAGGCATAAATATATTCTTTACAGCTGGAATGAAATTCCTTTAGAGAGTCCTGCTTTGCTGAGCATTAACTCTGATAAACTTGCTGCAGGGAGAAATGGGTCTCAGGCTCGGTTCCAGTTTTCCAGGAAAAGAGGGCAGTTACTCTGCAAAGTAAAATAGCAGAAGGGAGTATGGGCAGAAGATGAAGTTTATTTCTGTCTGGAGATACATTATGTCATTTTTACCATAGTGTTTAAATATTCTAAAAATATGATGCTCCCAACCTTAAGGATGGCATAATAATTATAAATTCTAAAAAAAAAGTTTTGTCAAAATATTAATCATAGGCTTTTCCTTTTCCCCATATTTTTGTGATCATATTTAAATGTGAATTAGATTATGTCTTATGCTTTTCTTCAAAATTACTTTTCGAGGCTTTCTATGAACCTTAGAATAAAATCCAAATCTCTTCCTGTGGTTTTTAAGGCTTTGTAGGATGTGACCCTTGCCTGTCTCTCAGACACATCTGATCACCTCTGCTTCCTGGTGTTTGTACCCGCTCTTCTTTCTGACAGAACCTCTCTCTCCCCTAGTACCTTTTCATTCTACAAGTCTCTGCTTTGTAAATGTCTTCCACGACCACTGCATGCAAAGCCGGCAGCTCACCTGTTATGCTTTATCAGTGTCCTTTTGTTCTTTCTTTTATAGGAATTATCCAACTTGGAAATTATTTTACCCATTTTCATTTTCTTTATTCTCCCCTCTCCCATCCTATGTTTATATCTATTTATTATCATGGTAAATAAACCCTCTATAGACAGGGGCCTCATCTGCCCCGTAAGTTGATTCCAGTGCCTAGCACAGTGCCTGGCCCGTGTGGAAGACTGATGAATATTTGTGGAATATCACAAGGACTATGTTCCAGGTAACACTGGGGGACGGAGGGAGGGAGGTTGGAGCATATTCAGTGGCTGGTGGGGGGGTAAGGGACAATGTTGGACAGTGGGAGGCAAAGTACTATAAGCAGGTCAGAGCTCTCGGGCCCCCAATCCTTCTTTAGAGAGGCTTTGCTCTTTTTCATTTTACATATTGGGCTTTCTTGTGATATGTAAACAAAACAAAATATTTTGAAGCTTGAAAATATTTGGAAGTCACTAAAATAGATCATGAATTCCATTTTGCATTTGATTAGGTCTTAGTAACAACCATCACTTTAGAATAAGTATGTCTTTAACTAAGGAAAACCTAAAAAAGGAAAATTGCATTTTTGGGGACATTTTCCATCTCAAGCCTCCTGTATAATTGTGAGACTCTTCTGGTCCCAATAGCCATTGCAAGTCATCTCTCATTGGGCTAAAAAAGTGATATCATCCTTTTCCTAGGTTTCTTTGCAGTCAGGAATGACCATGTGACCTAGTTCTGCCCAATGTGACGCAAGAGCACGTTTGCAGGGGAACTTCTGGAGAACTTTTGGACTTCTCATGTGACGGGTGCCAACCTTTCCTCCTGCCTTTTGTGTTATTCTGATGCCCAGCACCCCGGCTTCATATGCTCCAATACCATCCCTGTACCTCTTACTTCTATTCTTCACGTATGTGAGATAAATACACCTTTTCTTAAGTCGCTCTTCATCAGATGGTCTGCATCCTGATAGAAATTCGTATTTGACATAACCTCTATTTCCACAACATTGTACATTTGATACTGTGTTTTAAAAAATTACTGGTAAAGAAATTGAAACCCAAAGGAGTTAAGCATTTTGGTAACCCTACCCCCAAATTTTTATTCTTTCTGTTTATCTTCCTGTAACATGACTGTCGTTGGTGAGAAGCTATTATTGGCCAGGCATTTTACATACATAGATACTTCGAAAAGTTCGTGGAAAAATAGAATTAAAAGATAATACAAATCTTTCCATGAACTTTTCACAGTACCCTTGTACATTCTAAATAAGGCATGTTTTATTCCTCTCTCCCCTTTATTTAACAGATAATGAGACTGAGATTTAGGGAGATTAAGCAATTTTACCGAAATCTGTGTTGATGAAAGGTGAAGTCAAGGATTTACACAGGAAATTAGGTGCAAAGTGCTATAGATCAGGAGTAAAAACACACACTGGCATGAACTGTATTTGCCTATATTTGGGGGCAACCAGAAGTTCCATCTCTCCCACATATGCCCTTGAAAACTTCCTAGGGGAAAAAAGATTGCAAAAGGCCTTCAGGAGACTAAACATAGAGGGATTAAAGAATAGGTCCATGAAAGGGTTGTTCATATTAAAAGCAATTCTTTACTTCTCCCTCTTATTTTGGGGAGATGATCAGAAATACCTCTAAAACTTCAAATATCATTTATTTCTCAAGTCCAAATCTTTAGCCATGATTTATCTCTGTAGATAAAAGAGACCCACATATTACAAATGACTACTAGGTAACTTCAGCAGGGTGGCAACCACTTCTTCAAACACAACATATACAAAACTGCACTCTATTTAAATCTGCTTATCACTAATATTTCCAAAAGGAATGAATAGCATCATAGTCACACTGTTGCTCAAAATAAATTCCTCTGCCAACCCCCAAGCATTATCAATTCTATCAAACCCATCTTCTGAAACTGGATTTCCTCTCCAGTCAACAAGATGGCCAGTTAGTTCAGGCCCTTGCCATGACTCTCCAACGCTGACTACTGCAGGGGACTCCAAGTTCTGCTCATTCTGTTTACCCTCTGCACTCTTATTAGCTAAAGCTGTAATTTCTTATCTTAAAAACTTATGTTGATCTCCTATCATTGTAGGATCTTTTTATGCTCAAACATTTATAATGCCTCATAAGGCCCTTCACTGTGTGGTCTTCCCCAATCTCATTGCCTGAATTCTCATTCCCCTTTACATCTTATATTCTAGTCATACCAAATCTCATGCCTTTTCCTGAACCCTCTCTCCATTCACGCCCTGTAGTTTTGTACACGTTATATCCTCTGCCTGGAATATCCTGCATTCCCTTTTCTATCTAGAGATCTCCTAGAAGTTCTTAATGTGAAATTCAAATTATTTCCCCCAAACTGTTTAGATTTCTCTTATCACTTTGTCATGGGACCTATTTTATTCTATTGAAAATATGTATTTACCCATTTATCTCCCCATGTCTATCTCTCCCATTAGTATGATTCTTCCCCAAAGTAATGTCTTTTTCTTCTTATCTGCCACAAGTGGTTATCACGATGCATGATACAAAACATATATTCAGTAAGGGTTTGCTGGGTATTGGTGTGAGTTCAGGAGGATAGAAGAATAGAAAACCTTCTAAAAGGGATAAAGTACTCATACTATTCCTGTACTTCAGTGGCACACTTTACAAACCTATATTTAAGTTCACCAAGTATAGAAACCAGAAAATCAACTGCTAAAGCTCAACCCACGTATACTGAGGTTACTGTCAGTGGCTTTGATATAATCCGTTTTGTCTATAAATGCTTTCAGCCAGTTTTCACAAATTTACCCTTGGTAACTTCTTATTCTTTTTTTTTTTTTTTTCCAAATGCCAATACTTATGTTTTTACAGTTATAAAGTGTCTGATGTGCTTGTTCAATGTCATTGAGTTTCCTGAAGAGAATTATTTAGAAACAAAGAGACAAAAGTGCTATTGCTCTGTGGTCACACTGGGAGCCCTTTAGAAAGAGCAAAACCTTTTTGCTTTTCAGAAATCACTAGTGAAGATTAATGTATAAGTTCCACAGTGGAAATGCTATTTCAACTTTAAAAGATCTCAACAGCTATGGCTGTTCATTCATATGGCTACTGAAGCTTTGAAGGACTCACAAATCCTGCAGATCTGGAAAAGGTACTAAGTTCTTAGAGTATAGAGAAGACAGGGAATATACTAACCAGAAAATGGTTAAGAACTGTTTGTTTGGAGAATTGTTCCTGTTTTCAAAGGTTAATGTAGGTGCAGCTGGTATTTAATCATATTTTAATTTTGTCACCTCTACATTTAAAATCTAGATATTACCATGCAATAAAAAATTTTAAGTTTCAAAGACCCTGAAGATCAGCATTTTACATAAAACATAATTTTTTTATGCATCTTTGGCAAATGTCAATCATACTTACGTTTAAATTCCTCTGAGATTATGGCATTTGTCCCATTAACCTTTCCAAGACTGTTTCCTTTTTGGGCAGCTGTATTAGTGTTTAATTTTTTAATATTAAGCCTATTAATATTTCTCTTTCATACTTCCACATCTTTTTTCTAGTTCATTTTGTCATATATATGTATATAATATTCTCTATATAAATGTATATAATATACATATATAAATACATATATTTAAGTAATTTAAAGCTAGTCTGCTCTTTTTCCACCTGTCCTTAGAATTTTGACAGAAACTTATCTTCCATCAATCTTCTCTTCTCTTTACACACCTTTCATTACATAGCAGCATGAAGAATGATAAAAATCATATTATGGAAATCATTCTTGGCATAGCATGACATTACTAATTAACCACTTTGCAGGGCAAGAATTTTGCTTTTATTTATAGTACTAATGAAGCAGTTATCCTGACTATCTACAACATCTACAACATCTGCTTATTCCTTCAAAGCACAGCATATATGTACAAATTTCTAGTGAGTATGGGATGCTTTCTGTGTCTGTAGAACAGAGAAAACCTGCTGGTGCAAAATATCTGGATACTGCATCTTACCTTCCTTCACATTCCTGCTTTGTTCTAACAAGTAGTGTGTGCTAATTAGAAAGAGATGAATAATGACTAATGCCACTGAGATTAACCTGTCTGCTGGGGAATCAAGCATTGATATATGGAAATCAGATAGATGTTAAAAAATGATGCTTTCACAGTAAAATAATAAAGGAGGGCAAGTTCAATATGACTATGTACAGGAAGACAAAATTCTGTAAATACCATAAGGTTTTATTCATTCAGTCTTTGGTTTAATTTGTTTTTATTGTTGTTTCTAAAGTGAACTTTCCCTCTTGGTATTTTCAAATTTGTTTTGTAATTGTTTGTTTATTTGTGATATTACAGAGTTGTTCTTAACAATTGCAGTATTGTTCAAAAGAAAATGATTGGTTTTACAAGTGACTAGCTATTTGAGCAAAAGCACTCTGTCAACAGCCTCTGAAAGATGGCCTGCCTATGGGGAGGCATGGCCCTATGTGTGCGGTGCTGCTTTCAATTGTTGGTTTACCACACAATACTTAGACTTGTAAAAGTCAACAAATTTCTTTGCACTTGTTAACAGGGAGAGCATAGTGTATATGTATTTATGTATGTGTGTATACATATAAAATTTTAAGCCAACTCTACAGAGGTATAATTTACATACAATGAATTGCTCCCCATTTTAAATGTAAGCCTGTACAACCACTGTCAAAATAAAGATTGTAAAACTTTTCCATCATCCTAAAAAGGTCCCTTGTTCCCTTTGCAAGCCACATGCCTGGTCTCTGGCTCAACATTCCTGGACCCTAGCAATCACTGATTTGCTTTCTGACACTATATATTACTTTTGTCATTTAGAATTTCATGCAAATAAATCAAACAATATAAATAACTACTTTTGCTCAGTATAATGGCATATTTTTGATATTCATCGACATTGTTCCATGTAAAGCAGTTTGTTCCTTTTTATTCCTGAGCAGCAGTCCACTGTATAAATATAGCATAATTTGCTTATTTTTTTCACATAATTATGGGCATTTGGATTGTTTCTAGTTGGGGCTATTATGAACAAAGCTATAATAAATGCTTGTGTGCAACTATTTGTGTATACACGTTTTATATTTCTTGGGTAAATTCCTGTAAATTTAATTGGTAGGTCAAATAGCATGCATGTATATTAATTTCAAAGAAACTGCCAAGCTTTTTCCCACAGTGGCTGCAATATTTTATATTTCCATGGCCAATGTATGAGAGTTCCAGTTGTTTCATATCTTTGCCAACACTGGTTATTGTTAATCTTTTTAAATTTAGCCATTCCAGTAGTGACATCTTATTTTGGTTTTAATTCTATTTCCCCAGTGACTAACGATGGGAGGCACCTTTTCATGTGCTATTGGCCTTTCATATATCTTCTTTTGTAGAGCACCTGATCAAATATTTTATCTATTACTTCAATAAAATATTTTTTTCTTAATTATTATAAGAATTATTTAAATATTGTGGATACAAGTCCTTAGACATATATATTTTTGCAAATATTTTCTCCCTGTATGTGGCTTCTTCTTCCTTTGTTAAAATAATTCTTTTGAAAGAGCAGATTTTCAGCCTTTTTAAAAACTGAGGTATAATTTGCATAGTATAAAATACACGGCATCATCCCAAAGAAATTTTCTTATGCTATCCTTTTGCAGATAGACCTTTCTACCATCTATAATTCCTGGCAGCTACTGATTTGTTCTTCATCTCTACAATTTTTTTTTATTTCAACAGAGCTATATAAATGGAATCAGATAGTATTACATCCCCTCTGATTTGGATTTTTTTCCCCCATTCAGCATAATGTCCTTGATATTCATCTAAAGCGTCTCATGTATCAATAGTTCGTTCCTTTTTTATTGCCACGTAGCATTCTGTTGTATGATTTTAACACAGTGTTGAGAGCAGACATCTCTGTGTTTTTTCAAGTCTTAAATCTGTTAAGTCATTCAGCATTAAGCATGTTAACTATAGGTTTTCAATAGATTACATTTCTTAGGTGGAGGAATTTCCTTTTCATTCGTAATTTGCTAAAAGTTTTGATTTTTTTAATCATTAATTTGTATTAAGCTTTTCAAGTGTCTTTTCTGCAGCTATTGAGAGTATCAGGTGGCATTCTCTTACTTTAAATAATATGTTAAATTACACAGGTTAACTTTTAAATAGCAATCCAACCTTGTATTCTTGGGATAAACCTCACATGGTAATTATGTATACCTTTTTAATATATCAGAAGATTTGATTAGCTAATACGCTGATATGAATATTTGCATCTATATTCATAAGGGAGATTTTTTCATTGTTTGATTTTCTTAAAATGTTTGTGCCTAGTTTGGAGGTCAAGGGCATCAAGTGGTAAAGTGTTTCCTCCCCTTCTATTTTCAGAAAAAAAAATTAAGACTTGTATTCTTTCTTATGTAATTATTTGATAGAATTCATCAGTGAAGACATCTGGGCCTGGAGTTTTATTTCTGACAAGGTTTTTAAAAAAAATTATAAATTTTCTTCCTTTAATAAGGATATTCTTATATCCTACTTCTTCTTTTATTAATTTGTTAATCTGTGTACAGTTCATCTAAGTTATTAAATTTATTGGCATGCAATTATAATGATATGCTCTCATTATCCTTTTAATGTTTGTGGTAGTTGGAGTGATGTCCTTTCTTTCATTCCTGACATGGAAAACTTATGTTTTCTCTTTTTTTATAGATCAGTCTAGGTGTAAATCTTTCACATTTATTGATCACTTCCAAGAACCAGATTTTGATTTTTTTGTTTTTTTTCTGCTGTTTCTGTTCTAATTTATTGATTTTTATTCTTGTATTTATTATTTTCTTCCTTCTACTAAATTTTTTCTTTATGTTGGAAGCTTGGATAATTATTTTAAACATTTCTTCTTTTCCTAATATAAACATTTAAGGCTATAAATTTTTATCTAAGCACTACTTTAACTACAACAAAAAATTTTGATATGTCATGTTTTTAATCATTCAGCTCAAAATATTTTCTAATTTTTCCTGTGGTTTCCCCTTTGGCCATTGTGTTATTTAGAAGTGTGCTATTTAACTTTCAAATACTTAGGATTTCCCAGATATTTTTCTGTCATTGATTTCTAACTTAATTCTATGGTAGGCAGTGGACCTACTTTTATTTTTTATAATGTCCTTTTAAATGAATTGAGAACTACTTTATGACTCAGTATATAGAATTTCTTGGTGAATTTTACATTTGCACTTGAAAATAATGTATATTCTATTCTGGTTTTGTTGGGTGTAATATTTTGAAAGACAGGTCAAGCTGGTGGCATTATTCATGTCTTCTATATCCTTATTGATTTTTTGGTCCATTTTTCTATTAATTACTAAGAGAATTGTAATCTTCAATTATAATTGGGGATTTCTCTGCTTTTTCTTTTTCTTCTATTTGGTTTTTTCTTTATGTATTTTGAAAGCTCTGTTACTAGGGGCATACACATTTAGAATTGTTATGACTTCTTGATGAATTCAACTTTATTATTATGAAATACCCCTATTTATCTCTGGTAATATTTTTGTTGCTGCCGTTGTTCTAAAGTCCACTGTGCCTAATGTTCATATGGCACTTAGCTTTTTTAAGATTAGTTTTTTTTCATGTTGTATCTTTTTGCACCTTTTGCTTTTAACACATATTTTTCTCATATTTAAAGTATATTTCTTATAGATAACATGTAATATCTTGCTATTTGTGTATGACTAGATAGTCCATACTTTTTTAATTGCAGTGTTTGGATAATTTACACTTAATAAAATTTTCAAGCCGATTGGATTTAAATCTATATTCTTAATATCTTCTCTGTTTGTTCCATCTGTTCTTTGTTCCTTTGTTTCTCATTACCTGACTTCTTTTAGATTAACTGAGTATTTTCATATTCCATACTACTCTATTGGCTTATAAATTTTTCTATTTTGTTTAGTGTTATAATGGTTGTTTTAGGGTTTTCACTATGTATCTTTCGATTTATCATAGTCTAATTACAAATAGTGTTTTATACTAGTTTGCATATAATGTAAGACACTTACAATAGTATATTTCCTCTCTTGTCTCTCCTGCCTTTGTGGGTATTGTTATGAACCATTTTACTGCTAAATATGTTATCAACCTCATGATAAGTTACTAATTTTGTTTTAAGCAGTAAATTTTTTATAGATATTAAAAATGAGGTAAAATTATCTTTTATATTTACCCACATATCTACCATTCCCTGTCTTTATTTTTTTTTCTGTAGATCCAGTTTTCCATATGATGTCATTTCTCCCACCCTAAAGAACTTCCATTAACATTTCTTGTAGAGAAAAGATGCTAGTGATAAACATTCTACTTTTTTTTTCTTTTGCCTGAAAATATCTTTATTTTACATTCATTATTGAAATATATTTTCACTGGATATAAAATTCTAAGTTGCAAGTGTTCTCTCTTTGTTTATAATAGAAATTTCATTTTATAATCTTCATTATTGTCCGTTTCTGATGAGAAGTCTTCTATCTGTATCTTTGTTCCATTTATAAGAAGTGTTCCCTGACCTTGGGCTGATTAAAAACATTTTTTTCTGTTAAATTGTTTTTTAAGTTTTTTGGTGTGATTTTCTTTGCATTTATCATATTTGTGGTACCTTTCGCTTCTTGTATTTGTGCTATAATAGTTTTCACTAAATTTGGTAAATTTCAGCCACTATTTCTTCAAATATTTTTTTTCTATAAATCTCACCCACTTTTTCTAGGACTGCAATTGTAAGTGTATTGAACTGCTTGATATTGTCTCACAAGCCACTGAACTTATGTTTACGGGTTTCTTAGTCTTTTCTTTGAGCTTCAGATTAAATAGTTTCTATTGCTTTGTCACTAAGTTCACTGACCTTTCCACTTGTATTGTCTAAGCTAGTGTTAAATCCATATAGTGAGTTTTTCATTTCAAATATTTAATGTTTCAACTCTAGACTTTCCATTTAGTTTTTAAAAAATATATTCTTAATTTCTCTCATTATATTCATGTTTTCTTAAAATCCTTCAGCATATTTTTAAAAGCTCTCTTAAAGTTCTTCTTTGCCAATTTTATTTTCCAATAATGTCTGGTTTTATTTCTATTGACTGATATTTTTCTTGGTTATGGATCGTATTTTCCTGCCTCATTACCTGTCTAAATTTTTAAATTAGGGTATTATGTATTTTACGCTGTCAAGTGTCTGGATTTTTGTTAGCTTCCTTTATAGAGTAGCAATTTTTGTTTTGGCAGGCATTTAGGTTACTTGAGAATCATCTCGACCTTTTCAAGGCTGGTTTTTAAGCTTTATTATGGTAGGTCTAGAATCACCTTTACTCTGGAGTCTGACACATCTCGGGTTTCTGCTTAAAGCCCCGTTTTTTTTTTTAATTTACTGGCTGGTACAGGGATTGAACCCCAGACTTTGGTGTTATCAGCACTATGCTCTACCAACTGAGCTAACCAGCCAGCTAATACCTCAGTTTTTAATAAGATCTATTCACTCCATCTGGACAAACTCGCATGTCTCTTACCCTCTGCAATGTTGGGAATTGTTCAGTCTACTGCTCCCCAGTAGTTGTTCTTTGCCTAAATGTATGTAGTTTTTACTTCATGTATATGAGCTTAGTATTTGACAAAATACATAAAGTGATCTCTAGATTTGGACACTTTCTCTGCAGTTTCCTCCTCCTCAATATGCTACTCCTCAAATACTGGTCACTTTAACCTTCCTGAACTTTGGTTTCTCTCTTTTCAATTCAGCAAGCCTTCTGTTCTGTATTTGGATCCCTCTTTTCCTTCACTGTAGTTATGAATGTGCCTGTAGGCAGAAAGCAAGGATAATAATAGGACTCACCTCATTTCCCCCCTTTTCTTGGGGATCATAGCTCTACACTTCCTTTTCTACAATCATTGGAAACATTTGTTATGTATATTTTTTCCAGTTTTTTAGTTTTTGGTTTTTGATGACAGGAAGGCAAATCTACTTGTTATTCTGTAATAGCTACGAAGCCAATATATTTCAACCTAAAAATTACAACTGTTTAATAATCCCCATCCCACACCATTTTGTTACTGAAAAACGAAACGAAACAAAACAAAACAAAACAAAAACAAAAACAAACTCCCCAAATCTTAGATTGGTCAAATTTTTAAAAACCTCTACTGTGGCATTAGAAAAGGGTCAGAATTCACCTGTTGACTTTTCGGTTATTTTATTTTCAAAATTTGCCTTGTACATCATATTATTTTAATAGAAATTTTCTTCTTTCAGTAAAAGGAAAAGAAATGATCTCTTTTTAGAGATACATCATATACTTTAATCAGCTTGTAAACTGAATGAGAGTGTAGAAATCCATTATATACAATGTGACTAATTTGGAAAGTAACATTTTCTGTCTTTGTGAGGTCATGGTTCAGATGTAGCATACCAGCACTGCTGAGACCAGCAGCGTTAATAATCCTCCTTTGTGGGTACAACATATACCTGCCAGGTAGTTGGGTTATAGTGAATTTTATATAAGAGAAATAATGAAAATGGTAAAAATTATTCCTTTCCCAGGAAGCCATAAACATATCTTAAAAAATTTAATGGTCATCAACTAATTGGATTAATATTTATACTATTAGTGGGAATAGACTGTTGTTTGTTAAGAACAGGATATGGGGGAAGTGGGGTCTCTAGATTGATTTTATTCTTAACTCAGCTATGCATTCAAATTTCTTTATCAGGTTAGAACAACCAAGTCATTCTTTCTTACTTTTATTTATTTTTTTTATATATCAGAGCCACTTTTTAATGACCCCTCATGTGATTGCAGTTTTACATTTTGTAACAGTTATACATAATAACAAAATAATATTTCTAATTGTGTATTAATTACATGAAATCTGCAAACATTTATAAAGGAGCAGAGCATATTTACTTGGTCTAGTAACATACATAGAACCTCAGATTCATTGCTACTTCCAAACTGGCTTTCTAGAGCTGGGGTGTGCATATGTTTGGTGTACACAGGGTTAAGCAGGCATATGAATAGTTTTAAGGGAATAACTTCCAGATCTTCAAATTCTGTATGTATTTACTTTCTAAAATTAATATGCTTAGGAATGCACTGTGTTTGGTATGTTTTCTTTTCCAATCTCCTCTTTCGATGCTCTTCTTCTACTTTACAAAAGAGTAACATGTATCTTACCCCTCCCTAATCTTCCTGTGGTACATTGTCCTGGAATAGAAAAAAATCTTCTGGAACAATCCCCCCACACAAGTAAAAGGGGAACAATTTGAAATACTGATGTTAAAGTAGACAAAGAGAATGGCATTAATTATTGGGTAACATTTTTGTTGCAGATAATAGGATAAACAACAAGTCTTACAAGCACAAGATTTTTTATAAGGATAATGAAATTGAAGTGTAAGTTCAAGAAAAAGAAAAAAATACGAAATTTCTGTTTCTGACTGGTTAAAGAAAGAAGAATTTGATCATGTGTTTGTTTTTTAAAAGGATGGTGGCTATCAAATTATATTATTTAAAACTATTTACACCCATCATGAAACTGTAGATGTAAACTTAGAAAGGCTTGTAGAGCAAAGAAATGAGATGCTGAGATGGTGGGAGGGAGCATGTCTACTTCTTAATTGCTAGCTTCTGTTGCTCTTATAATTGGAAATGCCAAACTGGCATTGGGCTCTGCAACTGGTCTTTTGGATATTTATGGACATAATCAAGAGCCTGGTATGGACTGATACAGTTCATGGTATGTTTCTAATGACAGTTATCTCCCAGGTCCTCATTACATTTTGCTGTTGTATATGAGCCATTTGGCATTTGGGAAGCAAGACATAATTATGAGAGGGACAGAGAGGTCACTTGTCTCAAACTTCTAAAGAAAGATAACAGGTTCTCTTTCTTGGTTGATTTCCTAAGAAAAATATCACAGCCAATATGGTTAGACCATATATTTTAGGATGTTGCTGTGTTTTCAGATAATGCCAGATAGCAAAGGCAGATGCTGGCCTGTTTTTCAAAAGGGAATTTTTTGTTGTTGTTTAAATTACACGCTGTGCAGCCAGGGATCATTTTTTTCATGCAATTAGGCCAGGGAGTTTGCCATATGTTCTTAAATACCAAAGGTGGTGATATTATGGCAGGTCCAAATATTTGACAATGAAAGAAAATGCCATGGAGAAAGAACATCTGAAGAAGTAAAATTTTCTCCAACATTCAAAATTGAAATCTGACCCAAATATCTTACCATAAATAAAAGGCAGCAGCATTTAAACTGACTCTGTCTTCCAGGGGCTTTTTTAACTTTTGTGGGGAAAGGACACATAGAACAACAGTAAAAGTAATCAGATGCTTTTTGCATGACTTTATGTCCCTGCACTGAAACCATCTTATTGATACTGCCAGTGTTCTCTGAATACAGGCTGGAAGTCTCCAAAGTCCTGTCTAAATGCTATATTGACAACAAATTAAACTCGGCTGAATGTAGACGTTTTCTCAATGTGAGGTCTCTAAGAATATGGAATGCTATTCACTGCTCTATTTAGACTCTCAAATCCTACCCGACTAGAATTCCACCTCTTTGAAAACTCAAACTCTAGCATTTACTGTAATTGCTACATAACTTTCCCCAAAGCAAAATAATGTAGGCTCTTTTCTACATCTGGCAAAACACAAATAACTATTATTTAATGGCACAAAAGATGCAGAGCCTGAAGTGTTTTCTAATGTATTTCTTCAGCATTTAGAAAGAAAAATGAAAAATTACTATCTGTATTAACCCAAGTGTAGAGATAACAAGGATTTTAATTAGTAAGGGTATCATATCACAGACTTCTCCATAGTAATTTGATATAATGCAATTTGTAGAATCAAATGAAAAGTAATCATGTTATAATAAAGAGAGTAGAATAGGTCGCACAGAGAACTGAGGCAGTGTCACACCCAACGGATGTCCCTGGGTAGCAAATTCATTAGTTTTGTGACTCCAGCCCATAAGAACACATGCTAATGGGGCAATACCTGAGGACGTTAATTATGTCTGGCAATTTGGGTAGCTAATATGCTCACTTATATTTCTAAATAATAGGATTTACTTAACCAATTAATTTTTGGAGTTTTCACACAAGGCTAAGAGAAGACAATTTTATAAATTATAAATTTCCCTCAAATTGCTGTACTTCACTCTTATGAAAGAACCATTTCAGTGTTAAAAATGTTCATTTTAAAATCCCTGATCCACTGATAAGTATGATGTCTCCTTGTATAGAACTACTCAAGTGAATGAAAAAGTCTACATAAGTAAATTTGAATAAAGAAATGTATATATGTTCATTTGCTTTTTCCAAAACCTACATATATACATACACACACATAATATATACGTTTATAAAATATATATGTATGTTATACATACAATATTGTACAAACAAGAAGTGAAATAATACTGCCTTTGAATTAGACTATTTCAATTTTTAAATTTTAAAGTTTTTAAAGAATGAAATTGGAAATAATTAAATAAAATGATATAGTGTTGTTTTCTCTTATGCCACAGGATCATAGAACCTCAGATTTGAAAGCGTCTTCAAGGATTATCAATCCCATGAACAAATGCTTGAGTCCACATGTCTACCCACTATCCATGAATTTCAGATGGAAACAACTACTAGGATGGAAAAATAAATCATTCTGGGGAGTGAAGCCCCTTCTTGGTCTTAGTTACACTCTTCCTAATACACTTTAGTGTATTTCCATTTCTCTTAAAGAGCATCACCCAGAATTAAAAAAAAAAAAAAAAAAATAGAAATACACTATACAACAAAAAGTTATGTTTTCTAAATATAAGAATGATTCTTTTAAAAACCACATAACAATTATATGAGCTTACTTTTCAAATGTAGGTCCTAAGCATTTGATTTGCAACTGTACTTGTGAAGTTGAATACATAAATATATTTGTTCCTCTCGAATGTTCTTCCACTCAGTTTGGCCCATTGTTCCCATGTGTCAGGGCTTTTTGGATACCAAGTTTGTCATTCAATATTAACCCAGGTTTAAATTACTTGTAATTTTGAGAAGCATGTTATCTATGGACTCATATCCATGATAAAAATACTGATTAGAACAATATAGTATTTTGATAGAACTGGAAAAAAAATAACTTGCCATTGAAATTGCTCATTACTAAAGACATTTGTGAATTTTGCTTTGTCAACTTCTATTTATTCTGTTACTTAACCTAAATATATATTTGAAATATAACAATATGTAAGATTTATTTCATTAGCAATATTAGAAGGTTTTCCCTCTGTTGGTTTGTGTAAGAGGGATGTATAGGTAGGAAGTATATAGGTAAAAAACTTTTAATGTGATTTCTCTTAAAACTAGATTAGTTCAGTGACTTCTACTCATATGCCTGATTATAAATCACTATTATGGCATTAGAGTATCCAAAGACTGCAGTTAAAAGAAATAAGTTAGCCTGGCTTATAATGCCTCAGGTTTCTTAAAATTTTCACTTAAAAGGTATAAACACAGGTATTTCTAACACTATTCTATGATATTTTAAAAGCATTCCCCTTAGAACACTTTTTATCAAAAACCCACAAACACTCCAAGCAATAAACTGAATGTTTGTGTCCCTCAAATTCAAATGCTGAAACCCTAACCCCCAATGTGCTGATATTAGGAGATGGCGCCTATGGGAAGTGATTAGATCATGAAGATGAAGCCCTCAAGAATGGGATTAGTGGCTTTACAACAGAGACCCCAGACAGCTCTCTATCTCTTTTTTTGTCATGTGGGGGTATAAGAAGAAGATGGCAGTCTGCAGCCCAGAAGAGGGCCCTCACTGGAAGTGGACCAGGCTGGCCCTCTGACTTCTGACTTCCAGCACCCAGAAATGTGAGAAATAAATGTCTGTTGTTTTTAAGCCACTCAGTCTATGGTACTTTGTTATAGCAGTCTGAACTGACTAAGGTATCCAATAAGGATATTCACACAGAGTAAGAAATTATATTGGGATGCTTTAATTTGTACTATAACTAAACTGGATTTAAATCTAATGTTTGTAAGTTGGACAACATTTAAACATAAGAGGTTTTAAAAAAGATAATTATGGTAATAAAAATTGAAATAAAACAAATTTTGTTTTGAGATCCTTTACCAAACAAAAGTCATTCTTTAATATGTAAGAAGATATACTAAATAGAGTAGGACTGTGGAAAAGTCATACAATTGAAATTTAAGACATTCTGAAACTGATGTAAATATTGGTTCAAAAGTACCAGAATAGAACTATGATTTAACATTTTACATTTGAAAAACTGTATTTTTGAGCCAAAGGAAAAGGATTACAATGCTGAGTTTTCCATACCTTATGGAAGTATCACCATTAAAGTGATATGGGCAATGTATAAATATATTGTAGAAGAGTTCAAGTAAACCTGGAGATAGATATAGAAATCGTTATTGACAGAAGTTAAAATGTCTGATTTCTAACATTAAAAACTTAAATTCTTTTCATGGAGGAAAATTAGATGCTCCATAAAACACCATTTGGTGCCTTGATAAGATATTCGCTTGACTCGGAATGGTATGTCTTCAGCTTCTCTAAAGATATCTATCCCAAGCATGGTGAAGTAAAGCAAGGAATGTTTAGTTTGTAATGTGTGTCTGCCTTGTGGTTGCAAATATGTTAATGTGCTCCAAGAGTCTCACAATAGATAATCATTCAGGAACATAACGTAATACTGATATTTAATTCTGGACACCAATATAGTGGGCAGTGAAGATACAATTTTCTGTTTTCATATTTATCATAGGTAGAATTTAAGCAGCATCATTGCTGAGTCTTTTATATTCTATACACTTAGTCAGCTGGTAAGTGCAATAAGTACATCCAATTTAAGAAATGATTGGCCTAAAAGTTAACAAATGTGTATGCTCCCTGATAAGAGGAACTTAAGCATTTAAGAATAGAGAATGGTCTGTGTTCATGATGGAGTTGATAAATTTGGAAAATAATACAAGAAATGAAAAACAAGGTTAGGAAGAAATAAAATAAGTTCTATTGCATATTAAGTTTGAGGTGTGTATAAGTGATCTAAGTGGAGAAAACAGAGATATTCAACAAGCCATCATAAAGATCAAAGAGGAAAGAAAAAAGAAAGACATTTTCTATTACTCTGCTTTTTAGAATAAAAACACCCTGTTGGTGGAGGGGGGGGTATCTTTTTTCCAATTTAATACCATTTATCACATAACCCAGGGGCGAGCACTTAATGAGTGTTATTTTAATTAGAATTGAATTAAACTCAAGATGCTCATATTTCAAATCCCAAGATAAAAAAGCTGGCCATAAAAATGAAATGTGCTTCTGGAACAATTTTTCATTCATATATTTTATGGGAGGAAATGCATAGGAAATGATTTTCCATACACACTCCTTTTGTATTAATCATAAAGAATTATCAAAATTTTGACCTCAATATTTCCTCAGCTTAGGAAGAGACCAAAATTGGTGTAAGGGGATCTCAGGAGTTCTCTCTCTCTCTCTCCAAATACGTGTATGAGTAGAAACACACACATACATACGTAAGTGTATACTCAGTGTGTGTGTGTGTGTGTGTGTGTGTGATAGTAGAGTATTGGGAACATGTTAATTTCTTTTCACTGACAGAACATTTCTATTACTACTGTGCTATGAACAGGTGCTAATATTCTATTTTGACGGAGTATTAAATGAAGAAATAAAATAGCGGATGGGGTGGGGGGTGAGGAACTGCCTGCAGAGCCTCAGGTTTCCATTGGCCTGTGGGCCATGCTTCAGGATCCCCAGGGATGCCTTCCATGTAGCTGAATGTTGGGGAAGAACTGAAACCAAAGCTACAGAAACTAAACAAGTTGTAGAGAGTGCACAAAGAAAAAGCAAACAGCACTCAACAAAAATTGAGATCTATAGTGACAACAGGAAGCCTGGGATGATATTATGAGCCTTGACAAATTCCTCAAACCAAAATAATGGTTACAGCAGCATTTTATGGTGAGCCCAAGGCCTCTCGGGCAAAGAAAGAGGAGTTTATTTTGGAGAGTAAAAGCAAAGTTACAGGAACAAGAAGATGAATCAGTTGCAAAGTTGGAGATCAATGAAGGAAGGAATCAGAACCCAACCTGGCCATTTCTGATACTGTCTCTTCCCTGCTCACAAAACTTCCATAGTTCTCCAGTGTACTCTGTGAAATTCCTTGGCACAGTTGATGCCCTTCATCTGGTCCAAACATTCCTTTCAGGATATATATTGTACTATCTACTTACCAGAATCCTTGCTCAATCGCTTGCCCAGTAATAGAAAAATGCAAATCAAATTGGAAAGCTCAAATTTTCATAAACCAGCTCTAAGCTTTTCTATGTCTTTCCCCTCTGTTTGAACTGCCCTTCCTCCCAACTTCATCTATCAAATAAACTGTCTCCATTAACAACCTCAAATACTACTCAAAATATTTTCCTCCAGCCTAAAATACTTTCACTTTCTCTACAGCCATAGTGCTTTTTTTTTTTTAACCTTTTGTAAAGCACTCAAGCAAGAAGCCTTATATTTTGATGATCTATACCTGCCTTAAACCCATCTCCACCCAGATTATAATTCTCTTGACAACTGGAGACAACTCCTCTTTGTTCATAAATCCCGAACACATGACTAAAACAGCGACTTATATGTGAATAGTTATTGGATACAGGCTTCTGGTACATTATCTCAGGCTGCTTTTCAATCTGCCAGATGAAGATTAGGATATTTTAATATGTTATTTCTTCTAAAATGGTTTTTAAATTCTAATTCTGAGAATAACAAAGGAGGTTGTTAAAATTCAGAATCCTTGGTTCTTCCCCGAAACATTCAGATTTAGTGGATCTGGTGTGGATCCCAGGAATATCAAGGTAGGCAAATTCATCAGTGGATTTTCATGCAGATGGGAACCTCACTTGGCAAATCAGTTCTCCCACTCACCTGTGCATCAGAGAAGGCTAATTGGCCTCCAAAGATTTTTGCTCTTCCTTGTACAGTGCAGGGTTTTATAGGAATTAGTGGTCCAGCTAGAAACTACAATTCCCAGTCCCTTTGCACCAACACCTACATGAGGCCATGTGACTACTTCTCAATAACAAATTAAGAGTGAAGTGCCCTGTGTCATTTCCAGG
The DNA here is from genome assembly GCF_027409185.1 of Cynocephalus volans. NCBI lineage: Eukaryota > Metazoa > Chordata > Mammalia > Dermoptera > Cynocephalidae > Cynocephalus > Cynocephalus volans. Next base: position 78,378,456 of record NC_084472.1, on the reverse strand, counting down.
CCAAAGAGTTAGGAAAATGATAGATGATGAAGGTGTTGGGGTCACATGACAGAAGCAGCATCAGTTCTGATAAGTAAGACACCTGTTACTGGAAAGTGAGTTTTCTACCAATCAGGAAAGCCTGTTTGGGACTTTACATGAATTAGAAATAAACTTTTATCAGCTTAGCCATTACCTATTTTGGAATTATTAAAATAATAGTAAATAGCTTTACCCTAAATAGCATATTTATCTTTCTAGAACCAAGAGTTAATTATTTAAGCAAAGAGATTTAAATTTTGATGATCTTGCTTTTATTAAGTAGGTAGAACAATATTTTAAATCAAAATCTGTGAAATAATAATGCTCAAGGGTTTTTGAGGGAACCTGCCAATGGTAGCATACCTGGTTGAATTTTAATACTAGTAATTTTTAATGAGGGCATACCAGATTGTATGAACAATCCATCTGAAAGTTTGATTTACAGGCCTACCGATTTTTAAGCTCTGTATACTAATAACTTATAGAATGTTCTGTCATTGTAAGTGATCCTTTATGAAATCATGAAGTGAGAAGCATAACAGCCTAAAAGTAAACTTTAATTTCTCGAAGTTAAAAAAACAAACAAACCAATAAAGAACAAGGCTAAATTCTGGTAGAAAACTATTACAACAGAGGCCCACCTCCACCTCAATACTCCTTGAGTGTCGATGGAAACTATCTTTTCTGAAATCATGTTTAGTTTCCTAAGTCTGGTAGCTGTTCTTATAATACAAGGCATCCTAAAGTTGGTATTTGCTATCTGCAAAGTACTATGTTAATTTGAATCTCCTCCCTTTCCTCACATTCATGGAGCATTTCACGATGCAGTCATAACAAACAAGAGACCATAGATTTCCCCATAGACATATCATGCACTATTGGATCAAGCATTGTTTATATTACTGGATTCCACAGGAGCTATTATTACTCCCTTTTGTCAGAAAAGTGTCGAATTTTCCCAAGCAGAAATAAGTCTTGTAGCTCTTCATTTGCATTTTAGAAGCCTCATTTCCAGGCATTTACTCTTCGTGCATAAACAGATGGATTTTAAATATTAAAAATCCATTTGGTATGACTGAAAACTTAACTGCATACATTCCCTCATTACAGAATCTTTGGGTGTGAAATTGAAAAGTAAATTATACTATGTTTAGTCTGAACCGAGTTCATCTAGAGCTTTGTCTTTGTTAAATTGGGTGTGGGGGGGAGTTATTTATGGGTAAAGATTACAAAAGGAACTGCTGGCAGGCTGGATGCTGGCCCTAAACTGCAAAGTGGCAACTGCAGTTGATTTCAAAAGGTGTGATTTGGATATATCTGACATAGTGCCTTTTTTCAACTAACTCCTGAATAAACCACAGTCAAGTAAATGATAAAAAAAATGGGAAAAATAAAAGTAGGATTCACTTTCATGGGGTTCCCCCAGATTTGCTAATGCTGCACCCTGTTGCCATTTCACCAAAAGTTTGTTCAAAAGCTTTAGATGAGAAGTCAGCCAATACTGATGCTTTCTTACCTTATTAAAAAATAGCTCATGGACAACTGGATCATGATATTTTTCTCATAAACCAACTGTTATGCGACAAAACAGAGGTGAGTGATTTAAGGTGGAGGAGAATAAGCAGCAGGAATTGAGGCAGGCTTTGAACAAAATATCTGATTTTTGCAAAGATGCATTAACAAGTAACAGGAAAGACAGGTGCCATGCGCCACCGAGTCTCCGTCCTCCACTGCTATTTGGCTGAGCAGGGCAGATTTAATTGCTCTGTAGACATTTCATCTAAAGTTACACTGGGTAACAATTTGTCTATTATGCTCATTCTCAGAATCAGTAAATCTTCCCAAAAAGACAGTACAATGAGAGAGAGAGAGAGAAAGAGAGAGTGTGCACACACTACCACACAGGAAGTTATCTGTAATTAATAAAACAGAACAGGAAACGTTGCATGTAAAGTGATTGACAATTATTTAGAAAAATAGCAGGGAGATGTAGGAAAATATTCTGTGTTGCAAACAACCAAAGTCAAGAGTGGCATGTATTTAATTTCTAAGGCTGCAGTTTACACTTGAGAATAAACAGCTGCTTTTCCAGTGATATCCAGCATTGCTCTCTCTTGGAAATAAAAGCATAGGCTATGACATTAGATCCATCTGTGGCTGGCTTGATTAATTAACCTCCCTGAGCCTCAATATCCTGGTCTTACTGCTTGCCTTAGAGTTGTTGTGAGTATCCAGGAGGTAAGAGGAATTCAACTGGTGCCCAGTACTTCTTTTCCTAAGAAGGTATCATATTCTGATCATTCTCAAATTCAAAAAGAAATTTCAAACTAAATGTACACGTATAATATTTAGTTAACTAATTTAGTTATGAATAATACATATCTTAAGTCATGCACATAGTATACTTTATTTTCTTAGATATAATGCTTTTTTCCCATCCATATTTCAATAACCCTTTTTTTCTGTTTCCTTATACACCTTCTGCATCATTGCCTTCATTACAATTAGGGCTATTTCTAGAGATATCTAATAGTTTTCCAGAGCTGATTATCTACAAATCTGTTTTAGTTGTTTGAGATACAGTAAATTTAGGATCTGTATATGATTATATCACTGGAAATTATTTTTCCACATATTTAAACAGCAGCTCCTTCCGATTTATTATGTAGCATTTATTTGTGATTTCCACACTAGATCCATTTACTGTATTGCTTTCTAAAGTGATCTCAGAGAAGACTGTTTACAAAGATGTCTAAAACCAAGACATTTGTTTAGTTTTTACTGTCAGGAGATCACTCTTAGGCATTCATAACCAGCCATGATTGTAAGGTCTTTTTAATATGACTTTTGCCACATAATATTTTGTTTTTAAAAATAAAATAATTGAAAAAAATGTTACATAATATGAGACCCTTGGTAAAAACTAGAATACACATGAACTTCCTTGTTTTTGGAGGGTACAGCAAATACTTTACCTTCGGACCTATAGTGCACCAAGGAATTTAAAAACTTTGTTCTTCCTACCATAAGTATTTTCATTATGCTAAATTGTTTTATTTAACAAAGTCTATTAACATCAATTCTATCTTTAATTCCTTAGTCGGTCTGTTATTTAGTTAAGTATTCAGGAAATACTTTTTGAGGACCTACTACATAGCAAATAAAACCTCAAGTAGCTCATGAACTGCAGGGAAACAGAACTGGGTAATTATAATTTCAAAAGATGGCCAGCCAATGGGCTTGGGATGTATGGGAGTAAAATGCAGCTCGTCTATGTGTGTGCATGTGCGTGTGTGCACGTACGTGCACACACATTCTTGCTCATTCACTCTTACCACCAAGAGACACACTAGTCTCATGGTGAGAGTGGTGGTATTTCACAAAAAGCTTCTTGGAGAAGGCATTGCTAGAGCTGGCCCTGGAAGAAGAAATAGCGAGCTGGAGAAAAACAATCATGGGAGGTGCTGAGGGGAAGCACAGGCTATTTAGGAAATAAAAGCTATTTTTTATAATGTAGGGGGCATATTGTGTGGTGATGAGAGATCAAATTAGAAAGGTTGGTGGGAGACATGCTGTGGAAAGCCTTGCTTACAAATCTAAGGAGTTTTTATTATATTCTGAAGGGAAGGTGAGCCATCACATTATGTGATGTGACAAGGAGTGACATGATCAGATTTATGTTGAACAAATATCCCTCCAGCAATATTGCAAAGGAAGAAAGGAAGGAAATGAAACTGGAGACAGGCAGATCATCTAATGGATGGGGAATATAATGTGGCTTTCAGTAATAGTGATGTAGTCTATTTTGCTATTCTTTGCAGACATGTCAAAGCAAGGGTCTTATAACCTTCATTTCCTATCTAGCATCTGTACAGCTCAGAGCAAGGTCCAGATGTCCGAAGCTTTCTTCATATCTGTTAATGTTCTTTCTTATGAGAACAAGCGACTGTACAGTTTTTCAACACAATTTTCTTAGAAAACAGATATTTCCACATGTGTACACAAATACACATTCTTTAACCTCTAAACCTATGGATATATCAATAATTTTATATTTGTAAGCAATAACCTTGTAGTTTATCAAAATCAATACATTTATCTTCTATACCAAACATTGCAAAATAACTTTGTTAATTTCCATAAAAATGTGAAGTCTATTTTCCCAATTAGAAGGTCAAGTTTGGAGCAAGGAATCAGGAGTCATTTATAGGTCACTACTTGCTGTACTCCCTAAAGTGGAAGTCTATTTATACAATAGGAGGACAAATTAGCTTTCATGTTCAAATGCTGTCTATTATTAGAATCATAAATCATAAAACATTCTGCAGAACAGCAAATGCTATAAATACTCTTTCAAAACAATCATTAAAACTTAATAATGCATTCTTCTCTTCCAAGCCAAGAAATAAGGATGAATTTAAAAATTTGAAGACTCTCTTGTGCTAATCTTACTGGTTTATTCACCATTCCATGAGCCAGACGTAGCTCTCCACAACCTCACTTTTTTTCATGTCTCATTCCTCCCCACCACTGAATATTTCCGCAACAATTCTGAAAAGTATGTCCTAATGGTTCCATCCAGAAAGACATTATTTTTCTGAACCCCCAGAGCAACTATTGTTGGTAAATATTCATTTGGCAATAAATCATAAACTGTCTTGGGCACCTTTTCTACTTTAGCCTCAAATTGTTGGGATCTGGAAATAATAGCAACAATGGTCATGTTGTAGGTTTTACAATTTACAGCTATTTTATGTAAGTTATGATCCGAAAAACATCTATTGAAATAAAAAATGTAGATGGTATTCACTCTCCTTTACAGATAAGGAAATTAACACTCATTTATTAATACATTCATTTAATAAGTGATACATGGGATATAAAGAAAAAGATAATTCATTTTCTTTCTTAAGGAGTTTAGAGTCTAGTTGGAGAGACAGACGAAGATGAGTTTAAGTTTCTCAAAGAAAATGAAACAGATCAGAAACAAGAAAATTAAGCCTTAACCCATCCCTTCTCTACCACTCTTCATCAGAACTGTTTCCCCTCTAGTTCATGAATTATTTTCATATTGGCTAATCCAACAAATGTTTTTAACTATCTTGCTGATTTCTTGGCAGTATTGGAAACAGTGTATTTGTACGTCATCACATTCTCTTGGATGCATGCCTCCTTTTTGATTCAGCACTGCTCAGGCTATTTTGTAGCATCCTCCTTCCTACCCAACCATTAAATGTTGGTGTTCCTCAGAATTCAGTTTACAGCCCTCTTCACATTTCATTCCACATACTTTACTTGGACAATCTCATTCACTTTCATGACTTGATTAACATCTCAATGAGAATAATTTCCAAACCTCTATTCACAGCCAAAATATTCCTTCTGACTTGACATGTATATTCAACTTCATAGACTTCACTTGGATGTTTCTCTGCTCCTCAATCTCAATTAGCTCAAAACTGAATTAATTATCCTTCCTCCCAAATCAGCTCCATTTCAATGTTCTCTGCTTTAATAAATAGCTCCACATCAACTTACAATTAAAAACGTGAAACCTGAAAGCCATGCTTGACAACTGTATACAATTTAATGACAGTACGGTTGTTTAATTTCTTGGTATTTCTTAAATCTACCTCCTTTTCTTCAAATGTAGCCTCTGCTCTCCTATGTCCTTAAGGTCCTTAACGTTTCTCAGTGCCCATTCTAATCAATGTTACATGACTTTCCCAGATCTCTGAGATCTGTCCCCTTCCAGCTCTGCAGCTAGATCTCTATTCTTTTTGTTTGTTTTGTTTTTAAACTCTATTCTCTGGTCTAATAATTTTTTTCTTAAGCATTGTTTCTCAAATGCAACTTTGCCTGGACCTTACCATCTCCTTGGAAATGTGCTTTTCTGCCTCTTTAGGCCCTGAACATCATTTTGCTTCCTTTGGGTGGTCTTTTTAAATACCCCATAGAAGCTGAAATTTCCTGGTTGTGCTTTTACAGAACCTTCATATCTTATTCCATTCTTCACATTTTATTGCAATTACTTAACGGTTTATGTTCTTCATTGGCTTTGTCTATATTTTATGTAGATTTACTTATTTGTTTATAGATATTTACTTGTTATATAAATAATTACTTATTTGTTTATTTTCTCTTTTGGCTTTGTCTATATTTCATATGGATAGTGTCTTGTTTTCACTTATATCATAGTGTCTTATACAAACTAGATCTTCAACAAATATTTGTTAAATTAATAAATGAGTAGATGAATTTTGAATCAGAAGATTTTAAATTCTGTACCTTTTATGCTGCATCATACTGCCCAGCATCTGGTATTTTTAGGACTTACACTGTTCTGTTCAGGAGTTGGCATTGCACCGTGGTTAAAACATGAGTTTGGAATGAGTTATGGGTTTAAATTTCCACTTCCAATTTTGCTAGCTCTGTAAATTTAGATAACTTACTTAAACTTAAAATGTAAATAATATCTACTTCATAGAGTTGTAAAAATAAAAGAAAACAAATACTTTGTTAATTTTTGAATCATCAGTGTCTGGCACAAAGCTGGGTACACAAAAAGTGCTCGATCAATGTTTATTTTAAAAAATGTGTTTGTTAACAAAGAGAAAATATACAACATTACCAAGGATCAGAATCTTTATTCTTAGAGGTGAAAGTACTATGAGTTATAGGGGTTCTTCTTTAATTTGGTTTTACTTGAAGTTGTCTAATCCTTCAACCCTGAAACCTAGTATTTTCTCACATGGTTTCTTCAGAGAAACCGTCTGTGTACGTGTGTTAATGTGCATGGTGTGTGTGTGTGTGTGTGTGTGTGTGTGTGTGTGTGTGTGTGTGTGTGTTTGTTGCGGACAGGGGAGGCTTTGTTAGGAAGTCCTTATTAGAGAATTTATTTTATAGAGCATGGGTCCAGAGATAAGTTTTACCCAGTGTGGAAGATGTTAAAGAATAACAACTCCTCTAAAGCATTGACATAGCCACTATACCACCTTAATTGCAACTGAAGGCCTAATTACTTGGGATGAAAAGACTTCTTAGAGAAAGGGATCAACGTAATCTATCAAACATAAAAAATTGGAAGGAGGAAGACTTCTGCTTTTTTAATGCCACCTTCAGAATGAAAGGGAAAGAGGGTATTCAATCATTATCTCAATTAGAGTTGAGAACTAGAAACAAAGGAAATTGAAAGAAGAACTTTGCATGGGTTGTTTCTTTAATGTTTGTGATTTCCCCATGAGTATGAAAATCCTATGAAAATATTTTATGAACTTTAGTGATTCTTTTTTTTCTTCACCATCTTTAACAAAAAACAACAAATTAATAGCAAATTTTTACATATTGCTTACCACGTAGCAGACGATGTTTTCAGTGCTTTACACATATTAACTCTTTTAATCCTTATAAAAAGGCCATGGAATAATTTCTATTATTGTTAGCCCCATTTTACAGATGGAGTAACTAAGGCACCGAGAGTTTAAGTAACTTGCACGAGGCTGCACAGTTATTAAGTGAGCATTGCTGGGACTTGAAAGCAGGGTCCATGCCCTTAGCCATTGTGGTGTGTGCCCTTCCATGGTCAAGCCTCCCATGCTGATCATGTGTTGTCAACTCCTTGCTACAGACAGGCCCTGGTGTTCACTTCTGGGTCAAGTTCTCACTTTAAATCAAGAGCTAGTGCTCTAACTATTTGCTGACAGCTAGCTCTAAAAAAATATTCATCATATCATTCTACTCCCCCAAATCCAGGACCTCTAAGACTCACAGACTGAGTTCAGCAGAGCTTTGTGAGTGCAGACATCCAAGAACAAAACCTTAACGTTATCAAAGGAAGGTCAGTCACAAAGAAACCAAGAAGAAAAGGCCGAGCCCGTGGCGCACTCGGTAGCGTGCTGCGCTGGCAGCGCAGCGACGCTCCCGCCGCGGGTTCGGATCCTATATAGGAATGGCCGGTGCACTCACTGGCTGAGTGCCGGTCACGAAAAAGACAAAAAAAAAAAAAAAAAAGAAACCAAGAAGAAAAAAGGGAGGTCTTCCTGACTCCAGATCTATCCAGAACCTGTTCTGAGGATCGGCCACTTTTACCTTAAGAGGGCAAGCGGCAGTTTCTTTATTTCCCCAGGTTGGAGGTGGGGTGGGATTCCAAAGCTTTTGTCCACCGAGGCTATCTCACAAGTAGGCCAGAGAGCAGACAGGCAGGCTGAGGCTCAGAGGGCAGAGGGGCAATGCATGGAGAAAGTCACGGCACCATGCCAAGGATAGAAAGCTGCTGGAGGGTGTATGAAAATAATAGGAATGACTTGGTGATATGCGGTTGGGTCCATGGAGGAGATAAAAGTCTGAAAAGGGAGGCATATTTGGATAGAGAGAAAGGATAGAATAGGCAGATCGAGGAAGTGTAGAAGAGAAGGAAAGCTGCTGGACTGAGGAAGGGCTTCTGTGGAGTCCTGGGGACTATCCACGTGGGAGGTACAGGGAAAGGCTGTCATGATGAAGTCAAAGACTGGGCTTCAGAGAAACATGGTCGGAGAACTGTAAGAGGAGGCTTTCAAAAGAAGGGTTTATAAGTGTAAGTACCAAGGATTCCGATTCACCGAAGGGCACCAAGATGACCCTGTCAAGGCAGAACGGGCACAGCATGTGTGCGCGCTCTGGATGGGAAGGACGCCGTGAGAACAGAAAAGAAAATCTTGCAAACTCATGCTGCCCTTGCTTTATGACATGTATTTTTATCTTTACTTTGTTTTATATCCTTGGCTTTCTTGCAAACTCATGCTGCCCTTGCTTTATGACATGTATTTTTATCTTTACTTTGTTTTATATCCTTGGCTTTGTTCTTTATCTTTACTCAACCAATGTCAGTTTATGTTATCTTGTTATGTCTTTTTTATGTCTTTGTTAATCTTATCAGGTCCTTGTTTTGAAACAATGTTGTACTTGTATATAAATCAAAAACAGCCTACAGTGAAATAATTTAATTTTCTCTGCTTCTTTCTAGTGATAAGCCATGAAGCTCTTAAAATCAAAAGTTTGTTAGAGCCTAAATTGTCTTTGGGGGCTACAAGGAAGGAGAAATATAAGGAGATTATGTCCTCTTCCATGAAGATTCCTAGGAACAGGGAAGTTGGTGGCAAAGTGACAGAATTAAAAACCAGATAAACACTTGACACCAGCAACAGCAAAGAAAAGAATATAAATTTTTCTCTGTATTTCTCTCTCTGGCAATTTCTTCACCTCTATTGAGTTATGTCTATTCTGCTGTTTACTTGTGAATTGGGATTTTTATTTCAATTCTTTGATTTTTAAACAGAAGTTGTTTTGCTTCTTTTTCAGATGTATCTATCGATTTTGGTGGTTTCTTTTTACTTTTTCAGGCTTTCATTTCCAAATTGTATTTCCTTAAACATATTACATGTTCGTTTTATGTGCTGAGTCTGATGATTCTAATATCTGTAGTCGTTGTGGGCCTGATTTGTCCTTTGTTGTTTCCATTAATTTTGTCATGGTGGCTTGTTTTCTGAGCATATTGAGTAATTTTATAGTGTGAGATTAAGTTCTTCAGAAATATATCTGTCAGATTGCTTTGAGGCATATACTTAAATTGCAGTCATTTAACATAGAATTTTGTTTACTTCTGTCAGGGCCCTGGGTATTCTATCATCCCAGAGCCATTTTAATCTTAATTTTTTGACTTGGGACTTTTCAGACCATATGTGCCTATGGATTTGGGTTAGGAATTCTGAGAGGAGACTGTTCATTTCTCTACTCTTCCCACAAACAAAGTAGAGATATTGAAATCTCCTTTTATGGGACTAGTGGTATCCCTCTTTCTTCCCTCCTTTCTTTTTTCCTTCCTTCTTTCCTAGTTTAGTCTCTGAAGCTGTTGCCAATTGAGGGTCCTGGAATTGTACAGAAGTCTCTTCAACCTTGTACCTTGCTAGAGCCCTAGCTTCAAACAAGTGCTCCTGGCTTTTCTGTGACTTGAGGGCCCAGGGTCAGTGATTGCCAACTGAGGGTGCGATTTCCGTGTTTGGGAGTATTTGAAATCATGCGGGGTCATCTTTGGTTATCTTAATGACTAAGGAGTGCATTAGTCCTGAAGAAATGCTTCCCTTTTAGGAATATTTTTCTGTAGCCTTCTAGAGTCTAGACCAGACCACCAAAATTGGCAAATGCTCTTGAGGCATTCTGCCTCCGGAACAAGTGTTGCTCTGTGGAAGTCTTACTTTACTATCAGTCATGCTAAAAAAAAAAAAAAAAAGACATATACATATTTTCCAGTATTTTAGGTATTCTATATCAGCAGAGGTTTTTCCTAAAGTATAGTCTGCCATATAACCATAAATGGGGGAAAAAAAAAAAAAAACTTGAGTTGAAAAAATTTTGAATATGTAGTGATGCTACATTATGTGAAATTACCTAGTGCAAAGTAACACTTGGAATGTGTGGGTTTCCTCTAAATGGGAACTATCAGCAAAATTTCTTGGTATCAGTGGATAAACATACAATTCTGTCTTCACTGCCTAGTACATAATTTGATGATGTTAAAATATTCCTCACTGAAGAAAAGTTCCATTTCTAATCAATGTCTCTGGGAAGATGCCAGTTGTTAGTTTTTGCAAAATCAGATCTTCAGTGCTCAAATCAGCTGATTATCCAAAGTTGGATGTAAATCAACTCATCAACAGCCTCCCTGAAGAATGTTAATGTGGGTCTGTGTAAGGTTTTCTGTTATTCAAGGAGAAAACTTCAGTCACGTTGCTTCAAAACCACACTCATCATTTGCCTTAACTAAGAAAAACAGACTCACATAGATTTGAATTTCTTTGTCATTAATGCAATAGCCATATCCAAAGGGAGAAACTCACCCAATATATATACTGGCTAGGTGAGAGCATAACAACAGAATGGCTTATAAAATAGTTTATCACTTCAACAAGTCAGGCACAGAAAGAGAAATACCACATGTTCTCACTTATTGGTGGGAGCTAAAAATTAATATATAAATTCACACACACACATACACACATACACACACAAACCGGGGGGGGGGGGGGAAGAAGATATAACAACCACAATTATTTGAAGTTGATACAACAAACAAACAGAAAGGACATGGTTGGGGGGGATGGGGGGAGGGAGAAGGGAGGGAGGTTTTGGTGATGGGGAGCATTAATCAGCTACAATGTATATCGACAAAATAAAATTTAAAAAAAAAAATAAATAAATAAAAAAAATAAAGGTTCAGATTGGTGACGGAAAAAAAAAAAATAGTTTATCACTTCTAGCTACAAATATGATTCTTGAAGGATTTTGTGAAGCTATGGAGTGTCAGAGAAAAATTGGCCATCAAACTGATCAATAAATCAGATCTTGTTCAGAATAAATGAATAAATCACGTAAAAATATTTCTCATATAAACAACACCCAGGTGGCTTCTGCTATTGCAAAAGCACCAAGGGGATGAATTTGAGGCAATATTTGAAGACATTTCTCTTCTTTGGAAATATGTTTATTCAATAATTAACAAAGGGCAAAGTAAATAAACATATCACTATTTATATTCATATTGGCTATTCTAATACTATATCATAAACTGATTTTAAAGGCAGGAAACCTAGGATTAAGAAAATGTGTTCTCTGTGATTTTTTCTCACGTTATTTAATAGAAAGATTTTTGTGCTTAACTTAGCCTGGCAAATTTAAAATAAAATGTAGTAAAAAGACCTAATTATTTAAAAAGCTGATAATTTAGCAACAGCATGGAAATATTCACTTTTGTAAATGAACAGACACTAGCAATAAAACCATCTTTAGCTTTTGTGAAGGGTTTTTTTTCCCCCTTATAAATGACAAAATAAGCCATTCTATGACAATCAGAGAACAATTTTTGCTACATGTAATATTGAATAAGGACAAGAAATTTTCTACACTAATTTTGCCTGTCTCAAGTTTCACTATCAGTCTCTTCTGGAAATATGTGTTCAAAGGGATATTCCACATGAAGGCACTTTGGAAAGTATAAAGCTCCATAAAATTGCAAGGCATTGTTGTTATCATCATCATCTCTAATTTGCTTTCTCTCTTCTCTAGGCTCTAAGAAAGCAGTGATGGACTAGTTGTAATTATTATTATTTTTTAGGAGTTGGGGGAGTAGTTTGTATGTATTGATCTTGACTCTGACATTTTCTGACCCTCATATATTTCTGGTGATCTGGGAGAATTTGAAATCATGAGATGAGAAGGAGGTATTGAATGTCTGTACTTTTCACAGGGTCTTGTGAATTGAGACCAGCGTAGAATGCAGCAGCTGCCTGCTTGTCACACAGGAGGTAATAGGTACCATCTAATGAAGCATCCTTGGGGGCCTCTGTAAACAGCCACCAGGAGAAACGGCCATAAGAGACTGAAATTAACAGACCTAAAAACAGCGATCTGAGATGGTACACAGTGGAAAACAAGAGAAAGGCTTTACTATTTTAAAACTGAACTGTTAAAAGGAATGGGATCTCTGGGGTTCTCAGTTTAGAGAAAACATTCATGTATTATACAATAATATGATGTAGACCAATTTCCTGAAAATATAAGTAAATTAGTGTAAGATGGGTTGTTATCTTGGACATGGAGGAAGAAAAATTTGAAGGAAACAACTAATAAACAAGGAATTTTATCTATTTTGAATTTTCCTCCCCATCACTAAATATTCTGACCTCTTAATTTATTCTCAGAAACCTATTTTAAAACTCTTTTATGGAGAAAGTGACCCAATATCATTTTCACTATGGTGATCGCACTATATTTGCTTGGGCAAAGATACTTAATCATTAAATGGTTCTTTAGGGTGACCCAGAATGAATTTATCGAAATTGTCCAGCTCTGTGAACAGGCTTCTATGGAGACCAGGGAAGTACGGCTCCTACTGCTGTGGCCTCCTCTGGTTCTGTTCTTCTTTCCAGCCAGTGACTAGAGGTGAACTAATTGGCAGGCCCACCTCCAGTGACTGACAGACTGCAGCACAGTGTTCTCCAGTTTGCTCAAGGAATGTTCTCAAATCCCACCTTTCTTCTGTGTATTCCCGTAGCAGGGAATTCCTGACTTGCAAAACCCATATTGACAACCTATCACTTTCAGTTTCTATGTAAAAAAATTGTATTCTCATTGTTGTGTTGGTGGTCATCCTAAACGTTCCCTCGAAATCTACTGGGACAATAGTTTCCTCATTAAGCTTTTTCTTAGTAATGATAGTTGTTGAGGAAGCCATTTAGTAAGCCTAGAATGTACCGGGAACTCTACTCAGTGCTTCATGTACATTATCTTTTTTCATCCCCTCAATAGTTCTAGGAAGAAGGTATTACTATACACCTTTTACAGATAAGAAGGATAAAGCTCAGAGAAATTAGGTAACCTATTTGTAATCATGGAGCTTAATAAATGGCAAATGTCAGGATTCCACGTGGGCTTTCCTGACGGCAAGTTTTTGCAACTGTTCTGTTCATGAACATCTATGTTCAAACAACCCTTAAATCCAAGCTCATTTCATCATTTATGAAATGTATGACTGGGGACATTACAGAACCCTTTGAGTCATTCTTTCTTCATTTATATTAAAGGATTTTTTTATGGGCAAGAATATCATAGCATATATAAAGTGCCCAAAGGAGTACAGCACTTAGAAGGCACTCAATAAATGGAAATGCCTCTATGTAGATGAGTGTCTAACACTGTTAACCCAAGTTTCTCATCCTGTCTTGTTCTGAGCACTTTATTCTGAAGTAGGCATGGACCAAGGCCATGAGAATGGGCAGTGCCCACATAATCCAAATGATACCACCTTTAACATAGTTAAAGGTTTAGGGTTGTGCTATTTTCCAGAAAGAATATGAGGCAGTTTCAAATAAAATAAAGAAATACTTGTAAGAGCAGAAATAGAAAATAAAGCTCTTAAGTAAAGGAATTAATATGCTAAGCATGAGGGATGATACAGTTATTGTAAAAACATCAATTCTAACATAGAGGATATGGATAACCTGACAAACTGAACGAAAGGAATCATTTGTTCTATCTTAAAAGTTTTAAAGAAACTGGGATAAAGAACATTTGCTCTATGAGAGGCTTTTGCTTTAAAAAAACTGTGTTGGATCAAGATCAACTGTATGCACTAATCAAATTCAATGAGTCATAGCTGAACTTGTCCCTTTGAGTTAGTAATTGATCAATCAAAAGTATATTGTATTCAGGGGAACCCTTTACCTAAAAGCCTTATATGAAGACTCTAACAGTTTTGGGATAATGGAAAATGTCATGGAAGTCAACACAAATGGTAAAGAATAAAACTTTGTAAAAAGAAAGCCAGAACCAAAAGTATAAATCCTTGAGAAAAAAACACTCAGCATGAGAATCTTCCATAAACATCACTCTTCAGCCTTTGCAAAAGCAACATAAAGGAAGGAGTTTATTCAGCTTGTCAGAAGGTGGTAAAATAAACGGTAGTAAACTGATACTAAAGAAAACGCTCTGTTGGAAAGTTTCTCCAAAAAACTAGATGGATGAACTGTGAGAAAATGTATAATATTGGACAGCAATAGAGAAATTTCTATATTAATGCCCTAATTTAGTTTTCATGTTCATTTAGCTGGTTTATTTCCTTTTGATTTCTGAAACGTTAATGGAAAATCAACTTCGAGAATTGCTAAACCAACAAAGAGTTACTCTGAAAAAAATATGGCTACAGATTACCTAAAGCACATACAATTGGAATCACATAAAAGTTTATGCAATTTAAAAACCCCAACATATGTATATCTGAAGGGTATTAATTCTAGGTATCAAACGTTTATTATAACATGGATGTAAGAACATAAGGTCATAGAGCTATCATAAAAGGGAGAAGAATTAACAAAGTAACTGACCAGTACTTTTTTTCAAACTTCTAAATTAAGAGTACTCATTTAAATACCTAATTAAAAGTTGCAGTGAGAGAAACTGTTAAACTTCCTAACTCTGGGCGTGCATGCGTGCGTGCGTGCGTGCATGCGTGCGTGCGTGCGTGTGTGTGTGTGTCTGTGTTTAGATTTAACATTTTAAATCATGGAGCCTAGTTGCGTACTGTAGATTAACTGAAGAACACTAATCAAAACAGGCAAGCATTATTTAATAGACTTTACAGACCTGGAAAGCTTTAGGTTATCTTATATTTAAGTCATTGTGTAATTGATAATGACATATACTTGCTAAAGGACCACATGAGTGGTTAACAATCTTATTACAAAATAGGTCAGCCTACAAAGGAATACCTTATCCTTTGCCCAAGGAGTACCTTGCTTAATTTAACTAAGGTAGCATGCTCCTGGCACCACAGATCTCATTTCTAGTGGTTACAACTTATGTCAGCATTTTATGAATTTAGGTGCATGTTAGAAAAGAAAGCTACTTCTCTGAAATGATGAAATAAAATAGAATGCAGTGCTAAATTGGAGACCAAAAACGTAAGTTTTGTGAAAACTCCACGAGTAGCACTGAATTGCCTTAAAACAACTTTTTATAGCTAAAAGCAGTTAAATGATTAATAGATAACATACATCTAACAAATCACAAGACCATAAATCAACAAAGTCTGAAGTGTCGAGTCACTGATTTCAGAAGTAGTTTCTAAGCTTAACACTGTCTTTAAGAGGTAGGGTGGCAAGACAGGCTACCACTTAAAAAACTGTAGAAGAGAAATACACAGCTGGAAATCCATTTCAGAAAACTATTAAATTAAAATAACAAATCAAAATTTGACAATAGTGGCAATGCTGTAGCCAAAATATTAGGAAGTAGAACAATAAGCTGAGGCTTTTTCATATGACTTTAAAACAGATCCTGATTTCATGGCAGAATGGGACCCCTTCACAGCAGAAGGAGGTAGCAAGAATTTGTGGAAAGCTCATGAGTTTGGAGTCGGATAGGTCTGTTTTCAAATAATATCTCTATCTCTTGCTAGTCAAGTGACCAAGGACAGTTTTCTTAACTTCTCTGTTGTGATTTCCCTATGTATACAATTAGGGCTGTATTGTATAACTAGGAAGGATTGTTGTTGGTGGATGCAAATTATCTACATAGAATGTGCACACTGGTCAAACTCCCTAAATAATGGTTTGCCTTTTTTATTGTGATTATGAAATACCTGACATATAATAGAACAATAAAGACTAGATATTACTATTAAAACACTGTTTGCAATATGAAAAATTCATTAAAAACAGATAAACGTTTGGAAATAAAATGAGTGAAGATTATACTGAATTTAGTACAACTTTAAAAATACTTCTGGAGTTATTTAACAATTGTATACACATGCATATAATGAACATGTCATAAAGGAACAGTCATACTGGCAAGGAATCCACTGATAACTTTTTCCTTTCCACATCTGAATCTGCACTTGCTGTAAGTGACCACCAGGTCCATTCAGTGCTGATGGAGTCCTGTTCCATATATCCTGTCCTCTCATGGGTACAACTAATTGGAGAGCACAGGAACTTTCCTATTAACAGTGTGTGTGCATGTGTGTGTGTGCATATTATGTGCACACATCTTTAAAAACATATATTACAAAAAGTCTTCAAAAAGTTCATGGAAAAAATAAAAATAAATTAAAATCATGAAAAGATTCATGTTATCTTTTAATTCCATTTTTCCATGAACTCTTTGAAGTACCCTCATATTTGCTGTAAAATGTAAATGCAAAGTAGTAGAAACAAATATGATAGAAGTAGCTCTATATATTTTTAGATAAAATTCAAAGGAAGTATGTGTATTTAGGCACTATTCTCCCTGGTGTTCAGCTGCAATTTATATCTGTTGGATCTAACCCAAAGAATGAAAGTTGAAGCTGTGGACTTTTTGTTTTGTTTTCTTTCTTTTTGTTAAAAGATCTCTAAGTTTTGTTGTTGTTAACTGTTTGTTAGCTTTTTTCTCCTTTACAGTCATAATTCTCCCCAAATTTTACTTTTGCATATTCTGTTTGATTATTAAAGAATTTTACTTTTTTCTCTTGTAAAATTCCTAATAAATTGAAAGTGCTGGTTATTTAATCTCTAACTCTACCTTTATTTTTTAAAGGGGAGGGGAAAGAAAAAGACAGAGAGACAGAGACAGAGATTTACAGTCAAATAATCGTACCACTGCATAAACTCTCCCGTGACACTTTTCAATCACAGATTTCTTGCCAATCAAGTTTTTAAGCTTTGAGGCTAAGACTACATTTACAAAATATATTTAAAAATAATTTAAACACTACAAGATGGTTGCATTAGTTGTTTTTGCACTTCTCCTTTAGCAATTGCTTCACTGGTTCTCAGATGCTTACAAACCTGTTTCTCAACCTACTTCAGCTACAGTAGGGATAATGAGAACACAAAATCTAAATCAAACTGAGACAAGGAAAAATTAAGATATTTAAAAAAGGAATTTTTTTTCCCAGAGCTAATTCATTGTGAAATTCTGCACTAGTACGACAGGTTGCGTTAACAGTGGGAAATGTATGAGAAATCTACAGTTCAGTGGATGAGAGGCTGTGTGTTACTTAACAATGCTGGAAATGTTAATTAGAATGTTAATATCATCTAAACCAATCATGTTGGTTTACTCACATAAGGCATTATTGGCAAAGGTCTTGAAATTGAGGTTGTTCAACAGTGCTAAATCATGGTAAATCGACTGAATAAAACACTTTGCATTCTTGAAAATATCATGCATGTAGACATAGCTTCTGGTCATTCTTGAGGACTGTGAGTTAGCCATTTAAGAGCTACTGTCCTGAGCTCTCTGCAGAGGTTCCACATAACTCGTTCTCTGAGAAACCCAATCAGGCCAGTACTCTGGAGAGGAATAAATAGATCAAGACTAAGTATAACGAGAAGATTAGCTAATGTTTCTTTCACATTAAAATCTCACTTAATTTTTTATTGTAATAGATTACTGGAATGATTCTTTTAAATGCCGCAATTGCTGCAAACCCTTTGGGAGTAGAAGTTTAGAGAGAGTTCTGTCTGTGGTTAATAGAAATATGAATTTGTTTCTTCAAAAACCTAATTGAATGTTTATGAGAATTAGCTATTCTACATTTTTGATAAGTAGGAAATGCAAACTTTCATTAAGCTCTAACTACCTTTATAAAATTTCTTGGGGAAAAATGAATGTTAACCTTGGCAACTAGCAAAACAATTAGAACATGGTTATTTCTTGGTTATGTCAGAGGTGTACTGTCAACAATAAGGTATAGTAGTTTGATGAATGTGCATTCATGCAGAATAGGGAAAAGGCCACATTTGCATAGAAATTCAATTTATAATTGTTTTTATTTTTTATTGATACTTAGTGAATGGGATCTAAAAGGAGCTATTCTTTTTAAAGGGGAATCAAACTTGACAAATAACGTAGCTGGGTAAACACTCTCAATAATTAAAACAGTAATTACACTATTCTGTATAATGATATTATGGGATAAAAAGAAAACATGATGGGCCAATTTCAGTAGTTCTAGGATATTTACTAAAGTCCGGGGTTTGTGTTTTAGAACATGTTTTGCTCTTTAACCAGGGTTAGCATGAAACCCAATTGAAAAGATTGAACTTAAGAAATCCAAGACTTAATAATGAGGGAAAAAGCAACAGATACAAGATACCTTCACTTTAGCAAGGTTTTTGATACAATAATTCGGTTTATTTCTATAGTAAAGTATGGTAATATCTAAAATACTACATACGAGTTTTTCAGATAGAGTATTGGGAAAAAGGGAAACAAAGGCTTGTAGAAGAGACCTGAAGCATGGAAACGAACAGGTCATTTTGAACATAGCAATTGGTCTGAGATGGTTGGAACATAGATTACACAGAGGCAAGAGAAATCAAGAGGAAACTGGGAAGGCTTTGGGGAGACTTTCTCAAAACCATTTACCTAGAAAACCAATGAAGATTTTCAGGGGTAAGTGGGAGAGTGTACAGCAGAGGTTCAGCCTGCAGGGTTTGGGATCAGACTTGAATGTCTAATATATTAATCTTGCTATTTGTCCCTGGATAAGCTATGTAACTACACAGAATCTTAGTTTCTTACCTGTCAAACGAAATTAATAATAATTCTTTCCTCACTGGGTTTCAGAGTTGAAGAAACAATGACAATATTTTATTAGAAAATATAGGGAACTGTCACATAATTTTTCCATATATTTCTGAATTATTTAAAGTAAGACATTTTAGCTCAGTTGGTTAGAGCACAGCCTTATAACAACAGTGTGAATGGTTCAAATCCCCATACTGGCCAGCCACCAAAAATAAATAAATAGATAAATAGATAGATAGATAGATAGATAGATAAATGATAAAATAAACAAATAAAGCAGGGTTTCATAATTTATCAAGGATAATGAGGGCTGAGCCCGTGGCGCACTCGGTAGAGTGCTGCACTAGCAGCGCGGCGACACTCCCGCCGCGGGTTCGGATCCTATATAGGAATGACCGGTGCACTCCCTGGCTGAGCGCCGGTCACGGAAAAAAAAAAAAAAAAAAAAAGGATAATGAAAGGACGTGGTTTTTTGTCCTCAGTCGAAGACTAATAATAGTTTCACCTTTCTCCCCAATTGTGCTGAATTTCTTGAACTCAATGTAAGCTTTTTAAGACCAAGAGATTTAAATATTAAGAAGATACTGTTCTTTCTGGCTTATTCCTCTGACCTGCCCAACAGTGACTCTACCTTCTATTAAACGGTATTTTTTAAATGTGTACCAGGAACATGTAGGCAGTCTTGGGTCACAACATGTTTCCCTTGGGAAACCTTTTAGTTGGGCTCCCAGATCATCCAGAGAGACAGATGTTCTATTTTTTTATGCTTGGGTATATATTGCTGTCATTCTGCGGGTCTTTGCTCTCAGATCTCTTTGGGTTCCATTTGTCAGTTCACTTAGCAAGTCTGGTCACACAGAAAGATAAAATATTAATACACTAATAATATTCTAATAAAATAGTCTGGCTTGCTTCTTTTTCTCTACTCACAAATAATTAGGTTTCTTAAAATTCTTGCTCTGTTCTTGTTCTGTATTAGTTTGCTAGGGCTTCCATAACCAAGTGCCATAGTCTAGGTGGCTTAAACAACAGAAATTTATTTTTTCACAATTCTGGAGTCTAGAAGGTGTCAGCAGGGCTGTTTTTTGTTTTGTTTTGTTTTAACTCCTCTCTTCTTGGCTTGTAGATGACTTTCTTCACTCTATCTTCACATGGTCTTCCTCTGTGCATATCTGTGTCCTAATCCCCTCTTGTTATAGGACAGCAGTCATATTGGATAAAGCCCTCACTAATAACCTCATTTTAACCTAATTACTTCTTTTAAAACTCTATTTCCAACTACAGTTACAGTCTGAAGTACCAAGGGTTAGGACTTCAACATATGAGTTTTGGGGAGCACAATTCAACCTGTAACAGTCTCCACTTGTGCTAGGTAATCAATGGATTATCCCATTCCTGCATCCCTCCAACCCTATCCCTTCCTCCACCTCACTATCGCCCTACCCTCAACAGATAAACATACTCAGAACTCTAACACCCTGATGAAGTTTGGACGTGTTGTTCCTGCCAAAACTCATGTAGAAATCTGATCTCTAATGTGGCAGTGTTGGAAACTGATTGAGTTGTGGGGGTGGATCCCTCATGAATGGATTAATGCTCTCCCTGGGGAAGGGGGAATTGATGAGTGAGTTCTCCCTCTATTAGTTCCCACGAGAGCTGACTGTTTAAAAGACCCTGGCACTTCCTCTCTCTTTTCTCTCTCTTTCTTCCTCTCACCATGTGATCTGCTTGTATCTGCCAGCTGCCTGCCACTTTCTGCCATGAGTAGAAGCAGCCTGAGGCCCATGCCAGATGCAGCTGTCTCAGAATCATAAGCCAAATAAACCTCTTTTCCTTATAAATTACCCAGTCTCAGGTATTTCTATTATAGCAATGCAAAATGGACTAAAATGGAAAATTGGTACTGAGGAGTGGGGTGTTGCTATACAGAGACCTGAAAATGTGGATGCAGCTTTGGAACTGGGTATTAGGTGAAAGTTGGAGGAGTTTGGAAAACTTAGAAGAAGAGAAAAAGATGAGGGGAAGTTTGGAAGATTTTAGAGATTGGTTAAATGGTTGTGACCAGACTGTTGATAGAAATGTGGACAGTAAAGGACATGAGGATGATGAGGTCTCAGATAGAAATGAGGAATTTATTGGGAACTGGACAAAAGATAAACCTTGCTACACCATAGCAAGGAACTTGGCTGTATTGTGTCCATGCCCTTGGACTTTGTGGAAGGTGGGACTTAAGAGTTGTGAACTAGAGCATTTGACCGAAGAAATTTCCAAGCAGCAAAGCATTAAGGAAGCTGCATGGTTACTTTTAACATCTTACCCTGAGTTAAGGTGGCAAAGGCATCATGTAAAGCCAGAATTTAAAAGGGAAGCAGAGCATAAAGATTTAGAAAATTTGCAGCTTGGCCATGAGGTAGAGAAACAGAGAGCAGGAGAAAAATGCAAGTGTGAAGCAGATAAACTAACTGCTAAAGACATTATCTTGGCAGTGAGGCAGCCAGATGTTAAGAACCAGGACAACAGGAAAAAAGCCCTAAAGGCATTTGAGAAGTCTGGAAGGGTGCCCCACCCATCACAGTCTCTGAGGCCTAGAAGGACTGAGTTGTCCCAGAGGATAGACCTGGGGCACCGATGCCATTGGGAACATGCTCCCTGCATCCCTGCTGCTCTGGCTGGAGCAGCCCTGCCTCAAACGAACTCCCAAGTGTGGTTCATGCAGCAGCTCTGGACAGTAGATGCTCAAAACCTCGGTGACATCCACACTGTGTTAAGTCTGCAGACTGGCAGGACATGAAAGCAGTGGAGATGTGGTAGCCTCCACCCAGATTCCAGAGGATGTATGAAAAAGCCTGGGGGCCCAGGCAGAGACCTGCCTCAGGGGTGGAGCTGCCACAGAGGCCATGTACTAGAGCAATGCCAAACAGGAAAGTGGGGTCAGAGCCCCTGCAGAGAGCCCCCACCAGGGAAATGTCTAGTAGAGCCAAGGCAGCAGAACCACCATGGAAACCCCAGACCTATGGAGCTACCAGAGTGAAACACTGGCCTGGAAAAGCCACAGGAACCAGTGTGGCCCGCTGGGTTGCATCTGGCAGAGCTGTGGGAGTGAGGCTGCCTGATGCTTTGGGGGCCCAGATGCCCAATTGTTCCCAGGATGCAGGACTTGTAGTTAAAGAAGATTATTTTGGAGCTTTAAGACATAAAGTCTGCCGTGCTGGGTTTCAGACTTGTTTGGGGCCTGTTTTTCCTTTCTTCTGGCCTATTCCTCCCTTTTAGAGTGGGAATGTATACCCAATGCCTCTTCCAGCATTGTATGTTGGCAGTAGATAAATTTGGTTTTGATTTTTACAGGTTCACAGCTGGAAGGACTTTTGCTTTTGGTCTCAGATGAGACTTTGGACTTTGGACTTTTAGGTTGGTGCTGGAACAAGCTAAGACTTTTGGGACTGTTGGGATAGAATGATTGTATTTTGTATGTGAGAGTGACATGAGTTTTGGGGGGGCAGGGGTGGAATGATGGAGTTTGGATGTGTTGTCCCCTCCAAAACTCATGTGGAAATCTGGTCCCCAATGTGGCAGTGTTGGAAACTGATTGAGTCATGTGGATGGATCCCTCATGAATGGATTAATGCACTCCCCATGGGTGGGGGGATTAATGAGTGGGTTCTCACTCTATTAGTTCCCATGAGAACTGGTTGTTTAATAGACACTGGCACCTCCCCTCTCTCTCTCTCGCTTCTTCTCACCCTGTAATATGCTTATACCCACCAGCTGCCTGCCACTTTCCACCATGAGTAGAAGCAGCCTGAGGCCCATGCTAGATGCAGCTGTCCCAGAATCATAAGCCAAATAAACCTCTTTTCCTTATAAATTACCCAGTCTCAGGTATTTCTGTTATAGCAACACAAAATGGACTAAAACGCACCCCAAGAAACACCTTCACACCTGGCTGCTTGAGCTCCTCTGATTGCTAACTTTTCTCCCTCAAACTTTCTCATCCGGTTTCTTGAACACAAAGCCCCAAGATTTTACTTCCTTAGCTCCCATTTATTCCTCAACCTTCCACAATTTGACATCTTTTCTACCTAGCTAAAATACACCTGACAGAGATTACCAATGAATTCCAAATAATCAAATCTAGCATAGACTTGGCTTCTTGGAGAAATAAAATACCCATGGCTCCTCCTTCCTCCTGGTAACAGATTACTCATACCCTCACACCTTTTCTATTATATCCTCCTTCAACTGCCCATTTCTTTTCAAACCTATTGATGGCTTCTCCTTCTTCAGCCTAGCTCATAATCCCTCATGTTTCTTAGGCTCCCACGCTTCAACCTATGTGCTGAAGTTCATCACATTTAAATCTTCAGTACCGATCTTTCCTCTAGAGCTTTGCTGCTGAACCTACAGTCTTTTTGTGTCTCAGAAGCAGCCCAAATATAACATGTTCACACTGAACTGGGTCTCCCTGCTTTATGACCTTTAACTTTCCTCTTGTGCTACCTTCTTTAATAGGTTGGGGCTGGGATGAGATTAAGAAGTAGTTGAGGCTCAGGTAATGGTGCTGTTGGTAACAACAAGAGTAAGGAATAGGAAATAAGAAAAAGAGAGGAAGACAGAGCAGTCATTACTAAAGGCTTGCTGAAGCATCAATATTTGCCCAATCCTTCTGCACATCAATATCACATATTGTGACTAATCTCTTCTTAAATTTGGGCTTTAGGGGGGCCTGTTATAGAGGGATTATTAGTGTCCCCCCCAAATTCATTCATTCAAATTCTAACCCTTAATGTGATGGTATTTGAAGGTGAGAACTTTGGGTGATGATTAGGTCATGAGGGTAGAGGCCTCATGAATGGGATTAGGGCCCTTATAAAAGAGACCCCAGAGAGTTCCATTATCTCTTCTATCAGGTGAGGATACAGCAAAAAGATGGCTGTCTATGAATCAGGAAGTAGACCCTCACCAGATAATGAATCTGTTGGTGCCTTGATCTTGGACTTCCCAGTCTCCAGAACTGTGAGAAATAAATTTCTGTTGTTTAGAAGCCACCCAGTCTAGGGTGTTTAGTTATACTAATACAAACAGACTAAGAAAGGACCCAATGAATACCATCTCTTTTCATCTCCTGAGTTCCATGCCAACTGAGAAGTAAGATGAGGTAGATGGAGGGATAAATGTCATCTTTGTTACTTTCAAAAACTAGTTTCAAAGAGAGCTTAGATAAGGGATAATGGATTTGCTCACTGACTCCAAGAATTAGGCAAACTTTCTCTGCAAGTCAGCAAAGGCTCAATAATAGTTCTTACCCCACTAGGTCAAGCCTTTGTACAGCTAAGATAATAGGCTGGTATAGAAGAGTAGAGCACCTGGATTCACTGCAGACAAGTCAGCTTCCAAGCCTTCTTGCAAAAGGAAGCCTATATGAGTTTATTTGTCTACAATTTAGAGAAATTGTGAGGAAAAAATCACTAGCACCCCCTGCCCCCCTCTCCAAATTGCCACTGAGGAAAATTTAAAAATTTTTGGTTTATAGAATATTAACTGGAAAGACACATTAATTCCTAAGCAGAAATGTAAAAAGAAAAAAGAAATTATTCAAAAAATTAATTATTCTTTAATTAATCAACACAGACTTGAATATGAGTCTTCTGGGTATGAAACAAGGATTTCTGAATTCATACTTTTAGTTATATGTATACCACCTAAAGAACTAGTTAAGTAATTTTATAATGCGATATCTGGTCCATGTGGCCCCCAACTAACAAGAGATACAAGGATGGTTCAACATATACAAATAAATTAAAGTGATATATTGCATTAACAGAATAAAGGATAAAAATCATATGATCATCTCAATAAATATATAAAAATCATTTGACAAAATTCAACACTCTTTTATGATTAAAACCTTCAACAAACTATCTGAAAAAGATAGAATAATAAATGTTGGTATTCCCACAAAATTCGTATGCTGGAACCTAACACCCAATGTAATAGCATTAAGAAGTGGAGCCCTTTGGGAAGTAATTAAGTTTTAACAGCTCTGCCTTTATGAATAGGATTAGTGCCCATATAAAGGAGGTTGAAGGGAGTTGTTTGCCCCTCCTGCCACAGGAGTGTGCAGCAACAAAACTGCATCTATGGAGTAGAGAACAAAACTCACCAGACACAAAACTTGCTTGCACATTGATCTTGGACTTCCTAGCCTCCAAGTTTATTTCTGTGGGAAATAAATTTATTAATAAATTCTGTGAAAAACAAATTTCTATTGTTTGTGCATTACCCAGCTTAAGGTATTATTACAGCAGCTTGAATGAACCAAGACACCCTTTAACATTATTTTATGCAATTGCCTTCTATCTACTTTCCTCTGCCTACATGAGAATGAGAACACAAAGAGCACCTTGAAACTTGTCATTATATCTCATCAGAGAAAGCTGTCAAAGCTGTTCTCAATTCCATGACTCTGTATTCTCCTCAAGAGGACCCATCAGAGACCACCTATCTGATTTAATACAAAGAATACTTGTTCTTCTATACAATTGGCTTGTTTTTGTCATTTTTGTTTGTTTGTTTAACCAAGAACTATGAAATTGACCTTGTTTCTCTTTATATGTTTGCTGGTACAGCACTGTCAAACTTATGACTTACCTATAGCAAAGGTGAAGGTAGCAATTAGAGAATACATTTCACCTTGCCCTCTGCTCTGATTTTCTTTCTTCTTTTATTCAACTTTTAACTTATACTAAATATCTTAATAATTTGTCTTTCTGGAAAAAACTGGGGCAGAATTTCACAAAACTTTAAAAAACAAATTTATTTAGAATTCAGTCCTTTATATTTCTTCCTTCTCAGCTAGTCACATATGAAAAATATTCATCACCACTAGAGAGACTACAGATTGATGGATCTTGGACATGACTGGTGCCATTGTGCACACAATAAGCACAAAATAGCCGCTGGCCTTGTCTTCCACTCCAGCACAAAACCCCTCTCCCCTTCCCTTTAAGAGAAACCTCTTCACTTCTGCAAAACAGAAACCCTTTTGCTTCCACAAGGGCACAATTTTCTACCTTGGTCGCATAGCTTTGGAATTAGCATAATGCCCCTCCTTGATGGTATCAGCCAGCCCTTGGCGCCCTATATAAGCTCTCTCACCCCATACCTGGTGCTGTCCTCCATGATTTGCAGTCCATTGCACGGACCCAAATTAAGACTGGCCACGGGGATCGGGATTTCCAGGATAACATGATCACACACCTACCTCATGGCCTTCAAAAGGCTACTCACAAGTTGGTCAATTATGATAAGCTTAGGGAAATCAAACAGAGATCCACTGAAAAATCCCAGTGAATTCCTAACCCACCTCTCTGAGGCTTTACATAAATACACATGTATAGATCCAAGCTCCCCTGCAGGCATGGCCCTTTTATACTACTTCTTCAACACAGCTTTCAAGGTTTTTAACAATAAAGTAGTAAAAAAAACCAAAGTATCATTACAAAAGAGATCAGGCCAAATACCAACTCCTGGCTAATGCCATCTGAGGCTCTCACATTCCAAAGCTGGCTGCATCAAGGGGCAAGCCACCTGGGAACTGCTTCAAATGAAGTCAACCTGGCCACTGGGCATGGGCTTGGCATAACCCCAGGCCCCCTTCTGGGCCCTGTCCTCACTGCAAATAGGAAGGTAACTGGGGAGCTGACTGTGCCTCTTGCCAGAGAGGGAGCAGCCCAGTCCCCAACCCACAGCCTTTGGCTTCACGGCCATGCCTACTGGAGCTTCTCGGCTTTGCCCAGGAGGAGGAGAGATGATGCCCATGGCCCAAGGCCACCATGGAGATCACCATACATGAGCCCACGGTAACTCACCTCATAGCAGGTAAGCTGATCTGTTTTGTCATTGATACAGGGGCCATGTACTCTACCCTTCCTGAATATGTAGGACCAACAGCCCCATCCTCTATCATAATAGTAGGGGTCACGGGATCAGAATACCACCCATGGATCACTCAACCCCTTTCCTGCATCCTACATCACACCCAATTCACACATAAATTTTTAATAATGCCTCAATGCCCAGCCCCCTTACTGGGACGGGCATTATTTTCAAATTCAAAGCTACTCTTACCCTAAACACTTTAACTCCAGCTACAATACTCCTGTTACAGGCTGTCCCCAGGCCTGCCCCCTGAGGCTTCCACCTCCCCTTCTCCCTCGGACAAGATTAATCCCGTAGTATGGGACACTTCTTCTCCCTCCATTGCTATGCACCATTCCCCTGTCCTTGTTAAGTGATGGAACCCTTCTTCTTTCCCTAATGTCCCACAATACCCCATCACTAATAAACACCTAATAGGGTTAAAGTCCCTTACAAACAAACTCCTTCCTTCTCATCTCTTATGGCCTACCCACTCACCTTTAATACACCCATCCTTATAAAGCCTAATGACTCATACCGTTTAGTATAGGACTAGTCCTGACATGCGTCATTTCCAATAACTAACCTGGACGGTACTACCTCAGGGGTTTCGGGATAGCCCCCACTTCTTTGACCAGGCCTTAGCTCAAGACTTAGCTGAACTTCCTCCAACCTCTAGCAGTTTAATATAATATGTGGATGATCTCTTCCTTTGTAGCCCCTCCTATGAGGATTCACAGGCCCATACTGTTGCTCTCCTTAATTTCCTGGCCTCCAGGGAGTATCAAGTGTCCCCCAACGTGGCCCAAATTTCTCCTCCTTCAGTCACCTATTTGGGAATCCACCTCACTGCCAACACCAGAGAAATAATGATGGATCACAAGAGTCTAATTTCTGAACTCCCTACTGCTACCACAAAGGGTGAAATCCTTTCTTTCATGGGGCTTGCAGGTTATCTTTGCCTATGGATTCCTAACTTTGGCATGCTAGCAAAACCACTTTATGAGGCAGCCAAATGGGATCTTGCCATTCCTTTAGATCCCACAAAGCCCATTCATTCTCCCTTCCAGTGATTAAAAGCTGCTCTCCTTGCAGCTCCAGCTCTATCCCTCCCAAATCTATCTCATCCTTTTATCCTACACATCACCAAAACCCAAGGATTGATGGTCAGGGTTTTGCGACAAGAGGCAGGAGATATTTTCTCCCCTGTTGCATACCTCTCTAAACAACTGGACACCACAGCCCAGGAATGGGCCCCTGCTTACGGGCCTTGGTGGCAGCTTCCCTTGTAGCACAAAAATGCTCTAAACTAACTTTTGGACAATGAACAGTCAAGACCTTCTCAGCCAGAAGGCCAAGTCAATTCTCTCCCCTTCCCACCTACAACTTATTCACCTTACTTCCATTGAAAATTCCCAGTTCTCCTTTAAACCTTGCCCCCCTTAAATCCAGCAACTCTCATCCCCAAACATTCACAACCCTTAGAACACAATTGCATGGAGGCTTTGGACTTCTTTCTCAATCCCTTTCCACACATCTCCCCGCATCCCATTACATGGCCCCATTATACATTGTTCATAGATGGGAGTTCCACCTCCATGCCTGCCCCCTGGGTGGGTTATGCCATAGTAAATCTAACACATCTCACCAAGCTGTCCATGGAACTTCACCTCCCTTGGACCCAACTTCTTCTTCTAGCACTCACTTACCTGAGCTGCCACCCCCCCCCGCAAGCACACAGGCCTCAGCCCCTTTGAGATTATGTATGGTAGACCCTTCACTCTCACATTTCTCCCTTTCAGCTCATCGCCTTTAGGACAGTATTTCCCTACTCTTTTGCTCATTAGGGATCTTCTTCGGGAATAGGCCAACCGTTTATTACCTCATCCTTTCCCCACCACCCCCTCAGACTTTTAACTGAACCTGGAACAGCAAGTGTATATTAAAATCCGAATCCCAAAGCCCCTCTCACCATGTTGGGAAGGGCCTTATACAGTACTTCTCACCAGCCTTGTGGCAGTAAAAATACTAGGAAAGTCCCCTTGATGTTGCTTATCCTTGGTAAAACTAGCACCTGCGACTTTACCCCCCAAATCTGTTAACACTAAGCCAGAGGTGTCCCTCTGCTCAACCCCCAACCCAACATCTCCTTATACTTCATCCATTTTAGGACCCATAAAACTGAAAATCTCCAGGACCTCCACTCTTCCCCCAATCCCAGAAGAAGGATGATCTTTCTCCCAACGATTATCCTCTCACTCATGCAGGCCCACTTCACATCCTTCACACAAGGGCTACTCCAAAACTGGTCCCAACCGGTTATCGTGGGTTTGCCATTGTAGGACATGATAAGTATATGCCACCCTGTGTCCCTAACCTTTATTATACTATCTGTTCTAGTACTTGCTACAGGATTGGCCAGTGTTGATCCAAAGGAGTGTAATGTTGTAGGAAGATTTCTCCTGGCACTGCTTTACCTCCTATCAGTAAGATGCTTCTTAGCAGTTTCATTGTGGCAATGTGCCCTTTAAATTCTTTTGGCTCCCTAACCCTTTCATCCTTCCCATATTTTTCCTCCTATTTCAATGCTCCCCCTTACCTGGAACACGGAGGTACCAGGTCCACAGGGACAATGCAGTCCTCAATGAATCAGACTGGCCCTGAGTGACTCATCTGTCTCCCACTTAGCAAAAAACCTTTTGTGGTCACCCCCCTCCCTGTTAATGCAGCCCACAATGTTTTCACAAACGTCTCTTCACTTTCCTCTAATCTCACCTCATTGGGGACTGTCAGCGTTACGCAGGGCCTCCCCGCACTCTGCCTCACTAACACCACCAAACACTACCACTCACTTACCCCTCCTCATCCATGCTCTAAAACCGGAATATATTTCCTTTGTAAAACTACAGTGATCTCATTGCCTGCCCCCTAACGCGATTTCTTGCATATTCATTTGGTTCATCCCAGACATCACCCTCCAGACAGATGGAGAGATGGAGACAGGACTGGGACTAACTTTGCTCCCCCCCTCAGGAAATGCCCCTGCTCCCGTAGGGCACTAGTTGTACCTTTTTTAATTGGGGCAGGGGTAGGACTAGGACTAGCATAGAGGGCCTTGCTACTGCCTCTCAATTTTATCAAAAACTCTCAGAAGAACTAAGTATAAATAACATCTCCTCCCTCCAGTGACAGGTCACCTCACTCACGACAGTTGCTTTACAGAACCATCTGGCCC
This sequence comes from Cynocephalus volans, assembly GCF_027409185.1. Taxonomy (NCBI): domain Eukaryota; kingdom Metazoa; phylum Chordata; class Mammalia; order Dermoptera; family Cynocephalidae; genus Cynocephalus; species Cynocephalus volans. The sequence continues at coordinate 78,348,179 of NC_084472.1, read as the reverse complement.
TTTACTTCCTTAAAACCAAGAAGGAAGGCACCTGCCTCTTCTTGGGGGAGGAATGCTGTTATTACGTAAATGAGTCTGGGGGGATCCAAAACAACTTAAACCATTTAAAGGCAAGCATTGATCACCAACGTGAAGGGTTACAAAACATAAATACAACTTGGGCATGGCCCCAGTTACTGAACCCCTGGATAACCTGGTTTATGCCCCTACTAGGACCCCTAACTGTGCCTCATCCTACTTTTTGGTCCCTGTCTCTTTTGGTGTTTCTCTAGTTTCTTGCAGGAACGAATGCAGGGTTTCACCAACCAAAAGGTCACCGAACTGTTCCTTTGAGGAGGATATCAGCCCCTCAAAATCAGTGACCCTTCCCCAGAAGAATACAGCCTCCCCACACAAAACCAATGCCCTGTCACCTAATTGTTTTACCTGCCAACATAAATCTTTTATTTTTTCCATATCTTCACCAATCTCCAGCAAGAAGTAGCTTTAGAAGAATGAGACCTTCACCCCTTTTCCCTTCTCCCTATACTTAAAAGGCAAGAATGGTAGATCTTGGATGTGACCAACACCATTGTGCATACAATAAGCACAAAATAGCTGCCAGCCTTGTCTTCCACTCCAGCACAAAACCCTTTTCCCCTTCCCTTTACAAGAAGCCTCATCACTTCTGCAAAACAGAAACCCTTTTGCTTCCACAAGGGCACAATTTTCTACCTTGGTTGCATAGCTTTGGCATTAGCACAATGCCCCTCCTTGATGGTATCGGCCAGCCCTTGGTATCTTTATAAGCTCTCTCACCCCCACACCTGGTGCTGTCCTCCAATTTGAGGGCAGCCTCAGGCTGCCCTCCACTCTGAGTACAACCTGGTATATTCTTTTCCTTTAATAAAGCTTGATCAGTACCCAGTGTCTCTCAGTTCACTTTCTTTCACAGATGAGCAGAAAGGATGTGCTTTATAAACTGTTTATAGCTCTAGTTTTTTCTCTCCTCACCATGACTGGACTATGTATAGGGCAAAATTGACTACTTGGAAATGTAGTTCCCATGATTTCTTTGAGAATATGAGATTAATTACTTATTTTTGTATTAATTACTGGTATGGATTACCATCAGAACCCAACAACATAAAGGAAACAGAACTGTGGGATTTTCTTAAGTAATAAACATGTATCTTTTAAAACATGAGATGATAATACACAATGTGCTGTAATAATGCAAAACAAAACTAAATGAGGCAAAGTTAAACACAGGGGAATTTCAATATCATCAGAGAATGACAAACAGATTATAATGATAAGAACAGGATTACAATTACAAGACTAACATATTTGTAAATGTTAAAGAAATCGGAAATGAAGCATGTCTGCTTTTTTCATCTCCCTTAATCATTTGAGAAATACAGATTACTCTCAATTTTTCAAGTGTCATGTGGTTAGGGGATGAGGTAAATGAAACCAAGAGATCATATTTGGAGGGATGCTCAACCATAAATATCTGCAATACTATTTCCTTGTCCTCATCTGACATATGTAGAACTCTAAATCATAAATTCAAATAAATCATATTTTCTTTGAAAGCATGAAGAATGCAGGTCTGACTGTTATAGACATCATTGACTTACTATACAGAGATGCTTTGAGACTAAATTAATGTCTGTTTTAAGTATGTGCTTTAAAAACTTCAGTATCTTTCTGGTGTATCAAATGCATTGAACACTGTCATATTTACGTATAGAAACTAAGACAAAGAGTAATAATAAAAGGAAATCTCAAAGACTTTAGAGATAACCAGAATATCTTAGGTATTTTAGCGATAATATTTCTCAAAATGTGGGAAGCATAAATTACATTTCAATTTAAAAATTCGAGTTTCCTAAGTCTTCCACTAGAGGTACCACCGTGGTTTCATTGAGATGAAGTTGAGATTGGCGGTTGATCATTTTGGGCTCCTCATGTCAAGATACTAGACTAGTAGGCAGTAACAGGGATTACTATGTTTCCTGGGGTGATTAACACTGATTATCAAGAGGAAAAATGGTTTCTGCTACACAAAGCAGCAAAGAAGACTATGTCTAAAACTCAGAAAGTCCTTTGGGGTGCCTCCTAGTACTGTTGTGTCTAGTAGTTGAAACACTTGAGCAACCTAACTCAGGAAGGATCATTCAAAGCTCAGATTCCTTGGAAATAAAAGTTTAGTTTGCCCTTCAAAGACATGAACTCCAATCAGCTGAAGTGCCTGCTGTGGGCATTGGAATCACAGAATGGATAGTGGAAAAATGAAGTTATAAATTTCCCTATAGGCTCATAAACAGAAACAAGGATAGGATCAGCCATATGTACTTTTTTACAATTTTATTTTTCCTCTTTCCTTTCCATTTTTGTTCTATGTAGATAGTGGTGGTGGTAGCACCCTTTGCAATTTACTCTAAATTTTGGAGTATATCAAAATGTGTTTGTGGCTGAAGTTGAAGAGAATGAAGCTCATACTGAGATGGAGGCAATGAATGATCAGTGATTACAAATCACTGCACATTGTTTGCAGGAAGAGCAGAGTGACTGTAGACAAGATCGGTACCTTACATCAGAGGCGAGACTGGGGAGGGGTTGGATAGAACTTAGTGCAGCTCCTCATAGGTGCTTCAGGACCCTTGACAGATCTGTTCTGATGTTTTGGGGGACAACATCACACTCCTGCATTGAGCAATCCATTCTAGTGATAGAGAGTAAGCTGGGCCTTGTGCATGGAAGCTAATGACAAGCTGGACTGAAAGGCGGCCTGGTAAAGAACCCAAAAGCCGGGATGGGGCCTGTGAGCTCTGAGCTTAATAGCATCTAATAGCAGTTAAAGTCACTCTGTCGTGTTTGACCCTTCAATAAATTCTTGTTGAATGTTATAGCCTGTTCTCTGTGGTGCTATTATGAATTAAGAAGGAGAGCTTGTCTCACATTTGAGCTGGAGGCCAAATCGAGGTTGATAGCAGTGACTGCCAGCAGAAGAAAGCAGGTTTCCAATGAGTGAATGAGTAATGAATCGGCAGCAGGGGCTGCTACTAAGAGGCAAGTGGAAGGGGCAGAAAGGGAAACGCATAAAGGAGCTCTAATTGAGCATGCATGAGAGGGTACCCTGAAAAGTCAGAGAGAAAGAGACAAGGGATATTTTGTCAGGGTTGCAAGCTAATTGGCACTTGAGCACCACCAGTAATGGCAACAAGAACTTATTCTGTAGTCACAGGCCTGGAAAAAGGCAGAACATTTGGCTTCACATTGGTCTTCCTCTTTAATTTTTACAAAAGATTCAGAGGTGGTAATTATAATACCCACTCAACAAATAAGGAAATGGAGGTTCATAAAAGGTGATTTTCAAAAGGTCACATAGCTATGCAGTGGCAGAGTCGAGATCGGAATCAGAGTTTGCTTGACTTCAATGCTAGGGAATCTTACCAGTTTAGGTAATTTAATGTCTATACTTCTCATTACTATTCATGTTGGTAATTGAGCACTTTGAGACTATTTTAGACAGTTTGCTAATTTAAAAAATACATTAATATACTGGTTCTCAAAGTTTGCTATACATTGAATCTCTAGGGGAGCTATAAAATAATGATGCATAGGTCCCACCCTAAGATCTTTTGGTTTAATTGGTATGGTGTGCAGTGTGCACAATGAAATTTTAATAGGTGATTCTAAAGTTTTGACAACCAACTCATTAACCTATGGGTAGAGGGAACAGTAATAGCCTTTCTCATATAGAAACTTCTTCTGGCTAAGCGTCATGTCCAGGCCTCCTAGAGAAGTGGTCCGAATGGGCTAAAAGACTGGTATTACTGGAATGGTTTTTAATAGTATAATTACTAAGTGACCAAAACAAATAGTACTTAAAACACGGTAAGTATTGCCTAAGAAATGTTGGTTGAGCAAATAAATCAATGGCAGTAGAAGTCTAACATGTATGCTTTAATAGATAAAGAAAAATGAATCCTGTTAGAGAACAGAGGGTAAGAATTAGGAGCCCAGACTCAAGAACCACGTTGCGTACGCTCAGATCCAGCGTCTTCCACTCACTAGTTGTGTCAATTTGGGCAATTTTTTTTTTCTTTAGTTCATGTACTTAAATTTTCTTATCTGTAAAACAGAGATAATAATAGTATTTATCTCACAAAATTGTTGTAAGACTAAAAGAGATAAGTGAAATGTTTTTCAGCTTTGTTTTGATAAGGATTCAGCAATTTCTTATTTTATTTTTACTAGCTGTTTTATTATCACTTGATTCTATCATGTGTATAATCATATCCACTAAAAATTTTGCCAAGTACGTGTATATTTAGTAAAGTTCTCATCTATGCCATCCCCTTTGAAACACTGAAATTGAAATTATGAATGATAAATTTTATTGCCATGAAACATGAACAAATAAGCTGCTGGACAAGATTTTTTTCCCCACCTTCTGGTCTGAATTGTGATCTCTTTTGCCTTTTAGTATATTAAATAATACAAAATTCTTCCCGTAGATAAAGTCTTATGGAATGTTTATTCAATCAGAAAGTGTAAAACATTGCAAAGATACTCATATAGGTAAAATATAAAACATGCCTTAAAAAATGTAAAGTTGTAATTAGCAGTATTTTCTTTTCTTCCAAGAATTTTAATGGAGAAAAAAAAAAGAAAACAAACAAAAACAATAAAAAACTAAGTCGGTCTTCAATTATTGTGGAATGTCAACTGTACACCTAGGGTAGCTAAATGTAGATTTTAATTTCCATTTTCTCTGGTTATCCTATCCAACCTACAGCCTTCTGCAAATGTTGCCAATCAAAACGTCTAGCTCCTTTAAGCCAAGAGTTTCAGGATGTGTCAGAACTCTTTCTGAAGAATGTAGCAGACCTACTGAACAGAATATGAACTGATGATGACTGCAATTCCATGTGTCTAATCCTAATAACCACAGATATTTGCTAATATTGGAATGCAGATTAAACATTAATTACAAATTGGAAAATATAGATTTGTTGATTCAGGATGAACCTAGAATTCATCATCTTATGTATTTTATTGTGTTTGAGTGGCAAAATTTCTTTAAATTTATTTTATGATGTTTGAAGCAAAATGTATTTTTAAGAAATGAACTGGTATCAACTACAGATCATGGGGACATTTGAGGAGTGAGTAAAGAAACAAAGAGAGAAATTGCTGCCATTGCCATTATGACATGTTTACTAAAATTCAACATAATTAATTTTGGGTAGGATGTTTAAAAATTAGATCACTTCTAATAATTTTCTTTAGTCACTTTTAAAAATCCTGATGTTAAGATATTTCAAAGCATTTTCAGTAAGTAGGAACCACTAGACTCAATAAGAATAGACTTCAAACTTCCTAGAAAACTCAGAATTTATCATTACTAATTTTAATACTAGACTGTAAATATTCAAAGGAACAGTATTCATGATCACAATATGGCCTGATGGTATTAATACAGAAATTATAGTCCATATCACAATGTGCTCAGAGAAGAGTGACAACATTTCAGTAACTTCTGAAAAATGTTAAGTCTTGGTGGTATAGCAACAGCAATTATTTGCCTATTCATTCATTTGACAACCACCTGAAAGTAAGAGGTATCCATAGAACTGTATGATTTAATCATCACATGTCCCAAAACTGCTTTAAATTCATCATCATTATCATCATCATCATCGTCATCACTATTATTATTATAATCTCAAGGAACTTTATATGATTTGTTTAGCTCTAGAATATCAAGCAATGTGTTTGAGATCACTCCATGGCAAAAGCATTCAACAAACAAATGGCACAACTGGCAGGATTTGGAAGCATTCCCAATCCATCCTCCCTCCAAATCCAAACCATATTTTAGGAAACCCAAAAATATAAAATAGTCTTGATCAAATTATATGTTTTAGCAATCAAGACATAACATTACAACCACTAGTTTAGATTTCTTTTTATGTTGAAATATAAATTACCTACAGTGAAATACAATGATCTTATGCATAGAGCTTGATAAGTTTTGACAAATACATAAAATACCACAGACTGAGTGGCTTAAACAACAGAAATTTATTTCCTCCCCTTTATGGAACCTGAAAGTCCAAGATTAAGTTGACGACAGGGTTGGTTTCTCCTGGGATCTCTTTCTTTGGCTTGCAGACAGCCACCTTCTCCTTATGTCCTCACGAGGTCTTTTTCACTGTGCGTGCACATCCTTGCTGTTTCCTCCTCTTCTTATAAGGACACTAGTCCTATTAGATTAGGAATCTACCCTTGTGACCTCATTTAACCTTAATTTTCTTTTTAAAGGACCTGTCTCCAAATATAGTTACATTGGGGGTTAGATCTTCACTATATTACGAATTTTCTGGAGACACAATTCTGTACTTAATACTGCCATAAAATTCACATCTTTTTAAAAATATAGAATTTTTTCTTTACTCTAGGAAGTGCCTCCTGTTTTCTAATCATTACCCACACTTGCCCCTCCAAAAGGAAACAACTATTCTGTTTTTCTTTATTCTAGTTTAGTTCTTGCCAGTCTGGAACTTCACAAAAATGCATTTCTGCTTAGCGTAATGTCTGTAAGAGCCATCCATGTTGCTGGATGTATCAGTATTTCATTCTTTAATATTGTCTTAGTAATATTGAATTATGCGAACATACCATGTTTCCTTTATCCATTCTTTTGCTGATGTATTTTTTGGTTGTTTCCAGCTTGGGGTTTTTATTATTAAAGCTGCTATACACCTCTCACTGTATATCAAAATCAACTCAAAATGGGTTAAAAACCTAAATATAAGATATGAAACCATAAAATTACTTAAGGAAAATACAGGGGAAACATCCCAGGAAGTGGGACTGAGCAAAGACCTTATGAATAAAACCCCGAAAGCACAAACAACAAAAGAAAAAATAAACAAATGGGTCTATATCAAATTAAAAAGTTTCTGCAAAGCAAAGGAAACAATCTACAGAGCAGAAAGACAACCTATGGAATGGGAGAAAATATTTGCAAACTACACATCCCACAAGGGATTAATATTCAGAATGTATAAAGAACTCAAACAGTTATGCAGTAAAAATCTAAATAATCCAATTAAAAATGGGCAAAGGAGATGAATAGACACTTTTCAAAGGAAGACATACAAATAATACAAATGGTCTACTGGTATATGAAACAATGCTCAACATCACTAGTCATCAGAGAAATGCAAACCAAAACCACACAGATATCACCTCACCCCAGTTAGACTGGCCATTATTAAAAAAAACAAGAACATCAACTGCTGGCAAGGATGCAGGGAAAGGGGAACTCTTCTACACTGTTAGTGGAACTGTAACTTAGTACAGCCATTATGGAGAACACTTTGGATCTTCCTCAGACATTACAGATAGAACTACCATATGATCCAGCAGTCTCACTACTAGACATATATCCAAAGGAATGGAAATCATCATGTTGAAGGAATACCTGCACAACCATGTTCATTGCAGCTCTATTTTCAATAGCCAAAACATAGAAACAACCTAAATGTCCATCAGTGGATAACTGGATAAGTAAAATGTGGTATATATACACAATGGAATACTACTCAGCCATGAAGAAGAATGAAATTCTGCCATTTACAGCAACATGGATGAGTCTGGAGAAAATTATGTTGAGTGAAATAAGCCATACAAGGAAAGAAAAATACCACATATTCTCACTTATAACTGGGTGCTAAGGAAAAAAGAAAGAAGAGAGAGAGAGAGAGAGAGAGAGAGAGAGAGAGAGAGAGAGAGAGAGAGAGAGAGAGAGAGAAAGAAAGAAAGAAAGAAAGAAAGAAAGAAAGAAAGAAAGAAAGAAAGAAAGAAAGAAAGAAAAGAAGGAGACCTAAACAACTCTTTGAACTTTCAGAATACTCCAGATGTGGGTGAGGAGGAGGGATGGGGTGTTGGGAAGGGATAGGATGGGTAAAGGATATAAGGAAAAATCATGATTTGTAATAATGATATGCTTATAATAAGTAATATTTTTAAAAGCTGCTATAAACATTTCTGTACAATTTTTAAATTTTTTTTCATGGAAATATGCTTTCATTTCTCTTGATAAATAACTAGAAGTAGATTTTCTGGATCATAAGTAGACATATGTTAGCATATTTTTTTTAAAAAGCTAAATTCCACTTTTTCAATGTGGTTATACCATTTTATACTCCAACCAGCAATGTGTGTGATTGCCAGATTCATCATATCATATCACTGTCAACAGTTAATATTGTCTTTTTAAATTTCCGTCATTCTAGAATTTATGAAGTAGTATCTTAGATTTAATTTGCCATTTTATGATGACAAATAGTATTGAGCAATTTTTCATGTTTATTGACCAATTGTATATCTTTCTTATGAAGTTTCTGTTCAAGTGTTTTGTACATTATTTTTATTTTAAGTCTTTCGTCTTCTTATTATTGAGTTGAAAGAATGCTGTACATATTCAGGATAAAAGTCTCATGAATATTTTTCTCCCTCTGCCTTGTCTATTCGTTTTCTTAATGGTACGTCCTGATGAACAGACACTTTTAATTTTGATAAAACCCAATATCAATTTTTTGTCTCCTGGCTAGTTTTTCTGTGTCATATCTAAGATATACTTACCAATCCCAAGGTCCCCTATGCTTTCTTCTAAAAGACTTAATGTCTTAGCTTATGAAAAAACTACTGTGATTAATTTCACTTGACAGAAGAAACAGACACATATGCTGGTTAAACTACTTGCCTGAAGTCTAACATTAATTTAACTGGAAGTAATGGTTAAGCTCATGCAGTTTTTACTCATCACCACTGAGTTAGGCTCCTACTGATTATGCCAGAGCAGAGAAAATGTAATCAAAGTTTACACACTTTTTTTGACTTTCAAATACCTTTTCAAGGAGCATCTATTACTACCTTACTGAACATTCATGTTCTATGGAGAACAGTTTGGGAAATGTGTGTTCTATAAATATTCATTGATTGAATTAAATCTGTATAATAGAAAAAGGTATTCAACATTCTACTTCTAATTGTCTTGTCCAATGGCCTAGTATTTTGGAAGCATGCCAGGGTGTTCCATGGAGCTTATATGGTTCTGCATGTATTGCTCAGACTCTACCCTTAAATATCCTTATTTCTAGTTATCAGCAAGTGTTTTTTGTTTGTTTGTTTGTTTTCTGTTTTTGGGTTTTTTTTTTTTTTTTTTTTTTTTTTTTTTGTCTGAACGTGGCAGGCATTGCTTATCCTAAATGGTGGTGTTTATTTATTGCTGTGCCAATAATGCAGAAAACATTTTAGGAGAGTTGTAGCAGAAGTTCACTTTGTGTGCCACTGCTCTTCTCATTATCACTTTTGGAATGTAGAGTTACCAGATAAAATATTGAATGGTCAGTTACATTTGAATTTAAGAGGAACCACAAATAATTTTTTAATATAAGTATGTTCCAGGCAATATTTAGAACATACTTACACCTTTAAATGTTGTTTATATGAAATTCAAGTTTAATTGGGTATCTTGTGTATTTATTTGCTAAATCAGACAGCACTAGTTAGGGAGCTAGGTGTATGCCTATTGTATGAGGAGAGCCTCTGCTTTTATTAATTTAAGAACTTCATATCTTTAGTTTGGATTATTTCAGGGCATTCTGATCTCTCCTCTGCTAGAGGGTAATTGTCATGGATGTATATTCTATAGTACATAAAAACAAAGATCTCTTACCTAGAAGAATAAAAGTGCATTCATAAAAAAATGTTTAAAGATGTTCTAAGCATATTTTGCACTAAAGTCTACTAGGAAGGGTAAAGTGTCCTATTACACTATATTGTTATTATCACTAGTAGGAACAAAAAATGAAATGAAAGAAGAAGATAGCAAAGTCTTCCACATTAAAGCACATTTAACTTTAACATCGTGGGATAGAACCTAATTAAATGCCAGAAGTTGTACTAACATAATGTTGAGTTTGCAAATTTAAATACACAAAAGCAAGACAATCTAGACACTAATAGTTCCCTAAGCAACATTAACTCACCCACATCGTACATCGTGCATAATAAAGTAAGCATTTAGCAACCAGAAATGTTGTTCATTGCACAAAATATGTGCAACTCAAGATCATTAACATTTTCCATAATTTTTTACTCATTTCAAATATTTAATATTCTCATTACACTAATGTAGGAAGAATTACTCAGTCTTAGAGTTAAAAATTATTTTAAAACATTTATTTCACAATCTTTCATTAAAGTGATAGTCAACATGGGTTGTCTTTTGTTTCAGCAACACAGAAAAAAAGTCATGTGTATGTTTAGGTAACGTTAAACATGGTGTAAATCTTTAATATTCACCTTCTAAAATTATTTCAAACTTGTTCTATCTGTGTTATTCTAAGAATACATCAGTATTTATTACTCTACTTTCTGATATCTTAATAAAAACTAGAGAGGCCTCACAGCATGAGCACTTATTTATTTATTTACTGTGTGACTACAATCAAGTTATTCCACCTTTCTCTACCTCAGTTTCTTAATATGTAGAATTGAGACAATAATGGTACTTGACTGATAGGGGTGTCATGAGAATTAAATCAATTAATATCTGTAAAATTCTTAAAGTAATCTAATCCATGGCACATGGTAAAGAGTTAGTTAAAAATTCCTAGTGTTTAAAATTGCAATATTACAGATGTGTAGATGCAGGAGAGTTTGTGTTGCCCCTTTTTAAAACTTCTACTGTTAGAATATGAGAACACGAAAGAATTTTGGTAAGTCTAGAATATTTTATCATTTAAAGGCATTAAGTTTATAGATTTTTTAAAGTTATGAGTTTCTGCTCTGGCCAATAAAAATGTGAAGAAAATTGTTCAAATTAATGGATAATCAATGAAAAAAAATCAACATGAAAATTATATACTATTTACACATCTGCAAAGATAACTAATCCGAATTAAGACTGGCAATAACCAGTGCTGTTGCGAGTCTGGAGCACACAGAATTACAGACATTGCTGGTGTGAATATTAATTGCTACAACCATTTTGAACAGCTTTTTGGCCAGTGTTCCCTACTAAATTGATACACGTGTGTCCTATAATTTAGTAATTACAGAAATGCATGTGCTTGTGCACCAAAAGAAATTACATGGGGACTCTAGTAGCATTATTTTTAGTAGCCTAGAACTGGAAACCACCCAAATTTCTAACAGTAGTAGAATGGACAAATTGTGGTATGTTCATACAATGGACTTGCTTGAAGGCAATGAGAATGGAGGTGTTACAGCTGCACGTGAATAACTTTTACAAAACAATATTGACTAAAGATGTAATAAAAGAGCATATGCAATGTGATTCCAATTAAACAAAGCTTAAAATCAGGAAATCTGGTCTATAGTGTTGGAAATGAAAGTAACTCTTTCTTTTGGGAAGAAAGAAGTAGGGCTCTTGGGAGCTACCAATGTTCTGTCTCTTCTACTGGGTGCTGGTTATCACGTGACAATTCATTGAGATGAATCCTTATGACCTGGCCACTCTTTGGCTTACATTATGATTCAATTGAAATGTTAAAAAAACCCCAAAAAGCCAATGCTTATGTCTGCCGATCTCTAGTTCCCTGTATGATTCTTTTAGAAATCAATGTCCACTTAGAAAGAAAAAAGGTATACCTAATCCTCATCCTTACCATACCAAGTTCCACAAAAGATTCACTAGAATTGGAGGAAATATATGCAATCCTTTGATGAGAAGTATACCAATGAGGAAAACCTAACCTTAAATAATTTCCTATATTAAAATAATACATCGGTTGGCCAGAATAGAATTGAGAATTTGAACTGGGAAGTGATGGACACAGGAATGTACTATTTCGGAGGCAGTTGGCACAAGGCCAAGGCAGGGATCAGATGCTGAGCTCAAGCTGGTCCTTCGGGAAACAAAACTAAAATTTCTAACAAAATGCTATTATAAGCAAGTGGAGAAGAATATAAGAGATGTGCTGCAAAGTCTTCCACACTAAGAATATTCTATTTAATACATTGCATAAGCAGAAAAATATTATTTACATAAAAATATCATAACATATATATAATTTGTGTTAATGATAAGTCAGCATTATTGCTTTTTTTTGGTTCAAGACACAATTAGGAAATGTATAAACATGATATTAATAATGGGAGTTCAGATTTCAAGGCAAAATAACCTCTCATTTTAAAAGGGAAGATTATCTTATCAGGAAAACATAGAGATAATCTCATAACCAACATGAGATTTTTGTCAACAACTGGCAGCTGAATTAAACTAAAATGAGTCAGAATTAATTAAGAGTTCTCATTTAAGTCACTAGAATCCATTCATCATATTTGAAGGATCCCAAGATTGGTTTTGCCTGAAAAGATCCAGAAAGCAAGGGCTTTATTTCAGGTGAGGTTAGCTCAAGCCAATCTGAAGAAGCTAAACATATTCCTACAGCCCGGGTCAAGCATCTACAAAAAAGTAAATTATAAATTCACACCCCAAACAAAAAATATTATTTTGAACCATAACCAAATATTGGCAAATTTATATGATTTAACTCAATACATACAGTCATTGTTAATAAATATAAAAGGACTAGAGGACACATGCTGAACAACCTGTGGGTCTATAGAATACACTTCAGTTGTATACTTTGGCAATGTTGTGTATCTAATGTACCAAAAATAATAAAACATTAAGGAAGAAAGATAGTTAATGATTTAAGAGCATCTAAAAATTATAAGAATATTTTCTTTACCATACTTGTAATTGGTAACCCTGTGGGAAAAAACAATATAGAATTTTTTAACTTTTAAAATTGACTTTTAAGATGAATTCTGACATACGAGTTTTTAAGAACAGGGGTACCTGACACATTGAGAAAAACAAATCTTGCACAACCTAATAAACAGAGCAGGTGGGCATATTTTGTTCCTGGAAATTTATTTTGACTTTCAATTTTTGTCATTGAACAAATGAATGAAGCAATCATGACATTTGGACTTCTAGGGGCCAAAAGAAAACCTCACTTCTGAAGATTCATTAATAAAAATCACTGACAAATTTGTATCAACATGGAGAAAAGGCATAACAAGTTTTATTATTTAACATGCTGAGAAAGAGGCCACGCACAGGGAAATCACAGAGAGTAATACCCCAAATGGCCTATGAGGGTACAGAGCTGATATACCAGTGTTAGAAAGAGAGAAGGTGGGGGAGGTAGAAGCCCCAGACCAATGGCCTGAGACCAGGTTTCTCTGAAGTTCTGAGGGTTCGTGTTGTTACAGGTGAAAAAAGGAAGTCAGAAGTTAAAGTTAAGTAGAGACATGTTGTATACAAATGAAAATATTTCAGGTAATCTCACAGCTCCCCTCAGAAAGAACAGATAGTAACTAAAGGAGGGATGCCTCAGAGGAATCCTGGCTGTCTTCATAGACAGATGTAAATTTCTTTTCACAAAGAAATATCCTTCTAGTTAATCCTGTCTTTCCACTTGCCCTGAGTTAGCCATCTTGAAATATGCCAAAGAAATGTATTTGGGACTGAAATATTTTGCTTTCACCTGGTCCCTCCTTGAAACTTTAATTTTTAGAAAGTTTCACACATTAAAATTAGATTGGTTGCTATGGAGAGGTTTGAGTTAAAAGTTTCTAGATAAGAGATAGGCAAAGGAAAACAAACAAACAAACAAAAAAACCCCATAAATTGGGACAAGCAGAAAAAACAAATTTGAGTACACTGTTTCATATTTTTTTGAATCAGTCTCTTAGTCCTGAGAATAGGTCAGTTTGGTTAAACAGTTGTGTCTCATTCCAGAAAATGACATTGCAGATGAGTTATCAAGGCCAGGTCTCTCTGTATAGCATAAATATTCAGGTATTTAATAAGAGATTTCTATGAAAACAAAAGAAAACAAAGGCTGAAGTCTGCAGTTGTCTAAAAGCTAGTTTTTATAGAGTCTCTGAAGCATCTTCAGTTGGAGTAGCCTAGCTGTGGCAATCCGACAGATTTTTCTGCATTGCTGATTGCATGTGCAAAGTTTGTCCAAAAATAGGTTGCTAAAGTTGATTTCTCTTCAAAGCCAAGATCCCTTCAGCCTGTGGGGCCAGGCAGCTTCAATTTCTAGTGGTTCCAAGTCAGAAGTGTGGAGAAAAAAACAAACAAAAACAAAAAACAAAAACAAAAACTGAAAAGGTAAATCTGTAGAGTTGCAGCCGGATACTAGAGGAAATCAAAAATTCAGGATTCAGTCCAGATAATAAAAACTCAAAAATAATGGCTAGGGCTAGAATCTAGTAACAGGTATAATATAGTTTTCTTCTTCTTCTTTTTTTTTTTAAAAGATGACCGGTAAGGGGATTTCAACCCTTGGCTTGGTGTTGTCAGCACCACGCTCAGCCAGTGAGCGAACCGGCCATCCCTATGTAGGATCCGAACCCGTGGCCTTGGTGTTATCAGCACCGCACTCTACCGAGTGAGCCACGGGCCGGCCTAGTTTCCTTCTTTTGAAACATAATTTTTTCCCTCTCCAAGTTCCCCTTTTCTACTAAAGATATTTATTACAAGATTGATTAATTTGCAAAATTAAGTCTAACTCTCTGGACTTATTATTTGCATAAAGTGCAGCAAGAATTATGATTTATCATAGAGGCTCTTTCTAAATTGGCTTTGCTCGGACTTTCATGAGGAATTTCGGATTAGATATTTAAAAGTCTCTTGGGACTTAGGAAGCCAAGTGAAGGATTCGACTCACTCTCTGATTGACGGTAAGAGTTGGGCAAATTCCTCTCTTCTGGAGGTCCCTAGAATATCAAGGTTCTGGCCTGACAGAAAGTTATATTCTTTACTGACTGCAAGGCCAGGAGCCTGTAATCGTGTAGACAAGGTATCAGGCCAGTCTTTACAAGGGGCTCTATATTGGTTCCATAAGAGATCAACCTAATTCCTTAAAGCAGTCTGGTCTGATAATATGACATTCCAATCAAAACCTTGGTGAAATAACCAGTGTCTCCAACTTTTGCAAATAACTATATTGTATAAAATAAGAATACTCACAAATACTTTCAAAATCCTGGAGCGATAAAGTAGAGATAAAAGTCAATGTTTCAGTTTTGCTCACAAAAGTATACTTTACCAAACAGCTCAAAAGAGGAATAAAAAAAAAAAAAAAACAAATTCTTTAAAGTCTGGAAAACAAAATAAAAAGAATTAGCAAAGTTTCAAACAAGCGAATTTTTTTTAAAAAGTAGTCTTATCAGTTCTGTCCCACATAACTAATTCTTGTTCTGCTTGATATTTCATGATTAGCAATTTTATGAGTCCAATTTTCCATTGGAGTTCAAAGTAGTGCAATTCATCAGCAGAAGTCTGTATTTCAAAGTATCTATCAGAGTCTTTTTATCCTTTCCATGAACTTCTTTGAAGAAATAACACTTTAGAATTTGTAAAGACCTTTTAAAAACAGTATCATAGTAAAGCAATTTCCTGTAGCATGGTTAAAGAAAAAAATGTCAAAAAATAAATCGGTTATTTCCAATGGCCTACAATAATTATGACTAATAACATAACCAAGACATCAGAAATTCAGGAATTTCATACAATTTTGAAACACATATGAATAATACATTTATAAAAATATAAAATTACATATTCAGAAAAAAACTTAATTTTTTATTCAGTTTTCCTAAGTAATCAAAAAACCTCATAAAGACAGACCTGTTTCTTTTACTGTTTGTTATTGTTATTATTATCATTGTTATTATTTTTGGCAACCGGCCAATACCTACTATTTCTAATTAATACTAAATGAAAATCCTTTTTAAAAGAGAAAACCAAATTTTACATTTAAAGCTAATTTTAACGAAATGTTATAATAAACACATCTCAATCAGTTTTGACCACACAAGACAAGATTTCTGTAAACTTTTTATAACCTCTTACAAATTTTTCCCAATTGTATCTATTCAGTTATGTCTACAGCACTTTGTTCTATTCTCTTAACTTCAAATACTCTTTAAACACCCTTTAAACAAGACAAACTTTTCCCTTTAACAAAAATCTCAAAACATCTTCCTTCCTTTTTATAACTTTCTTTTTTTTTTTTTTTTTTTAAGTGGTGAACTCACTGTTTATTTTTTATTTTTATTTTTTTTTAGGTAAAGATACAGCTAAATTCCACTTTATTTTTTTATTTATTTTATTTTATTTTTTATTTTTATTTTTTATTTTTTATTTTTTTTTAAATTTTATTTTGTCGATAACTATATTCTACTTTCCTCACATTCTATTTTCCTTAAAATACTCTGTATATAAAACTGTAGAAGGTTAGAAATATTGATTCTCATTTGATTTTTAGAATAGAGCTTTTATGTAATGCATGTATGGGACAAAAGCCCTCAATTAGGAGACAACAGTCTACAGATCACATGGGAAAAGCCCATCTAATCAATTCTAATCACTGTTCAGGGATGGGATTATGCACTTTGATTATTTCACATACTGATTGTTGTTAAAAGATGTTGAAAGAATTGTTGTAGGGAAAAACGTAAAAAAAAAGTTTGCTAAGGGCAAGCTGTTTGTTGGTGGAAACTTTAATCATAAGAATGCAACTCGTGCTTAAATCAGTTAAGGAGAGGTTATATTTTGGATTAGATAATGATCACAGTTCCATCAATTTGGCTTTTCACAGTTGTACTTTGGAATGCCACGTTGTTAATTTAAATGATGTTACTAGTTTCTATTGTTTAAGCTATACTTAACCATAAATAACGTTGTCACATTGACCATGTCTCTGTGTCCTTTTGAAATGATTGAATCAACTGATTTTTCTTGTGAAACTTCCTTGTCTTTACAATAACAGAAGCTAACTTTGCATTGGGGATGTATCCAGTTTTCTCCTCCTAACAGAGGAGTTGCTGAGGTGCAGTCCCTTCAGGCTTCTCATTGCACTCATGCTGCTTTGAGTAATGCTTTTTTGCATCTCCGTTATACAGCAAGAAGTGTAACAGAGGTATGTATGCTTTCTTTAGTAGCAAACTTACTTTTGGCAAGTGGCTGCTCACTCTCTTGAGTGAGCCTGCACTGTGTACTAGGCTTGTATAGTGGGTATTTCTCGCTTTTGTATTAAACCTGCTACAGGCCCACTCAGTCTTTGGGTTTAGGCCACACTCTCTCTGTGAAATCTGCATCTCTTATTTGTTGCATTAAACCTGTTCTCACTTTCTACTGTCACTCTCTCTGCCCTTGAATTCTTTCCTGTGGCAGAGTCAAGAACATGGTAGAGGTGGGTTAAGGCAGGCCATCAGGCCTTTCCAGACCCCTTCTCCTCCAGCATCAGTTGTTATGCTAAATCTTTTTATAGTTACCTATAAGACAGCTTGTTTGAGACGAGAGCTCTCTGAAATGTTCTCTTTTGAACACAGTCAATTCAAAGGATCCATGTTCTTGCCAGAGACAATTCTGGTTCCTCCCCAATGGTGCAAAAATTTTAATAGCAACTCAGTTCAACAAAGACCAAGAGGTAGTTTTCAGGCTTAGAGAGGGCATGGAAGAGGAAGCCCCCATGATCTCCCAGAGTTAGGCAAAAAGACTCTTCTTGCTACAGGTGGTTAAGACAAAGTCTTCAATCCCCACAGAATGTGGGGTGCCTCTAGTCATAGACCCTCTAACCTGTGATCCCAGAGAAGTGACACTGGTATGGGAGTTTCTCAGACAACAAGGCAACAAGGTTGAGATGACAATGCCCCTTATGCACTGGGCCTCTTATAACGAACTCCCCTGAGAGCTTGACACATTCAAAATTCCCAGTTCATTTAAACAGGCCACCAAACATGACATGAAAACCATGCTTCCCAAATGGTGGAGAATAAGAAAGAAAGAGCTCTCACTTGGTTACAAGTCAAGCTTCAGGACAAACATGAGAGGGTAACCATGTATAGTTCACCTCTTTAGGAGAAATGACACAGAAAGACAGAGACAAAAGAAAAACAGATACCAGAGTAACTACACCAAAGACTAGTCAGACAAATCCTTTTCTCCTATCAATAAAAAAGAGACAGTGATCTTTACCATCCTCCACTCCACTGGATTCCACAGAAAGAGAGAGAGCAGAAGTCTGACTGGTAAGAAATATATATTATATTATACTTTTATAATATATATACATATATTATACTTTTCGGCTGGCTTTCAGGATCTGGTCTCTGTCTGTGGCTCCAGTGTTGGGAAAAAATGCCAAAATAATTTTCTCATAAGCCTGTTTTGTCCTTGAAGTAATATTTTGTCTTTGAAACAATATTTGCTTGTTACACCAGTCTGGCCTCTAATCACTACTTGCATTTTTGGCTTCTGTAACTGAGCTTGCTTATCTGCCCAGACCACAAATACTAGCCTAGTGAATGCTGAGAAAAGAAAAAAATAATGTAAAAACCCTGGAAGAGTCCACTTATAAAAACTTTGTGAGACCTGAGCTTGCTTGGGGTCCAGAATTCCAAGCATTAGCATCTCTGGGCCTGCTGGCGTAATAAAAGACCTGTGTGTGTGTGTGTGTGTGTGTGTGTGTGTGTGAGAATGGGGGGAGGTAGAAGGCCCAGAACAATGGCCTGAGACTAGGTTTCTCTGAAGTTCTTGGGGGAAGTGTTGTCACAGGTAAAAGAAAGAATTCAGAAGTTAAAAAGTTAAGTAGAGGCATGTTGTATGCAAATGAGAATACCTCAGATAATCTCACAGCTGCCTTCAGAAAGAATAGATAGTAGCCAAAGGAAGATTGCCTCAGAGGAAGCCTGGCTGTTAGCATAGACAGATGTAAATTTCTTTCCACAAAGAAATATCCTTCTACTTAATCTTTTTTCCAGTCTCCCTGAATTAGCCATCTTGAAATATATCAACAAAACATATTTTGAGGCTGAAATATTTTGTTTTCCCACAGGCTTCATAAATTCTAGTAATAGAAACATCAAAGTCTTCTGGAATAAAGATTATGTAATTGAATTCTTTCAGCATTGACTTGTATATTTCTTGACTATTTAGAGAATGATATTTTTAGATGAGCAGAAGAAATACATTTGCTTTGTCAATTTCAAAGGCATTGTTCTTTTAATAACAAGAATCTTGGACTGTAGAACTTTATTATTTAACTACCAAAATTCCGAAGAACATAATTTAAAATGCAAAAAGAGATTCTTTGAATCTCTAGCCCAAAGAATTACATTTTGTTAACAATGCATGAAAGATATAACTGGGCATTTGTGACCAATTTCATTAAATTAGCTGTGACTTCAGTGAAAAAAAAGATATGTATCTATTGAGTTTCCAAGGGATAGATTATTCAATGGAAATTTATATCTACTAGAATATCATAATAGAAAATAGCTAGACTAAATTAGTAAAATTTATTCTGGCATACAATTTATTTATTCAATAATCATTTATCTCTTTAGAAAACATATTTTTTACATAGTGACATCATTTAACGTAGGTTATTAAACTTCCTTATTTTAGTTTTCATTTCTTTTTATACTCTTGATTTATCAGTTTAGATTATTTACATTCTTTCACACTTGAATTTCTCCTCATATTCCTGCATGAATTGACAACCTTAAATCTTCTATGCACAAAACAGCTACATTGTTTGCTTTGTAGATATCAACATCATTAACATCATTGTATAGTTATATGAAAATCCTCAGTTCTGTAACTCTTTTTGTGCCTAGGAGTATGTATAAAGGGCTAGAACAGCAAGCTTGTACCTGGAGCTCAGCAGCTGGTTTCTGTTGGTTCTATATTCTCCCGAACAATAGTATTCCTACTACCGAATTATTACAGCAAGATTCTTGCTGTATCCTATAGAGTCATACAAACATTAATAAAAACGAAAACACAGATGTAATCATCACATCCTCCATGCTTGTTTTATTTATTCATTTTTTTGAATTTGATATTTAATTTTAAGTCACATTTGCATGATGAGAATAAATACTTTTGAAATTTAAAGATCAAATGGACAGAAAGTAGAATTTCCTGATCTAAAGTGTTTAGTTAAAGGATGAAATTTCCTTCTCTAAAACAAAATATATTTTAAAATTTAAACTTTATTTATATTATTTAACGATTAAAAATTCCACTCCTATCAACATGTAAATTTTCTTGAGACAGTTTTTAGAAACAATAAAAATATATTACTCTCATAATATCAAAATTTTTACATCTACCTAATAAACTAGGTGGGATCAATTGAATATTGATAAAAAAAGAAGAATAATTAGATCCTATCTAAAGTTATTAAAAAATGAAAGTACAAATGTATTTATAATCTCAATAAAAATTATAAAACATCTTAGAAGAAAACATAGAAAAAAATTTTATAATTGTAAGTGGGGAAAGTTTTCTTTAACAAGAACTGAAAATCATATACTCTGATCCTTGCTACGCAAAGCACACTTTAAACCAGCAACATGCACATCTCCAAAGAGTAAGTGAGAGATATCAACTCTCAGTTCTCACCCCAGGATCTGTGCTTTAACAATATCTCCAAGTGATTTGCATGCACAGTGAGCAGTTCTTCTCAATCCTGTCTGCAGCTTAGCATCAACTGAGGGACTGTCACCCTAACCACTGGAACCTGAATCTGTGAGGACCCAGGTTACAGTCTTTTTATAAAAGCTCCTTGATAAACCTAATTTGTAGCATAAATTGGGAACCACTGTTTTTGAGAAAAACATGAAAAATTAACTCTTCGATACTTGAAAAAAGTTAAAAAGCCAAAAGTAGATTCAGAGAAAATATTTGCAACACATATATAGCAAAGGGCTATACAAACGCATTTCAGCATGATGTGGTAAGAGTGTTAAAAAAAACTAGGATAAAAAAAATTGCTTATGTAATATCCTGTATGCTAGTTAGCAGCCCTGGAATCTACTGACTACAACACCCACTTTAATAATAGCACAAAAATAAAAATGACATCAGTTATTGCCAGGGACTGGGGGTTAGGATGGAAGATTGACTACAGAAAAAAACAAAGAAAATTTTTGGCTCTATAAAAACATTCTATATCTTGATTTTGATGATGATTACATGACTGTGTGCATCTGTAAAAATTCATTGTACTATAGATCTAAAGGCAAGATCACATTTCAATAAACTTGACCTCAAAAATAAAATACAACATCAATAGCAAACAAAACCAAACATCTACCTAGTAGTTCAATATCTACGTAGAGAGTGAGTTGAAATAACCAAAGAAAATACAGCATTATTTAAAAAGTAGCCTACATAAATCCTGACTATCTTTAACTTTTATTGGAAAGAATATATATGTACAAGAAGATGTAAAGAGCTTCAGATTTCCTTATTGTTCACAAATGCACCATTTTCTGATACTAGTTCCTGGAAACACTGGGCAAACTGAATCTGAACATAAATAGGAATATACATAATATATATTTTATTGCTTTTTAAATTTGTTCTTCTGGTGTGTCACATGGGTAGTATGAACTTAGAAAGAGTTGTTATAAAGGCAGTCATTGTATTTTGATTTTTGTTCATATTCATAATGGCTAAAATTGCATTTTCCTGGACATTGGAGTCCCAAGTATAACCACCACAATTATTTGAAATTGATACGACAAGCAAACAGAAAGGACATTGTTGGGGGGGAGGGGGAAGGGAGAAGGGAGGGAGGTTGTGGTGATGGGGAGCAATAATCAGCCACAATGTATATCGACAAAATAAAATTAAAAAAAAATAAATAAATAAAATAAAATAAAATAAAATAAAATAAAAAAAAAACAAAATGTAATTTTAACTTTAGATTACTCTAATGCTTATATAACTGAAATTAAACCATATACCATGTACTTTAGCTTAAGAACGTTTGTTAACATTGACAGTGTGCATTCCTACAAAAATGTTGTTAATACAATTGCCATGGTTTTCACTCTTAAATAAACAAGTGGCTCTTCCCCTAATAGCCACATATCATTATGTAAATGTGCATTGACTTCCCCCAATAGGGATAGGTCACCTCACATGGTGAAGGTCTTACATTTGCAGTATGTTATTTTTATCTTTTACAAAATGTATTGCTTAATTCAGAGTTTTAAAAAATAAAAAGAAAATTCTTCCCCAGGAAAACAGTTAAGTAGAGACCTAATTCTTTTGCTCCTTCATTGACATTGACACAATAAAAAACCAAGACAAAACAAAAATGAAAAACAAAAAACCAAACCATTAGTTTATAGAGCTTCCTCTTTATTCTGTAGCATTAATTTTATTTGGGATTCTTAACAGATTAATTCACCATCCACTTTTCTCTTTGGTCTCCAGGGTAGGTGTACAAAGTCATTGTTTCCAAGGCAATAGGACAAGCTCCACCCCAAGAGGCTGCTAAACCTGTAAAACCTTCACTACACAGGAGCTCTTTATTGTTAGAGCATCAAACCAATTTCAGAAGCAAGGCCACTTGAGAATGACAGATTAGCTTCTGGGAAGGTTGACTTAGCACAGTGGGGAGCTGGCTTAAACACTAAGAGGCAGAGCAGAAATATAGATTCCCTGAAGGAAAAGTTATATTTCTATCAGCTTTGTGAAGGAGAAAAAAATCTACAGGGTCATAGCCATTAGCACTTGAAATTTTTACAGCAAAATTTCATAAAAAATGCCATACAGAGATCAGGTCACATCATTAATTCTAGAAACAAAGACAGAAAAAGTAAGTGAGATTGTCTTCAGGATGATATAAGAAATGATATAAAGGTTGCTGAGTTACTCATAAACTTTTTACATTGTGTTGCAGTCATAAAAAAAAGAAATCAATGAATCAGTGCATACACACGTGTGTGCGTGCACACACACACACGCCTGTGATTGACTTCACAATTAAAACTTGCTTCCGTCCCTCAACTATTTATCCTTTGGGGTATCCTTGTGGCCGATAGACAGTGGCAGAGGGGCCAGCCAAAAGAAGAGAGAGCTGAGTTTGTTCAAGAAAAATCTGCTCAGAATAGGTGAGCACTCAGTGAGGAGACATCTTTCTACCGACATAATGAAGACAGCACTGGCTCAAGTCCATGTCTCATAAGTCTGAATTTGAACCTCAGTCCTATCAATATTGAGAGTCAAGTTTAGGTTTCGGTGCTATCATGGCTTTTTAGACAGGGACCCACCTACAGGGCCTGCACCCTAACTGCTGCTCACGCTCCTACCCATGTGAGGCAACTGAATCCAAATGAGAAACGATTAATTTGAAATGAACTAAACAAAACACCCACGTTCACTAATGAATGGCTTTCCTACAGAAGTTGAGTTGATACCTAGACTAGTCAAATTCATAAAGACAGAAAGTAGAATGGTGGTTGCCAGGCAGGAATGGCGAGTTGTTTAACGGGTGCAGAATTTGAGTTTTGCAAGATGAAAAGAGATCTAGAGATGGATGTGTCAATGGTGTCACAACGATGTGAGTGCACTTAATGCAACTGAATTGTACATTTGAAAGTAGTTAAGATGGTAAATTTTCTGTTATGTGTATTTTACCACAATTAAAACAATAACAACAACAAAAAATCCCAAGTTGAGTTGAAAGAGTTTATAAGGCCCTGAGTCCTAAATAAAGCCTTCTTGTTCTAACACAGTAGAATCTAAGCAACTCAAGTTTGTAAAATAAATCTTGTTTAACTTAGCAAAGAAGTGCTATATGTGAAAGAAATGAAAAAGAAAGGGAGAAAGCTGGATGGAATCTGCTCATGGAAGACAGTCTTTGTCTTCCTGTCATGTGGGCCTGGAAGGCAAGAAGAAGAAACCATCACAGAGAATCAAGTCCCAGTAATGTTCAGGAGGTAGAAATCTTATTGTTATTTTTGTCAAAATTGTATCCTTCCCACTAGCATGGCTGTTGGAACATTGCAGGACCTCAATAAGAAGTTAAATAGATGTATGAATTTGTCCTCTAGTAGAACACAGTTCTGTTAATTGCCTATGATCTTATTAATTTTACCACATACATAATTCTCCCTCTCCTGAATGGGGGAGTAATTTATTTAACTTTTGAGAGACTCAGTTTCATCATCCATAAAATGCAGACTATACCCCAACAACTCTCAGTGTTGTGACATTAGCTACACGAGTATGTGTCTGGGTTTGGGAACATAAATATTTATATATACATGTACATTTAAAACATATTTAAAATAATGTTTCAGCACATTGTATACACTTAATAAATACTAAGCACTATTATTTTTCATCACTGCTATTGCAATAACCTTTTTTAAAATAAGTATCTTGTGTATTTTTTGTCTCATTCTTTTGCTTAGCTTGTTAAAAAAAAAGTTGGCCCTTCTGCTACTCAATATACGGGCCACAGGTATAAAAGTGTAAATGATTTAGGGACAAATCTTTAATTATGAACATATCAGAGTTAATAAAAGTCAATATATACATTGATTCATTGATTTCTTAATTCATCCATCCATCATGCTTTTATCAAATGCCTACTAGGTGCTGGCACCATGATAGGATCTGAGCAGGCCCTGCTTTCCAGGTATATTTAAACCGAGGAAATAAACACAAAGGCCTCTTTGCACAGGATACAGAAATCACATGGGTTTTTGAGCTGTGATGCACTAGAACGACTGTAGTTAATCAAGAGGATTCTTTTGTTATAACCAAATGGAAGATGAATTGGAAGGAGGAGAGGTTGGGAGATTTTAATTTCCACCTTCTGGCACCACAGTAAGTAACACTGGGGTTCACTTACTTTCTCCTACTCACATATCTTCACCTTCTCCTTTCACAGTTCTTATGAAAGTGAGATAAATTATGAAGTGAGTAAGTAAGGCAATTTGCTAGCTTTGGGCACTCTGAGCTGTTGCAGCTCTGTCATATTACCATTTGTGCCTTAGTTGTTCCACCAATTATACATTCAGTAATGGCTATGCTGCCCATTAAACACTTATTTTTTAGAATTAAAATTATTATAAATCATGTTACCAACATGCAAGAATTTAAAAAATTATGCACTAGAGGAGTGAAGTATTGAACATTAAGATATCAAATATATCTTAATAGTAGAACATATAGGCATGCATAAATCTCTAGTCTCCCTCTGTGACTATACATTTACTGTTATGAGCACTGGGGAAAATCTGGGGTACTTTTGCACAAGTATTCATGATTTAGTAAGAATAAATCAAGACCTCAGGAATGCAAAAAATCTAGAATCTGTTGGGTAGCATAAAACAGATGGCTAGTTAGACTTCACGGGTCTCTATGAACACGGAATTGAGATTTTATTTCTTTGCACATATAATTCCACAGTTACATCTTACCTCCATAGTGTACATATGGTAGAGATAAAATGTTTGAAGAGTCATTAAGATCTACTTGTGTTAGGAAAGCAAAAGTATCCTTATTTTGTTTAAAGTTCCAGAACTTTAAAAAAAAAAAAAAAGAAAAAGGATCCTCTGGAAAAGAAAAATTATCTGTATTTTTCATAAGTCCCTTCTCCTTAGAAGAGAAAGACAAATAATACATATGTATGAGAAGAGAAGGAAAGAATGTAAGTTGTTCTTTTAAAAGTGACCTTACTCACATATTCAATTGTTCCTTCTCCAGGCATAGCCCCCATTGTGCAGGTTAACAAGTGAGTTTGAAGGGGGACTGTAGCAGATGGCTGATGGTACCGATGGGTATATTTACAATGGGTGGGAAGTATGGACTGGAAGGGTCAAAGAAGATGAACACTTAAAAACCACAACCCATACCAGAGATAGGAAAACCAGAAGCCAATGGTGTGTGAGATCATAACATGAAGTTAGTGCATTGCATTAGAACTGAGTTCCGTGACAAGGAAAACCAGAGAGGACAGGAAAGACAACAGGCAAGAAGACCTGGAAATGGATCTAAATCTGCTTTCAGGAAACTCTCCACATAAGTCCTGTAGAGGAAGAAACCAACACCAGGAACTGATCACTGTGAGTCTGAGACAGAATAGGGACTGAACTCAGGGCCTCTCACCCCTGACCACAAAGGGCTGAAATAAACGGCTTCCCAACTTCAGGAATCCAACTCATACCCGTAAGAAATGGGGCTAAGCATATACCTCTGCATGTACCCTGCAGGAATGTGGGAGTAGGACGTTTACTCAAAGGAGAAGAAAGACTTAGCTGCGAGAACTGGGTCCAACCAGCCTATGCCAAGATGGACTCCAGTGCTGACCTTTCACTGACTTTTTCCCTTAATATAATACTAAAAAATCACACCCAGGGGTGATGAGACATGCTAATGAGACATGCCACACATGAAGAAGCATGGCCTCCAAGGACACAGGAGCCAAGAAATCCCTACTTCTGCATGCTTAGACTTTACCCCTTTTCCACCTAAGCCTCTTTAAAACTTTCTCTGACTGTCCTCTTGGGGATCCAGCCTGAGGAAGTGGTCCTTCGTGCTGACTCCCTTGTGCTAGAGCATAAGCCCTAATAAAGACTTGCCTGTGACTTCTCTTTTGGCCTCTTGTCAATTTCTATTGCAGAGAGCCCAAGGGCCCAGTTGGGCAACAAGTCAAGTGACACAGCAGCCTCCTGTAGCTGCCAGAGAAGATGGCAAATGTGTAAGCAGCTCACTGGAACTAAGAAACTACCTCCTTGAAATGAATTCCTGGCCCCACCGCCATGGCACGTCTTTACTTCTCAGAGTCTATCTTTGCATAATAATAGAAGCAAATAACAAAGAAAAGGTAGTTTTACCTATTTCCGCAGGGTTATTGTGAGACCACAATAAGTTTATGCACACTAGCACTTTGTTTGTTTTCTTGGTGGCTGGTACAGAGATTGAACCCTGGGCCTTGCTGTCATCAGAACCACACTCTAACCAGCTGAGCTAACCAGCCAGCCAGCACTTTGGAACCTGCATAACACTATAAATGCAAAGTAGTGGTATTATCTGGCAATGTATTACCCTCATCTTCAATATCTTCTTCATTAAGATCTTTTTGACAGAAAGGCAGAGCAAGTAAAATACTCCAATATAACTACGGCATTTCCGGTATTGACTGTATAGATAGTAAAAGGGTAAATACAAATGAAAAATAGGAGACCTAATTTTCCCTGTTGAAAACAAGAAAGGAGACTCCTCCCCTCCTCCCAATTGCTATCTCACTCTGCCTCCCTTTTCTTAGAATGTTTACTTGGGAAAACTCGCAAGTTCTTTCTTTGTCTCTTGAAAACATATCTTAATCTTTTTAACAAGGTAAATAAACCTCTCCTAGGCTTTAAAACCCATAATGTCTTTATCAAGGGCCTGGAGCCAACCCTTTGAAATGCAGTCATTAGGGAAGACAGCACTCCTATCTTCCAGTTTCTGTAGGAAGGCGGGAGCCTAACTCAGATGGGCACCTCACTCCAAAACTATCTCCCATGACCAAGATATAAAAAGTTTATTTAGCTTTTGAATATAACCAATTAGCTAACACCTCAATTACCAATTTAGGATGAACTGTGAGTAACAAGTACTGCTGTCAAGTTCTTTTGAGGATTAATTATTATTTAACCTGAGAACATGTGTGCAATGGGTTGTGTCTACTTGGCTATGTAAAAGGGTGGGATTTCTTTGCGGTCTCTTTAAAGAATTGTCTTTGATGTGTGTTACATTCTGATTTAATGATTTTCAACAAAAGAACTGTTTCTTTTTCTTCTACCTTTGTGGTGAAGTTTTCTGGGTTGAGAGAAAATGTTGTTTTTAATTATCTTTCCCCAACAAGAGCACAGTGTTTAACATCATGGACTGGTGCAGGCTGACTGGTTTTAAATGAAAGCTCTGACATTACTAGCTGTATGACCTTTGACAAGTCACCTAATATCTTTATATGTAAGTTTGTTTCTAAAGTAGGGGCACTGATACCTAGCTTATAGGGATATCACGAGAATTAAATGAGATAATGCACATACAGCATATTAAACAATGTCTGGAGCATTGTTAGCATGATATGGTTAAGTATCAGTATTTTTCCAGTTATACCGCATAATTTATATGTTACTGACTGTGGTAAGTTAGTTTAATTAATCAGATTCATAAAATTTATGAAAATTTTGTTGTTGTTGCTTAGAAAGAACTTTAGGAATTGTCAGGTTGAACTTCCTAATTTTCTTAAAAGTAAAATGATTTGGGAAAGTTTATACAATCGGCTGAGCTGGAACTGCTATTATGGTCTTTTGACTCCCAGTGCAGTCTTTCTCCAACTATACACTCCTTTCTCCCTGCAGTTTAATTGTTGTAAACTGATATACAGTTGAAAATGCTGAAGCAGCAAAGAGAGATTTATCTTTTCTTTCCATTTGAGAGGAGCATATTTTCCAGATTAGCAGGAAGAATTACACTGAGTGATGAAAAAAAGAATGTTGAAACATAAAAAATTCATTCAGCTCAGCTTTGCTGTATTCCATAGCAACAATAGTTTATATAAATTTAGCAACAGGACTATACAAATAAATTTATTGATCATGATGATGACAAGAGCAATGTCCTGCGAGTGATAATGACAATGGTAATGATGATCACGATTGCATACACTGATAGATAATGATGGTGATGCTGATGGGGATATGTTGCAATGATAAAAAGGACCCTTGGAAAGAAAGAAACACTAAAAACCATTTATGTACATTTTTCTTTAACTGGGAATCTTCACCAGTATTCCTGACAGATTATCTTACTGACTCTGATCATACACCTTCAGTGAATATTAGGAGCTTTGCATCCAATTGTTTAGCTATTACTTGTATTTTCCCACTCTTTTGAGCTCTTTTCCTTTAAATTATAAATTCCTCCTTGGATTACACCTTTAATTATACTCTACCTTGTGTTATCTCTGAGAGGGCTTTCCTTGGTTCCTGTTCACGTAACAATTCCTCTTGATGGTTTTGATTTCTATGATGCTTTATGTCATTTTTGCAAGTATCCTCCTGTATTGTATTATCCCTCAAAACCTCATAGTTCTGCAAGCTTGTGGAAAGTATCTTACCTCCATACTGTACATATAGTAGAGATAAAATGTTTGAAGAGTCATTAAGATCTATTTGTGTTAGGAAAGCAAAATCATCCTTACTTTCTTTAAAGTTCCAGAACTTTTTTTTTTTTTAAACAAAAAGATTCTCTGGGAAAGAAAAATTATCTGTATTTTTCATAAGCCTCTTCTCTTTAGAAGAGAAGAACAAGTAATATATATGTATGAGAAGAGAAGGAAAGAATGTAAGTTGTCCCTTCAACAGCTCAGCTATTTGTTTTTACTCCAATTCTTAGAAGTAAAATGCATATTTCTACCTGTACTTTGCGTTCTGGACTTTACTGTCATCTATTTAAATTTTATCATCTCCTCTTTTTGGAATTTTGAGAAGAAAGTTATGGTATTAAATACCTATTCCTTAAATTATTCCATTGTCATTTCAAAATGATCTCAAAGCGACATTGGCCAACCCCTCACCCCTTGCTTCATATTGTTTTCCCTCACGGAATGAGGCATCTTCTACCCACCATCGTTTGAAATCTTGAGGTTCACTTTACCTGTTCTCTAGTGTCTAAATGTAGCCAATGATGAAATATTAACCATTTCTTCTTTGTTGATTTGTTCTTCTCTCTTCATCTCTATTGTTGCCACCTGATCTTGGTGCTTCATAATTTGTACCCTTGCAACATTCTTGTTTCCTTAACTTTATCCTCTCTACCGCCACACTAGTTCATATAGTATTTCCTAACCAATTGCCTTGCTGAGGCATACTATAAAATATCCTCTAAAATGCTCAATAGCATTTTGTTGCTTATGTCTGACCACTTTGCGGTACTGGTCAAGGTCTCCTATTACCTTGATTACACTAGATTTATAAGATCTGATTTCCGTTGTTTTCTAAGGCAGAGCACCCTCAATGTATTCAGACTTTTAAAAATTTTTTATAACTCTCCTATGCATATTGTTTATTACCAGTCTCAAGTCTTGTATAACAACATCAACAAAAACCTAAACAAACACACTGTCTACCACTAGGATACTGAATTGTAATCTCATCGATTAGTCAAAATCTAACAATTTTGTAGGGCACGGCTCAAGTGCCATGTCCCCCATAAAGCCTTCCAAGAATATTCTATGAACTTCTTGAGCTAAAACTCTATTATAATTTATTGGTTTACAATAACACAATTTAAAAATGAATGTACTGAGACATATGTATCTTAATGTGTATTATCTTCTTTAACATAGTTATTTCAGGAAACTGTATACTTAATCTAATAATGTGTCTATTGTTCAAAGCCTTATTCTTTTTAATATTGTCAGTGATGAAAAATCATCTTTTGAAAATGGATTGGATTTTTGGCCACAACTAAAAGTAATTCATAGTTAAATCAGTGGAAAATAGATGATCGACCTGGGGAATGCAATTTCACAGTGAAAAACAAGGTGTGACTCTGAAGCAGAGAGTTTCTTTATTTCTTTATTTTTTGCTGAAATTGTAAGAAGTTTCCAAAGATGAATTCCTAGTGGCAGAATCACTAGGATAAATAAACTGTGTTTTCATATTACTGATTGTTGATTAGCAGATTCTTCATCTTATTGCATACATTATTATGCTTATTAAGACACAAGTCTGTCACCACAAGAACATGTATTCTTCTGTCATATGGTCTTGCAATTATTACCATTGTTTCAGATATATTAGACATTCTTAATGTGAAATGTTGGGAAATATGAATGAATTGATGAATTTATGGAAAAGTGAACCTACACTTGGAAGAGTTTCTTCTCATCTATAAATTCACCTTGAATGTCCTGTTTAGCACCAGTTCTCTACAACTTGGGTTTTAAACCCACAAATTCCACCAACTACATAGACAATCTTGTACAAGCCACTTTGACCTAAGTTTCTTCATCTATTTGGTGAAAGTATTATCCTGGATTTCTACAATTCTTTTCAGGCTTTTCAATCTTCAATTCTGTCATTTAGATAAGTTTTAGAAGTCTGTATTTCATTTGAATGTTCAT
Source organism: Cynocephalus volans (assembly GCF_027409185.1). Lineage (NCBI taxonomy): Eukaryota > Metazoa > Chordata > Mammalia > Dermoptera > Cynocephalidae > Cynocephalus > Cynocephalus volans. Next base: position 78,317,127 of record NC_084472.1, on the reverse strand, counting down.
ATAGAGATATAGATTCATTATAGGAAAAAAGACATATTGCTTATTCTAAATAGAGTCAAACCCTTTGAACAGCATGTTTCTTGTTGCCTTCCAGATTTGCTGCTTTCAGGCAGAAAATAAAATTTTAAGATAAGGCAGATTCTGTCAGTGCCCACACATATCCCTGGGATCGTGAAATTATGATTGCTTCTGAGGACTTTCAACTGTGAGTATCTGCAGAACTGTGCTTAAGGGATTTTCTAGAAATGTAGAAGGCCACTCAGCAGGACAAGTCTGAAGAGCCAAGAAATTAACACCCTCTCTTGCTGCAGCCTTCACTAATACCTGCAGGTGTTTAACAATCCCGGCTTTCTTACTCCTTGTGTGAGAATTCCAAGCTCTGTTTTTGCAGTTCCCCACAGAAAAAGCTCTAGTCATTTCCCTGTGGTAGCTGGCTTAATAACATACCCTTTATTAGCAGCTATCTTTCTTGGAATCACTTCTACCGCAGTCCTACTTGTATTGCCTGTACCTCCGATATAAACTAATTGCACTTAAATTCTCATCTAAGGATGTGGGTCTGGGGGAATGCAAATTAAGACCAAGATCATTGCACACTTGCAGCAGTTTGAAGCCACAAAGAATAGGCAGAATAGACTTCAGATGATTCTCACTTTGATAGAAAATGGCATTTCATATCATTTCGTTTTGAACACAGATACAAGGTCATGTTAAATACAATTTCTTGGAATCTTGCACATATTCAAACAACACCATTTCCATGATTTAATAGAAAGCTTTGACCAGACATCCAGAGACCTAACTTACAGTCCAGTCTGTGACTTAGGCCTGATGTTTAAATTGTCTGATCTACCAACTTTATTTTTAAAATTAAACTAATCTCTTTGACTATAGTACAAGGATTATGTGCAGATTAAATGGAATGACATATGTATAACTTAGTACATTAAAATCTCTACAAAAACGTAATTATTTTTCCCAGTGACATTCAATTCATTTTAATATTTTTTCATTTGTTCTTGCTTTCAAGGTTGCTTTTTCTTGTTTGATTTGAATAACTTTGTATTATGCAAACTCTTCACTTTTTCTTTTTGAGTAGTCTGTGATTTGAGTCTGTCTGTTAAAAAATGAGTCAAGCTAATCTAGTACAATTAACCACTCTCCTACTTGTAGTGTAAATAAAATGCCAAAAAGCAAAAACAAAGACATGAGTATATATACGTATTTGCCATTCCTTATGTTTATGAACATTAGTCTACTCCCTAGCTGATGTGGATTGAATCGTGTCCCCCAAGTTTCATGTATTAGAGGCTTGGTCCCCACTGTCAAAGTGTTAAGAGAGTGGGAAATCCTAATGTGGTCATTGAAAGGTGGGGCATTGAAAAGGTGATTAGATTCTAAGGACCATAAGGTAGTGAAAGGATCAATACTGGTAGTCAGAGGTGTGTTTCTGAGGGCTTTAAAAGGAGAGTACGTGAGAGTCCATCTCTCTCTCTGCTCTGCCATTCTCGCCATAAAGTCACCTCACCAGATGTGTTCCCTGGACTGTGGACTCCCAGCCTCTGAAACTACAAGTAAAAAATTTCATTTTCTCACAAATTACTCAGTTCCAGATATTTTGTCATAAGCAATAAAAACAGACTGATACACTAGCACTCACAAAAGTAATTATAAATAGGTAAGTTCATAATTATTTACTTGAAGCTTCAAACTTGCCTTTTATTTTATTTTATAGTTTAAATTTTTTTTTCATTATTGTACAATGTAATTGATTTTTGTGGCCCTTTACCAATTCCTCCTTTTACCCCTTCCCTCTCCCCCTTTCCCACCCCCAGCAATTTCAGTTCTGTTCTCTTCTCTTAAAAAGTTCAATGTATTATTGGGATTATTGTATCTTTTTTTTTCTTTTATTTGTTTATTTTTTATTATCTCCCACATATAAGTGAGGACATGCAGTATTTCTCTTTCCATGACTGGCTTATTTCGCTTAACATAATTTTCTCTAAGTTTATCCATGTTGCTGCAAATGGCAGTATTTCATTCTTTTTTATAGCATAGTAGTATTCCGTTGTGTAAATATACAACATTTTCCTTATTTACTCATCTGATGATGGGCATTTAGGCTGGTTCCAGCTCTTGGCTATTATAAATAGAGTTGCAATAAACATGGGAATACAGGTATCCCTTTGACTAATGATTTCCATTCCTTGGGTATATACCCAGCAGCAGAGTTGCTAGGTCATATGGCAGTTCTATCTGTAGTTTTTTGAGGAATCTCCATACCATTTTCCATGATGGCTGCACCATTTTACTGTCCCACCAACAGTGTAGGAGAGCTCCCCTCTCTCTGCATCCTCGCCAGCATTTGTTATTCTCTGTCTTTTTGATAATAGCCACTTTAACTGGAGTGAGATGATATCTCATTGTGGTTTTGATTTTCATTTCCCTAATGCTGAGTGATGTCGAGCATTTTTTCATGTGCCTTTTGGCCATTCGCATATTTTCCTTTGGGAAATGCCTGTTCTTTGCCTATTTTTTAACTGGGTTACTTGTGTTTTTACTGTTAAGTTGTTTGAGTTCCTTGTATATTCTGGATATTAATCCTTTGTCGGATGCATATTTTGCAAATATTTTCTCCCACTGTGTTGGTTGTCTTTTCACTTTGTTAATTGCTTCTTTTGTTGTGCAGAAGCTTTTTAGTTTGATATAATCCATTTGTTTATTTTTCCCTTGTTGCCTGTGTTTTTGGATCATATTCTTAAAGTCTTTGCCCAATCCTACTTCCTGTAGTGTTACCCCTACATTTTAACAAAATCAAAGACATAAACCATATAATTATCTCAATAGATGCTGAAAAAGCATTTGACAAAATTCAACATCCCTTCATGATAAAGACTTTAAGCAAATTAGGTACAGAAGGAAAGTATCTCAACACAATTTAAGCCATATATGACAAACCCATTGCCAATATCATCCTGAATGGGGAAAAGTTAAGAGCTTTTCCCTCAAGAATGGGAACAAGACAAGGATGACCACTCTAGCCACTCTTATTTAACATAGTGTTGGAAATATTCACCAGGGCAATCAGGAAAGAGAAAGAAACAAAGGGCATCCAGGTTGGAAAAGATAAATTCAAATTGTCCCTTTTGCAGATGACATGATCGTATCTATAGAGAAGCCTAAAGACTACAAAAAATTTCTTAGAGTTGATAAACAATTTTAGCAAAGTTGCAGGATACCAAATCAACACGCAAAAATCAGTAGCATTTTTATACTTCAACAATGAACTAGCAGAAAAATAAATCAAGGAAACTAGCCCATTTACAATAGTGACCAAAAAATAAAATACCTAGAAATCAGTTTAATCAAGGATGTAAAAAATCTCTATGACAAGAACTACAAATCACTGCTGAAGCAAATCAAAGAGGACACAAGAAGATGGAAAGATATTCCATGCTCTTGGATTGGAAGAATTAACATTGTGAAAATGTCCATACTACCCAAAGTAATCTACAGACTCAATACAATCCCCATCAAAATACCAATGACACTCTTCACAGAAATGGAAAAAAAAAAACAAACAATACTAAAATTCACGTGGAACAAGAAAAGACCCCTAATAGCCAAAACAATCCTGAGCAAAAGAAAAAATAAAGCTGGAGGCATAACACTCCTGGCTTCAAATTATACTACAAAGCAAGAGTATACAAAACAGCAGGGTACTGGCATTAAAACAGACACATGGACTGATGGAACAGAGTAGAGAATCCAGAAAGCAGCCCATATACCTACAGCAAATTGATCTTCAACAAACGCACCAAGAACATACACTGGGGAAAAGACTGCCTCTTTGATAAAGGGTGCTGGGAAAATTGGACATCTATATGCAGAAGAATGAAACTAGACCCGTGTCTCTTGCCATATTCCCAAATCAACTCAAAATGGATCATATAATTAAATATACATTTTGAAACAATAAAATTCATAAAACAAACTTGCCTTTAAACATAAACTCTAGAAAACCTGATGTGAATTAAAACTAAAAATGCATGGCTACTTGTGGAAAAGAATGATAGAGAAAATATCATCTATACTAGTTTCTTATGGCTATAATAACAAATTACCAAAAACGTTATAGCTTAAAGTAAGAGAAATTTATTGTCCCACACTTTTGGAGACTAGAAGTCCAAAATCAAACTGTTGGCAGGGCCATGCTCTTTTTGAAGTCTCTAGGAGAAAATCTATTCCATGCCTTTCTCTTTGCTTGTGCTGTTGCTAGTAATCCTTGGTGTTCCTTGTTTTGTATGACTCCAATCTCTGCTTCTATCATCACATGATGTTTTCCCTGCGTGTCTCTGTCTCTCTTCTAAACATTAGTCCAATTGGATTAAGGCTCACCTTAATGATCTCCTCTTAACTTGATCACATCTGCAAAGACCCTATTTCCAAAGGTCACATTCACAGGTACTTGAGATTAGGACTGCATATATCTTTCTGGGAGAAAAAAATTCAACCCAAAACATCACCTATTAATCATTTGCTGATGAAAATAGACTCTTCTGGTCATGGTTACCCTCAAGGATATGCAACCAGTTCAGTTGCACAGGGCCTCAGGCTCAGAAGAGAACTGCCCTCTCCCCCATACCCACTGGGAGTTTGGTGCTCTGCAGTTGCTATCTAGAAATCTTAATAATTTTATCTTTGGGGAGTTCCGGTCAAGAAGGAAGAATAGACAGTCCACAGCATCACTTTCTCGCACAAATCAACCAATTTGCAACTATAAAAATGTGACATCAGCCAAGCTGGGGCTCCTGGAGCTCAGGGGAAGAGGAGGAGAGACCTACGGAGCTCATGAAGGCGGGAGAAGCCACAATGAGAGAAAGAAAAAACTGCTCTGAGTGTTTCAGGCTGCGGCCACTTCAATGCTGGAACTGCTGAGCACATGGAGCAGGAGCCGGCAGAAGTCACAGCTATGCCATTCAGATGGAGTTACTTGGAGACAGCAGGGGAGATGAGGACCTTGGCCCCAAGGACAGCAAGACAACTAATAGGGTTCCCATGGACCTATGCAAGAGCGAGGAACCAGAACAGCTGAAAAAAGGGGAGCCATTCAGAGGCACTGCACAGGGCCCATCCCATGGGAAGTGTTTGGAGCACGGGCGGTGGGGGAGACGGGCCCACAAGAAGGACACTGGGGCACAGCAAGGACAGCTGATCTGCACCCCAGTCAACACAGGACCACTCAGAGGAGACTGGTCGGGAATGCAGAATTGCATGGGGTGCAGTTTGATGAAAAAACTCAGGCCCAGATAAGAGTTTCTCCACAACTCAGGTGCACCGAGTCTATGGACTGGAGAGCCAGAAGTACCTATAAGGTCAACCATTAAACCCTGAGCTGCAAAAAAAGGCTTCTCTAGGGAAACAGCAGCAAAGCTGTAATTGAGCTCGACCATACAGTTCAAGTACTGGTTCCCACAGGAAGTTCCCCTGCTTTAGAGGTAAGCAAAGGACAAAAAATTAGTTCCGGCCCAGGCACACCACCAGTGCCTCAGATCCCCGCCTGGGGGCCCAGAGCATGAAGCTGGGGACAAGACACCCCACCCACCAGACACACTGTGCCAGCGCTTCAGGGCCCACCTGGGGACCCAAGGCATGGAGAAGAGGACCGGACCCCCCTCCCACAGCCAGGCACACCATGCCAGCACCTTGGGGCCTGCCCTGGGACTCGAGGCATGGAGAAGGGGTCTGGACCACCCTCCAACAACCAGGCACACCTCCCCAGCACCTTGGGGCTTGTCCAGGGACCTGAGGCATGGAGAAGAGGACCAGACCCCCCTCCCACAACCAGGCATGCGGTGCCAGTGCCTCAGGGCCTGCCAGGGGACCCAAGGTATGGAGCCAGGGACCAGACATTCCCCACAACCAGGCACACCACCAGCATCAAGGAGCATGCCAAAACCGTCACCTCCATGAGGGTGGCCCACTACAGCCACCACAATAACCATGGCTGCCGTGAAAGTGGCTAGAGCCACAACCACCACACATATGGTCCGCCATCCACTGGAGTGCATTGACACAAGGAGAGTCACCAGCAGAGATAAAGAAAAGAAGAGGATGTCTCTCTTTACGAAGTTTATTTCAAAGTGACAAAAGAAGCATCTGTTTTATTATAATAATGGAGGAACTGACCACACCTCTCAGCATTGGACAGTTAATCTAAACAACAAATCAACAGAGTAACCATTACTCTTTCAGAAGGAGAGAAGAAATCTAGGGTAATTAGAGGGGGGAGGGGGAGGGAGAGGGGGATAGGAAGAGATTGGACAAGGGGCATAAAGAATAACTATGATTTGTAACAATATATATGCTAGTAATATTGATTTGATCAGCATATCTCAGTGTTGAACCCCCAAAATACGTATAATCAATTTTGATTCAATAAAAATTGAAAAAAAAATTAATTTAAAAAAATTTTGTCTTTGAATTTATCTGTTGGAAATGAGAAGCAAAGAGAAAGCCCAACGCAACACTAGAGCCTGTGCTGGGGCTTTGGTGCCTGGGATCATGCATGGTGCACCTCCTGCTGTCTCCCCTGGATGGGTTTTCAGCAGCTGGTTCTCCTGCCCGTGGTGCCTGGCGCATACCTAGGCTCATCCTCCACACCCCTGCCCAGCAATCACTGCTGTCCTGTCCCCAGATGGGAGGAGTGGGGGTGAAGCCTGGGGAGGGTCGAAGTAGGGTATGCAACTCATGGCATCTCAGGGGGAGGCATGGGAGTGGCCACCTCTTTCCCCTGGGCTGGTGGTACTACTGAGCATCTCACAGGGACTTTTTTCTTGCTGATTGAACAAGGAGTCATGCATTTTCATTTTGCACTGGGCAGGACAAATAATATAGCTGGTCCTGCTTCTAGTCATTGCCTCTCAATGGTTAACTAGGTATTCCTTAAATTATTTTTTCCTTCTCCCCATTTGGACTGAATTCTAACCTCCTTGGCTCTTAGTTAAGCACCTGATTACTGGCAGTAACATTTAAAAAAAATGCCATAGAAGGAAAACAATACAAAATCAGAAGCAAACAGGAAAAAACCCACAAACTGATAGTGCAAGACACTGTTCTGCAATAACTGAATAGACGTAAATTGAAATGATTACTTTTAGTAAGGTTCACTTAAACTATGTTAGTCATCAAGTCTAATTGAGGATGACCTCTAAGTAGGGAATAAGCAAACAGGTCACTCAATGATTATAGCAAAGTTTTATATACAGCAATAGATAGAATGATTTAGTAGATGGAATGATCCTAAGTCTCTGGAAAAATATTTGTGTTTTGAAGATTTTAAGAATCTATTCATGCTTACAATGTTAAAGAACTCCAAAATCAACTACATTGTATATTGATACATTAAAATAAGCAAAAATAAATATAAATAAAAACTCTCAAAAAAAATTCCACAATATTGACTAAGAAAAAGTAGACAGTCACAGATTCTCATAAGAGAAATTAAACACCAGCTGTTAGAATGAAATAACACTTTAGCCCCAGTTTTCAAACAGACACTTCCTTAATCATTTGATAGTTTTAGGGAATTAAAGAATGGTATTTAGTTATTCTGGTTACTTGTGCGTATATTTCTTATAGATTTCTTCAGAAATCTTGAAGTGGCTATAGTTTCAGAAGCTGCAAGTTTCCTTTAACAAGCAGGGTTCTTTGATCCCTGGCAGTGCTCTGCCAGCTCAGTTAGAAGTCACATGTCTCTTAAAGCCCTAAATCAGATAATAAAAGCTTGGAGAAAATTGTGGTTTTTAACTCCATACAACACAATAACACTGTTTCTTTCTTTCTTTCTTTCTTTCTTTCTTTCTTTCTTTCTTTCTTTCTTTCTTTCTTTCTTTCTTTCTTTCTTTCTTTCTTTCTTTCTTTCTTTCTTTCTTTCTTTCTTTCTTTCTTTCTCTCTCTCTCTCTCTCTCTCTCTCTCTCTCTTTCTTTCTTTCTTTCTTTCTTTCTGACAGCTCATGCAGCATGCAGATTGTTTTAAGCCTTTTCATTTACTCTTGCATGACACACTTTTTGCTGCATGCTGTAATTCCACACAGACCTGAAGGATGCATTAGCCACAGACAATTGCTATAAGTAGCTTTCCTGAGAAACGGCTAGAACTCCCACTGAAATATAGTAGACTTTGTAAAAACCTGTCAAGGTCTTATACCATTTCTGAGCTCTTCCCATTGGTAAACATCCCATTGGTAATATTTGATGTCATCTAAGTACAAACCTGTTTAGTGTTTGATGCAGACAAACCAAGAGTTTTCTGTACTCAAAATCGTGGTAAGTTTTTTCATCATTTTAAAACTTACATTCAGGTTTTTCTTGTTAATATCACACAGCAAGTGTGATTACACATGTCTAGACATTCTATGAACATTGTTGACATTCAGAATAATTCTTTTGTAAATTGTCAAACAGCTTATCTTCTTTCAAAAAGCTAAAAATGATTGTGACAATAAAAAGTATTTTTTCATAAAATTTTCAATAATATTTCTATTCATATATAGTAAAGTTATCAAGTTTCTTCTATTTCTTATACTCCCATTGTATCACTTATGTGTAGAGAAAAAAATAAATAGTTCATATGTCCAAGATTATTATCAACAAGAAGCTACTGGTGCTTTATAATCAAAATAATTTGTTTATCTTAAACATTTAATCTTCTGACACCTCTACGAAAAAGCACTAATATCCTTATATACAAGGAAAGTGTGATTCAGAGAGGTAAAGTAACCTGTCAAAGAATTCAGGGAAAACAAATGGTACAGCAAAATGTAAAACTCTAGTTTGTCCCATTCAAAAGCCAAGAACTGCTTAATTGTGTAAATTAATATAAAATTTATATAAGCTTATTATATAAATCTTACTATGTGAGATTATATCTGAATGCTAGATATGGAACCAAAACGCCCACAGAACAAAAAGGGTAGGCAGATAACTTTTTCCTTTAGTTCCTGTATTTTGCTTAAAAGAGAGAAGCATTTTATATTTAGGTGACCTGAAGAGGGCTAAATCTTTGAAGATTAATTTTGGGAAGAGACATATCTTGAACTGGCTGCCTTTGCTTGGGATAGTGTTTTTAATTCTGGAATGTCAAAAAGGACAGGAGTGGGAGACAGTCATAGTTTGCAGTGAGCCCTAGGCTTATAGAAGAATTTTAAGTGGGAAATTTAGACTTCTGTCTTCTCTAACTCAGTAATCCAGGATATAAAATGAAGTACGGATTCAGATTTTACATTTATGCTACATCTTCTTCCTGATGCAATACACGGAGGACAAAAACATGAGAAATCCTTAAGTCTTTTATAATATAGGTATATTTTTTAGTAAAGCTAATTACTTATTAGAGGGTATATTCTTCAATATAAAAATGCTATGAAAATATCCTTTGGTATCATACACATACACACACACACACCCTTCATTTATTTAAAATTAACTAGTTAGCATCACGTACAATAGAAAAAAGAATTTTATCATCAATAGGCCTTACATTAATGATTATTATTTAGAAGTTTCATGATCTAAAGTCATATAGAGAATAAATTACTATTTGCTAGCCAATTAACACAGGAAAGGTTATGAATAAATATCAAATCTAAACCAGAGTAATGTATTACCGAGTGCATTTAAAGTCATTCAGTTTAAAAATGTTCTTGCCTGAGATTAATGAAATCCCCAGATAAAATATAATTTTACCTTTCTACTTTTTCACTCTGTGTTTGGCACACAGTAGGCACTTAGAAATGCTTGTTTAATTGATTACCAGTTATCTTTATTAATATCCAAATACAATATAATTGAAAGACCATCAGACTTAAAATTTAAAACATGGGCTCAAATCCTGTTTCTCCTGCTGTTTGCTACATATATGCCTTTGGGAAAACACTTAAAATCTCTGAGGCACAGTTTACTCATCAGCAAAATAAGAATAAAAGAATATCTACAGTAGTGATCCTTGTGATAATTAAATAATATATTATATGTGAAAGTGCCCAGCATAGCACATGAAACATAGCAGGATTTCTATAAATCCTTACAAAGAACACAATAAACTTGGGAAACAAAAATATTCTTTAAGAGCAAAAATAATTTAAAATTTCTAAAACATTTTCACACTTAGAAACCTTTCACCTTCCAAAAAGTGACTGTTGATTGCTTAGCAGATTCTTAAAATAAAAAAAATATGTAATGGTTGTCTTTTATTTCTAGCAGCCCCAATATATTTTCATATTGAGTCCTCTTTTATAGTTCTCCACAGTCTCATACCAGCAACTCAGAGCTGAATCTTGGAAATTATAGCAAGTTTAAATTCATCTTTCCCAAAGTATTGGTCTAGGAGTCAAAGATCAGAAAGTGTTTTTATTCTTTTTGAACTGTGAAATTAAAAGATTTCTAGAAAAGATGAACCAGACCTGTGAATATGGTAGCTGGGTACTCTGTACTTTCAGAATTGAGTATTATCTGTAAATCATTTAAATAATATGTGCACTTTTAGGTTTAAACTAACATTGATAATTAAAATCCTATATAATTACAGCAGAGAAAAGTTGTAAATCTTAATAACTAGTAATTTGAATTTTCTTTTATTACCTAGAAATCTATGAATATTTAGTTCCAAGCTAAACTGTTTATGATAGAAATATCATTCCCAACACATAATGAGCTGAAACGTTTAATTTGTGGAAGATAACAAAAGTATAATGTCGCAACCTTGTTGGAAAAGACTGAGACTCATTCAGACACACTGAAAAGGTATAAGTAAAATAGGAGAAAAGCAGCAAATTCTGTTTTGGGTTTGCCACAGAATCATGACTCATTAATTCATACTTGTAAGTGCATGATCTTATGTATTCAAGACGAAAGCATTGCAATAGGCTCTTGAAGGCAAGAAGGCTCTTAAAAGCAACATGAAATTCGGTTATATGCAAAGCAGTGTAGTGCATTGACAAAATAACTTTGCACAGGCTATGAGAATGTGTAAGGGCTACTTCACAAAGGATAATCAGAAACATCAGGGAGATATCATCAGTAACTTGGCTAAGTCAGTTTAGTCTTCTGAACCATAAAATATAGCTACATATATTTTATGGTTTTTCTAGCCTTACCAGGTCAATTATGTGAATGCTATATACAAGAATTTTAAGCAGACTAGTCCACGTGCTGGTAGAAACCAATTCTACTCTTTTCCCTGTAACCTTGGGTCAGTGTCCACACCAGCTATTCCATCAGATTAAGGAGAAGGCTCTTGGTAGGACCAGAATTCTAAATGAGATGTGTCATCAGCAAAATGTGCCTTAGATTCAAAAGTATCCTTTTAAAGATCTTATTACAATTCTTCCCTTTACCTCATATACAAATAAATTACTTTAAAATTACCTAACTTACCTTATATGTCATTCTTACAATGCTATAATCCAGATTTGTGGTTATTTTGTATGTAATTACACAATAGCAAAATGAAGGGTTAGGAATCCATCAAGACTCTTGTGAAATAACTAAAATAAAATAATAAAATCTTCCTCTAGTGACTATATCCATCCGGAAGCCATCACTGTCAACATAAAGCTGCACTGGCTCTTGGTTCTGTTGACATTTTACTCTAAAGTGAAACCAAATGTTTTTGCTTATCAGGTCAGCTTATGAAAAATCACAGCTCGTGGCTATGGATAATGACAGGGTGGGGGGGGGTGGATTTTTGTTGAATGGAAAGATAGGGATTAGAAAGAAGAAAGTGAGAGGAGGTGAGGAAATGAATTTCCTTGAATATGATAAAGACAGGTAAATAAAGAGCGAAAGGTCTAATAAGTAGGATTCTGAATAAAGCCATTACATTAAAATTCTGCTCAACTTTCACACCGGTGACAGCTCATATCTCACCATATGATGGCATGGAGTTTGGTTAAGAACTTTTCTTGAAAGCTGATAGGAATGATAGACTTAAAACAACTAAAGCCATACTTGCTAACAGTTTTACATAGGTTTTTTTTTTTTTTTTAATGAGAATATATACATGCTATTTTTAAGTACAAAGTGGGAAAATACCATAATGATTTAAAGGGATGACCCTGGAGTTGACTGCCAGGGCATGACTCCAGCTCCACTACTTACTTGTGTGTGACATTGAGGATATTCTTAAGTTTATCTGAAACTCAATTTCCTCAATTAGGCTTCAATTGTAAAAGGGGGCTATTAAAAATTCTTACCTTATAAAACTATAGTGAAGATTGAGAAGAAACCCAATAATGAGTGACACTGACCCTGTCAATGATTTTGGTGAGTTGATCAGGATTTTACTTAGAAACAAAAGTAAAAATGTAACTATGATATTACAACACAAAAATTGTGGAGAAATTTATACCTCCTATATAAACAAACAAAAAGCTATAAATGGATATTTGCTATTCATTTAAGATCAAATTACAACTTGAAGAAAATGAATTACTGAGAATCCAGTTTCTGCCGGGCAGAGAATTATCACTAAGTCACGCACAGCAGACCATTAAGGTAATACTTCTATTCATCATTGTACTAGAGATCCTGAGTTTTGCAAGTAAGTTTAAGAAAAGTGTATAAAAGGTATAAGAACTTGAAAGGAACAACTTTTCATTCTTCATAGGTGGCATGGTTACATAACCAGAAAATCCCAAAAATCCATAGGGAAATTATTAGAATCATGAGAGGTAATATGCCAGATATAAGCTCAATATATAAAAATCAATTGCCTGTTTGTATTTTAGTGACATATAACTAAAAATTTAAAAAATTTAAAACCCATACCATTTACAATACCATTAAATCCAGGAAAACAAGTGCAAGAACACTTCACACCAAATTAAAAGAGATACCGCTGAGAAAAAATAAAGAAGATGTAAACATGAAGGAATACTATGTTTACTGATGGAAGGTTCAATGTTGTAAAGATGTCAATTCTCCCTAAACAATGGAACTTGACAAGCTGATCCTAAAACGTTTGTGTGGAAATGCAAATTATCCATTTATATCTATGATTTTAAAAAATTTTATATCCAGGAATTATTAAAAAAATGAGAAGACTTGCTCAACCAAACAGCAATATTTATTATAAAGTTACAATAATTAAAAAGCATGCTATTGACACTAAGACAAATGTAACAATGAAATAGAATAAAGGATTTAGAAATAGACAATTGATTCCCGTAACTACAAAGCAGTAGGAAAAAATAGCCTTTCAAGTAAGGCCTTTCAGAAAAATTATATACCCGTTCTAAAAAAATAATCCTTGCCTCCTACCTCATACCCTACTTAAATGTCAATTGTAGATAGATTGCGGATCTAAAGGTAAAAGGCAAAACGAGAAAGCTTATAAAGCAAACATAGGAAACCTTTTCCTCGATATTGAAGAAAAGATAGATTATGAAAAGGACAAATAAAACCATATTAACAATATTGAAAAAGAGAGTTATTTAACAACATTACAATTTTGAACTTTTATTTTTATTAAATGATACCATTAAGAGAGTATCAAGAGAAGACAAAACAAGCAGAAGATATTTGCACCATGTATAATTAGCAAAAGCTCATATCCAGAATATATAATGAATTATACAAGGAAATATGCATGTGTGTCCCAAAAGACCTGTATAAGTATGTTTATAATAGCATTATTTGCAATGTTCCCAAACTGGGAAATATCCAAGTGTCTATAACAAAAAAAGGACAAATAAATTGTAGTATATTCATGCAATGAAATATTATGCAGTAATAAGAATGAATGAAATGCAGCTATTCACAAAAACAAACAAAAAAATCTCACAAATATGTGTTCAGCAAAAGTACCCACAGAATAGAATACACAGTGTGTGATGTTATTTACATAAAGTTTTTAAGAAAGCAAAACTAAAAGTTTATGGGTGCGTGTGCTCAGGTGGTAAAACTATATATAAAATTAGGGATGCAATTACATAGAACTCAGATTAGTGGTTGCTTCTGAGGAGAGTAATAGTTAATGATTTGGTAGTAAAGGTTTTGCAAAGTGTTGACAATGTCCCATTTCTTGACCTGGGTGATCTTTACCTAAGTGCTCTTTTTATGATAAATCATTCAATAGTATATCTTTTGTTGTGGTTGTACTGTTTTGTATGGATGTTATATTGCAAGAAAAAAAGTTAAAAAACCTAAAAGATGGAAAGGCCAGGTAAAGACCCCATTAACAGAGTGCGAAGAGAAGAGATGGAGTATAAGAAGATAATTGCAACACTTAGAACTTACAGATGGCTTGAATTCAGAATATACAAAGAATTTCTACAGACCAATAAGAAAAAGACAAATAATGCAATAATACAACAGAAACTAGAGTGAAAATGTGTTTCACTAAAGGGAACATAGAGATGGCTAATGAACATGTAAAGTAGTGCTTAAGCTCATTATTAATCATGCATATGTAAATGAAAACTACAATGTCACAGCACTGTAAATCATCTGGATGACTAAAATTTAAAAAGTATTGGTAAGGATAAAGAATAATAGGATCACTAATAAGCCACTAGTGGACACGTAAATTGGTTCAAAAACTTTTAAAATTGATTTGCTATTATATTCCTATCTTATTTCCTATCTTATGACCCAGTAATTTCAGCCCCAGGTATATATCCCACGAATATACATGGGCATGTGAAAGGAGAGACCCACAAAAGATGTTTTAAATAGCATTATTTATAAAGCCCCAGATTGAAAGCAACCTAAAATTTCAATAAGAATAATAGTACCATAACATTAGTGTGGCCTGGAGCAGGAATATAAGTTGAGGCAACATATATCACATGTCTAAAAAATTGAAAGCTACAACTTTACAAACCAAAATCACAATAACAAACTTTTTTCCCCCCATTGCTGAGGAACAAATTACCACAAAATTAGTGACTTAAAATAACACAGTTGTTAGATAGATCAGAAGTCTGGAATAGTATGGCTAGATTCTCTGCTCAGTCTTAATGAGCTGAAATCAAGATGTTGGCTGGGACGTGTTTCTCCTCTGGGGATCAGGGTTTTGCAAACTCACTGGCTGTTGGCAGAGTTATTCCCTTGCAGTTGTAGGACAGGACTGAGGTAGTGTTTCTTTGTTGGTTGTCAGCTGGCACTGTTCTCGGCTACTAGAGCCCACCCACATACCTTACCACAGAGCCCTCTCCATTTGTAAGCCAGCAGTGGTGTTTCAAATCCTTTCCATGCTTTGAATATCTGACTTCTGTGAACAGCCAGGGAAAACCCTCAGCTTTTAAAGGGTGCATGTGATTAGTCAAACCTACCTGGATCATCTTCCTGTCTTAAGGTCAACTATGCCATGTAGCATAAAATAATCCCAGGAGTGAAGTCCATATTCACAGTTCTGGGATTATGCAGGACATTATTGTACACTAGAGAGAAGAGGAATATTAGGGGCATCTAGCTTCTACCTCTGGCTTCCAAAGATTCATGTGCCTTCCAAATGCAAAATAAATGCACTTCCTCCCAAGATTTCCAAAGTTTTCATGTGGGTACAGTTTCAGCTCAAGTCTAAAGTATCATTTAAATATCACAGCCCAAAAGTCGAAAATCTCATCATCTAAATCATTTAAAACAGGTATGGATGAGGCTCCTGAGTATAATCTGTTAACTACAACTCCTGGGACACAATCTCCATTTTTGGACCTATAAAACTGAAGAGGCAAGTTAAAATCACCTAACATTTTCCCAACATACAGTGGTGAAATTGGTATAGTTGAAAAGGTGGGAAAGGAAAGTTAAAAGGTAAAAAGAATTCACTGGTCCAAAACAGGTTTTAAATTTAGTAGAGTAAATTCTAGCCAGAGTCCCTTGATTAGGTTTCAAGGCCTGGGAATAATTCTCTGTGGCTCATAGCTCTGCCATCTGGGGTCTTGATTTCATTCTGAGTCAGTCTTCCATTTTCGTAAAAGGTAGCATATACTTGCCACTGAATGGTTTTATTAACCTGCTTCCTGCCGATTCAGTCCAAGCTTGTCAGTGTTTCTGCTTATAAATTTCTCGAGAACTTGTGAACCTTACATGAATTTCACTGGTTTTCACTCCTTTAAGCAAAACCCAAATCTACAGATATTTTAAAGACAATACCTTCTCTATGTCTGGCTTCTGCTGAGAGGGTTGAGCTTCCTGGAGGCCCTGAAATTTGGCTGAGAAGTTCTGTGAGGTGCAGCCTTAATTTCTTGAAAAAGTGGTTTGTGTCACTGAATACTCTGATCTTTTGATTTTTCCTAGTTTTTAGAAAAAGATCATACCTTCAGCTTTTTTTTAATGCCATACTTTCAGAATCAATTTCATAGTTTTTGTGTCTTTTCCTACTTGAATAAGCTAAAAATCTCTCACATAATCACGTCTTCCTGTCTTATGACCAACTATGCTTTCTAATATAACCTAATTATGGGAATAAAATCGATCACATCTACAGTCCTGAGTATTATGATAGTCATGTACATTGGGGTGAGGTGAGAAATACTGAAGGCCATCTTAGAATTCTGACTGCTGAATTAAGTGTTAAAAATATGTATTTTGCCCTTTTACTTTGGTTCCAGTCTCTGTATAGCTTGGGGAAAGCTAGACTGGAGTTATTTAAAACACAGAGCCAGGTCTAAGGTCCTGCTTGGGTCTAAGGGTGCTACCAAACAGTAGAAAACATTATGACATATTCATTTAATGGAATATCATAGAATAGCAAAAATTAATAAAATAAAGTACATTATGGATCTTACAAACTTAATATTGAACAAAAGTAATAATTCTATTTATATAAATCCAACAAAGAGACAAAGTGTTTAGAGATGTGTGCTTAAGTAATAAAACTATAAATAAAAGCAGGAATTTGTTGTCATAAACATCAGGATGGTGGTTTCCTTATGATGGGGAGAAGGATTGATTATTGGGTGCTGTTAAGAAAGGGATCTAGGTACTCTTACATTTACTTTATTGACTTAGGTAATAGTTACATGAACATTTGGTTTGCAATAAATTATTCAGTTGTATACAGAACAAAATTTTATGCTTTTTAAAAAACATGTATTATATATCATAATAAGAGATTAAATAATATAATGAATTAAGAAAATACTTTTTAAATGACAAATGATTTGGAAATAAATCAACATTGAGTTAAAACTCTCATCCTCATAATTAGATTGATTATCATAAGACACTGTATATCTCTGGTAACCAGAGAACGGAAGAAAAAAGATAAATCTCTAAAGATGATGATAAACTAAGAGAATGTAAGTCCTAAAGTATCCTGGTAAAATGACATTTGTGCTTTTTAATAATTACTTTCACTATGAAAAGTAATTTAGATGTAATTCACTTAGTGTTTTGTCAAAGAGTTTTCTTTTAAAACATATTAAATGTGGTTTTAATTATCTTAGCATATTTAATCAAAGTTTCAATTCTTACACAAGGATTTAAAATATTTTCTTTTTCTGAAAAGTCTGTTTTATTTTAAAAGGAATTCCCTATGTTAGGTACAATTGCATGTATGAATTATCTGTATTAAAGTAACATTTACAAATGAGACTCTGGGACACTTCGAGTACTTAAGGAGGGATATTAATGAAATGAAATGACAATTTTAAAATCAAGTTACATAGCACACAATATAATCATCTTCCTATAAAATGATTATGAATAAGATTAGATAAGAAAGAATTTCAGTGGAACCTTTTATCTTCTATTACATTTGACTGTTTTATATAAGGTAATTTCACTTTATTTCAGTCAAACACAAAATGAAGAATTTCATTGTCTGCACAGCTGCCATTTCTGTGGATGTGTGAAATATATTTAATTATACAAGGTCACATCTGAAGAGATAAAACTCTCTGGAGAGAATGTAAATGAACTTTTTGCTATCGGATCACTCATGAATTCTTTATTAGCTTAAAATTACACGATATTATCCTGAAGTGACATGAAATGTCTTAGTTCTTGTCTTGCCCATTCCTGGAATGAAACTGGAATATTAAAGAAAACTAATGCTTCTGAGAATTGGCTGCTCCAAAGGGTACATTCTTTCATTACTCATGCTTTGTAAATGGCAGTCCACAGCAGGAAAGGCTCTAAGAATATGCTAGTTACACTTAGAGATTGGAGTTTTGGATTTGCCTTTATGATGAGGTACTAAAAAGTGTAGCAAATTCTAACAGCTGTTTGCAAGGTGTTAGAGATGCCAAAATTCTGTTTATGGTAAAATGTTTCACACCAACAGTTGACTGATACAAACATTCTTCTAAGAGTCAGAATTACAGGTTCTCTCCATGAATTGTAAATGCTTTTCAATAGCCTTTCCTCTAGAATATCATCAGTTTGCAGGTAGGAAAATTTTAGAGAATGGAGATTAAGTGCTTTCATTTTATTTTCCTTCACTCAAACTCACTTCTAAGATAATGAAATAAAATTTTTGAAACTCTGTAATCATAACAGAAAGAATATACCTTAATTACTTAATCTCCTATTTATTCTCCTATTGAACACTAATTTCATTTATTTCTCTATATATGCATATTTGGGTCACTTTCTAAAGACTTCAGAAGTTACTTAGGTAACCACTTTGAAATTTTATCTATGAGAAGTTTTAATGAGTTATCAATTAAAAAAGTTCTTTTCAAGTCTCTGACCTAGAAATCTTGAGACCAAAAATCAAAAAGACGTTCTGAGTATAAATGCAATCACTGTAATTTAAAATAAGAGAAAGTTTAAACCCTGCAGAATGTTCATCATTCTCTGGATTCTAAGAAAATGAAGAAAAGTTTGCATTATATATGAGAACAGATTTGGTACAGATAAGTAAGAAATAAGCCTTCAATCGACAAAATACACTGTTTTCCTTAAAAATGGTAGAATGCTTAAGAATTAATTAAATCAGGCCCACAAATCTCATTTCAGGCTAAATTATTCATCCAGGAAATTTTCCTCCAACTTCTTCACTTTGGCTTGCTAATTTTTAGACATTTCTCTAACATTTCCCCAAGAATTAGAAGGTAAAAAATATACATTATCAAGTTTATTTATCATCATTTCCCCCAGATTTTATGTTCTTATAGTGCAGAAACTAATAATCTAGGGTATCTTGGTGGCCCTAACTTTATAATTTTATAAAAGCAATATTCATAGTCTTAAAAGCCTTTATGAGCATACTAGGGCTCAATATTTGATATTGAAACTGTTTTGGAAAATTCAGTAATGATAGTTGCCTTTAGGAATCACCTATGAACTATGAATATGCACATTTTGAACTTGGTATATTTTTAGCTTAATGGAAAGATTGAAATGATTGTCAAAAGTAGGGTTTTTAATAAGTTGTGGATCTAATTTTTTCATGTTCCCTCTACTCTAATTCAGCCTGGAAAATTGATTGTATTGTTAACAAAAATTCCTATTAAAATAATTTGCTAATCTATTTGCTTCCTCAAAAATTTAAAATTTCAACAGCAAGTGTTAAAAAAGAGCTGTCTGGGGTGTTTTTATTTTTTAATTCTAGGTCAAGCTTGTAGTAAAAGCACCTACTGATGGAAAACCACTGATAGAGAACAAACACGGCACCCCGTGAACTCAGTCTACAACTACTTTCTCAGCTATTCCAGTTTTTAATAGGTTTAATTAACAGTATATAACCTCCATCTTCTTGCAAATGCAGGCTCTATATGATTCTATATCCAGATGACCAGTGATTCCTAGGAGGTTAAATCTTGGCCAAAATCTTTGTAATGAAGAAATGTTAGTTAGGCTCTGCACCGCTGTTGTGATGCCTCTAGTTTGAACTTATGACTTCCACTCTGTTTCCTATGAGCTACTGCATGGCCATCAGAATTGGGTTTCAGCCAAGAAACTAAGATGCGGGTTGTATGTTCTTCATGTAATTTAAAAAAGTCAGGCATAAAAGCAGGCACACTGATCAATGGAATAGAATAGAGAATCCAGAAATCAACCCACACACCTACAGCCACCTGATCTTTGACAAAGGCACCAAGCCTATACACTGAGGAAGAGACTGCCTCTTTAGCAAATGGTGCTGGGAGAACTGGATATCAATATGCAGGAGAATGAAACTAGACCCATACCTTTCACTATACACTAAAGTCAACCCAAAATGGATTAAAGAATTAAATATACACCCTGAAACAATAAAACTTCTTAAAGAAAACATAGGAGAAATACTTCAGGAAGTAGGACTGGACACAGACTTCATGAATATGACCCCCAAAGCATGGGCAACCAAAGGAAAAATAAACAAGTGGGATTATATCAAACTAAAGAGCTTCTGCACAGCCAAAGAAACAATTAACAGAGTTAAAAGACAACCAACAGAGTGGGAGAAAATATTTGCAAAATATACATCTGACAAAGGATTAATATCCAGAATATACAAGGAACTCAAACAACTTTACAAGAAAAATACAAGCAACCCAATTAAAAAATGGGCAAAACAGCTAAATAGGCATTTCTCTAAGGAAGATATACGAATGACCAACAGACATATGAAAAAATGCTCAACGTCACTCAGCATTGGGGAAATGCAAATCAAAACCATACTGAGATACCATCTAAGCCCAGTTAGGATGGCTAAAATCCAAAAGACTCTGAACGATAAATGCTGGCGAGGTTGCGGAGAAAAAAGGAACTCTCATACATTGTTGGTGGGACTGCAGAATGGTGCAGCCTCTATGGAAAATGGTATGGAGGTTCCTCAAACAATTGCCGATAGATCTACCATATGACCCAGCTATCCCACTGCTGGGAATATACCCAGAGGAATAGAAATCATCAAGTCAAAGGTATACCTGTTCCCCAATGTTCATCGCAGCACTCTTTAGTTGAACGAAGAGTTGGAACCAGCCCAAATGTCTATCATCAGATGAGTGGATACAGAAAATGTGGTATATTTTACACAATGGAATACTACTCAGCTATAAAAAAGAATGAAATACTGCCATTTGCGATGACATGGATGGAGCTTGAGAGAATTATACTAAGAGAAACAAATCAGGCACAGAAAGAGAAATACCACATGTTCTCACTTATTGGTGGGAGCTAAAAATAAATAAATAAATTCCCCCCCCCCCACAAAAAACCAGGTGGGAGGAAGAAGACAAAAATTACAATTCCTTGAAGTTGACATGACAAGCATACAGAAAGGACATTGTTGGGTGGAATGGGGGAGCGGGAGGAGGGAGGGAGGTTTTGGTAATGGGCCACAATAATCAACCACATTGTATATCGACAAAATAAAATAAAAATAAATAAATAAATAAATAAAAAGTTAATCATGGTAAAATACACATAAAATGTACTATCAAACATTTTTAAGTGTACTGTTCAGTAGGGGTTAGTATATTCATACTGTTGTGTAACCAACCTACAGAACTTTTTCATCCTGCAAAACTTGAAACTCTATACCCATTAAATAGCAACTCCTATTTTACCCTCTCTCCGGGTCCAGACACCCACCATTTTCCTTTCTGTTTCTATAAATTTGACTGCTCTACACACCTTCTATAAGTGGAATCATGCAGCATTCATGTTTTCTGGCTCATTTCACTTAATATATTATCCACAAGGTTCATCCATGTTGTAGCCTACGTCAGAATTTCCTTCCTTTTTAAGGCTGAATAATATTACATTGTATGTATATACCGCATTTTATTTATCCATCCATTTGTTGATGAACACTTGGGTTGCTTCCAGTTCTTGATTATTATGATCAATGATGCTATAAACATGAATGTACAAATCTCTTCGAGACCCTGTTTTTAATTTTTTTGAATATAGGGTTAACCCTTGAATAACATGGGGTTAGAGGCACCCCCCTGCCCAAAACTACTGCACTCCCAGCCCCCCAACCAATTGTGTAGTTGAAAATCCAAGTACAACTTCTGACTCCTCCCAAATTTAATTACTTAACTAATTAACTGTACAGTTCAAACCTGTGTTGTTCAAGGGTTTGCTGTATATCCAGAAGTGGAATTGTTGGATCATACAGTAATTTAAGTTTTTCATAGATTTATTGAGATATAGTTGACAAAGTTGTACATATTTAAGGAACTTCCATACTATTTTCCTTATGCAATTTTCTTTATGTAATATTTAATCTTTTACATTGGAACAGGAAACAGAGGCTCACATAAGGAAACTAAGAAAATTTTTTCACTTTGCTTAGAGGACAGCAACATATAAAAATTTCCAATAATTTTAAAGGAGCCATGAAAATTGAAACCCAGTGGAAATTTGTTGGGTAAATGCTGCACTGTAGCTTAAATCGTTATAAATATGCCTGTATTTCCAGGGCTATCCTGGGAAATTCTGATTCAGTAGCTCTAGTTTGGGATTTAGGAGTGTATGTTTTTAATAAATGTACCAGGTAATTTGGTTATTGCCCAACCACTGAGCAGCATTTACATTGCTAATATTCAGACAACCGTTTCTACATTAATCAGTTAATATTGAGTAAAAATCTATTATACTGGGTAATGGAAGTGATTAAAACAAACATTATATTTATCCTCATGCATTTTGCAATCTTAGTGAACAAGACTTAATTTAACATGTAAATATACATATTCATATATAATTACAAATTCCTGAGAGCTAAGAGCACTTTGGCCCCTGAGTTGGGGGTGAGGGTCGTGAGGGGTGAGGGTACTGTGCAGAGACACAACTCTGTTGTACAGAGTCTAACTGCAATGGGTGCAGTGCTGTGCTACCTTGAATGCCCCTTAAGAACTGAGGTCTTTAGTTCCCAGCTGCTGGGAGTATTGGTGTTTGAAGGCTTTTCTTGCTAAGTATCTTTCCAGAATTGCCCCGGGCCCAACCTTATTCCAATGACCAGCCAATAATGAAAGGTGCTGGCCTGTCCCCTTCCCTCAAAGGGGGTTGACTCTGAAAGCAGCCTCAAAACTCACCTGGGGCCTCTGTTGTTACCACTACTCTCTCTGTTCAATCTTATTTCCTTCACTATTTTCACATGGGTGTTGGTCCTGAGGGCATTCTCTGGTAAACTGTATGCAGAGGGATCTCAGAGACTGTTTCCAGGCAACCTCAGGTAAGACACTGTTAAGTAACCACAAAGAAGCCAGATTTTTAGAGAATCCAGACTGTGTGGATCTTAAGACCACAGGTCATACACTGACCTTTTGCAGAAGACCAAGGGAGGGGAGCACAGTTCTGCTAAGACAGGAGAGGACCAGATACCCTTCACCCAGAGTCAGCAAGACAAGATTGTGTGTCAGTCCTGGTGAGGTAGGAAACCTTTCTTGATTAAATACTAGACTGACCATTTTTAAAACCAGAAGTAACTGAGTTATTTGAATTGGCAAGATGAACTTTTCTCCATCATTAGGAATGAAGGCTTATGAACTAAATTGGGTTCAACTGAAAAGAAGTAAAGACAACTACAATTTTGTACATCTACATCTCATAACTGTATAAAAGTCACTGCTACTACTCATACAATATTTCATGGGAAACACTGCTCTATATTGTTGTTTCATCACCAAACTTCTTCACAAAGGACTTTTCTATACTTGCTGCTTGCATTTGTTTTTTCCTAAATATTACTTCATCGATAGAAATAATGCTGTGGCTGGGGGTGATTTTTAAAATATACAGGGAAGAAGTCCAGTCAAGGTCATACAAAAGTGTATTAGTTACATATCAGTCCTAATTATTCTCCAATCTCCAGAAAATATAGTATCTGAGACCACCAGTGTTAAACTGCTTACTTACTGAACACAAACATTTCATCATTTTCCTAGATTCTTCAGTATGATGTGGCCTCTATGCTGCTCTAATTAACACATATCTAAATAAAGCAAAGTCATCGATCCCACACAGAAACGTTTTCCATGTACTGTTGCTCCTACAAAAACCCACTCACATGTGTCCTTTCTTTTCATTTCTATTCTACTTCTAGTTCAAACTTTTGTTACTTCTTCCAGGACTATTTCAGTAATTGCACAATTGCTTCCTCATCTATAGTTTTTTCTTTATTATTAATTTTCCAAATAATGCTATTATTTGCTCACGCATTCAACAAATATTTATTAAGCATCTGCTATGTACCGAGCACTTTTCTTCTGGTGCTGGAGAAACAGCCATGAACATGACAATAATCTTGCTTTTGTGGAGCTTAGTTTTTAGTCAGGAGAATTATAATTTAGCCAAGAAACTAAAAAATATAATTACAACTAGGTGATGAAAAGTGACTTAGGGGTTTGTTTAAGTGGGTGAGTAGAGAAGACCTCTTTTGGGATATGACAGGTAAGCTGAGATCTGAAGGAATCGAATCTAGCATGCTCTGCAGACAAGAGTACTCATGAAAGAGGGAACAGCCCGTGCCAAGGCACTAGAGAAGGAATGAGCTTGGTACTTGTGAGGAACTGGGAAGCTCCTGAGTAGTGGTGAGGAGGAGAACAGGGGAAGACAGGGTTAGTGCAGAATGAGTTGTCGAATAATGCAGTGGCTCAGAGGCTAGGATGAAAGCTTGGGTTTTAGACACAGTGGGAAGTTTAAGCAGGGAAATGCACTGTAAGATTTTTTTTTTTTTAAATTAAAGGATGAAATCTGGCTGCTGTGGGGAGAACTGATTGTAGAAGGGTAAGGGGAAGCAGAGGTTAGCCAGGAATCTGTCTGCATCATTCAGGAAAGAGATGGCTTCTGGCATGGTGATAGTGGTGGGGACAGTCACAGGGATCGCTGACAGTGGGGGGATAGGCAGAGAGCATTTAGGGTTTCTTGGATGTAGATTCAACAAGACTTGCTGATGGTCATTTTAGAACATAGCTCTGAATTTGTCTCTTCCTGCTAAACTTTCATTGTATTATCAAGGCCCTCCAGTGCACGGCCCAGACGTTTGTGTGAACCTTAACTTGAACACTTACCCCTCTGCCTTGCCACGGAGGTAAGTGTGCCCTTATCTGGTCCTCTATTGGCTTATTATCCTCAGAATCTAAGCTCCAAAAGTCAAGACCCACAGCTTTTTCCTTGTAGTTCAAAGCATATTGAAATACATTCAGTGTAGGTAGGCACGCAAATTCTAGATTAGAGGAAGACAGTAAAGGGATAATAAAGCTGACTGTGCAGCAGAGTATTTTAAATACTCCGTGGCCTGCTCTGGGAATGATTTCATTTTCAGAGGAGTATAATTTCAAATCCAAGGGAATGTAAAATATGGAATAACCATAAAGTTAAGGAAGGCCGTTGTTTCAATGGGTCAGAGGGAATGTACCTGACAATCAGGCATAAAATCTGAAATGTCTGGAAATACCTTTATTTCTGAGTAATGTCTATATTTATGCATCATTTTTCCAAAGTCCCTCTCTCTGGGAGTGACATTGGTTAAAACAACCCTGGTCTAGGCAGAGGTGGTTTTTTGATGAACCGATGCAAGTTCCAATGAGTGTGTCTGAGTCATTTCTGCTTTTTAAGAAAATAAGTGAATACGTGAATCTATGCAAGAGTTTTCTTGAAGTAAAGGAACCAAGGTGGCTGCTCTACCTGGGTATTGAAAATCCTCATAATCACATGTACTTTATTGAGAATTAACAACTGAAAGTGTGGAGCAGCCATTTAGAAATTATCTGTGCTAACGAAAATTCCATGTTAATAGAATTATTTTTCAAATTACTCATAAATTTGAGATATGGGAAATAAGTAATTGAATTAACATGAAATGCACAGTTTGAAAATGATTCAATAGTTGCTTAGAAAAAAAAAATTATCTTTTTTTATCCTTCCCAGAACCCTCATTCTCAGCACACTCCTCAGAAAATGATTTACACTAGTTCTCATTTAGCAAAACCCTTCAGTTAAAAAAAGAAAAAAATAAATAAAGTGAAAATAAAGAAACATAAATTCAATCATTAAACTTATACAGATGTCCTGTTTCCAAAATCTCTGTATTCTCTGGGCGAATATACACATTTACAAGGCACATAAAATAGGATACAATCTTACTTTAGTAGATGTTATTTGAATTGTTGTCTGTAAATTTTTGAGTCAAGTGCAGGGTGGTGGAGACTGTGAGGGCAAATACAAACGAAAAATAAAAGGCCTCATTCTCCCTGTTGAAAATTAGGGAATAGACTACAATCAGCACCCCTCCCACTCTGCCCCAACTTTTTTTAGAACATTAACTTTAGAAAACTTGTAAGTCCTTTCTGTGTCTCTTTGAAATGTATATACATCTTTTAAAAAGCTAAACAAGTCTCTTCGCAGCTTTCTGACCCAGGAATGTCTTTCTGAGGGACCTGGAAACCCTCTCTTTGAAATATAATCATCAGGGAAGATAACACTTTTACCTTCCAGTTTCCATGAGAGGGTAGGGGCATAATTTTGGTGGACACCTTGCTCCAAAATTACTTTCCTTAGACTGTTATTGAGACTAACTTTGCAGGTAGGAAGTATGTGCTGCTATACCAAGGGAATGTGCTATTATGATTTAACTGTGTAGACTTCAGAATTAGTTGAACATGAGTTGATGAATAGGATATGTTAGAACAAGACAAATTAATCTACTTGGAAATTAATGTTCACGTTACCTCTCTCCCAGAGTAGGACCAGTACCAACAAGTAACGAGCATTATAATTGTAATGTTTTTGCTTCCTTACTTCATCTCAATTTTTGTATGTTTCTTTTATTTAATCTAAACTTTATTGTACGTTCTTCTTTATTTTTCCTTTTAAGTTTTGTACAACATTAGTTTAATACCTCAGATTGGCAGCATAATAAATATCAAACAGAATCAAATACATGAGGTTTTGAAAGATTTGTATCTGTGCTTTGACTCTCTTTAAACCTGTTTCCCCTATAACAATAAAATTTTCCTTGGACATTAGCTGCCCTTTCTGACGTAATCCTTGTTGTCTCTAGCACTTAATTTAAACTGCCTCCTAGAGTTGGTGTTTTCTGTTCAGAATACTTTTTTTTTTTTTTTTTTTTTGGCTAAAGGTACAACAGTACTTATCCCTTATCTATGGTTTTGAAATCCACAGTTTCAGTTACTTGTGGTCCACCATGATCTGAAAATATTGCATACAATAAGATATTAAAGAGAGAGACAGAGATAGAGAGAGAGAGACCATGTTCACATAACTTTCATTATACTATATTGTTATAATAGTTCTATTATATTATTAATTGTTCATTTCTTACTGTGCTTAATTTATAAGTTAACCTTTATAAGTATGTATGTACGTATAGAAAAAAACCCACAATATGTATGAGAGTACTCCAAAAAGTTCATGGAAAGACCCATATCACCTTTCAATTCCTTTTTTCCACAAACATTTTGCAGTATCCTCATACATAAGGTTTGGCACTATCTGTGGTTTCAGGCATCTACTGGGGGTCTTGGAACATATTCCCTGCAGATAAGGGAGGACGACTGTATCTTTAAAGTGTGCCTGTGTGTATACTATTGAACTCACTTCTGTGACATTTTTGTACATTTTATAGTAGCACAACATTTGTTAATTATCTATTAATTTACACCTTAAAAATTAGATCAAGTGCCCACAAGAAGTATTTTCACACAAAACTAACATATACATTATAGTTTGAGCATGTACACAGAGCAGTTTGTAATATTGGGGTTACAGAACCCTAATCATAAATCTTGACTCTTCTACCATAGATTTAAGGTTTGTTCAAGTGTTAACATTGCCAAACAATATTCCACAGCCTTGTATAAGCATGCTATATTCCCAAGGTATATCTTTTGATATTTGTGAACATTTCATTTCTTATGAAATTCTAAGTCATGCATTTAAACTATAAATGTAGAAAAGTTGCCATTCCGAAGTCAAAATTGGGTATTCTAAAATAAACCCCTAAGGCTTTATTACCTTCATTCGCCAACAGCATAACCAGTATTTCAGCTGCTTATTTGACTCAAATGCAGTGGGGCTCGTGGCAGAGTCATGGCTATTTACAGTCTTAACTTCTAATTTACTCTACAGATTTCCATATATTATAGCATACTAGAATGGTGTTTATCTTTTATCAGTTCTTCTGCACTCATGATCCTGTATTGTTAATACTATTGAAAAATTGTTTAAGTAAAAACATTTTATGGTAAAACAATTGCCTGAGAAATATAAAACAGGAAATAAAGTCAGGATGAGCTAAATTCAGACAAATAACTTCAAGTATTATGATGAGCTAAGTGAATGAACATGCTATAATTACATTACCTAAAATAAGCAATACATGACCATGTCTCCATCCATGGATTTTACTTTAAGGCTAATGGCCAATTAATTTTTCCTGTGGTTAACCTAGTAAGTAAATAAGAACTTCAATATATAGCCATTATGGGACAATTTTATCAGTTTTTGACTAACTCTTCCCTCATAATTATTTTAATGCCACATGATGACAATGTGATTCAGAAGAATTTTGCTCCTTCAATTTTTAATTGCACGAACTCCCACCTCTTGGATTCTGGGGCTTATTTGGGATCTTGGCTTCATTTGTGTAGGTGGCCATTTTGAACATTTAAACATTATCTAGAATTTCTGAGATATTTAGTTTGCTATTACTTTATGAATATTTACAAGCTTTCTGCATTCCTCTAAGAAGGTTAATTTTGGGTCTGGACTGAAAGAGTAAGAAGATCATGCTGCTCCTGACCTTGATTGAACTCCTGCTGTGGTCTGGGGCAAATGACTTAACCTCCGCCTGAGTTTCAGTTTGTAACATAAGATGTTAACACTTAATCAACCCCAAATCATGTTGAGTTCTGCTGGATTACTGTATAAGCGCTCAAGAGTTCTTCGCATCTTTTCTAAGGAAGTTTTTCGTTAAATAACTTGATTTCTGGAAAGCCACCGTCATAAAATCTAAGAACTTTCAATTCTTTAATACACAGTCATGTACCACTTCATGACATTTTGGTCAATGGCAGATTACATATATGACGTTGGTCCCATATGATCATAATACCATATTTTTACTGTACGTTTTCTGTTTAGATGTGTTTAGATGCACAAATTGTGTTACCATTGTGTTACAATTGCCTGCCCCATTCAGTATATAACATACTGTGCAGGTTTGTGGCCTAGGAGCAATAGTCTATACCACATAGCCTAGGGTTGCACCATCTAGTTTTGTATAAGTACACTCTGTGATCTTTGTACAGTAATGAAATCACCTAATGATGATCATTTGAAAATTAAGGCAATTTTATATTATCTACTGTGTTTTAAGATGCTAATTCTCTAATGACTAGAGTTTCTTCTAAAACTACAATTGTGCCTGTGTCCAAATGTCCCATCATATTGAGATAATACAGTAAGATAGACTTTCCAAGTATAGTCGATAATAGTAGATTTATATATATTTTGGGATAATAGTTTGACTTATAAAAATAAGGTAACTATTTTATTAGCGACATCTGGATCATATTTATCTATGCAGACTATATATTTGTATTCGTTGAGATGGTGTTCCAGTACATTATCCTCTCTCAGTAAGAGGATTTCTTGAAGAGAAATTCATGGACAATTGATTGGATAGGGATCTGGATGATTTGTCTCCTTAAAGTACCTGTTTAGCAATTTTAAGGTGTGAAAGAGAGTATTTCTCTCTCATTCTGGTTTACAAAAAATTTTTCTTTCTCCTAAGTCCTATTTTAACTTAAGAGAGAATTTCACTGCTTCTTTGTGTTTTTCAAAGATTTTGTTTTATTTAGTTAATTTTAAGATTTTGGGGTACTTTTTACATTCCTATACCAAGTCTAGCAAAAATCTTGACACATATGAATTATTTCAAAATATTCTTCATGTTTACAATTTTTGATTAATAAAGCTGCACATGATAACTAAATAAGTTCTTTTTAAATAAGCCTTTTAAAAAAAATGAGATAATTGTAGATTCACATGCAGCTGTAAGAAATAATACAGAGAGAGCCCATATACTCTTTACCCAGTTTCCCCCATCGGTAACATCCTGCAAAACTGTAGTAGAATATCACAGCCAGGAAACCAAGATTGATATAATATGTTGACCTAATAAAAATTCTACCATTATACTTGCACTTACATGGGGGGGTGCTTGTGTACAATTTAGATCTAAGCAATTTTATCACATGTGATCACTGCCACAGTCAAGATACAGAACAATTCCATCACAAGGATCTCTTGTACAGCAGTCTGCTGGTACTGACCTTTTACCCCTTTGAGTGAAGTATAGAAACCTTCCTTCCATTTAGCCCCCGAACCTCCCCATGTTAAAATACAATTATTTTAAATATTTTCTCTACATACATTGCACACCACATTAGATGGTATTATAATCTTTGCTTAGACCATCAAATATGATTTAAGAAACTTATAAGAAGGATATTCTATTACATTTAATGCTATTTTTCTCCATTTCAATGAGTTTCTTTCTTTTCTGAAGTTCCAAGCCTTCTTCTATATCATGCCCTTTTTGTTTAGCCATTCTCTAACAGTAGGTTTGCTAGCCAAAAAAAAAAGAAAGAAAGAAAAAAAATTCTGAGAATATCTTTATTTCCCATTTGTTTTTTAAGTTTATTTTCACTAGATATAGAATCTGCAGCTGACGATTCTTTATTTTCAGTACTTGAAAAATACTGTGTCACTTCCTTCTGGCCTCCATAGTTTCAGATGAGAAACTTGAATTGGTGTTCCCCTGTCAGGGATGTGTTTTTCTCACTTGCTGCTTTTGAGACTTTTTTTTTTTCTTTAGTTTTCAGAAGCTTAATGATGATGCATCTTGGTATGAATTTCTTTGGATTTGTTCTATTTGGGCTTTATTTAGCTTCTCAAATCGGTAGGTTTATGACTTTTGAAAAACCTGTGAATTTTTCAGCTATCATTTCTTCAAATAATTTTTTAGTTTCATTTTCTCTTTCTAATACTGTTCTCTCATTCAAAGACTATTAGCTCTTTTGCTGTTCTCTCATAGTTCCCTAAGTTTCTGTTCATTTTTTTTCCCCAGTGTATTTTCTCTATTTTTCTTATTGGGTGATCTGTCCTCAAGTTCACTGATTCTGTCCTCTGTCATCACTCTACCGTTGAGCCCATACAGTGAGTTTTGAAATTTGGTTTTCTTATTTTCATTTTAAAAAAAATAGCTTCTATTTCTTTGCTGAGATTTTCTATATTTTTATTTGTTTGATGAGAATTCTTTATTATTAGTTTCAGTATTTTTACAGTGTCTGCTTTAAAATTTTTGTCAGATAATTCCAACTTCTGATTCATCTTGTTATTAGCATCTGTTGTTTGCCTTCTCTCATTTAAGTTATTTTACTGCTTTGTGGCATGATGAGTGATTTTTTAAATTCTATCTTGGACATTTTAATATATTATGAGACTCTAGATCCCATTGGTCTTAGTTAATTCAGGATACTATAACAAAATCCATCAACTGTGTGGCTTAACTAGCAAATATTTATTTTCACAGTTCTGGAGGCTGAGAAATCTCGATTCAGTGTCTGGGGAGGGCCCTCTCCCTGGTTTGCAGATGGCTGCCTTCCTGCTGTGTCCTACCATGGAGAGAGAGATCATTTCTCTTATATCTCTTCTTATAAGGGCACTGATTCCATCATAAGGGCTCCATCTTTGTGACCTAATTACCTCTCAAAAGCCCTACCTCCAAATACCATTACATTGGGGAGTAGAGCTTCACCATATAGATTTTGAGGGGACACAAACTTTCAGTCCTTAGAACTATTTTATCTTTTTTTTTTTTTTTTTTAGCAAGCAGTCTTCTTCTGGTGAGACACAATGGAGGGCCAGATGGGTGTGAGTGTTCAGCTCCCTAGTGGGCCCTGCTGATGGGGTGTTGAAGGAAGAAGTGGAACACTGACTAGGCCCACCTTGCACTGCCTCATCCAGTCCCATTTATGCCATACTATGTAATGTATGCTTTTCACATTTTGAAATTATGTTTTACAAATGTGCATTATATTTTAAATGTTATTTCTGTCTCATCTCAGAAGCCAGGCATAAATATTACAAAAATCTGCAGCAAATAGGCAACACAGTTCTCAATTCAGTGATTTATTTATGAATGAATTTTTTTCATAGAGAGATGAAAAATAAATTTAAAAATTAAGAAAAAAGAGCTTGCCATTCTGTGCTGAAAATTTTGAGGCACATAGACTCGTAAACCTATTTATCATGTGTTGAGTTGATTATGAAACTGAGCTCCGAAATGCAGGTCAATCAATATGGTTCTATTAAGCTACAATACCTTATAAAATTTAATTATGCAATTCTCACCTTCATTTACATCTTAGCTTTTCAGTTAACATGAATTTATAAGTAGTTTCTTGATAGATCTAAAATTAAAGTTTATCTATAGACTCAAAATAAATTGGATAGTTCACCCAATATCTTCACTTATAAATGGATATATTTTTCTTTGTAACCCACAAAATTAATAAAGTATCCATAAAAACTAGAAATTATTAAAAATAAATGAGTTTGCATAATATTATAGAATATAAATCACATAAAAGTGTTTAAAATAATCACCTTTGTAAATATATTTGTAGGCCAACACAACTCTAAGACAAGCAGTTTACTTGAACTAGTATGTATAGAAAACTAAAACCATAAAGAAACATGACTTATACAGAAGTGAATATATTACGGCTCTTGGGGAGGAGGAAAATGTTTCATAAATTCTCCGAATATTTTCTCACCAAAATTAGTACTAGAACCTATGTCTTCCTATGCTATGCGTTTGTCTTCATTGAGCTGGAAGGTGACAACTTAGGACATTGTAATTACCTTTTCCTTTGGTATTCTTAGGCATTTTAGTACAAGAGAATATTTAAAAAAATTACCAGAGTGATTCTTAAGCTTCAGAGAGAAATGAAAATTTTAAGAAAATAACTTCTGATATGCCCAGAGGTTCTTTGAATAATCCTGAAATCTTGACATAATTACTCAATAGGCAATGAGCAAAATAGAATATTTGTTTTGTTTCATGGGAAGATACTGAACAGGGACCTAACAACAGGATTAACACTCCAAGCTACACATCCTGGATGAAGCATGAAAGATGAAGGGGGGATGACAGATTAAACAACATACTAGAGAGTTTTTCAAACCTTGTTATGTATCTAAATCATGAAAGGAGCTCCAAACCCATTAAATCAGAACCCGCAGGAATGGGTCAGGCAGCTGTACTGTTAGCAAAATCATCAAGTAATTTCAATGCACAAAAAATTTGCCTCATTTTATAAGAACATAATAAGTATATATTTGACATTATAAATCAGGGAGTGGAGTCACTATGCCGTTTCAGGAGTTGTAGTAAAAACTTATAACTAATCCTTTATTTTTCATTAGTTAGCTATTTATTAAATTAAATAATTGTGCTCTTATATTTATTAATTTACTGCTGTGTTTTAGACTTAGAATTCTGCAGTTTCTACTATAACTCTCTCTTATAAGGATTAATGTGTAAATGAATCAGCATCTTCAATAAACTGCTTAGAAGTCATCAGATTTAGTAAGCCTGCTTGTGAGCATTTGGGAAGATTGGTGAAAAACTGCTTTATTTTTCAGTTTAGGAGGTCAGTGTAATTTTACATCATACTTTCAAATGACAGCTTCAAATTAAAAATGTTTTAAGAATTATTTTTGATATTTAAATTATTTTTGATATTTAAATTGTTTCTATTTAAATTACTTTTGGTATTTTAATATTCAAACTATGCATTTTTGATATTTTTATTTTGAATTATAACATTAGAGGGAATTAGGTAATTCAAATATATTTTTTTACACAAGAGGAAAATAAACTGATGGTTTATTTTTCCAAGATCTTAGAGCTAGCAGTGACAGAGACAGAAATTGGACCTGAGTCTTTTTATTATGAGTTCAGTAGTATTACTACTATGCTGTTATTATTTTTTCATTGAATATATTACTTAAAATATTGAAGTGTCATCAAGTACAATTTAATTTAAAAATTTCAAAAGAAAAATATAAACTTCCAGAAATCTAAAAGATAGAAACTTACTCTTTACACAGTTTCTCAGAAATTCATTTATTTTGTAAAATATGGTATTTCTATAGTAAATGCTGTGAACCTTATGAAAATTTTTCTGGCTTATACTGGAAGTGGATAGAATAATAGTTGTTTAAGAGGAAATTCGGAGTATAGAATATTTGGGTTAAAAACTTTGATTTTCATATTTCTATCTAAATTTTCCCATCAGAGATAAAATCATACTTTAAGAAAGCACATATGATGGGAGAGATCAAGCTTCCTGGAAATTATACTGTAATTCAAATTTCACCCCGCTAGACTCCCCTGCCGCCACTGCCGCCGCCTCTTACGTCTTTCCCTTTGACAAGTCGCCGCTGCTGCAGCAAATTTCTATTAGTTGGTAGAACTACCAACATACACAAACAGCTAAATTATCGTTTAAGTGTTTTATTCAATTCTCAGAAATATTTTAGGTGGCCACAGGTGTTAAAATAAGGCATAATCATCTCTGCAGGGCCAACTTAAAGAAAAAGAGTATGTTGCCACAACATTTTGAATTGGAAGTAGACCCTTCTTTAATTTTTTTCCCTTAGATTTGAAACTCTAGTCTTTCTACTGAAAATGTGGTTTGCAGACCAGCAAACTTGAATCACACGGAAGCTTCTTAGAAAAGTAGACTCACAGGTCCCAGTTCAGATCCATTGAATCAGAATCTCCATTTTAATTAGATCCCCAGGCGATTAGTTTACACATTAATGTTTAAAAATCAAAATATTAAAGGCATTTTCCCACCATCCTTCCTCTACCTTTAGGTCTGAAACTCCACTTTTCTGTCCATCAGTAGAACTATACAATGTACGGTGCCAGATAAACCACACAGAACACCATGTCCCCTGGAAGACAAGGGGGTGAGGAGTCTGGGGCTACAAGGAAATGCAGTGGAGGGGAGAGAGAATGTGAGAGAGGATTTGGTGGCCACACGTAAGTGTACAATCATATTTATTGAACCGCAAAGTCTGTTGTTAACCAGCTAACAATAAGACTGTTTTGGATACTAATTATGCCTCCTGTCTTCAGTAATAAGGAGTACAGAGCTGTAGTCACACCTTCTCATGTTTACAAATTTCCCTCCAAGCAACCATCCTGCCTCTTGATCAATGATACTTGCAACTTTTCTTAGGTCTCTTTTCTAATGGCTCCTTCATAGAGTTGTCCCATTGTTATTTCACCTTTAACCTATATTTTAGCCTTTTCTTGATTTCTGAATCTGAATCTTACCCTCCAGGATGTAAGCATTTTTAATCTGTTTTACTGTAAAGGCCTGTCAAGTTTCAATTTTGATAGCTCTCCTTTCCTTTAGCTAGGATTTTAAAGAGTCTTCTAAATTTCATGTCTTCATATTGTATTAACTCACCAGATGCCTGGCTATTGCGCCCCTCCATGAGGTATTGGATCAGAGAGAATGCTGAGAATAGAGTTGGTTAATGATGTCAATATCATGTTGTCAAAAGAAAATGTCATTTAGAGTATGTGAGAGACAAACTTTGGTTTTCATCCTTGCCTTGTTCATCATAATCTTGGGTATTCTGTTTAATTTATTTAATTCTCAGTTTTTACTTCTATATAGCAAGGCTGATGATATCTTCATAGAGGGATATTGTATAACTTGAAAAGGTGACATATTTCAAGAGTTTTGCATAATTCCCGATAAAAATGAGGTGGTGGACTAACATATACAAACAAGGCTACCTATCCTACGTGAAACATTGTGCAATAGATGGATGAATTGAAACCACACACTGCACACTACAAAAATGTGCAAGTAAATGTTAAAATAAAAAAATAAGATGGTCAACACATTTTATTTTTGCTGCCCACTTCTTTCATATAAATGTTATTATAATGCTCTATACAAAGTATAGTGATTGGTTCTGAGGGATAAAAGATAAATAATTTTCCTCTTTAAGAGCTATGCTAGGAATACATACAGGTAAATATATATAGGTAAAAAAATACAAAGAGATCTAAATTCTAACTGGAAAGAATTTTGAAAAAAGGAGAGATTTTGAGCTGATCCAAGTAATAAACTGAGTCAGAAAAGGAGAGTGAATATTTGCCAGGAGAACTGAGGTTGAAAGGGGAGAGTTTACTCTTTGAGTCTGAATTTTAGTTGAGGACTCATTGAATAAAAAGCTGCCAATTCCCTTAATATATATTCTAAAATTAATCTAATAATTGCATTTTTGGCACTACTTTCATGAAGCTTTCAAAATGGGGGGTATTACCTATCAAAATGTGCCACAGAACCCACTGTCTTTTTGGATAAACTTGCTGATAAGCCCTCTCTGAGAAGGGGTCATGGACCTATTTCAGAATGTTTTTTCTAAGGTCAGTTGAGGTTGTGAATAATCTCTAGCCATATATCACATACATCACATTTTTCTCACTTAAAGTTGGTACCAAGTACGTGCTGGAAATATTGGTTATCCAGAGTTATCAATTCAGGAAAAGAATCTGTAACCTTTGCAAAGAAAAATTTGGTCATACAATGTAATCATCCTTCCAAGTAGAAGTGTTTTTTCTCTTGGAGACACAGTCTTTTTCTGACATAAAAACTAATATCTTTTAGTGATTTTCCTTAGCCAAAGTTCCAAGGTAATATTGTTTTAAATGTTTTAAGATGTTCTTTCTGTTAACGGCAGCAACCCATTGAAACTCTCAAATTATTATTTACACTTGGGTTAGTAAGAAACAAAAGATTGCTTACTAAAATATTCAAATTTTAATAACTCAAGACCCTGTTAAGATATCTTGTTAGTTTTGGGAAATGTATGAGATTCTAAGCCAAAGAAAAGGAATAAAATAATCATTATCTATAAACATGCTTGACATTCTCTAAATGATATATTTAATATTCTCAAGTATTGTGAATAAAACATTCTGATGTTTACTAGCTCCTACTGGCAAATTTGAAATTAAAACCATAATCGAAAGTTAGATAAATGTCTAAAAGTTGAACATATTTAAAATCATGATATTTGAAAACAAGAATACATAATGCACATTTTAAAATATGACAACCTTATATTGAAAAATGATGGATCATCTGAAGATACGGAGGTGAAATAGACATGAAAATTATACTAGGTTTATAAAGGCAGAGTTTTAGCGTAAATGCCCGTACTCTACATCTCTATGAAACAAGTTTTTGAAGTGGTAGTAATACATGGCTTGTTCAGGAGTTCTTAAATCATATGATTCTACTAAAAAAATGTGCTCTTAACTAACTTAAACTATTAAGTAATAATAAAAAAAATGTCCACTTCCAAATGCATTATAGTATTACAGAGTTTTAAAACACTGGGGATAAATCACACGTTACCTTGTGCTACGTTATCTTGTCTTTAAGGCTACTATCTTCAGCAATCTCCCATTTGCCACAGCTTCCATTTCAAACTTGTGGCATTCGTTTTTCACATTCAGTCTCATTATCTAATTCGCCCTCTTTGTGATTGATCTTCTTCACAGCAGCTCATCCTCACCTTCTCCTTCACTGAGAAAATAAAGCCCCAGTATTCCCCTGTGAAAACCTTTTCCGATCAGTATTTAGCTTTTTATTATATCCGCACCCATAATTCCTCCTATCACTTAAAGCCAATCTATTCCACACGTCTGGGACACATCTCCTCTTGGCTTATCTGGGATCTTGCTCTATTCCTTATCCCTCACTCCTTTCTGTGTCTTCCATTTTCTCTTTTCTACTAGGACTTTCAAACTCCTCAAGTCTCTTTAATATGTAAAAGAAGGAATCAACACCTCCCTTGACCCTATATTTTTCTCTATTTATTTCACACTTCCTTTTTCTTACAGAAAACATCTCACAAACAGTGTTTACTTCTTTATTCACATTCCATTTAGAATTCAACATATCACAATATGGCTTCTGTTTTCACCACTTGACTGAAACTTTATTCAGGTCATTAAATCCAGTGGGCACATTTCAGGGTTCATGGATTTAATGTCCTGGAAGCTGTTTACTATTAGCTGACCATTCTCCTGACTTCTGTGAATTCTCATGCTTCTAATTTTTCTCTTTTCTCGGTTGCCATTCCTTTTCAGTTTTCTTTGCTTCTCTTCTGCATTATAACACCCCTCAAGTGTTGCTTTGTCTCAGAGCTCTGTATTGGTCGTCTCTTTGCTCCACATATTCTCTCAGTATAATCTCATCCATTCTCAAGGATTTAACAAAGGCTGTATGTGAACTGTATCCCAAATGTCATGTCCAGTTCAATTCTTCATCCTGATCACCAGCCCTTTGTAGGAGACTATATACTGAGCCAGTTAAAACTGATGAGTTTCGTTAACTGTTACTTAAGCAATATGTATACAAAATGGAAAAAATTCTCTCTAAGCTATTTTTACTAACAATCCACAATCTCAGAAAATGGTGTAACTATTCGCTCAGCATCTTCGCCGAAAACCTGAATCTCTGATTCTTCTCTATCCATCATTTACCCCAACTATTCAAACACCAAATCCTGTCATTTCTACCTCCAAAGTATTACTAAAATCTGCCCACTTTCTCCAGCCCCACTACTACCATCCAGGTTAGGATATTCTTATTTCTTGCCTTAATTACTAAAGTAGACTTCTAATTGGTTATTCTGCTTCCTTTTTCGCCCATTGAAAGCAAATTGTTGCACTACTACCGAATCATTCAACTGTTTTTGAAATCCAATGTCCCATAAGGTAAAGATTTCAAATTCTTAACATAGGTTATAAAGCTTGAATGATTTTTCCCTTGCTTATTTCCCTGGCATCATGTCTTTCATACAATTTAAGTCCTCTCAGTCTTTATCAGTCACACTGACAACTACTTTGTGTTCCTCTGGGCAATCTTTTGGCTCAAGTAGGACTCCACAAAAGCCATTCCCTTTGCCTGGAATGTCTCTTACCTCCTAGTGTCTTTGAATTACTTCTTCAGATAAAGTTTCACTAGTGTGAAGTGCAGCAGTCTTCATCATTGCCACCATCACTTTGCAAGTGCCTAGTGCATAGTTGTCAAGCAAGATTTGGTGATTCTAGTCACTGGATAAAGCTGCTTCCCCTCAGCATGACTTTTATTTTATTAAATAGGATTAAATCCCAAATATCTTACAGTAAATACTTGGTATGACCCAAGTAGTGTGTATTTTATATATTATTTAATTTAATTCTTTCAACAATTCTGGCATTATCATCTTCATTTTAGAATAAGGGAAACTGAATCACAGACCAAATAAGTAGTTTTGTCAAGGCTGCACTGTTAAGAAGATACACATCAGGAATGCAAACAAAATTTTTCACCCCAAAGTCTAAACTCTGAACTCTTAACTCTACTGTGAGCATAGATTAGATTTTTTTTTAATTTAAAACAATGATTTCTTCCTATTATCCTTTCAAGTGTACTGAGAAACTCATTGAAAAGTTCGTTTGAATTGTCAGCACTTTTAAAAATAAAAAAGTGGCATTTAAGACTATTGTACATATCAAGATTCAGCCCTTTCTCAGAGTGGGGGTGCAGCCAAGATAAAATGCAGGATTCTGAAGCTGATGGAAGTTTGAGTTATCATTTATGGTGTCTGCTTTGAAATGTTTTTCCTTCAAAAAAGTCTTATTGATATTATTGATTGCCTTTATAAATCAATATTAGAAATGTGCAGTTGGATGTAACATTAATAAAAGGAAACATCACATTAGTAAATTATATATATTTGGTTTTCACATAAAATTTATTTGATAAAAGTTTTTTGCTCATTAAGAGGAAAAATAAGCAATTTGTTATTAACCTAAATAAGGTGTGTAGGGAGTTAGCTAGAATGTTAACTTCATGAGTGAATACACCACCTCTGTGTTTCCACATTGTTATGTCCATAGAGCCTAGCACAGTGCCTGGCATATTATAATGGCTCAATGCATATTTGTGAAATGAATGAATGAATGAATGAAATTTCAGCCTTTCATTATAAAATAAATCCTTCTTCCTCAAATTTGAGTAAGAATGCTCTAATATTGAAATATCTTAGTCTAGAGATGTTCACCTTTCAATTTCCATATTCCTGTTGAGAAACAACAATGTCATCAGTATATTGCCTCTGTAACCACCTTTGATGATGGTACAAGTGTTGACATAGAACCTTTCCTTAATAATTTTCAGACAGTTGAAGTAAGAATGAGATTTTTTTTTTTAAGTTTTAAAGTAGAAAATATCAAAAGAAAAATTAGTTCAGTGCTTACAAAACAAGCCTTATTCTTCCATCTTCCAAGCTTCAGACTATGTTATTTCCCAGTCTAAAGATATTCCCTTTGGACCCATCACTCACAAGTCTATGTCTAGAGATCAACCATCATGGTAAGCTTCATACTCAAGACAGCAGGCAGAGGTGCTTCTCTTCAGATTCCCCACTTCTAGTCTCAGGAACTTTGTTACTCAAGTTATCAATGCTAGACAGAACTTGGGTGGGCAATGCTACACGGTCTATATGATTACTCCAAATGATTTTTTAAGAAACTACAACTGGTTATCAAAAATGTAATTATTTTCATTTTTCTATGTCAGTATTTACCTCCTCCTTTTTTGCTTTTACCTATTAAATAAATCATTACAAAATAAGCAAAGAATAAATGGAAGGGTAGATCATAAATAATTTATAAATTTTATTCGCATAGTCTTTACCAACATGAAATTCAAGCTGTGGGGTCAAGGAATACCCATGTCTTGCTCAAGGATGTATCCCTAGTCCCTACCTCAGTGCCTGGCATGTGGGAAAAACATATGCATCATAAATATTCATAAATGGATAAATGAGTGAATGAGCTATTGAAGTTCTCACTTTATGCATTCTACTTTGTTTCATGCATAGTTAGATTTTGTAAGTTTCAGCAAAGACATTGAACTTTCACGTCAGGTACAGATTCTTAGGTTTGCTTCTCTGAACCTGAATTTTCTTACCAGTAAAATGAATAATGGTTGTATACGGTAGAGTATTGTTGTTAAAATTAAGTGAGACAATGTAACTAAATATCTCATCATAACCTACAAGGTATTGTTATTTTTGTAGTTATTTTATAACATGTGATCTCAAAGTAGAATGAACACCTGAATCTAGTGTGGCCTCTGTTAATAATTGTCTATGGGTAATTCATTAAGGTCTTCAGGCTTCCAGAAACTAACATGCAATATGAAGAGTTTGAAAAAAACAATCTATAGGATACTCCAGGATACGTTAGGGCTTTAAATGCAGCTAATTTCTTCCATTAATTTAATATTACAAATTCTTTCATAAGCCATTTTTCAGGTATGAATTGAGAGATTAGTTCTCCTTTTATATTCTTTTTTTTTTTCTTCCCCAGACTGAGGAAAAAGTAGGAGCTTACTTAACACTTTTTTTCCTGTTCATTATGCCTCTGCATTGAAGCCTTATAACCAACTACATATGTAAACACAAAATACTTTAGTTCAAATTTCAAATTTTTTCAATTTTAGTTCAACTCAAATAGACTGTTTCTTTCTGATGCTTCTTCAGTATCTCTCAGTGGGAAATCATGGAGTTTATATATTATTTATCCATTTAAAAACCCTGAGGCAAGACCCCTGCAGAGAGTGTTCAGTAATTGGTCTCTAGATGCTGCTGATATGAAGCACTCTAAAAGTCCATAAAGATCCAAAAACACAATTCCATCTGTTTCAACTGGTTGCGTATGTTGGAAGCAATAGCAGATTGCTTACCCACGTTTTTACTTTTTTCCTTAAGTATCTAATGATTTTGTATCTAATATGCAGCATGGTAAAATATATGTAAATGAATAGAATAGCATCTTGCAAAAGTGGTAATTACTATGTTATTTAATGAAAGTACAGTATGACCAAATGTTCCAACCACAAAATCAGTGGGTGTTAGCAATAAAATGGCTGGTGATTTTAATTCTTCTCTGAAAAACATATTCCCATTGAATAGCAAGTACTCAGAGTATATAGGTGTGACTGTGCATTGAAATAAATATTCATGAAATTTAGTCCCATATTATACACTTAGAGAAATAATGCCAGGAATTCTATTACAATGAATAAGCAAACATACACAAATTGATAGATAATGAAACTATCTTTTCTTTTTTATTTTGCCATAGTCATATTTATTGCTCTGTGTGTATATGCACACATATATAATACACATTTATAACTGTGCAGGTATATGTATCTGTTTCTATCTATCTGTGTCCATTATATATGTAATATGTATATAACATACAAGGGGTCTTCAAAAATTTCATGGAAATGCTTATGATAAAAAAACTATGCATGGGTTTCAAAATTTTTGCACTAAAATCAATTCATACTAACTTGTTATAATATGTCTGAACAGGATCTAGTTTGAGGCACTAAGAAGGATAAAATGCTAGTTTGAAAAAAGCCACTATCAGAGCAACATGAATTCTTCTAAAATTGAAGCAAGAACAAACATCAAATTTAAGGTGAAGCTTGGGTGGAAGAATGGTTTAAATCATTGATGCTTTATGAAAAGTTTATGGGGACAATGCCTCAAAG
This sequence comes from Cynocephalus volans, assembly GCF_027409185.1. NCBI lineage: Eukaryota > Metazoa > Chordata > Mammalia > Dermoptera > Cynocephalidae > Cynocephalus > Cynocephalus volans. The sequence continues at coordinate 78,274,489 of NC_084472.1, read as the reverse complement.
AAATCAGCAGTTTACAAATAGATAACTCATTTTAAGAAGGGATGAGATGATGTTGAAGGTGAAGGCTATAGCGGCAGACCATCCACAGCAATTTTCAAGAAGAAAATTAATCTTGTTTGTGCCCTAATTGAAGAGGACCGACAATTAACAGCCGAAACATTAGCCAACATAATGGACATCTCAACTGGTCAGCTTACACAATTCTGACTGAAAAATTACAGTTAGCAAACTTTTCACTCCAGGGGTACCAAAACCGTTGTGCCCAGATCAGCTGCAGACAAGAGCAGAGTTTTCAATGGAAATTTTAAACAAGTAAGGTCTAGATCCTGAAGCATTTCTTCAAAGAATCGTAGCAGGAGATGAAACATGCTTTACTAGTATGATCTTGAAGACAAAGCAAAATCAAAGCCATGTCTACCAAGAGGTGGAAGTGGAAGCAAAAGCAAACCAGTCAACAGCAAAGGTCACGACAACAGTTTTTTGGGATATTGGTGTCATTTTGCTTGTTGATTTTCTGGAGGGCAAGAGAATGACATCTGTTTATTTTGAATGTTTTCAGAAAGTAAGCCAAGGCTTTAGGAGAAAAATGTTGAAGAAAGCTTCATCAGAAAGTCCTTTACCATGACAATGCTCTTGCTCATGCCTCTCATCAAACAAGAGTAATCTTGTCAGAATTTTGGTAGAAAATTATTAGGCATTGAACCTACAGTCCTGATTTGGCTTCTTCTGACTTCTTTTTGATTCCTAATCTTAAAATAATCTTTAAAGGGTACTCATTTTTCTGTAGTTAATAATGTGAAAATGACTGCATTAACATAGTTAAATTTCCAGGACCCATGGTTCTTAGAAATGAACCAAATGGCTGGTATCATTGCCTACAAAGGTGTCTTGAACTTGATGGAGTTTATGTTGAGAAATAAAGTTTATATTTTTATTTTTATCTCCTAATTCCATTTTCCCCAAACTTATCGGAGTCTACACATCCATATTTATTTATGAATACACATTCATAAATCAATTTCAAATGAAGTAACTACACCTCCTTCTCTGAAATTCTAAAATTTATGTTTTTCTCAAATATTATTTATACTACTCTTTGTTTAGGTGTTTGCTAACTTTTGTTTGTTTTTATATATCTGCCTGTGTATGTGTATTTGTGTTTATGATTCAGTGATAATTTCAATTATTTCAGGGGACTGCACTATCAAGGTGGGACAATTGAATGATATTTTGCTCTGGATGAATTTCCAGGCCTCTGCAACACTGGCCTTAAGACTTGTAATTAGAGAGGCATAGAAAGTGTCCTAGACAGTTGAGAGACGAGGAAACTATTGAATGCAATAAGGTATGGTTGAGCATAAATGTGAAATGGAAAAGTTACACTTAAAATGTTTTACATCTTATTCTCAAGCTCTTTACACCATTTGTGATTCTGTCATGAGTGGAGAGAGGACATAGATAGGGTATTAGTAATATTCAGAAAGTCCAATCTTGCTAGATCATGTCCTACACTTATAAACTTTTGGAACAGAATGCTGAGTCTTACTCTCCATCCACAGAACTAGTACCCGCTTCCCCCCAGGACAGCCTTCACAGTTCCCTGGCACCTCAACTAAGCAGTGCTTACCTGCTGTGTTGGTTCTGAAATCTGCACATTCTTTAACACTCCTCACATCAGATGGTGGAGGTCTATGTTCCCTCCCTCTGAATTGAACCCAGGTCAGATTGTGACTGCTCCAATCATTAGAGTATAAAAAATTCATGCTATGTGACTTCAGAAATAAAGTCTAATTTATTTGACTAATAAAATAAAGTCCTGGCAGCTTGATACTAGTTTCCTTGGGTCACTTTTCTTTGGATTTCTGAGCTTCCTGGTGAGGTGTCTGGCTGCCCTGAGCTTGCCATGTCATGAAGCTACGTCACAGTGATAAGCTACACTTGCATGCTCCATCTAATGGCGAGCAACTGTGCCCAGAGTGATGAGTAAAGATGCCTGCAGAGGAATTCACCCCCTAGCTATCTACTCACCCCCCAGACACCATCTTCCCAGATGAGACTGTAGCCATCGTATAGCAGAGAAATGCCATCTGCACCCCTGATCCACAAAATCTATGAGCATAATAAAATAAGCTTTGAGGAGGCTTGTTTAGCAGCAGTGCTAATCAGAACACTAATCTCTGTTTTAATGGAATCTATGTTTTCTAAGTCTGTGACAAGGTAAAATGAATTCATTTGATAAGACAATTCTTGAAATGTGCTTGTGAGGTAAGTACATTGAGGAGACCCCTAGACCCCTCCACAATTTCATTCTGTGGGTCCCCCTACAGTTTTACTTTCCAAATGTGCATTTTTATGAAAACTCAAGTAATGATAGTTTGTATCATTATTCAAAATAGTAATTAAAGATTAGGATTTGGACATAAGCAGAGGGAAAATGCCTATACATGGCAGCCTTTCTCTGTATTCTCTGTTGTACTTTTGTTTCTTTTTGTTGTTGTTGTTGTTGTTGACAAGTAAGGGGATCACAACCTTTGGCACGGTGTTGTCTGCACCACGCTCAGCCAGTGAATGCACCGGCCACCCCTATATAGGATCTGAACCAGCGGCCTCAGCGCTACCAGCGCCACACTCTCCCGAGTGAGCCACGGGGCCGGCTCTCTGTTGTACTTTTTTAAGGTAAAATTCTATTATAACAGCTAAATCTCCTAGACCTTAGGATAAAGATATTATGGTTGTGCAGCTCTGAGACGTGAACACCTTCCAGGTAATGGTGGTCTTACAGAAATTTATTGTATTTGTTACATGCAGTTCTCTGTTTCAATTTTCTAATATATATCTAATACTGAGTTGATTCTTTATGCATTGGGGAATGAGCTGTCACAGCAGGTCGCCAAATTAAAAAAAATAAACAAACACTAGTAAAGATCTTCACTTTTATCTTCTACTGCCTTCTTTTGTATTTATTCTCTCTATTTATTTTTCTATTATACTTGAATTATTCTATCTGCTACTGACCTTGTATTTGAAAATTTACTACTCACCCCAGACTCAGCTTCCAAGGTTTGAAATTGGACTTTACTTCTCAATATGGGGTGCCAGCCTTGGATTATATTAAAAATATATGATAGCCTTATGCAGATTTTATGATTAATTATTTCTAGAAATAGATGAATATTACAGTTTGTCAATCTCAAGAAAAACTTATATTTGAATATACTGTTTTAGACAGCTTGAAACATGCCTTTCTAACTGTATTAGGGTATTCTGTGTATCCGTGAGCATCTTGGATTTAAGAAAGTTAGATCTACTTTGCTAAATGTACGAATAGTTTTGAGAAGAAAAATTGGGGCATCTGTTTTTTATGCATAAGAGTGTCTCAGCAGGTCCTCAACAAGAAAGCAGAAGGCTACTATTAAAAGAAAGACTGTGCATGACAGAGAAAATACGGGTAGAATACTTAAGCTGTTTTGAATACAAAATCAGTCTAGCAGACGGCAAAAGAAATGCAGGCTTGTCTACAATGTCATCATAATGGTGACCTAAGCTAAAACTAGGGACAATCTAATAGTGTCTGTAAAATGACAGGTCTAATGAGACTGGCATTTATGGACATTTCTAATGCCTTATCCTATCTGACCACTCAAGACAACAAAATTGGAAGTGGTTTGAAATAACTTGAAAATAAGATGTGGCGTGATGAAAGTGTTACTTCTCCCTTTTCCCGTTCATAGTTATATCCAAACACATCTTATCCAATAGTTTCCACATATCTCATCCTTCTAGGAAGCTTAATGAATTACCTGATGACCAAGAAGAGACCCTGACAGCTTTTCCTTGGATTTTGTACCCCTTCACTTTTAGGTTCCTTGTTTCCCATCCCATTAATCATTTTCTAGTACAATGATCTGCACAAATGTCACAATGTGACTTTATATATTAGCTAATTTCCCCCTTGCTGCTAGGAGCCTTCTCTTTATTCCCTGTAAACCAAAGTGAAACAGCAAAAAATATTAAAATACCTCAGTATCTTCTACTAGGTGGAAATCTCCAGAGCACACATCATATTCTCATCATTTTATCCTGAGTAGCTGAGATGTTGCCTGGCACTTAGTAATTGCTGCAAAACATTGGTTTAAATATTGAAATATACTTTAATCAATGGTGAATATAAGATAGAGGTATTGCTAAATCTATCTATAGATGGTTTTCTATGCTCTTCAAATAGGAATTATCCTGTTGTTGCAAAACAGACATGATAGAGCTGGGTTTTAATAAATACTCCTCTACTGTTTAAAAACATTTCTCTTACTATATAAAGACATTTGGAAAAAATTCTGATGTGAAAGTAAATTATAGCAGTATACAGTTTCAAGACGTAAAAAAAACCCCAAAATTCTAGTGTTAAACAACAGGGCCCCAGGATATACTCATTTTGCCAGTTCTCTTGTTTTCCTTTGGAACATATCTTACCCTAAATGTCAACTCATTTATAGCAGGAGACAAATTATATTTTTTGTAGTGAATTATCACAGGCATATCACGCACTTAATAAACATTTGATCAATTAATTAAAAACTAATTTGTGATTGAGGAATAATTTACAGGGTAAATCTCTGAATAAATCAGTAGCTATGCCACTTTCTTGATCAAAAATACATGTTATATCGTGACTCAGCACACATACAGGGGTACTTCAAAAAGTTCATGAAAAAAGTCTTATTACCTTTTAATTCTGTTGTTTGCAAGAATTTTTTGATGTACCCTAATATACACTTATGTGTAAAACATACATAAAATAGACTTTTTATGAAACAATACATGGTAACATTATGTGAGAGGTACTTTGGTATGTATATTCTATATCATTCTATCCTATTATTTTATTTAAAAAATGCTTATCATATATAACAAAGTTAAACTATTTTTATCTGTATCTTTCATAACCTATAATTTGAAAATGCTGTTCTAGATGTGGCAAAAGTACCAGTTGTTGAATGGGGTGAACATGAAGTATAGGTTACCTAAAGAAAAAAAAGATAGCAGAGGAGACTAAGGACAAAACAACCTGAAGTTATCTCTATTGTTTTAAGTAGAACAAATTAAGATGCCTGTTTTTCCATTTCTATCTGTGCTGCACAATGTTTTTATTAGTACCAGGACACTGGTACTAAAATTAGTATTTATTAGTATTTGGCACACTGTTGGTCCTATTAAATAAAAATACCAATGAAATAAAATCAATTCCATATTTTTTCCCAATTTATGCCATTTTCATATTAAAAATTCAGATTCTTTTAAAAGTAACACCAATTAATTTTAAAGATAAATTAATTAATAAAACATAGCCTTTAAAACTATATCTATATCAATGCAATTTTTATATGATGCAAATTGTAAAGCATAATTATACTTTTCTTCTAACACAAGATTATATTGAGTTCTATTTTTAATTCTGTCACAAACTAAAAATGGCTTAAGAGAAAAACTTTGTGCCTCTGTTTTCTGTGTACACTGAGAACAATAATTTCTACTGTTTTTATAAGGAGATAACATATTTAATCACATAACTCTGTAGAGAAAGCTTTACTAAAAATATATACTTGTTTATATTTTGCAGTTAATAAGAAGCTATCACTATTGGAATTTCAACACCCCATTTCAAGCAACATAAAATCAATTCTGAGTCACCTTCTTATCAGTGTCAATTATTCAGCAATCTAGGAAAAAATCATTAAATAATAATCCTCAGCATCACCGATTTTTCCAACCAGCACTTTCAGTCAATAGCACATCATTATTCATTCCCTTAATAGACTTCCTGTTACACTTCTACTGTAATTCCAAACAGCTGCTATTTATCTCAGGAAAACAGATCTCAACCAAATAATTTCAGGCATTTTCCTAAAATCTATTCAGTTATTTTTTGTTATAATGAATGGCCAATATTTGTGCATCTAATGTAAAAAATATTATGAATATTTCTATTGTTGTACAAGGCTACCTAAGATCTTCCACACAGTATATTCCAAATCAACTACAAATCTTTATTAAGCAATATTAGAAAGGAATTTGTTGCAAAACAAGGAGCATGCTCTCCTTCTATACTCTTAATGAGTATACTTTCTCAGATTTGTCCTTGAAATATGTTCATCTGTCCCTTTCTTCCTCGGAGACAACCCTATATTCGGTGATCAATCTTTTCCTTCTGTGAAGATGCATACCATATGTATATGTGTGTGTGTGTATATATATATGTTGTCTGAGCTATAAACTCATATTCCTTGCTGTGCCTTAGAGATATCTAGTTAGTGATTCTGTTTCCTCCTATATTATTTGTATCTCATATCCCAATCTATTTATTCTCATTCACTATTCAATTTTCAAAAGATTCTTTTCTTCCAACTTCCCAATTTCACCTAGGTACCCCTGCCTCTCCCAACTGGACATTGTAGATTGTAGTCATCTCACTTCTGTTTGTCTTTCCCCTGCCCCTTTTATTTCAAATACCAAATATTTCTCACATCTTTCCTTCCCTTTTCAGTCACCGCACTTTTTCCACTCAAGACCTCAGAAACTTTAAAAATTAAACCCTGACACTATTCTTCCAGTTCTTCTCTTAACATTCTATTATTTTTCAGTCATAATCAGCTTAGATACTGCTGTCAGCTGGATTTTTCCATCAAGACGTTCTAATCATTGTTGCTGAAAAGATTGCGAATATTTTCAGAATGTATTCACAGTATGCTGAATTGCAAAGGCCAGGTCAGAGGTTCATTTATGGTGGATGTTTTATATACCCACCCAGATTTGCTTCCCATTAGTCTCCCAATATATCCTCAAGTCAGAATATGCACCAATTTTCTACTGCCAATTCTTTCGCTCCTCCTGACTTTCTCCACGATATTTCCTTTTCCTAAAAATCCCACTCATTGACAAAATTTTACTCCTTCTTCAAAGATCCATCTCAGATACTACCTCACTCATGAGAGCTCTCCTCATCTCTTCCCCTGATCTCTGCCTCTTTGAATCCTTCATATTGGTTTGTGCAATATATACTTGAGGGAGTGCTCCAGGAATTTCACAAATCCCCAAGTGATAGGACAATATTTAGTAAGTAATCTTCCACATAAATTTTAAAATTAAAGATTATGAAAGTGATTTTTGTGCATTATACACACAGTATGTGATATCTGCGAGTTTCGATTACTCTCTATTTAAAGCTTTATATATATTAATTCACTTAATCCCCACAACTTCCTATGAGATATCGCTGAAAGTATTCTCATTTTACAAAGGAGGAAAGATTGTAATAGAAATTGTAAGTAAAAAATGTAAATGATATCTTTAGGCCTTTTACAAATGAATTAATTTATTTAATAAGTATTTACTGAGCACTTACTTCATGCTCGGTACTTTGCAGAACACTTAGGATATAGTGATTGATTAGTAAGACAGATGACATCCCTTATGGAGATTACATTTCAGTGGAGAAGATAAGAGTATTGTCAAATAATGAAGTATGTCCCAACAAAATGTCAAACTATCATGTTTAGGGGCATTCAAATTATCAAAAACTAAAAAATTTGTATCTTAAATGTCAAGGTCCAATGTATGTAATTTGTAGTTTTTTTCTTTACTTCACGGTATGATCTTTTTTTACTTGTCTTACTCTCCTCATGGCAAACTGAAAGTATTCATGACTGATGAACACCGTCCTCATATCATTGTCCTTTGCAGTGTGACATTGCAACTCCTCCTGTCAATTGGCAGAGCCTGTTTCCCCATCCTTGAATCTGGTCTGAACTTGTGACTTGCTTTGGCCATTAGAACGTGGCAAAAATGTCAACATGCCAGTTCTGAGAATCCAGGTTCAAGAAGCACTGTGTGCTTGAATTATTTTACATGCACCCCTTCCTAGGCTAGTCTGCTGGGGAACAAGAGAACACATGGAGGAATGCCTAAATATTGAGCCAAGCCAGCCTGTAGTACAGCTAGCCACTCTCACAAAACATGTGATGGAGTCAGCCAAATCAGCAAACCGCCTGCCGGACTCAAATCTGAGCACAAACACATGAGCGAACCCAATAGAGGCCAGAAATACTGTCCAGCTGACCAAAAGTCTCATGAATAATAATACATGCTTATGGTTTTAAGCTGCTGGATTTTAGCATAATTTACTTTACAGCAGTGGACTTTAGGATAAGGTTTCTATTTCACTCATCCCGGTTTATCTGTGTAAATGCTAGCACATTGCCTTTTATATCATAGTTACTTAATAAACAATGGCTCAATTGATTTCAGCTACCACAGGATTTGAGCACAGGTCTAATGAGATAAGAACAGCTTTTAAAAGAACAATAGCTTTAAGTCTAAATGAAGTCAGAATTTACATTAATTAAAGAACCTACCACAGAGGCCAGGAATGATGATTAAATAAGAAAATGAGCAGTCCTCTGGCCAGGATGGTCAACAGGTAATGAAATGAGGAGTGCTTTGCTCATAGTTCCTCTCTTTATAACATGAGTCTCTGATGAGAGTCATTAACCAACATTTGCAGATTAAATAGTTTTCATCAAATTCTATGGAGCTTGATATCTATAATAAGATCCTGTGTTATTTATAAAAAGCATACCCAAACTTCATAACTTAACTCTCTAATAAGATTCAGATTTCTTTAGCTGTATTTTGTTAAAATGGTTCATACAAATAAACACATGTGGAAGTGGGGAAAGCTGACTCTAAGGGCACCTGCTTCTTGTTTAATGAACCCTACCAGTATTACACTCTGGCTGTGAAGACCATGCCACTGCCCAACAGGCAGACACTGAACTTGAGGTCACTATCTTCTGGGCTAATACAGGAAGCTCCAATAATCCAAAGAAAACAAAGTGTAGAAGTTTGTTTTCACCAAAACCATGCGTTTCTTCCTTTTCTCTACTGCATATTCTATTTCCAGAATAGAAAACTTTGATGGGAAAAATCACCTCTCATTTGCTCACACTGGTGAAAAAAGTAGAATGAGTCCCTCTCTTTACATACATTTGATTTTTAGACACTCGGTTTACAACAAACATCCAAATTTTAATTAATAAAATAAGTATAACAGTCCACTCTCCTGTTTTGCTATTAGATGAATAACAAATCAAAGTGTGGGATTTGGCCTTTCCTGAGATCCTTGCTCCTGGTAGGTGAAGGGAGAGAAGGGATGAGTAGGGAGAGTGGGCACTGATCAGATTAGTCTTTTAGTTTAGTTTAGTCAGTTTAGTTAGTCTTTTAGCCAGTTTAGGCTTTCACCGTCTTCCCCACTGTTTTGCTTCTGAGTGGATTTCTGTTGTAACATAAAGAGAATAATCAAATGCAACTATACAGAAACTATTCCGTAAGAGTTTCCTTCTTCTGTTATCCTAGAGTTTGTTTTCTTTTTTGTCCTCTATAGGTAGGCAGGTCTTTCAATGCCTCCTACCTCACCCTATCTTTATAATATTCTCAGGGCTGCCCTCTCTCTGCCTTTTCTATTCTCCACACACATCCTTTAAAGTCTCTCAAGCCTTTATTTTTTAGAAGCCGTGTATTTCTTATATTTGTTCCATACATTTACAAGAACAAAATAGCAGCATTTTCTAAATATTACAATTCAGGCATTTTATCCGTTAGAACAAAAGTTGCATAGTGTGATATTTTTCCATTTCCATCTAATGGAAAAGTCCAAGAATGCATTTTCTGCTTGGGTAAACATCTCAAATACTGCTCTGGTTTTTACCATTAGAGGTGTCAAAGTCACTTTGGTTTGTTCAGCTCTTCGCGAGAGGAACGTAAGACACACAGTATGCTGCTTGGTCATATTGTGACCAGGTTACAAATAAGTGACAGAGAAAGTTTATACAATGGGGTATTTTAAAAGTGGGTATATTACCGGAAGTAGAGAAGTTTCTATGTACTACAAAAGGCTTAAGTTTAGACTGTTGATCATATATGATGTTTATATTTAATACATACATATATGCTATGGTCTGAGATTTTGTGTCTCCTCAACATTCATATGTTGAAAACCTAATCCTGAATGGGATGGAATTAGGAGGTGGGGACTTTGGACGTTGATTACATCATGAGGATGGAGCTCACTTGGCCTTCTTTCCTGTGAAGACACAGTAAAAATGTACCTTTTCTGTGAACCAGTAAATGAGCCCTTACTAGACACTAATTCTGTCAGTGCCTTAATCTTGGACTTCTCAGCCTCCAGAACAGTGAGATATAAATTTCTGTTACTTCTGAGCCACTCAGTCTATGGTATTTTGTTATACAGCTGCTGAAATGGACTAATGCGGTGTACATTATGTCGAATCTCCAATTCTACTGCATATCAAACAGGTGCAGTCTAAGGAACTGATGCTGCTGCCATCACGGTTAGTATTGTGGTTGTATTTTTAATTATTTAAATAAATCATGGTAGTGTCTGTGTACAAATAAACTCTGTGAAGAGCAAATTGGCATAAAGGAATATTTTCTTACAAAACACTCTCTTCATAGAATAAATCTAAGTGTTGTTTGCACACGTTATACAGAGACCTTAAACTAAAACTGATCTGAAATATGATGTTATTTCATTATCCAGAACCATCTCAACTTTGACTTTGACTATTCACTAGTAGTATTTTAAATTTATAAAGGATCTGAATTTCTATATCCAAGGTTATATGAAATTCAATAAATGTGAAGAATATATAAATAGACTTGTGTCTTCAAATTGAAAAGGCAGAAAAAGCAAACTTTACACACCGTAATTTATAATCCTCTGAAAAAATACCCACCTGATTGCCTTTTTGGATGTCCAAAACTACACATGTTAACTGAAATCTGAATGCTTTTTGCTTCCAAAACTATTCCTTACTGAATTGTTCTACATGAGAAATTAAAACCTATGAGAATAAAGTTTGAAGAGAAATCATGAGGTAATTCTAGTTATCTGATCACATCTTAAATAATTTGCCTTGAGTCATAATATATAAAGTAGGTGAAACTTTTTTCACTGAAAGATTTAAAGGAGAAAAATGATATTGAAAAGTGGCCTGGTGGTCATTTTGGTTTTCCAAATAACAACACTGTCTGAAAATACATTAATGACAAATAAGCAATTCTGTAGGTGTGCGGAGAGATGTGACACATTCTTTCTATTAATAAATCACATTTCAACATTTGATTTAACCATTCCTCTTTTTGCCCTTCACCAACTCTAGAATGAAGGAAATCAATAAATAAGATTACATTCAGCATCTCATACAATTTTTTACCAGTTGGGGGCACAGCTATCCAATTATGATTTGAGACTTGCTGAACATTTATTACCATTTTTTAAATTTATTCAGAGGAAACTTTTGGAGGCTCATTTGGTAGAGGCAATAAGTAGTGCATTAATGTAAATCAGTATTGATTGTGCTATGAACTAGGGTAAGGAAAGCAGTGTACAAAACAGAAGAGCTGCCTTTTTATTTTTCACTTAATAACAGACAAATGACCTAAGGGAAAAACTTTCATTCATTTCAAGAGAATGACGAAACAATATAAACCAAGAACTATTTGTAACAAATTCCCAAAATTGTTACATTCCTTTTTTTCCTATAATTATTTTCATCTAGGTGATATAAAAAATAGGCAAGTAAAAACTTATGGAAATGCCAATATTCCTTATAGGATTCATTACTCATATATGAACCAAAAAAAAGCATCTTAATATCAGAAGTAGTGTCTGGTGTGGCAGACCTCACTGATCCTAGTCGCTTCATTCAATGAATGTTTTCTGTGTACTTAGTTTATGCCGTACGCTGAGCATACACTGGAATATCAATGGGAAAAGAGTTCAACCACATTGCCCTTGAGGATCTTACATTCTAGCATAGGAAGACAGGAAAAAAAACAATGGAACTTAATAATTAGATTGTATAGTGCATTCAATTGTTATGGCAAAGAGGAAGCATGGAGCAGAGAATCAGATGTGGGGAGACGGTGAGATTTGAGTGAAGATTTGATGGATGTGTGAGAGTTAGTCAAGCAAATATCTGAGGAAAAAGCATTCCAGACTATGGAAAGAGCCCTAGGAAAGCTCTAAATTAAGAGGATGGAAGGCTCATTCAAGGAACAGCAAGTAGGCAGGTGTGTAAAAGCAGAGTAAATGGAGGGTGGAGGGAATAGCTGTAAAAGGGTTCAGAGAACCTGTAGGCCATTTCAAGGATGTTGGCTTTTAGTCTGTGTCCAGTGGAAATGCATTGCAGTGCTTTGTGCAGAGCAGCAGTATGAGCTAACTTACATTTTAAGAATATCACTCTGGCTACTGTGTTGAGAATAGACTCGAAGGAAATAGTGGTAGATGCAGTTGATGTATGAATTTACAGTTTAGGGAGAGAAGTTGAGAATAAAGATATCGATTTGGGATATCAATTTGGGAGTCATCAGCATGTGGATGAGATCAGGAAGAGAGTATTTTAGATAAAGAGAAAAGGACCGGGGTTTGAATCCTAAGGCACTTCAACCTGAAGAGGTAAACAAACAGCTTGAGTAATATGAAGGTCATTCATGGCCTTGATAGAGAAGTTTCAGTGGAGTGGTGAGATAGTGGTTCCAAGAGAGACTGTCAGAAGAATCCAAGTCTGTGAGTATGACAGGTAACTCTTTTGAGCCATTTTGCTGCAAATCAGAACAAAGAGATGGGGCAGTAGCTGGCACAAAAGTGGAATCAAAAGCAGTTTGTTTGTAGTTTTTAAAATGGGAAAAATAGCAGCATATTTACATATTGAGGGAGCAAATAGAGAGAAAGCATCATTTGATGACATAGGAAGAGAAGGGGAGAAATGCTAGAGTTGCGTCCTTGAGTAGGCAATATGGTGTGAGACTTAGTGGATACATTAGCTTTAAATTGCAGCATGTCCATAGCTTATATACACAACTGAGGGTGCATATACTGTTGGGTGCAGTGGTGAAAGGCTGTGGGTGAGTAAGGGAAGGAGTTGGTGGTGCTTAGAAAATGCATAATTCTGTGTGTTTGGAGAATTTAGAATAAGCCAAGAGTTGCATTTATCCATCAATATCAGTAATTTGGGACCTCCCACTTATTAAACCATGACCTGTAGCAAAAATCCTAACCACCTCTCCTAGTTTCCTAGGTCCGCAGTAACAAAGAACCAGAAAATGGAGGGCTTAAAACAGCAGAAACTTATGCTTTCACAGTTCTGAAGGCTAGAAGTTCAAAATTAAGGTGTTGGCAGAACCATGCTATTTCTGAAGACTCTAGGATAGGATTCTTCCTTGCCTCTCCTAGCTTCTGGTAGCCCTAGATATTCCTTTGTTTGTGGCAGCATAACTCTAATTTCTGCTTCTGTCTTCACATGGCTGTCTTCCCTGTATATCTATGTCTTCACGTAGCATTCTCTTCTCTGTTTGTGTCCAAATTTCCCTTTTTTATAGGCCTTATATTGAAATAAAGACCCACCCTACTTCAATATGACCTTATCTCAACTAATTATATCTGCAATGACCCTATTTCCAAATAAAGTCACATTCAAATGTGTGTGAGGGGGTTAAAACTTAAACATATGTTTTTGAGGGACACAATTCAACCCATAACACCACCTAAGCTCATTTTCTTCTTAAAAAAATTTTAAAATACTACCTGTCTCACAGGGATTTAATGGGGATTAAATGTATAGTGTACTGATTAAAGGGTTCAAGTTTGAGAATCAAAGTTTCTCCGTTGCCTTCGATGTGAACTTGAAAAAATTAATTTCCTTATGTCTCAATTTTTTTTTAATCAGGAAAATGAGTCTAATAATAGTTCCCATCCCACATGGCTCCCATGAGATTCAAATTAGAAAATTCATATCGATCATGTAGAGACTCATGGTGACACAGTCTTGTGCCTACAACATACCAGTGACTCAACGTAAGAATCATTATTACAAGACTTCAGACTGCTTCCTATCTTTTCTAAAACCTCCATGAGTTTGCAATAGCATATGCACCATAGAGGTATTATATAGTATTAGTATAATAGATTAACAAGTTAAACCACTTTTCAAATTATCATATGCATAATCCTCTATCTCTTATATACTTTTCAGAAAATTTCCTGATTTATAACGTATAGCCAGCATTAGACTTAGTTATCAGATGCAGATATCAAGACAGGTATCTTCATGACCAATGCCTATTAGAGTCAACCAAAAATAAGCAGCTAGTTAGGTGAACTAGCCCTGAATTTCTTCACTTCTAACTTGTCCATTTCCCTAGAAGTATGAATGTTACAGGGAGAGGGAGGAAGAAAAATTAAGGTTAGTTGAGTAAATGAATGAAGGGGAAGTTAAGTGAGCAAGCTGAAATTTAGGCACTTTTCACCATTTTTTTTTTTTTTTGGAAACTGCATCAATGCACTTAAAGACATATCGTAATAAGTAGTGAGAACGTACAAATACTTAGATTTAACCACCATACACAAAACTTTATCATAATTTATCAAGTTAATTCATCTTGATTCACTGTTAGTTAAATTTTTAGAGTTTCAATGAATATTTGACGTATATGAAAAAAAAGAAAAATGGATTAGACATGCAAGTCATTCAACTCTGATCATAAGGTTTAATTTGCAGATCATCACATGGTTGTTAGGGAAAAATCTATGATAAAGGAAAAGAGAAGAAAGAGAAATAGCTGAAAAGAGTTGGCTAAATACAGAAGGGGAGATAAAACTTTGAAGGAGAAAAGTAATGTGAAATAGAAGAGCACTGGATTTATAGCCATGCCGATAAACTGCACAATGAGGCAGAGAGAATGTTACAACATAAACAGACTAGGTAAAAAGGAATTAAGTTTCTATGGGAGGGCAAAAGCATACCTTTATATATCTAAGGCCAGTGTTTTTCAGTATAGATGAAGAATTCTATTTGAATTACAGTAACATGCTAATATTTAAGAAAGGCAGGAGGTCAGACAAGAAAGAACTCTAGATATGGGACTGAAGACCTGGATTCTAGTCAGGTCTTAGCCAGGGATGACACTAAAAGTGTTTATCACCCTGAGTGTAGGAACAGCATTCAGAAGGCCTCCTGTTGCCCCATGGGTTCATTCTTTACTTGCTGGATCAGGAGGAGGTCCCCAAAAATCTTGGGATAGGAACCACAGTGAATTAGGTGTAGATGTGGATTTGGAGACTCTTGGGAAACTAGAGGCATGGTTTTTTATCATCTTCCTTTGGATTATTTTTGTATTTTATCAATGGGTACGTCCAAACTGGTACATACCATCTGAATATCAGCTCGATCTATGAACTAGCTGGCTGAAATACGTAAAACTGGGGGAGCTGGAGTAGAAGATCCTAGGTGTCCCTTTTAACTCTAGTATTTTATGAGTCTGTGTGTATTTGTCTATGTGTGTGTGCAGGAGCATACAGATGAATGTGTGTATAAGTGTTATATCCCATGTATAGATATGATGTGGTTCACCTAAATTATGAAATCAATAGTTCCAATTAAGTAATAATCCTTTAGTGTGGTTAATTGTAAGAAGCAGAATGACACTTAAAAAAAAAAAAAAGAACGAAAAAAACAAGTGGTAAAGCCATTAAAGCCCGATTCTTAAAATTCTCTAGCAGCTGCCTAGGTAGCTTGTGATCATCAAGCTACCATTCATATCACTCCAGTAAAATTGAAAATCAAAGACTGAATTAGTTTTTCTTGTAAAAATTATTTTTTAGATCATGAAAAGTAGAATAATATGAAAAACTATTTAAATTTAAGCCAGCATTATAGATTCACCAATTATATTCAGTTTGTCCTTTAAAATGTGAATGGTGACTTGTTTGTGATCATTGCTAAAAAAGTGCACATAGGAACTGAAATTTTCAATATTCCTTTACTGTAACACTTTGGCAGTGTTTGTGAAGGCAGCAATTCTGCCTTTGTAAGATTCCTACCTTTATATTCATGCATATTTTCCATCACTTCCCACTATATGCCTTTTGCTTAAAGGAGTCCAGTTTTGTAGTCATTTCGTTTAATCTTCTCAGGACCATTTCTGTCCTTATTTCCCCAGACTCTTCTCCCATAGACTTGGCCCATCCCATCTCCAAACAGTTCCTGTGTTTTGTCAGGAGAGGGTAAGGTATGAACAGTGCTGGTTTGCAGAGCACAGGCTGACCAATTGATTCCCTGCCATTCCTAGGCTGAAATCTTGTAGGAAGAGAGTAATATTTAAATTATTTCTTAAGATAATAGGCTGCTAGTCTTTATCAGGAATGCTCATTGCTTGCCCACCCCCATCAACAATAGACAGGCACCATGGCTGTGTAATTGAGCATAAATAACTTAGTATAAATTATTATATAGATATAAACTTAACAAGGTAACTGAAAGGATTAAAAGTAGTCTAAGATAGCAACTGCAAGAGGCACACCATGGACCTGGATTCTGGGAGGGGGAACTAAGTTCAGTGTTGGTGTCTCTGAACTCAGAGAAGGGGCTCAGACCCCTGCACAGGGGACATCAGCCAGCTGATGCTGGTGTCTCTGAAGAAAGGGACAGTTAATCTGATTCTGCAAATGCTGGAGAAACTGCAAACTTGATTCAGCTGCTGCCATAGGAGAAGCTGCTGCCGCTGGACATGTTGTTGGGATGACACCTATAGGAACCAAACTGCAGGAAGGAGCGAGTCTCTTATTCCCATGAAAGCCTTTTAGTCTCCCTCTAGTGCCCTCTATCAGCGGAACCTAGCAGGGAGCCCAATGAAAAGGAAAAGTGGGTTTGTAGAGTCCCATTCTAACATCTTAAAGCTAAGTGTAAAACCGTGGACTTGAACAGAGAGGTACTAATTTAATAATTGGCACAACTGCCAGGGCCCTTAAAGGCCCCATTCAAGTTTTACCCCCTCAGTGTAATTTTCCAGGAAAATACTTGCCCCAGTATTTTTCTCCTAACTCAAACTCTTTTTGTATTTCTTATTTGTTTTACATTCTAACACTTTATTGGACATTCTCAAGTTGTTTCCTGAACTGTAGGACTATTATAGGAGGATACAATTATAGAACAGATATACAGATCAAATAAATTTCTTTTATTTCTTAGTTGCCTAATAATTTCATATATGCATATTCTTATGCCTTCAAAGCAAATATAGTTCCTTTATGGGCAGGATAATTTACTTTTACTTCATTTGTACCCAGTGTATTATATAACAATATTAGTCACATACTGGATATCTGAAAAATTCTTATTAAAGTTATTTTTTTTTAAACTGTGTGTTTCTGATAGTTTTAAACAAAATATAGTCCCATCAAATGACTATTTTTTTTTTCTTAAGGGTTACTCTTTATTTTAAATTATCCAGAAATCCTAACATCATAGAAACAAATAAATTTTAGGATGGGTATTTCCTTGATAGGTTTTTAAATGACTCAAGAAAATTGTCACAGTAATATGAAATTCAACAATTTATCTTAAAAAAGATATTAGAAAATCCAAAAGATTTTAGATTTTCAGTATTAGAAAATCTAAGATACTTTTTATCTGTTGAAAAGTGTTCAGAAAATATATATCATTGTAGGAGACTGATTGCAAAAATAACTTTATTCTTTATTCCCAGTTCGCATTTTCAAGGCCATGGGTACAGAGAAGGGTAAAGTTTATTTCCCCACCCCTTTAATGTGGGCTGGTCTATTGCTTTGGTCAATAGAATGTGATGGAATTGACAATGTGCCAGCAAACATCTCAGGAGACCCTGCATGCTTCTTCTTCTCACTCTCACTCCCTCTGAATCTTGTCACCACCATGTGAAAAACCTGGCCTAGACTGCTGGAGGATGAGAAACCCCACATGGGAGAGCCAACAGCCCCAACCAATGGCAAATCAGGCTGCAGAAATGGTCTCTTAGGAGACCCTCAGTTGCATGGGGCAGCCCAGAAGAGACCAGAAGAACCACTCTTTGAGCTTTACATGAATTATGGACTAGCTGAATCATGTGATAAATAAATGGTGTTGTTTTAAATAACTAAATGTTGAGGTTGTTATGCAGTAGCTAATTGATATAGTCATGCTAGTGGATTTAGAACAATTTATGTAAATCGGTGTAGGAGCAGATTCAGTCACACTGTAGCCTGAAATCTGCAGTAGGTATATGCCTCCTTGGGTTCATTTCCTTGCTTTGTTTTGAAACACAGACATTGAATTTTATAAAAATAAAATTCTTAAGATTAAGAAATACAATCTTAAAGGATTATATTAAAACCCAGAGATATTTTGTTTAAAAAAAGTTGGAACAAATTTATTAGGCTAAAAGTGTGCAAAAAGTTGTACTTTGGCATACTTTAACATAATTTAAAGAAACTTTATTCAGATTGAATTATGACCATCTTAAAATTTCTAGGTCTTCCTCTGTAGAAACTTCTTTAAACTATATAAATTATACCAAGTTCTTAGAACAGTGCCTGGTGCATAATAAGTGCTCGATGTTAGTCATTATTATTATCATTATGACAGTTCCATAATTTTCTATCAGTCCTTGTATTGCTTATCCCTGGCAATACAAAGAAATCAAAGAGCAACTCTTAAGCTCAACAGAAGAGAATAAGGTGAGGAATTAGATCCAGAATTCCTTATACATGCAGCAGCCTTTGGAAAGTAACTATCACTCATAGGTATTTGCTCTACAGATGATGATTCAGAATAATGGTATATAATTTTTAAAAGTGAAATATAAAATAATATGATGAGATTTATCAGGGGAACATCACTCAACAACTATAAAAAAGATCACTTGCATATCAAAATGTTACGTTTTCAGGGAAGCATTTCCTAATTTTGTGGATGAAAAGTAGGATCTTCCAGTTAACACTCCTTTTGGGTCCTGTAACTCTCCTTCATAGCCCTTGTCACAATGTAATTAAATAGTTGATTGTATAATTATTTATTTAGTGTGCACCCCTCTCATTCAAGGGGGGACTTCACGAGCTCTGGGACCACATCTTTCTGTTGTATCCCTATAAGCTAGTACAGGGCATGGCATGGAGTAGGTGAATAAATGAAGAGATGAATGAAATTCCTCGCTTTTATTTTAAGTGTATTCCGCTTTTTCTGTCTATATACCAGTTTAGGCATTGTAATCATGAATAAGCCTTCCACGTCCTTTAAAATATCTGACTAGTCTTCTCTCAGGTTCTACTCAGGTTTCTTTTGTTCCTTCTGTTTTCCTGCATATGCTGATTTTTAAAAATATACTCATGTTATCTTATGAAGAGGTTTTTTTTTGTTTTTTTTTTCCTATTTCATATTATTCTTTCCCCTTTCTGCTTTAGAAACACCGAGAAAATATATTTTACATTTATATATTTATTTTTCCACCCCAATCAATAGCTGCACTCACAATCCTTTTAAGCTCCTGTGTTTTTGAAACAGCTCTCATTATTTATCTCCCTGCATAGAAGGTACAAAAACAAACCATTAGAAAAGTAAACTAACCATAATCACATCAGATTTTAGATATTTTGAGATGATCTAAAAGGGGACTGTAACAAAAGTGTAGTGTATGGCCAGTGCTATACTTTGTAGATGTAACACAGACAGGATTATTGACTCTTCACAAAATAGGTTCCATTTTACTCCCCAAACCTTCCTGGATTGTTCTTGTTTACAGGGCTTGTCTGGAATACCTCCATCCTAAATTTCTGTCTGCTAAAATCTTACCCACCACTTAAGGTTAAAGGAAACTACACAGTTTTTTCTTCTTTCCCTATCACATCATATAAGCAATTCCAATTAATTCAGTCAAGCGACAAATATTTCTTGAACATTTGTTTTACAGGTACTGTGCAATATTTTAGTGATAGGGTAGTGAAAAGATCTAGCCCCATACTCATGAAGCTTGCAATCTGGAGATTGCATTACATATTAAATATAATTTTAAATAATCAGCTATACTGATAGACCTGTCCAGTAAAATCATTTGTTTAAAAGTAACATTGCAATTTAGCTAATCACTAAGTTAATCACTAAGATTCTTAGGATTGGGTAGAGAAATTTGGAGAGAGCTCTGGATAAATGGGAGAAGGAGTGATCCATTTCTGACTTGTTTTGCTTAGCTCTCTGAACCAGACCTCATGGATAATGTCCTGCCTCTATAGGTAGGCTATGATCTAAAAAGTAGAGACCCACACAACCCATAAACAGGACTAGCCTTTTGGTGCTTTTCTTAGGGTTCTCCAGAGAAACAAAACCAATAGAATATATTGAGATACATATGATGAGATTTAACATAAAAACTGGCCTATGTAGTTATATAGGGACCAAGGAGTCTCATAATCTGTAATCTGCAAGCTGGCAAACTAGGAAAGCCAGTAGTATAATCCAGTCTGAGTTTGAAGATCTAAGAGTGGGCGTGGAGAAGTAGTGACATAAGTCCTGGTCTGAGTCTGAAAGCCTGAGAACCAGAAGCAGTCCAAAAGCAGGAGAAGATGGATGTCTCAGCTCAAGCAAAGAGAGCAAATTCACCCTTCCTCTGCCTCTTTGTTCTATTCCATCCCTGAACAGATTGGATAATGCTCACCCATATTAGGAAGGGCCGTCTGCTTTACTCAGTTCCCCAGTCCAAATGATGATATCTTCCACAGACATGGCCAGAAATGATGTTTTACCAGCTATCTGCATATTTCTTACCCCAGTTAAGCTGACACACAAAATTTAATGTCACAGGATTAATTGAGGGTTTAGTTTTACCTCTCAACCTTGGAATAGTGCCTAAAGGCCTGACAAGCAAGTTTGTTGGCAACTCTTGACCTCATTAATCAAAACATTCATACCAAATGTGCTTTCTATGGTGATTTTTCATTTGTTCTCTCTTACGATTTAGTGAAGGCATAGGAAATTTCTGGTTTCTCTTAGTCGTATTAAGAGAACCAATGGAAGAAGTTGTTATCTTTTCTTGGGCCAGAATGAAACATTGTGCTCATGGAATAAAAGTAGTGAGAGGACCACTGTCTGCAGCAGGGTGAATAGGAAACGCAGATGGCTAAAGATAAAGGGTACTTGGTAAGTTTCTCAGATATTTTACCTACCAAAGATAAACCTTGCACATCTTACATTTTATTTTAGAAATATAGATTGCTTTCCCTATGAGAAGAAAAAGATATCTTTAAATGTTGACTCCAGTAATGAAAAGGGTTCCATGTTTCTACATAGCTTGCTGTGAGGTCATCTGGAGCTAACGGTAGGGCAGTAGAGTTACATGGGGAAGCCTGTATCAGATAGGACACGAAACTACACAAACTAGCCTGAGGAACTTAACTGAGTAACCAGGTTGATGCACAGTGCAGTGTCAAAAGCTCTGGGGTGATTGACAGTTGTTGGTATAAGAAGTTGGAACAGTGGTGTGGCAGGGAATTGCAGTGGCAAATCTACTCTATGTTGGACACTTGGTCACCAATTACAACAGATAGACCTTTCCATAACTACTAGTAGAATCCTTCCCAGTGGACTAGAAGTACAGGGGATAGGACTCAGTTTCAGAGAAGGAAGGATTTAAAGGCCTCTGCCAAAATTACACAATGTAGAGTGGAAATCCAGAGTCTCACCTTGTTTTTTAACTGAACCAACTTGAGAGATAGGGAGGTAAGGGCCCTGGGGAACATCACATCCCAGTTTTGGTTGGATTTTGGATTTAGAAAAAAGACCTTCTTCAGCAGATGGGACTGAAGCTGATTATATGTTTTCTGGTTCAGTTATGTTTTAGCAGTAAACTGAGGCAGGACTAAGAATGGAGGTGGGAAATTATCAGAAATGTAGAGGAAAACACATGTGGGCAATTTCCAAATGTTCCCAAGTTACAGTAATGTCTCATTTTTCTAACTTCCTGAAACCCTTTGTTACCTCATGGAATTTATCTCACTGTGCCTTGAACAGAATTTTATTTTTGTCTTTTCTCCCATTATAACATTATAAATGGGCAATGGGCAGATTCTGTAATTCATGTAGTACATAGCACAACACCTGCCTTTAGGAAGTTCTCAGTAAATGTTCCTTAAAGTAGATTAAGTTCTTCATAGTATTTTATTATGTTTCTTTCCGACAGAAACTCAAGTTGGACACTCTTATTTATTTTACAAATGGGACGTGTTTTCAGGGATGGAACTAGCAGTACATGTCATGTTTTTTATTGTCCTTTAATACTCTGGACTTATTTGCCTCTGTCCTATGGGGGTGGGGGATGAGGGAGGTGAATGCATTTACAATCTTTGTCAGAAAAAGAAATCAAATGAAGACATGCTATTAGGTCCTTAAGTCCTTGTATATCATTCTGTAACCCTTCTCTTCCCATGCTGAAAACTTTTCATATTTTAATCACGACCTTTTCACAACTCATGACAAACTTCAGAGGGTGAAAAGTGAAAAGTAGTCAAGCAAGAGGATAAAGGATTAAGTAGACTGTAAATATTCCTATTTATCAGAGTTGTATGTGCATCTGCTTTTGTTTCCTCATAAGATACCATAGAATTGTCATTTAAAACTCATTTAATTAGCAGTAACTCTCAGTAAATCAGCTTTAAACCCAATGTTTTCAAGGAGAGTCGGTTACATAATTTATAGTTAAAAGAGTCAGCATTTTGGCCAATAGGCACATGAAAAAAGGGTCAATATCACTAATCATCAGAGACATGCAAATTAAAACCGGGATGGGATATCATCTCTCTCCTGTTAGAATGACTATTATCAAGACAAAAAATAACAAATGCTGGCAAGGATGCAGGGAAAGAGGAACTCTCCTACATTGCTGGTGAGAGTGTAAATTGGTGCAGCTACTGTGAAAAACAGCATGGAGTTTCCTCAGAGAAATAAAAATAGATCTACCTTATGATACAGCTATCCCATTACTGGGTATATATTCAAAGGAAATGGAATCAATATGTCAGAAAGACACCTGCACTAACATGTTCATTGCAGCACTATTCACAATACCCAAGAGATGCAATCAACCTCAATGTCCATCAACAGATAAATGGTTGAAAAAACTGTGGTATTATAAACAATGGAGTAATACTCAGCTATTTAAAAAAAAATGATATTTTATCATTTGCAGCAACATGGATGGAACTGGAAATGATCATGTTAAGTGAAATAAATCAGGCACAAAAAGACAAATACTTCATGATGTCTCTCAGATGTGGAATCTAAAAAATATGAAAGTGATTCTTATAGAAGGGGAGAGTAGAATGATGGTTACCAGAGGTGTGGAGGGAGGAGGAAAAATGGTGGACTAATGGGTACAAAACTACCCTATCTACCCTAAGTAAATGATTGTACATGGATGTATTGAAGCAACATACTGTACCCACAAATATGTACAAATAACTGTTAAAAAATTAAAATCAGCATTTCTTTTTTTATATATACATTATTGTTCATAGTAGCTTTATTTATAATAGGCAAAATTGTAAGCAACATACATAATCATTGATAAGAGAATGTATAAACAAAAGGTAGTGTATCCATACAATGGAATATTACTTAGCAATACAAAAAACTAAGTACTGATATACATGAATAAATTGCAAAATGATTATGCTGAGTAAAATACGCCAGATTCAAAAGAGTACATTATGTGCTATTCCAGTCAAATAAAATTTTAGAAAATGCAAACTAATCTATAATGATAGAAAGGAGAAAAGTAGTTGTCTGGGGCTGGGGTGGAGTGAGGGATGCACTTTAAAGGGAAATGAGAAGACTTTTTGAAGTGATGTAAATAATTTTTATTTTGATTGCGGTAGCAGCTTTATGGATATGGATGGATATGTCTTCAGAATTGATAAGATTATACGCTTTAGGGACTGGCCAGTTATCTCCTTTAGATCATGGTGCTGATAACACCAAGGCCCAGGGTTTGATCCCTGTGCTAGCCAGCCCCAGGAAAACAAAACAAAGAAAACAGAAAATCCAAACACTATACACTTTAAATGAATGAATTATACCTCAATAAAGCTGATAAAAGAAAAAGAAAGGGTGGATGGTGGTTGTAGGGGTAGGTTTGTGAATTTTGGGTGATGATACAACTTGGGGCACAAAATTTCCCTCTATCTGCACTAAGGGGCACAATGTCTATTTATCGGTCTTGTAGTGACATGGCATAGGCATATATGTTATCTAGTATGACATCTGTCAAAACAAAGTGATTTCTTAGTCTTTTAATTAGAAGCCTTCTAAGTTGTCATTGATAGTAAATAAAATCACTTTTAGTTTAGTCTAAATAGGAATGACAAGTATTAGTTTCTTCCTCTGAAAGCGTTTGGGTGATAAAGGCTTCAAATGAATGGTGCTGATGTGATGTTCAGAATACATCCTGAAGGGGCAATTTTTTCTTCCTGAGAATGATGGAAATCTGTCACATCTTTAAATCATTTCAGCTAACATGTTTATCTAAATATCTGTGGGTATATTTGAAATTAATACCTGCTGTATTTGCCAGGAGTATGATAGGAATCTTGTTCATGTATATCCTTACTAGAATTTGGAGTTAGCTCTTATACTAACTTCTCATCTACTAAAAGGTCATTATGTCACTAATTTGTAGTATCCTTTCATAGATGTGAAATGTTCCAACAGTGGGTTTCATGTCTTTTGCAGTGATGTTAGTGAAAACATAAGGCCTTTGGAACTAGAAGTGCTGGTTTCAAATTCCAACTCTGTAACTATGATTTCAGTAAATTACATTTCTCCTCCAAGCCTGTTTCCTCACCTGGAAAAGAGGATAACACTTCCTAGAGTTGTAAGGATCAAATAAAATAGCATTAAGGTACTAGTATAAGTGTGGCACATAGTGGGTGCTTTGTAAAAGTTATTTCCATTCCTCCTAATATGCTACACAGTATCTGGAGTCTCCAGTGTTGGAAGCATTAAGTTTTGTATTCCAGTCTTCTCTACTTTGCTGATGTACTTTCTGAACCTTATTTTTCAAGTCCTATTCTCAAATTTACTTATTCATCTTGATCTGAAACATATGGGTAATGATCGGTATGATTTCTGGTTTGTTCACAAAATGTTAACTCTGATCTATATCGCTGGGCATGTCTCAGAAAGTAAATGCTAGTTCTAGAAGCAGTGCTGCTGTGTAGATGGTATTATTTACATCAGACACTTTAATCCCCTTAGTTAAGAGGTCAGTTAGAAGTAAATATTTGTGCCCTTAGGCTATTAGGGAGCTGCCAAGCAACCATGTAGCTTTCTTATGGTTTCCCAGAATCTGACTCATTTCAGTTATACCTTTCCCTGTGGTTATGCTGTACTGAGCTCAGATTAATCCCTGTGGCCATTGCTGTCCACTGCTGGCAGCTTTTATGCTCTGGGCCCAGACTCCATGGTCTGCCTTGAGCAGTCTCTTGACATACACACATGATGTCAGTTCTATGGCTGGTTGTCCCAGCGCTTAACCTTTGATCTGTAGTAGGGACGGGCTGGGGCTTGGGATAGGGACATATGAGGGTACTTCAAAAAGTTAATGGAAAGATTCGTGTTATTTTTTAATTCTATTTTTCCATGAACTTTTTCAAGTACCCTTGTATTGCTACAGAATACCTTGGAGTGCTGCTTTCCACAGTGGCCCTTCTTTGCTTTCTAGTTTTCCATACCTGGGAAACAGTTTATCAGTCTTGTGAGTAAGAAATGTGACCTAAACTGCAACTTCAAGCAACTGAAGAGAAAACCAAGATAGCATCTTTAAAAGACTATCTACCATATACTGCTTCGGCAACACTATTTTTATAGTCGAGTGTTTGTTTTATCTCAGTTTTTCTATTTATCAGTTTTACAATTTGGAGAGTCGTTTCCTGTTCCTCAGAGAGAATCACTTTAATTTCTGATTCATTTGTATTAACCTCCTTATTTCTTTTTCTTCTTTCATTTAATATTTAAAATAGTTTAATATTTACTTCTACATATTTGTGGAGTACAGTGTGTTGTTTCAATATGTGCATACACTGCACAATGATTCACTTAGGGAGAATCACTTTCATATTTTTCAGATTCCACATATGTGGGACATCATGAAGCTTTTGTCTTTCTGTGCCTGATTTACTTCACTTAACACAATGGTTTCCAGTTCCATCCATGTTGCTCCAAATGATAAAATATCATTTTTTAAAAATAGCTGAGTAGTACTCCATTGTGTATATATACTAGTTTTTTTTACCCATTCATTCCGTGATGAACATTGAGGTTGATTCCATCTTTTGGGTATTGTGAATAGTGTTGTGATGAACATGGGAGTGCAGGTGTCTTTTTGTTATATTGATTTCATTTCCTTTGAATGTATTCCCAGTAGTGGTACAGCTGGGTTGTAAGGTAGATCTATTTTTATTTCTCTGAAGAACCTCCATACTGTTTTCCACAGTGGCTGTATCAATTTACACCGACACTGCAATACAGGAGAGTTCCTTTTTCTCTGCACCCTTGCCAGCATTTGTTATTTTTTGTCTGGAGTGAGATGATATCTCATTGTGGTTTTAACTTGCATTTCCCTGATGATTAGTGATATTGAGCGTTTTTTTCATGTGCTTGTTGGTCATTTGCTGTCTTCTTTGGAAAAAATATTTGCTCAGGTCCTTTGCCCATTTTTTAATTGTTGTTGTTGTTGTTGAGTCATTTAAGTTCCTTAACTATTATGGACATTAGCCCATTGTCTGATGTATAGTTATCAAACACTTTCTCCCATTCTGTAGGTTGTCTTTTTGCTTTATTGAGTGTCTCTTGCTGTGCAGAAGCTTTTCAGATTGATGTAGTCCTATTTATGTATTTTTGCTTTAGTTGCCTGTGCCTTTGTAGAAGAAGCATTGCCATTTCTCATTTCTTGTAGTGTTCCCCTATGTTTTCTTCTAGTACTTGCAAAGTTTTGCATCTTAAAATTAGGTCTTTGATCCATTTTGATTTGATTTTTGTGTTTGGTGAGAGGTAGCACGTCTAGTTCCAATCTTCTGCATGTGCATATCCAGTTTTCCCAACACCATTTGTCAAAGAGGCTGTCCTTTCTCTATTGTATATTTTTGGAGCCTTTGTCAAAAATCAGTTGGCTGTAAGTGGGTGGGTTTATTTCTTGGCCGTCTCTTCTATCCCACTGATCTATTTGTTTGTTTTCTTGCCAGCACCATGCTGTTTTGGTTACTGTAGCTTCATAGTATATTTTAAAGTCATAAAGTGTGATGCCTCCAACTTTGTTCTTTTTTTGTTCAAGGTTGTTTTCCCTATATGGAGTCTTTTGTGATTCTGTACAAATTCTGAGATCATTTTCTTTTTTTCTATTTCTGTGAAGAATATCATTGGTATTTTGATAGGGGTTGTATTGAATGTGTAGATTGATTGGGGTAATATGGACATGTTGATGATGTTAATTCTTCTGATCCAGAAATACAGGATATCTTTTCATTTATTTGTATCCTCTTCAACTTTATTTACCCATGTTTTATAGTTTTCATTGTAGAGGTCTTTCACTTTCTTCATTAAATTTACTCCTAAGTATTTCTTTGTTTTTGGTAGCTATTGTGAATGGGATTACTTTTTTGATTTCTTCTTCAGCTATTTCGTTGTTGGCATATAGGTAGGCTATTAATTTTTGTGTGTTGATTTTGTATCCTGCTCCTTTACTGAATTCATTTATTAGCTCTAGAAAATTTTTAGTGGAGTTTTTAGGGTTTTCTGCATATAGGATCATGTCATCTGCAAATAGGGAGAGTCTGACTTGCTCCTTTCCAATGTGGATGCCCTTTATTGCTTTCTCTTGCCTTACTGTGCTGACTAGAACTTCCAGTACTATGCTGAGTAAGAGTGAGGAAAGTGAGCATTCTTGTTCCAGATCTTGGAGGAATAGCCTCTAATTTTTGTCCATTCAGTATGAAATCAGTTGTGGGTTTGTTGTATATGGCCTTTACTGTGTGGAGGTGCCTTCCTTCTATATCTAATGTGTTGAATGTTTTTATCACGAAGATGTGTTGGATTTTATCAAATGCTTTTTCTGCATCTTGAAATGATTAATTTTTTCCCCTTTATTCTGTTGATGTGATGTATCATGTTAATAGATTTGCATGTGTTGAAACATCCTTCCATCCTTGAGATGAATCCTACTTGATCATGGCTACAACCTTTCTAATGTGTTTCCAGATTCCATTTGCTTATATCGTGTTGAGGATCTTTGTGTCTGTGTTCATTAGGGTTGGACTGTAGTTTTCTTTCTTTGTTGTTGTTTTGTCTTTTTCTAGTTTTGGTATGAGGGTAATGCTGGCTTTGTAGAATTAGTTGGAAGTATTCCCTCCTCTTCAATTTTTTGGAAAAGATGAGAAATATTGTTGTTAGTTCTTCTTTAAATGTTTGGTGTAATTTGGCAGTGAAGGTATTTGGTCCTGGGGATTTTTTTGTTGGAAGACTTTTTATAACTGCTCAATCTCATTACTTTTTACTTGTCTGTTTAGGTTTTCTAATTATTTATGATTCAACTTTGATCAGTTGTATGTGTCCAGGAGTTTATCCATTTTTTAAAGGTTTTCCAGTTTGTTTGCATATACTCATTTGTAGTCTCTTTTGATCCTTTGTATTTCTGTAGTATCAGTTGTAATGTCCTCTTTTTCATTTTTGATTTTATTTATTGGAGTCTTCTCTCTTTCTTCCTCCATTAACATAGCTAAAGGCTTATCAATTTTGTTTATCTTTTTGAAAAACTCGCATTTCAAGCACCGTGCTTCTTTAATAAAAAGTCACATATTTTTCATGTGTTTCTTTTTAAATTCTCTGTCTTCTTTTAAGAGTAATTGTATGTTTCTCAACTAAATATATGCCTTCATGAGGTCGATTAGCATTCATAGGATGTAATAATTGATTGTGCTGAAGTCCCCCTATCTCACATCTTAACAGTAAATAATCATTTAATTTCTGAGGAAAATTTAGTGTCATTGCCTTTCTTAATATTCTTTTTTTTTCTTTTTCCTACAAAGTTTGGGCTTCTTAGTGAAGATAATAGATCACAAATTTACATATATAAAGTTTTAGAGATAATGTTTGTACTAGGCCTTTAGGAATTATCGCACATCAGTAGTTGCATTGCCTGTAATATGAATCATTTTCTTCATTGAACTTATTTAAATAAAGCTTATTACTATATTTAAGACACAATTTCAATTATTTGAAGAAATGTACTCACCCACCTATTTTCAAAACTCATATGTGCAGCTTCATCTGAGTATCCTAAGTATAGGGAATGATTTTATTTTATTGACAGAGGATATCCATCCAAAGAGTCTCCTTGGTAACATAGAACATCAACTTTTTTTGATAAGGATCTTATAAAATATATAGTTCAGACTTTACATCTTATAGTATAGAACATGAGATGAAGAGAGATTGGTAATATATCCTGGGGAACATAGCTTCTTAGGGACAGAACTGAGAGTAGGACTGAGATATTCAATCAGCTCATTCTTATTTTTTTCCCTTTTGTTGCTGTTTTCTTGTTTTTGTTTTTCACTTTCACAATTAAAAGGAAAACTATACAATATGTCTTTTCTTATTTAACTATATGTATAGACTTATCTTAATGATAGGCTTTTCAATCTTCTCCTCCCTCCAAATCATGGTCTGTTTAATGGAGTTGCTATAGCACTGAATTAGAATTACATTTGTGGGCACATGGACAGTCAGATCAGCAAATCATACATTCATGAGTCATATTTGCAGATGTCATTCTGGAGTACTCTGAATCCCAATGGCTTATGCTTACATGCCTTTAAATTGATTGCTGATGCCTTTTCTTACAAGGTATATGACAATTATATCAATACTATATATATATGATATTATGATATTGTATCCTCTCTATGACTACTGCAAACAGTGCTGCAGGTATCTCCAACCCATCACATACCCTTAAAGGCTGAATAAGTCAGAACCCCAACCTCTCTTCTTCTTCCTTGCTATCCTGCTCCTTGATCAGCTCCTTACCACTTGCTAACAACCTCTTGAATCTCTGTCCAGGACCCATAATTTGCATATTTTCTGCCCTTTCAGAGATCTGAGCATCTTGGCTTTAAAAATTAAATAGGTCTTTATGGTCTGCTATAAGAGACTGGAACTATTGTCTGGAACTACTAGAAATAGTTTAGTACATCAGCTTTTTTTTTTTTTTTTAAGTCTGGGAAACTTGTAGTCAAATCCTTCACTACATCTCCTAGTAACATTCAAAATAGAGGAAACAAATGGGATGAGCAAACTGCCTATTATGTTTCGATCATAGTGGCTTTTGCTCTTTGTACATTTTACAGAAGGTAATATTTAAGTAATGCACAACTTGGTACATGCAATGCTGACTGAATCACCATGAGAATCTTTCTTTCCAGAAATTATGCTTGTGTGCTGATTTAATATTGTCAATAGAGAATGGAGATTTGTCTCTAGAATCTGCAACAAACCTTCATTGGGCGCATACTATATGCCAAGCAAAATTTGTATACTGGGAATGCCATGGTAAATAGATTCCCTGACATCCAGAATGTACCTAATCACAGGGGAAAACAGACATTAAGCATATAAACAAATATATACATAAAACAATTTCAGATACTATAAATGTTGTGTAAAAAATAAAGTAGGTTAACATGAGAGAGAATTTCCAGAGTCTATTTTAGCTAGGAAAGATGTCTCTGAGAAGATAATATTTCAGGCGAGATTTGAACCATCACAAGAAGCAGCCATGAGGACATCTCAGGGAAGAGTGTTCCAGGCAAATGATCTGCAATCGTTCAGTCTCTGAGGCAGGAATGAGCCTGGTTTATTAAAATAGAAAAAAAAAAGAGGCCAACATGACAAGGACTTTCCCCAGTGATGGAGAGAGGAAGAGTGAGGTAGGAGAGGAAGACAAGAACTCACAGGCAATAGCCAATCATATAATCTGATTACAACAACAGGAAGCCATGGGAGTTTTAAGCAGGGGATGATATGACCTGATATATGCTTTACACACATCACTTGGCTCCTCTGTGCAGAACTCAATAAGGGGGGCAAAAATAGAGGAAAAGAGTTGAATTGTGACGCTGTTACAGTAGTTTAGTGGGAAATGGAAATAGCTTGTGCAAGGATCATGTTAGTGGAGGTGATGAGAAACGAAGGGGCTTGTTGATGCACCACATAGGGTGGAAGGGAAAGAATGGGATCAAGAATTACTCTTAACTATTTCATCTATGCAACTGGATGGGTGGTGGTTTTATCAAGACAAGGTGGAAGAAGTAGACTTAGGCGGAGGCAGTCAAAATAAATCATTTAATCTTAGCCATATTATGTTTGTTGCCTATTGAACATCCAAGTGGAGATGTTGACTAGGCAGGTGGACGTAAAAATCTGAATGTGGGAGAGTGTTCTGGGCAGAAGAAATTAGTTCAGGAATCATCAATGTATGTATAGTATTTAAAGTCATGAGTAGGGATGAGGCCATCCATGAAAGAAGCTTAAATAGAGAATAAAAGATAATAAAGGGAAAAAAAATCCTTGGGTATTACAACATTTAGAGGTCCGATAGGAGAGAGGCAAGGAAAGGATACTAAGAAAACAGCTAGTGTGGTACAAAGAAAACCCCCAAATTTGGAGTTTAGTGGAACCGGGGGTGGGGAATATTTCTGGCACTTAGAAATAGTCAACTATGTCAACTAGCATCAAAGTTCAAGTATGCTGAGGATAGAAAACTTACTATTGACCTTGGCAAGATATAGGATGGGTAGCCTGGAAGGAGGTATTTCAGTGGGGTAGTAAGAATAGGGACTTGCTTGGGGAGTGTTGATGGAAGATGCAGAGATGTAATTAATTGGTACTGATAATTGTTTTACAAAATTTTGCCATGAAAGTGAGTTCTATGCCTTTAATACGGTGGTATTTGTAGGGGTACTTAAATATTTTTTAATTAGGTGGTGCTAAGACACGTTTAGTCTATATACAGAATGTCCTGGTAAAAAGGAAGAGATATTGGTAGGAGAAAAGAAATGCTGTAGGGGACTTTTTCGAAAAGACAAGAAGGAGTAGCACTCTGAGCACAAGTGGAGGGATCAAAGCAAGGCCGTTTCCATCACTAGAAGAAAGGAGGCCAGATGTTTGCCAACCAATGCAGCTCAGGTGGTGTGACTAATGGATTGGAGACGATGTGGTTCTCCTCTGACTGTGTCTGTCTTCTCTATGAAAAGAAAAGTTAATCAGTTAAAGGGTGATGGGTTCAGTGAGTACGTACTAGAGATTTAAGGAAGAGAAAATATGAAGTTATTTTCTCATTAAGAAGGAAAGCGAATTTATTAAGTAAGTGAGATCAGATTTCCTAATGTTGATAGTGAATAGGATTATGACTGGAAGTTTTTACTCCTAACCATTTCTACCCTAGGTAACACAGGGTGATACAAGGGGTCAGAAAAATTCTCCCTTTTAAGGGGTTACCAGATGTGCCTTATGACGTCATGGTGACTGGTAGACAAACCCTTCCATTTCTGCTCCTCAAGAACAATAAACTGTGCCAGATCAGATGGATCCTGGGCAGCTCAGGGTTTTTAAATAATTCCATATTTAGAGAAGGCTAAAAAGGAGCATCCGTAATGTGTGTACTTTTCCTAGCATTCCCTGGGTAGAGAATAGAGGGTTAAGTAGAATCTGTGGATCTTGGTTCTGGAACTTTTGACTTGTTCATTTTCTAAAGATTGAAATAAGTCCAGTTTAGAAATGTGAGTAACCTCTGATGCAGAAATGTCCCACAGCAGTGAACACTGTAAATTGATTGAAGTTGATAGAATAAAGGCAGTGAAGGCCAGATGGCTGTCTAAAAAATCTCAATTGAATCAACTTCTGAAGAAAATCTTAGAGATGTTCCAGAAGATGAACACAAAACTCCAAGGTAAATGTGCATCAAAGTGATAGCTGAGAAGCAATATTCCAGTGCATATGTGTGTAAACCACAGAAATGTGCTGAAGATTTGGGCTGCTGAATATAACGAATGAATTTTCTGGACCTTGCTATTCACAACATCCCAAAGAACCACTAGAATTTCCTTTTGTAGTTGCTATTCCAGGGATCTGTTTCTGAATTAAAGAATCAGTAACACTGGCTATACCTCTTACTGTCCCTGGGCAAAAATAATTATGCATATGAATGGGCCCATGAGTTAAAAAGTCATTGGCTAGGGTAAATTATTCTACCATCCATTTTTATAAAAATAAAAAATTCAATCCTACTTTTAAACCTAACCTTGACATTAGGTATTATTTCTTTACAATACCATCATTTATAATAATATCACTATGTTAATATGTTCTAATTTCAAACTATCTAACTTGCAATTTAAACTTTTGGAAGACAATCTATTCCTAAGTCTAGGTTTGTCTTTAAAATAAATAAAATGCATTTCTTTCTAAAAATCATAAAATATTTATTTAACCCTAGCCGTGGTAATAAAATAGTAAGTGCACTTTACATGAAGTCTAGGCTCTGACCCACATTAAGCAGTATATATTCCCCCAGTCTTTATAAGAAAAATCTATGAAATTCCTTATAATAAGACTTTCTGAACTCAAGACAGCATGATGTATAGGACCATTTTCATCGAACTCTTGACACTGGCCATAAATGCATTAGTATCTCCATTTACTTCATAAAACTATCATTTACATTTATATTATGCCTTAAAAGTTATTTGTTATAATAAATGGGCTTCTTCTCTGATAGTTTTAAGCCAGGTACACCAACACTGAGTTTCTATATATATATTGCTCTTTCACCCCTTCTGTAACTATAAGGAAATGTAAAATTTGGGCTTACAAAAGGTGCCAAATGCAGTGGCTACTTAAGAAGTCGAATTAGGCTGATAAATATAGATATCTCCTTTTAAATTGCAAAGCCACACAGCCAAAAAGAGTGACACTTGATTTAGTTCAGTCTTTTAAGGTAGGATGTAAGTGAGAGATTGATTCTTAAGGCAATAATTCTATGGGGGCCAAAGTGGGGACACCACAGGCAGGCAGGGAAGAAGGTACATTTCTATGAAATAGTGTCTAAAATGTGGCTTCTTCTGGAAAACCTTTTCCTGCTCTTTGAACCAATTATTTGACTTTTGTCATATGGCTTCATTTGCATCTGCTATTTATAGCATGTTCAGCATTATGGTGTCATGATCTATTCACATATCTTTCTCTTCCACAAAACTATAAGATCTTCCAAGGTTAAGACTAGGTTCCATTCATTTTTGTTTTTCCAGGACCTAGTATAGGAACGAGTGTGGAACAAGTGATTTTAAAAATGCCATTTTAAACAACAGGCATATTCTCTTGAGAGAAATAATGTCAGGTGGATTGGAGATATCAATCATCAAGGAGCCAGTTACAGAAATCCTAACTTGCACAGGCTGTCATTGCAAAGCAATAGACATCTTCAAAAAGAGAAAGGGCTTTTCCCCAGGGTTGATGTTTACATTTTTGTTGAGGAGGGTGACCAGAGTTGCTGCTCTGCATTGCAAAGCACAAGACCACATAGCCTTAAATCCTTCCTACTTTTGTAACAATGAAGCTCCATAATTTTATCATAAAGCCGCTTAGGTCCACAAGGCCCTTTACTCCGTTTCTAGTTCTGTATTCCATGAGCCACTTTGTCGTGTAAAGCCTTCTGTTAAGCCAGAAAAAACACTGGCATCTTACCTAATTTAGCATGAGTTTTCATGACCATTCTTTTATATGTGCTGCAAAATCTGCCTGAAATACAACTCCCACTGTGGCAATTTAATTTTATATAATTAATTCTTATTAGTTCTTCATGAATAGGTTAGTTCAGACCCCCTCATCTAGAATGCATTTCTCAACCTCCTAGACAGTTTAAAATGTCCCTTCTCTGAATTCCAAGGGCAGTTTTAAATTTTTTAATTTTTTAATTTTTCAGAAGAAGCATGGATGGCTTTTTAGAGCCTTAGTTTTGGAGATACAGAGATCTGGGTTCAAACCCTAATTCTGCCACCTTAAAGTGGTGTGATCTTTATAAAGGTAACTCTTGTATCTATCAACTTCCTATACAATTAAGAAAGTAATGCCTACTTTGGGATAGTATTAGAATAGAATGAGATAATGCATTTCAAGTACACTTAGGTATAAATAACTTCCTGGTACATAAGAAATTCAAAATTTTATTGTATTATTACTCTTGTTTTTGTTTTTATCATGATAGGATGCATCATGCTGTATTAAAATTTTGGCTAATTTATTAATGTCTTCCACATTGAATTTGAGGGTAAGGGTAATGGCTCTTATTTTATTTTATATCTTAGTGTTTAGTACACCTGGCACATGGCAGACACTCAATATTTGTTTGCTAATTTAGTGAATACATTATAGTAACAGTACTAAGCATATATTTAGTCTTCTTCATCTCTTTTCCTAATGTATGCTTCTATACCTTCAGTGACAAAAAATTTATTCACCCTTTTTTCTATGTGTAACAAAGGAGGAGGAGAGAAAACTTATCCATATCTTCAAATAATTTACAATCTACTCGGGAAAGAATAAGAAATAACATATTTAGCTCTTGACAAAAACTATCGTTTTGTAAACAGAGAGGTAAAGAAAGCAGGAACATCTAAAGAAACCTCTTAACCACAAGCACTTTAGGAAAGAAAAGGTGTTTATTTCATAAGTTGATCTTTCCAGATAGATAGAAAGCCCATAGAAAAATAAAACAAACTAGTTTTTAGTTGTATCTATTGAATTGATTTTTTTCCTACAAAGAGAGCTTAATATTAATGATTGTGTGTGTGTGTGTGTGTGTGTGTGTGTGTCTATGGTTTCTTAAAATAATATTTTACTGTCTTCTCTGGCAAGTGTGAAACATGAGATAGCTGAATGTTTTTAGGTTTAGAATGTACTATTTTGAACAATAAGGTGACAAAATGTTCTCATGGGCAGTTTTTTCTTCTATTATTTTCATTCTATGGCTGCTTAACTATTACCAGGCAAGATAAGTCATTTAAACTGCTTGAAAATAGGGACCTTCTTTTAAGGGGCTAGACCTAAGCATAAATAAATAAATTTTAAAAAGCTCTAGCTTTGGATGTGGATTCTTTAGCGGAAGGGGACGACTGAGTAGGAGGTCCTGACTTCTAATGTCTCAAGTGGGACAAAAAATTCTATGAGGGAACTGTGCCCTGGTTGCAGGCTGGGGCTTCTTTGGCTTGCATACTGTTAATTTGGATGACATTTTATGACTGAATTGACTTGTTGGCTTTTCCCTAAATGGCCCAGTGACAGTCACAGCCATGGCTCAGTTCTCAACCACATCTATCTTGTGGTCAGAATCTAGGACATCAAGAATATCCTGGCTTGGGACCAAGGGTGAAGGTTAGGAATATGGGTGGTTGGTGATATTGCTAAACATTTAATTTTTTCTAAGACTCTCGTAATAAGTATGTTGAGGATTTAAGAACACAGAAACTATTAAAAATTCAATTTACTGATGTGGGATAATTGAGTGTGGTATTTTGCTGTCTCATTTCTCTAGCTAACTGAAAATCTATATACTTATTTTATTAGTAGCTTCTTTCTCATACTGTTTCAACAATATTTTTCCATAATGGTTTGTCATTAGGACATATAACACATTCCATGGCACGGAAACTTTTGAAAGAATATTAGAGCCGTAGGTACCATTCTCAGTCTTCCTCCCCAGAAAGAGCAAGATCAAAGGGATTAGAATATCTGCATTTTACAGCATGTAGTTTGCAAAGTTTTGAACCACAGGCTGTAAAACAGACTTCCCAGCTTCAAAACAGACTTTCCAGCTCCCAAACAACTAATTTACAAAAGCCATTTGCACTACTTCAAGTTTCTAGATAGTATGTCAGGGCCACAGCCACGGTTGTACAGTAGATAATTATTGGTTGAACATAGCTGGAAACAAGGGAATCATGAAGTGGCACAATAAATAGAGCATTCTTCAAACTAGTGTCAGCATTTGGGCTGACAAATGGTGTTTTCTTTGGTTTTCCTTCTTAGTGGAATGTAGACTGTTTGATTACTTAAGGAATAAAAGACGGTTTGACCAGAGAAGTCATAAGCCTAAATAATCACTCATCTAACGTTTCACAAATTACATCCAAGCCCTGAGATATAGCGTGTTAGTCTTACAGACTTCAATTTATATAATGTAGTTTTCACATCTCTCTCTCTCTCTCACTATCTCCACTACTACTGTCTTAATTCAGTGATTATCTATGACTTGCTCTTGCCCCAGCTGCTAAACCAGCCTTCTGACTGGGTTTGTCTCTCTCAAATCTGTTTTCCACATAGCTGCCAAAGTGATCTATCTCAAAATCAACTCTGCCAGACCACTTCACTTCTTTAAAGTATCAAAGTTTCTCTACTATTTTCTGGATAAAGTCTAAGGTCCTTGTTCAGGCTTTCAACTTCCAGACCACACCTTTCCTTGGGGGAAAGGAATATATATCGTCAGAAAGAAGCCATACTCATATATACAGGTTTTTAGATTTCTGTGTTGAAAGATAGATATATTTTTAATTTTAATAGCTCTTACCAGATTATTTCCCCCTAATACTGAAAATGGTATAAAATATTTGATGTAAAATATTATCACATAATTCGTATAGTAGAAATTAAATGTTTAGTCTCCATAGTAAGCCTGTACTTTTAGTATCTCATCTGTGTCCTCAGTCAGATCTCTCATATATAAAAAGGGGTTATAATATTACTAGCTTATTAGGTTATTGTAATAAATATAAGACACCAAGAAGAGAATTTGTTATTGATTAAGAACTAAAAAATTCACCTACTTAATTGTTAATATATATGGTTCATTAATGGTGATATTTCCCCACTTCATATTTCTCAATGTTTAAAAGTTTTCTAGATTGAAATACTTTGCAATCAGAGAAAAAAACCATATTTTTTAAAAGTGTGATAAATAAGTTAGACTCAAAGTCATCAATAGATAAAGACTTAAGTTCAAACAGGAGTTGGCCCTTTCTGTGATTTAAAAAAAAAAAAAAAAGTCTTCAATCATGTGCTATTAGGAAACTCAATAGTTGGCAAAGCTCCTTTGTGACATCTTCTCTATTTGCTTTGTTATTGGTTTTTCCTCTCATTGAAAATAGCTAGGTTGCTTTGAAATTCCATGTCATCAATTAAAATAACAATTTTCCTGGTTCTTAATGGCAGAAAGCACATCATATTGATATTTGTATCCCAAGTGCCCACTGCAGTGCTTAACACAAAGAAAAGTCTTGAAATATTTCTGTGACTGAATGAATGGACTGATTTCCTGGCTATGGTCTCACTTTGAAGTAAGCAAGACACCTACTGAGGTGTGATGTGAGCAGAGTATGATATAAGATGATAATAGAGAGCATCTCAACTTTTATGTTGTCCTCTCTTGCTGAGTTGCTAGATGCTGCAAGGCAAGAAATCTTTTGAGTAGTCTAAATATTTACTGGGCATTGTGTATAAATTTTAAGTACAGTTGACTCTTGTTATTCATACTATCTGTGTTCTACAAGTTACCGTGATCACTGAATTAGTGAATACCAAGCTACTGCTTCCAGGAGAAATACAAGGTTAGGTTCCTGTGACCTCTGGCCAAAATATTTTCATCAATTAATCAATACATAACCTTGTTTTATGTGTGTTTCTGTTTAAAGATGAATTTTTTAATATGTACTTCTTTCAAGTAACTAAATACATGAGGTATTTCTTTATAGTAAAAACTAGCACAAAAGGGTCTACCATTTTCCTGATGCTGGGTAAAGTGGCCATAAGTATTTTTGCTTTTAGCTTTACAATACTGTTCAATATATACATACATATATATATATATATATGTATATATATATTTTACATCAGTCCTCATCTCACAAAACTACAAATTTAGCAGTGATTCCACCTTTTCTATAGCTTCTTCGTGCACTGTAGATTTACTTTAACACTTTCTGGAACAGCCGCACACACCAATCAGCAAACTTCTGAATGTATATATTGTTCATTCACTAACATTATAGGCAGGGCCAGCAGCATTATAACACATACCTGAACAGAACTTACCTAACACATGGAATTTTACTGAGCACAGCACAGCCTTCTTGTGCTTAGGAACACTAAACAGTACTTTAGTACTATGCTTGGGGGTCATTTTAAACAGTAAACCAGCAAAAAGCACAAAAATGCAAAAACGTGGCATTAAATAGACCATGTAAAGGATACTTGTTTACAGCATAAGAGCTAAAAAAGGCAGAACAGGGTCATCATGCTGGGCCTCAGCTGGGTCACTGCTCTGCACATGTGCAATTCTGTGAATGACCGCAAAAACCCTGGTTATTGACTTTGGGATTACAGATAAATTTTACCCAATAAGCATATTTGGAAACATGGAATTCACAAATAATTAAGATTAAGTGTATAATATTCTTTTGATTTATGTGAACACCAAAATAAATAATAGTTGGAAGATTTTTTTTACTATGTCTTTGTGCATGCACCTTATCCATGCAATGGAAGCCTCAATTACTACTATTAATGGTATCTGATGCTTACTATATGCTATTATGCCAAATTACTGATATCACCTAATTTACTTTCACAGCAAATGTTATAAGATTGCTATACTTTTATTTCATAGGTGATAAAAGTAAGGCTTAAAGATATTAAAGACTTTATTCAATTTATTTTAAACATGGCTACTAACTAAGGGAGTAGGTATTAGAAAACAGGTTAACTGACTCAGAGTAAACATTTTCTACATTTATAAGTTGTAAGAGGTTTTATTTAGAATATTAGATTTGAAGAGAATTGTCCATAGTAAAGAAAAGAAACAATTCTTTATCTACCATTTTAACTAAAATAACATTAAGTACTCGTACCTTTCAAATGTTAAAATAAAACAAACTGATCCTAATCTCATTCAGAAAAATACTGACAAAAATACCCCTGACAATTTTGTACACAAAAATGTGTACTAAAAATAATTTTGTATGAAAAATGTGTTCTAAATGTGTACTAGCTGTCATGAATGTTAAAACATATTTTTAAACTACAGCAATTAATATATCATTGATTTCATAGACAATATTACAGATTGGAAATTGACAAGTGTATATTGGGTTATGGTAAATGTAGTATTTCCAATAAATGGGGAAAAGATGTTTAGTTGAATAAATGACATTGGCATAATTGGGTAGCCAGCTGTGATGACTAATTC
This sequence comes from Cynocephalus volans, assembly GCF_027409185.1. Lineage (NCBI taxonomy): Eukaryota > Metazoa > Chordata > Mammalia > Dermoptera > Cynocephalidae > Cynocephalus > Cynocephalus volans. The sequence goes on along the minus strand of NC_084472.1, from coordinate 78,234,232 downwards.
TAGGTGTTAATTTGATTAGATTGAGGAATACCTAGAAACCTGATAAAGCTAACTTTTTAGGTGTGTCCATGAGGGTGTTTCCAGAAGAGATTAGCATGTGGCCCTGAGTGGACCAGATGGGAAAGATCCACCTTTGGTATGGGCAGGAGCCATTCAATCTGCTGAGTGCCCGGAGAGAACAAAAACAGAGGAAAAGGCAAATCTCTCTCAACAAGACGATGGAAATTCATGCATTAAAATAAGTTAATATTAAATAAAAAATTGACAAAAATGTATTCTACTCATATCAAAACCCTAATTTTAATATAAAAGCCCATATAAATCAATAAGAAGATGATCAGTAACATAATTTTTAAGACTTTATAAGTTTTAGAACAGTTTTAGGTTCACAACAAAATGCACACAGGCACAGCCCCCCTATTATCAACATCACCCACCAGAGTAGTACAGTTATTACAATTCAACCTTCCCATCTTAGTCTGTTTTCTGTTGCCTACAACAGAACACCTGAAACTGGGTAATTCATAAAGAAATGAAATTTATTTCTTACAGTTCTGGAGGATAGGAAGCCCAAAGTCGATGGGCCACATCTTGTTAGGGCCTTTTTTGCTGGTGGGAACTTTCTGCAGAGCCACGAGGTGGTATAGGATATCACATAGCAAGGGGGGAGCTTGCCAGCTCAGGTCTCTCTTCCTCTCCTTATAAAGTCAACAGTTTCACTCGCATGATAACCCATTAATCCACTAACCCATTAATCTGTGAATGGATTAATGCATTCATGAGAGCAGAGCCCTCATGACCCATACACCTTTTAAAGGTCCCACTTTTCAATACCATAATCAAATTTCCCATTCTTTATTACTGTTACAATGGGATTGAATTTCAGCATGAGTTTTGGAGTGGACAAGCATCAAACTATAGCACATTCTAAACCCCCAAACCTTGGCAACCATTGTATCTCTATAGTATTGACTTTTCCAGAATGTCAAATATTTGGAATCATACATTATGTAGACTTTTCAGATTGGCTTCTTTCACTTATAATATGTATTTAAGTTCCCTCCATGTCTTTTTATGGCTTCATAGCTCATTTCTTTTTAGCGCTGAATGACATTCCACGGTCTGGATGTGCCACAGTTTATCTATTCACCTACTGTGAAGTGTATCTTGGGTGCTTCCAGGTTTTGGCGACTATTAATAAAGTTGTTATACATATCCATATACAAGTATTTGTATGAACATAAGGTTTCAAATTTCTGGATCATATGGTAAGAGTATGTTTAGTTTTGTAAGAAACTACCAAACTGTCTTCCAAATTGGCTATATCATTTGCATTTCTCCAGCAGTACATGGCTCCTGCTCTTCAGCAGGTGAATGAATAAACGGTGGTACGTCCAGACGATAAATGGTTTCTGTTGCTCCACATTCTCACCAGCATTTGGTAGTGTTAATATTCTGGATTTTGGCCGTTCTAATGGGTGTGTAGTGATATCTCATTGTTATTTTAATTTGTATTTTCCTGAAAAACATAATACTTTTTAAAAAATATGGATAACTGAGAATTCACATTAGTATAATTGACTTCTTACAGAAAAATTATGCTCATCTAGACTCATGTTAAGGAAAATATAAACTAAAAAATTGATACTTTAAAAAAATGTCTTGGCAAAGATTGTGTTTTGATGACATTCTCATTGAGGAGCTTGTGAGAAGCAGGACCACCTTTTCTACTGCTTGTTCGGTTGAAACATTGATTTTTCTAGGTGTTAAAGGTAGAGCATAGGGCCGAACCCATGGCTTACTCGGGAGAGTGCGGCATTGGGAGCACCGAGGCCGCAGGTTCGGATCCTATATAGGGATGGCTGGTGCACTCACTGGCTGAGCGGTGTGGGCGACACCAAGCCAAGGGTTCCGATCCCCTTACCGGTCACAAAAAAAAAAAAAAAAAAAAAAGAAAGGTAGAGCATAAAGAATCCCTTCAAAAATCCATGTCTTCATGAACTTAAAGTCAAAGGGGTCTGACAGACAACAAGAAAGATCAGTATGCATCCTATACTTGTTGTGCATTTGATAGTGATAAGCAAATGGAAAAAAATAAAGTTAGGAAAAGGGATAATGAGTGCTATAAGGGGAAAATTACATTTTTAAATAGGTGATAAGACATGTGTTAATATATAATAACATATACAACATATAACATATAATAAAAGCACTGAAAGATATGAGGAAGAAATCCATATGGATAACAGAAGAGTGTTCAGTGCAGAGGCAACAGCAAATGCAAATATTCCTAGAAGTTTATATGACATATTAAGGGACTATGAAGGAGGCTGGTGTAGTTAGTGTTCAGTGAGGGAGAGATTATTAGGAGATAATGTCAGAGAGATACTAGGAGCAAATTATGTTATAAATCATTTTAATGGCTTGGGAAGCAGGAAAATATATTAAGTTATTGAGAAATGGCTTAATCTGTCTTTTATTTGAAAATGATTACTCTGGCTATAGAGGGTCAAGGGCAAAGCAGCAAGCTGAGTTACTAAGCTATTGTAATAATAATCTATGTGAGAAAGGACCATAGTTTAGTCCAGAAAGATCCTGGTGGAGGTGAACAACCTCAGATATATTTTGAAAGTAAAGTTGACAGAATCCCTAGAAAATCGAATATGAGTTTAAAAGGAAGAGACACACCTCACCAAAGAAGATACACAAATGGCAAATAAGCATATGAAATGATGATCAGCATTTTGTGTAATTAGAGAATTCAAATCAAAATACCACCACACACCTATAATTAGAAAGGCTAAAAGCCAGAACATTGACAACACCAAATGCTGCCAAGGATATGGAGCAACAGGAACTCTCTTTCAATACTAGTAGGAATGTAAAATGGCATAGCTACTTTGGAAGACAGTTGGAAAGCTTCCTACAAAATTAAGCACACTGTCACCAAATGATCCAGCAGTTGTGTTCCTTGGTATTTACCCAAAGGAGCTGAAAACTTATGTCCACACAAAAAGTTGCATATGGATGTTTATAGCAGCTTAATTTATAATTGCCAAAACTTGGAAGCACTCAAGATGCTTGTCAGTAGGTAAATGAATAAACTGTGGTACATATAGAAAACAGAATATTGTAGAGAGCCACCACCAAGAAAAAGGCCCTCACTAGATGTATTTCCTGGACCTTGGACTTTCCAGGCTCCAAACCATAAGAAATAAATTTCCTTTCTTTATAAATTACCCAGTTTTAGGCATTCTGTTATAAGCAACAGAAATGGACTAATACAGTCCTATATTATAATGTTAAATACATATCATTACACATTTGTACAAACACATAGAATATACAACACCAATAGTGAACTCTACTGTAAACTAGGGACTTAGGGTGATTCTGGTGTGTCCACTTAAGTTTGCCAACTGTAACAAATGTACCACTCTGGTGGGGGATGTTGGTAATGGGGTATCCATGTGTGGGGACAGGGAGTATATAGGGAATCTCTGTATTTTCCATTCGATATTGGTGTGAGAAAACCTGAAACTGCTCTGAAGATAAAGTCTTTTGTTTGGATGGATTTGTTTCTGTTTTGCAAAGGAATTCTGGAATTTGGATATATTAAATTTGAGATAAACATTAGAAATCCTAGTGGAGATGTATGTAATTAGATGAACAGTTCTGAAGTTTAAGACAGTGGTCCGGTTGAATATAAAAACTTTTGAATTGTTGAACATGCGTGGTATTTCAATTCATGAACTGGATATGATCAAGGAGAGAGAAATTAAAATTAAAAACAGGAGACAATCAAC